>NC_092499.1:12940000-14190000 GCF_047511675.1 Marmota flaviventris | reverse complement strand
CTGTGGTAAAAAGATGAGATGAACCATCTCGTATCATGAATTACTTAAAACTGGGATGAATTTGAGGGGGAATTTATATAATCTTGAACTCAAAATATTTAAAATATGCACAACTCCTTGTAAAACCCCTGGAAATGGAAAGTTAGTAAGCTAACCTGACAGTTTAACATTTAAGCAGGACAAGTAGTATTCATGAATTGTATTCTTAAGATTTCACCTAAGCCTTCTCATATCCAGTAAGTACTGAGAAGGATGTGGAAAAACTAGAATCCTTATATATTACTGGTAATAATGTAAAATGATGCAGCTCCTTTGGTTACCATTTGAGCCAGCAATTTACTCATTGTTATATATCCACAAAAATGAAAACACGTTCGCACAAAACACTGCATAAGAATGTTCATAGCAGATTTATAAATAACAGCTAAAAAGTGGAAATACACAAATGTTCATCAACTGATGATTGGAAAAACAAAATATGGTATATTCAGACAATAAAAAATCTATCCATAAAAGGAATGCAGCACCGATACCTGCTACAGCACTATGAACCTAATATGTTATGTAACAGAAATAGCATACACTGCATGATTCCACTTAAAGGAAATGTCCAGAAGAGGCAAAAATACACATACCACATACCGACAGTAGATTCATACTTATTTAGTAGTAGGGATAATAGTGATCTTTGAAGTAACTGCCAAAGGGTTCAAAACTGTTATAAAACTGATTTTGGTGATGTCTGTGCAATTCTGTGAATAGAAAGCCACTGAATCAAACACTTTAAATGGATAAACTATATGATATGTGGATTTAACCTCAATAAAGTTGTTAAAAAACAAAACAAAAACTCATGCAAATAAAACACATTCTGTGCATTTAAATTGGCAGGTAAAGCTTTTGACAAGTTATCACAAACACTATTCTTAAGGGAAACGAGAAACCATGGTTCTGTAACTCTCTTTCCCCTGGGAGAAGATGCTGGCTTTGAAAATAGAAAACAAAGGTAGAGATGAAAGACATTATTTTGTCATTATTTGAAATCATTACTTCTTAGGTCTATGGTATGGTGGGGCTACTTGGTTTTTTGGTTGTTATTGTTGCTTTGTTGTTTTTTGCAGTACTAGGGTTTGAACCCAGACTTTATCCCAACTAGGCAAGCTCTCTACCACTGAGCTACGTCCTAGGCCTTTTTAAAGGTTTCATTTTGAGGCAGGGTCTCACTAAGTTGTCCAGGCAGGCTGCAAACCTGGGATCCTCTGCCCAGCCTTTCAAATAGCTGGGATTATAGGTGTGCACCACCACTGCTGTATGGTTGCTTTACATTTGTTTAATTTTGTTTTTTAAATCCACCTTTATGAATGATCCAAAGGTCAGAATGCCCTAGAAAAATCTCCAAGTTGACAGTTACGCTAAACTCTTTCTAACAAGGTGCTTATTATAGGGTTCATTCACGGTAGCTGTAAAGCTGACTCTACATAATATGCTAACTATTCAGGAGGTTCACGAAGACCGAGGATGGCAAAACCCTAGCCATGAAAGCTCATTACTAAGTAACTGAAAGGCAGGTGAATTTAAACCTGTGCATGGGAGGCTAGAGCAGTGGCTGGGACTGACAGTGGAAGCCTAGGAAAAAGACTTTTTTTCCTGCTGCAAGGTTTGGCATTTTGGAAGGTATAGACCATACCCTCAAAGGACAACTGCAGTCCACCTATCAGGGCCTGGGGATCTAACAAGGTACAGAAGTCCCTGAGAGGGTGAAGCTAATCTTATTTTTTTTTAATGATCTATTCATGGAATACTTTATTTAAAGACTTTCAACTAATTATAAGTCCATACATAGTGAATATTATGTCTTTCTGATGAACAAACCTTTTTTTATTTATATATAACAGCAGAATGCATTACAATTCTCATTACACATATACAGCACAATTTTTCATATTTCTGGTTGTATACAGAGTATATTCATACCAATTAGTGTCTTCCTACCTGTATTTTGGATAATAATGATCCTGACATTCCACCATCATTAATAACCCCATGCCCCCTCTCTTCCCCCAAAACCACTCTGCCCTATCTAGAGTTTGTCTATTCCTCCCATGCTCCCTCTCCCTAGCCCACTATGAATCAGTCTCCTTATTTCAAACAAAACATTTGGCATTTGGTTTTTGGGGATTGGCTAACTTCACTTAGCATTATCTTCTGTAACTCCATCCATTTACCTGCAAATGCCATGATTTTATTCTCTTTTATTGCTGAGTAGTATTCCATTGTGTATATATGCAACATTTTTTTAATCCATTCATCTATTGAAAGGCATCTAGGTTGGTTCCAGAGTTTAGCTATTGTGAATTGTGCTGCTATAAACATTGATGTGGCTGTGTCCCTGTAGTATGCTGTTTTTAAGTCCTTTGGGTATAGACCGAGGAGAGGGATAGCTGGGTCAAACAGAGGTTCCATTCCCAATTTTCCAAGGAATCTCCATACTGCTTTCCATATTGGCTGCATCAATTTGCAGTCCCACGGGCAGTGTATGAGTGTACCTTTTCCCCCACATCCTCACCAACACTTATTGTTGTCTGTCTTCATAATAGCTGCCATTCTGATTGGAGTGAGATGAAATCTTAGAGTGTTTTTGATTTGCATTTCTCTAATTGTTAGTGATGATGAACATTCCTTCAACGAGAGAATATATTTTCTTCTCAGTAGCACATGGATCCTTCTCTAAAACAGACCATATACTATGCCCCAAAGCAACTCTTAGCAAATATAAAAAAGTAGAGATACTACCCTGCATTCTATCAGATAACAAAATTAGAAATCAATGATAAAATAAGAAATAAAATCCAATCCAAAACCTGGAGACTAAATAATATGCTACTGAATGAACAATGGGTTACAGAAGACATCAAGGAAGATATTAAAAAATTTTTAGAGGTGAAGCTAATCTTCAGTGGGGAAGAAAAATGGTCTGTTCTCTTAGGACCCCTGACTCTGTCCAGGTGTACAGCCCTAGGCCTGCTAAGGATAGAAACAAATAATTAAGAGCCTCCTCTTCAATTCTACTGAAGGAAGAAAAAAGAAAATAGCCAGCTCCCACAGCAGTCGCAATGGCAGAGCTGAAGGGAAAGATTACATGCAGACATGATCAGCTACATAGCTGAGGGCCCAGGGCACAATGAAAATATGCCTGGCCTGGCCCATGAATTACTAAGAAGTCAAAATAGCAACTGCAGGGCATTACTGCAGGGCTCTTCAAGAAATGGCCACCAGAGATATGAAAAATTATGCTCTATCTATGTGATATGAATTGGAATTCATTCCGTTGTCATATATAACAAACTAAAAAAAGTAATTTACTCTAATGTTTATTTGTTGCATCGTGAATTCTTTATCAATAGTTAACATTTTTTCTCATAAATCTGGGAAGTACATATATGTCTATATTCTGTTAATTACTTATATAATTGTTATAGTTCTTTGTTAGATTTGATATAGTACCTCTCTTTTTATATAGTACCATAAACATACTTTTAAATTTGCAGTCCCTATTTTTCTATAATAAATATTGCAAAATCAAAAAAAGAGATGGCGATCTCTTCAACCACACAGACTGGTTAGCTCCAAGGCCAGCCCTGATTCCCGAGTAGCAGAGCAGAGGTAGGCATGAGCACATGTAAAGCAGAAACTCAACATTACCACCCAGAGATCACCACTGCTACCATTTTGGTTTTTATCCCAAGATTTTCCTACATATATAAATATACACAGACATTTATTCACAGAGTTATTTAATTATGGAAATTGGATATTGTGTATTCTCTGTGGTAGCCTATTTTTCAACTTATGACTTTTTGGAGAGCTTTCCAAAATGTAAATAAATACAGACAATTTCAATCCTATTATATAGCTGACAGGTCCATGTTCCATTTATCCAAACCCTTACTGTTGGGTTTCTGAAGGGATTTTGGTTTTTCATTACTACAAATGATGTTCGTTGAGTATCAGTAACACTTAGTGAAGACTAAATGAGTCAATCAATATAAAGCATTTCAGAGAATAGCTGGTTGTCTAAAAGTGTTAGTGTGATCTTTGTGAGGTTGAACTAATTTATATTCACACAGCAAGGGAAAATATTCTTTAATTCTTAGAATTTTTGCCTTTTTATTTCTTTTGTGAGTGATCTGTTTGTAATCCTCTTCCTATTGGATTCCACAAGCTTCTAAAATTTTCATTGACTTTTGCACTGGGGATATCAATTCTGGTCATAGGGATAACAAGTGTTCTTTTTCCTTACTTAAGAAAAAAAGGAATAAACTTACAACTTACCTCCAGTTCCTAGAACCTTCAGGAGCTCAAAATTTTCAATCCCAACCTTCTCTGCATGTCCTGTTAAATTAGCTAAAAAGAAAGATAGAGAAAGAGAAATAATTAAGGGGCTCACAACAGGACAGGTCCCATGGGGCTTCTGATGTACCAGTAAAGTTCTATTTCTTGGCCTGGGTGATTAAACCACCGAGCACTTTATAATTTACTTGTTAAGCGGCATAGCTACATTTTGTGCAATTTTATGTTTCACATTACAATAAAACTTTTTAAAAATTTTAACTAGATAACGGTACCAAAAGTTAACATAAAGTATTAAAAGACTCACTATGGACCAATATAATCTGAAAATAAACAAAAATTCTAACATATATACTAAAAAGAAAATTTGATAGATTTAGAAGATATATTTATTGATTCAGCAAATATTTACTGAGCATCAAATGCCATCCTTAGCTCTAGGTTGGGTCCATTTCTGCCACTAAGAATATGTCACTGTCACCTGCACACATGGCGTCTCAGCCACCTCACCTCTGAAGAGCAAGCACTGGCTAGGCGCAAACTAAGATCCCTCTACCTCTAACGTTCTAGGACTATGTTTAAAAATATAAATTCTCCAAAAACATATTCTATCCTCCACAAACTTTATAATGAGCACTTTCCACTGAATTCTGGTCCTATCGATGAGAGGTTAAAAGGTGCTGTGTTTGGGGAAGTACAGGGAGCAGAGTACTCTGGGAGTCAATATGGAAATGGCTGGCTTTTACAAAGTTAAATACTAACCTAAGTGCTAAATGTCACAGATTCTGTACCACACGTCTTCAAGATTGAGATAATGCATTTGTCAACTTATTTGAGTACAAGATTCCTATTGTGGCAATGTTATAAATATTATCTGAACTAGCATTCTATGGAAATGGTGAAGAATGGAGCCAGGGTTGGGGATGTAGCTCAGTGGCAGAATGCTTGCCTAGCATGTGCAAGGCCTGGGTTCAATTCTCTGCACCACAAACACACACACACACACATACAAAGACGTGAACCAAATCCCAATTCTACCACTTAAAAGTTGTGTGGCTTTAAACAAGTTACTTCTCCGTGTCTCAGTTGAGGATAATAAAAATATCTATTCCCAAAGAGCACTGATGTTTGAAATTTACTTTGAAAAGCACTTAAAAATTAAAATGGACTGATAAATATAGGTATGAATAGACATGTCATAAAGTAAATATCACAAAAATTTGATTGCTGAATCTAGATAAGAGTATTCAACAGACAATTCTTTCAAATTCTCTGTGTATTTTTTAATGTCTATATTAAAATGACAAAAAAATAAATAAGACCTACCTCACAGGGTTTTGATGAGGATCAAATAAATTAAACTCACACAGTGCTTGATGCGTGTTCATAAGCAGTAGTGTGTCACAAATTATTGCTTTGAAACTGACTGCAACTTTAAGAGAATTAGACTTAACCCAAACTTTTAGAATTAAATATTAGGGGAGGCAGATGATGATGATGGTTTTAGCTGCTGAGTTGTGTGAATTCTGTATCCACAATGGAAATTCATTTCTTGTCAGATGTGTAGTTTGCAAATATTTCCTCCCATTCTATATGTCGTCTCATCACTCGGTTGACGTTTTAGTTGATACAACTGCATTGGTCAACTTTTCCTTTTGTTGCCTGCCCATCTGGGAATGTAGCCAAAAACCCTTTGCCCAGGCCAATGTCCTGAAAAGCTTCTGTTTTCTTCTAGTAGCTTCATGGTTTTCAGTCTTAACATTTAAGTCTTTGATCCATTTTGAGTTGATATTCGTAACTGATGAGAGTCAGAAGTACAACCATTGTTTATGGTATTATTAGTTGTGATATATTGTTTTGGGCTTATAAAGTCTACAACAGTTGTTTATATGATATGATTTGCAAAGAAATTAAGAAGAAAGGGGAAGAGAGAGTCTCTTCTATTGTTCACATATTTGCCATATTTGATGATCACACTTTTCGGGGATCCAAAATTTCATCTGTCATTACTCCCCCTTAACCTTGAAGAACTTCCTTTGACATTTCTTATGGTATAGGTGATAAATTCTCTGATATTTCTTTCATCTGAAAAAATCTTTATTCATCTTCATTAAAATTTTTATTGATATGTAATTTATACGCTGGAAAATTCACCCTTTTAAAGTGTACAATTCAGTGGTGTTTAATATATTCACAAGGTTGTGCTATCATCACTGCTAATCCCAGAATCACTGCTGTTCTTGAAGGTGTATTTTTTGATAGACAATTCTGGTTTAACAGGCTTTTTCTTTTCTTCTAGGACTTGACCCGTGTTCATCTGCTCTGGGCCTCCATGGAGCCTGAGGTAGAGTCAGCGATTAGCTGGCTCCTTAGTTTGAAATGCGTCCTTCTCTCATTGCTCTTTACTTTGGCTTTCAACAGTCTCCCAATGATGTATCTTAACACAGATTTCTTTGGGTTCATTCTGCCTGGTATTCTTTGAGTATCTCTTATTTGTAAATTTCTCTTCTTGATCAATTCTGGGAAATTCTGGCCTTAATTTTTCAAATATTTTTTCTATCCCATTCTCTTTCCACATTCTTTCTTCAAGTTCACTTGCTTTTTCTTTTGCATTTTTATTCAACTGTTGAATCAATTCAGTGAAATTTTATATTTCATGCATTATTTTTCATTTCCAGAACTTCCATTTAGTTCTTTTCATTGGTTTTATTTGTCTGATTTTCCTATATTTTTCCTTCTGAGAGAGTATCATTTTATTTTGTTAAGAATACTGTAAAAGCATCTTAAAAATTCTTATCTGCTATTTCCAGTATCACATTCACCCTGGGAGAAGCCTTATTTGATTTTCTTTCCTCTTGGGATATGTTCCATTTTCATGACTATTAACATGTAGGGTAATTTTGGATTATATCCTGAATAGTGTAAATGTTACTTGTGAAGAGCCCAATTATCTTTCTCCAGTGAGTGTCACTTCTTTTGTTTTAGTAGACAAATACCTTGATGTGGCTTGACTTGAATTTTAAACTTTGTTTCTAGGGAGGCAGCTCCAGTTCCAACTGAGATTTCTTACCTTTAGCTGAGTTACTTGGAGTCTGCCATGTTCATGCTTAGTTCAAAGGTTAGTCAGAGATGTGGTGCACCAAATCTGAGGATGTCCTCCTCTCCCTCCTCTTCCTCTGGGATTCTACTATCGTCACTTGTTAGGATTCCCTGGTTTCATTTTCTAGTTTCCCTAACCAGAAGACTGCTATTTTTCCACTTGAGTCCCCACAGCGTGGAACATACTTAACCTGATCAGTGTAAAAGCAAAGCTACTTCTTGAAAGCGTCCCTCCTTCCCTCCTCCAACAGAGCTATTTGCTTCTGTTTATTCTCAAATGCTTTCAGATATCAGCATTCGAGAATAAACAGGACATCAGAGATTAGGATTTCAATGGGCAGACTGGCCATTCTCTTGCACTTCTCCCTTCCAGGTATCAGCAGTTAGCTAATAAGCAGGTTTAGGGTTGCCTTGAGACCTGGGGCAATGGTTTTATCTTTGTGTCACCTCCTCCCTCAAATTTATTATGTTGAAATCCTAATCTCTAATGTGCTGATATTTGTTTTTGAATTAGGCTTTTATACCTGTTTTCTCAAAAGGCACCCTTGAGTAGTGGGTTTTATTCTAATATTACAAGAAGCAAAAGTCTTCTTGCAGTTAACATTATAACAGTAATTTCTCCTTCAACCTCTACCTGCACAAGTTAATTTAAAAGAATAAAATCAAATAAAAACCGTGATATGACATAGATCCATCTCAGAGATCTTGAATTTAACATCCATATGATTCTTTCTTTTGCATTATATCCACTAGGCAAAGTAAGTGGCCATACATATGGAAGTAATTCAGTAAGAAGATCAATCATATATAGGCACAGGAGTGTTTAATTGTAAATATTTTTTCATTGTATCAATGACAAAATAATGAAAGCAAATGGGCCAGGGCTGTGGCTCAGTGGCAGAGCTTGTGCTTATTAGCATGTGAAAAGCCCTACCTAGGTTCCATCTTCAGCACACACAAAAAAGCAAATGAAAAACACATATTCAAGCATGTGAATCTAGGTGTCTAAACAGTTCTCATTTCTATGCTATTATTTTGTCATTATGATTAAAGCCTTTGAACATGAAAGTCTAAAAATAAACAATATTTCTCTTAATTAAATTGTTAACCTAAGAACAAGAGCTCCAACTTTCCAGCAACAACACTAACATTTATTAGAACAAGTCTTAAAATATTTACACATTTTATTTCACCCCAGAGGTGATATAAACATCACCAATTGCAGAAAAATCTTCTGCGCTGAGAGTCACTCACATGCCTTAGTAAGTTTGAAGTAGGTTAATCAGAAGACTTACTGCTACCTTCATGCCTGGGGCCATGCTATCAAAACAACCTGTACTCTTGGGAGAGAATTAAGAATGGCCATTGTTTTTCTTTATACCCAGAAGGACATGATGGTACCTTACTGTGGCTGTAGGAGAAAAAGAACTTTGCTTCTGATCCTATGCCAGGCATACCTCTGCTTGACCCCCTTTCTAATTTTCCCAAAGGTGAGACAGTTACAAATCTAACCATTCAGAAGTCCAAAACTCTGAAGGCCCACCCAGTAGTAGGCGAGCCACTGTGTCAAAAGATCAGCCTTGGGCTGGGCTGTAGCTCAGTGGTAGAGCACTTGCCTAGCATGTGTGAGGCACTGGGTTCAATTCTCAGTATCACAGATAAATAAAATAAAGACCCATTGACAACTAAAAAAACAGATCAGCCTCCACAAAAGTATTTGGTTTTGGCCTCAAATTTCGGTTGTGATTTGATCTCTGAGGCAGACTGGCTATTCTCTTGCACTTCTCCCTTCCAGGATGCAGCAGTTAGCTAAGCAGGTTTAGGGTTGCCTTGAGACCTGGGGCTATGGTTTTAATCTTTGTGTCACCTCCTCCCTCAAACTCATTATGTTGAAATCCTATTCTCTAATGTGCTGATATTGGGAAATAGGGCCTTTGGAGGCAGTGGGGTCAGAAGATGGAGTCCTCACATGGGTTAGTGCCCTTATGAAAACTATGAGACAGAAGAAAGCAAGCTTCCTTTCTTGCTCTGCCTTCCACCATGGGAGGACACAATGAGAAGACAGCCATCTCCAAATCAGGAAGCAGACCTTCACCAGAGACGGTAGCTACCAGCACTTTGAACTTGTATTTGCCAGCCTCCAGAACTGTGAGAAACACATTGTTGTTTACACCACTCAGTCTGGGGTATTTTTGCTATAGAAGCCTGAACTAAGACACCTGGGGTTCACTCAATACTTTGTTCTCCCTTCTAGCCTTCTAAGCCACATGCTTGAACATGCTGGTCTGGTCCCCAGACTGGGATTAGATGGGGTTGAGAGGGACATAGGAAGCCTCACTGAGGCCTCAGCCTAAACAACTTGTATCAATAAATCTTTCATAAAGTGGAGTCCCGCGCGGGTGTGCTGGGAGCACGCTCCACTCCTCCCAGGTAGCACTCTGATTCCACTTGCTCCTGTCATTGCAGACAGACCCCTTGTGGCTCCTAAGGGGACAGATCAGACTGGCTGACAGAGCAGGGTTTCTGCACTTCTGGCTGTAACACACAATGGCACTAAACCTCATCATCAGCCTCTAAAACCTAAAGAGAGGATTAATTCCTTCCCATAGAAATAATGCCACAAGAAAACCCTTCACAAAACAAAACCAAAGAATATTAATAAACTTAAAAAACCTAACCCTGGAGCTGATCAGCTGGCATGCGGCAGCACGACCACACCAGTTGGTTACAGGTGGCTTTGACTCTGAGCCACATCACATGAGTTGTTAACTATTAATAACCTGGACCAACACAATACTTGGATCTTTTCAAAGTCTACTTTAAGCCTAGCTCTTTTATTAATCAGATTAGTCACCTCTTGTCAAAAGCTTTTATCATTTTTTTACAGTAAAGAATTATTGAGTTTAATCATTTAGAAAAGAAAGATACAAACAAGTTTTCATGCTTTCACAAAGCAATTATAATCAATTTTTCTTCTTATTAAAATATGAGGAGCTGGCAATGTGGCCCTGTGGCCCAGTGGTAGAGTGCTTTCCTGGGGTGGGGGAGGCAGAGGATAGGGAGGGAGGGAGAAAAGGAAGGAAGGAAAACATTGGAATCAGCCCACTAAAAAGCTTTCCACTTATTGATGAGACTTGTTTTCCTATAATGCATATTCCCTGGTTAGGTGATCACTTTTTTAATATTTATTTTTTTAGTTGTAGGTGGACACAATATATTTATTTCATTTTTTTAATGTGGTGCTGAGGATTGAACCCAATGCCTCACGCGTGCTAGCCAAGCACTCATCCACTGAGCCACAACCCCAGTCCCAAGTGATCACTTTTAAAACTGAATTTAATCCTTTCATAAGAAATCAACTTTTTTTTACATGTCAAAACTCAAATGAATTTTCAATATTAAAATGATTCACTTTAAAGACAGTCTGAACTATTAACAGTTTTTAAAGGAGAATATCATAAAATAGATATACAATAATTGGTTCCTTACACAGTGATTGAACTTCAACCCCTCCCGTATTTAATAAATAAATAATAATCTGTCTATATGCACTGTGACAAAATTTGACTAATTTTCCAATTTTTACTCTAGCAATATATGTTTAAAAATTTAACATAATACCTATTTTAAGTGTATCATTCACTGTTATTAAATGCACTCACAGGAGCTGGCCTTGTGGCTCAGTGGTAGAGCACTTGCCAAGCATGTATGAGGCACCTGGGATCTATTCTCAGCACCACATATAAATAAATAAATTAATTAATAATGGTATTGTATCCATCTACAATTTAAAAACTTTTTTGGGGGGGGGGATACTGGGAATTGAACTGGGGGATACTGGGAATTGAACTCAGGGGCACTCGAACACTGAGCCACATCCCCAGCCCTATTTTGTATTTTATTTAGAGACAGGGTCTCACTGAGTTGCTTAGCACCTCGCTTTTGCTGAGGGTGGCTTTGAATTCATGATCCTCCTGCCTCAGACACCAGAGCCACTGGGATTCCAGGCTTGAACCACTGCACCCGGCTAAAAAAATCTTTTTTTAAATACACTCATGATGTGCAACCATCTCTACCAGTTATCCCTGCAACTTTTCATGTAAGACTAAAACTCTCTCCACTGAACACTTCCCAATCCCTGGCAACCAATTCCACTTTGTGTCTCCATGATTTTGACTCAGATACGGATCTCACTGAAGAGGAATCCGGCTGACTTACTCTACTTGGCATACAGCCCTTAAGTTTCATTCGCACTGAAGCACGTGTAAGAATCCTCTTCATTTTTAAAGCAGAATAATATTCCATTCTATGGATCTGCCACTTTTGTTTATCCATTCATCTGTCAAGGGACACCTGGGTTGCTTCCATGCTTTAACATTGTGAATAATGCTGTTATGCACGGGGTGTACAGATATCTCCATTCTTATGGCAACTGAAATCCTATGGGAAGTGGAATTGTTGGATCAAATGGTCATTCTAGTTTTAATTTTTGGAGAAAATTTCATAGATGTGTTTTTTACATTCTTACCAACACCTGTTATTTTCTATTTTTTTTTTTTTTTATGTTAGCCCTCCTGAGGTACTGAGTAGTCTAACTTTAAAAACAGTACATTTAGGCTAAAAGGATAATTGGTATTTGTCCAAGATTTAAATAACTTTGTTACAGTTTTTTTTTCATTATAAAATAATCCAGGTTCTTTTTTAACAAAAAGATACTACAGACAGGCCTGAAGTAGACCTTGAAAATCCCTCATAACCGCAACACTAGATGATAACTTATTGTTAGCCTTTGGCATATTCTTGGCATATTTCAACCATGAACCTATGACTGATAAATGACTTCTTAATCCAGCTTTCTAGATAATTATATTGCCAAATGTAATTTGTAATGCATATTATCTATGATCATTTTTTTTAAGTTGTGAAATGTTTAACTTGGAACTTCCCACTCTTAGAGAGGAAAACAATCAGTGAAAACACATTTTTTCAATTCTGTTGCCATAGTTTCTGCTAAGCTGCACAAATGTAATTGCACAGACCATGTGCTGAAATCATTTGATTAGATCCAATGATTCACTTATGTTAAAGCTAAGAAAAGATTTAATTTAAAAGCACATTTATAATTAAAGTTGAATAGAGAATGATGCTTTAAGCCATTTCAAATTTGCTTCTTAGTAGTGATTAAGGTACTCCTAAACCAGATTTTCTTTAATAAATTAATCTTTTATTAAACTTGACTATGTTAGAAATGTAATTTAATAAACAAGTTTATGGAGTCTGTGGGCATGAATATCATCATCATCTAAAGCTGGTCAGAAAAGTTCACTGAGAATACACATCCTTGTGCACTCATTTAATAAATATTTATGAATGCCTACTAAAGGCTAGGCCCTAGGTTAGGTGTGAGGTCTTGCTCGAAGTGCAGGATCTATACTGGTAAAAATGAGAGGATGGCTGGAGAATTCTAGGCCAGAAGACTAGCTGGAGCAAATGTATAGGTGGGAATAACTATTTTCTTAGTAGAAAATAATAAGAGAACTGTTCTAATTCACTCTATTATGTAATGTGAGAAAAAGTAAAAGCATAACATAAAATAGATACATGGAACTAGCTGATTCAAAACCTGCAGTGCCAGACTGATGACTCTGAACTGAATCTGTAAGTAATAATAGCTCTTGATATGATAAAAGCATGTTTTAGAAAAATTACTCTGGCAGTAGTGTGCTAGGAGGATAGAAGAAAAGAAAGAAAAACTAATGCTAAAAGATGATGATGTTATTGCAGACAAAGGTGCCATAAACATACACTGGAGAAGAGATAGACTATTCAACAAATAGTGCTGGGAAAACTAGAAATCCTTATGTAGTAGAATGAAATTTAATCTCTGTATCCTACCTTGTACAAAACTCAACTCAAAGTGGATCAAGGACCTGGACATTAGACCAGAGACTTTGTGCCTGCTAGAAGAAAATGTAGGCCCACCTCTTCATCATGTCAGCTTAGGAACAAACTTCCTCAACAAGACTCCAAAAGTGCAAGAAGTAAAATCAAGAATCAATAAATGGGATGGTATCCAACTAAAAAGCCTCTTCACAGCAAAAGAAACAATCAAGAATGTGAGCAGAGCACCTACAGAAAGGGAGAAAATCTTTGCCACCTGCATCTCAGAACATTAAATCTCCAAGATATATAAAGAACTCAAAAAAAACTTAACACTAAAAAACCAAATAACCCAATCAATAAATGGGTAAAGGAACTAAACAGGCACTCCACTGAAGAAGAAATACAATGGTCAAAAAAAATATGAAAAAAAATGTTCAATACCTCTAGCAAATAGAGAAATGCAAATTAAAACTACACTGAGATTTCATGTCACCATAGTCAGAATGGCAATTAGCAAGAATACAAGTAACAATAAATGTTGGTGAGGATGTGGGGAAAATGTTCACTCATACATCGCGGTGGAAATACAAATTGGTACAACCATTCTGGAAAGCAGTATGGAGATTCCTCAGAAAACTTGGAACAGAACCACCATTTGACCAAGTTATCCCACCCCTCGGCATTTACTCAAAGGACTTAAAATCACTGTACTATAGTGACATGGTTACGTTAATGTATATAGCAGCTCAATTTACAATAACTAAGTTATGGAACCACCTAGGTGCCCTTCAACAGATGAACAGATAAAGAAAATGTGGTATACATACACAATGGAATATTACTCAGCCATAAATAAGAATGAAATTGTGGCATTTGCAGGTAAATGGATGGGCCTGGAGACTGTCATGCTAAGTGAAATGGTCTCTCTTAAAAAAAAAAAGAAAGAAATGGTCTCTCTTATATGTGGAGGTTAGTACACAACAAACATGGTAAAGAAGAGAAGTTCAGTAGATTAGACAAAGGGGAATGAAGGGAAGGGAGGGTGGATGGGAATAGGAAAGAGAGTAGAATGAATCGGACATCACTTTCCAATATTCATCTATGAATACGTGACCATGTAACTCCACATCATGTACAACCAGAAGTCTGGGATCCTAATTAGAATGAGTCATACTCCATGTATGTATAATGTGTCAAAGTACACTCCACTGTCATGTGTGTTGAAAAGAATTTTAAAAAATGGTGGAGCCTTAGGGAGGTGACTTGGCCATGAGGGCAGAGCTCTTACAGATGGAATTAGTGGCCTTATAAAAGAGTTTAAGGGTTGAACACAATGGCACACACCTAAAATCCCAGCTACTCCTGTGAGGCAAGAGGGTTGCAAGTTTGAAGTCAACCTCACCAATTTAATGAGACCTTGTCTCAAAATAAAAATAAGAAGTGCTAGAGCTGTAGCTCAATGGTTGAGTGCCCTGGTCTTAATTTCCAGTATAGAAAGAAAGGGAGGAAGGGAGGGAGAGAGGAGGAACGAAGGAAGGAAGGAAGGACAGGACAGAAAGGTAAGCTTGCGGGAGCCCCAGGCCCTTCCACTGTGTGAGGACATAGCTAGAAGGGGCAATCTATGAAACAGACAGCTCTCACCAGACACCAGATCTGCTGGTGCCTTGATCTTGAACTTACCAACCTCCAGAACTGTGAGGACTAAATTTCTGTTGTTTATAAATTAACCAGCCTAAAGTATTTTGTTATGGTAGACCAAACGGACTAAGGCTGTCCCATATTTAAAGTACAAGAAATGCAGGTCTGGTGAATGAACAGTACTATAGTCAGAACAAGGAAGTGAAAAGGGGAAGTTTAGGGTTGCAACACTGCCATGAGGTGAAGGCCAGTCATCCCAGCTGGATGCGTGCAGGCAGCACTAGATGCGGAACTGAAGTTCTGCAGAGACTACACAAAGAGAAAAGTGAGTCTTGACTTCTACCTGGAGTAAAAAAGCAAGAAGAAAACTGAGTCAGAGAATCAGTCATTAGAAAACTCACTGTACACTAAATCCAATCAAAGACAGAATATCAAAAAACAACATAAGTATTGATGGAGTAAAACATAATAGAAAGATGGAAGTGGATGAAGACGGCAGCACCCTAGGGCAGTTCAGTCAACAGAACCATTAATAGTGGAAGGATAAGAGCAAAAGATTCTTTTTTTACAGGGTTGGGTACTGGGGATCAAACTCAGGAGCACTCAACCACTGAGCCACATCCCCAGCCCTATTCTGTATTTAATTTAGAGATAGGATCTGAATTGCTTATCACCTCGCTTTTGCTGAGGCTGGCTTTGAACTTGTGATCCTCCTGCCTCAGCCTCCTGATCCCCTGGGATTAAAGGTGTGCACCACCATACCTGGTGCAAAAGCCAGCTTCTAAGAGTATAATCTATATTTTTAAAGTTTAAAAGGTGGGGGGGGCCATTAAAAAAAATAAAACAAATAGTAAAAACAGAAAAAAGTGAGTTATTTCTATGATGATTTATCTTTAAACATACAGTGGTATGACTGTTAAATAGGATAGTGACCACAGAAACGACCTCCTGCAACCCTTTTAAATTCTGAAGTCAAATATCATGGGTGGGACCAAGGTATTCATGGCCATACTCTGGGGAGCAAGAAAAATTGTCCCAGGATCAAAACAACAAACTAGCTGGAAAAACCACTGAATTTTCCATGAAAATACAACCTCATGGAGCTATAGTATCTTCAATCATCAAACTCTTCAATAACACTATAGCCCAAATCACATCCAGCCTTTTAAAGACAATCTGAAACCCCTTTGTGTCAATGCCAGTGTAATGGGCATCCAACTGCTCACAATAAAAGTTAAACTCAACCTAAAAGCCTATCAATAAACAAAGCTTGAGCCTCAAGTCCACACAGGAAGGCCAGAATATGAGGGTAGGGGTGAAAAAAGAGAATACCACCCTCAAAGAATATAGACAAGGGATGGGGACATAAAAGAGGAACTAAGAGGCAGTAGGAAAGAATCAGATGAAACTTTTTTTTCCAACTTAGAAAGGAGATGGAAGGAAAGCCCGTGAGTAGAGGGGACACGGGAGCAGGTCCTCCTGGCAGTGATAAATAATGGGATCCAGGGCAGAAAGGGTGGGAGAGGAGAAATAAAGGGTAGAGAGACAGATGAGGATATGCAAAGGTGTCAGAAGCAGGGGACAGAATGACTAAACACAGCCTTGTCGGAGGACAGAACAGCCTCTAAAGGAAGCACTAAAGAAGCAGCGCATTGAAGCAATAGAGTGCTTCACCCTCAGCTTGGCTACAGTATGCCACAGAGGATGAAACCAAACCACACAGACTCACCTTAGGAGATACAAACTACTGTAAGCAGAGGAGAAGCACCTGAGATATCTTAATCAAAAAAAATTTAAATGTCTAAACAAGGGACAACAAAAGACAGGCTAGAGAAACAGTAAAACTAAAACAACAACAAACCACTCCAAATTGTCAACATGTTCCTAGCAGTGTCCAGGGGGACAACCTAAACAGTCAACTGAAATGTCAGGTCCCCCGGGAAGGAGCACCCCTGTGATAGAGAAGTCTGTAACACGCTCTCAGGCCACAATTCATTAGGTATATGAACAGTCAGTCACCCATCTCCTTTTTTTCTGATTCCAGGTAACATTTGAGTCTATCATTCTTTTGATTATAATGATAACTCTAGGCATAAAATCAGGGCATGAAGAGAAAATGCAAACAGTATCATGACCCAATACTGAATGAATCCTATTTGCCTCTATCCAGGATCATTTAATTAACAGTAATGTATAAATGACACTGCAGTAAGTATACTGTGACTGCGTGAATGATTTTCTGATGTTTTTCATTTTGAAAAAGGGAGAAGAATTACAAAAAGCAAGAGAGATTCAGTTGTGAATGCAACAGGAAGTACAGAAATCTACCGCTTGTTGCAGCCTAACTGAACTAAGAAGCCATAGCTCCCTATAAATGTCTGATCTACAAAACACTGTCAATCTCTAAAATTTAAACTTTGTTCATTCAAAATCCTATGCAATTTTCAGGTACTTAAACTTCTTCTGTCTGTGTAATATCGGTTCATCAACAAACAAAAATCAAAAAAGGAGAAAAGGGAAACAAAGCCCAAAAACATGTTAATAAAGAAAAGTTCCCATTTTTGGTGAAGAAAGGAGTTTCAGTCCTGGTCCTTTTTTCCCCATTCCTCAATCATTAGTTTCACCTTCCCCTTTCCAACAGCTTCAGTATTAAAGAAATCTCAGTATTAGTCTCTAACTTCCGAGTTCTGGTACAAAAAGATGAGGACACCACAGATGGTCCCACTTCCAACGTCTGGCATAGACTTGCCAACTTTACAATGGTCTAAAAGTGATGATTCAGTAGAAAGGGTACCCAGAATCTTGAGTTTGGATCTTTTCCCCAGGCTGGTGACACAGGGCACGATACTGTCTCCTGGCGTAGGACAGCAGCAGCCAGCATCAGTTCCTGGTCAGCCTGCAACCATGAAGAAATGACCTCTGCAGCACGCCGTGCTGCTGAGCTGCGAAGTTCAGCAGGTTAGGCGCAGAGTGCGCTTTCAAACGCGCAATGGTTAAGCAACATTGTCAGCTTAAACATGGGTCCAGCAGGACTCACCCCTTAGTCAGTGAGGAGCATCTGTAGGAGGTTTTCCAGAGAAACGGAACCAAAAGGGCATCTCTCTCTCTCTCTCTCTCTCTCTCTCTCTCTCTCTCTCTCTCACACACACACACACACACACACCTTTTAAAAAAAAAAAAAAAAAAAACCTAAAAGAAACTGGCTCATGTGATTATGGAGACCTATGGTCCAAAATCTGCAAGGCGAGCTGGTGGGCTGAAGGTAAATGATGGTTAATGCTTCCAGTCTGAGGCTGGCAAACTAGAGACCCAAGAAAGCTCTTGCTCAAGTCCGAGCAAGATGTTGCAAATGAAACCTGAAGGCAGTGCTGCAGAATTCTTTTTTGCTTGTGGGTAACCAGTCTTTTTGTTCTCTTGAGGCTTTCATCTGATTGCATGAGGCCCACCCACATGGCGGAGGGCAGTCTGCCTTATTTGACCTTTATGGACTTCAATGTTAATCTTACCGCCCCCCCAAAAAAAATCCTCACAGAAACATCCAAAATATTTGTTTGACCAAATATCCATTGATTCAGCCAAGTTGACACACAAAATCAACCATCACAAGGCCATCCCTTGTTCACCTTGCATATCTCCTTTAAATGATATATAATCTCCAAAAAAAGACAATAACAAGGTCATAATATAATATACAACTCTCCTGTGTAAAATTCAGGAACCCTTCCTCCAGAAGAGGAGGCAGAGTCCTTAGATGATGATCACTCTTCTCCTTGTTATCTAGTACTTAAATACTATGACACAAACTTAGTACATCTGAGTTTGATAAGGAAATAAGAGAGGGTAGAGCACAAAAATCCTGTTTATATGTATTAACATACACACAAATACATTCATAACGAAATAAGGAAATACCCATGATACTCATTGCTGTAACTGGTTATATGGTCCTAATTAGTACTTATAAACAAACAACTTTCTTCCATTGCCCATTCTGTATGCCTTTTGCCTTCAGCTGGCTCCGCCGATGGTTGTGATCTCCTGGCGAGGTGACTCAAACCTTTGCTCCCTAAAGGTCTGGACCCCGAGGAGTCCTGCCTGAACTGGGGAGTTGTAATTTTCCATTGGCTTTAATCACAGGTTACAGTAATGTTAAGAGACAATTAAAGGAATACTCACAGACTCCAAACACACGCTTCCTATCTTTACTGTACTACTTTCTTGTACCACAACTATATAAGTAGTAGTAAGCCCAAAGTGGCCAGGAGGCAGACTTAACTTCCAGTTGAATAGGGTCATGGCTATTTTTCCTGGTGAAAGCCTTTGGAACTATGCTAAGCCAGCAGAGTATAAAGTTGTAACAGGAAGCAAATGGGATATTAGGGGTAACAGTGATCAGCGCCACTCTAACTTCCACCACTGGATTCCTGGACTTGAGAGGCCTGGCTCAGGGAAAAACAGTATCATTAACTGGACGCTGAATCAGAACACATGCCCGCTTCTGGAGAACCACACTCATCCCTGGAAGGGACCGGCACCTAAATAGCGCTATAATTGAGTTTTCAAAAGGCTATTCTAAAAAAAAAAAAAAAAAAGACAACAGCTTCAAGATGGGAGAAAGCATGGTGGGCCCAGCAATGTCCATGGCACAGGCCCACTACCATACTTAAGTTGCTGTGAAGCAAGTTCACTGATCCTGAGTGATGTGTGGAAGACAACAGTGGATGAGGCGTTTGGTACGTCCTCGGTTGGCAGCTGGACAGAAGGCTAACCCTATCAGAGTGTCTATTACAGCAAGAAGGAAACACTGCCCTTTCCGTGAAGTTAGGGGTGAGCAGCCCTTTCCCTCTCCAGGCAGTGGTCCATATCGAGACTCAGTGTTGGTCTCTACTATTGGCAGACTGGGCACCTGGCCCAGGCTATTGACAAGTGAAGCCCACGCTGTTGAACTAATGTAACTCTACCCTTGGCCATGCTGTTCATGACCCCACTGAACCATGAGAAGGGTGCCTAGGCAAGGAGGCTGACCGCTATCCACTGAACAGCTTATCCTATCCACTTGATTATCAATATCCTCTCCGTCAAGGTCACCCTTCAGTGAGCAATGACATGGGACAAAAATATCTTCCTGTTTTTTCCCAATTTAGAGACCCCTGCACATATTTTTTTTTCTCAGATTTCCAATTTCCAACCGTGTTCCTTCCAGGTCTCTGACCATCCAACCAAACTATCGGCTGTATTTCATAAATCAGCACATAATCTCACATCTGGTCATTTCTCCATCTAAGCAAAGTGAACAATAAAGGGCAATACTCCAGGCCCTACCCACAGGAGGACATCCTTCCTCCACCCTTCAGGGGTCTCAGAGAGGGCTGGAATGCCACAGGTGTTCACCTGCACGTGGTGCCAGCATATTGTACAGTACCAGTATGAACTAGACCCCAGTTTCTTCCTCCTCTGTCAACAGATCATAAGGAACTCCCACGAGACCTTAGGTGCAGGCTGGGAGAGACGGCAGTGGGCAGGAGTGAGGCAAGGGGCATCTGGGCCACTTCTTCAAGGAACTTTGCCTCCAGGGCCTGCTTGCCTGACCCCATACATACTGCTTCCATCTGATGACAGAGTGCAGGTACATGTGCCTAACTTTATGGAGGGAAATTTACTTTCGGTTGACCAATTTAAATATTAATCTCATCCAAAAAGACTCACAGAAATACCCAGAATAGCGTTTAACCAAATATGTGGACACCCTAGTTTCAGAAAAGTAAGAAAACCATAATAGATGCATGCGTATGTGTGCGTATGTGCATGTGTGCATGTGTGTATGTGCAAGTGTGAGCAGTAATAAGAGAAAAAAACAAATGGAGAGAATGTTAAAAATCAGGAATTATGAACACAGGTTCTTCAGATTATGAATTAATCAAAAGGTATGTGGATACAAGTTGTCTATTATTTTTGCCATTTGGGATTTTTAAATCATTTTAAGATAAAATTTAAAAAACTAATTGGCAAAAAGAAAAAAGCTAAATGACCAGTGTGCACTGAAGTCATGTTTAGAGGCACAAAAGATCTGTGGCTTTTTTTATGGCGACATAATTGTGCTGGTCCCCTGGTCATAAAATCAGAAGCAATGTTTGAGCGCGTGTTGGGGGACAGGTTACACAGGTGTGCATGAAATGAGAACGGGGGACAGTGTGTGCTGTGTAGCTCCAGTGCTTCTAAGCCCTCCAACAGCACTCCTTGGCTTTTATCTGGTAAGTTGCAGAATTGGGGCTGAGCACCGTGTGGTTGAGAGAACAGCTGAGGCTGACACAGGGGAGGAAGGACAGAAGCAGACAGGCGGATCCAGTTTCTGTGGTCCCCAGTTTTCTCAGCATTAGATTACATAACTCACTGGGAGTTAAAAGTAACACTTTTTAAAAGCAAAATTATTCTTGAAAAATGAATTGGCAGTAGCCCTATGAAAATTTATAGCTGTAAGCACAAATTATTACAAACTGATATGGGATTCAAGGCTGCTACCTTTAAGTGCCAATAGAAATCAAACTGGCACTATTAGCAACATGTCGTCTGGAAAATAGAAAAAGGGAAGGGTGTTCACGAAGTACTTTCTGACAACAGAACTGCAGTGGAAAATGAGGATTTAACTTGGGAGGAACAAAGAGCTGCTACAGTTTCCTACATCAAATTGAAATCTGACCTTGGAAACATTATCTTGGACTATTAAAGTACTTCATATCTTACATGAAAAGTGTGGTTCAAAATATATAAACAAACATAAAAATAATATCAGTAGCAGTATGGAAGGTGGGATATACGCCTTGCTGTAATTGTTTCATTCTTTATTATTCCCAAGCTACCTAATTTTCCTTGCCAAAAGACTGATTCACGACATCTACTGCAAAAGAAGTGGGGGTACGGAATGATACGGGCTGCGGGGGGCAAGGCCGCCTGTGCCTTCTCTCTCCATCCAGGCTTGAAGCACACCTGCCTTTAACTTATGTGTCAGACAGTTAATGATTTATAAACTAGCACTACAGAATCTTGCTTTTAAAAATAGTCTTTTAAAAAATATTAACACTATCCTTTTGGATTTACTGTTTTGTTCCCTAAAATCTCTTTTTTTTTTTTTTGCAGGGGGCAGGGCGGTTTACTGGAGATTGAGCTCAGGGGCACTCCATCACTGAGCCACATTCTCAGCCCTATTTTATATTTTCTATTTAGAGACAGGGTCTCACTGAGTTGCTTAGTGTCTCGCTTTTGCTGAGGCTGGCTTTGAACTTGAGATCCTCCTGCCTCAGCCTCCTGAGCCCCTGGGATTACAGGCATGCGCCACCTTGCCCAGCTGCTAAAATACCATTTCTTTACATTTTGGCAAATATTAAGTCCAGTCATTTAACATGGCCAAGAAATGAAGTATGTAGACTACAGATTTTTCTCTTAAAGTTGCATAGTTTACAATAATTACAAAGTTCCAAATAAACTGGCTATAATAAGAGTGCTTATTTTCCACTGGCCATTTTCATTTGGAAACCCTGTATATATTTCTCATACTTTTTAAAATTTATAACATTTATATTTACCAAATCTACACACACATACACACAGCTTCATGTAAAATAGCATGTTATCAAATTACATGCTATTAAAGGCCATAAAAATTTGCAACATTTAAGAATAATGCATTAATAAATAATGTTTTATAAAAATAAAGAACAAGTTGTTTTCTAGATGATGTGTATGATGTATTGTTTTTATGTGTGTATATTATAAAACTAGTCTTAGGGGGCTGGGGTTGTAATTCAGTGGTAGAGCACTTGCCTAGCATGTGTGAGGCACTGGGTTCAATTCTCAGCACTATAAATAAATAAATAAATAAATGTCCATCAACAATTACAACTATTCGACATTATTATGGCTGTATGTATATAGGTGACTGTATGACCAATGTGATTCTGCAACCTGTACAATCAGAAAAATGAGAAATTATACCCCATTTGATTCAAATGTATGAATTGTCAAGATCATTGTACTGTCATGTGTAACTAACAAAAAAAATTTTTAAAAAAACAATTACAACTATAAAAAAAAAAGAAAACTAGCCTTGGTTTCATATTGATATTTTAAAAGATGAGGTTTTTTTAGAAGCATTAGCTTTGACAAGTTATATCAAGTACATATACTAAACGTACATTAAACAATAACTAAACATTAAGAAAATCCTTATTGAATCTGAAATTTTATTCTTTCTAATATTCATGTTTTAAAAATACTTTCAGGTTTTTATATAGCTCTATTGCGTTTCTACTGAGGTGTAGTTTACATACAGTAAAATTTCCTCCTTGTGGGATACAGTTCTGTTAATTTTGACAAATACATACATTTCTCTTTTTTTAGTATGTATTTTTTAATTTTTAAACTTTATTTATTCTAATTTGTTATATATGACACTAGAATGCAATTCAATTCATATTACACAAATAAAGCACAATTTTCAGTCTCTGGTTGTACACAAAGTAGAGTCACACCATTCGTATTTTTATACATGTACTTAGGGTAATGAAGTCTGTCTCATCCCATCATCTTTCCTACCCCATACCCCTTTCCTTCTCCTTGCCCTATCTAAAGTTCGTCTATTCCTCCCATACTCCCCCGACATCCCCATTATGGATTAGCATCCTGATATCAGAGAAAACATTTGGCATTTGGGTTTTGGGGATTGGCTAACTTCACTTAGCATTATATTCTCCAACTCCATCCATTTACCTGCAGATGCCATGACTTTATTCTCTTTTAAAGCTGAATAGTATTCCACTGTAATACATATATTTCTTGCACAACATTTTGAAAGTTGATCTTGTCTTTTATCCCTAGTGTCTTATGATCTCATGGTTATTTATTGATTTTCATTATGAACTTTAATGATTACACTGCAATTATTGAGAATAACAATAGCTAATATTTCTCTTTGTCCTTAGTGAATAACGCATTAAAGAATTCACTTTTTCTTCTTTCCCTACTCTCAGGACCTCGTGGGCCATTATCATTCTGCCCTTACCTGTTATATCCACCTGTGAAGGCTCTGCTGTCACCATGTCAATTCTTTTCTGGTTTATCTTCCACACTGAAGCTGGGGGTCTTTCTAAGGTATAGAAGTGATTACCTTAGTCCTCTGCTTAAAATCTTTCATGGGCTCTCCCATGCATACTTTTCCAAGTCAAACACGAATTCCTCACTGAGCTGCCCCCTGCCTTTTCCCTCCTTCCCACAACCTGCAGGTTCACACTCAGTGCACATCCCAGACATGCCACCTTGTCCGTGGTGTTGGTGCTTTCATATGCTCCTCCTGCAGACCCCACTGTCCACCAGCTGCCCGAATTTCCCCAGCCTTCAGTCACTCTCTGTACTCTTCAGTACTCTCTGACCTCAGACCTTTCTAGTAGGGCTTGCACCTTGGACTTGGTCACTTGTCCAAGTGTCTCCCCAGGACCCTGAGGTGTTTGGGATCAGGGCTGTGTCTGCTCCAGTCCTGCCACTGCCTGGCACAATATCAGACGCAGGTAAATACACAGGATGTTTGTTCAATTAGCAGACTGTGTAGTCACTGTAGAACATGATGACTACATAACACATTAGCACAGTCATGGATGTCAGAATTCCTTATATGACAACAAGTACTAGGGTCATTGCCTCAATCTCAAGCTCCCAGTAAGGTTTGGGGTCCCTGAGAGTGTGGAAGCTGGCTTGAACCGAAAGGTCAGAGGCAGCAGGGGAAAATGAGGATAGATTTGATGGTTTAATTCTAACAGGGAAGGGGAAAAAAAAAGGACCCAGAAAAAGAATGTGAGGCTAGGATGATAGAGAGATTATGAAGCTCCTTTTTATCTTTTGTGATGAGGGGATCAAACCTAGGGCCTCCCGCCTGGTCGCTGCTGCTCTAAGAACACCCTGCCTTTTGAAATCTTCACTGAAGTTTATAAGGCTTTCTCTATAACTTTTGCATTTGTCTTTCACAGAAGTCAATCAAGCACCCAGATGGGATCTGGATTGCTGAGTGCAGAAATGAGACAGTGGCGGAGTAGCTGCAAAGGTTCTGAGAAGGCTAGTCCTCCTAGTAGTTAAAGGAAATCTTGACAGATTAGTAAGGAGAGACCATTGGGCTTGTAGAGACCAAGGCACTGTGGGATTTGAGTCCATTTAGTCTAGATCATAAGGCAAGTCCCTCCTAACAACTAGGGTACATATACAACAAGAAAGACTTGTAAATGAACACAGAAAAATGAAATTAGAACCCAGGCACAGCGGCACATGTCTGTAATTCCAGCTACTCAGGAGGCTGAGGCAGGAGGATCACTTGGGCCCAAGAGTTCACAGCCAGCCTGGACAACATATCAAGATTCCCTCTCAATCAATCAGTCAATCAATATATATGGCATTTAATATATCTACTGAATATCCAAGCTTAGCAACACAGCACACTGCAGGGTTGATGGTATCCCCCTGTGACAGGGGCTGGAAGCTGTGGCTCTTGGCTGCTGTTCAGCATCAAAAAAGAGGACTGGCCTGCCTATCACTAGCCCAGGGAAAGATTATAACTCAAAATCTGAGTATAGTTCCATATCACTTTCATATCATTATAAAGTCAGAAAATCAAAGTCAAACCATCACAAGGAAGGAACCATCTGGACATCCCAGGGCACTTTTTCCTCGAGTACAAAACACATATTGCATTTATTTTGTCATGTCTTTAGTCTCATTTCATCTGGGAGAGTTTCTGAATTTTTGTCTTTTATGATTGACATTTTTGCAGAGTAGAAGCCATTGTTTCTGAATGCTCAAATAAAATCTTCTTGTTTACATTTCCTCATGGTTCAGGTTGTGCAAGGCCAGGACTGAAGTAGCATGCGCTTCTCCTGGTGTCACAACCAGCAGCGTACCATGTCAGTCGGTCCCTCACTGAGCCTGTTAGTCTTGACCACCCAATCCTGGTGCTTTTCAGGTTCTCCACTGAATACTACTGATTTTCCCCTTGTAATAAGCCACCTGCGGGGACACTTTATAGGGCCATTAAAATGTCTTGTTCTTCATCAAAATCTCCCAGGAAACTTAGCTTCCACTGATGATCCTTACCTGAACTAAATGGTTATTACAAAAGAGTAATTTTTTGCAAGTTTATCAGTCAACACTGTACTTGGAGAAGAGTCTTCCCTGTCCCCACCTATCTATTAGACTACTCGTAGATTACTATTTTTGTTTTCAACAGTTTAAAATTTATCTATATGCTTGCTTTTTTTTTTTTTGGGGGGGGGGGTTACCAGGGATTAAACTCAGGGACACGCAACCATTGAGCCACATCCCTAGTTCTTTTTAAAATTTTATTTAAAGACAGGGTCTCACTGAATTGCTTAGCGCCTCACTGTTGCTGAGGCTGGCTTTGAACTTGTGATCCTCCTGCTTCAGCCTTCTGAGCCACTGGGACTACAGGCATGCGCCATCATGTCTGGCACTTAATTATTTTGATATATAAATTTTCCCACTTTTGGTCAGTGAAAGCATCTTCAAGCTGGTTTCTGTATCCTGAAATGCACCCTTTCTTTTCTTTTCTCTTGTTTTCTTGAACATTTACTTTATTATTCTTATAAGTAGGCTTCATTCTTTTTTATTGGAAAATGATATTAGAAACCAAAACCTAGCCACTGGGTACGTTCATGGCTACTGGGGTACCTTGCCTTTGAGGCAATTTCATGAACAGAGCTGGGAAAAGTGTATTTAGGTTATGTATTTGTATATATTTGAGCTGTTTTATGTTTATTTAAACTGCTGTACACACATTTATGCTGCACATGGATTTCCACTGTATCTGCATCTGTGTATGTACTTCAAGATACTGCCTCATTCAGTTGGCTACACCATTATCTTACAATTTCCTCATGTAAAAAAAAATATATATGGATGTAAAATTATTTGACCTTACACTTGTTTACTGGTTTAATAAGTCATCCTAAACAAACCAATAAGCATATGGACAACTCACCCAGAACAAATAAGAACATGAAGATTACAACAGTAATAACGATCTATGTGAATGATGAGACCCAAATACTATATCAAACCAATGCACTGTGAGGGATATCAATAACATCCATGTTCCAGCTAGTATAAAAACCAACCATGTCATCCATCACCAGGCCACTTGCCATCAATCTGTCCACCTCCCTCTCTCTTCCTAGGAAATGCAAGAATGTCAGCAACTGGAGGAAGGACACTTGGTGGCAGTTCAAGCAGAGAAAAAGAGTGAGAACTTGAGGATTCAGGCTTAAATGCTTTCCTATCACTTTTTTACACTGGAAATAAATGCTTGAATTTGAAAACGTTTTTGTGGTCTGCATGGCTTCTGAGTTCTGTTTCTGTATGGCATAGCTCATGGAACCAGATTTTTTTCTGTGACCTCAAGTAAAACTGAAATTGAAATTGAAACTGAAACTGGGAACAAGCATGGACTCAGCCTCAGGCTGTATGCATATGAATGCAACATAAATTACAAATATTCACACATTCAATGTAATTGAAGGTTTACATATGGTCTTCTCTGTGTCTCATCCTCACTTTAGTCTCAACTCTACACATAAACATGACCAAGTGCTTCCTGGCAGAATTCACTGTCGGGGAGATTCCTCAGGAAAACCACCCATGGGCACTCTCTCAGTTCTTAGAAGCTCAAAACTTTTCCTATGGCTGTAATCCTCAAGCCACTGGCTACATATAATCCTGGGTTTGTACTTTCTTTCCTAAAGTTTCTTAAAAAAAAAAAAATGCTGCTCCAGTGGCTTTGGGAAAATCTGATAACAACTAATTGTCCTGCCATGGACAATCTATTTACATCTTTTTGCCTGAAGTCCCAAAGATTTTTAAAAATCTTTGATCTAATAATATTACTAATACTAAAGTAGCACTAATAATGGCTATTACTGGGATATGTCTCAGAGTTGATCACTATATTATCACTTTTTTTGGTGGTGAGGGGGTACTGGGGATTGCACCCAGGGGTGCTTTACCACTAAGCTACATTCTCGGTCCTTTTCATTTTGAGACAAGTTCTGAATATGTTTCTAAGGGTCTCCCTAAGTTGCTGAGGCTGGCCTTGAATTTGCAATCCTCCTACCTCAGCCTCCAGAGTCACTGGAATTACAGGTGTGTCCTGGCTTCATTATCACTATTGATTTTCCCCAGAACTCAACAGACTACTTCAATGTGTAGACTCAAGTCTTCTTTATTCTTGTAATTACATTTCTTATATAGTTTATTTTTCTTCTTTAATGACTCCTGCTGTACAAACGTTACATCTGCTTTGCCTTTCTCCATTTCAAACAATTTCTTTCTGAAAATTCATTTTTCTTTCTGTACCTAATTTTTTTAAAAAAATGGTTTCCCTGCTTTTCTTCAATGCCCTCATAACATTTTGTTTGAATCTATTCTTATCTATTCTTCCTTGGGGACTTTATAAATATAGTCATCATTTCTGATATAACTCTATCTTTTCCATCTTTTTTTCAGAATCTAATTCTCCTCCACCTATTTCTTTTAGTTTTTAAAATCTGATTCATACTCCATACACACACACACCCTCCTAATGCTTGTCTGAGGGTATTCAGTTTGGAGTATTGTATTCCTGTTTTTCTCCTGCATAATGATTTAATTGGGAGGGTGTAATATTTTGATTTTTCATTTTGTTTTCTTCTTACAGTAGTTTTGTATTGTTTTTCTATTTCTAACATTTAGTGTACAAGGTTTCAAGCATAAAAGGGTTGTCCCTATAAAAGGTTACTGAGGCTTCCTTGGTTTAGGGGACGATGGGGAAGAACTGGTGTGTGATTCTTCCTGTTTCTACAAGATCTGTAATTTTTCCTTTTACTCCTTTCCCTTTACTGACCACATCTGCAAGGTGCCCACCCCTCTGCTAGAAGCAGCACTTCCTCATGCCTTGGGCTGTCACTTTGGGTCCTCTTCACTTTCAAGCCCTTTTCCTTAGCTGAAGTTGTCCACTAAACAAATCCCAGGTGAGAATCCAGTACTTTGGTACATACTGTTGACACTTTCTCCTTCTTGGCGGGGGGGGGGGGGTTCCCGCTCCTACGTTTTGGGTCTTTCTCTCTCTCCCTCTCTCTCTGTGTTTTTCAAGGTTTTTCTCAAGACTCCCGTTCCCTACTCATGCACTGCAGGCCTGCTGCAGCTGCAGCTCTATGGAATGTGCTGCTGTTTATCTACTCACCAGACTATGTGAGGTTATCTACTGTGAAGACTGTGGCACTCCGTGACCCTCAGTAATAAGGCAAGGACATTATGGGTTTTATTTGACTTTCTTGTCGATATTATGTTGTGGGGCGAAGCACTGTACACATGGAGATTTGGAATCAGGCAACTGTCCAGACCTAGAAAACCTGTCCTTGCTCACTGCTGAAGTATCATTTATGATACTCAAAAAAAACATCAAAAATCCTCAAGACAAATTGGAAGTTGCAGGTTGATCTAGGAGTCTCTTAAAAGTTACCCAAAAGTTTAACACCCTCCAATCCCATCTCCATCAAGCAGAATACTTTCCTTTTTTCCTCCAAAAAAATGTGGACTCTTTTGCAGCTCCACACTGTTAAGAAGAAATTCCAGGAGATTTCAAATTAGACTTTCCTCACAGGAGGTTTTAGCACTAAGAATCATCTAAATTACACTGCAGTAACAGAACCCAAGATCGCAGAGGCTTTAAACCACAGGCTACTTCTCCTTGCCCACTGCAGCTGATCTACAGGCTCTGTTCATGTCCTCCTCCTAGGACACAGGAGCACAGAGAACAACCGCCCACAGTACTAGTACTATCAGTTGCTAAAACATAGGGATAAAAGCTTTTTTTTTTTTTTTTTTTGGTCCTGGGTAATTGAACCGAGTAGAAATAAAAGCTTTTAATGGAGTCAATGACAATCAAATGTACCAGCCCTGAAGCATCCTGTGTCATCTCCACTCAATTTCATTGACCTGAACTAGTCACATGACTACTCAACTAAATAAACCTATCTTATATCTAAAGAACCAGAAATCCTTTCCATAGAAGATATAGCTTAAAGCTAAAATATTCCTAAATATTTCTCTTAATACCAATATGGAAATATAATGCTTAGTATATGAAAGCTACACTGACTTAACATTAAAGTCAAAGAAAACATATTCTAATGAAATGCAAATTATCCGCAGTAAGTCCTATAAAATACATGTAATATTTTAGTTGGCCAAATAAAGCAATCTAAAATGCTTTAGAGCTCCCAGAAAACAAAGTTAGCTATTGCCAACTTTAAATTACAGAACACGACTGTAACCATACACACTTATGAAGTAAATGTGCATGATGTTTAATGAAGGGAACCACTAACACAAACATACATAGGTTTATATTTATACAGAGATGTTTATCTATATGTAGGTTAGAAGCCACTAATTGTCTGTTTACTTAGCATAAATACAACAGAAGTAATATCTAAAGCGGCACTAAACACAAAGGAAGATAATTATTTAATTTTATATTTTAAATAGATCTTAATTTGAACTACATATCTGGAAAGTAAAGAGGCCAAGTTTTAAAATATCTATAATAGCCAGAAAATAGTATGTTGATAGGCATAAATATTTTTTAAAAATCCAGGACATCCATGGCAAAAAATAATAATAATAATAAAAATAGCTAACCACAGAAAAAGATCTACTCTTTATGTTGTATGCTTATAAAAATAAATTTTAAAGAAATATTACAGGGCTGGAATTGTGGCTCAGGGGAAGAACACTTGCCTCGCATGTTATGAGGCACTGGGTTAGATCCTTAAAGCTTAAATAAATGAATTTAAAAAATTAAGGTATCGTGTCCATCTACAAGTAAAAAATATTTTAAAAAAGAAATATTATAATAAAAAATTGAGCCCCTATAGAGTAGTCATTGGAAATGTCCTAAAAAATTCCATTTTGCTTCCCATTATTTGCTTTTTATTGCCTTCCATTTTTGACAACTTTAAAAATGTAGATGAAAATAGTAGCTTTTAACCAGACATTTGCACTATATTAAGGTGTCTTTATGATATTAAAACTGATCAAAAATAATAGAAGAATCAAATGGTATTAAGATGCTGCAAAGAAAGGACTGTAAACAGGCAACAGTTAAGGAAAGAATATATCTACAAAAATATCATCTTAATTGTAACCCAGGGTATACTTTAAAATATTCATTCCACAGATGTTTAGCAAGCTCCAATTACCTGCAGGCACTGTGTAAGCCACCTAGAACAGCAAGGACTTAAAGTCCCAATGCGAGGCACAGGAAAGAACCCAAATTCCTTTTACGAGGCATGCATTCTCTGATGAGTTACTTAACCTCTCTGTACATATGTATTGTCATCTGTAAAATGAGACAACAGTATGCCCTCTTATGTGGTGAGAGGGAAAAGGCACACTTACACATTGCTGGTGGAAATGCAAATTGGTATAATCACTCTGGAAAGCAGTAAGGAGATTCCTTAGAAAACTTGGAATGGAACCATCATTTGACCCAGCTATCCAAAGGACTTAAAATCAGCATACTACAGTGACGCAGCCACATCAATGTTTATACCAGCTCAATTCAAAACAACTAAACTGTGGAACCAACCTGGATGTCCTTCAGTATATGAATGGATAAAGAAACTGTGGTATATATGAACAATGGAATATTACTCAGCCTTAAAGAAGAATGAAATGATGGCATTTGCAGGTAAACTGATGGTGCTGGAGAATATCATGCTAAGTAAAATAAGCCAATTCCTCCCAAAAAACAGAGGCCAAATGTTTTCTCTGATATGTGGATGCTGATCCATAATGAGGGAGGGTGGAAGAATTTTGGATTGGGAAAAGGGGAGTGAGGGGAGGGGGCATGGGGGTGGAAAAGATGGTGGAATGAGACGAACACAATTACCCTGTGTACATGTTCAGTTGCTTGAATGGTGAGACTCTGCACCGTGTACAGCGAGAGAAATGAGAAGCTGTGCTCCATTTGTATACAGTGAGTTGAGATGCATTCTGTGTCATGTAGAACTCATTAGAACAAATTTTTAAAAAGTAATGAGATGAAACAAAAAAAAATAGTATGACCACTTTAAGATTTGTTGTGGGGACAAAAAGAGTTGAAATTCTTAGGAAGTTCAGCATCTGGCGTAAACCAGATGTAAGGGTCAAGTAAAATAATGTGTCTGCACCACTTAGAATGGAGCTAAGATTACTTAGTGAGTGTGCAATATGTTAATTGTTGTTATAATTTGCAGAAAGGAGTAATTTATTGGCTTTCAACTTCAAGAAGGTAAGATTTTTCTATACAATAAACAAGAAACAGAAACACATTCAATAGCCCTGAAGACATCAACAATCCTACTCCACAATACACGAGGGCAGAAGACATCTAAAGAATGGTGAAGGACTGAGCTGAGGGGGAAAGGGCCAACCTAAGTGCCTGGAGAGGACAATGTTCCAATGAGCAGGCTGAACGGCCACCCGGGAAGCCCAGCAAGGCTCAAGGTATGAGTAACCACAGAAGCCACGGGACCAGGAGGAGGGAGGGAGGGGTGGAAATGGGGGAAATATCTAGAAACCCTTTAGGAAGTTATATTTCCCAGATCCCCTAATGCAAAGGATCAGTAATTTCAGGAGCAAAATAATTGAAGTTGTGGTAACCAGGCTTACAGAGGGGCAAGGATGAGGGAAAGGAGGAGGACACAGAAGGAAGTATAAATCCACACAATCCCTGCTGGCTCCAAAAACACAACCAGACTGATGTTCCCCAAGGAGAAGTCTGCAGGACCTTCTCTCGGGAAACAGAACATCTCCAGGTCAAAGACTTGCTGATGGTGACAGGGGATTCACAGTGAAAAATGCTACAGGTGTGTAAGCCTCCAATTATACCAAGCCGAGCTTTCAAAAGTAATACTGAAGATATTCTAATATTTGAAAAAATTTTTCCAGTGTTCAAAAAGGAACACTTTCTCAGTCATCTGCTAGGTTTCTGTTCTCGTGACTAAAAGGCTCAAGGGTCACTCCAGTTGAACTGGACTGACTGGGCTGCACAAAATAACCACACAAGAGACACAAATACCTTTTTCTTTGGGGTCACTGTGATGGCTCCTCTGACCTTAATATCTGGGCATGGTGATACACACCTGTAATCACAGTCTCTCGGGAGGCTGAGGCAGGAAGATCACAAGTTCAAAGCCAGCCTCAACTTCTTAGCAAGGCCCTAAATAATTCAGCAAGACCCTTTCTCTAAATAAAACATAAAAAGGGTTGGGATATGGCTCAGTGGTTAAGCACCCCTGGGTTCAACCTCTAGTACTCCCTCCCTGCAAAAAAAAAAAAAAAAAAAGATTGGGATAATTTAACTTCAGAGAGGAAAAAGTTTATACAAGGACGAAAAAAGAAGCAAAGAATACTTGGCTCAGCAATCAATATATACATAGAATTTAATATTTAATGTGGATTCAACCAATATTATAATACAACTTCATTAGGTAGATAGGCAAGAAAATAAAAGAGGTATAAAACTGAGGTCTCAAGAGGTTTAAAATGTCACTTAAAATTAGTAAGACAGTATAAGAAGAAAGTAGAAACTGGGAATGGAAAAGTAGGAAAGGGTCAGGAACTCCGGGTTTCATCTGGTCGGTTTTGATATAAACCCTATGGTGCTACTTGACTAGGTCTCTGTGTGTATTATTTTGGCAAATTTTTAAAGAATTAAACTAAGTAGCAGATACTTAAAGACGATCCACTTACCATTTTAACCATGTTTTCCCTTGTCTAGAAAGGTTAGAAAACCACATACTCAGTTTTAAGGATGAGCACATGATACTTTGTGACCAAAAACCAGATACAGAGAAAAGTCTGCTAAAGATTTCAAATCTTAAATACAAAGGAAACACCTCATGAACAGAAAGGGTCTTCCTTGTTTCCGTGTTTCTGTCTGATGTAGACAGTGAACAATGAGGAAAAGGTCACAACACACCAAGACTGCCAGGGCAAAAAGAGGGTGAGCCCAGGTGTGGTGGTGCACACCTGTATTCCCAGGGACCAGGGAGGCTGAGGCCCGAGGTCCCAAATTTGAGGCTAGTCTCAGCCAAGTCAACAAGACCCTGCCTCAAAATAAAAACAGAAAGGGTTAGAGGATGGAGCTCATTAATAAAGCACACCTGGATTAAATCCCCAGTACCAAAGAGAGAGCGCACACGTGCACCTAGATTATTCAGGGCATGAGCTGCTAGACTCCAGCCTTCCTGTGATGTGGACATTTTAAAATCCTATTTATTTAAGCTACTGTATTGACTGAGTTTTCTATTATTTGCAGTCAAAAACAGTTACTAAAATAGGCCCTAGGATACAAAGATAAAGCAATGGTTCCTCCTCCAAAAGTTCATTATATACTCAAGTCAACGCTACCAATGAAAAACCGTAATACTCCAAAAAGAATGCACTACTGCCACACGCGAGGCCTGGGGAATCGAGAGGCGGAGGGATGCGCTGAGTGGAGCGTCACTGCAGGCGCCAGTGGTCCTCCGCCGTGGATGGACCTGCAGAGCGGAGCGAGCTTTCACAGAAACATGCATGCCACCCAGGGAAAGGCACAGGCCAACCACAAGGGAAACCCAGAGCATTCCAGCAAAAGCAAAGGACTTCTGAGTTGACCAAGATTACCGTCCAAAATTCACCAACACCACACAACACAAAACTCCCATAGGAAGACAAATCCACAGAGGAGAACAGGGAAAAGACACAAATAAGCAATGTGTAAAACAAGCTAAAAGGCCAATAAACATGAAAAACGCAAGCTCGTTAGTAATCAGGGAAACGTAATTTTAAGAATCACAAGATCGGGCTGAGCGCTTGCCTAGCACATGCAGGGTCCTGGTTCCTCAGCACCACATAAAAATGAAATAAAACAAAATAAAGGTATTTGTTCATCTACAACTGAAAATAAATTTTTTTTAAAAAACCCACAAGATCACAGTAAGATTCACATCTACCAGCCTGGAAAAGATTTTGTTTAAATCTGACAATAAAAAGCATTGGACAAAATGAAGATCAATTAGATTACTTATATGCTGTGTTTAACAGTATAAGTTAATAAAACTTTTTTGAGAAAAAAAAAAAAAACAGTACTGTCCAGTCCTTTTGAAGTTGTATATTCCCCCATGACCACTAGAGGATTTGATTTCTAAGTATGTGTCTTACAGAAACTCTTATATATGCATCAGAAGGGAGAAAATATATAAATATTCACAGCAATATTGTTTAAGTAAGAAAAGCAACTCAAATATCCACTGACAGTAAAAGAAATGAATTATAGTCTTCATACATGAAACAACGTGAAGGCATAGTAATGACTTTGTAAATCAGTACTATAAAATACACCTACATGAAACTAAGTGAATAAATCAAGAACATAAGACTATGCTACATGCAACATAAAGAATTCCTTTTTATCAAAAACAATTCAATAGAAAATCCATTTAAAAAAAAAATAAGCAGAAACTACATGAATAGACAGTTTCACAAAAGGGGAAGGCCAAATGGTCAATAAAGGTATTAAAACTAGCAGTATTTAGGGAAATACTAATTCAGAAAGAGAAATTATTCTATCAAATCACTAACATTTTAAAGTCCTTATAATACCAAGAGTTAGCAAATAAAGTAAAATGAACTCCTGTGTCCTGCTGGAGGGGGCGGGAGCTCTTACAACTGCTCTGGAAAGCAATCTGGCAACACTGACTAGAGTCAAAGGTGTGCAGACCCACAATTTAGTGAACATAGTCCTAGGCTCATACCATAGGGAAATGCTCACATATACGTATGTGGAGATACATCCCAGGCCACAGTCACCATCAACACACAACAGTGAAAACCTAAATGTCCATCAGCAGGACAACAGATAAAGAAATTATGGTGCAGTCATGCAATGAAATACTGTAGAGCAGTGAAAATTAATAAATAATTAAGTTGCCGATGCACACACTGACAGTTCTCACAATGTTAGCAAGGAAAGACATTTATAATATGCATAATAAATATATGTATGTACTTGATGAGTATAACACCATTTATGTGAAGAGAAAAACATGCAGAATGCTATGATATACTATAATTTGTATAATAATGTTGTCAAAGTATAAAAATATTAAAAAATTAAATTCAGGATAATGGTTACTGCTGGAAAAGAACAGAAAGGAAAATGAGTCCAGGGAGGATGCTATTGTTTGGATCTTAAAGGTCCCCAAAGGCCCAGACGTTGAAGGCTTCGTCACCAGCCTGAGATGTTACTGGAAGGTAAAGGACCCTCTAGGAGAAAAGCCTCCTGGAAGGAAGTTAGGTAATAGGGGGTGTAGCCTGAAAAGGGACATCACATCTCCAGCCCCTTCTGCCTTTTCTCTTTCTTTTCCTAACTACCATGAAGAACGCAAGCCTCCTCACTACACTCCCACCATGATGTACAGTCCTACCACAGGCCCAACGCAACAGGGCCAAATGACCATGCTTTGAAACCTCTGAAACCATGTGCCCAAATAAACCTTTCCTCCTGATAAGTTGATTTTATCAGGTATTTTATCACAGTGACAAAAAGCTAACATAAAAGGATATGTAGGTTGTAACTAAATTAATGATACTAAGCTTAGATAATGCTAGTTGGTACATTTATGGGTATATATTCTCTGCATCTATCAGAAAAGATCCATGCTCTAAAAATTGATCTCTGAAAAACAAAAACTAAAATAACAATTCATAAGAATACAAAAAAAAAAAAAATGTTTCCTTTCTTGGCATGCTTCCCTCACTCCCAACACCTTTGCCCTTCACACCATCACTATCTGAAAACGGACAGATTGTCAGATAAGCAAATAATAAGTAAATAAAGGTATGGTCCTCACAGGCAGGGCAAAAAAATCACTCCTGGAAAAAGTGTTAGGTCAGAGCATGGTTTCTGGAGTCAAAACATCTAGATTCATAGTTCTGTCACCTGAAATACTAGTGGATTTGAACGCAACCTTAGTTTTGCCCTCTGAAACATATAGTAAGAGAACTTACAGCACAAGGTAGCTCACTAATTAATGAGAATCCACAGGCAAAGCACCTGAATGAATTATATAGTAGTACTAATAGTGATTGTTACCAAGTGATAGTAACCAAGGGATAGTATCATGCCCTGGTTCAAAAGATCCAAGTGGTTTGTTCACAATCTTTGGAATAGCTTAAATACTAGGGTCCAAGTGTCTTCTCAGAGATGATGTCCATCTGCGAGAACAATGTTTCCAAAGAAATTACTTCACAATTCTAGTTTAACGTGGCTTACTTCTTTTGAAGAAGAAAAAACTTAGAATATACAACAGAACAGTTAAACAATTATCAAATTAGTAAACTAAAGGAGATTCTCTTTCAATTAAAAAATTATTAAAAAGAATGTCTATGTCATATGGCAAACAAATATCAGCTGCCTATCTATTCTATATCTTTTATTTTTCCTTCATTTCAGAACACAGGAAACTAAGAACTCTATTTTCTGAACGAATCATGTATGGAGACAAATTTACCTTCTGATTTATATATGAGCAAAATCAATGGGATACATCACTAACATCTGCTATTTATAATAATACCTTTCTATAAGAAATTCTGAAGAAAGCCAATTTTTGAAGTCCTGGGAAGGATAATGTAGTTGCATACTAACCTCTTATTTAATCTCCTAAAATCTTATCTGATTTTTGTGTCCAAGAATCATGGCCAACAAAACAAAATGGAGTATTATAAATAATAAATGGGTTAAGAAATAACCCTCCCTTTTCAAAATGTCTGTTTATATTATGAAAATCTGGAGAGAAAAAAATTCTAGCAACAGAAATAATTATTATTATGTAAACAGTCTGATTTTACATTTATTCAGTTTCCTTAAAGATATACAACCATATTTTCAAATTTTTTATTTCAGAATAAAATAAAAATCACAGATCAGATCTTTTCAGGATGCTAAAAAGCAGTAATAATTGAGCAGATTACAGGATTTTTGGCACACCTACATCCAACGTCCGTCAATTAGGTAAATTCAGATTGTATATTTAAGAACCAAAATTCAGGACTGAGATTATAGTTCAGCAGAACACTTACCTAGCATGTACAAGGTTCTAGGTTCAAATCCCAGAAACACACACACACACACACACAAAAAAAAAAATTTTGTCTTTTCTGTAAGTATGTGAAATTTTAGTCATGTGACACATTTAAGACATTTTAGATAGCAAAAGGATAGGAAGTCACTTATACATTAAAATGATTTATTAAAAACAGAAATTTTGCAGAAACCTTTTCAAAAGAAGGAAAAAAAGGAAAGAAAGAAGATTTCAGAGTTTTAATTATTTAACAATATTAGAGGAAAGAAAAGGTATATGTAAAGGTCATCTTAATTTTCAAAAATTAATATTATAAATGATGTAGGAGAAAGAGGTAATCTTATTACCTTAAACTTTGGTATTATTATAATAAAAACCTGATCATTATGCAAATTTGTACCTATTTATACTTCTCTTAAAACTGAAGATCAATCTGATCCAAAAATATCCATACTATTCATGGCTGATGGAGGTGACATTCATCAGCTGTCTCTATTCTCCTTTAAGTCAATTAATCCACTTAGTGGGTATCTACCATGTATCACTAAAAAGAAGAATCCATGGTTGCCATTCAGAGACATTCACAATCTGATAGGTAGGGGAGACAAATAAATACAATATAACATGATAAAAGTAATTAGAAAAAGGTAAAATAGAAGACAGAGCAGCAAATATCTGAACATGGACACTAGAAAATTATCAGAAAAGTCTCCAAAGAAGAGAAGTTATGGTTTGAGCAGAGCCTTAAAAGTAGAGAGAAGCTTCTGGGTTTTAGGGACAATGAAGGTTACCTCGTTTCAAATCTCCCTCCCACCCTTAAGACAAAAAACACCACCACTATAAAACCAATGAAGAGAGCAAATAAAACCACATATGACTATGCCCTCAACAGTATTAGGTGACAGGGGATGCTACACCTTCAAATTACCTGTCATAGAAAAACAGAACAAATCCCAACAGAGAACCCCCAACCCCAACAAGTGTGAAGGTTGAGAGACAGGAAGGGATCCTTAGAGGACTCTGAAAATGAGTAAAGGGGCACAGAGCACTGAGACAAAGCAACATAACACCTTTCTCTAAAAGAGTCCAATAAAAAATATAAAATATTAAAAACAGGACAGGCATCCCAGCAGCTCAGGAGGCTGAAGCAGGAGGATCTTGAGTTCAAAGCCAGTCTCAGCAATGGCAGGTGCTAAGCAACACAGTGAGACCCTGTCTCTAAATAAAATACAAAATAGGGCTGCGGATGTAGCTCAAGGGTTGAGTGCCCCTGAGTCCAATCTCCAGTCCTACCCCCACCCAAAAAAAAACAGGTCAGGGCTGGGGCTGTAGCTCAGGGTCAGAATACTTGCCTAGCATGTGTGAGGCACTGGGTTCAATCCTTAGCACTGCATAAAAAATAAACAAATAAGATAAAGGCCCGCTGACCGTGTTCAACTACAAAAAAAATTTTAAAGAAAAGTTTAAAAAACAGGTCAGAACTTGGTGCTCTAAAGCACCAACCAAGCAGCAAAGAGAGTTAGCCTGAAGAAGCAGCATCCAACGGCGAACAGAGAAGAGTGGGTGCCCTTGAAAACATGGCAGGGAAGAGAAAGAAGGAAGGAAGAGGGGAAAACTGAGGATCAACAGCAACAAAAGAGAAACAAGAAACACCATCCCCCAACCTCCCCAGTGCCATCCATGAAAAAATCTGCACAGAGGAAGGTGCCCCCACGGCGCCCAGAAAAGTGGACCACACGGAGCACCAAGAAGAATGGACCATGTGCCCACAGAGCAGACCACGTGCAAAGACGTGTATTAGGAAATGCTCATCAAGCTTTCCAGCAGCTGATGAGATCCTCCCCCTAAAAAAAAACAATGAAAAAGACCACAAAGCTGAAGAAAACAGTAATACCACTGTCCTCCAAATTGAACTTAAAACCTTCAAAAAGCATTCAAGATTTTATATATATATATATGAATCCTGAACCAAAAATACAAAAAATAAGAACAGAAATGAGCAAATAAACAAAAATGGTAGAAATGAAACAAGGGTTCATGGAACTCAGAAGAGAAACGGAAGAAAAAGTACACACAGACGTACTCCGCACAGTCGCGGCGCCACAGGGAAGGGCAAAGAGAGGAACCAACGCGCAAAGGGAAGAGCCATGCGAGCTCGCCTGGCACATGGGCACTGTGGTCACCCAGGCAGGAACACCAGATCACCCAGGACTCGGAAGGACGAGCTAGCTAAAGCCCCCTGATGTCATCGGCCAAGGTGGGGAGGAGGTGGAGTCAAGGAGGCAGAGAGCAGGGTCTGACTCAGATGAACTCAGTACGGGAATCCCAAAGACAAGCGGAATCAACCAGGACCAACAGGAGCCTACGTCTGTCTCTATCTTCAGCCTCAGCGATGCCCGTAACCTGCAGAGAAGCTGCGCCCCACTGCCCCAGGGTTCCCAGAAGCTGAGGGAGGTAATCCAACAGGAGGCAGGGGAGCTGAAGCCGGCCCTGCTCCACGCCCACACTACTATAAAGCAGACTGGCAAGGACGTGTGGGAGCTGGAGCGGGGCCTAGTGCCATCACCAAGCTTGAGACATAAAGGAAACTGGCTGCTGCTTCGCTTCGGCCCTCCAATATCACTCAAAATGTTTCTCGCAGCCAGTGCTAAAGTCTAGAAGAAAGTTTTAGGAAACATACTCCAGTTGAGCTCAGCAGACACCATACAAACCATCACAAAAGGCATACAGCTATGCTACCCTATGATTAAATCCTGGGCCTGATTTTTTATTAGCTTAATTTGACTAATTGCCACAGTTTCTTTCCAAATGCTGTCATGGAAGCCCTCTTTTCACAGGATGCATTGATAACTAGCTAACTTGTTGTTTTCACCGTTTCAAAAGCTAAAAGAGGTCAGTCAACTCAGAGCCACATAATCACCAATGTCCTCACACCACTCTATTACTGGAGTTATTGCATAACCCAACCCTTTACCTTCCATTCAATATTCTAATCCCCTAAAGGTATGAGTCTTAGTACCTGGGCTGCCACACATGTCAGGGTTTATCAGCATCTACTGCCACCAACAATGGGGTCCATACTACAGTTTCACCAATGAGTAATACGTTCCAATATCCCATCCAAGGATACACTTTCTAGAGCCACTTTTGGCATTACCTGTCACAGCCAGACACATGTGCAAGTGGTTTTTGTGGAAGGTAATCCCAGTGAGAAGGATAGAGGAGAGGTTGAGAGTAAAAATAGGGAATAAGGAAAAACCAAAACAGGAATGCCTTATCAACCCAATCTAATCTGGACCTTCTGAAGAACTTATGGAATTTTCCACCCTTGAATCAATACAGAGAAGAGTTTATTACCAGTTCCCATACCCCATTAGTTGATGGTTGCCCCAGTGGGACGTTAACCCCTAGTGCTTCTGGGATGTTACATTTGTACTTACTGAGCCTACTCCCTACAGAGTCCTAAGCTTTGGAGCAGGAATCAAAGTTCCAGGGCAGAAAGTGGAAAATGTGCAGCTTGTGTGCTTGAAGGTAGATGCATCAACCTGAAATGAGTGGACACCAACACAGAACTATTTGTCGCCGCTTCAGCTGAACTCCAGGCAGACAGGACAAAAGGTTGTACACCAGAGGTATCAGCTGTAGTAGCCATCAAACAGATGTGTTGTGAGAATTAAATAAGACACGTGAAATGCTTGGCAGAGACACACAAGGCTCAACAAATGAGAGCAATTATCATTAGGTTCCACGCTGAACAAAGACTGTGGTAATGGCAACAGTGAGCAAGGAACAAATAAAGGAGATATTTTACAGTTGCAGCTGACACAATTGGCAGAGCCAGTTAGTAAGCCCGGGGAACGTGAGAGAGGAAAAGTCTAGGATGTTTCTAGCTGGTCCTAGCAAGATGGGAAATGACAATGTCACTAAATAAAACCAGGAGAGCTGGAGGAAAAACTTGAGTGACTAAGGTTACCTGTGGATGGCCAGATGTTTTGTGTCCAGTGGGCTGTTGGGAGTGTCTGATGAGTAATGCAAAAAAAGAGATCTAAGCTGAAGACACAGACTTGGATGATAAATGAAGCCATGATAACACCCTGACCTCTCAAGAAGCGCAGAAATGGAGGACAGATCCTTCCACGAGAAGCAGAGAGACAGTAGGCAGCAGAAAGAGAGGGGCAGTCAGCAAGAGGGAAGAACCAGGGAGCAGAGCAGAGTCTGTCACTAGGAAAGGGAGGCCAAGACCACACTGGGCACCAGCTGCTGGCTCTAAAGAAGCAGAGTTATATTCAACTGAGACTTTTCACCAGACTAAGAAACAGAGAGACAGGAACTTTGGTGAGTTACTAACCATTTGGGGGCAGTGGCTGCAACAGAAGCCTGATGCCAAAGCACATCAAAGACTGGGCAGAGATGGAGAGGCAGAAAGAGCTGTGTCAACCGTGTCTTCAACCCCCAGAGGAAAGACGATGACAACCACCACAGAGGGCTTAGTGTTATCATTATTCTTTACAGGAGGACTCAACTGTGTCTGTGGGAAGGAGAGCTTGGGGATCAGGGAAAGGGGAGAGATGAGTGAAGTCTGAGGAAGTAGAAGATTTAAAAATCAGTGCAGAATACAGCCTGACAACCTGACTTGAATCTATTTATTTTATATGCTCAGATTTGTTTTTAATATACCAACTAGAAAACATGTATTTAGCATCTCATTTCCTGGGACCAACCTAATAAGGTTATAAAATAGTTTTTCTTATACAACCTTGCCTTTTCTTATTCCACACTACAAAACATAAGCTTCTCAGACTAATTTAGTTACAGTCAAAAGGTGACAATTGTATGCAGTGAGAAAAAAAAAAAAAATCTTTTTCTGCTATTTTTTTCTTCCTTTTTGTCAGGGGGAAAATTATTTATAAAGCAAATTATTAGATATGCTGCAGTTTAGCTTAGGTGGTATCCAGTATAGTGCTGACAGCACATACATTACTCTGAACTAAAAACCCTAATTCCTGTCCAGAGGGTCCAATTAGCCCAATTCTAGTGAAGGCAGGAGAAGTGGAAAATAAGCTAAAGAGCTGGCACATTAGGTCCCTTTTTACTGCCAGGTGGTAAGCTGCTCTGAAGCTGTTTAGAGTTGTGGTTGGGCCTCAAAACCATGCCTCTGAACAGCATTCTGCTGGAGGCAGAACAAAGTTATATTTATTATCTGTGTACTTTAAAACAATGCTGCCCACTTTCATTGCTGGAGTCACTTACCTTGAAGACACACTGTACTTCTGGTGTATAAAACAGCAGTGTTTACTTCTCCAAGTGATTTTGGAATTACATGACTGAGCCAATATGAAAACTGAGTCAATAAGAACACAAATGCTTATAAAGTGGTTACAAACAGCCTTTTTTTCCAATACATGCACCAAATAAATTTAATTTAGAAGAACTGAACTAAATATAAAACACTTCAAAAATAAGAAACAGAACATTAAGCTTACTAAGAATTTTGGCATGATCCAGAGTACATGTTCAGGGAAATGACCTCTGCAGAAAGCACAGGAGCATTTCCATTGCTGGGCCTGAAAACCTTCTTCTGGAAGCTGTTCCACAACATTAGACAAATTTTTCTTGTACATTATGTAAGCTTTGTGTCTACTTTCTGGGTGATTTTCCTGTATCTAGGAATTTTTTTTAAAAGATCAGAATAACAATTCTTTTAAAACAGTGAAGCTATTTTTCTTGAATAAAGAATTGCCTTTTCTTCATAACTCCCAGAAAAGAAAAAAAATCATGCCTTCAAAACTCCACATCCTCCTGCCACCAAATGCACCTGCGTATTCTCATCCTGCACAACCCTGTCACAAGGACCTCAGCATCATCACCTCTCCCCTGTGCACAGGGGTCCGTGGACTGTGTCCCCACCTCCAGCCCTAGCACCTCTCCTAGGCTCCCACAACAGCACAACTCCCCAGGTGGTCTCCAGCTTTTCTCCTGGCTCCTCCCTCTCTGTGTCCTTTCTTGGCCACTCCTTTTCTATCCATTCTCTACATCTTGGGGGTTTTCTGGGCTCAGGTCTAAGTCTTCTTCCTTTCTTCGATCTCTTCTAAGGTGTTCTCATCTACTACCTTGACTTGAAGTGTCTTTACATGCCAATGATGCCAGGATTCTTATCCCGCCCAGACCTCTTTTTGGAGCTCCTGGCTCATATTCATCTGCATGAGCACTTGGTATGAGTGGGACCTCAGGACAGTCTGCTTGGGTTTTAAAACCAATTCTTCTACTTACTTTCTGGGTAAGTAGAAGTTTTCAGTTTCCCCATGTATAAAATTAGAATAAGAAGAAAGTAATCACCACACAGGGTTTTGATGGCTCCACAGAAGGCTCCACTCATCCCTCACACCCTGTGAGGCCACCCAGTTAGGCTCCCTCACAGAACCCGTACATCTTCAGTATCACCACTGCAATTGTAGAGCTAGTTATGTGATTGTGTATTTAATGTCTCTCTCAAGTATTATTCAGTGATGATAAAAGCCAGGTTTAATGTATTCCCTACTAAACATAGCATTTAGGAGGGTGTGAAACACACAGTAGGAATTCAATGATAATTGGCAGATAAATAAAACTGTGACTATTGTACCCAATTTATACATAGCAAAATTAGGTCCAAGTTATGAGTTTCATTTGTGTGTGGCCGCATTAGATTTATTCTATTCTGGCCCTAATTATGATGTTTCCTTATAAACAAATGACATAAGTATAAAGGAAAAGCAAGCATAAGATCATGAGAGTGGGTTTGTTCAAATACACTGTTAAAATTCAGTGTTCATGACCGCCCCCCCCCCCCGCCACAGCACCATATTTAGAAACAAAGTACATCCTTATTACCTATTTTAAATAATTTTTCCCTTTCGAAAAACACCTACTCCTACTTCAGATTATTGATTTGGTTAGAGTACAGAGGGCTTCAGTTGACTGAACTTTCCAGCTAAAGATGGGATATTCCACCTTGCAGGAAACTGCATAGTGCAAAGAGAGCCCTCTATCCATCTCCACCTTTTTGCCTCTAGAGTTATTTTAAGTATGCCTCTACTTTATTGATCTATCATATTTTTTCAAACATCAAAAGTGCTACTAATTAATTAGAGGACTCACTTTTCTCTCTTTAGAAGAAATGTAAAAATAGCATGAACATTATGATAAAGATTCTACTTAAGAATCAAAACACTGAATAGAAAGTAAAAAGCATTCTCATGTTTTCTATATTACTTTATGTACACATATGTTTAAATATAAATGTACTTACTTTCATATTTAATAAATCCTTGCCTTGGTCTAGAAAAGATCGAAGGCAAATTTCTAAGATTAATTAAGAAACCAGAAAATTAAGAAAAAGAACACAGGAAGAGATTCAAGACACATACCCTGGGCTGGGGTTGTGGCTTAGTGGCACAGTGCTTGCCTAGCATGTGTGAGGCACTGGGTTCCATCCTTAGCACCACATAAAAATAAAAAAAAAAATAAAATAAAGGTATTTTGTCCATCTACAACTAGAAATATTAAAAAAAAAAATACATGCCCAATCACACGTTTACATGCTATGAGCCTGAGACTGGATGCTTTCATGCCACCAATTTGATAAAGTAGGTATTCCCAGGGATCTACTGCAGAGTGTTCCTATGAAAAATAGAAGTGGTCAGCAGCAACACAGCAAGGATGCTTCCTTAGAGAAACAGCACAGTCCTACCCCAGAAGAACACTCATTGCCCTTCCCTATCAAAATAGTTGTTTAAATGACTGACTGCCTCCCATTATATTAGTCATCCATGCCTGAAGCAAAATTATCCCTTGGCTCATTCAATCTTAAGCAACAGGTACTCGTTTCCTATTGCTGCTATAGAAGATGAACATAAACTTGATGATTTATTAACAACACAAATTTGTTTCTTACAGTTCTGGAAATCAGAAGTCTGAAACTGGGTCTAATGGAGCTAAAATCAGGGTGACAGCAGAGCTGTGTTCCTTTGAGATTGGGGGAAAAATCTGTTCTCAGCTTCTAAAAGCTTCCTGCATTCCTCGGCTCATGGCCCCTTCCAGCAATGGCATTACTCCATCTGTTTCCTCATGGTGACATTCCACCCCCCTTCCCCCTGCTTCTTTCCCCTTCTCCCCTCACCCTTCTACCTTCCTATGTGATTACACTGGACTCCCTTGGATAATCCAGGCTATTCTCCCCATCTGCAAATGCACTTCTGTCATGGAATATTTAACATATTCCATGGGGTCCAGGTTTAGGATGTGGGCATCTTTGGCAGGAGGAGAGGGGTCATTATTCATCCTACCTCAGAAAATTTCATTTACCTCTTTGTAGCAACTTAAATTATAAGAATGGTGTGTCAGAAAAATCTCCTTAACAGTAAGAAGCACAAATGGAAAACAGAATCAAAAGTGTTTTTAAAAATATAAGCGCAAATAACAGAATTATTTTAAGTATTAAGTTCGCTTTCTATATTCCAAATAATTTGATATACAAAAATATTATTTACACAATAAATAATTTTGCTCCTTTTTTATGCTTTCTTTACTTTGAGGAGAGTAGACAGAACTTGTGCTTTGAGTTTAGTTTTTGTTTTGGTCAAGAACACACTGATTATATAACAAAACTTGAGTGTGAAATAACTGCAATACCAAGTACTGCACTAAAACTTGGGACCTCTACCTCCATATTATCCTGCAGTACAGAAGAATGTCTTTTTTAAATATATTTTTTTGTTGTTGTTGATAGATCTTTATTTTTTTATTTATACGTGGTGCTGAGAATCGAACCCAGTGCCTCACACATACCAGGCAAGTGCACTACCACTGAATCCCAGCACCAGCCCCTGGAAGAATGTCTTAGAGAATTTTTTTTTTTTAAGTGAGATCATTTACTCACAAATCTAGGAATGTGTGAAGTTCAGAGAATCCAATTGACTTTCAGAGAAAGGAACTACACCTGAACTAAAAGGGACACTGCTAAAAACAAACACAAGGAAGACAAGAATCTATTTTGGACCCTAGTCACTCAAACAAGATAAATGCAGGAGTTCACACATTTGATATATGCAGACTGGAAGTCATGACAGAGCTCAAAGGCAGTAACTGGGACAATCTCCCCTCTCCCCCCGCATTTGAGGATCAACATCTCTTTTTTTTTTTTTATTAGTTGTTCAAAACAATACAATGATCTTGACATATCGTACATTTGATTCAAATAGGGTATGAATTCTCATTTTTCCACGTGTACAGATTGCAGGATCTCGTATCAGTGTTTTTAACTGTGAAGCTTCAACCAACGTGTGATGTTATCAGACTTTCCCTAGAAGAGCTGTCACCAAGTGTCAGTTTCTTATTAAAGGGAAAAATTGCTCCCGCCAATCAAATCACCTTGGTCTCCAGAAGCTTGGGTTCCAAGATACTCTCTTTTTCTCTTTGGTGATCAGAGCAACTGAGCTCTTACTGCAGACTCATCATACTGTATTGATCTTTGTTTTCTTCCCCCAACCTTGTGGGAGCTTTTGGAGGGCAAGGCTGGGCTCCTCTCTCCATGAAAGCATTGGTCTAACAAATGGCCTTCAGGACTCTACCTAGGTCATATGTGTCCTGGGGGAGTTGAAATCCTTGGGTGCAATATTAACCTTACTTGATCCTGTTTATTGACCTGAAATCTCAATGCAATATCTTATATATTTTATGTGATTGATAAATAGATGATAAACAGATGGGTTCCTGCAACTAGACTTATCACCGAGGTCTTGCCCCCACAAATACATCCAGAATGGAAAGGAAGAAGTAATCCAAGAGATTCATTTGAATCTCCTTGACATAAAGGCTCAGATGCCATTCTTTGCCCAAATAAATCATTTTCTCAATCTCTGAAATTCATGATAGAAAATTAAAAGGAAATTTTGGGGGGGGGTCTAGGGAATCAGCTAGGGTACTGTCAATAACCTATTCATATTTTTAACTTTCTCAATGTATCTATAAAACTAAAGACAGAGCACAAGTTCTGTCTACTTGCCTCAAAGTAAAGAAATCATAAAAAAGGAACAAGTACTATAAAAACATATACATCCACAAAAATATATTTGTGTGTGTTTAGTGTAAAAAGGAGAGCTGCATCATACTCACAGATAACTGAGACTGTCACTGAAATCTGAATATCTTTAACTATACATGATGGTTGTATTTCTAAAGAACTAACTACAGGGCTGGGGCTGTAGCTCAGTGGCAGAGTGCTTGCCTTACATGTGTGTCACTGGGCTCGACCCTCAGCACCACATAAAAATAAACAAATAAAATAAAGACATGCTGTCCATCTACAACTACAAAAAAATTAAAAAGAAAAAAGAACTAACTACAAGTTAAATCCTTATAAATAGGGCCATATTCAAAAAGCAGCAGGGAACTGTTGTTTATCAGTGCGTTTCTACATGAATTCTTCAGTAAAACAGAATGGTCTTTAAAAGTAAATCATAGCTCCTGACTTTCTTCTACTCCATAAATATCCTTAGAACACCAGCTTTCACTAGGTCCAACACCTTTACTTTCTAGATAAGAAAACCTGGGCTCAGAAAGATTCAAATTCCCACAGTAAGTTAGAGCAGAATCAGTAGTTTTGGCCCATCCCCTGACCTCGGTTAAAAGACCTTCAATATGGATGCCAGAAACCAAACAGGTAAGAAGGAAAAGGAAGGGGTGGGGCAAGGGGAAGGAAAGAAAACTAAAAATATCTTTTATGAATACAGTCACAGAAATCCTCAACAACATGCTAACAAAAATATAAAAAGGATTATATACCAGGCCCACAAAGGATTTACCCCAAGAATTCAAGGTTAGCTTAACATTCAAAAATTAATCCATGTAATAAATCACACCAACAAAACAAAAAAAAAATAAAAACACACAATCATCTCAACAGATGCATGTGACAAAGTCCAAAACCCTTTCATGACAAAATACCAAACAAACTAGAAATAGAAAGGCACTCTCTCAATCTGATAAAGGGCATCTATGGAAATCCCACAGCTATCCTTATACTTGGTGATGGAAGACTAGTGCTCTGCCCCAGGGTCAGGGATAAAACAAGGATGTCTATTCTTGACAATGCTACTGAACACAGTTTTTAAGGTGCTAGCCAGGGCAATTAAACAAAGAAAGTAAACAAAAGCATACAGATTAGAAAGGAAGAAGTGAAACCACCTCTATTCTCAGATATGATCTTGTAAATTAAAAAAAAAAACCTAAGGCATCCACTAAAAAACTACTAAGCTAATAAAGGTTGCAGGACACAAGGATCTCTAGACATTTGCAAAGAATAATCCGAAAAAGGAATTAAAGACAATAATTTCTTTTACAATAGCATCACTTGGGAATAAATTTAACTAAATAGTACAAACTCTGAAAATGACAGAACATCATTTAAAGACATGAAAGAAGACCTCAATAAAAGATATTCCTGTGCAGCAATCAGGAAACTTAACACTGCTAAGACGGCAACACTCCCAAAATTGATCTATGAGTTCAATGCAATCCCTGTCAGAACTTCACCCAGCTAGCTTCTTTGCAGAAACTGAAAAGCTGATTCTGAAATTCATATGGAAAATCAATGGACCCAGTATAACAATCTTGAAAAAGAAAGACCAAGTTTGCCAAGCATGGTATAATTTTGGCTATTGGGAGGCAGAGGCAAAAGAATTGCAAGTTTAAGGCCAGGCTGGGCAATTTAGCAAGACCATGTCCCAAAGTAAAATTTTAAATTGGAATAAGGGGTGGTGGTGGCTGGGGATGTAGCTCAGTGGTAGAGCACTTGTCTAGCATGTTTGAAGCCCTAGGTTCCATTGAAAGTACTACCTCCCAACACACACACACACAAAGAACAACAAAGTTGGAAGTCATACATTCTTATTTCAAACATACTTGGTAAGACACAGTAGTGTGGTACTTGCTTAAGGAAGGACAAACAGATCAATAGAACAGAATTGAGAATCTAAAATAAACAAACCATACATCTATGGTTAATTGATTTTCAACAAGGGTGCCAATACAATTAAATGGGAGAAAGAATAGTCTTTTCAACAAATGGTGATGTGACAACTGAATATCCACAGGCAAAACAATGGATCTGGACATTACCTCACACCATGTACAGAAATTTACTCAAAATTCATCATAGCTCTAATTCATAGATCTAAAATCATAAAAGAGCTTAAGTTATAAAACTCTTAGAGGAAAACAGAAGCACAAGTTCTTATGACCTTGTTTTAGATAATGATTTTTTAAACACACACAAGAAAAAAAATGGAGGAAAAACAGAAAAATTAGATTCCATCAAATTAAGACTTTCACACTTCTCAGGACACCATCAAAAAAATGAAAGGTCAACTTATTTTATAAAAGAAAATATTTGCACTCATATAGGTGACAAGGTACTTGCATCTAGAATAAAGAAAGCTCAATAATAAAATAAGACAAATTAGCCAATTTTTAAAAAATGAGCAAAGGATTGGAATAAATATTTCTCCAAAAAATATACAAATGGTCAGTAAGTGCATGAAAGGATGTCAACATCATTAGAAAAATGAAACATCAAAACCATAATGAGAGGCTGGGGGTGGCTCAGTAGTGGAGCACTCACCTAGCACATGTGAGGCCCTGCGTTCAATAAATCAGCACCACATTAAAATAAAGGTATTGTGTCCAACTACAAGTAAAAAATGAATATTAATAAAAACATAAGGAAATACTGCTTCACCCCTCCTACAACAACAAAAAGCAAAAAGAAAATAATAAACATTGGCTGGGCTATGGAGAAATTGAGGCCTTCATACATTGCTGGAGGGAACATAAAATGGTACAGTCACTTGGTAAAACAGTCCTCAGGTGATCCAGCAATTTTATACTGTGGGTAATACACAAGAGAAATAAAGACACAAGTCCACACAAAAATTTGTCTACAAACGTGAGGAGCAACATTATTCACATAGCCAAAAGGGAAACAACCCAAATGTCAATTAACTGAGGAATGAATTTTAAAATATGATACATCTAAAACAAAAAAATACAATCTATCAATAAAATAATGGGGATGAATTTTGAAAACACAATATTTAACAAAAGAAGATAGTTACGAAAGACCACAATTGTATAATTCTACTATAATAAAATTCATAATAGGCAAATATATAGAAACAGAAAATACATTAGTTGTTGCCTAGGGCTGGGGCTGGGTAGTGGGAATGGAGAGTGACAGGTAGGAGGTTTTTTTTTAGGTAATGGAAGTGTTCTAAAATTAGATTGTAGCAATCATTATATATCTCTAACTTTACTAAAATACACTGAATTGTACACTTAAAACAGAAAAGTATACCATACGGTATACAGACGACATCCCAATAGAACCATTTAACAAAAAAGACACCATGGCTTTCGCCTTGCTTTTTCCCTCCTAGATAGCTTGTTCTGGGAGAAACTAGTTGCCATGTCATAAGGACACTCAAGCCACCCAATGGAGAGGCCCATGTGACAAGGAGCTGAAACAGCCTGACAAAAACATGTGAGTGAGCCCTCTTAGAAGGGGACAACCAGCCCCAGACAAGTCTTCAGTTGAATGCAGTCCTGGTCAACATCGTGACTATCACCTCATGAGTGTTGCTGAGTCAGAACCTTCAAGCTAAGGAACTCTCAAATTCATGACCCAAAGAAATCATGTTGCTTTAAACCTTTAGGATTTACAGTAGTTCATTATAACCCAATAGACAACCCTCCTGTCAGCCCTCTCCTGAGTGTTAAGGCTGTCTCTCCTAATGACAAGCAACTAAGGAAATGTCTTCCCAGCAACATTCTCTCTTCAGAGAGTTTAGTTTGCCCCATCCACATCACTACAGTTGCTATCACCTTAGCAGAACATGATCCCTTCCCCTGACCTTAGTTCAATGAACCAAATGTGGACACCTGACCAAAGCCAAGACAATACTGTCCTTCCCTGACATTTTTATAAGCTTAGAAAAGGGCTAGTGTCTTTCTAGCACCTAAAGATGTAAGATGTAAAACTTGGGAACTGTCAGCAGCATCCTTCCATGTGGGAGAAGCTGGACTGCCAAGGAGAAGGACATATATCACATATACATAAGCAGAGATTCAGAGACGACAGACAATCTACACCTCTGCTTCCATCAATGCCTGATGCAGCTGATGTCCTTCCACATCAGGGAGACCACATATGTCTTGTAACTCTAGTATCTAAAACAGCATCCAGAACGTAAGCAATAAAATACTTACTGCATAAATGAGTAAGATAACCCAACGCTCTGATTGTTTAAAAGTCTCAATTGCTCTTTGGCAACTTTATACTGTGCACATCCCACTATTATTATACTATGACAAAGAACATTTTCTTAGTCATTTTTGGTACTGATACTATCTAGGCTAAAAGACAGAAAGTGCTCAAGAAATTGCCATTTAACTCAATCCTATACTCTGCATTCTTTAGCTTTTATTGTCACTATCATCATTTATCAGCCACCTAACATCTGCAAGGCACTGGGAATATAATATACTATTAGATGTTTTCCTTATTTTCATCCATTTGATGAATTCATTCAACAAATATGAGTAACTACTATATGCCAGGGGCTACAAATAGATCAAAGACATGTATCTTACCCATGGACCTTATAGTCTAATGCATATAAGTAAATGAATTATTATAAGGATCACTTATGCTCTGTTAGAGAAAAAGAAATACAGAAAAAGATAACATCCAGGCAATGTGGCATAGGCTAATCATCAAATGAGTGATTTTCTTTCCAGTATACACAGAGTTAATACGGACACCTTACAATAAGATATTGTTGTGCAGTGATTCCTGGGTTTCCATTCAACCAACATTTCCTGAGTGCCCACTTATTGTAAGTTAAGCAAAGTGCTTAGCATTTTTCCAACTATGTTTCATTCAATCCTCTCATTTTGTAGATGAAAGAAGTGAGTCTGAAATAAATGAAGCGACTTGCCCAATCTACACAGCTAGTAAGTGGCAGAGCTGGGATTTATTATGTTTTCCAATTCCATGCCCAGGTGTGCTATGCTATTTAATCTACATAACTGCAGCAATTCCCATGTCCTTACACTGACTTTTATTGATTTTTAATTCATCCTAAAGCACACAGGGTAGTGTCTTGCACAAAAAAGGCAATCGTCAACAACCGACCTGATATGACTATGCACTTGTCCACAATTTGAGAAGGGACCACATCAGATCAAATTACTTTGGTGACTATTATAGCATCCTGCGCTAAAAGGAGCACAGTTGGCTCAAGATGAGTGACTCTTTCAAGTTTTATTTTAACAGTGGTTTTGACCACTATGTCCGGTCAGTTGTTCCGGTGTTCAGCAATAAATCAAAATGACTGCTCATTTCCTTTGACAGTTAACAACACTAATGAATTCAGTATAACCTCATCAACCAGCAGAAAAAAATTTCTAAAATGCAAACTTGCTGATGATTCACATAGTTAGTGGAGAAAGGGAAATAAAGCAGTACTCATTGTTTTCTACAAAACTAGCATTGTTTGCAAAATCCAGAAATTGAGCAGTTGGTTGACTACTAATAACAAGCAAGTTGCTCCTTGGACGGTCATAGAGCAAAAGCTCATTGTTGCATCATGGTCAATGGATGAGGAGCACATGACTTCAAGTATTTTTTGCTGTACGGTATGATTCTGTACATATAAAGCAGTGAATCATTATGTAAGATAAGGAAAAATTCACACAGAAATTTCTAGACACTGAGCCTGGTGCAAATCAGATATTAACACCAAACATATATGTATTAAGTAAATGACCTAATAGCCCTTTGAAAACATCAGTGGTCCATAAAATCAAAAGAGAAAAACCAAGCCAACAGAAACTATAAAGGTTATGTTAGGAACTCAAAAATATTATAGAGTGACTGGTTCAAGATATATAACAGATTGACAATGTCCAAAACCACAATGTTTAAAAATGTTGAATTAGGAAAGCATGAAATTGATCCAGGCCCAGTGGCCACACCTGTAATCCCAGCAAGTCAGGAGGCTGAGGCAGGAAGATCATGAGTTCAAAGCCAGTCTCAGCAACAGTCAGGCACTAAGCAACTCAGTTGAGACCCTGTCTCTAAACAAAATACAAAATAGGGCTGAGGATGTGGCATGTGGCATAGTGGTTGAGTGCCCCTGAGTGGTAGCCAGGAGGAGGAGGAGGAGGAGGAGGAGGAGGAGGAGGAGGAGGAGAAAGAAGCAAGCAAGCATTAATTTGACATCTCTTATGTTAAGTGACCACAATGGCATCCAATGGAATACTAATCAGCAATATCATCAGAAATAACAATAATTAAAAGAACTGTGCAACAGAGCCACCTTTATGATCTGTTCAAAACAGAAATAAAGTGTACTAGGTGTACCCCTGAAAACTGCCATTTAAGCTTTGTGTCTACATAATAAAAGAATATTTCAATATGAAAAGAAGCAGTGACAAAAAATCCTAAATGCTCACAATAATATGTAATAATAAAGACCACAGACTGTTAAAATGTATTATCTGTTCAGAAATGAAAATGTATCTCCAATAGGAGATTGAGCTCTACAAACACAATTGTACCCAAACTGTACTGATTGGTCCAGATAAGCATTTTCCAAAATCATAAACCTGGACTTACACAATGAAAAAGTAATTTAACAAGTATAAGACTCAGAACAACTCCAGTGATCACAAACATTAGAATGTGGGATCAAAGCCTGCTCCTTAGTCCCTTTCACCCAGAGCTTTACAGAGCCTGCATCTCAAGAGACCTTTGAAAGAAACTCAAGGCCAAGTATAGTATTTCACGACAATTGCAAATAAAAGCACTCAATCCCAGGAGCCGGCGAAGCCTCTTTATCTACCCAGTCTAGACTGGCTAAAGCGGAGACACCCCCCTGGGTTTCTGTGTCACAGGACCGCAGTTCTCACCGGACGGTTCCTAACCCCGAGCCGGGACCACCTCAAGGGGCGTGGAGAAGTGAGTCACGCTCCAAACCCAGGCGCCGCTCACCTCGCGCAGAGGAAAGCGCACCTTTCGTCCTAGACAGGATGCAGTGACAGATGTGTCACCTGAGCGGGAAGGGGGGCGCGAAAGCATCCTCGGGGACCAGTGCCGCAGGCAGCGGTCCACAGCCTCCAGGGACCCGCCGCCCCGCGTCCGCCGCCGCCTCCCGGGCTCGGGAAAACTTTCGGCCGCCTCCCCAGGGCGCGCGCCCACCTCCCAGGACCTCCCGAGACCCCCGGCTCCCGCCCCGTCAGCGAGTCCCGCCCCCGGCCCGCGCGGGCCCCCGCCAGTCCCCCGGGGCGCGACCCCGCGCCGGGCCCGGCCGGCAGAGGGCGGGGTCGCTCACCGGTCCGCAGCTCGTGCTTGACAGTTAGGAGCTGCTCGCCGCTGTCGCCGCCGTCCCCGCTGGTGCCCGCGGCGGCGCCGCCGCTGCCGCCCTCCTCCATCTTCTCCCTTTTTCCGATCCCGCGGGTCGCTCTGAGGGGAACCCGGGAGACAGCGGACGCCCGTCCCCGCACAGCCCTTGCTGCAGCCCCAGGAGCCGGGGTGCGGCGGCTCCACAACTCGGACGCGAAGACGAGTCTCTTTCCCGCTCTGGCCGCACGGCAGGCTCCTCCGCCTCCTCCCCCTACGGCGGGCACCGCTAGTACCGCGCAACCAAGCCGCCCCCTGCTCCACCGCCTCCTCCTTCAGGCCGCTCCGCCCACAGCCAACAAGGTAGAGGAGCCATTCGAGCTGTCACCGCTTATTGGGCGCAAGGCGCGCGCGTCTGCCAGCGCCGGCTTCTATTGGGCATCCTGCTCTGACGTTTCACTAGACGCCCCGCCCCGCTCCTCGAATTGTTGTTGCTTGGCGGGGAGGCAGGAGAGGGAGAAGCGCGGCCACTCGGATTGGTGAGACCCTAGATTCTGCCCCGCCCGCTGCCTGTGGTGCGCACGCGCAGTCAACACCTTCCCTTCCCTGACCTCCTAGAACAGTCACACCCCTTGTTCCCCAGCTTCGATCTGTTAGTAAACAGTGTCTAGTAGTCAGGAGGCGCTCGGGGTCTGTGATTGGCTACTGCTGAAAGAGGCGGGGAGGGATGATTGGAGCGTATGGTCCGCCAATCACCGTGGACAGAGGAGGGACCTGAAGAGAATCGCTTGTCACCCACGTGTTTGCAGAAAAACCACAGGGTCCCAGGCTACGATCCGCAGGTGTGTGACTGCCTGGACGAATGCGTATACAAAGGTGTTTCTCGTTCTAGTGAACCCTAAACAAGTTAAGCAAATTTTATACTTAAATGCAAGTGGTTCTTGGTACAAAAATTTACAGTCCAGTTCCCCCTGAGAAATTTTGAAAAAAATTTTTTTATAATTTTACCGGACCCTTCCCGGGCGCCAAAAGGACACAGAGATTAATAAAATAGAGTTCAATTCCTTCCCCTAAGCAGCCTTCAATAGAACGTGAGAAACCGACAATCTGTGTATATACACAGGAAACCATAAAGCAGAATTTGAAATAAAACAATCGTACAGTACAAAACGTTACAGAATCGCACAGATGGCAGTAATTATTCTCAAAGGAGGGGCTGGGAAAGACTTTTAGGGCAAGTTGGTGTTTAAGATAACCAACTGCCAGCAGCAGACGTTTCACACAGAAAGGGTAACTGTGAGCCTAGGCCTGAAGTAGAGAAAGCGAGAGTAGGTGAAGTGATTGATAAGGCTAGATGGAAGTACGATGTAAGAGAAACAGCTGGAAAGGTAAGGCAATGGAGAATCTTCAGTTCTATGCCAAACTGCAGGTTTTGTTTAGTACACAATGGGAAACCTCAAATAGCGGTTATAATATCAAAACTGTTCTCATGAGACCTAGCTTTGATTATAGTGAAATGGGTGGACTTAAGGAAAGAGGAGAGAGACTGCAGAGAAAGGATATTGTTGCGAGGTTAGAATTAAAAGGGCCCTTAGGGAAGGGAGGGGGCATAAGGTTAGAAATGATGGTGGAATGTGATGGATATTACTATCCAAAGTACATATATGAATTGGTTTGAATATACTTTGTATACAACCAGAGATATGAAAAATTGTGCTCTATATGTGTAATAAGAATTGTAATGCATTCTGCTGTCATATACAAATTTTAAAAATTAATTTTAAAAGGGGTGCCTAATTTCTGATAGTAGACATGAGAATTGAAAAAGGAGAGGCATAAAGACGTATACTTGAACATAATTCACATAAAAGTCACCTTTTAAACTAAGTGTGGATTAGATCGGAAGCCAGCACATCTTTTGTTAAGCGCCATACAGCAAATATTTTAAACTTTGTGGGTCATATGTCTTCATTCATAACTGCTTGATTCTGCCTTGTAGCTGGAAAGCCATATGCATGTTTACTAAATAAACGTAATATTAATTAATAATAAACATATTATTAATAAACTAATAAACCTATGGCTGTGTTTCAATAAGACTTTTTTATGGACATTGAAATTTGAACTTCATATAATTGTCCCATGTCTTTTAACTCATTTTTAACCACTTAAAAATTTTAAAATCATACTTAGCTCATGTGCCATTAAAAAAAATAAAACAGGCAGTGGGGCCTATAGGCCATAGTTGGCAGACTCCTACAGAAGATTGCCAGGGAAAAGAAAGCAGAGAGATCTTGGGCTCCTCAGATTGTGTCACAGCTCCCTGAGTTGACTTTCCTGGGACATTTACCACATCGCACTTCATGCACCATGACTGTCTACTTGTGCTATTTGGAGCCAGGCAATGACTGTGTGCAATTGTTCATTTATTTGCTCACTCAACCACTTTACGCCAATCATATGCCAAATACTGTGATAGGTGTTATGGACACAATGAGAGCAAAACAGACTCAATTTTTATACTTATAAAGCCCGCAGTCTAAGGACAGAAATACATATTAAATAATTACATGAAGAAAAGTAAATTTTCCATTATGACCATGCCATAAAGGAAAACTATAACATACTACAAAGACTATATCAGGAATGCCTAATTTAGGGTTGGGGTTACTGGAAAACCTTAGTAAGGAAGTATTATTTCAGCTGAGTCTTTAAAGATGTGAGGATTAACCAGGATGTGGCACAAAGGGGCCTGAATTCTCACCGATCTCATTTCCTCTTCCTGCACAAACAGGAAGACCCCCGCTTTATTTTCCCCCCTTTTTCTACTTTGCCTACTTTTTCAGTTGGGTTATGATTATATGACCCTGATCTGGCCAGTGGGTTGTGGGCAGACATGAGGTATGCCATTTTCAGGTGGAGCCAGAAAACTCCATGCGTGATCACCCACACTCTCTTCTATTTACACAGCAACCGAAAAGGCTACATTTTGGGTGTGAGGGTGCCACAGTTTAGAAGAACCCTAAACTCCTGAGTTTCCACTTGAAGAAGAACCACCTGACCCGCTTCAGACTGTGGGACCTGAGTCTTTTCAGGTATAAACTTTGAGATGTTAGGATGGTTTGCTACCAAAGCATCCTCTAGCCTACACCGTTGATTTCACGGATGAATTGTTGAGGGAAAGGAAGATTTTAGGGAGATGTCTTGATACAGGCAAAGAGCATTTTGCATTTGAGAGATTTAGAGAAAGCCAATGGAGCCTTAATACAGTAAGCAAGGGATGAGATGAGACAGATAGGTGGAGACCAATACTTGAGTGTATGGTTGGTCTTATTAATATGTGTGGAAAGCAATGGAAGGAGTTTAAACAGGGGAGTAACATAATTGAAGTAATATTTCCAAAAGGTCACTGTGGTGAGTGTGTGATGACTGAACAGGAGCAGCAAGAGATGATATCGGGATACCAGTTAGGAGACCATCCCTGTAGTCTGGGATAAAGATGAGTGTGGTTGCAGTAGAGAGAGAGAGAAACAGAAACAGAACTTCTGGGGATATATTTTGGACTTCGGAAAGGACTGCATTTGATGGGTGATGAGAAAAAAGGTGTCTGAAATGATACCAGAGTTTCTAGCATGAGTGACTAGGAGAATGGAGGAAGATAATAGAACAATTTCATGAGAAGGGCAGATTAAAGGAAGAGCATCCAGAGTGATATCAGGAGTTTAATTTGAGACATCCATGACCAATATTAATTATATAGAGGTCTGCATCTGGAGCTCTGAAGAAAGACCTAGGATAGAGATATAAATTCAGGAATCACTTGCATGTAGATGGCATTTGAGACCAGAGTTATGAAGCAGATTACCTGGGGAGAAACTGAAGCAGGAAGAGAAGAAGAGCCCGGGACTGAAGCCTTAAGAATTTCAACATTGAGAAATTGGATTGAGAAGGTGGAGCCTGAGATGAAGCAGGAAAGCTTGGAGAATTTTTTTTTTCCCCCAAATTTCAGAAGCCAAAGTTTTGCAGGAAGTAGGGAGTGGTCAGTTGTGTCAAATGTCCTGAGAGGTCATTTTAGATAGGGTCTGGAAAGATCCAACAGATTTGCCAACATGGTGCCCTGGGTGATAGGTGTGTGTAGACATCTTTGTTTCAAGAAGTTTGCCTCGAAGGAAAGTTAAGAAGGTCCTAACTGGAGGGATCCAGGAAGTTTCCTGGTTTTGCTATTTTTATTTTGCTTTTCATTTCAAGTAGTTTTAAAATTACAGAAGAGTTACAAAACTTAATAAGCATAGTAAAGCAGATTTTTTTAAAAAAAGCCCTGTGAGCACCAAGTGTGCACATATATAGGAGGAATTTCTTCACAGATGCAAGCATTGTGTTGAGCAATAGGGAGATGGAAAGAGATTGGAAGGTAGTGGAAACAGTTTGGAATAGCCACTGGGGAAATAAGTATAGTGAGCCAGCTTGGATAATTGCTACTACCTCTGGGGGCTCAAGTGAAGTTAGAAAGCCCGAATCAGGATTGGTAAGTACCTTTCTCTAGCAACTTAGGTTTTCCCCTGGGGGCTGGAGATTAGCAGCTGGGCAACCACCTGGTTGAAACGAATGACCCTGAGGCCCAAGTGGGCTGAGCAGGCATTGAATCTAAAAGGAAAGGCTAGCCTGGGGGAAGAGATGGAGGCCAGAAGCCTGTGAAAGGGGGTGAGGGCAGAGAGACGGAAAGAAGGGAAAGGGAAAGTGTAATTTAATTAACCTGGGGTGGGGTGTAGACTTTGTTTTTTTTTTTTTTTTAAGCTCCCAAATGAGTGTAAGGGACAGCCAAGCTTACAATGCCCGACTCTGTTGTACAGCCATCAGAGCAGTGGATGGTAAATAAGAGCCAGTTGGAATTTTGAAAAACCAGAAACCTCTCAGAGGCAGCGACAGTGCTAGATAAGGTAAGAAGAAAAATTATAGACCTGAGACCAAAACACCAAATAAAACAGATGGGTGGCGATTTAACCAATGAGTGGTGTGAGGGGATGTGTGGCATCAAGGGAGGAAAATGATGGGGGATGAGACAGTGAACCAAGGTTTAGATGTCACAACTAGAACTGAGGAAGTCATCACTTCCCCCCAGCCCTGAGCCATGGACAAGTAGAGGCAACAGGCCTGGGAAAAGGAGGTTGTCCAGGGGGAAAACCAGGTTTCTGGTAAGACTGAGGAGAGTAAAAAAGAAAAAGAAAAAAAAAAAAAAAACTGAAAATATGTTTGTTCCTCTCAGAAACTGACTTCCTCTAGCTCGTGTCGGAGTAGGAGTCTCTGCTCAGCCCCTTGGGTTGTGGTCTGTGGCTGTGACCCCTTCTCTGTAGTCTTGCTGATCCTTGACTGCAGCCCCTTCTTTGGGGTTGGGGCTGAGCAGAGCAGGAGAGGCCTGGATGGCTGGGAGCCACTCAGACTTGAGAAATCTCATCTTTCAGGCAATGTGAGCTCCTCACCTTTGGATGTACAAGACCTGGGAAACGCCAGAGGCCCAGCACACCATTCCCTCCCCCTTTAAGTAGCTCTGTTAGACATTCAATGTATATTCAAACAAGAAAGAACACTTTTCAAAAACTCAAACACTGCAGTATCAATATCTTGATACTATTTTGAGGCTGTCAGAACCTTCGCTGTGTGACATGGATTCATTAAGTTTCAGGGACTTGCTGCAGCATGTGGAGACCAACACAGTTAAGGGGTGTCAAGTTCACCCTTGGTGAAGACATCTATCCACTGTGAGCGTTTTCATGCTCCCACTACGCTGATGTCAGGATGTTGGGAAGGTGCACGGCACCTGAGTTCGCAGACGTGAAGGAAAGCTGTCCAGGAAGCAGTTTTCTCACTCTGCCTTCTGCTACCTCAGAGAGTACCTGCAATCCGTGGAAACCTTTCAAAGGTGGCAGGTCGTGAGCGCGAGGCTGCATCAGGAGACTCCAGTATGAAAACTGGCTCCACCTCTGCGAACCTGGGACAACCAGGGCACCAGGAGGTCATAGAGGTGCACATCACTCATAAAGCATACCCCGGGAAGGCAGTAAAGACATCTCGCCCTTCCTTTCACCTCCTTTGAAATCTTTAGAAGCAACACAAAAAGCAAAGCTTAAAAAGAAAAGCCCCATTTTTTAATGAAACAAGGAAACTCTCAGAACCTCAAACCACAAACCATGAAATATGCCTACCAGATACTGTAAAACTGGTAAAATGCCGAGAGCAGACAGGCACTGCCGAGAGCCTCGAGCAGGAAATGTATTTCCTTAGATGTTATTGTCACAGTCAGTCATCAGGAACCAAATCATTGATTCTTGGTTTGGGGTGGTGTTTCCCAAGGGGGCTTGTATGCCGCAAGAGGAGGTGGTGCCTGGACAGTTGATCAGATATATTAAGCGACAATTTTTTTAAAAAAGTGATTCTTTTTAGTTTAGCTGTCCTTTAATTTGATTACATCAAGAGGAAAGTCTGTTTGATGCCAGTAACCTTTAGCTTTTCTCCAATTTGTAAGGATCTTTATTTCTAGCAAGAAAAATATAGACCTCAGACTTAGCTCCCAGCAGACAATGTATCCAGCTAGAACATTCTATTGTTTTGTGTTCTTTGCATTTATTTTAACAGTTACTTTCTATTTATGGCAAGTGTTACTGATTTTCCATTTATGACATAATATACTTCCTTTTCAAATAAATGAAAATTGGAAGTTGATATAAAGAACATTCGTTTTAATAGGGGTGATATGTGGATAAGGCAAAAATTATAGACATGATACTCAGATGACTTAGTTTAAAGCTCCAAAGGGCTTCACAAGAGAAACAGGTAGTGTTTCTTTAAAGAATCCATATGATAACAGGGAAGATCAAAATCAGGAAGAAACGCGACAGGCAGTTATTTATTTCTTTGGTCTGTGTCCTGGCCCCCAAGCCAAGCTCTTCTTCAGATGTAAGGGTGAGGCCATTGCTATACCAGAACCCAGAGAGCCTTGGGCTTTGTGAGGGACCTGGGTAACCCCTCAGTGCCAGTGCCTGAGAATCTGAGGCATTCTTTCCTGGAGAGAAACAGAGTTGGAAGTACACCTAAGTAAAGGTGTTGCTGCCTCTACCTTTTCCTGTGCTATTTAACAAATAATTCTCCATTGCATCAGAGAAATTACAAAGCTATCTCTTTCTGAAATTAAAAAAAACTCAAAGAGAAGGGGTACAAATAAGGAATTCTAGAAAAACAAAAGAAGAAAGAAACCAAGTGGCACAACTCGTGAGAAAGAGAGGAAGCCACTTTAGACTCTACTGAAACCAGAATAAACAAGTGAAAACACAACAGAACAGTATGTAAAAGAACACAGAAATAAAAACAACTACAAAAGTCAGTAGTTAAGGAGAATAAACAACATGATCCAATATGCATCTGAGTTGGGATTCCTGAAGAAGCCTCAGAACAGATCAGTAGGAGAGACCTAAGTGAGACTAGAGGCAAGCTGTGGTGTGGCTCAGGACTGTTCTGCCAAGGGGTCCCTGAAGCGTAAAGGCTGTTGACAGACCTACCTGAGCATGAATGAACTCAGGGTTTCACATGCTTGGGGAAAGTTCTTTATCTGAAATCAGCCAACCAAGAGAGAAACCAGAATATAGAAATCATGAGGAGGGAGGAAGATTCCAAGAAAATACTGAAGGTAGGTTTTGATTTGTTTTAAATATAGAACGAGGACAAAAGAGCTGTGGGACTTATGGTTTTTAAAAATGTACACATTAAGAGCTCTTAGACTGTAAGAATAATTACATACTAAACAAAAATTGAGAAGTGAGGAGAAAGGGCAGTGGAAGGACTTCTAAGCATATACATTTACCCATCTTTACTGGCTGGGAAATAATTCCACTCTTAAAAATGAAATGCCCAAGCTGGGTGCAGTGGCACATGCCTATGACCCCAGCAGGAGGATGGCAAGTTCAAAGCCAGCCTCAGCAACTTACTGAGGCCCTAAGCAACTTAGCTAGACCCTGTCTCTAAATAAAACATAAAACAGCTAGGGATTAAGCTAGTGGTTAAGCACCCCTGGGTTCAATCCCCAGTGCCAAAAAGAATGAAAGAAATGCATGAACTGCAACATTTTTAAGCAAATGTGATGCCAACTTCTTGATGATATCCGTAGTAGTTTTTCTTTAAAGGAAATATTTTAAGAATTTTTGTGGCATAGAAACATTCAACTGAGGTACAGTGATTTTTTTTCATTTTCCTTCAGTTTCTTTTTTTATGTATCATTAAACTTAATTTTACTTAAAAATAATTGAGTAAAACCCCACCATCATTGATTGATCTTCCTGCTCTGTTTCTACGCGCAGGGATCCATTCAGATGATATATTCCAAATGTGGACCACTGTTGCCAGGAAGTGAGATTTGGTGCACTTCAAACAACTTCCTCTTTGTACTTTTCTGTGCTTTTATATCAAAATGCATCCTCTATAAAAATAAGAGTCACTTTTCTTGAGTAATGTGGTAGAATGATAAGATGGCCCTCATTAGCTTTGTCTTCAGGTGTTATCCTTACATTAAGTGGCAAGAAGGATTTTGGAGATATGATCAAGTTACTAATTATTTAACTTGAAGATTGGAAGATTTTCTGAGTAGGCCTAACTTTATCACAACAGTTAAGAGTTGTTTCCAATTGATAGCAGTAAAAGAATCCCCAGAGATCTGAAGCACAAAAAAGTCTTCAATTCCAGAGCCTGCTGCTGGCTTAGAAAATGGGAGGGGCCACACAGAAAGACCCTGAGAGCGGCCTCCAGGAGCCAGGAGCAACCCCTTGCCAATGATCAGCAAGACAACAAGGACCTCCGCCCTACAGCAGTGAGCACCCAAATTTACCCAAACATCTGAATGTGTCTGGAGGAGGCTCTTCTCCAGAGCCTTCAGGTAAGAGCCCCGCCTGTCAACCACCTTGATATCAGCTTCGTGAGATTGTGAGCAGAGGTTGAGCCGTGAGAAGTCCTAACTCACAGAACTGGGAAGTCATAAATGAGTGTTGTGCCAGGTGCGGTGGCGCACATCTGTAATCCCAGCAGCTTGGGATACTGAGGCAAGAGGATTTCGAGTTCAAAGCCAGCCTCAGCAATATAAGATAGGGCTGGGGACAGCGCTCAGTGGCCGAATGCTCCTAGGTTCAATCCCTGGTACCAAAAACAATAAAAAATAAAATAAATGAGTGTTGTTTTAAGATGCTTAGTTGATACACAGCAATAGAAAATGCAAAATGAGGCAAAATCAGTGGCAGAGCGCTTGCTTGTGTGAGGCACTGAGTTCAATCCTTAGCACCACATAAAAATAAATAAAATAAAAGCATTCTGTCCATCCATAACTATCAAAAAAAAATTTAGAAACTAAAATGAATAGTAATATCACCCTCATTCCCAAGCCACCTCAAGCAGTTCCTCATTCTTTATGAATCTGCAGAGCACAGGAATTCCAAATGCTCTGTGGGAAATGGATCATTTTCTGCAGTGGCTGGAAGACTGAAATTTGGTCACAGACACCTGTGGAGACTTTGAATCAGATGATGCCTTTTATATTACTTGATTAGAAACAACAGAAGAAAGGTTTTGAATTGATAAATAGACAAGTTGTGTTATTAGAATTAGAGATGAAGAGGAGAGGGTTGGGAAGGGTGGTCAGGGTGGGAGGAAACCAACAGGACAAGCGACCAGGGTGCAGACAGCTAAAAACACTGCCCCACCTCACCTTGTTCCTCAGAAGCAGTCAGGTTATTTCTTAGATATTTCTTCTGATGTTATCTCTGTCAGCAAAAGTAACCGAAATGGGAGCAGAACTCAACAGATCAGCAAGCAGTCTGTAGTAAGCCGCAGCGGATGGCACATTTTCAGGGGAGAAAATGGTAATTGGGTACAGGAGGGGTCTGTTTTTTATAGGTCTTAGTGAGAGTTAATCATAGCAGAATGCTTAGTGTGACTTAGTGGTTGGAGACTGGGGCGGGCTGGTTGGTCAGTCAGGGAACTAGTTGTACAAGTTAAAAAACAGTTGTAAAAGCTTGAAACTCATTGTTACTGGGATGAAAGACCAGAGCCCAGGGCCCATTGTTTGCCCTCCTCTTCTCCCCTCGGGGTCACACTGTCCTCCTTTTCTTCCTGGGGACTGTCATTCCCCTTTTCTTGGGGGATGTTATTTTCCATATTCTTCAATCTCTATACCTTTAAATAATACACTTTTATTGCTATTTGTTGATTAATCTTGTGCCTTATCTATATTTCCTCTTCCATGATAAATGAGGATGTAGTTCATCTTCACTGGCAACTCCTCTTTTTTACAGTAATGTGACTTCTTTGTTTCTCAGTAAGTTACCTCTGTGACACTGATGTACCTTCATTTCTTATTCCATCAATTAAGGTCAGGATCTCTAGATTCCTTACTTTTTTAAGGTGGCAGTATCCTTCTCTTCCTTCAGACCCTCTCCCAACTTCTGCCCTATATAATTTTCAGGATAAGGACGTTGCATTCAGTGCCTCACACAGGCTAGGCATAATTAACTCTTCCACATGCTGATCTTAGATAGAGAGAGAGAGAGAGAGAGAGAGAGAGAGAGAGACTCAAGTAGCATTTACAGTGCTGTGACTATGAGCATTGCTCTCTTTCAGTGAATTTTCTGTCTTTCTTTTATCTTGTTGCATTTTTTCTTAATTGGAGCTCATTTTACTCACACTCCTTCGGCCTGTTGGGTTTTCTGTTGAGTTTTTTAGTCCCTCCTTGGAGGCCCACCCTCTTCCTGTGGCATAGCTGTCCCCGGTGGGCTTTACCTTCCTGGCTTTCCCGGGTCAGTTCCAGGCCTGCTAAGGATCAATCTTTCTACTTCTTAGGTGAGACCTTTGCTTTGCTGCAACACATTTTCAAATACCTTCCTAAGAACTGATATGTGAGGTGTTAATTTTCTGAGACCTATTTGTCCCCAAATAGGTCTTTATTCTGCATTCACCCTCGGCTGATACTTTGGTTGAGTGTGAAATTCTAGATTAAAAGTCATGTTCCCAGATTTCTGATTGCATCACGCAGTGGACTGCCTCCTGAAATCTAGCGCTGCTGGTGGGGAGTCCAATGCCTGCTTTATTTTCACTCCTTTATACATAATAACCTTTTTTTAATTGAATTTTTAAAATTGTTCCCTTTACCTGTGATGATCTAAAGAACCAGATTAGGTAACTCAGTGGGTCTTTTTCCCAACTCGATGTTTTCCACTCCTTAGGTCCTTCATCCACATGTGCAGCATCCGTAGTAGGTAATTCTTTTGTATGTCTTTCTTTGCCCTCCATTTTGGAATCAACTCTCAGTTGGATGTTGGACCTCCTGTACTTATTCTCTGTCTTTTATATTTTTTTTTCTTACATTTAAAAAAATGTCCTCATCTTTTGAACCAACTTTCAGGAAGAATACTGCAATTTAAACCTTTCAAACTTTCCACTGATTCTTTTATAATATAATAGTCATATTTTTTTTTTTAGTTACTAAGAGTTCTTGTATTTGTTTTGCATACATCTCATTTCTTCTTTTTTAAATATTTTTTTTCAGTTGTAGTTGGACACAATACGTTTATTTTATTTTATTTATTTTTATGTGGTGCTGAGGATCGAACCCAGCACCTCACACGTGCTAGGCGAGCACTCTACCGTTGAGCCACAACCCCAGCCCCTCATTTCTTCTTTTATGCATGAAATACTTTCATGAGTCTTTCTGAAGATATTAGTGGGAGCGTTTTGGTTTGCTTTGCTTTGCCTTGGGTTCTCTTCCTCAAAATAACTCTGTCCTTCAGGGTTGTTGATTTTTTTCTATTTCAGTTGTTCTCTTTTATTGTGGAGCTTTTCCTGATATGCTTAGAGATTCTTTAATTGTCCATTCATATTTAAAAACCAGAGCCAAATAGGGTGTTCCGGGCACCTGGCAGGGCTTGTTAACTGGAAGCCTTCAAGGCGTGGGGAGTACTGAATATTAGAATGTACTGATTTCCTCCCTTTGGAGATGTTATTTTGTTGTTTTTGTTTTAAAGGTGCACTCTGACAGTATCTCTCCTTGGTTCAGGTATGTGTGTTGGGGAGTGTGAAAAGGTGGGGTTGTTTCAGCAGACTTTTTTTGTGTGGGTGGTACCAGGGATGGAACTCAGGGGCACTTGACCACAGACCTGTTTTGCATTTTATTTGGAAACGGGGTCTCACTGAGTTGCTTAGCCCCTCACTTTTGCTGAAGCTGGCTTTGAACCACGATCCTCCTTCCTCAGCCTCCGGAGCTGCTGGGATTACAGGTGTGCTCCATGGTGTCTGGCTTCCACAGCCTTTTGACAGATCCCCCTTTCCAGCCCTGTGTCCCACACCCTCTGCACATAGAACATTGTCATATCCTGGCTTCTCTGAGGTTCCGTTAGGAAGATCAGCCACCTCCCACACTGCATTCCTTCACGAGTGCTCCAGACAATGGTCCCCAAACCTCCTGCCATCCCTAGGATTACTGTACCCCCGAGGGGTTTGTGTACCCCACTTGGGAAGCCATCCATTCAGACTCTGGCCTTTGGCTAATGGGGACTCCAACCCACTCTAATCCCAAGGGGGAGGTTCCTGCCACTTACCACAACATCTAACAACTGCATGGTGAAGGGCTGATAAGAAAGCTGGGCCTGTTTTCTAACAGACATCAGAGAGTTGCTCACTTTAAGTGCTTACAGCTCTTAGGATCATCTTCCTTCCTTCAAAGCTTTCAAACTTAAATATTTATGTAGACAGAGAGATAAAGTGAAGAGGCAGGCTGCGTGGTGGCGGGGTGGAGGGAGGGGTATGCCTCAGTCCAAGTGACAGTCACTGCTCGGCCACGTCCAGGTGCTGCCACCCAGAAATGCTGGCCTACCAGAGTGGCCTGATCTTCTGATTTTCTGAAACTCTGATTATTAAGTAATGATTTAAAAGTTGGCAAATAGTTCAAGTTCAACTGTGGCTATAGGCCAGCTGCAGCTATCAGTTTGCTGCCTCTGGAGTTTGTCTGTGGGAGAGAAAATCTGAGCGAGGTTGTGGGAGGAATGGGAAGAGAAACCACTGCAGGGCTGCCCAGCCGGGCACAGACCTGGCTAAGACCAACCAGGCCATGAGTCTTCCTCAGCCCGCCTCTAGGAGGAGGATCTGCTCATTGCCTACTCCTCTCAATGTTCTCAACTCTGCTGTCTTTCTTGGCTCTTAAGCCAGCTCGCATCTCTTGTTTTTTTGCTCAAGAAATCTGCCCCCCTCTCAAGCACTGATGAGGACTACACAGGTATCAAAAGAAAATCGGAAAATCCGAGAGGTGGTCTAGTGCTTACATAGCAGCTTTGTGATGTTTGCACACTCTATTGACAAGGAGAATGTTTCTGGGTGGGTTTGGCAGAAGACTGGGCGTGGAAAACACAGTCCCCACCATCGCTGTCTGAGGCGCTCACTGCATCGCAGCTGTTAGCCACAGGCCTGCCTGGAAATTGGGAAAGGAACCAGAAATCATTTTACATCATTGAGCCTAAGCTTCTGCATCTCTAAAACTGGGATAATAAAAATAGCTGTTTGTACTTCAGAGTATTGTTCCGAGAATGGAGTGAGATAATGTGCAAGGTGTTGGTATTGTTATTACAAATCAGCCTGGGTTGGAGAAATTAAGAATGCATTTGAATTGCACAAAGTTGGGGGAGGAAACAAAACTAAAAAAAATATCCCAAGGACACTCCATGATGAAATTTCCAGTCATTTCAGGGTTGATGTCATTCCATCTGATGCAATGGATCTCTTTTTTATTTTGTGTAATTAAACCAATTTGAATAACAAGACACTTGAATTAGCAAGGCATATCAGAAAAGGTGGTGAGACCCTCATAAGTCCGGTTCCTTTATCTAAGTGATGATGGGGACAGCCCTTCTGGAAGAAAGACATGGGTTCTCCTTAGTTTTCAGGGACTCTGTTCAGGTGCTGGTCTGCTCCCAGAGAATCCCCTTTGCTCTTCACTTCTTTTTGGGAAACCGACAGAGGACTGTGGTGTCCGGGCCACATGAAGTTCTGATCCAATGCAGCTATATCAGAGCAGAGCAGGCACTCCTAAAACTCCTTTGGATGGGAGAATTGACTCCACAGAGATGACTGCTTTGTTGTTCTGTTTCATTCTTACTGTGTGCGTTTCATAAGGAATGGCACACAGATCCATGTACAAATAGATTCACAGAAGCAATTTTTGTAAGAGCAAACAACTTGAAGATGACATATATGCTCAACAATAGATGAATGGTTAAATAAACCATGTTTTGATGTTGAAGGATTATGCAGCCATTAGAAGTGTATTTACACAGCGGTTACCCCTGGGAACTGGTACCACTGCAGATGTCATTCTGCGGGCCTGCACAAAGGCAGATAGGGAACATCTACTGCCTCATTTATAAGGCAGATAATACCACACAGGAGCATGACTTAAATAATGTAGCCCAGCAGTTCCAGGGTGGCAAGTCTCTGGCACCCAGGTTTGTAGCTGTCAGAGGTGGAGCGACTCACATCAGGCAGGCCCTCTGACAACCTTCCAGAGGAGACAGATCCACAGACCCTGCATAAACCATGCACACTTGCATCTGGGAAACCCCAGAAGTCACCAGTGCACGTTTTCTGAGGAGGCTACTGCTCTATCATCAGCTGTGCCATCCCGAGTGAGAAAAAAAGATTATTTTATCAGAAAAAACTTCTTAAATGTAGGGATAAAAGTAGTACTGGGCTGGCGCCCCTCCAACAGTAGACATAGCTGCACAGGCAGGTAAAAGCTTTCCAGTTCATCCCAGGTGACTGACCACACCTCTCTGGTGTCAGGGATTGAGTGTAAGCCCAGGGCATTGATGGAGCCTCGGCAGCACCAGCAGAGTCCACGGTGTCTGATTGGACAGCGGTGGTCCCCAGCAGGCACAGACTTGTGCAGGTGTGAAGCATGACCACCCACCCACCCCCCATCCAGAAATCATCAAGGGAGATTTTAAGAAGGTGGGGAAAAGTACTAGGGAAACTGATGATTCTGTCTTTGCCTATAGGAAGTGGAGACTTGAAATCCAGGTTATATGTAAATGGAGGAAACTGAGGCACAGAGAATTTTGTTTTGTTTGTTTGCTTTATTTTGTCTTTTTTTTTTTAATCACTTGCCCAAGCTGTTTAATTGACAGGACTGTGATTCTAACCCAGATCTTCCTTACTTCTGCTTGTTCTATTGAGCCATGAACCCTTTCAGGAAAAATATCCAAGGAATGTCAGTAATCCCATCAGACAGAGAGAGAAACACACCAGGAAAATTGGCAGATTAAAGTCAGAATAATATTTTGGTCTGTGTTGTGGAGGTCTTTGTACTAATTTGGACAATAGTGACATGATCAGGGGTCAGCAAACCGTAGCCTGCAGGCCAGCTCTGCTCACTGTCTGGTTTTGTTCTGAGTTAAGAATGGTTTCATAAATGAATATTTGCAAACAATCAATCTGATGATAGGGGACTCTAAATTTGAATTCCACTTAAGGCAACTTTTATCTCATGAAAAGGAATTCCATTCTTATTAGTAGAACTATGTAACAAAACATTATATTCAATTATTATATTTTGTTAAAAAATATTTTTTTAATTGTAGTTGGACACAATACCTTTAATTAGTTAATTAATTAATTTGTTTTATGTGCTGAGAATCAAACCCAGGGCCTCGCACGTGCTAGGTGTATGCTCTACTGCTGAGCCAGAACCCCAGCCCCTATTATATTTTTATTTCATCAATAAAAATTTGAGAAAATTTGGTTTGTCTCTTGTTACATAGTATTGTTATGGTTTAGATGTGGTGTTCCCCCAAAAGCTCACATGTGAGACACTGCAAGAAGGTTTGGAGGAGAAATGATTGGGTTATAGCCTTAGCCTAACTAGTGAATAATCCTTGATGGGATTAACCGAAGTGGTAGGATGTGGGAATTGGGGTGTGGCTATGGGGTATATATTTTGTATCGGGTGAATAGAATCTCTCTCTCTCTGGGCCTGGGGATGTGGCTCAAGCGGAGGCGTGCTTGTCTGGCATGCGCGCAGCCCTGGGTTCATCCTCAGCACCACGTACAAATAAAGATGTTGTGTCCGCCGAAAAAGAAAAAAGAAAAAGATTCTCTCTCTCTCTCTCTCTCTCTGCTTCCTGATCACCATGCGAGCTGTTCCCTCTGCCTCACCCTTCCTCCATGATGTTCTGCCATGTTATACCAAGGAATGGAGCCGGCCTTCTATGGACTAAGATTTCTTAAACTATGAGCCCCTAAATAAAATTTTCCTCCTCTGTGGTTGTTTTGTTTGGGTCTTTTAGTCACAGCAGTGAAAAAGCTGACTAAAACAATTATCTATATCATATCCTTGGTTTTGTCTCTTGGCCTACAAAGCCTAAATATTTACTATCTTGTCCTTTACAGAAAAACATTGCCTAGCCCTGGAAAACAGTGATAGAAAAAAGTCAAGTATGATTTTTTAAATAACATACTCTTGACAATAAAAATTTGGGGCATACATGTACTATATGTACATAATTATTTAATATATATTGTGTGCTACACTATCAATGTGTATAAGCAATATAGTTAGGGCTATGAATATAAACAGGGCTATACAATCAAATTGCCTGAGTTCAAATCTTTGAACAGTCAGTCACTAGCTTTAAGACACTGGGCAAATGTCCTAAACCCCATACCTCAGTTTCTTCATTAGAAAAATGGAGATAAAAATGGTATGCATTTAATTGGATTGTGTGGGAATTAAATTAGTTAATATATATAAATTGCTTAATACATAGTAAGTGCTAAGAAAGAATAATAGGGGCTGAGAGTATAGCTCAGTTGGTGGAGTGCTTGTCTCACATGCACAAGGCTCTGGGTTCAATCCCTAGCACCATCAAAAAAAAAAAAAAAAGAACATTAGTATATTTCTTTTTGCTTTCTTTTTTGGGGTGTGGGGTTTGGGGGGAGTCTGTGAACCCAGGGAACTTTACCACTGTCCTATACCCACAGCCATTTAAAAAAAATTTTGAGACAGGGTTTCACTAAGTTTCCCAGGCTGGCTTCAAATTTACAATCCTCTTGCCTCAGCCTCCTGAAGAGCAGGGATTTTAGGTGTGTGTCCCTGCACCTGGCCAATATTATCATCTTTTAATTCAGTTCTTGCCATCAAGGAAGCTGTCAGCATTAGCGGAAGCGGTCAATCTGCTCTTCTCCAGTCTCTGCCAAGCCCTTTCTAGGTTCCAGGTCGAGGGCCATAGGGGTCATAAAGATAATCACAAACAGAGACTGCCCTTAGGCAGCTCGCGGCTGGGAGGGAGGAGCTTTGAAAAGAAGAGTGTGCAGAGGTGTTGCCAGTTTAGGACTTGCTGGAGGAGAGTAGGGGCAAATGTTCAAACCCACTGAGAACTGAGGATCAGGGATGGTGATGTTGGGGGAAGGACTGAAAATGAATAGGCACGGTCAGGGCATGGAGTCAGCATTTCAGGCAGAGGGATCTGCAAGAACATGAAGACACAGCCCTGGGCCTCCTAGGGACTGCAAATTCCCAGAGCCCAGAGCAAAACGACTGGGAGGGAGAGAGTCACCAGCCAGACCACAGAGTCCTGTGCGCCAGTTCTTGGTGCCAGGATGACCCGCTGGAGCCGGGAAATCACTGGTGGCTTTGAAACAAGGCAATGCCAGGATGAGATCTTTTTTTTTTTCCCCCCAGCAAGATCTGATCACATACTGAAGTAACTCTTTTCTCTTTAATAACACAAGCCAGCCTCCCAAACAGACCCTGATTAAAGTGTCTTTCTGGTGCAATAAAACTTGGCAAGCCTTAAAAACTAAGCTCTTTTGTTTTAATTATTTTTAAATATTTTTTGGCAATTTTGAATCGATGTCACTAGAAGCTATTTGAATGGTACACTAATGAGCAATTTGATTGAGTTCCCTTCAGCACTGGATTTAATAACCTTGTCCTACATTTGCTGTCAGGGGGCTTGGATGTCTGCTTTTATCCTGAAAATGAAAACTTGTGGTTTTGGAACCTAATTTTGGATGGGAGTTTGCAGTGGTGGAAAAGGAGAGTATTTTCCCCGCAGTGGGTTTGGACCTTGGAGTTCGGTCCTCCCTCCGTCCTCTCTCTCATTCATTTACTGAATCGGTTGGTTGGCCTCTCTGTGAACAAGCGGATGTCTCTTTTTGAAAACTTTACTTTGATCTCTACAACTAAGATTAAAGTAACCGGTCCTTAGATAAAAAGATAACCCCGTACCCTGGAGGATGTGGCAGCCCCAAAGAATTTTGCTATGCTACAGTTTTTAGGTTCTGGTTTTGATCTTCAAAGTCACATATATTTTCTGAAGAAAAACTACATTTACTATAGGGAAGTAATAAATATGAGGGGGGAAATGACCTTTTATCCAACCATCAAGAGACATCCTCTGTCTCCCAAAATATTTTGGAATATTTTCTTCCAGTACAGTTGCCCTTTTGTATCTTCAGGGGATTGGTTCCAGGACCCCTTTTGGAGAACACAATCCAAATTCTCAAGTCCCTCTTGTACAATAGCATAGCATCTGCATCTAACCTGTGCACATTCCTCCTTGTGCACATTCATCTCTAAATTATTTATAATGCCTAATATAATGTAGCTGCTATGTAAATAGATGTCAATCTCTTCAAGTTCAGTACAGATACAAATTTTCCTTTCAAATATTTCCAAAGCACAGTTGGTTGAATCCAAGGCTGTAGAACCTGCAGAAAGGGACAACTGTATTTTTATTCTTTTTTAAAAAATTATTTCTAATATACCTGGGAATCCCACTAAACACAATATCATAGCCGGCCTTTTTTGGCTTAACATTGTATTATAGGCATTTTCCTATGTTAGCAAAATCTCTTAGTAAGCATGATTGTAATGACTGCTTTAATTTCTGATGCTTTCTATAACTTAGATAGACACTCATTTCCTAACCACCATCAATAATAAACTTTTATTTTTCTTTAGAATATTTCATCATTACAAACAACACTGAAGTGTAGAGTTTCCTGCCAAAATATATTTTGGTCACATTTCAGATTATTGGACTAGAATAGATTGAGAGAAGTTTGAATGGGTTTTCGATGGCTTTTTAAAAATGTTGGTAAACATAGATATATAGATACACATACATAAATAGATATTTTAACCACTTGTGAGCTCATAAGCACTTAATACAATCACTTTATTGTATAACCATCAATACTGTTTCCAAAATATTTCATCATCTTCAGCATAAACTCTGTACTCACTCCCATTTCCCCCCTCTTGCCCCTGGAAACCTCTATTCAACTTTAGATCTCTGTAAATTTGCCTATTCTTCATAGGGACACCATAGAAGGAGAATCACAATATTCTTCCTTCTGTTTTTGGCTTATCTCATTTAGCATATTGTCTTACAGGTCCATCCATGGAGTAGCATGTATCAAATTTTCATTCCTTGTTGTGACTGAATATCTGATGGTATGTATTATTCAACACATTCTGTTTTTCTCTTAATCTGTTGATGGGCATTTGGGTGGTTTCCACTTTCTGACTCCCATGAACAATGCTACAGTGAACATTGGTGTACAAGTTTCTGTTTGGAGACCTGATCTGCTTTCCATTCTTTTGGATATATACCTAAGAGAAGAATTGCTGGATCATATGATAGTTCTATGTCTAACTTTTTGAAGGAACTCACACCATTCTATAGAGACCAGAATTGGACATTATAGATGAAATTTGGATGTTATACACATAAAAATGACTGAAAAGAAATCCTATCAGTAGACATGCTTTCAAAACCCTAGGTCCTCCATCGAGATTTTGGCAAAAAATGTCTTAAGTTAAAACAAATGCTTGTATCATTTTATTTTATCTAAAATAGATACTTATGGTCATTTTTAATGTTTTTTTTTTTTCCATTTTAACCAACATTTTGTTAAACAGCCGGTCTCAAACCAGGCTTCAGTTAGAAAAATGACACAAGTACCAAAATGGAGTCTTGTGAAAGTGCTTTAAGGAAAACGTTCAGCACTTATGTGGAGGCCTTGGGAGTGCACCCTGCGGTGTTCAGTTCTGAGAAATAGAGGAAACAGGGAAAGTAGCTCCATTTTCATTTATCTGTTCAAAAATATTTATTAAGAAAGTGTCGGGCTGGGGCTGAAGCTCAGTGGTAGAACGCTTACCTCACCCTTGGGAGGCACTGAGTTGGATCCTCAGCACCACATAAAAATAAATAAGTAAAGAAGAAATTGTGTCCGTTAAAAATGTATATTATGTTTAAAAGAAAGGAAGTGCCATGGTGGGTAAAGCCCTGTTCCACACATGAATGAGTGTTATCCAAGCCAAGGGGAATCAGGAGGCACATCCAAGGCTGTGTAGTGTTCATTTCCAGACGACTTGAGAGTGAGTAATTCCACTCAAAGACTGGGACAATTCTGGAGGGCCATGGGCTGAGGACCAACTTTCTGAAGGTTGAGGGATTTCAGCCTGAGAATTGGTTTCCTTGTGCTGTTATAAGAAATTGTTATATTCCCTGGAAGTTGTAAGTCTGCAACGGGGTCTTATGGGTTTGAATCAAGGTGTCAGCAGGGGGCTGTCCCTCTGTAGAGGCTTCAGAGGAAATCTGTCCCCTTGCCCTTTCTCCAAAGACCACTCCCCAGCCTCTGCTTCCTCATCACATCTCTCTTCTCTGACCCTCCTGCTTCCATCTTATAAGGACCCTGGGGGTGACATTGGGCCCACCCAGAAACTCAAGGATCATCTCCCCATCTCAAGATCTTTAACCTCCGAAGTCCCTTTTTCCATGCGATGTGACATAATTACAGGTTACAGGGGTTAGGACAGGGACATCTTTAGGGAGACCATTACATTGCCTGCCACACTGGGTAAGTTCTGGAAAAGCAGAGAAGGAAATTGTGATCGAAAGAGAGTGTTGAGAATATGTGTCCACTTGACTGCCAGCAGGCAAGCACACTTTCTTATCTGGAAGGAATTCCAAGATAAAATGTGAGCCAGATCCGTCTCTTCCCTGAAAGAGGTGCACGAGCCAATGTGGCGATATGGTGTTCCCACTCTTCGTTTTAACTGAATTATTTCACTTTTACTTAGTTACTCTTGGACTTGTGTTTAGGGACCTAATTAGCTACAGTCACATGAAGCCAGTCATTGTGGTTACTGCAGGGACATTGTTAAGATGATTTCCACTTCACTGCACCCTTCACAAGGTGAAGTTCCTCTTAGGCCTCAATACCAGGAATACCATCCATTCTATTGAGCATGGCGATTCCTGTAATCAGATATTTCCCAACCCTTTCTGTGATCTGTGAGGTCGAGGCCAGCCCTAAGATGTCTGTCTGTGGGTCCACCCCTCATCCCTTCAGGTGAACTTTGTTGGGCATGTAGGTTTTACATCTTTTTTTTTTCAATATTTTTTTAGTTGTAGATGGACACAATACCTTTATTTTTATGTAGTGCTGAGGATCGAACCCAGTGCCTCACATGCACAAGTCTTGCGCTCTACCATTGAGCCACAATCCCACTCAAGGTTTTGCATCTTTAGTTCAGAAAGATCTTCAGGCATCGCGTGCCCCACCCCCACTTTCAACACAATATAGATGATGTCGGGTACAGTCTAGGGGAGGGACCCATGTTCGTGGACCTGCCCTAAGCACGTTTATATCTCCACCACATCAGAGGATGTGGTTTACCTCACACTTAGAGAACAAAAAAAGGAAAGATCCAGAAAAGAACAAGTCTCCAGGCCCTGACCCAGATATCCTACTGTAGGCAAGCAAGCAGAGAAAAAGCAAAAGAATATATTATTTGGAGATCCTTCCTGGGGAATAGAGATGTCTGATGCTTTCATGGCAACTTGACAGCAGAGATGACAGCAATGATGTTTCTTTCAATTAATTAAAAAAAAAAAGTGTAAGAAACATGTGTTCCTGAGTTGGGGCCTCGGAGGCTCTGCCTCCAGATCTTTCCATGGCTCACCACTACAGCATCATTCAGGGTTCAGCTCAGCCATCACTTCTTAGAGTCACTAGTCACTTTTGTGACCCTTCAAATCTAGCACAGGGGCTGGGGTTTGTGGCTCAGTGGCAGAGCACTTGCCTCTCATGTACTAGACCCTGGGTTTGATCCTCAGCACCACATAAAAATAAATAAATAAAATAACTACAACTAAAAAAATTATTTTTTAAAAATCAAGCGCAGCCTCCTTCCACCCACACCATGTCCACCACTCTGTCTCATGACCATGCTTTACTGTCTGCAGAGCACGGACCACTATCTAAAATGATCTCTGCTTGTTCGCTGCCTGTCATCTTCCCCCTACTGAAATGCAATTTCCACAGTCATAAGGAGCTTCCCTGCACTGCTCTTTGCAATCTCCCCATGCTCAGCATGCTCTCTGGCACAGAGGATGGCTGCCCGTGCCCACTGCTGGATGGGTGAGGGGTGCTGCCCGGGCCAAGGCACCAACCCCTGAATGCCCATATCTATTCAGTTCCAAGCATTAAGTGTCCCTCTCTTCCCATCCCTTATCCGCTCCAACCCCCACCTCTAGCACTACCGATCAGCCCTCAGACGATTCTGATAATGACTCCTCTGTCTGCCCTACTCTCTGTCCCATCCTGCCACCTGGCATTCCTCCGGAATCTGCCTTGCTGCTTCCCTGTCCGCCTTACCTTCTGTGACACTCGACTCAAACCCATAGGCTGATTCCCAGGATGACAGAGAAGGGGGCACCCCGCCCCCCATGGCGGGAATACATTGGAATGAGTGTGGGAGCAAGGACACAAACTGGGAACAGAGAAATGCTTTCTCCCACTCCTTTGTCTGACTCTGTACTTATAATATTTAATTCTCTGTGTGTCAAATATTGTTAAGGGAGATCTGAGATTTTGTGCTTATTGGGGGAATTTTGGAAGTTTTTAAAAGTTAAGGATTTAAAAGCTGAGTGGTTTTAAAGTTAAGAGATCCATCAGTTGCTCCCTCTTTTTAACAGGTCCTGAGAGCTCACTGTTGGTGCCTTCACCCTTCTGACCCACGCCTTGGGAAACTGCTGCTCTCATTAAGGGCTAGCTCGAAGGCCTCTCCTGGGCCACCTTCCCCTTCCCTGGCACTCTCTATGCCCCATAGTACTATGCCCCATAGTACTATGCCCACAACTCGAATGGGTCAATATTTTGTACTTATTTGGATCATCCATCAGATCAGGTAGCCTTTGAGGGCAAGACTCTGAATAAACACTTTTTAATAAATAAAGAATCTAGACCTCACTGAGTTCCCCTGAACCATGGGAATGAGCTGGGCATGGTGGTGCACACCTGTAATCCCAGAAACCTGAGAGGTGTAAACAGGAGGATTGCAAATTCAAAGCCAGCTTTAACAACTTAGTGAGGCCCTGTCTCAGAAAATAAAAGGCTGGGAATGTGGCTCAGTGGTTAAGCACCCCTGAGTTCAATCCCTCTATCACCCCCGACAAAAGGGAATGATTTCAGGGTCCAAATCAGGGCCGCACCTACAGGTATCTGCAGTTCAGGAGACCCACCTTTGAAAGGCAGAGGCCCAGAGAGATCTAGCAGTTTGCTAAAACATAGATGTACACCGTTCTTGTCATCCGATCTCCTCTCTACAAACTGAAAAAGTCCAGCCTCAAAGAAGTTCAAGGGACTTGTCCAATGTCTTATTCATCTGTGCCTTGGATCAGACATTGCTTATGAAATCATCTTGTCCATTCAAAAATCTTTATTGAAAACCCGCTGTGTGCCAGAAGCCCTCGTCTGCAGGGGAGGCAGCTCCCGAACCAGTCACCAGAGAGCCACGGAAGGAGCTTCTAACCCAGCTTGGGGGGGGCGGTGGTCAAGACAAGGCACCTTGGAACTGTGACAGCTGAGCAGAGTCCCCAAGGATAAGGAGGAATTAGGCAGGCGAAGGGCCAGAGGAAGATGTTCCAGGGGAGAAGGCAAGCCGGAAGCTGGGAGCACAGGCCCTGCTGGGATTGCAAGTAATTGCTGAGAATTCAGTTTTTATGCCAAGCACTGTTGCCAGCTCTGGGGTTACAATGACACAGAACACAGGGATCTGATCTCAAGAAATTACAGTAAGTTACATGGAACGTGAAATTCTAGGCATTTTGAGTGTGGGGCTCAGCTTTACCTTGGGGATAGGGGTGGGATCTAATAAGACAGTTTGAACAGGGTTCCATTCACTTATCCCCTTCCCTTCTGGGGACACCTCAGTCCTCCTTGATAAGTCCCACAACTCCAGGGATTCTGTTCAGTCCTCTGGGACAGTGTTAGTGACTCTGTCCCTGACAGACAAAATCAAAAAGACTGGTGGATGGCCTAGAGGCTTGTGTCCTTTGCTGTCATGAATGTGCTATGTCATTAACAGAATGGACACCTTTGTGTCTTCCCACAATATCAGAATTTGTTGAATAACAATAAATTCATTTTCATCATTTGTTTTTTTTTATTTTTTTTATTTTTGGCACCAGGGATGGAACTCAGGAGCTCTTCATCACTGAGCCACAACCCCAGCCTTATTTTGTATTTTATTTAGAGACAATGTCTCAATGAGTTGGTTAGTGCCTCACCATTGCCGAGGCTGGCTTTGAACTCACGATCCTCCTGGTCTCAGCCTTCCAAGCCGCTGGGATTATAGGCGTGCGCCACCGTGCCTAACTCACTTTCATCATTTGTAAAGCATCAAATGCTCATGGATTGTTTGGTAGCCATAACCCTGGGATCACAGATTCTTGTATTTCAATCCTAATTACAAATATCTATAACACTCAAGTCATAGACCATACTTCACCCAATAATATATTCATAAATATCATACTTTACAGAATTATATATATGTATATATCCACACGTATACATACATATGTGTATATATATATACTCTCCATTACAGAAAGGCTGAGAAGGCTTAAGTCGGCCATAGGGTTTCAGGAGGCTGAACTGGAAGCAAAGGCTGAAAACAGATATAAATGCAAAAGAGTCAGATAAGATCAGCTCAGATGACCATCCAGCCAAAGAATTCATCCAGGGCACAGAGCTGTGAGAACATGGGACTTATTCCAGGCCAGGGTCCTGATGGCAGGTAATTTCTAAGTAGGCCACTTTAAGAAGGGAGATCAAGCTGAACTAAAGCCTGGGGACAGTGAGTCAGAAGTCTGTCACCTGTGGACCTTGTGATGAGTTCACTGAACGGTCTGATGCTGTAACCAGTCTTGTGGTGCTCCTTCTTTGTGGTTTCAGGTGAGGGTGACATCTGGTGAGGCTGATACGCTCCTGGGCCTTGTTCTTCTTATAGGGGTTTGACAGCCCTTTCAGGCCCCGGGAAAGAGTCAGGTCCCTGCACCCTCATGGGCACCTCTGCACACAGAGTCATCCTTCAGGGGCAGGGACATTCTAGCAAGAAGCATCTTTCCTGAGGGACCTTGTCTTCCCAAGCAAGGCCCGCCTGCTCCTGTTCCAAAGCCACCTTTGTCTCTCAAAGCTGTCCTTGTGGGGAGGGAGGGGGAATAGGACTCTACTCTGGTACATAAATAACAATTAAATAAATGCCAGAGGACTTGATCAATAAACACTAGATGCTGATTATCGTGGACTTTGAAGGAACTGTCCCTTCCGCAGCCCTCACCCCTTCTTTAAACTGCCCCTTCTCCATTCTTTCCATGTTTCTCTTAGAAATACCACCTTTCCCTTCTGTCCACATGGGGCAGGAAGTTCCTTCCTGGGGCCTTTCTGGGACCTGCAGCTAAGAAACTCAATGACCTTCTGATGATGGAAATATCAAATGTATAACTCAGGGCCTGGTGGCAGCTCTGTCATGAAGGAAAGGGTGCCCAGGCAAAGAGAAAAGGCCACAACCAAATCCACAGAGTGGAAGGAAACGGGAGGGTCAGTGAGGAGCTGATGGGGTGAGTCCTTGGTTCCCATCGTGTCTGACTTTCCAGGGTTTCTGGCCACAAAATTCTCTCTTGGTTTAAGCTACTGTTTGTGCCTTAATTTAGTCCCTTAAAACGGGGGTGACCAAGTGATTTATTATCCAAGCCAGGACATTTAAGAACAAAAGGATCACTATTAATAATTACTTGGGGACAATAAATATAACCTGGGATAGTCCTGAATAAAGCAGGACCTCTATCCACCCACCAATACAAGGATGAAGACAGTCTGTCCGGTGTCAAGGGGCAACAAGTGGGCCTTGAAGATGCAGGGAATACCTGATTGTGTGGTTATGTTAGCTGTCAGTTGCAGAAGCATGTGCCCTCCTAGCACTTCCTCACTGCCTGATCATGTTCTCACTAACGCCTCCAGAGTGAAGAAAGTGTCTTGTTCCAAACTGGCTCCAAAATTGTATCATGTTCTTATGGGCACAGTAGTTTGGATCTGGAATGTTCCCCAAAGGTCCATGTGTTAAGATTTAGTCCCACTATTGAGAGGTGGTAGGACTTTGAGCAGGTGTGGCCTACTGGGAAGTCCTGAGGTAATTGAGACCGTGCCCTTAAAGGGGACTATGGGACTCTGGTCCCCTCCTCTTGCTCTTGCTTCCTGGCCATAAAGCGAGCTGATTTCTCTACTACACATTCCCCACCATTGCCATCCAACACCCTCCCCCGCAAACACACACACACAGAAGCCCAAAGCAATGGATCTATCCAATTTTAGACTGGAACCTCTAGAATTATGAGTTAAAGAAACTTTTTCTCATTTAAGTTAATTACCTTGGTTATTTTGTTTTAGAAATGGAAAACTAACAAAAATATGGTACTAAGAGTAAGTTGTTGACTATAGCTATGGTGTGTGTGTGTGTGTGTGTGTGTGTGTGCGCGCGCGCACGTGTGGTTAAACCCAGGCCATTGCAAATGCTAGGCAGTATTTTACTACTGAACTATACCCCTAGTCCTTTAATTTTTTTTTTCCCAGACAGGGTCTTGATAAGTTGCCAAGGCTGGTCTTGAACTTGGGATCCTTCTGCTTCATCCTCCCAAGTAACTGGTTTACACCGCTGTGCCTGGTGACTATAGCTATTCTTGGTGATGTGAAGGAAACTTTGGAATGGGCTTACAAGAGGAGTTTGGAAAAAATTGAAGGCACATACTACAGAAACTTAAAATGCTATAAATGAAACTTAAAGACTGTTCTGGTAAAGGCTCAGCATACCTGAATGTTGACAGAAATGTAGACAACAAAGACTATGCTGATGGGGTTTCTCCTGGGAAGTGGATTAGAAGCCATCCTTATTAGGCCCAGATTGGGGGAGTGGTGATTAGCTGTGTTTGTCCATGCCCTGATGGTTTGTGAGAGGCCAAGCTTAAAGGTGATAACACTAGTTTGGTGAGAGAATGAAAGCAACTCAGCATTTACTATGGCTTGGGTATTGTCGGCTGCTTTTAACCAAATTGACAGTGAGAATTAGGGACAAAAAGGAGAGCAAAAAGATTTGGAAAGCAGGACCTCTATCCACCCACCAATACAAGGATGAAGACAGTCTGTCCAGTGTCAAGGGGCAACAAGTGGGCCTTGAAGATGCAGGGAATACCTGATTGTGTAGTTAGTTAGCTGGCATCTGCAGAAACATGTGCCCTCCTAGCCCTCCTCACTTTCTGTCTCCTCACTGTGTACTTTGGTGAGAACGGAGTTCTATGTAAAGGTGTGGCCAAAGTGGGTGCAGTTGCTAAAGAGATTAGCACCTATAAAAAGAAGCCAAGTGCTTTGCATTGGGACAATGGATAAGATGCCTGCAGGTCTTCTCAGAAATCTGCAGGGCCACCCCACCCATCACTGACTCAGAGATGTAGAGATATGAATGGGTTTCAAAGACTTCAGGGCAGAATAGCTCCACAAAAGAGCCCTAGGGTGCCCAGCATGCCCAGCACTGCCCTGGGATTTGCTTGCATGTTGAGTCAGTGACCTGTTCCAAGCCCACTAAAGCCATGGTTCAAGTGTGCTCAGGTGCAGCTCTCAGTGGAGGCAGACTTTGTGCCATCCACGTGATGGTGATTTTTCAGGCATGCAGAATGCAAGAGTTATGGGGTCATGGTGTCTTCCACCAAGACTTAAAGGGAAAGTCTGGAAGGCCAGGCAGTTTGTGACAGGGTCCAAGTCCCTGAAGGTAGTTCCCAATGTGGGAAGCTGTAGAATTAAAGATGAAGCTTAATTGAAAACCCCCTGGAAGGTAGAGGTGGCAGCAGCATGCAACATCTGCCAAGGAAAGTTGCAGGCAGTGAGCAGATCCAGCCTGAGAGAGTGGCCATGTGAGCTGCAAACGGCAAAACCACGGGGGGTGGGGGCTGCGCAGGCCCACGCTCTGCCACAACATGCCCCAGATGTTGAACATGGAGCTGTAGGATTTAACATTGGCCCTGCTAGGTTTTGGTCCTGACTATTTTCCTGTTCCTTTATCTGGGAATAGGAATGTTTACCCTGAGCCTGTCCCAACCCTGTATCTTGAAAATGGGCAACTTTCCTTTTAATTTTCAAAGGGGCTTACAGTTGAGTTTTCCTTGAGTCTTGCAGGAAAATCTAGACTCAGGCTTTTGAACAATGCTGGAACTGTTGACTTTGGGGCTCTCAGGGATGGATTGGACATCTTTTGTATCATAATGCTCTAGTGTGTAAGGGGAATGTCCCTCGAGGGTCCATGTGAGGAAACCTTGATCTCCCGGGGTAGCACTGTTGGTCAGTGGTAAAACCTATAGGAGGTAGGGCCTACGGGGAGCTCCTTAGGTCATTGGGGTGAGCCCTTGAAGGGGATTGTGGCCCTTCCTCCTGACCATGCCTTCCTCCCCATGGCTACCTTGCACACCCATCAGAGGCCCAGAGCAACAGATCTGCCTGATCATAGCCTTGAACTGTGAGCTAAATAAACCTGTTCTCATATAAGTTAATCATCTCAGGTGTCTTCTTTATAATGTTGAAATGCTAACACATGGTGGGGGGTGGAGGGGGTGGATCCAGGACATTAGGAAGTAGGCTGGTTCCGCTCCTAGCTGCAGATCTCAGTAAGGAGGACATCCTCTCCCTCTAGACCTCAGTTTCCTCAACCCAAAGAGGAAGGAGAGATAGTGCCTGTTGAATGATGACACTGTCCCCATACACTCTGCTTACTTATTCAGGTTCTACTCTCTCCTGAGCCACATTTTCCTGCTGATGTTTTGGGAAATTTTCCTTCCCCATTTACTTTGACAGTAAGCGTGACTCCTTATCTGACCTGAGGTTGGCAAGAAGTCACTGTAAGTTGGGCAGTGTTTGGTCGTTAAGGGCAGAGAAGGCCCTTGTCCCCTGCTCTGGAGAAGTCCTGTCATAGTTAGCAAATGAAGAGCCGCTGGCAGGATCTCATTCCTGTCAAGAAAGAGCATCCACTGGTGGCCTTGTGTGGCAGGATTCAGCCCCCTTTTGGTACTGCCTGAGAGTCATTCAGGTCAGCTCTCAGGTTGGATGGGCAGAAGGAAACGCTGAGGAGGAAGCTCAGGAGGAGAGGCCAGGCTGTCCACTGAATACTGACCTCAGAATCCCTGAAATGGACACAGGGTGGGGCCGGCTCCATCCTCCAGGGTAACTTAGAGTGAGCTGTCAGGGACTTTTCAGGGTGCATCCCAGAGGCTCATCCTCAGGTGTAAATCCATCAATGACTCTGGCCTCTCCAAACATCCTAGCCTCTTGGTCTTCCACCCTTTTCCCTCAGTGAACGGTGGAGGAGTCTGGCCAGGGTGAACTTTGACATGCAAAGGGCTATTGCTGTAAGGAGTGTTGGAGGTGGGAAGACATCTATAAAGCCACCCTGGCATTTCCTGGTCCATCTGTCCACTCCCAAAGTGTCTACACCCTTTCCTGTACCTGGAAATAATATAAAAAGTTCTGGCAGCTGGGCAAGGTTCACAGCCCGCCTGGGCAATTCCAGTTTGCATGTCTGGGGCACAATATGGTTAGTATAGAGGCCAAAGGCATGTAGGTCCTGACATGGAGGCCACTCTGACTACAGACCCTTGCTTCTTCCAGGGGAGTCACTGGAATGACCCCAACCTGGAATGAAGGACCCCATCTCCTGCACCCAGTCCTCGACCCAGGCTCTCTGCCTCAACCAGGCTGCATTTTCTGGGACTTGGCCTTTATTCTCTTCTGCTCTGGCACCCCACTTACCTTTGGCTGCCCATCAGTCCCCCTTGCAGTTACAACTGTGTCTTCTGACCTCCTGTCCCCAGATATTGACCACATCTTCCATATCAGACTGTGGTATTGGGACAGGCCAGTCTTTGCATTCCTGTACTCCTTGCTCATTCCTATTTCTACTTACCTGGAGCCCTCTTCCCTTTCAAGTCTAGTCTATCCTTCCAGACTCTTCCTTGAAGCCTTTGCTGATGACTTCATTCTTCTCCGTAGGACTAATAGCTGATCTCATGCTGACATATTCTTGACTACTGCACTGGCCTGTGAACAGCCCCTCCAGTTACTGATTGACAAGACAGAAACTACCTTCTGCTTATTCATATCTCCATTCCCCCAAATGCTTGGACTGGTACCCAGCATTCACATTTGGGTAGACAGAGAGCACAATAGTAGCAACGGATTATCAAAATGTGGTAGTCACACAACAGAATATTATTCAGCCATGAAAATGAGTAAAGACTGAGACGTGCTATCACATGGATGAACTCCAAACATGACGTTAAGTAGAAAATGCCCATCACAAAAGGTCACATACCGTCTGATTCCATTTGTATGAAATGTGCAGCATAAACAAATCCATAGAGAAAGATAGGAGATCCGCGGTCACCAGAGACTGGGGGAGGAGGAGAAGGGAGTGACTACCTAGTAGGTACGGGGTTTCCATGTAGGGTGACGAAAATTTCTGGAACTAGATAGTGCTGATGGTCGCAAAACATTGTGACACACTTCATGCCACTGAATTTACACTGTAAAAGTAAATTTCACGTTATGTGTATTTTGCCACAATTTAAAACAAAACCAACAGCCTAGGTGAAAACAGGACCTCAGAGGCAGGCAGGGGTGGCCGAGCCGACAGAAGCCCTCTGGGAGCCTGTGGTTCAGAGGGGGGGGCTATGGAATTTCTTCAGGCCTGGAACGAGAAGTCAAGTCTTTACTGCCTGAGCTAGGGCCGCCCTCTGGCCATGCGGGCATGAGTGTAAAGGATATGTAACTTTGTCAAAGGGTCCAATGAACAAACCCTGTTCACCTGGAGCCTGGCATGGGAGGTTGAAGGCACCAGCAGGTCTCTAGGCCTCTCCTAACCATGAGAAACCACAAGAAGCAGAGCCATCTTATCCCCGGTTGAGTCAGCCTCCCTGAGAAATCCCCCCAAAACATTTGGCCCTGAAAACAGACCATATGCACTGCTTTTCTTCTCAGCAGCAGCAGAGCAGATCCATTCCTTGTCAGTCCTGTCTTCAAGAACTGCTTTCCATAATGCCAAGAAAGCAAGTAATTATTGCTTAGAAACTAGTCCACCCATGCCCAGAGAGCTTCCAAGAGATGTGGCTGGGATACAGTTTCCTGAGGCCCAAGGAGGGAGGGAGAGGAGGAGGGGTGGGCCTCAGGATGGCTGGAGGCTGCAGCTGTACCTGCAACCTGTGACCTGCATTTGACGTCTCACCTCTGCACACATGAGAGCAAATGGCTATCAGATGCACTCCATGTTCTTTCTTTTGTAAGGGAGATTGTTTTCCCCTCTAATGAGAATCAAGCTACTTTAAAAAAAAAAAATACACACAATTCAATCAATTTCTTTTGTGGATTTCAAGAGATGCTTTATTCAGTTCAGAAATGTGGCAACAGCTGGGGAAGCTATTCCCAAGGCAAAGAACAAAGACTCCCAATTATTTATAGTGTGGGATGGGAGAGAAAAAGATGGAAGGGAAGAAGACAATGGGAACAGGAGGGAGAAAAAAGATCGGTTGAGGGAACTAGGTTGACGCAAACTCCCCACATTTTTCCTCAAATATTGAGGCCTCTCAGCATCTCTTCAGTGGTCCTTTCCCCTGGTCCATTCCTTCCTCCCCAGCTTGTCATCCAGGCTCACGTTTCCCCAAAACCCACCCTCTACCTTTAAAATCTAGAAATGTTACAACTGCTCACAGCCTCCGTCCGAACCTCTGATCTGCAACGTCACAACGCACGAGAGATTTCGCTTCTTTGCAAGAAAACAACTTACTGACCAGAGGCAGGTATTGGGTCCCTTCACCCCGACCCAAGTCCCATCCTAAGAATGTCACCTGTGGCGTCTGGGGATGATGGTGTAAGGAACAGGAATGGCAGGAATTTCAGAGGCTGTTGTAAGCAGGTGGCAGGAATTCTTGAGATAAGGGGGTCTTGGTTGTGGCCTCAACTTACAGAGCAGAAGTGGTCACCTGCTGCTTTTGTTGAAAACTGCAGTGTGAGACTCTTTCGTCAGGTGACTCCTTCTGGGACAGAGTTGGTGAACACGCTCAGGTCCCTGTCCACCTGAGCAGCCCCCTGGCTCACTTCTCTGAATTCTTCACCCACCAAGATTGCAGCTTGTACCTGCAGCCTGGGGCTAGGTCCAGAGACAACTCAGTTTACCTGTAGGGACTTCTCCTTGATCCTTCCCAGGGGAACCAGTTGGCCCACTGGGAGGCTATGGGCCACTCATGGTCAGACTGATCTCACTAAAGAATGTTGGGTAAATGCAGGGCTGGCCCAGGCATGCTGCCCGAGGAACTCTCTCCAAGATGAACGCATTCAATTTCTAACTTCTGTGTCAGCTTTACAAAATAGCCTTAAATCCATGGAGACAGAAAGTAGTTTAGTGGTTGCCTAAGGCCAGGGGTAAGGGGCTCGGAGGGTAAACAAGGAGCAAGTGCTCATGGGTAGAATAGTTCTCTGGGGGGGGGTTGATGAAAATGTTCTAAAATTGACTGTGGGGATAGTTGCACAACTCTGTGAATAGACTTTAAAAACATTGTATATTTAATTTAAACATTGTATATTATATTTAAAAACCTTAAATAGATCAACTGTATATTTTTGGGAATTATAGCTCAATAAAGCTATTATTTTTTTAAAAGCCTCATCTTCCCCTTCAAAAACAACTCAACATTGACAGTGCCCAGAGGACAGGCTTATAATTTTCTTGTTTTTGCAGGGCTGGAGATCAAGCTTCGGGCCTTAGTGCATCCTCAGTGCTGTGCTACTGAGCTACACTCTGAGCCCCAGAGAGGCTTATAGACAGCCTGACCCCACCTTTACCTTCACCCCATCTCTATTCTCAGCATTCAAGGACCAGTTCAAAGACACTTCCTGCAAATGTCTTTAATTATTCATCTGGTTCTTGATGCTTGGTAGGGTGTCACTTGTATCTAGTGTTTGCTACAAAGTGTTTAACATTCAGCTCTCAGGAAGAAAAAGGGAGAAAAGGAGCCCAGGTTTGTAGCCTTGGTCCTAGTATTTCCACCAGGGCCAGTGTCAAGTTACTAACCTTGACCTTGACCACAGAGTCGGGAGATGCCAATGGGGCTCTGCTCTAGGTAACATTCCTGCCACCTAGATGTAAATGACTTCAAGAGCCTAGGTATTAGCACAACATGGAAGATAATTAGGAAGGAATGGGTTTGGAGTGTGCCTTCCCTTGGTTGTGAAATCCAATTTACTGAACTCTAAGTTTATGTGACTGAATTTCTAATAGTGGCTGTATTCAACCGCTGGCTCACAAACTTCCCAAAAATGTAACTATCGGCTTCTGCAAGTTTGTGCAAGCCAGGCCTCGTGCTCACCTGTCTCATCCTGACCACCACTGTATGCCTGGCCTCTGGACGGAGATAGGCCATTTCTTAGAAAGCAGCCTGGACACCCTACCAGGGTAGGGACAGTGTCCATCTTGTTGACTGCTGAGTCACCCACATGACCCAGTGGCCAGCATGCACTCAGTACCTTCAGACCACACTTGCCCGAGACACTGAGAGCATAGCAGCAGTTGATGAGTGCTTGCAGTAACGGGCTCTATCAATGCTGGCTAACTGGACAGCAGAGAACAGTGGAGTAAGAGAAAATGTGATGCCAATCAGTCTTGAACTTCACTGCAGTTAAATCAAAGTAACAGATACGCTCTCCGCATTTGGGGGACAGTGTGAGAGGGAAGTGAAAGAAGACAGAAGAAGAACGGTTCTGCCTGCAACAGAAGTCACTTGAGAAGCATTAAGGCAGACACTGGCCTAGCTGCTGACCTACCAAAGAGAAAAACAAATGAAGGAGGGAGGCAACATGTTGTGAGGCCAGTATTTCCAAACCTTTTCAACAAATGCCCTTCTCTGATAAGCATTAAAATGTCTGTCCAGGGCTGAGGGCGTAGTTCTGTGGTAGAACATGTGCCCAGCCTGTGCAAGGCCCTGGGTTCCATCCCCTGCACCATAAAAACAGCAAACAAAACCTCCCTTTTTCCTCAGAGATTCTGATCATGATCTGTCCCCCACCATTACCTTGGAGTGAGAGTCACTTGCATTCAGAAGCTCAAGGTCTCCTCACGCATCCAGGGAATGTGCAGTTTTATTTGTGAAAACAAAGCATTGTTGAGTTGGGCTGAGCATCATGGTGTGAAAGACTGAGCCCAAGGCTGGCAGGCAGCACACCTGGCCTGCAGGTAGCACACCTGGCCTCCAGGTAGCACACCTGGCCTCCAGCTCTGCACCTGCCACTTAGTATACTGTGCCACTTTTGTGGCCCTTGTCTGGTTCTTTGTTTTCTCACCTTTAACTTCCTCACCTTTAACAAGAAATTAGATGCATTTGAAGTTTCCTCTCAGCTCTAACGTTCTATGAGCCCAAGTTCATTTTCTCATCCTGACCCAGATTTAAAGATATTGTACTTAAAATAATACAAAATTCGAAAGTGATCAGTTATCTCCTCCGCTTGGAAATGTCATCGTTGGCAGTGCCTTGGTGGGTGTGGAGGGCTATTTTGGGGCCCGGGTGTTCAGAAGAGGAGGAAGAGAGGGTGGAGAGAGAACCAATTCGGTAACCTCCTCCTGGCTCCTGAGGCCAAGGCTATGCCTGTCTTGAAGGCCTGGTGCAGACTGCTGTGACTGGTGGAGGGTGGCAGGACGGTGACAAGAATAGCAGCTGCTTTCATTTACTGAGTGCCTGCTCGAGGCTTTGGACTTGACAGGATTTTCAAAACAGTTTCTCCAGGTGTGCAGTTTGATGGTCACCAACGCATTTGTGAGCAGAGAAGGATCTCGCCCAAGTTAGCGTAGCTCAACGGGGCCAGATGTGGACATGTGGGCTTCTTCCATTAGGCCAGTGGTTGGACCCTGTGGCCTGCAGACCAGCACCAGCATCCCCAGAGTGGGGGTGGGGGGGAGTACAGGTTCTTGGGCCTAACCCTAGGCCTGGTAATCAGCTCTTGGAGGGGCCCAGCAATTTGGGTTTTAACAAACTCTCCTAAGATGGGTTCTTCCCTCCTTCCTCCCATTTTCTTTTTCTTTTTTCTTTCTTTTACTGTAGTAAGAATACTTAACATAAGATCTACTCTCTTCACAAATTTTTTTTTTTTTTTAATACCAGAAACTGAACTCAGGGGCACTCAACCACTGAGCTACATTCCCAATCCAATTTTATATTTTATTTAGAGACAGGGTCCCACTGAGTTGCTGAGCACCTCTCTAAGTTGCTGAGGCTGGCTTTGAACTCACGATCCTCCTGTCTCAGCCTCCCAAGCTGCTGGGATCACAGGCATGCGTCACCACACCGGGCTCTCTCATGAATTTCTACGTCTATAGAACAGCACTGTTGACGACAGGTACAGTGCGTGCAGAGGGTCTCGAGGGTGTTTTCATCTCACTGAACTGAAACTGGTGCCCATCAATGAGTAAACTGCCCATTTCTCCCACCCCAGCCCCTGGAAACCACCACTGTGCTCTTGGATTCTAGGAATTCCGCTGTTTTAGACACCCTATGCAGGGGGAGTCAGGCGGTATTCATCTTCTGGGTCTGGCTTGTTTCACTCATCTGAGAGCCTCCTGTAGGATGCCGGGCTGCCTCTTGACCAGAGCGGGTCGGCAGCCATACTGATGCCCTCAAAGGGATACAGCTGTCCACGTGATGCTGAGGACCCTCCACTCCTTTGCTAGGGGATGTCCCAAATGCCACCCAAATCACAGCATTGGCTTGTCAAGGCATTCTTGAGTCAGGACAAAAATCAACCATCAGAGAGACTTTTTGGATTTGACTTTCTGGCTCTATTAAAATGAACCATCCTCCAGATTTCTGGGCCTCTCTGATGCTTTTAGAGTCCTCAGGGAGAGGATGGATGGATTCCAGAAGAACACACTAGAAGCAAATTTCATTACTCTTGTGGAGCTTCCTTTTGTTTTATGTGCCATAGTGGACTTGCCTCATGTGAGGAAGAGCACATCAGAGCATTTCGACTTCTGCATGTTATTTCCCACTGGAAGCATTGCTCACCCCGGCGCCCTCTCTCTGAGGCCGGGCACAAGAGCCAAAAGGAAGGTAGCCAGGTAGCCAGCTTTCCATACTGTATCAAATGCCTGAGATAATCAACTTACAAAGTGAGAAGGTTCATTTTGGCTCACAGTCTTGGAGGTCAGTCCATGGTTGGTTGACCCTGTTGCTTTAAGTACTGTGGTGAGACAGCACACAGGGAGAAAGAAGCATTCTCATGGTGGGAATGGGAAAGAGAAAGAGAGAGAGGGAAGGAGAGAGAAAGATATGGTCCCAGAATCCCCTTTAAGGGCATGTCCCCAGTGACCTAAGATCTCCCTCTAGGCCCCACTTTTTAAAGTTCCCACCACCTCCCACTTGGGGGACATTCTAGGTTCATAGTATAGCAATGGCATTGGGAGTGGAAGGTAGGCGTGGCTTGCCGGGGAGCAGGGGCCTCCCCTGGAAGCCCTTCTGTGTGGGATTGGGGGATCTAGGAAATTTGAAGGTGCCATCCTGGGGATGAGCAGGGGCTATGGCCCTTGCTCCTTGATCTAGAAGCTGTACAGACACCCCCATGTTCCCCTCTGGCAGAAGGAAAGCCTCAGGGACCCGCTCCTACAGGCTGCCTGGCGGAGCTGCTACCAGTCCCTTCCGTCCACGGGCTCCATGCCATTCCCAGAGCAGACGAAGTTGCTGGAGAAAATCCTCACGGCACACAGGCTGGCCTGGTTTCAAATTCCCAGCCTCGGGCTGCAAATGGGCCAGCAGCCCTGCCTTGCGAGCCTACCCCTGCTCCTTTTGGCTTGCTTTGCTGTGTTCCAGTACAAGTGTTCCAGCCTTTCCTCCCTCCTCCTCTCCCCCATCTCCATCCCAGCTCTGCTGATGACCATGCCACATGCCTGGCTGCAAAAACAGAAGCCAACAGATGGGGACTCCCTCTTCTTGCCAAAACCAACCATGCACACCTTCCCACCCCTACTCTGCAGCAGACCTCTGTGTTCTCTCCCGCTGGAGTAAGAGTCCCCGCTTCCCAAAGGCTGACTGCTCAACTTTTGGTTGTGATCCCACTCCTTATCTATCCCAGAGTCCCACCTACTCTTTCCCTACCCCCCCCCCATTTATGTCTCTTTCTCCTACATGGCAAACTTCTACTCTCTCCTGTGTCGCTGCCCTTACCTTACAGCCCTTCTCTGCCCTCTCATCATCAGGCCACTCACCACCGTCTCCCTCAGCCCCCGCCCACCTGCAGCTCACCCTCATTTCTAGGCACATCCGCATGGGTGTTTTTCTCTGCCTCACTCCCCAGTCCCCCCTCTACCTACTCCATCCAGTTTCACTCCTTCCCTCTGCACAGCAGTAGCTGGCCCCCGGGGGCCCTTTCGTCCCCCTGGGACATTTGCAAAGTCTTGGCAAGGGGAATGGTGCTGCTGGCATCTAGTGGGCAGAGCCAGGGACTCCGCTGAGCATATCACCACAGAGAATGACCTGGTCACAAAAGTCAATGTAGTGTCACGGCTGGGAAGCCCTCGGGTGGACTGCTCTTGATCAGGTCACCGGGAGCTCCCAGCATGTCAAATTAGAGAGGCTGGTCCCCAAGCTCACCACAGCCAGCCTTCCTCTCTTGGCTCCCCCCTCCCTCCCTCCCCCACTGTCAATTTTCCTCTGCTACTTGGGCCATTCTTGGGCACATTCCTCCCCTTTCTGACTCAATCCTGTGCTGTCTTCTTGCATTTCTCTTTCCCTTCTCTTCCAAACTGATCCCTCCTGTGGCTTCGTATCAGTTCCAAGCTGGCTCAGGAGCCAGTCTGTCTGGTGTGAGTCCCAGCTCTCAGCTTCCTGGCCATGCGTGCATAGCAAGAATTTCTCCTCTGTTACTTAGCAGCCTCGGTTTCTTCGGTAAATTGGGGGTATAATAGCACTTATTGCACAGATCTGTGATAACTGGCGGGGAAATCCAAGGGAGTCTCACGGCATGGGCCTTGGTTCTGTTGACTGTTATTTTTATTTATGACTCTATAACAATTACACCTCTTTTTACTTTTCACCAGGAACTGAAGGATACCATCCCCAAAACGTGAAGGGTAGTTGTGCTAATGATGAAGATGCAGGGAAGCTCTCTGCCTAAAAGCAGGAAAGAGATTTACAGAGACAAAAGGTCTTTCCAGTCTCCCCTTCCCAACCAAAGATAAGACAGCCCTCATCAGCTCAGGCCCCGGACTTCCCTCCATCAGGGTCTCCCCTGGCCTCCTTCCCAGCTTTGGACGCCTGTGACCACTTTCCTTTGTCTTGTCACTTTCCTAAAATGTATTGTTGTTGTTGAGGATTCCATATAAGAGTTTTAAGCCACTGCCTTTTTCCTGAGGTTTCTCCTGCTGATGTGCTCAGCACACGTGGATAAATCTGCCTGTTCCTCTCTCGCTGATCTGCTTTGTGTTACCGAAGTCTAACCTGACAACCAGTCTTTGCGGATAGAGATAAAAGTGTCTTTCTCTCCTTCAAAACTCAAGAATAGCTGGGCACTGTGTCTCACACTTACAATCCCAGCAGCTCGGGAGGCTGAGGCAGGAGGATTGCGAGTTCAAAGCCAGCCTCAGCAAAAGTGAGGCACTCAGCAACTCCACGAGACGCTGTCTCTAAATAAAATACAAAGTAGGGCTAAGGATGTGGCTCAGTGGTCAAGTGCCCCTGAGTTCAATCCCCAGTACTCCTCCAAAAAAAGGAAAGGAAAAGAAAAAAACCTCAAATACAGATACTGAGGACTCACTAGATCCAAATAAAAACAGGTGTTTAGTTCAATTTCACTTAAAGGACTAGAACACACTGCCCGGGGCCTGAAGTGTGTGCCAGGCCTGGCAGTAAGTCTGGGGACCTGTGAGGTTCAAGGCAGGGTTCCTGCTGGGCAGAGCTTACCTGAAAAGAATAAAAGGTAGAGGGACAGGTGGAAAGGCTAGGCAACTTGTAGTAGGTGCCAGATTATTTAAAGGCCAGTAGATTTTAAACAGTGTTCCATGACAAAACACTTCCAGGAGGGTCTTCTAACTCTGAGATTTGAATTCTTACCTTCACGTATAGCACAATGCTTTTAAAGTATAATGAAAAGAACACTCCCGTGGGGATCCAGGAAGCTGCAGTGTTTTCAGCTTTGTTTCATGCGGGGAGATGTCTGTCCAGGTCATAATGAAGGATCTCCTTCCAGAGCTATTTAGTAAAAAGAAATCCTGATCCACCCAGATAAGAGTTTCAGGGCTCTTCTGTTCTGTTTTGTTTTAACAGCTTTGTTGAGATATAATTTCTACAGTGTATAATTCACTCATTGCAAGTTTGAGGGTTTTCAGAGTTATAATTTGCCACAGAGGTGTGATTTGACTTGGGGTGAATCAAAATTCTCTTGGGCCTGTGCAATTGAAGAAAATGCAAACTCAACGTGAGAGGAGACTGCTGGGAGGACGCGCACTTGATGTCCACAGGGCCCCCAGCCTCAGCTTTCACATTTTCATGACCAACCAAACCAAATTGTGTCCTCTGTCTGTCTTTCAAAGTAGCCGTATATGTTTGGACATATGAAATTATTTCACTAACTATAAAAGCTTAATTTATCTGCTTTATAGATTGAAATTGCGCCCACGAGTTGGCTTGAAGGGACTCCATGTGACGTGTGACTCCGGCACGAGCCCAGACATGCAGCCCTGCTCTCCTGCTGCTTCACGGCCAGCTGGGGCGCCACATGGATGGTGATTAGTGCCATGAGGAACTGCAGCAGGACAACAGGGGTCTCGGGAAGATAGACCAGGGAGAAACTTCACACAGGAAGGCCAGGGCTGGTGCACGGAGGAGGTGAGGGGACACGCCTCGTGCACCTCTGGTGACCTGGTACTGCTTCTAACATTATTTGGGGGGATGGGGGTGCTAGAGATGGAAACCAGGGGTTAAGCCTAGTTTGTCCATCAATGGATGAATGGATAAAGAAAGTGTGTGTGTGTGTGTGTCTGTCTGTCTGTCTATCTATATATGTATATATATATATATATATATATATATATATATATATGCAATGGAATTTTATAAAGAAAAATAAAATATGCCATTTGCAGGAAAATGGATGAAACATGAGACCATTATGTTAAGTAAAATAAGCCAAACTCAGAAGGTCAAGGGTCATACATTTTCTCTCGTATGTGGAAGCTAGAAAGGAAAAAGGAAAAGAAATGTGGGGAGGAGGGGATCTCGCCAAAATCAAAGGGAGATCAGTAAAGGAAAGGGAGAAGGGGGCAGGAGGAGGGGAGGAGAGGGGAAGTGCTGGGGAGGGATATGGGCCAAGTTATATTGTTATATGGGGCACATGTATGAATATGTAACAGCAAATCTCATCATGTGTACAGCTATAATGCACCAATAAAATAAAATGTGCAAAGAAAAGAGAAAAAGAAATGAAGAAACCAGTACCTAGCACGTGCCCTACCACTGAACTGCAGCCCCAGCCCTATTACATGGCTCTCCTTCTCAGGAAGCTCCAAAGACAACACGAGGAGCTAGGAGAGGGGGGAAGGCAAGAGGGTTTGTGAAGCAGGGGACCGGGGTCTTCTGAGTCGGGGTGGGGGTGTTTGGAACAGTCTGGGGTAGAGAAGCTGACTGACTCAGTGAGAGAGCGACAGGGACCAGGGGACTTAAGCAGGTGAGCGTTCGAGTGCAGGGTCAGTCCCTGTCCTTATTTAAAATGTTGGTGTTTTCCTCACCATAGATTATTTTTCTTTTCTGCATGAGTTTTGATGTTGCTTTAAATTAGTCCTCACCTTGGTTGTTGAGATGTAGGGTGCCCCACCCTAAAGTCTGCACTGGTTTTGCCCTAGCCTCCGCTGAGTCTCTGTGGATGTGGTCACTGTCCCCACAGCAGGGACTGGCTGAGTCTTTAGATTTGACTCTGACATCAATGAAAAGGCCATTGAAGGGTCATGAGCAAATAAGTGATGTCGCCAAAATGCCACTTGGGGACAAACAGCGTAGAAGGAGTGGGGGAACGAGGGGAGAGACCAGAGAGCAGGGAGCAGCCTGCAAATGTGTGCTACGGCCCAGGCCCAGGCCTGAGGGGTCAGATCGGGAGTGGTGGGAGGGGGTGCTGCGCCTCCAGGCCTCCCCGGGGTCTTTCCTCTGCATGTCCCAGAATCCAACCTTCCTTAACAACTGAGCAGACGCAATGAATGCCAGCCTCTTGCCTCTTTCTGTTTTTGATATGAGTAATTTGTGCAAAACAGGAAGTGCTACCGTGACAATGGCATTATTTGTGGCTGAGAAATGAAATGAACTCTTGCACACTCTGTAAACCCCGCGTCCCTTGTTCAGAAGCTCAGTTGTGGTTACAGAGTCTGCTGTTGTATGAGCCCCAAATGACGTTTCCAGCAATCTTTTGGAATAAGACCCAGATTCAGATCCTGACTCTGTGTCATTTCATTCAGGTTGCTTAACCTCTCTGAGCCTCAGTTCCTCATGAAGTTCATTGAGGATTAAATGCAACTGCCTATGTTGCATGTACACATAAAGAACCCAGCCGAAGTCAAATCCCTGCTCTGTCAACTGGTGTCTGTGGCTTTTGGGCAAGATGCCTAACTATCTCTCAAAGTCTCAATTTGTTTCATCTTTGACATGAGAGTGACAGTAGTGCCTACTCCAGGGCATAGCTATCAGGATCAAATGAGACAAATCATTGAATTAGAGAAACTATGAACTTGGTGTATAGTGAGCACTCAAGAAATGCTCACTATAATTATGAGTGTGTTTGGAAACGGCACCAGTGTTAACATAACTTTGGGATAAAGTGAAATAAACACAGGAGCAAGGTAGTTCTCAGGATCCCAAGTGAAATTTCAGAGCTTGCTTCTCCTCTCATCTGGCTCCCGGTGATTCATCCATTCAACAGGTATTTGTTGAGCACCTGCTCTGGGCCATTCACCTTGGTAGGTAAGTGGGAGGGAAAGGAAGCCAGCAAAACAGGCATATTTCCTGCCCAGTGCAGCTTAACATCTGGGGAAAGAGTCACACTGATAATTTTGTAAATGAAGAATCCCACAAAGACACTAGTGTTGTGAAGGAAAAATCTGGGAGCCAGGAGAACTTGTAACAGGAGGCGCAGGTGTGGTCTGGGGAGACAGGGAGATTACCTCCAGGAAGTATAGCTTGACTGGAGACCTGGAGAGGAGCAGGAGTGGTTGAGTCTGTCCCTGTGCTCCTCCCTGGACCTGCAGGGCTCTGAAGCTGGCTGTCCTCACGTCTTCGTTCCCCTAGACTCTGCAAGCCTCTTGCCCCTGGTATACAGTTCAGAAGGCAATGCTCAGCAAACTCCCTCCCTCCTTTCCCTTGGAGACGTTGAGCCCACTGGAGCTCAGAGAGGCAAATGCACTTTGCAGAGACGGAGACCCCGCCCAGGCATGGAGAGCAGAGATCAGAATTCAAGGCCTTCCCAGCTACCTTTGTCCACCCAGCAGATGAGAACGTGCATCATTCCTGCCTTTATGCTCCCTTGGACTGATTACAAAGAGAAAAAGGGTGCTGAATAGCGCTGGCCTGGGGCTGATGGCTTTTCTGGGGTGTTGCAGAAAAAGGCCTGGAACTCCAGCATAACGGGGCTGATTTGAGACATAGGCTTTGACCTTCTTCAACAGCTGGAAGAGCCTTCCATTCTATCTTCGTCAGCTCAGGCTGCTATAACAAAATCCCACAGGCTGGCTAGTTGAAATAACAGAAAGGTCTTTTCTCACAGTTCTGGCAGCTAGAAGTCTTAAGATCAGAATGATAGAATGGTCAGATTCTGGTGAGGACTCACTTCCTGGCTTGCGGAGGGACTACCTTCTGCTGTGTGCTCACATGGCAGAGAAAGAGAGAAAGGAAGCTTCTGATGTCTTTTCTTACAAAGGCACAGATGCCATCAGACAAGGGCCCCACCCTTGTGGCTTCCTCTTGCCCTAATTACTTCCCCTGGATTCGATCTTCAAATACCATCATATTGGGGATTAGAATTTCAACCCAGGAACTTGGAGAGAACAGGCGTTCAGTTCACAACACACCCCCCTCGTTGGCAGAGGGGGCCATTTTAGAACCTTTATATTCAGGTTGAGGAACTTCTTTGAGAAAAGCACCTTGAATTCCTATCACCCACTGAGTCCCTTCAATCTCCTTCCTTTTTCTTAACTTTTAAATAGCTACAATTACCAAGCATACAATAGTTACCCCAGTTTAATTTTCTTTTTGAGGGAGCCTCCTTCTAGCTAAGCAGTTGCAAACAATGGCTTGGTTTCACTTCTTAAAGCTTTTGACTGAAGCAATTTCTTCCCTTCCAAAGTGCACTCTGACACTATCTGAGTAACATTTCTCTCCCTCAGCAATTTTGCCCAGATATTACCCACTGAAGAAACCAGCTGTAAACATTTGGCAATCCTTGCACCTCTGATCAACCACATTACTTCCACCTTCTGGGACTCGGCACCTTAGCTTTAAGTCTCCAGAAGAAGGAAAAAGAAAGCCAAGGCATGTTTCAGCCCTGATTCTTAGCCGCTTACAAACCAGAGGGGTGCAGGTTAGACGTGTTGCCAACAGTTTAAGTTTCCGATAAAGTGGCATTTTTTTTTTAATTGTGGCAAAATGCATAACAAAATGTAACCATTTTTAAGTGTACGATTTGTGGCACTAAGTACTTTCAGGATGTCCTACAACCACCAGCACTGTTTCCAGAATTTTTTCATCATCCCAAACTGAACCTCTGCACCCATTAAGCGCAGCCCCCATTCCCCTCCTCCAGTCTGTTCACCACAGTTCTACTCTTTGTCTCAATGAATTTGTCTCTCGTAGGCACCTCATCTAAGGAGCCACGCCATACTTCTTCTGCACCTTTCTCATTTCACTGAGCACAATGTCTTGTCTGAGTTTGTGCAGGCTGCTGTAACAAAATGCCATAAACTGGGTGGCTTACAAACGACACAGGTTTACTCCTCACAGTTGTGGAGACTGGGTGGGCCAAGATCAAGGGGCCAGCAGATTCCATAACTGGTGAGGGCCTGCTTTCTGGTTCACAGAGGCCGACTTCTCACTGAGCTCAGTGAGAAGGGACAGGCAGCTTTGGGGGGCCTCTGTTATAAGGTCACTACTCCCATCATGGGGGCTCTGCCTTCATGAACTAGTCACCTTCCAAAGGCCCCACCTCCTGACCCCATTGCATTGGTGGTTAGGTTTTCAACCTGTGAACATTTAGGGAGACACAAACCTTCAGATCATGGCAGTCTTCAAGGTTCCGCCATGTTGTAGCATGGATCAGAATCTCATTCTTTTTATGACTGAACAGTACTCTACCCCATGAATAGACCACGTGTTGCTCATCCCTTCATCTGCTGAGGACGGCGAGTTGTTTCATCCTCTGGCTATTGTCTAATAAAGTTTAACATGACAGATGGGAACTGGCTCCTTTGTGACCTGGAACCAATTTAGCTTTATTCCATTCTCTGGAAACATGACATCAAACAGAGCAACTTAGACACTCTGGGCAAGCTGGGGCTGGAACTGTGGTCATTGTGGGTCTTTGCAGAGTTACACCTGGGGTCCAGCTTCTTGGAGAAAGGACCAGTGTGTGAGGCCACATGACAAAGAGCTTCTGATTCTACAGCAGAAGAGACCTTCTGGGTAAACCCATCCATTGGTCCACTCACTCACTCGTTCTAATATCACTGAACACTTGCTATGAGTCAGGTGAGAACTCAGTGGTGAGCCGCCCACCCTGAACTTGTTGGAGCCACCAGAGACAGACGGACAAGTAAACTGACTGTGACAATGACTAAAGGGAAGAGCTCAGAGAGGGAACCCAGAGGGGGCTCCTCTCCTGGTCGTGGGAGACAGAAAGGCTGCTTGGAGGCCAACACCTGCGTCAACTCCTAGAGGAAAGGAAGAAGTTGGCCAAACCTAGGAGAAGTGACCCAGGAGGGAGTGACAAGACTGGAACCAAGAGAACCTGAGTGAGCTCAGGCAGATTGGGGTGCAGAGATTCATGAGAAGCAGCCAAAGTGAAACCGCAGGGCAGCCTGGGAAGGTGGAGGAACTCAGATGTGTTTGGCCTCAATAGAGGGTCACGAGGGAAGTCCAGGTGGCTTCAAAGCAGGCGGAAGCAGAACCTGCTCTTACCTTGAGGGAGGCATCCCCAGAAAATCATGCAGGAGCCGACATTTCCCAGCACTTTCTGTGTGCTGGGTACCATTCTAGTGCTTCATTTTAATTATCTCAGTTAATCCCCAGAACAGCTGGCCAACATGAGGGGGAAGGAAACTGAAACCTAGGAAGCCATGTACCCAGGCCTCTCCGGGTGGGTGGTGGAAACGTCAGCCCTGTTGTGCACCTGTGCCCGGGGAGGCCCAGGGGAGCAGTGCTGCATGACCTCAGAGCTCACTGGAAATGCAGAACCTGTGCCTGACTCTAGGACCTCTAGATTAGGATCTGCAACGTAACCCTCTCCCCAAGTGACTCCAGGACACCCTGATCTTTGAGCTGCAAGACGGCTGCTTCCCAATTTTGGCTGTTCCTTAGAATAACCTGGGGAGTCTTGAAAATCCTTACTGCTCCATTTGTGCCTTGAGGCCAATTACAAGAGAATTGCTAGGGCTGTCACCCAGACACAGGGATTTTTCAGTTGCAGTTCTTGCATAAGTCTTCCCTGTCCCCTGGGGAGGACAGATTAACCTTGGCGGGCCCAAAGGGCCTTGAGGTTTCTTCCAGCTGCCAACAGCTCTTTGGCTTTAAGAACTGGGGTGGGCAGCCTGTGGAGGAGGCCACAGGAGCCAGCACCCAGCAGCAGAAACCGAACTGGGCCAGTCAGCGCCCGGGGCCTCCTCTGCTCCTAGACCCAGCCCTGCAGAGCAACCCAGCTGCGGGGGGTGCAGGCCCGCTGAAGAAAGGGGACCTTCATGCCATTTGAAGGGAGGCACACATTTTGCAGGACTGCAGAAACAAAGAGAGGAATTGTGTGTAGCCCTAGTCCAGACGTCCCAGACCAGCAGTAAGTCAGGAGAGAAGGAGCACAGCAGGCCTCCCCCGCTTGGCCCTAGGCGACATCTCCCCCACCCACCTGAGGAGCCCAGGGTTTGAAGAGACCACCCCAGGGGGCTGCAGGGCAAGACCAATTAGCAGGGCAGAAAACACCCTCAAGTTCTCCACTGGGGCCCCTGTCTGTTCCTCTACTTTCAAAGCTGGGGCTCAGCTGGTGACAAGTGGTGCCCAATGGCTGTGAGGCACCTGATGGCCCATTCGGTGTGATAGTGCTTCTCTTTCTCTGTCCTTCCCCCTGTGAGGGCCTTTCAGTCCACGTCACTGCCCTGGACAACCCCGAGACCTGTGAAAGCAAAGAAAGGGAAACTGAGGCACAGAAGCAGCCACCTCTGGGCCCCACCTGCTGGGGATGCGGTGATGGAGTTTATGGCCCAAACTGGAGGGTGGCAGTGGCGGGCAGGGACTCCGGGCTGCAGCGGACATGACCAGCTGGCCAGGCAGAATTTCCTGGATGCTTACAGGACTCAAAGTTCTCGGTGCCTTTGAGGAGTGAAAACTGGAGATGAGGCGGAGGCCTGCGGGTCACCTCCACGCTGACTGGAAGCAGAGCTCTGGAAATCTTTCCAGGGCTTTCTCCAGCCCACGACTCAGCTTGTCTCAGTCCCCATTTGGGACCCCAATGCCAGTGTGGCACTGCAACCGCGTTGCTTCTGACCTGTGTGCCCCCCGAGGCCAAAGGCAGACTCCTGGGACTTGAGGAGCCTTCACTGTAAGGTGACCAGGAACTCGTGGTGGTCCACCTTACTCCATGAGAACACTGCAAACCTGTCCCTGCTCGGGGAGGGCGGCAGGGTGAGATGATGTTGGCAGGAAGAGAGGGCACTGATTGGCTCAGGGCAGGAAGGTGCTCTGTGCTCTCCAGGGAACTGGGCCCTGACGAGCTAAAAGAAGGGAAGGGGAGCTGGGGACAGGAGGCAAAGGAAAGCCAGGCTCGCTGCAGGGTAGAGAGAAATGGAGGCAGAAAGAAGGGGAAGGTGGGCGCAGCCAGGCAGGGCAGGGTGGAGTTAGACGGAAGAAAACCAAACCGGGGCCTCTACCTGGTTGTGAAGAGGTGATGAAGCTTAGGTGTGCACTCTTTCAATTAATTTCAATTAGTCTCTCCCCTTTCCAGTGAAGGATGACAGACGCACAAAACCAAATGTACCCCTCTCCTTGACAGATTTCACAGCCTCCCCAGGCGACCTGCCAAATTGCTAGATGGCATTTGCATTTAAAGCAAAACAAAAGAAAAAAGAGTGCATTTTATGATTTTGTTTTTCAAGACTTCCCAACTCTCCTTAAGACCATCTTTCACTTGTGCCCCACTTTATAGCTTTCAAAGCATTTCTTAAACAGCATGAATTCATTGTATCCTTCCAGAACTCCAGGAGGTCAGTCGTCTCGTCCTTATACTCTAGGAAACTGACTTGTAAAGAAGCTAAATGGCTCGGCCTCTCCTCCAGGAATTTTGAGGATAACATTCCGACACAGATCTCAAGGAAATTAAGCCATGTCTTTTTGACTGCATGGAATTATAAAAAAGTGATGCTTTGAAAATTACAGTGACTAGGAATATGATCTCATTCCAGAATACCTGGGTTAGACCCAACAGAGATGAGTCTTTAGCCAAAGCACTGAATCTCCCTGTGCCTCCTTTTCTGTGAAGCTTGGATAACAACCCTCATCTAGGGACTGTTGTGTGGATTAAATGAGATAATATAATGGGTTTGCAACAATGCCTGACATGATAGTCAACTTTTGATAAATATTACCATTGGTTCTAACATTATTATCTGTACCTTTGGGAAGCATTCTTGTTGGGCACAGGCTAAGGTGTAACACCACTTAAGGACCTCAAAAAGGGTAGAATATTATATCTCTTACATCTAATGGCTAAGAGGAAGATGGTCAGTCCAGGACACGGAAACAACTGCTACACATGGTCATTCAGGAACCCAGGTTCCTTCTATCATAGGAAGAGTTGCTTAGTCAAAGCTGGTTCACTTTTTTTTTTTTTAATTTGTTTAGTTGTAGACGGACACAATATCTTTGTTTTATTTATTTTTGTATGTGGTGCTGAGGATCGAACCCAGTGCCTCACGCATGTGAGGCGAGCGCTCAGCCACTGAGCTACAGCCCCAGCCCCAAAGCTGGTTCACTTTTTACCTTCTATTCCTGCCTGTAGGGAGAGGGGGAAGGAGGTGGCCCGAATGGCTCCATTCTAGACGATGTGATTCAGAGGTTGTATTATCCTTTTGCTCGTGTCTGATTGGCCAGAACATGGGCACACTTTACTAACGGGAGGCTGGGCAACTCATCTTCAGCTGGGCCCACTAAAAATGCCCACCCAAAACTGGAGAGGTGTGCCAGGCACTTGCAAGAGGCAGAGGTTAAAGCACTAAATCACAAGGCTGGGGCCTAATGAAGTCTACAGCCTAACAAGAGTACCACACATCAGTCATCTCATTTAATACTTACAAGCCCACAAAGCATGTATCTTTTTAAAAAATATTTTATAGGCTGGGGATGTGGCTCAAGAGGTAGTGCGCTCACCTGGCATACGTGGGGCGCTGGGTTCGATCCTCAGCACCACATACAAATAAAATAAAGATGTGGTGTCCATGAAAACTAAAAAATAAATATTAAAAAATTCTCTCTCTCTCTCTCTCTCTCTCTCTTTAAAAAAATCTTATAGATAAAAAATTCAAGCTCAGAGAGGAAAACGGGTTCACTGACTTTGAACCCATGTCTGTCTAAAGCCCAGCTCTATCCATTACTACCTCCATTTGCCTCCAGTTACTATCTTTATTGAAAAGGAAATTTAGACCATGTACCAAATGACCTTGGCCTCTGCCAAACATCTGAACCAGGGAGTGTGGTTAACTAAGGGATGGGTTTCACGTGGCTGTGCTGGTCCATTCTCTGCCTGGCCTGTACCCCCTGGAACCATTCCCACCCACCTGTGTTTGAACCCCCCCAGCTGAACCCCACCTCTGCCTGCCCTTCCTGGGGCCTGCCTGCTGCAGAGGAAGTTGCCTGCCACCTCTTAGTTGGACCATGAACAGCCCTGGGTCCCTGGCTGCCTGGAAACACCTCCAGATGTCCCTAGATACTTCCCTGTGCCGCTGCGTTGGCATCTCCTCCTGATGGTCCCTCTTTCCTCAACCCTTTTTAAAACCTCTGTTTCATTATCTCTCTTCGTCTCTGTCATTGACAGAGAATCCATTCTGCCCATTGACAAAAAGGAACAACAGAAAAGCACCAGGAAACAGGGCCCCCCATGATCCTCCCTGGCAACCACTGGCTCACTCCGTCCTTCGCATCCAGGGAAGAGGTGTGCCCCCGCTCCAGGCTGGCATTCCTGGGGCTCCAGATGCCCTCCCCTCCGTGGAACCTTCTCCCACCCATTGCGTTCTCTGACTCATATCTTCATCCTCTTCTCCATCAACAGTTCTCATTAGTATTTAGTGTACTCAAGCTCTCCAAACTGAAAGAAGCCCTCTCCTGATCCTATATTTATAACTTCTCTCTTCACTTTCTCTCTTTATTTTTTTTTAATTTATTTTTTAGTTGTAGTTGGGCACAGTAGCTTTATTTTATCTATTTTTATGTGGCGCTGAGGATCGAACCCAGGGCCTCGCATGTGCTAGACAAGTGCTCTACCGCTGAGCCCCAGCCCCACCCCCCACCCTCTCTCTCTCTCTCTCTCTTTCTTCACAGCTAATCATCTTGAAAGAATCATCTACACTAACTGTCTACACTGACTCCCCAGCCATGTAGCTCTCTGCCACCTATTGTCCTCTGGTTTCTCTTCCCCTGACCACACTTCCCAGGTTAAAGTCATTAAAGACTGTCAGGCTACAGGTCACTTGATGCTGTGTTCGTCAGATTTATGTTGCTGTGACCAAAATTCCTGACAAGAACAACTTACAAGATGAAAAGTTTTGGGGGGCTCGTGATTTCAGAGGTTCCGTTCCTGGTCAGCCACCTCCATTGCTTTGGGCCTGAGGTGAGGGAGATCATCATGGTGGAAGAGCATCGGGAGGGGAGCTGCTCAGCTCACAGCAGCTGGGAAGAGGAGAGAAAAACAGAGGAAGCTAACCCCTTGCTGGGCACACCCCGTGACCTACTTCCCCCAGCTAGGACCATCTCCCGTCCATCCGGCTACTTGTGGATTAATCCACTGGTAAAGCCAGAGCCCTTGTGATCCAATCACGGCCTGAAAGACCTTCCTCTGAGCATTGCTGCACTGGGGACCATGCTTTCAATACATGAGTTTTGGGGGGACATTCCAGATCCAAACCATAACAATGCTTTTTCTCCTTGACCTGGCCTTGTCTTCCTGGGCCTTGTCCCGCCCGGGGCTCTCTCACCTCGGCAGGACTCGGGGTTTCACCCTGCCTGGTTGATCATTTCCTCCATCTCCCTCACAGACACCTCCTATTCCACTCCCTCCTAAACTGTCCCCGTGTCCCACCCACTGCCTCTTACCCTCTGCCCTTCCTCTTGGTGTCCTGATGACAGCTGAGGGCTTCTAGCTGTCCCTCCTCCGTGAGTGCCCCCTCCCTGGCGTCCAGTGCTGAGTGTCCGGCCTCTTAGGGACCTCTGCTTGTGGGTATTGGTGGCTTCCTCCTCCTTGGCGTGAGAAACACAGACTCATCCATCTCTTCCAAGGCTTGCCCTTCTTGTATCCTTTGCTGTCATGAACGTCACAGCTGGCGCGTTGCTCTCATAAGCACAGTGACTCCTCCTTCTTCCTGCACACTTTGCCTTCAGTCAGGTGCCACACCTCTTCCAGTTCCCCACATCTCCCTTCTTCTCATTCCCCTGTCACTGGGGAAGTCTCGCTTACTTCTTAGGCAGCTATGGTCAGGGTCCCCACGGACCTCTTCCTCCACCTGAGGGCCTCAGGCTCGTCCTCTGATGCTGTCTCTCCTACTCTTCTGTGTTCCCAGAGCTCTCCAGTGAAACCTGTGCTACTGCAGTTCCACCACACGATGCTTCCCCATCAATCTCGCCTGCCTTCCCAGCCCCAACTTTACTCCAGGTGTGCCCACCACACGGGATGCCGCCGGTTCCTGTCTTCCTCTGCCACCGTCCTTGCTAATTTCCCCTTGTCTTTCAAACTCAGCTCATGCACCCCCTCCCAGGTGCCATGACTACCTGGGACTGTCCCTCACTCTGACTTGCCTCTTTCCTCATGAGCACCTCCATGCGTAAGTGCAGAAGCCGCTCTGTGAGTGGTGAAAGAACCAATTAGAGTTTCCTCAGAAACTTTAATTCTCACTCACAGACCTGGATGTACCACATTAAGGTCCATTGTAACCCTTCTTCAGGCACTGTGTGTGTGTGAGTGTGTGTATGTGTGTGTGTGAGAGAGTGTGTGTGTATGTGTGTGTGTGTGAGTGTGTGTGTATGTGTGTGTGAGAGAGAGTGTGTGTGTATGTGTGTGTGTGTGAGTGTGTGTGTATGTGTGTGTGAGAGAGAGTGTGTGTGTATGTGTGTGTGTGTGAGTGTGTGTGTATGTGTGTGTGAGAGAGTGTGTGTGTATGTGTGTGAGTGTGTGTGAGTGTGTGTGTATGTGTGTGAGTGTGTGTATGTGTGTGTGAGTGTGTGTGAGTGTGTGTGAGTGTGTGTGAGAGTGTGTGTATGTGTGTGTGAGTGTGTGTGAGTGTGTGTGTATGTGTGTGAGTGTGTGTGAGTGTGTGTGTATGTGTGTGTGTATGTGTGTGTGAGAGAGAGTGTGTGTGTATGGGGGGGTGTGTGTATGTGTGTGTGTATGTGTGTGTGTGAGAGAGAGTGTGTGTGTATGGGGGGGGTGTGTATGTGTGTGTGAGAGTGTGTGTGTGGGTGTGTGTGTATGTGTGTGTGAGTGTGTGTATGTGTGTGAGTGTGTGTATGTGTGTGTGAGAGTGTGTGTGAGTGTATGTGTATGTGTGTGTGAGAGTGTGTGTGAGTGTGTGTATGTGTATGTGTGTGAGTGTGTGTATGTGTGTGTGAGAGTGTGTGTGAGTGTGTGTATGTGTGTGTGAGAGTGTGTGTATGTGTGTGTGTGAGTGTGTGTGTATGTGTGTGTGAGTGTGTGTGAGTGTGTGTGTGTGTGTGTGTGTGAGTGTGTGTAGTAATGGGTATTAGACTCAGGGATGCTCTACTACTGAGCCACATCCCCAGCCCTTTTCAATTTTTATTTTGAGAGAGGACCTCACTAAATTGCCTGGCTGTCCTTGAACTTAACAATCTTCAGGCCTCAGACGGCCCAGTAGCTGGGATCACAGGCATGAGCACCACACCTGGCTATTTCCAACTTTTTCACAGGGCATCACATGGCTTTAAGGATGCGACTTGTGGAAAGCTGTCACTTAATAGCTGACTCCAGGGAGTACTGCCAACTCCCCCTGTTGCCGCCTCTTATCTGGGTTCCTTGTTGTTCTTTTGGCCTGTGGGGGTGCCAGTTCAGTGGGACTTGAAAATGCAGGTGTACAGGGGGTCCTTGGTGGTGGCAGCTGCTTGCTGTTGAACAGTGCAGCTTTCCTCAAGCATGAGGACACAGGTCACCCGGCATGGGCCAAGCAAAGAGCTGAGCTGCAGAGGGGTTGGCAGGAACTGTTCTCACTGTGTGACCGAGCAGAAGCAAGACCACTTTACAGAAGCCTTCACCTTACAGAGACTTTTGCCTGCCATGCTTGAAGTTGACTTGCTCTTGAATCTGCTCTCTGGAATGGCCGAGATTCTGTCTCGAGCTGATTTAAGCAGAAAAGGGGAATTACTGGCTGGAAAGTGGACTTAGGTGGTTGACCCCCTCAGGTCCTGTCTTTCTCTCATTAGCCCGTGCTTGCTATTGGCCTCTCTCTCGGGCCCGCTGTCTTCATGGGGTGATGGAAACGACTCCTGGCAGCCCGGCGTACATCGTCTGTGCATCTGGCAATTTCAGAGACAAGAAATCCATCTTTCCCAACAGTCATACAAAATCAAAATACGAGTGCATTACCATGTGACAATCCTCCAGCCACACGTCCTGCTGGGGGCTGGCGGCGGAGCCCAGTGGTGGAGCACTTGCCTAGCAGGCGCCAGGCCCCACTACCACCCCGTTCTGGCCCTAGAATGGCAAAAACAAACAAAAACCAAAGACACGTGCTCATGGCGTGAGCTATTTTGATTGACCACCTAAGTCTGAGATAGTGACGACAGTCCCATCAGTATGGAAGGGACAGTCTTAAAATTTTCTGGGCATGTAATAGTTTCTTAGGGTTGTCCTAACCAACTACCCCACCCCACCCCCCCAAAAAAACCCAGAAATGTATTTGCACATTTTGGTTCTCAATCAATACCGAGATGATAAACGTGAACACCCCCAGCATTGAACAGTAGAGAAGAAGAAAAAATAGGACCCTTGCAGTAAAAGACATTTGCATGCCAGGGGCAGGGGCTCACACCTGTCTTCCTAGAGACTCTGGGAGGCTGGAGCAGGAGGATTGCATGGTTGAGGCCAGCCTGGGCATCTTGGTGAGAACCTCAGAATTTTAAAAAAAATAGAAACAGCTGGGAATGTAGCTCAGTGGTAGAGCACCCCTGGGTTCAGCCCCCAGCCCTGGGGAGGGGGTTGGAGGGACACTTGCCTTTAACAATGGAAACAAGGGGTGAAAGCAGATTGCAGTCCCTTGACCAGCCTTCTGTGAAGAGGCTTAGCAAGGAGCCACTTAGTGTTTCCTGAAGGATCTGAGTTCTTCCATCAGTCAGGATCTTCTGGGATACCCTCCCTTGTCCCTTGACCTCCATGGGGGACATCAGAGAGAATGTCCCTTCCGGAAGCTGTATCTGCTAGCAGGCCTCTATGTGCAGACCCAAGTGGAGAGGTCAGGGGCCGGCCTCGGCCGTGAGCCATCTCAATCTCTTTTCTAATAACTGCGTGAGCTGCCAACCAGGGCTGGCACCCCAGTCAAGTCTGGGATCTGGACCCTGTCCTTGCCAGGTCTCCTGACAATGCTCTCTGCGCCCTGCCCTCCCCGAGGGCTGCCTTTACCAGCCGCCATTTGGACTCTGCCCTGGACACATTGGGCCGGAGGGTGAGATGGGGCTGATCTGGCCACTTGACCTCAGGCTGTTCCCCAGTGGACAGCTGTTTGTGCAGGAGCTGCTGCGGGTGGGGACGGAAAGAGGTCTCCGGGTTTCTCCCAGATGCTGCCTGCACCACTAGCCTGGGGCAGGGAAAGGGACTTTTGCAATCCTGAAGTATAATTCTGTGGCTCTCAGCTCCACTGAATCGCTGGCCACAGACAGAAAGGGGAGCCCGTGACTGTGTTTTACCTTTTCCCTACACTCAGAAATGTCAGCCAGGATGGAGGCCATCTTTTTCTTATAGAGTGTACTGAAGGCTGAAGAAGTAGCCCCATGCCCTAGTACCCTGTTTTCTCTCTTCCTCTTCCTCTCTCTCTCTCTCTCTCTCTCTCTCTCTCTCTCTCTCTCTCTCTCTCCACTTCCAGCATTACTTTCTCACCAGATTTGACAGGAAAGGGTTCAGCCACTTTGCTACCCTGACAGACACTTTGCTACCCTAGTCAGAGAGGGTGCCTCCACACTGCCCTTTGCCCGCCTCAATGCAGGCGATTAAGTCCATATATTAGGGATGATCATTTACAAAATTCTGCTCCTGATACAAAATCCTAACTCACTTAGGTATTTTTGACTGCAGCTAGTTTTAGTAAAGATCCAGAAAAGGGATTGTACTGGCACACACATATAACTGGGAATCAGGAAAGGCTGGATCCAGACACTCAGATGAAAGGAGGTGGACTTTGTCTCTCTTTGTCCCCTCTTTGTGCCCCCTGTGGCTCTCCAGCCCTTCCTTCTGCTTTCCTCCATACTGGCTTCAATTCCAGGCTGATTTTCACAGAGCTGTTTCCAAAGCACCCGACCCTCTTCCTCCCTCCTTCACCGTGGGACTTTTTATCTTTTGTTTTTAATTTTTTTTTAACACTGTGAAATATATCCTATATGATAAGCCATATGCTCAGCTGAAAGCATGGGAAAACAGATGTCTGCACCCCTACCACCCAGATTAGGAAACAGATCAGAGTTGGCTTCATGGAAACTTCTGTGTGCTTCTCTCCAATCATGTTCCCTTCTCCTGCTACCAGAGGGAAACTATACAGAAATCCATGTTCATGATTCCATGTTTTCTTTATGGTTTTTGATAGACCCAGCCTGATTTTCTCTTAAAATTGGGAGCCATCTCGCCACAAAGCCATGAAAAGATAATTTCGGCTTTACTATAAATTACTGCAAATTCTGAACTAGCTTGGAATGCCTGGCTCTCCCCAACCAGATAGCAGCCCTCTCTGAAACTTCAGTGACGCCTCATAAATCCTGACCTTCCCTGGCCAGATAACAACCCTCTCTGAGGCTCTGATGACCTTCATAAATTCTGATGTTGGGGCCAGCAAAAATGTAAACTAGTCTTTTTTGTTATCTGTAACCCTGCTTTGTGTAACTTTCTGGGCTATAAAGCTGGGCTGCAAGAAAGCTGCGGGGCTGTCTTGTTCCCGTGGTTATTTGTGGGGAGAGGCAGCCTGGCCGGTCGAAATAATAAGTTTGCTTTAATTTGATTTTAATTGGAGTCAGTGGTCTTTTCTTGCATCTAACAGTTTTTACATCATCTCTATCTCTATCTTCAGGTAGCACATCCTTTGGTTTTGCAGAACTCACAAGCTTATTTTTAAATGCAGTATTTAAGGATTATGTAATAGTTGGGTGTAGTTGCATACACCCAGTGACTTGGGAGGCTGAAGCAAGGAGGATTACCAGGTTTGAGGCCAGCATCAACAAGTTAGCAAGACCCTGTCTCAAAATAAAAAACAAAAAGGGCTGGGGATATAGCTCAGTGGTGAAGGGCCCCTGAGTTCGATCCCTGGTACCACACACACATTCTTCTTTCATTTAGCATCATGTTTTGAGATTCATTTGTGTTTATACAAGTACCTATGGTTCATTTTTCCCTATTGTGTTGTGTTTGGTTATATGATTATTTCTCATGTATACAAACTATTCTTTAGAGTATAACCTGTGAATGGAATTTCTAGCTTAAAGATAATTCTTCTGTATGAAATAATGCTAATTCCTACCCACCCACACACCCTGGAGTGAGTATAACTATCTACTCTTACACTGGCAGTCAATGATATATTTGGGTTGTTCTCATCCTTACCAACTTTAGTTTTTGTCAAACTCATAGGTATGGCCTATGTTTTATCATGGTTATAATTTTCACTTATGTAATTACTATCAAAACAGAGAATTTTTGGTGTTTATGCACTCTATTTTCTCTATTATGAAATGCCTTTTTCATCCGTTCCCCAATTTTCTAATAGACTGCTGATATTATTGATTCATAGGAAGTCTTTATATATTGTAGATGATAATTCTAACAGTTTTACATGTTCAGGAGTCTATTTGGAATGTGGGATTGCCTTTGCATTTTACGTTTGGTGAGTTTTGAGCAGAAGTTCTGAATTTTGATGTTAAATTTATCTTATTTAAGGAACTTCCCAATATGATATTATGAAGGTATTCTTTTCTATTATCTTCTAAAAGTTTCTAATTTTGGAGCTGGGGTTGTGGCTCAGTGGGAGAGCACTTGCCTAGCATGTGTGAGGCACTGAGTTCGATCTTCAGCACCACAAATAAATAAATAAAAGTCCACAAATAACAAAAACAACAAAATTTCTAATTTTGTCCTTCATATCTAAATATTTAATCTTTCATGTTTAAGTATCTAATCAACCTATATTTGATTTTTGTGACTGTTGTAATTGGCTTCCAGTTTTTACTTTTTCACTCACCTGCAATGTATTCTCTATCAGATATCAAGTTTTAATATGCTAGTTTGGAGACTTTTTTCCTGAGCTCTCAAATTTTCTGTGATTTTTCCCAAAATCCATTGTAGACCAAAATTTTTGTAAAAGCAACAAAAATTACTTGGAAAATAAAATGAAAAAAAAAAAAAAAGATACCCAAAGGCCCTAGTATTTTGTTAGATTCCATAATAGTAGAACAGACATAAACTTACTCTGTCAAGTTGCTTTCAAAGTTCCTAAAAGCTTTACCTTGACTGCTATACTTATGGTGGTTTTTTGTTTGTTTGTTTTGTTTTAAATTTTTTTTTTAGTTGTACATGGACACAATACCTTTGTTTTATTTATTCACTTTTATATGGTGCTGAGGATCAAACCCAGGGCCTCGCATGCACTAGGCGAGCACTCTACCTCTAGCCACAACCCCAGCCCCTTATGGTGGGTTCTTGACAAACAATTTAAAGATGGCACCAGAGTATGGGCCACGCCATGGATCTGTACTGCTCTGCTGATAAGATTGTGGTAAAATATAAATAACATAAAATTTACCACATTAGCCATTTGGTGGTATGAAGTTCAGTGGCATTGAATACATGCTTATTGTTTTGCAACCCTTACCACCACTCACCGCTGGAACATTTTTATTATCCCCAAATGAAGGTTTCTACCCATCCCCAGCACCTGGTAACCACCATTCTCCATCTTTATGAACTTCACTATTCCAGGTACTTCATACAAATGCAATCATACAGTATGTGTCTTTCTGTGTCTGGCTTCTTTGACTTACAGTGTTTCTCCTCGTGTCTTTGGGGTACATCCACATTGAGCATGGATCATCATTTTATTACTGTTTTTTTTTCAGTACTGGGGATGGAAGCCAGGCTTGATTTACTGGGCTAATCCCCAGGCTTTTTATTTTATTTTGAGATAGGGTCTTGCTTAGTTGTCCACATTGGACTCAAACTTGTGATTCTCCTGCCTCAGGTTCCCACACCTGACTGAATTCCATTACTTTTTACATCTGAACATTCCAGTGTATGTGTATACAAAATGTGTTTATTCATCAATCAGGGGACAGTTGGGCTGTTTCCACCTCTTGGCTATCGTGAAAAACGCGGCTTCCACCGCTTGTGTACACAGATCTGTTCAAATCTCTGCTTTCCATTCCTTTGGGCACCTGCCCAGAAGTAGCATTGCTGAGTCATCTGGTTGTTTAGTTCTTTAAGGAAGTGCCATTCTGTCTCAACTGGGACTGTACCATTTTACGTTCGCAGCAGCAACGCATGAAAGTTTCAACTTCTCCACATCCTGGCTGACGCTCATTTTCTGATTTGTTTGGGGTTTGATAATAGATATCCTCCTGTGTGTCCAGGGGTGGTTCACTGTGACTTCGACCTGCGTTTCTGTGATGGCTTGTAACCTCCATCACCCTTTTGCGTGCTTACTGGTCCTTTGCAGGTCTACTTTGGAGAAGGTCTGTTCAAGTTCTTTGCCCATTTTTTCGTTGTTTCTGGTGTTGAGAGTTTAGCTTCACCCCTTCCTGATCTCTATGGCTCTGTGTCTTGAATCTGGCAGAGGATATGCCCCGCCTTCCAATACACACCCTTTTTGTCTGTCGTTTTTCATTAAAAGGGATCTGGCGTCATTGGCCCTTTATTCTTCCCTATCAATTCTGGAATCAGCTTGTTGAGTTTCATTTTTTAAAAACCCTGGTTGGGGCTGGGGTTGGGGCTCAGTGACAGCACTTGCCTAGCACAGGGGAGGCTCTGGGTTCAATCCTCGGCACCACATAACAATAAATAAGACATTGTGTCCATCTACAACTAAAATAACACTAATAATAATAAACCCTTATTAGGATTTTTTTGGAATATCTGTATCAATTTGGAGAGAACTGAGATCCGTATGACGTTGACTCCTGTTATGAACCTACTGTCTCTACATTTATTAGTTCTTTAACGTCTTCCAATAAAGTTCTCCATGAAGGGATTTCATGTGTTTTGTTAGATTTTCTTCTGGGTATTTAATATTTGCTCAGGCTTTTATAGACTATATATTTTAGAATTATATTTTCTGGAACTGGTGAATAGAAATTCAATTGACTTTTTCTTTTCTTTCTTTCTTTTTTTTCTTTTTTTGGTACCAGGCATTGAACCCAGGGGTGCTTAACCACTGAGCCACATCCCCAGCCTTTTAAAAAATATTTTATTAGAGACAGGGTCTTGCTGAGTTGCTCAGGACCTTGCTAAGTTGCTGAGGCTGGCTTTGAACTCGTGATCCTCCTGCTTCAGCCTTCCAAGTTGCTGGGATTACAGACATGCAGCACTGCGCCCGGCCGGCTCAATGGACTTTTAAATATTGTTATTAAGGAAGTGCCATTCTGTCTCAAAGAAAACTTCCTGAACTCTACTGCTAATTTTAATTAATTATTTGTTGATGGTGTTGTGTTGGGGTTTTCATAGAATCATAACATTTTTCTTTTTCTTGGTGAACTGTTCAGGCTGGTATAATGTGGGGACAATAGGAATTTTTAGGCCTTGCTCTTAAAGGGAAGGCTTTCAACATTTCACCAATAAGTATGGTATAGATTTTTGTTCTTTTTGTTTTTTTCTTAATATATGTCCTTTATCCAGTTCTAGTTCAAATTAATTAAGAGTTTTGTTAATAGATGTTAAATAATATATATATATATATATATATATATATATATATATACACATACACACACACACACACACACATATATATATATATATAGGCATCCTGTGACCCAGTCAAGTTGATTTTATATATGTGTATGCTTATATATACATATATATCATATATATGTATATATATATTTATATGTATATACCTTTTTGCCTTTAGTCAGGTAATACGATGAATTATTGTATTGCCTTTTTCTTGTTGAACCTGTCTTTGATTCCTGAGATGATCATAGCTTGTTCGTGATATATTAATTTTTTATATACACAGCTGGATTCAGTTTGCGAATGTTCTGGGATTTTTGCAGCAATGATCATGAAATTGATTGGCCTGTCAACCTTCCTGTCTTTTTCTGTCCTTTTATTTTGGTCTCAGAGGTTTATTTTGACTGACTAAATCTTCCCCGAACTAAGGCAGCTTCTGCTGTCAGACTGAGCGCAGCAAGCCTGTGGCATTTGGTAATAAAAAAGCAAATGAACCTTCTTGTTTATTTGTTGGTTGGTTGGGTGCTTGGTGTTTTGTGGGGAACAGGGTCTCACTATAGTGTTGAGGCTGGTTTCAAACTCCTGGAATCAAACAATCCTCCCACCTCAGCCTCCTGAGAACTGGCACCGTAGATGCATGCACCGTGCCCGGCTTGCAAATGAACACTCCAACAGGGAATGGACTTGATGTAGAGACCGTGTGCTAAGTGAACAGCCAGTTCTGTGTAGTCTGGATGAGGACTCAGCAAACTTTTATGTAAAGCACAAGATTCATATGGGCTACGTGTGTCTCTGTTTATATCAGTCCCTGCACTCCTGAGAAATAGTAACAACGGAAGATAAATATACTGAGAGTTATCATTAGGATTTTGGGGAGCTGAGAAGTTGCAGGCCCTCAACAAATTGGAGGATGCCCACCCACACTGGGGAGAACAATCTACTTTATTCAATCTACGGATGCAAATTCGAATCTAATCTCATCCAAAACACCATTGTAGACACACCCATAAATAATGTTTAACTCACATATCTGGGCATCTTGTGACCCAGTCAAGTTGATTTTTAAAAATTAGCCATCACACATATTATATACCCTCTCTTTCTCCCTCTCCTTCTCTTCCTCTTCATACTTTTTCTTCTTCACAACTCTTTAAAAATGTAAAATCTATTCTTTATACAGGCCATACAAAAAAATTCTGCCAACTGCTGGTTTATATTATCTCTCAGTGTCTACATCTCAATGAATTTTTTGTTGTTTCCTACAATACAGTTGATACCCGAAATGGGAACTTTTGATCCAACAGTGGTAACAGCAAACTCTGAGTCAAGGCAGAGATTTAATCAGGGGGAAAAGTGGGGAAAGAGATTTCATCTCCAGACACAGGGGACAGCACTGATTGAAAGAGAAGTCAAAACTGTCTGTGAACAAAAGAAGGGCCCGGCCTTTTATTGAGTGGCCTGGGGAGTGGGTCTGCTGTCTTTATGATAATTTCTTTAAGAAGTTTCTTTCTTGTGGAAGAGGCTCTTCTAGTATCTCTGACATCATCCTACACCTGGTGTTTATGATTGATTTGATTCAGAATAGGAGGGTAAGAAAAGGCACATTTTATATATTCTAAGAGTGGAGGAGTTGAAAGACTTAGCAGGTCAAGTTTATGAATTACTGTTTGAGAGTGAAAGATTTTCAGCAGGCAATAAATTGTAATTTAAGGCCCAAGAACATATAATGTTTATTGGCATCATCTTATACTGGGATTGTTTTTATCATTGTTGTTGTTGTTTTAAGAATAGGAGGTTAAGAAAAGGCACATTGCATACTTTGTTAGAGTGGGGGAGTAGGAAGACTTTTAGCAACAGATAGTGAATTAAAGGCTGAGAATTTATCTGCCCCTATTCTTATCCCCGACTCCTTGAGATGCTTATATTATGCTAAAGTAAGTGTGAGAAATAGAAAATCCAGCCATCTATTTTCAGAATACAGTATTTAGCCTCAAATGTAAAATCAGGATGTAAGAAAGGTAGCCAGAGGGGAAATGGAGCAGAATGGAAAGTTACAGGCAGCTAACTCACACCATAGCGCTGTAGCCTGCAGATGTGGCAGATCCAAAGGCCATGCCCCTGACCAGCACCTTGACAAAGGAGGTGGGGGGGGGGGGGGCGTCTACCTGAGCAACAGAGATGGAAACCTCTCTGCTCAGAAATAGTAACTTAGGTAAAGAATGCATTCACCCCATGAAGGCTTCCCCACCACAAGAGAGCAAAGAGAGGTGGGGACAACTAAAGTAGATTCTTTAAATAACCCAATAGGACACAGCTAAACCTAGGTGATATTCAGGAAGACTGAGCACCCCATAGTACTCAGCCAATGAGGAACCAGAGGAGGGACCTGGTGCAGTAGGGGATAAAATGCTGATTGTAACCATTCTGGGGACCCCTGACTACCAGGCACCCGATCTTGAAAGGCTGTTATTAAAGTCTTGCTTTTTTTTTTTTTTTTTTTCCTGTCCGTGGTGTCTCTGAGCCCATTCTTTGAGGCTGGTAGATGAGCATGTTTCTCACAGTGAATAATCCATACAAACCAAGAGGCTGACAAACAGCCACCACCCACTAGTAACCCATGCTGCCATACCTCTCTCCCCCAAGTTTGGAGTCTTTTGAAATGAGTGACAACCTGGACACACTGCAGCAATTGCCTACAACACCTGGGCCTCGGGATGAGAATAGCTTTGGCTATTCTCCTGCTGCCCTCTCTGGCTGGCCTACTGTTGAGGATCACATGTGAACCCTGGTGGAATTCGTATGGCTCATGAAACCTCAGTTCTGGTTGCTGGGTCTGTAAATTTGTCAAAATCTGTAGCAGTGGATAATACAGAAGAATCTTGGCGCTGGCCGCGATGGCCATGTTTATCAAGTATATCTTGTAGGGTCCTAAGATTTTTTTTGAGCGTAGGTGTTATATAAAAAGAAGAGTGATCATGTATTTATTGGGGCTCAGAAATTGATAGCCCGAAAGTAGTCACCCTGGCATACTAAGTGTTTTGAACTAAAGAAGAGCCAAGCTGTCTCTGACCTTCTCCTGTGCCCCTGTTGTTTCAGAACAAGAGCCCACTGTGGAGCCAAGGCAACCGGGTGGTCCTGGGGTACTCGTTCTTGCAATCATGCTGGAAAGATTTCGGACATGTCACATAGAGTAGCAGCCATGAGTTAGTTAGAAGGTCTAGGAAAAGAGTGAAAGAGGACACTCTCAAAGGAAAGAGTAGATCCTCTCAGAGAGAAGAACAGTGGCATGCCCCTCCTGCCCTCCTGTTTTATTGGGGGTCCCAGAGAAGCTGCCACAGAGTCCCTCTCGGGTCCACCTCTTGACTTTGACTGACAGCAGGATTTCATCAGAATTTCAAGTCTCTGCTGCCTGTGGTCTTCTCCCATGGAAAGGAGACTATACTATTATAATGACATGCTAAAGATCCAAGCAACTCTAGGTCACTTTATCCCGTGCTAACCAGGTCTAATTGGAACTTGTTCTTACAGATTTTGTGGGTAGGGGGCTTTGCTTCTTCTAATTATCCTGTCTCCCTGACCCCTGGAGTCTGGTCTGTGTAAAGGTCACAAAGTCCACTCCTCAGGGTAGCTTGCATTCTTCTTATCAGCAGGGAGGAGACTTTAGTGACTGCATTTCTCCGGCAGATAATGTTCTGTTTGCTGAGGAATGTAACTTATCTATTGACTTAGGCCAGGCAGGGACCCAGGTAAATGTATTTTTAAAAGAAAGCTGGTAGGCGTCAGCCCAGTAGGCCTGGTTTATAGAATCATCCCCTCAACCCCAGGCTCCCACTGCTCACTTCTGTCTGTTCCCTGTCACTGTCTCTTGCCCCTCTGCTCCACAACCCCCTCCCCCGCTGCATTATGCAGGAAGAGACTTTCCCTAAGTTCCCTTATCTGCCCAAAGGAAGATCCTCCAAAAGGAACCCAGGAATCAAGGGAAGATTAATGCACCCAGGAGAAGGCTGAAGGTGGATGCCCAGACTTTGTCATGGGCCAGAGCCTAATGTGAGGGCTGCTTATCACTTGAGAGAAACTATCTCTTCCTATCAGGACACCATTTGTTCATCATGAACTTCAACCTTTCATCTCGCCCCCCGCCACTGAGCCACATCCCCAGCCCTGTTTTGTATTTTATTTATTAAGTTTTTTTTTTTTAATTATTTGTAGGTGGACACAATACCTTTATTTTATTTTATTTATGTGTTGCAGAGGATTGAACCCAGTGCCTCACACATGCTAGGCGAGCCACACCCCAGCCCCCCCTTTTCCCTTTTGTAGTTCAGAACATTTATAATATTCCATCATCTGGCCGCTCTTTGAATCTCTTATTGTTGAGACTCCTATACATGTGCACATAATAAATTTGTGTATCTTTGCTCCTGTTAATCTGTCTGTTGTCAGTTTTATTGAGCCATTAGAGCATGGCGGGAAAGTTTTCTCCTTCCCCCGCACATTGAGCGTTGACTATGTGCCAAACATTGCTGAACATTGATTTCATTTCTTCCTTATAACAAGCACACATGCTCCATATCCCTTGACTGCTCAGCATTCTCTTTGCACAGTTGATAAAATTGAGAGATTAAATAACCTGTCCCAAGTCTACAAGCAAAAGTAGCAGAGCTGGAGTCCGGAGTTCAATCCATACTTATCTAAGCTTGTAGGGTTTGTTTGTTTTGGTTTGGTTTTAGTTTTTTTGTGGTACTGGGGATTGGACCCAGGGCCTGGCACAGGTTAGACAAATGCTCTACCACTAAGCTACATCCCCAGACCATTTAATTTAATTTTGAGACAGAGTCTAAATTGCCCAGGCTGGCCTTGAACTTGTGATCCTCCTGCCTAAGCCTTCTGAGTAGCTGGGATTACAGGCGTGCACCACCATATGCGGTTAAGATTCCCAATAATTTGCAGGCTACTTCAGCAGGAATGGGATGAAGGCAGAAATGAGGATTTTAAACATTTTAAACACTCTGGGATTCTGATTAAGGTGTCCTGGAGAGCCACACTTTGAGAACACCGCCTCTCAGCTTCCTGAAGAAGGATGAAACCAGTTAACAACAGAAACCTCACTCTGGGATGGAACCAAAAGCTGGGCTTACCCCCTTCTTGCAGAGGTGATTAGCAGGGGTGATTAGAAGAGGGCGATAAAATGCAAAGATATCTTATGTCTTCCTGCCCTTCAGGCCTCCCTGCCTCCACCTCAGTCTCAGAGAAGTACCGTTCAGTCAAATCTGTCGTCTTCCTTTTCTGACAGATCCCTGAGCAAATACATACTGATGATATGACAATACCCCAAATCTAGGGCAAATTTAGCTGCTCTGAGGAACAATTTCATACCTCAATTGAAAACGCATACTGAACCCTTGGAAAAATCCCTTTCCCTTTGTAAAATCAGTAAGACTTGATGCTCAGGCAGGCTGTCAGATCTACAAGTGCTCATGGTTGCTGGGCAGAGACAAAAGAGAAATGGTTTAGTCATAATCTAAACACAATGAATTTGCAATGAAACAAAGTGGTCTGGGCTACAGTCGTTTCTTGGCATGCTCTGGCTTCCCAGCAGCAGATCTATGTTTGGCAAGGAATGGGATGGAAACTTCTTCCCATCTGGTGGCCAATGTTTTCTTGAACCTCTGTATCTTGCTTTGGTTCCTGGGAAGGGTTGGCCATCATCCACAGAGCAGGGGGGACGCATACTGCTCCTGTGAGGACCAGTCATGATCTTGCTCAGCAAAGGAGAAATATAGTAGACAAAGAGCAAGATGGCGCCAGGTTTTGTTCTGGGTTGTTTGAGTAACATGATGTACTCTCCCAACAACTCGGAGGTATTGGGACTGTATCTTTATTTGACAAAATTGAGATTTAAAAAAAATAAATAAATAAACCATACACACACACAAAGAAACTTTCCCAAACTCCCAGGTAATAAGAGAATCAAGAGTTAACCCAAGGCCTTGCCCTTCCCACCCAGACACATGCTGCCCTCTGCGTTTGTTCCTCTGTATAGCTCCCCCACTCCCAATCCCAACAGGTTCCATTTGTAGGCTCTGGCAAAAAAGCCACTGGCCTTTGTAAGTACAATGAACCATTTTTGAAAAAGAGATTACATATTTCAAGTGCTTAGCCTGGTGCCTGGTGCTTCTTAAAGTACTCAGCAGAACTTTGAGCAGCTTCAGGCTCCTGGGACAGGATGTTTCTGGATGCAGGAAGTTCCATCTATCATTTAGGAACAAATGCTTATCAAGTAACTACCATGGGGGTTGAGGATGTGGCTCAGCGGTATAGTACTTGCCTCGCATGCACAAGGCCCCAGGTTCAATCCCCAGCACTGAAAATAACAACAAAAGTAACTAGCATAGATGGCAAAATAGGAAGAAAAACCAGCCTCTTTTCTGAAGAAATGCAATAACTTAATCCTTTAAGAGAAATCAAAGCTTATTAATCCCTTATATGTCAAAAGGGTCTGTTTTTCAGTTCTGACCTAGAGGAAATGATTTCCCACGTTTTGGGGTCTCAGTGTCCTCACTGGACAAACGGAGACACTACCAATCTCAGTGGGTTTTATTGTTAGGAAGAGGTTCACTCCATAAATGGCACATAGGGATTCTGAAGTACAGGAAGAAAGAATTAAGTGAAGGAACAGAAGTCCCTTCAAGAACTTAATACCGAAAGGCTGGTCCTTGTCCCTGGCTCCCATCCAAATAATGAGGACAAGATTTTTGAGAAAAAAAAGAAAATGAAGTTTTGGTTTGCTCAAAAATGAGAAGTAGAGGAAGGTCGCAAGGCTACTCTCCTGACTGCAAGGAGGAGCAAAGAGTTTTTTAAAGAGAAATTCAGGGTCGAGGTTCTGAGGGCACCGATCAGGAGACATCATTCATGTCCAGATGGTGTCCTTGAGATAGTTCAGTCCTCAAACCCATTGGCACCAGCTCCCAGGTCTGGATTTCTTCATTCTCATGCTCAGGGCGCCCAAGGACACAATAGCTCTGCCTAGGAGGGGAAAATGTTACTCCTGCTTCCCCGGCTTGGCTGTCCTGCAGCGAGAGAAGGAGAGGAAGAAAAAGGAGGAAACATATAGGATTTAAGTTAAGCAAGGATCCGACTCAAAGCATGAGTGCACCCCGTTACAAACTGACCTTGGGACTGAGCTTGAAGGTGGTGAAGACTCTCAACCTGCAGAGAGGAACAAGCGTTCCAGCCACTGCCAACCTGACTTTACAGAAAAGCCAACTTAAATCCATTTAAACAGAAATAGAATCTGTTGATTCATAGAACTAAGAAAATCAGAGGTAGGGCAAGTTTGGGCTGTGGTCCTGTCCAGACGTTCAGAATGCCACCACAGCCCCAGCTGAGTTCTTTCAGCTGAGGCTCCTCTGTGTGCCGGTTTATGGCGCTGGCTTTGCTCATCACGGTAAGATCGCTGGACCAGCCCCAGGCTCGTCTCTCATCCCCCACGACTGGGAAGAGTCCTGAGAGTCATTCGGATTGGAACACCTCAGGTCACATCTGTCAATCCCCGTGTGCAGAGCGACAGAATTAGCTACCTGGCTTAGATTAAGTCATAACACCTGTGCAGGGCTGTTCTTTGAGTGGAGTTCGGTCCCTTGGGAGCACAGGGATCTCCCTGTGGAGGTGGGAGTTCTGATGGGAGCAGGGCTAGGCGGGGAGACAGCCGTGATGACCTCAACAGCGAAGGTGTGAGCTATGGATGAGAGCAGCCCACCGATTGTGTGGCATGAGAGTGAGAAATGGAGCCTGTGAGAGGGCCCTGGGGGCACTGAAGAGGCCGTCCTGGCTCTGGGCCTGGCTTGGTGTGACCCTGGGAGTTTAATGCCCGTTCAGGAGATGGGCCTGTCTCCTCCGGTTAGTGAGGCTAATCTTCATCACGCGGAGCCTTCGCTCTGCCTTCTGCTGCGGTGGTGGGGACTAGATGAGCCTGCAGTCCTGAGAGCCCCGTGTGCGGCTGCGCGGGAGAACCTCTCTCCCAGGTTCCCTTCCAGCTCCGACCAGCCATTCGCCCCGCTTCACGGGGAAGGAAAAAGAAGTCAAGTGACTTGTTCAGAGCCACATGACAAGTAGGCAGAGGGAGGACAGAGCCCTCAGTCAGAGCTGTTGACTCCAAAGCCGCAGGCAGGTCACCATGTTGGGATTTTCCCCCAGGACATGTCCTTTGTCCTCTGGGTCACTCAAGTGCTTAGGCTGATGACCCTCCCCACGGAATCACCCACTTCAAAGCCTTATGCCCAGGGACACCAATGAGTGTGAGAGTCCGAAGGCAGGGGGCTACTTGTACACTAGGCCCCGTGTCGCTGCCACCCCAAGACGGAGGACGGGAAGTCAGGCCTGGGGGAACATGACCGGCAGCCCCTGAGCACCCTGTGGGCCCAGCTGTCACTGCTGTCCTCCTCATAGCCGCGTCTCCAGCAGTTACTGAGCATTTGCCACATCCCAGGGGCTTCGTGTGTCTTCCCTCCTGATGCCACCGCAGAGCCACCACCAGAGACAGCTGCTATTATTATCTCTGTTTTAGAGATGAGAAAACCAAGGGAGGACCAGGAAGGCCGAGGTCACAGGAAGCAGCGTGACCCTGGGAGGGGCGCACCCTTTGGCTCTCGAGGGCCCCACAGATCTCACGTGGCGAGCGAGTGGCCAAGTCAGGATTGAAGTCAAGTTCTGTCTGACTGTGGAGACGAGCTGAGTGCTTTATTAGGAAGCATAGTTGATAATTTCAGGAAGACTTTCAGGGAAGGGATTTGGCCTGTGGATCTCTCTGGGGAGTGAGTTTCCAGTGTGTTCCCAGGAAAACTCCCGACCCTCCTTGGTGAATCAGCACAGGCCTTTTCTTGAGTCATCTGTGCCCGTGGACACCACGGTCCCTCTCCTTCACTCCCTACTTCTTCCCTGTCCCCAAATCGCCTGACGTGGGGCCCTGAACAAGCCACTTCCTGTGTGAGCTCATTTGAGAAACGTCTCCCTGCAGCAAATCCAGTGGGAACTTTCTGGAACCTAAGCCACCACACCATCACAGTGGCGCTGATGTGAATAGTGAACCCCTTGTTTTTTAAGGTCACAGACAGCAAAAACATGGACCCTCCGAACGGAAAAGGCCGGCGTGAGCAATCACAAGGTATGAGAACCACTGCCGAAGGTGACTGCAGGGAGTGTTGTCCCCCTCTTCTTCGCGTTCTGTTTTTAGCTGTGTTTTTCAGAGCAAGTAGGTGCCATGGTGATAGGAGCCATAGAAATAGATGCAGCACACCTCCCAGCCCGCCGTTCCCATGGCAACGCTCAGGGAGAGCCCAGGGACTCTGCTCCTCCTCCTGCCAGCTGCACACAGGGAAGAAGGCCCTAGAAGGCCCTGGCCCCTTCTCCCCATCTCTCTGGGATGGTCCGAGGTGCCCGAGCATGCACCTTCCTTCCTTGGCTCCTCAGACCTCCTCTCTGAGTCCTCCCGGGGAACTTGCTTAAGAAATTTTGCTTTTGCCCAGCATAGCCATCCTCTCAGCCAGTGGGGACCCTCAGACTAACCCTGCCAGTCCTCCTGTGCCCACAGTTGGAAGCATGCAGTCCCTATTGTGCCTGGATGTGGCACTGTCGCTTTGAGTGCCATGGGCAATAAAGAATTTGTGGGGCAGGGACTGAGTCCTGAACACTTGGTGCTCAAGGATGATACCTATTAAATGAAATCTCAGAAGGTCCAGGGAACCAGGCGAGGGGCTGTGGCAAACTCCAGCCTGATGGCGCAGTTTACAGTCTGTGAAGCCTCGGACAGAACAGGTGAGGCCCAGCCTCCCTTTCTTGTGGATCAGGTTTCCTGGATTGAAAGACCTTTGGAAAGTACAAGTGCGTTGTGTGTGCGCGCTCCGCAGGGCCCGTGGTGCTTACGTGACACCTCTGCAGGGCTGGTGATGGCTGTATAAATGAACCTCATCAGGGCTTGCTTATTTTTATTTGGATTTATTTTGTCTTCTGAAATGCAGTCCATACGTACACACACCCTTTCCATCCAATTGTCTTACGTTAGACTAAGCATGAGAGGATGAGGGTCAAGGGCTTATAATTATCACGTCTGTCCCATGGTACTGCTTCTGTAACAGTTCTGTTTTATATGTGTGTTTCCATACAGGTGTGCTCTCAGGTGGGATCGCTTCCAGGGCAGGGCAAATGCAATTCTGGACTAATGTATGGTTCTGAGACCAATAGATGTAAGCACTGGCCCATTGAAATTAGTTTTGTTTGTTTGTTTGTTGTTTTGTTTGTTTGACACCAGGGATTGAACTCAAGGGCACCCAACCACTGAGCCACATCCCCAGCCCTATTTTGTATTTTATTTAGAGACAGGTCTCACTGAGTTGCTTAGGGCCTTGCTAAGTTGCTGAGGCTGACTTTGAACTCGCTATCCTCCTGCCTCAGCCTCCAGACCTGCTGGCATGTACCACCAAGCTGGGCTAAATTAGTTTTACTCTCAATGAATGAAACACACACACACACACAACCCTAATCATGAGAGCATTCACCTTGCTGTCAGCTCGGCATGTCCTCTATGGACGCAGGCGATATCTTCAGGTCAAGCTTTCTTCTATAGACTGGGGACGCCTGGAGCTTCCAACCTCCACAATCAGGATGTGGTGCACATGATGACCTTGAAGTAGGCATGTGGGTCACTGGGAAGAGTGAAACTGGCTAGATGTCACTACAGCAACCTCCAGGGTTTATCCTAGGACTCACCCAGGGAGCCACGTGACTCAGCATCTATTGCTGGCAACATCTACCCTCAAATACTGTGCGGATTCCCGGGTCGTATTTCGTGGTTACAGGAATTTGGCCCGACAGAAACTCTATTAAATAAGCAAACACATGTGCTCTCGTTTCACAGGCCAAGCCAGGGATGGAACAGCCCGGTCGGCCTCCCCTGCCCACAGCAGTCATAGCCTGGAGTTTTGCCACCTGGTTGGGTTGCTTTACTTGGCTGTGGAACTAAACGCAGACTCACTTTGAAGAATGAGGCTCTCAAATATTCTAGAACTCTAAGAATGCACACTCACAGGCGTGCTGGGCAGACAAGAATAACTGCCAGACTTTCAGAGTCATAAAGTGAAGGTTTGGCCCTGTGGAGCGCACACACAACGCCCCTTACCCAGGACAGGCTCCGTCTTGTGGAGCTGGCCCAGAAACACCGGGATCAAGCACTTTTGCTCTGCCGGTCAAGTCATGCGCTGAGTCCGATGACACTTTCACACCTATGACTTGAAACTAAACATTTTTTGTTGTTGTTGTTGTTGTTCCTTTTAGTTATACATGACAGTAGAATCTGTTTTGATATAAATATACAAGCATGAAATGTATCTTGTTCTAATTAGGAACCCATTCTTGTGGATACACGTGATGGTAGGATTCACTGTGGTGTTTTCATATATGTACACATAGGAAAATTAGGTCAGATTCATTCCACTGACTTTCTTTTCCCATCCCTCTCCCTTCCCTCCATTCACGTTGTTAATCTTCTGAATTGCTAGTCTTCCCCTCCCCGCCTGTGGATTAGCTTCCACATATCAATGAAAACATTTGATCTTTGGTTTGCGGGGATTGGCTTATTTGATTTAGCATGATAATCTCCAGATCCATCCAGTTCCTGGCATATGCCATAATCTCACTCTTCTTAATGGCTGAGTAATCTCCATTGTGTATATATACCACATTTTCTTTACCTATTCATCTGTTGAAGGGCACCTAGGCCAGCTCCATAGCTTAGCTATTGTGAATTGAGCTGCTATAAACATTAACGTGGATGTGTCACTGTAGATGCCGATTTTAAATCCTTTGGGTATATGCCGAGGAGTGGGATAACTGGGTCAAATGGTGGTTCCACTCCTAGGTGTTTGAGGAATCACCATCCTAGCTTCCAAAGTGTTTTCCCCAATTTGCAGTCTCACCAATAATGTATGGGTGAACCTTTCCCCCACATCCTCACATTTATTGTTACTTGTATTCTCAATAATTGTCATTCTGACTGGAGTGACATGAAATCTCAGTGTAGTTTTAATTTGCATTTCTCTAATTGCTAGAGCTATTGAACATTTTTCCATATATTTGTTAACATTCATATTTCTTCTTCTGTGAAGTGCCTGTTCGGTTCCGTTACCCACTTATTGATTGGGTGATTGTTTGTTGTTGTTATTATTGTTGTTGTTGTTATTATTATTATTTTGGTGTTAAGTTTTTTGAGTTCTTTATATATCCTGAAAATTAACCCTCCTACCATCTGACTGAGGTGCAGATGTCAAAGATATTCTCTCATTCTGTAGACTCTCTCCATTCATGCACTTGATTGAAGAAGCTTTTTAGTTTGATACCACCCCATTTATTGATATTTTATTTTATTTCTAGTATTTTGGAGTCTTGTTAAGGAAGTTGGTTCCTAAGCTGATATGTTGAAGTGTTGGCCCTACATTTTCTTCTAGAGAGTATACAGGGTTTCTTGCCTAATTCCTAAGTTTTTGATCCACTTTGAGTTGAGTTTTGTGCAAGGTGAGAGATAGGGGTTAATTTTCATTCTACTACATATGGATTTCCAGTTTTCCCAGCACCATTTGTTGAAGAGGCTATCTTTTCTCCAATGCATTTTTTTTTTAGAATGAGGAACTTTTTTGAAAATAATTTTTAGTTGTAGTTGGACATAATATCTTTATTTTATTTATTTTTTATGTGGTGCTGAGGACCAAACCCAACACCAGCTCATGCTAGGTGAGTACTCTACCGCTGAGCCACAGCCCTAATCCCAATCCAATGTATGTTTTTGATGCCTTTGTCTACTATAAGGTAAGTGTATTTATGTGGTTTGTCTCTGTGTCTTCTGTTCTGTTCCATTGGTCTTCATGTCTGTTTGGGTGCCAGTACATGCTGTTTTTGTTACTATAGCTCTGTAGTATAGTTTAAGGTGTGGTATTGTGATACCTCCTGCTTCACTTTTCTCACTAAGGTTTGCTTTGGCTATTCTGGGCCTCTTATTTTTCCACATGAATTTCATGACTGCTTTTTCTGTTTCGATGATAAACGTCATTGGAATTTCGATGGGAATTGTACTGAATCTGTTTAGAGCTTTGGGTAGTATGGCCATTTTGACAATGTTAGTTTTGCCTATCCAAGGGCATGCGAGGTCTTTCCATCTTCTAAGGTCTTCCTCAATTTCTTTCTTTACTGTTCTGTCGTTTTCACTGTACAATCCTTCACCGCTTTTGTTAAAGTGAATCCATGTATTTTTTTTTTTTGAGGCTATTATGAATGGGATGGTTTTCTTAATCTATCTTTCAGCTGATTCATCATTGGAGTATAGGCAACTGATTTATGGGGGTTAATTTTGTATTCTGCTACTTTGCTAAATCATTTATGAGTTCCAGAAGTCTTCTGGTGGAGTTTTTTGTGTCTTCTAAATATAGAATCATGTCATCAGCAAACAGAGATAGTCTTAGCTCTTTTTACCTATTTATATCCCTTTCATTTCTTTCTTTCGCCTAATTTCTCTGTCTAGAATTTCAAGAACTATGTTGAATAGAAGTGATGGAAGTGAACATCCCTGTCTCGTTCCTGTTCTTAGAGGGAATACTTTCATTTTTTTTCCATTTAAAATGATGTTGGCCTTGGGTTTGTTTTATATAGTTTTTACAGTGTTGAGATATGTTTCTTTTATCCCTATTTTTTTTTCTAGTGTGAAATTAAACATTCAAAGTGAATGTATCTTACTCACAATTTACACCTGGGATATTTTAATTTATTGATTTTTTTATTCCAGTAGACCGTCACCCATACATGTGGACACCTTCCCCACCCTCATTGGGATGGGCCACCAGGGGCAGGATCATCTCTCCTGGGTAAGGCCTACTCATGCCACTTGGGCTCTGGCACCCTGCTTTGTGCCACCACAGCTTCCTCTCCCCTGTCCCCCACCATGGACCCCTGCCTCCCTCTGTGCCTCCTAATAGTGTTAGGACTGCGTTGTTTACAAACGGGAAGGAGAAGGAGCCTCCACTTGTCTTGATTGAAAGTAGCCATCTGTTCACAACCCTTTGCATACCGAGTCCACTTGTATCTGACCTAGTCAATAAACAAACACTAATTATGACTGCCGACGTTCCCCCGATCTTTTGTCTCTGAGATTGTAATGACATTTTTTAATGAAATGTTTGCATAGCTAAATGCTTCCTTCCTTACAGCAACATTTATTTTGCAAATTTGCCGTTGTATTTAGCCTACCACCAGCAACTCTCTTGGCAAACACTGAGCAACTCCCACCACAAAAATTAATGAGTAGAGACAAGGACTCTACACCTACTCCTTCTGTTCCTCCCTTATCAAGTTGTAGGACTCTGGGGAAGTGATCCAGGGGACAGCCATGGAAACCAGAACTGGAGTTGTGGGACACCATGAGTTGTTCTCCCTGTGAATAATGTGCTCTTCTTGGCCAGATTCTGAGCTTGGAGAAAATGGACTGTGTCTCCAATTTTTTTTTTTTTTTTTTTTTGGTGCCCCTCAAGGTCTCAAATGCAATCCCATATATAAGGTATAAGTATAAGGTGTCCCTTGTGCTTGTCAGCTGACAGGCCTGCGGTGGCTCCATCATGGTAGCAGAGGAAAAAGCACCTGGGTTACAAAGCCTACTGGGGGCCTTGGGGCTGTGTCCATCTTCACCCCTGTAGAACCTCTAACTCCTCTGAGAGACACCTGCTGCCCCAGCCTCTGAGCCTGTGGTTCCCTCCTGCCTCCGAGGCGGCCTCGTCTCAGGAAGCTCTGTGCATTTGTCCATTTCCCCAACAGGGGACCTGGAGGGGGTGCTTTCCAAGTGCCAGGGACTGCTGAAGATTCACTGAGGGAACAGCAATGACTAAGACAGATCTCTAAAAAGTCCTGCCCCAGCGGAACTGAAAGGAAACAAGGACAATCTGTGTGTGTGTGTGTGTGAGAGAGAGAGAGAGAGAGAGAGAGAGAGATTCCTTGTCTCTGCTTCACAGAAACGACCTCTGCTTCTCCCCCAAGCCTGCCCAGCACTGTCTGGTCTTGCAGGACACACCCAGAGCTAAAGCCGGCTGTCCCCTGGCAGTCTGCTGGGTGGGAGGGAGGCTGCAGATGCTCATCTCTCAGGACCCCTGCTCAGCTGGCCTCTGCTTGCCCACCCGGCCCTCCTCCTGCCGCCTCCCACCTGCAGCACATGCTGGGAGGTCCCACGCCTCCTGCTGTCCCCTGCTCTGAGAGGGCCTTTCCCTCTGCTCCTCAGACCCCCTACTCATCCTTTTAGACTCAGCCCCTTCTCCTCCTCCACCCCTGTCCACGGGGCCCAGAGCATGCAGCGTGTGGAGTTAAAGTTCACTCCTGACTTTTCTGTCTTTGTCTGGGAGACAGACACGAGGGTCATTGTGTGTTTAATGTCTGTCTCCAGGGCTGGTAAACCCCTGTGAGTGTGGGCTGTGACTGGACTGCCTTATTAGCTGAGGGCCAGGCCAGGAGGGGTCCCAACCTGTTCGCCCTGGTCACAACTCAACGAGGCACCTCTATTGCTGGTCCTACTCTACAGATGAGGGATAAGCCTAGAGTGGCCAAAGATCTGTGCCTGAGTGTAGACCCAGGTTTAGAGCCAGACAGTCTGCTCGGAGCCTGCCCTGAGGCTCGTTGGATGGATGGATGGATGGATGGACAGACAGACAGACGTATGGATGAACTGTGCCTGGACACTAGTCAGGTTTCTGGATGTGACTTAGTAAGGCAGGAGAGTAGCTTGTTCATGAGGAGGAGCTTGGGAAGGCGGGACGGCTGGCTGGGGAAGAACACACAGATCTGTAGATACACAGACACAGACAGGTGCACACCAAGCAAGTGAGCATGACTTAGACCTGGGCTCTACCTACCAGTCATGGGGCTTTGGGAAACTTCTTCAGCTCCCCTGAATCTCAGTTTCTTTTTCTATGTTGGTATTAATAGTGACTTTCTGGGGGACTGTGGGGAGGAACCAGCAGGTGGTATGTGGAAAGGCCCAACCTGGGTCCAACACATCATGGGGACCCATACATGGTGGCAGTTGTGTTTTTTATTACCTGGGCACTCTCTGCTTGGTGTGGTGAAGACTTGGGCAGGAGCCAAGTCTTACAGTCACCTCAAGCTTGACCCCTGCCTTGAGGGGTGACTGTAAGGCAGGGATTCTTGGCCTGTTACCCCTGCGGGCATGCGTCTTACAGGACAGGTTAATAGCTACAAGTTCAGGTCCAGAAATGAACCTGGAATTCACTTGCGATTATTCACTTACGATTTATTAAAACAATGAATAAATAAAGGAAAGACCACAACCCTAAACGTTTGTCTTCAGGGTATGATTTATCGGCCAAACAACCCCCTGCCTCCATCTGCTGCCTTCTAGAGTCTTAACAGGACAAGGGACTAGTGTGGGAGCCTCATTTTAGTGGATTTGGGTGAATTCTATGTCCTCCTCAGGTCCTAGGTGAGCACAATTACCAGAGGCTCCGACACTGTCCCCTCATAGTTTGGTTCTCTCTCTGAGCATCAGGCTGAGGTGCTAAATTCTCTGCCGTGACCCTGGGAACCGCAGCATCTAGAACCTCAGATGGTGAGGGGCTGCTCAGCCAGGCCTGCAAGGCTCAGGCAGGCCGCCCTGGTCCAGCAGGCAAGCGTGGGCTTGACCTTAGTGCTGGCGTCTTCCCCTGGGGTGTGGAATCCAACCTCGCCTGACCCTTCTGAGCCCCCCCACTCCCCCCAGGCGGGACTAACTGTTCCCTCTCTGTGTCGCCTTTGTTCCTGCAGCTATAAAAGCACTCATGTCAGTTTTGAATACATCTCTTCCTCTGCCGGGGCAATCTTTTTGTTGTTCTGTTTGTTCCAGATTTTATGTAACCTCAAAGTCTTCATTAAAACGGACCCGGGGCGTACATGTCTTTCTATCTATGAGATTAGAATTGACAACATAAATTAGTGGTTTGGAATCCCAGTGGGTACTTCTTCTTAGATAGAAAGAGTTGTGGACAATCCGACTTATTCAGAACCCTAACTATGAAAACCACCCTTAAATCACATTCTCGCCCGTTCTGCAATCAGCCAGTCTTTCACAAACACTGGCTGACTCCTGCATTTGTGTCTCTGTGCAAGACATGGGGTCTATTTGAATGAACAGGACACGGGCCACGTCTTAGAGGCCAACCCAGTGTGATCTTGCGGCCTAGATTTTGCTAACACTTTGGGCCTACTCTCTATAAAGTATAAGAAGTCAACCTAGAAGATTCCTTTCTGAGCATAATTTCTCAGAGCTCTGAGACCCTCTGTATACTTAAAAAATAATTTTTTAAAAACTTTTAGCTGATTTTAAAAATGCATTCTATTTTCCACTCTACATTATTTGTTCACTTAACAAAAAATTTGATTAAATCACTGTTCCTAAAATAGGGTAGGGGAGCACAGGGAAGAAAACACAAAATTCCTGCCTTCAGGAACCTGACTCTAAGTCACAGGCGTCAGGAGCAGAGCGACAGTCAGCCTGTTAGTTCATCTGTGGTTGCGGGTGGCATCCATTCACTCTCTCACTCCTTGGAAGTCTTTGGTGTGTGCTGTGTGCTTAGGATGGAGCTCTGGGGCCTCGGGAAGAGGTCTCAGGTGGGTTCCTGCCTTCCAGGCCCAGGGGAGAGAAAGGAATTCAGGGTCAAGTAGACTAGGAGGCCACTGAGACAGGGATTCTGAGTGCTTCTGAGGAAGGGAAAGGCCTTCAGAGAGGGAGGGAGGACATCCCAGGTCAGCCAGAGTCACCCCAAAACAGACCTGAGCAGGGGAAGAACATCACCCCAGATACCCAGGAGGAGGGAGCTGATGCTGCCGGGGCACCTCCTGGGGTGGAGGCTGTGCTTGCTAACCTGTTCCCCTCTTGCCTCCACCCAGAGTCCCCGTGGCCCAGTCACAGGAGGTTTGGCGTCCTTCATCCTCCTCCGGAGGCCCGACCTTCCCTCTGCCATAAGGAGCTTGATCCTACAGAGGAAAGCAAACATCAGAGACCCATCCAACACGGCTGCGGGTAAGTGGCACCAGGTGCTTTTGAAAATTTCTGGATATTGGGGTTGTCACTATGTAAATAGGCTGAATCAGAGCACGGAAGGAGCAGCAGAAGCTGATGACCCCTTCTGTCACTTTGCCGTCACCCACAGGTCCGGGTCAATTTCTAGCAAGAAATATAGAAAATCGACCAATAGATTAATTAATTAACTTCCAAGGATACATGACATGAAGAGAATGAACTGAAAAGGAGTAAATAAGGGTAAATGAGGAGGACACGTAAAACATCTTCAAAGAGGTGACACCTGGCACTTGTTACAGATCCAAGCTATGGGATGCGATGCAAAAGACCTGATTTTGGCTTTTAGAATATCATGATCGTTATGCACTGTATACATGTATCAAAATTTCACACTATTCCTCATAAAACTTGTGAAATTAAAATAATAATAAAATTCAAAGATATTTTAAAAATTTTCTGCAAATATCAACTGGGTAGATTCTAGACCTCCCCCAGACTTAGAGCTTCTGCCTAGGAGCAGGATGTAAGAGCAGAGGGCGATTAGCCCTGGTCACTTCCTAGCTTCCCAGAGGTGAGGAAGCCTTGGGAGGGGTCTCAGGTCACCCACTGCTGCTTCCTCAGCTCAGCCCCAGAAGGAGAACTGCCCATGGGCTCCGATGACCAAGGGGCTGTCCCTTCTGGGAAGAGTACCCCAGGTTACACTGCAGTCCAATCAGATTTGATACAGACCAAGTCTCCCCACCTTTGACTAGCCTTATTCTCTGGGTAGCACCCATCTCCCTACCCTCTCCCAGGGGGACACCCATGGTCCTGAAGGACCCTGCAAGAGAGAACACATACCGAATTTGTCACTGACCTAAGTCCCAGAAAAATTTCACAATAAAAGCAGATTTTCCTGGTAATGGTGCAAATACCAAAGAGAAAACAGTAACACTACTTAAAGAACTTGCTAGAACAGGCAGTCTTCCTTTTGTTTATCAACACGTTTGGCCTTTGTTTCTATTTGTGGGCTAACGGTTATGTATTATTGCCTGACAAAGCACCCCAAAGCGTCGTGACTTAAAACTGTAATTCCCACAACTCTACAACCAAGGCTGGGTTGGCGGAGGGATCCCTCTGTCCATACTGTATCTGCTGGAGATGGACCAGCCAAATGGCTTCCCCCTTACATGTCTGGTGTCCACTGGGATGGCTGGAACAGCCAGCTTCTGGCTATGAAGCCTTTCCAACAAGAGTGGCCAAACTTCTCTCTGTAGTAGCCCAGGACTCCAAGAGACAGTACTCCGTGAGGGTGAGCCCTAATGTCCTCGCAAACATCAACCCCTCGCAATCACTGACTCACATCCTGTTCCCTAAAGCAAATCTCATGGCCAAGGCCAGGGTCCACTGCAAAAGAGCTGGGAAGCGTCATTTACAGAGAGCCATAGTCATTTATGCAATCAGCAAACCCTACCTTAAACCAGCTTGCAGGGGCCTCGGGGTGCCCTAGGGTGGAAGAGCTGGGCCTTAGACCCCCAGATCAGACATTGTGGTGTGGACCCCAGCTTTGCCCCTACTGGTCGAGGAGATGTGGGGGAACTGTGTGACCTCTCCAAGCCCCCTTTTCCAAAATGAAGGTAGCAATAGAATCCCCCATGTTACCTTCAGGAGGGAGATCTGCCTGAGCTAAGGTAAGTAGGGCACTCCGTCCACGTCACCTGTTGGGAAATCCTGAGGGGCCAGAGAAGCTCACCGTACCCAATGGCTGGAAAACTCCAGCCTGGACTTCTCCCTGGGGCTTTAAATCAGACGAGGATGTAAAGATGAGTTCCTCTCCGTCACTCTTATTAAGTTTTAAAATATTGATTTTTAGGTAAAAGACTCAGAGAAATCACTTCATTTCTCTCCTCAAAGACAAAGTCAGGTGGAGCCTGGGAGACCCGGGTTGCAGGGATCACACCAGGCAGGAAAGAGCCCTCACCAAACAGTGAGGCCTCTGTTCCACTTGTCACTAAGGGGGACAACTGGGGACTTTTCTATTCATCTCCAGCAGGGGGAAAAAACACAAAACCTAAACATAGTACCCCCCAAAGTACATTTAATTAAAAGGGAACAAAGAAGCTTTGTGCATCTGAAGCCTCCCTGATTTGTTGTATTAAAAATCCAATTTATCCTCACAATAGGCTCGGGAGGGAAGAAGCAGCGGGTAGAGTAGGGAGACTCTGAGCTGACTGTCACCCCTCCCGCGTTGCTCCAGGTCATTTTCGTAGTCCTGAAGAGCACGGCAGCTTCCTTGGCCTTTCGGCAGCTGGTTGTCCCACACAAGACCCAACAGATTCCTTCCCCAAAAGATCAACCAATGGCCGATGCCACAGGTGAAAAGGCACCAAGCCACACCAGGGCAATGAGTGTGACAACCACAGGGTGGCGCCACTCCGCAGCCGCCAGAATGGCAAACATGGAAGGCAGGAAGGCAGGCAATGCCAAGGACTGGGGACCAGCATGCCTTTGGCAGCAGATGGCCAGGGCCACCGTGGGAAGCTGACTATATCTATCCCACAAACCCAGGTACCTGCCAAATAGCCGCGCACACACGAATTCCCAAATGCATATGCTAAAGTGTTCACGGGGGGCACAGTGTCTAGCACCCCCAACCTGGAAACTCCTCAAATGTCCATTAGCAACAGGCCCGAATTACATACATATGCTCATCAGTAAGGGGGACGGACAGCTTTAACACAGTGATATTCAAGATCGTCCCAAGTGTATTGTGGAGTGAAAGAAGTTAGACTCAGAACGCACCTAGTGTGTGGTTTCACTGCATGAAGTCCAAGAAAGGCCAAAGGGGTGTGTGGTGTGAGGAGTCAGGGGAGTGGTCACCCTGGCAGGGGGCGGTGGCTGGAGGGCAGGAGCAGGTCTTTCAGGGGTGCCGATAATGTCTGTCTCTTGATCTGGATGCTGGTTACACGCTACGTTCATTTTGTGAAAATTCACCAAGCTGGACACCTTCGGGCACCTTTCCCGATGTCTATAATGTTGTAATCAGAAGTAAAGTAAAGAGCACTGCCCAGCATGCCCAAGGCCCTGGGTTCAACCCCCAGCACTGGGGAAAAAAGTGAAATTTAAAAGCGTCTGCCAGGCAGCGACTCAGTGGGCCCTTGTCCCTCCTCCCATCCAACCCAGGGTTCCGGCCAGCCAGCTTGGTGGTCCTGCACAGGTTCCTGGTGCCAGCCTTCGGGAGGTTCTGCCAGGCCAACAGTGGTCCTCTGCCCCTGCTGGGCCAAAGTGAGCCAGAGTAGTGGATGTGGCCCACCCTGGGTGCTGTCCCAGGCATCAGGTAAAAGCCAGGGTTCCTGGGAGTCAAAGCTTGGGAGTGGCCACATGTGTCGTCCAGAGCCCTCTGTCCAGCCCTGAGGACCCCACAGTGCCTGGCACAGGGCCTCGCTCATGACTGTTGCCCAGACGGAGCTGCCCTCCCTACTGTTCCCACTTATCCCCTGTCCCTTGATCCCATCCCTTGCCTCTACATCAGGGTAAAATTTTGGGATTTCTAAGAAAGTCCAGGCCAGGAGAGATCCCTTGGGCACTGCCACCTGTCACTTCATCACTCACTCCAGAAAGCTGCCTGGGCAGGGTTAAGAAGAAAAGGATCACACCTCGCTCACTAACCTCCAGCGGCCGACATCACCCGCGTTGTGTGATTCCGCCCAGACTTTTCAACTACAGCAGTCCTCCCTCATCCAGGGTCTCAGTGTCCACGGCTTCTGTTGTCCACAGTCAACTGAGGTCTAAAACACGAGGTGGAGAATTCCAGAAATAAATAATTCAAAGTTTTAAGCGACTGTTATTAACAGTGTGAGTTAGCTTTTCATAGTGACGACCAAAATACCTGTTAAGAACAACTTAAGGAAAGATTTGTTTGGGCTCTTAGTTTCAGAGACAGTCCATGGGTGGCTGGCTCCAAGGCCGAAACATCATGGCGGAAGGACAGAGGAAAGCTGGTCAGCTCATGGCAGCCAGAAAGCAGAGAGAGGCAGAGAGAGAGAGAGAGAGAGAGAGAGGAAGCGGCCAGAGACAGAGTCCCTGAGCCCACGCTCCAGTGACTTCTTCCCCTAACCGTGCCCCACCTGCCTATAGGTACCACCCAGGAGTCCATTCAAATTATTAATCCATCGAACAAATTGATCCTCTGATGAGGTCTGAGCTCCCACAATCCACTCTTTTCCCCACTGAACAGCACTGCAGTGCTAACTCATGAGCTTTTGGGGGAGCATTTCGAATTCAAACCACGACACAGCTAATTGTTATAATTGTTCTATTTTATTATTAGTTATTATTGTTTATCTCTTACTGTGCCTAATTGATAAATCAAACTTTATCCTAGGGGTGTGTTATGGTTTGAAACTAAAGGTTCCCCAAATCTCATGTATTGAAGGCTTGGTCCTCAGTACAGCAGTGGGGCTGTGGGGGTATGATTGGACCATGACAGCTCTGACTTCATCAATGGATTAATCCATCAGTGGATGAACCCATACTGGAATGGGTTTTGAAAGAAGGGGTTTGTTATAAAAGCAAGAACTCTTTCTGCTTCCTTGCCACCATGAGGTGAGCAGCTCTGCTCTATCATGTGCTCTCCGCCATGATGTTCTGCCTCACCACAGGTGGCCCACAGCAATGGGGACAAGCCACCAAGAGCTGAAACCTCTGACACCATAAACCGGTATAAATCTTCCTCTTTGTAAGTTGATTCTCTCAGGTGTTTTGTCACAGTGACTGAAAGCTGACTAACACGGTGTATATATTTAAGAAAAAACAGCATACACACAGCTTAGTACTAGCTAGTTATAACACGTCTATGGCCTGGGGATTCTAATGGCCCTGGGGCTTCTACTTCCATAATGCCTCTCCAGTGAGTCCTCATCCCCCACCTGGCTAACTGTGGCTCACATCTGCCCTCGCCTAGACCAACAGACTTCGTAACTGCCTTCCTTGCCCTAGTCTCACCTTCTCCTCCCCTTCCCATCTTCTACTCTCGCCTTTTCTAAATCTAAATATGATCACATGACTTTCCTGTTTAGAAGCTCTCATGGTCCAATCATACCCCCACAGCCCCACTTCTAAACACTTTCTTCAGTGCCTTCCTGTGGCCCACACCATAGCCAGTCTCAGGACCCACGGTGATCCAGCCCCAGCTGAACTGCTCTGACCCAGATACTCTCGTCATCCCCAACCCTCTCTCCAGACAGACAGCACCCCAGGGACTTCCTGTCATTATCATTTTGTGAACTCCAGGGATGGAGACCCCAGGGCTGAGGTTGCTCCTTGAGGTTGCTCCCCTGATTCCTGCTGTACCACCAACTCAGAGATTCCTGGAGCACAGCCCCCAGTGGGCCATAGTGCTGGATGCCCCCACACTTTCCACATCCTGTTCCCTCTGCCTCGATGTGCCTTCCTCCTGTGTGACTGGAAAATTCCTATTTATGCCTAAACACCCAGCACCAACTCCTTCATGGTTACATGGTTGGCTTTCCTTTACTGTAACAAAATGCCTGACATAAACAACTTACAAGGAGGAAAGGCTTATTTGGACTTGTGGTTTCAGACCATGACTGGTGCTGTTGCTTTTGAGCCTATAGTGAGGCAGAACATGGTGGCAGAGGGTACATGTTGGGGCAGAGCTCCTCACCTCACGGTGCCTGGAAGCAGGGGGCAGGGGAAGGGGCAGGGGTCAAATATCCTTTTAAAGGTCACACCTCCAATGACATAACTTCCTTCTACGGGGCCACACATCCTAAAGGTTCCTCTATGCCCCAATAGCACACAGGCTGGCAACCAAGTCTTCAATGCATGGATTTGGGGGGACAATCCAGTTCCAAATTATCATGATAAGAAAGAGTGGGTTTCTCCCTTCCCTGAGTCACTCCTCTGCCTGACCTGTCAGCACTTCCTGCTCTGCATCGCAAGCACCTGTTTCCAATGCATTCTCACCGACCAGCGTAGGATCAGGAGCTACTTAGGGACTGGGATGGTGTCCCGTCTATTGCTACAGCTTTGTCACCCAGCGTTGTCTAGCAAGGAGCAACAGCGTGGTGATTTGGGAGTGAGTGAAGGACAGGTTCAGGACTATAGAAGGCTCCTGATCCTACAGAGGAGTTTCTGTAAGGAGAGAGAAAGGACTCATACTCTGCCAGTTCTGAAAGCTTCCTGGAGATATTGTCCTCTGTCCCGTGTGGTCTGCTGGCCCCACCTCCATGGCAGAGAGAGCACCACTGTTTTTTCTTGCTGGCTTGGCTGGTCTTGGGTGGGGTCATAGGAAATATAATGGGTGGTGGGGGCTACTTGATATGCATGCCAATTTAGTCACCTCCAACCTGGTCATGTTTCTAGGGTGCCAACCAAGGCCTCTGCTGAAAACCGCTTTCTTGACCTTGCCACCAAGAAAGTGGGCCCGAAAATTCAACCCTGGACGACCCTTGCTCACCCCAGTCCTTTTAAAAAATCCATTGCCCAGGACCATATGGAGGGTCTGGGGCCTATGAGCTTTGCCCTGTGTCCCCAGGACAGTCTGTCCCCAGTTCCAGAAATATGAATGTGGTGACTGCGCGGGCTCCCTGATCTCGCTGGGTGAGTACTTGGAGCAGCTGAAGGACATGGTGATCTTCGTCTTAGACTGCAGCTTCTCCCTGGAAAGGGCCTTGGAGAAGGTGGGGCTCCCCGGAAGAGACCCAAAAGGTCTCAGCCACGCAGGAGCATACCAGGTAGGCACACAACCCACCAGCAGAGAGAGGCCTTGTTGTAGGGACAGACGAGGCAAGGCACCGAAGACAGCAGGAAACAGTTTTATTTGGCTGCAGCCAGGTCCAGAGGGCACAGCGTTTGCTGTAATCAATCAATCCCCCGAACCCCGAGTTCAGGGAGCTTCAGAGTTTTATACCCAGCATGTAAGGGAGGGGCTCAGAAGTTCACAGTCTGCAGAAGTTCACATAGAAGCAGCTTTTTCTTTCACTGGTTTGGGCAAGTGAACCCTTCAAGGGCAACACCTGAGAAGCGGGGAGCTTCTTCTCCCCTTTCTTTCCTCCCCTGCCAGCTGTTACCATGGAACCCAATTGGTAACTTCTCTTATCTTATGAATGTGGACATCTCTGTGAAGCCCAGCTCCAGGCCAGAGGCCTTGTTTGCACATTTCTTCAAAGTCCTATACTGGATACATTTGTGAACAACTAGTAAGGGGGTGTCCAGCACCTGGAGTGCTGGTATCTTCTCAGCCAGTGGCCAAGTAAAACAGGGCGACACGAAAATAGGAAGTTTATCTACATTGGACTCTTTTGCAGAGACTCTTTTCCTGACAGTTCTAAAATCAGCCATGGAGAAGATTCCTGGAGAGGCCCAGTTAAGTCTTTTCTGTGGAGAAAAGGGGTGCTACTTCAGCCTGAAAATGTGGGTCAGCTTGCATTTTCCTGTGGTGGGGAGAACATTGGCATAGAAGGCAGAAAATCTAAGTTCTGTCCCCAACTCAGCCACTTTTGCAACCCAGGAAAAGTCGTTCACCTCTGAGCCAACCTCTCGCCCACCCACCTCCAGTACTGCCGTGACATCCAATGTGGCCCTTCTTGGCAGGGCATTGCGACCGTGTCCACCAAACCTGTCTGGAATGTGTCTGGGTCTTTTAATTTAGGGCCCCTCGGTGAGGTTTTTCAAACACCCCCCTGGTTCAGGTGCACATCTCTTCAAGGAAAATGTGGCTGGCTATGCTAATGCCCGGGGATTTGTGGCAGGGCCTCTGCCAGCGGCTAGCTGCTATGTTATGTCTGCACCAGGAAAACCTGGTCTTGTTCTTGGCTGGAGGTGACTGCACTGCAGTTGGCTCCCCCTGGGCTGAGCCTCTGATAGATGTTGTAACCCTTCCCTGTGCCTCTGGGCTTTCCTTCCAGCCATCACCTATCCTATCTGTGGGAGAGGATTAGCCTGGCATTCCACAGACCTCTTCCTGGACAGGAATGTCTGAGCATTCTCGCTGCTAGGTCAGTGCAGATGGTGACGTTGCAGGTTTCCTTATTCATGCAGGACTCAGATCGGAGATTTCACCCTGAGCCTGCAACGTTTATTAAAATGTCTGGTTTGGGCTCCTGCCAGAGAGGCCTGAGCTGCCTCTGGTCAGAAACAAGGGTGTCCACAGTCTGTGCTGCCATTCACAGGGAGCCATGTGCCCGACAGGTTTTCTTGAACTAGGGAAGGGCGGGGATGGTGCTGTGGCTGCTGGCTGGGCCCCAGAGCAGGGTCCAGCCCTGGAACTTACTAGCATTGGAGTAGGTGAGGGCTGGGAGGGCCTATGGCTCATCACACACAGCCTCTCATTTGAGATGAGGAAACTGAGGCAGAGAGAGACAGATAGACAAATAGACACTTGCTCAAGTCCCAAAGCCAACTGGAACCTGGAACCCCTGTCTCCCATCTATATTATGTCAACGAGGCAGGTGTGATCATTGAGGGACGCCTCGTGGAGATGCAAGTGTGTCCACATCATGTGCTTCACGTGGCCGTGGTTGCACTTGTACCATACTCACTGTCCCCGAGGCCTGACAGCGACCCCTCTGCTCCTGGGTCCTGGGACAGGTGGTCAGGCAGCCATCTTGGATCCTGCTGTCAGCCAGGAGGAAAAGCCACCTCCAGACAGAGGCCCCTTGGCCTTGGGGAGTGCTCCTGGCTCTGCCAGTGGCCCTGGAATGGAACCTGTCCCTCTCCCAGGGCTGTTCCGCAGACACCGGGCTGACAGGCACACCCAAGTTCATCCTGCTGCTGCCAGAGTGGGAACAGCAAGCCCTTGAGGTGACGGCCAAGGCTTTCCCAGGGGATGACAGTTCTGGCCTTGTCCTAAATCTTCCATAAGCCCCACTGCAGGGACCAGAAACCATTGAGGAGGAAGAACACACACACCCCGGCAGTGAAAGGCACCGGTCACCCTGGGCGACTTCTATTGAGACAGGGGTGAGGCAGGGCCCCGGGAGCTCTGGACGACTCTTTCCAATGTGGAATCTGGGGTTGGAACAACACCAGCTCCTCGTGGGATATTCTGCTCCCTTGCGTCTCTCCACCTGTGATTCTCTCAGAAGTTCCTTGTCTGTGGTCTCCCTTGAGACCCACGGAGAAAATTCACAGGGTCCATGAAATTGGATGGGAAAAAAAATACCTTTTTTATTTTTATAACCTCAAATTGAAGCACAGGGTTTCCTTTAGTTATGAAAGTCAGCAACACGCAGCCGCCTTACCAGCAGACCTGATGGCCAAAAGAAATCGCAGATATCTTCATCACAGCCCTCCCTGGAATGTCAAAAGTATCCCACACGGATCACTCTTCAGACTCACAGTGGTTGTAGATCGCCATTTGGTTCCTGAAGCTGTTGACGGGAAAGCACACGTACTGTGGCCTCACATTTTTTCAAGAACTAGTAACTTCATGTTGCAATAAAGCTGGTTGCCACTGGAATCCTATGAATTTTTTTTTAAGTGGTTAACAGCATGACTTTTAACCACAGGGCGTCCGTAGCTGCAGCAGGCCCCCAAAGGAATCCATGGCACATAAAAAGTTAGGATTTGCTGTTTTAAACCAGTGGTTATCAGCAAACATGCCCATCTCTATGTCACCTCCAAGTAGAGGGCGGATTTTTATAACAGCTCCTGGGACCTCCCCCTTCATTCAGCTACCTTGAACTCTGGGTGCTCAGGGCTTGGATCTGGGCTAAGACGGTTTTCTAACATTTTTCACTTGATCTGACAGACAACAGTGCCTGGTGCCCCTGTTGCTGGTTTCTGCTGCCCTCTGGTGGCCACAATGAGGACTGTTCCCAAAGACAAGCTGGAAAGGCTGCTGCAGGCCCCTTGCTCCATGGGAGGTGACCAAGGACAACCCTTTCACATCGGTGACCCAGGTCAGTGCCCAGACTTGTTCATGATTCTCACAGTGCCTTGGAGGACTCAGGAACTTGCCTGGTTCCCAGGGCCTGGGGGGAGGGGTGGGGATTGCAGGGCCTGGAGGAGGCCTAGAGGGTCCTGGAGCAGCCCCAGGGCTGAGTGTACAGAGGCCCCCGGGTTTAAAGCTGCTGCCCTTGGCGGGTTCGCCAGCCTCACTCACTGGGATCTTTGATTATGGTGAAGCCCCTGTGAACTTCAAATGAAACTGGGGGAAGCAGAGGGTGGCAGCAGGACTCTTTGTCCCAAGATCTGAGCTCAAAGCCACCTCTAATCTGGTCAGTGGCATATGTGGGCGGAGAAGGCTCTGTTCCCGATTTTCCCTGGGGCTGAAACCCACTGCTTCCCAGAGTATGAGCTCAATCTGAAAGTGAGTAAAAGGATCCAGGGGTGAAGGACTGTAGTTGGGAAGCTGCCCGGGGCCTCTTGGAGCTGGCAGAAGGCCTGATAAGAGTCTGGTGTTGGCCCTGGGTGAAACCAATGTACAGAGCTTGCCCAGCTGTGTACCAAAAAGATTTTTAAAAATCATGCAAACCTTGGCTTCTGTGAAAACACAATCAGCATTTGCTGCCTTCCTCATGTAAAGACAGCTAGGACCACCCACCAGGAGGGGGTCTGCTGAGCAGGCCTAGCATCCATCTTCCCTGTCCTTGTCCACCATGATGGCCACTCAGGTTGGAGGTGCTATTGGTGGTAAGCAACAGAGGTTCTGTGCAACGCGACTCAGTCTGTGTCGAGAAAAACTGGAAAACGCTGGCTTCGTTACCATCTGCAATGAAAGTAGAGCATTGGGCTCAATGCCTTCCGGAAATCACATCATGGAGTTTGAGTTTCCGGTTTCTGGAACCCTATCAGCCAAGATGGGCCACAAGTTATGGGGTATCCTGAGTTGGAAAGTCTCCTAGTCCCCTTCTCCTCCTCCTCAAATACCATTTGAGATAAACCTGAGACTAGGGTTCCTTTTGGAAAAAGAACCATACGCTACTCAATGTGGAGGGTACCTGCCAGGGGAGTGACCAATTTTTTTCTCTCTCTACCTGGAGAACTGTTGGGAATCAAAGCACTCTCTAGGCCTGACTATGGGGAGCCCGTGGAGTGGCGGCCAGGGGACATCCCAGTGTTCTGGCCTTCTCCACTGACCAGCCTCGAAGCTGTCAGCAGCTGCAGTACGTTGGGGGCACAAGGGGGCACCTACTTCTGACCTAGGGCAGAGCCAGTGGCCTGAGTTCTTGAAAGCAGAGGCTTAGAGGGCAACGATTTCCAGACCAAAGCCCGAAACAAGACTCTCTGCGTCCTTAACCCCAGGGTGGGTCTCCTCGCCAGAGCAGCTCAGAGCTCAAATACATTTCATCTCTAAAGACTCACAGCTCATCCCGACAGGAGGACTAATCTTTAGCTTCACTTTTCGAGACATCTTGGAGGTTGGTAGGGCCCTGAACACAAGATGCAAAACCAAGAAACACAACGAACCAAACCATTTCACATTGTCCAGGCATCCTTCCGTATCCATGGGAACTGACTCCAGGAAACGCCCCCATACAGGATACTAGAGTCCATGGGTTCTCAAGTTCCTTATAAATGACAATATTTTCATATCACCTGCAAACACACACACCCGTATACTTTGTCATCTCTAAATTGCCTCTATGAACTAATATAATGTAAATACTTAAATAGTTGAACACTGTATTGTTTAGGGAATAATGACAAGAAAAAAATGTCCGTACATGGTCAGTACAGACACAGTTTTTTTCCCTTTAGACTATTTTCAATTCACAATTGAAATACAGAGGCCAATTGTATTTAACCAGGTAATTGAAAACACCGTCAGTACATTTTTTCAAAGAGCACAAGTGATATTACAATGAAGAGACACTTGAGGGCACCCTCAGCAGTTCACAGCAAAATTGGAACATTACAGAAACAATAAAAATAATAATTGTTGCAACCCATTGTCTTAGAGCCAGGAAAATTCTGGCCTGGTCAGCCACACTTGCTCTAGAAGAAATAGAACTTACTGTTACTTTAGCTTATTTTGGAAGCGTTCACGAGAGTTTGGCTATCAGTACTTGTAACAAGAAAAGATTCTCTGTAATAAGGTGAAAAGATACGCCAAGATTCCCCAGGATGCTATTTATTCATTTACTTAACATGCGTTCATTGAACACCTACTATGTTCCAGGCCTGACCCAGATCTTGGGAATATAAAGCTGCATGAGACCAGATGGAGCCTTCAGAGAGCTTGTGATCATTTGGGGGTGGGGTTTGAGGGAGCTGTGTACACAACCTCCCACGCACAGTACTCGTGCCTGAGCACAGCAGTCTCTGGTCCCCTGCCATCAGACACCAGGATACCCTGCAGAACTCACCGCCACGGGCCGCCCCATACACTCCAGCCCTTTGGCTCCGGTGATAATTGTGTATCTGATTGCAAATGAGAACAAACAACATCATCAGTCAGGACAAACTTGAATCATATCAGCTTCAACCTTTAAATTCTGATTAGCAATTGACTGTTCTGATGGGTGATGGCTCTGGAGTGGCCATGCTATCTAAAATACAGAGAAACAACGACAGCACCCTGCAGACCCGGTGGTCCTTCCCTGTATGCGTCACATCTGGAAGGTGTGTACCTAGCAGTAGGTTTTCCTTTTGAAACATGGGCTGGCTCTGACTTTCTTCACATCTAAGAAATTCTACTGTTACGTGAATCCGAGACATTGTTATTTACTCAATTCACCTCTATGTTTTTTGAACACCTATTATGTGCAAGGAATTCTGAGATGAACAAGCAATGGTTCCTCCTCCCGAGGAGCCCAGCTGGGTGAAAGTAGCCTGCCCAAGGACAATAGTAACCACTGAAGGCAGAAAGGACCAAGTAAGGACCAAGCAGCCAGGAGCCAGGCGCAAGGAGAGAAGCTGAGATACCGTGTCTGGTGCAGTAACGCCAACCAGCACAGAGGGCTGACTCTGTGGCAGGCACTTGGCTAAGCACTTTTATGTGCATTTTCCAATTTAGTACTGACAACGACCCCCGGAGGTATTATCATCGTTCCATAATCGAGGAAATAAGTGTAGAGAGGAGAGAGTCACATCTCAAACTCGAGTGTGTCTGCCACGCTGAAGCTGCTCCTTGGTAACTATGCTGCAGCACCTCGCACGGCTGCGATCTAGTAGGGGAGAGTTTTCTTAAAGAACAAAATTAGCATAAGCTGAAGCAAAATATAAGTGCTACGAGAAAAATAGAAACCACGTTCCCAGTGTTCGCAGCCAATCTAACATTCCCTGGAAAGCAGACGGAGATGCCGAGATGCTCTGTAAACACTTGGTGGTCTCCATGGCTTCAGCGCTGGCCCCAGCTGTGACTGTACCTCCCTTTTTTTGTCACCCTCGACTATCTCTGCTTTCCTAGAACTCGGAGGCAGCTGTCTAAATGGGCCTTCGGTCCTAAGCTCTGGTCTTGGTGCCGCACAGGCCAAGTTGGGGCGTGGGTGCCATCTTGCCATCCACAGTGGGCAAAGGCGAGAGTGGCCGGGCCCAGTCCTTCCTGTCGAGTGTTGCAGAGGCTCCAGTGGCTTTCACCAGCACTCCAGGACGCACGGTGATGACCGCCCTGAAGGATACAAAGACTCGGACCAGCTGTCTCAGCCCTGAGGCGACCCCAGAGGTCCACCACGTTTCCCCAGACCCTCTGCACTGTAGCATTCGTCAGCTTCCGCCGTTCAGAAGATCAGAGAACTGGAGGCGACCATCTCCATAGACCCAGGTAAGACAGAGCAGTCACACCCAGTGACCTGGAGAGACTCATTCCCTGCTGCAGTGCTCAGGGAGAAGGGCAGGACCTGGGCGGGCTGCAGCTCGAGGGTGGAACGCTTCACCATCAAGAGGCATGAGGCCTGGGTTCCATCCCCCTGCCCCCCCACACCCACACACACACAAAAAAAAAAAAACTCTGCAAACTGGGTCCACAGCATGAGTTTTTTAAATGCTCATCCTGCATGTGAATCCCAAGGAGGCTGGAGGTCAATGCACCCAGACGCTAACGTTGGCCATCTCTCTAGGCGGTGGGTGATCTTTTTTCTTTATGACTTTTCGCTGCTGTTCTAAATGTCAGCACTGAACACAGGAAGGGAGCCTGAGGGGAGAGAGTGCCCGCTGGGCGCCTTGCTACCCAGAACCTAATGGGCCAGGCAGAAGAGAAAGAAAGGGAGAGTGGCTTCTAGGGGCAACTGCCCCCATTTAAAAGAGGCTCCCCACGTACTCATTAAGGTGTCCAATTTCCCCCCCCGTTAGTGCCGTTGCCCTGGGTTGGACACAGATTGGACTTTTACACTGGGCAGAAGGTGGAGGTGGGGGCTGGACGGCTCCCCCTTGAGGTCTGGGTGGGCTACAGCCTCACCAGCTTCCAGCCAACCTGCAGAGTGTACATGTGCCTCAGGGAAGGGCCGGCAGGGACGGCTCCCCTGCGGTCTGTGAGTCATGGGCGCGGGACAGGCTCTAGGATCCTCCAGGCGGCTGCTGATTCCAAGGAGGAAGAGGTTGGCTGAGGGCCTTTGGAGGCTGTGAACTTCCCCTCCACCTACCTCCAGGAGCGGAACCCCGGACGGCCAGCAGAGGGCGCTGTTTCGCCCGCTGTCTGGGAAGGGCAGACTGGGTTCCCGGGGTCTGTGTTCTCAAGAGCGACCTACCTGAGTCAGTGGACAGGACTTCCAGCAATCGTGCTTCCCTCCTGGGCTTGGGGAAGATTCCTGGGCGTCACTCTGTGCCGAGCATCATGCTGAAAGCACGACTTGTCCCATCTTATTAAATTCTGCCAGTGCCTGCGAGACAGCTATCGTTAACTTCACTTAACACACGAGGAAACCGAGGCACACGAGTTTAGGAAACTCGTCTAAGTCCACATAACCTCCCAGTTGGTCCAGCGGAGCTTGAACCCATGTCCACCGACTCCAGTGCCCATGATTTATCCGTGTTGGCTAAATTGGAGTCTGAGTCCACCTGGTACGTCACGGCATCACCTGGGCAGGTAAAGGGAGGTTGCGTCACCCCCTGGCTCACAGTCCACTCCTTCATCTGCACCTTCGTTTCCCAAGGGATTCCTGGATCAGATCCATGGTGGGCGGCCCCTACGGAGCACAGAGGGGTGAGGCCAGTCTGGGGCAGTGAATTCTTGGGCCAGACTCTCAGGACCCAGACAAAGCTATTTCCGGTGACAGTGTAAGAGGACAGCTCCTGGCAGGGCCGTGGAGCAGACAGCCTGGGACCCTGTCCCCTGCTGGCCGCACTGTAGCCCGGAATCTGACAGAGCAGACCAGCCTTAGAAATGGCGGCTTTTGTCCCCTGGGGCTGGGAGCAGAGATCATGCAGTCATGAAGCTTCCCACTGAACCACCGGGCCCAGCTGCCCGCCTGGTCTCTGGTCTGCTCATTCCTTTATTCCTCCTGTAGGGGATGTGGCTTCCTTTGCGTGCAACACATGTAAGTTCAGCCCACCACAGGCAGAGCCAGGACCCTCCCATGCAGCGGGCAGGTGTGCATGGTCTCTTGGTGGATCGTGGATGGATTGTGTGTGTGTGTGTGTGTGTGTGTGTGTGTTGCTGGGGCTGGATCACAGGGTCTAGCCCACATGCTGGGCCAGTGCTGTGCCGCTGAGCTACATCCCCAGCCCCTGGGTGGATATTTTCTAAACTTTGCACGTATTTTCTTCCACACACACATTCTTGCCCACGCTGTTGGCTCTCCCACTTAGCACAGGCTCATGAGGAAGAGGAATTATTAACTCAGCCATTCACTTAAAATTTTTAAAAAAATTAAAAGGAACTGGGAAGGGTACTGACCACAGAGGGGATGAATCCTTTGCTTAATAAGGGTGATGCGAGAGGTCAAGCCCAGCGCCGCCCGGCAGTGCCCTGGCAGACTGTGCGTGTTGGGAAAAGGAGGCTCAGAGGCAGATTAATGGCTGTCTGGACGTATTGATTTCATCTTCTAAGGACCATCTTAAATCCTCAAGAACAATAGATGATTTTGATTGCCACTATATTAAATAGGCAGACAGGAGATTTATGACAGCGTCCAGGGCACTCAGAATTATTCAGCAGGCATGAGAGTCACATGGTGTTTTTTTAAAAGGATCTTGCACACGAGGTCCCTGGAGAATCTGAAGGAATACCAGGGATATAGGGGGACAGTAATGATTTTTGCACTGATAATAAAATCATCATAAATGGATGCAGGGATTTTGGTTGACCAAACACCCCCCCCCCTTAGTGCTCACCATGCCCTATGGAATACAGTACTTCCTGATTGTTTCCTTTAAAAAGCTGTGATTCTTCCCCCCTCTTATCAACAGTACTTCATGCTCATTATAGAAGCATCAAAAAATATATGAAAGTTAAAAAAAGCACTAAAATTTATCAGAACCACATTGCAATTAGCCAATATCGACAGTAATTTTTTTCTTCACTCTCAAACCTCTGCAGGCATGCATATGGACTAGAATTCTAGTACACTACTTTATAACTTGCTCTTTGCACTTTTGAATATATAGTGAACGTTTTCTATATCACAGTCTTCCACAACGTCCTTCTTAATGTTTGCCTAGAATTCCATTATATTTCTATGGAATGTTATCTATTTATAGAAATGTTCTGCCTTTGATTAATATCCCAGTACTTAACCCCATAAATAATACCATAGTGAACATCCTTATCACTAAATTTGTCTACACACTCGTGATTTCTTTACTAGGTATGCTGCAGACTAGAAGTGGGTAGCTGCCTCTGTGGAATGTACAAATCTAAGATATAGACAAAACTGTTTTAGTTCCCACTTGGAAAACTGAGGCTCAGAGAGGTCAAGAGGTGTGGCTAAGGACACACAGAAGTGACTTGCTAGCACCTGCACAGATCCAGCCTCTGGATCATAAGTTCAAGGCCAGGCTGGGCAACGGAGCTAGACCCTGTCTCCAAATTATGGGTGTGGTTCAGTGGTAGAGTGTCCCTGGGTTCAATCCCCAGATTCATAAAAGAAAAAAAAAAGAAAAGAATCCGGGTCCGGGAATGGTGCACCGTCCCTGGGACAGCAACATGGTGCAGGTGCTCTGTAGAGCAGTATGGCAGCTGCTTAAAACATTAAAAATAGGATTCCCCTCCATCCAGCACTAATCACAGTTGTGGTAAGAAACACATAACATAGTTGTCAAAAAATGGAAACAACCCAATTCTCTGCGGATGAATGGATGGACATGCAAAATGGGGTGTAGATGCACAGCGGAATATTACTCAGCCTTGAAAAGGGAGGAGATTCTGACACAAGTCACAACATGTTCGAACCTTGAGGACACTTTGCTAAGTAAAATAAGCCAGTCATGAGAGGACAGATACTGTATGATTCCACCTATAAAGGAGGGACCTAGAGTTGTCCAGTTCACAGTGATGGAAAGTGGAATTTGTGTTGCCAGGGGCTTGGTGGAGGGAACATGAGGGCTTGGTGTTGAATGGGTCAGAGTTTCAATTTAGGAAGATGAGAGTCCTTGAGATGGGTGGTGGTGACAGTCACACAAGGTGAACGCACTTAGTACCACCAAATTAAAAACGGTTCAGATGATGGATTTTATATCTTGTGCCTTTTTCCACAGTTAAGTTTTCTTGTGGAGTGCAGGCTTAAAGCATGCACCTTGGGAGGTGGACGTGCAGGTGAGCGCCTAGAGCTGCCTGCGCCACCAGGATGCCTTAGAGAGCTGTTGACACCCTGGGAGCCGCAGTGAAGACACTGGGGAAGTCCAGGGAATAAGTAAAGATGGAGCAAAGGACCCGGTTACCCCCAGGGACCCCTCCAGGGAAGAGGAGCAGGAGGGAGGGAGAGCAGCCAGCAGGGAGAGCAGAAGGAGCCCATGTGTGGCCATGGGCAGAGAGGGTCTCGGGGGCAGGGGATGGCCCAGGTCTGGTGCTGCTCGCGGCCAGCTCCGTTTCCGTGGGACCCTGCACTGGAGGGCACTTTTTTATTTTTTTTTTTTTAGCAGCGGCTCCCCCGGGAGCTGGGCTGGGCAGCTGCTCTGTGGCTGCGACTTAGAGCTGGGGATGGTTCTACTGGATTCTGCAGAACTTTCCTTACATTTGAATGAAGAAAAGAATCAATCTGGCCTTTTGATGACAGTGATTTCAGTCCTTTGGTGACTGAGGCCCAGAGGTCCCCACGTGTCCTTCCTCAGGTGCCACCCCCTCTGGGATGCCCATGTTCTCTGCCCTGTTGGTCCCCTGGGCCCCCTGACGGGTACCTACACCCTTGATCCCCTTCTGAGGACGTGAGAAAGAGCCGCCTCTGCTTAGTGCCCCCTTTGTGCCAGGCAGTCGGCGGGTGCCACCTCAGGGAGCCATCACGGCTGTCCTGGTAGGTGGGCGTGACTTGGCAGAGGGGGACATCCAGGGTTTGGGTGGCTGGTAGGAAGTGGACGAGATTCCCACCTGCAGCCCAGGGAGGGGCTGGGGCTCTCAGCCTGTGTGACTTCCTGTCCCCTGTCCCCAGTCCCCCAGTTATGGCCCATCACTTCACAGGTGGACCGTCCTGACCAGCATTCCCCGATGACCACCTCGTGCCTGCCCCTCAGACGGGGCCGCAGCCAGGCCCGCAGCAGGGCCTCTCGCAGTGACCCTGGTCCTCACCTCATCCTGCCCCTTGGGCCCTCGGGGATGGCGCATCGGCTCACAGAGGGCCCGGGGCAGCTGAGGGATGGAGAGCCTGAAGGAGCCCCTGCCCTGAGGCTGCATTTGTGACACAAGCGTGTGGCCTTAATGTAGAGAGTAGGGAGCGAGAAGTGGCCTTACCCTAACGTGACAGTGTAGGAGCCGGTGATGGGGATTATGGAGATGGCCGAATCGCCTCCAAAATACCTCCTGGTGCCCGTCCAGGAGCCCTGCAGACCCAGGAGGCCTGCAGTGTCATGCGGGAGACCCCTGCCCCCAGCTCTGTCCCCATCCAGCTCGACATGAAGAAGCCTTCATCCTGGGCCCACGAATAAACCAGATTCCACCCCAGACGGCTGTGAGATAGGCGGGCGAAAGCTGGGTTTGTGTATATTTTGCTCATGTTCTACCACAGTGGGTATTATTTTTATAATTAGAGCAAGTGGTTTTTTTTTTTTCTTTTTTTCAAGACCCAAATTCATCTTGGAAATCACTCCCAAATAAGTAGCTAACCCAAGGCTGGGTCTCTGGGGCTTTCTTGAATTTCCCTGAAGGTATGCCATTGGTGGTGGGGGGGAGGTGGGAACTTGGGGTGAGAACTGGAGTCCTGACATCGACCCCAATACTTGGCATTGCCCAAGCTGTTCAGTAGCTCTGAGCCTTGGTTTTCCTCTTCTATAAAATGGGAATAACAATGGTATTTATTCCACAGAACTGTGAAAGTTAAGTGAGAGTGTGACGTCCAGTGCCCAGTGGAGGGCCGCACACTGTCACCGTGGGCACGTAACTGTGTGCCCAGCACTCTCCCTGGCTGGCACAGGCTTGGTCCGTGTGGGGTTCTGGGCGTCTTACATGCAGCGTATGTGCTTGTCCACGCTGGCCTGACTCCACGCTCCTCCGTGCCAACCTAGAGCTTCCTTAGCACCCTGTGTCCTGGCCTGGACTGACTGAACAGCGTCCTGCAGGAGGACATTGTTCCAGAGTGGTCTTGACGACCCTCCAAAGGAGCCCTTGGGGAGTGAACTTGAACTTCCAAAACCTAACACCAGGCCTGATGTGTCCACCCTTTGCCGTTTTCTTCAAGGTGCTCTGAAGACACCGATCCCAATGTCAATGACCAAGGTGAGAAGACGCTCGCAGGTCCTGGGCAGAGACGGGGACCCAAGTCACCCAGGTATGTGTGTCCGGTCCCAGATCAAGTGCCCGATGGGAAACACCCACGTGCTCCTCACTCCCCGCAAAGCCTCTGCACAGCCCCGGAAGGTGGTCTGCAGGGCCCCTCTGTCACAAGAGGCGGGGAGCTGGGGCTGTGCCAGGGCTCCGCAGAACCTCTGGAACCAGCCGGTGTGTGGCAGCAGGGAGAAGCGGCTTGTCTTCTGACAAAGGAGGGGAATAGGAGGATTTTAAAAAAATTATTAGCAGTTTCAAACCACAGGTCAGGACTCATTAGATAGAAAATCCTTTCAGCTGGGGGACCCTGGCTCCTTTGGGTAGTGGAATTATGGTGGCATTGTAAAGCTGGCCTGTTAATATTGAGTCAAGCTCCTCCCTCCCCCGTCGTCTGCTTCCCAGTGGGGGCTGAGGAGTACATTCTGAGGCCGCCTTGGTGGCCCACCCCCTCAAGGCACAGGGCATGTTTGACATTCCAGCACAATCAAAGGACATGGACAGGCATGGAGATTTTTTTTTTTTTTAAACATTTACAGTGCGCAATGGTGCGCACCTGTCATCCCAGTGGCTCTGGAGGCTGGGGCAGGAGGATCGCAAGTTCAAAGCCAACCTCAGCAATTTAGAGAAGCCTTAAGCAACTTAGAGAGACTCTGTCTCTAGATAAAATATTTTTAAAAGAGTAGGGATGTGGCTCAGTGATTAAATGCCCCTTTTGGGTGCTGGGTTCAATCCCAGTACCAAAAAAAAAAAAAACTTTTACAGGAAAAGGTTTTTATGTTGTGGTAAAATACAGATAACAAAAACTGTGTTGCCATATCACCCCCAGAGCCTCATGCAAGCTGCACATACAATGCTCACCACTGAGCGCCAGCCTGTTTCCCATTTCCCTCATTCTTTTTTTTTTTTTTTAAGGTACTGGGATTGAACTCGGGGGCCCCCAACCACTGAGCCACACCCCCAGCTCTCTTTTGTACTTTGTTTAGAGACAGGGTCTCAGTGAGTTGCTTAGTGCCTCATTGTTGCTGAGGCTGGCTTTGAACTCGGGATCCTCCTGCCTCAGCCTCCCAAGCCACTGGGATGACAGGTGAGCGCTGCTTCCCCCATTCTTCAGTGTACAGTTCCCAGTGTTCAATGCATCCACAGGTTGTGCAGTCACCCCCTCATCCATCGCCAGAGCTCTGTTCCTCTCCTCAAGCTGAAGCTCTGGACAGGTTCTACACCAACTGCCATCCCCCTCCTCCCAGCCCCTGGCCACCACCATTCTACCTTCTGTCTCTGTGATTTTGACTCCTCAAGAGGCCTCATAGAAGGGGGTCTTGCCTTTTTGTGAGTTGCTTGTTTCACTTAGCAAAGTGTCCAAGAGTCTCCCAGGTTGCGGCATGTCTCTGAATTCCCTTCCTCTTCAAGGCTGAATAATATTCCCATGTGCGGTTAGCTGTTCATATATCAGTGGCCCATGGGCAGCCTCTCCCTGTGCCTATTGTGAGTTATGCTGCTAGGAACATAACATGGGTGGGTGTGAACCTCTTCAAGTCCCTGCTTTCAGTTGTCTTGGGTACATACCCAGAAGTGGGATTGCTGGATATGATGGTAATTCTATCTTTAATTTTTTGAGGAACATCCATACTGTTTTCCATGGCAGAGTTGAGGTTTTGAAGAACTGCATCGTGAGGGGACTTAGATGTAAAAACACCATCTATGTGCTTCAACTGTATGATGGGATCATCAAAACCATATTCTTGCGGTGTACTCCTGTCATCCCAATGACTCAGGAGGCTAAGCAGGAGAATCACAAGTTCAAAGCCAGCCTCAGCAACTTAACGAGGCCCCGATCGACTCAGCGAGACCCTGTGTCTAAATCAGATACAAAAAAGGGCTGGGGCTGGGGCTCAGTGGTTGAGTGCCCCTGGGTTCAATCCCTGGCACCGAAAAAGAAAAAAAAAACAAAACATATTCCTGCTAAAAATACAACCAACAGCAGCAACAGCTGGCACTTACGCCTGTAGGTGTGGGGCTCTGTGCCAAGACCCTCCTGTGCCCCTCCTTGTCTAACCCTCTCGGTGCTGTGTCGGGTGGCTCTCCCACATGCTGGAGGCTGGGAAGGCCCGTGACACGCGGACCCGGCAGGGGACCCAGTGTGGCTCTGCCGGCCACGCCATCCAGGCCCCTCCTCCCCCCCCCCCCTCTGGAAGTTCATCTAGTGTTTGATTCTTTCGTTTTCTGTTTCAAATTGTGTTTTATTTCTGTAAAGTGAACAAGAACCTGGAAGGGGGACACAGTGGGCCACCTCTGGGTCAGGCGGCTCTGTCAGTGGCCCCCAGACATCCCAGTCACCATGACCTCCTGCTCTCGCAGCCTCCGGGTCTGGTAAGGAGATCGCTAAGGACCCCACGGGCATCTTAAGATCACGTGATGGCCTGGTCCCAGGAGAGGCCCCGCACAGAGCAGGATAACAGAGTCCAAAGACAGGACCCGGCCAGGCTGCCGCACTCCCCGGAAGCCCTCTGCCCTTGCTCCCTGGCAGATTTGACCACCTGGTGGCCACAGAGCGCGGGGAGGGCTGCCCATGGCAGGCGGGGAGGATGAAGATCAAGCACGTGGTCGATGCCACTGACCACCTTTTCCTCGCAGCACAGAGGATTCCTGGAGTCTCTCCAGCTGGTGAGTGGGCGGCGCTGAGGACTCCACCGAACCTCCTCTGGTCGGCCCGGAAGACAGTCTGGAAAGGGTTACGCAGGTGCAGTGGCTCTCCACTCCAAAGACGCCTGTGTAGACACTGTTCAGGACATTCCTCCTCAGGGAAGGGGAGCCACACTTAACAGGGCTTATTCCATTTGCCTGACTCTACAGTAAGGAAGACAGTAATAAAATAATAGTAATAGTAACCAAAGACGCTGGCCTATTAGTTGGGTCCTATAGGATGGAATGTGTCGTGTGTCATTCATGAAACATTGATTTTTAGTGTATCAGGTCGATGAAGAGAGTCTGACCGCCCCTGACAATGTAACTCTGGTAATTAGTGTTTGCACAGAACTTGATTTTTTTCCAAGAGGATCTGCAGCCACTGTATAATTCAGACCTCTTAAGATCCCTGCAGGGGACGCATCGAGGTGCCTCATCAATTACTTTGGCTGGTAGAATTAGGAACAGGGGCCAGACTCTGGGTCCCTGAACTGGTTTGGAATCATGCTGCATTTATGAATTTCTGAAAGTTTTATTGTAACCCCCAGGAGACCAGCTCCTCTCCCCGCGGGGGTCCCGATGGGGCGGGGGCAGGCAGGCGCTTTAGGCCCTTGTCTGTCACTCTGTGTCTGGGTTCTCTCCATCCAAGCACTTGAGAGTGTCCCCGCCTCATTAGTCCCCTTTGACTTTTGAGGTTTTGACAGACAATGAAAGCCTTGTGGGCTCTTAGAGAGTTTCTGCAAACCTTCCGCCTTTCCCAGAAGAGGCCGGGTGTGGCCCTGCCGTGGGGCTGGCCTGGCTGGCCTCAAGTTTCCTGTCACTCTGGGCAGTTCTGGGGGGGGAGGGTGAAGAAGAAAAATGTCTCCCATTTCCAAGGGGCAATCAGCAACCCGGCTCTGGAGGAGCGGCTGGCATCCCTTCCCTTCCCACGGAAGGCACCCCAACCTGGACGAGGACACCCCCAGGTCCCTGGTGCTTTCTGGCTTGGTCTACCCCTCAGGAAACCCATGGTGCCGTGATTCTCCACCAGGCAGCAGGCGGCCATGGTCTAGAACATTGTTCTGAGAAACTTTTTCAGGATGTGACTGGTCATTCACAATGGTCTAGTTCTTCTGGCCGCATCTGGGAGTCGGGCTCGTATCTCCACCATCCCCCAAAGAATTCCACACAGCCCAAGCCCTTTTAGAAGTGGGCTCAGCGCAGCGTTAGCCCACTCTGCAGCGGGAGGAGGAATCTGGTCTGGCTCTGAGGCCCCGGACGCACACCAAGCATGAAAGGTTATCAAGACAGCTGTCACCGCGTGGCCCAGGCTGGTCCCAATCTCCTGCACTCCTCCTGCCTCAGCCCCGAGGACCTGGCACTGGGACTGTGGCACATGTCACGAGGCCCGGCTTAGCTGACCTAGTCCACAGCTGGCCTCCAGAAACACCTGGACACGGGATCAGTGTCCTGTGTCAGAACACCCCTCAAAGGGTACAGGCTGCGGGGCTTGCTGGATTTCCAAAACTCTGGTTTCTTCAAGGATGGAGGTGTCCGCTAATTCTTTTTAGCAGGTCTTCCTGTCTTGACCACCATAAAACTTGTTATGCAAGTTAACATACTAATTAAGAAATGGGGCTGGGGATGTGGCTCAAGCGGTAGCGCGCTCGCCTGGCATGCGTGCAGCCCGGGTTCGATCCTCAGCACCACATACAAACAGAGATGTTGTGTCCACCAAAAACTAAAAAATAAATATTAAAAAATTCTCTCTCTCACTCTCTCTTTTTAAAAAAGAAAAAAAGAAATCCTCTGCCACCTTGAGTGTGTGTCCCTCCCCCAATTAGGGTATATCAGATGACAAGTAGACCTCCTACAGTGGCTCTGTCACATTCTTTGTGTTGTGTGTGTGTGTTGTGGGGGGGGGGATTGAACCCAGGGGCCTAACCATTGAGCCACATCCCCAGCCCTTTTTTATATTTTATTTAGAGACAAGTTCTTGTTAAATTGCTCAGGGCCTCACTAAGTTGCTGAGGCTGGCTTTGAACTTGGAATCCTCCTGCCTCAGCCACCTGAGCCACTGGGATTACAGGCATGTGCCACTGCACCTGGCCCCTTTCACATTCCTGAAGCAGAGACCTTTAGAATGGTTGTCCTCGGCCAGTGAGATGCCACCTAGTCACACTAGCAGAGCTCAGTGAGTGGGAGCCCCTCAAGGGGAGATCCTTGTCTTCACCATCTGCAGAGAGGGTGCTGCACCCATGGCTGGAGAGGGGACCCAAGAAGGGACATGCCCATGCTCTGGTGAGTTCCAGATTTGGACTCGTTTCTAAACAGAGAAGTTTCTAGAAGACCTGAAGGAAAAGCAATGTCTTTTCAGACAAGTTGTCAAAAAGTACATCCAGCCTGGGCAACTTGGTGAGCTCCTGTCTTAAAAGAAAGAAAAGCCGGGGTGTGGCTCAGGCTTCAATCCCCAGTGCCAGAGCCCACCGCGCAGCCCACCTCTCAGCCCTCCCAGAGGCAACCAGGCACTCGTGGGGGCTGCCCGGCCGCACAACCGCCCCCCTCTCACCCTGGTCCTGTGCACCCCAGATCCCTGCCCCTCAGGAGTCGGGATGGAGGTGACCAGCTTGGGATGGCAGAGTGAAGGAGGCCGGGAAGAGGCACGTTCTCTGTGGAGAGGTCACCACCTGTGATGTGGGGGCAGACTTCGCTGTCACTGCTGGTAAGTATGTGGCTGGCTGTCCGGCGGGCCAGCTGCCCCCGGTGAGGGACCTGCAGTGGGCGGTCCAGGCCGTAAGCTCCTCTCTGCAAGGGGACTGGAGGGCACAGGGCAGGGGAGCCCCGGCTCTCAGCCCTGGCCTCTCATGCAGATTTCACCATTGACTGCGGGCCGGGCACCGCCGCAGGGGCTGGGTCCCAGCCGAGTGGCTCCCACTCCACAGACCATGGCTCCAGGCTTGGGAGGCAGACGGTGAGGCCTGACAGACAGGTGTAACCGACGGGCAGTGGTCGAGCCGTGGGGGCCGCAGGGCAGACCGTGAGCGAACGGCAGGTTTGGCCACCAGGAAGCTGCCACCACGTGGTGGGCAGGAAGGAAACAACCTGGGAAGGTCCGCAGGAGGCCAAGGGCTTCCCATCTCCTCTTCCGCTGACTCCTGGCTCGGCTACCCGGCCCCTCCTAGCTGCTGCCCTTCTCCACGGGGACCAACCCTCCAGTGCCCAGTCCTTCAAGGCCTCTTCCCTGGCCTCCCCACGAGTCTCGGGATCTGCCAGATCCCTCCGAAGGCTCTTTCTGGCTTCCTTATCAAAATCAACCTGGAGGAGCAAAGGCCCCGGGGTCCAGCCCAGGGCAGGAAATACTGAACCCTGATTGGGGAATTGCCTGAGGCTCGGTGGGCAAACCGGGGGACTCAGAACTCTGGGGACCCCAGGCTTGGGGGAGTTTTACCTCTGGGAGCTCAACCAGCTGCTCCCACCAAATATCAGGGGATCCCCTCCTGCTGCTGGCCCGGGAGGAAGAAAGGATTGTTTTGAAATATACCAGAACATTCTGTTCTTCTTAACACGAGCTGCCTCAGGAGAAACCATCCCGTCACAATCAGCCCAGCCCCAGCCCCGGCCCTGGTGGTATTCTGCCCCATGTCAGGGGGATGGACAGACCGAGCAGCACTGGTGAGGGTCACGGTCCAGGGGCACCCGCTCCCTGCTGTGGTCTGCAGGGGTTTAACACCCAAGGCCCTAAAATAACTCTTAGGTCATAAATAGCATTTAGAGGGGCTGGGGATGTGGCTCAAATGGTAGCGCGCTCGCCTGGCATGCATGCGGCCCGGGTTTGATCCTCAGCACCACATACAAACAAAGATGTTGTGTCCGCAGAAAAATAAAAATGTTAAAAAAAAATTCTCTCTAAAAACAAAACAAAACACTTCTTAAAAAAATAAATAAATAAATAAATAGCATTTAGAGGGTGGAAACTTACTCCAACTATAATGTTTAGAGGTGGGCCTTCAAGAAGTGTTAGACTGGGCCATTAGGGATGAGCCCCTATGATTGAATCCTGGTGGCTTTTTAGGGAGACACACACACACACTCTTGTCATGAAGTGATGGGGGCAAGGGTACTCACTAGAGCCTGAACCATCCTGTTGGGACTTCCAGCCTCTACGACCAACAGCCAAAAACTTTTTTCTTTATAAAGTAGTCTGCCTTGGGTATCTCATCATAGTAAAGAAAATGGCTAATACACTCACTGAAAGACTAAGATAGAATCACAAGGCTACAGAACACTTTCACTCCTACCACATCTTACGTCCACATTACCAAAGGCCCATTTACTGCAGTTCTTTTTTATTTATTGATTTATTTATTTGGTACTGAGGATTGAACCCAGGGGTGCTTAACTCACTGAGCCACATCCTGAGTCCTTTTAATTTTTTTATTTTGGGGACAGGGTCTTGCTAAGTTCTTAGGGCCTCACTAAGTTGCTAAGGCTGGCTTGAAACTAGCGATCCTCCTGACTCAGTGTCTCAACTCACTGGGATAACAGGTGTATGCCCCCCACCCAGCCCACTACAGTTCTTTTTACCAAGTACAGGATGTACACCTTTCAACAAACAATTACAAGGCACATAAAGACACAGTTTAAAGAGTTTGAACAAGCATCAGAACCAAAGTTGAGCATGTTGGAAGTAGCAGATGAGGAGTTTTGTTTGGTTGTGTTGTTGTTTTTTGTAAATGTGGTTAATAGGCTAAAGGATTTAATGGAAAAAGTAGGTAACATGCAAAAACAGACGGATAGAAAAGGCGACGGGAAGCACTGGGGAAAGATGCTGCTAAATGATATGGTTATGTTTTGTGAATACACATGTATGTAACCAAAAATCCCCCCATTATGTACAACTATAGTGCACCAATTACAAATGTGGAGGAAAAAAACAGATGGAAAATGTAGGCAGATGGAAATTCTAAGAAAGAGTTTTAGAATGACAGAAATGGAAACACTGTGACAGAAATGAGGAATGCCTTTGACGGGCTCATCAGTAGACTGGACACGGATGAGGAAAGACTCTCTGAGCTTGAAAACATGGCAATGTAAACTTCCAGAATTGAAAACCAAAGACTGAAAAAGGTAAACGCAACAGGATATATAGGAACTATGGTTCAGCTACAAAAGGTGTAAGTTATGCTAATTGGGAGGCCAGAGGGAGAAGAAAGAAAGAAACAAAAGCAATATTTGAAGCAATAATGCCAAATCGTTCAGACCTAGAAGCTCAGAAAGCACTGATCAGGATAAATGCCCCAAGCCCTGCCCCTAGGCATTGCGTTCATACTTGAGAAAATCAAGGATAAAGGGAGGACTTGACAGGGGCTGACCATGGCCGGGGTCGGGGTCCTGGCAGGTGGTGCACCTGGGAGGCAGGGAGACCCCACACGGCCCCCCTGCGCCCCTTGCCCTGTGCATCTCTTCATCTGTAACATCCTTTACGAGGAAGGCAATGTGTGTCCCTGGGTGCTGCACACCCATCGACACACCATGGAGCCCATGAGGGGTGTGGGAACCCAGATCCACAGCTGTCAGTCAGACAGCCTGGGGCCTGGAAAGGCATCTGAAGCGGAGGGGCGGGCTCATGGGTCTGTGGGGTCTGGTGCTGTTTCCAGGTGGGAAGTGTCAGAGCCGACCTGAATATGGGCACACCCAGCTAGCGTCCGCCACTTACCCACATCTTTGGAGATCACTGGAGTCTCCTCTGCTGCTTGTTGTGGTGTGAACAAGAGGGGGGACGGCTTTTTTTTTATGTTAGATGTTTCTTAACACAATTAAAATTTTTTAATGATATTTTGTGGAGGGTACCAGGCCACTGAGCCACATCCCCAGCCCCATTGTGTATTGTATTTAGAGACAGGGTCTCACTGAGTTGCTTAGGGCCTCACTTTTGCTGAAGCCGGCTTTGAACTCTCAATCCTCATACTTCCCCATCCCGCAGCACTGTGATTGCAGGTGTGCGCCACTGCACCTGGCTTAAATGATTTTTTTAAAAAAGGGAAAAGAATACAGATTCTAGAGTAGCAGCCTGAGTCACATCCCAAGTCCACAACTTAATAGCTGTGTGACCGTCGGTAAGTCACTTAGCCCCTCTGTGCCTGTTTCCCAGGTATTCAACTGTGAATAATAATAATGCTTTGACCTCACAGGTGTGTTGTGAGGACTCCAGGAGCTGATACACGTAAGGCCTTCACCACAGTGCCACGGGTTGTAAATATCAATCAGTGCAAGGCACTCTCTCCCCTGGGGACAAGAACTGCCTAATTTGCACTAATGGAAGAAAACACAACAGGGACGACTGTGAGGTGATTGTAAGGCACTTGTCAATTTCAGAGATATGAAGGTCACAAACACACATCCTAGAATCAGGGGACATGGTGGCATTACTACCACGTGGTCCTTGCCCACCAGGTCTGCCTTGTGTTCCCGCCACAAGCGTTGCACTCACTGGGGTACCAACCACGAGTCTGTGACCTGAAATACCCTCAGTCCAAATTCTGCCCAGCCTGTGAGGCCCACGCTAAATGGTCACTTTCTGTGAGTCATTGCTGAATGAGTCGGAATGGGCAGCCCCCTCAGTGCTCCCATAATCCTTTGCGGCCTCTTGTTGCCAGGTGCCCTCCGTCTGCGTGTGCCCCACGTCTCTCTCTGGGTCGGCTAAGATACAGCCCCAGACCTTTTCATCTCTTATTTTGAGACAGGGTCTCACTAAGTTGCCCAGGTTGGCTTGGAACTTGCAATCCTCCTGCCTCGGCCCCCCGAGTCACTGGCACCCAGACGTGCTCTTTCTTTTTGGATGTTCCAGCACCTAGAGCTTAGCAGGCCCCTCTTGTGTCCTTCTTCAACAGAATGGAGAACTCAGGCTGGTTTCGGACACACCCAGCAGGATGGTCCCCACACTGGGGAATTTCAGTGCTGGCTGATGGAGGGATGCGGGGAGCCCCCCGTCACCCCTGGCTGAGCTTGCTCCCCACCCTTGAGCGGTGGGGGTCTTGGTCTGGCACATCCGCGACAGCTGTGCAGGGCAAGTGCCCTTTCCCTCGCTCGGCAACGGGGCCTGCTTCAAGCCCTACCTGGGCGTCACCTGAGGGGGATGGGCAACTCCCTGAAGCCTGATCCCCCCGCCTAATTTGGATAGGACATTCCATCGAACCTCCTTTTGTGTGTCCCCCTATAAAAATAAAGATATCCGGGTGCTCGCTCTCTTGCTCCTTCCAGCGCCGGAGCTGACCTTTGGGTCCTGCCTTAGAAACTTAGGCTCGTGTGCTGCGTGGTTTCTTCACCGTTCTCTTAGGTATTGACAGCCAGCTCCTTTGAACCCACTTCATATCGCCAGTCCAGCCAGCCGGCGGTAGAAGGATGCTTTGGGTGCTCTTCAAGCCCGTGATGGGTGACAGGGCTGTCCCCTACAGCCTCCGAGAAAGCAGGGCAGGCTTCCTGTAGCTGTGGGAGACCAGCCACTGGAGAGTTGCTTAACCTAGAAAGATCTGGAATGGGCTCCTAGGCTTCATACCCGAGCCTTTTTCTTGGCTGATCATTAACAGTCTGTAACCCAAATGGTCTGGAGCAGTGGTTCTCAGATTTTAGCTTGAATCAGACTCACCTGGAGGGCTCAGCAGAACTCCCCTGGCTGCCTTTCTGACCTGCTGCGTTCTGATTCACTAGGTATGAGCCCTGTCTCTAAGGTGACACCCCCAGCAGCCACGGGGTGAGATGAGCGCTAAGGCGTGGGGGCAGGTAAGGTGGGGAAAGAATCCTGGGGGCGGGGCTAGAAGGAATCACCTGGATGTGGAGGCTTAGGAGAGAGGAATGGAAGGCAGAGGCTGGGAGGCCAGGATGAGCCTCGTGCTGGTTTGGGCAGAGGGCTCTGGGCAGTGGGATGTGACGGGTGTCAGAGGAGGGCATCTCGTCCCAGATGCACAAGGAGGTGGTCCTGAGACACCAGCCTGGTTTTGAAAATTGTTCCTGTACATGCATTTTTCTGCTCAAGGATCCAGAGTTTTGTCCAGTTCTCCAAGTACGCTGGGACCACTGAGAAGTCCTGCAAGAGGGATACCATGTTAGCCAGGTCCAAGAGAACCAGGCGTCCTCCCCGAGGGTTCCACCTGACAGGAAATAGGGAGAAGCTGCGGACTTTGAGCAGGAGGATTGGAACAGAGTCGCCCGCGTGCAGTTGTGGATGAGCCCTGCAGTCCAGGGCAGAGGCAGGTACGGCCACACGCAGGACTGACTTGCGTGGACTCTCCTCTGCAGGTGGGAGAACACGAGAGGCGGCCAGCCCTGAAGGAGGTGCTGGCAGTGCTGTGCCAGGCCCGGGGCTGGACCTCAGTTCCATGGCCCTCCTGGGCGGGTCCTGCCGCCTGACCTTGATTCCAGAATCCAATTCAGTCCTCCTGCCTCGCAGAGAGGAGTCCCGCCCGCCTGGAGAGACTCTGATGGGTCTGACTTACAGGATGAAGACCACGAGTCTGTCTCTATCGGGCAGCCACGTGGGGAATGTGCAGGGGGATTTGGACCACGGGAAATTGGGGCCAAAGCCTGGGTCAGATGGGACTTCACCTGTGAGCTCCTGGCAGGTGGGAGGCCAGAACCATGAGAAACAGTGGAGGGCACTGGGTGTTTGACCCGAAAGCAGAAGACTCGGGGGCCTCGCATACCCACAGACTTCCTGGGGGGGGGGAGGACAGACAATGGCTCAGCCCCCTGAGAGACCAAGCAGGCCAAGAGGCAGAGGTCTCAAGAACAGATGCCCGTCCGACAAGGAAGAGCTCCTGGCCTTGGCCTGTGGCCTCGCCTGCCACGGAGAGTCCTGTGACGCAGGCCCCCGTCAGGAGTGTGGGGCTGTGTTCCCTGGGCCGGGCCAGGCCGCGCTGCCCCTGAACTGCCGCCCGCACCTGTACTGTGCTTGTGGCTTCACTTCTCCAGGCTTGTCCCTTAAAAGGAAGAGATTAGGAAATGTCCAAAAATCCTGGGAGTCACCAGCAGGTCTCTATCTGCTTTCCCAAAAATCAGCAGCGGGAAACCCAGGCAGGGGCTGGGGAAGCCTGGCTGATTCAGTGGGTGGGGCAGGGCTTGCATGGAGTTGCAGTGCCCAGCCTCTAGGAACAGAGCTGCCGAGGCCGGGCCTGCCCTCAGGGTTCCGCATTCAGGAGCCGGAGCCGGACAGAGAACTTGCATGCCCCAGTCCCCAGGTGAGGTTGATGCTGCTCCTTCCACCACACGTGGGGCCCCCGGAGTAGGGGGGCTGTTTCCCAGGCCGTGGGAGAGGATGGTCTGCAGAGGGGAAGGTGCTCCTGGAGCGTCCAGCCTGGGGAACAGCAGCTGAGATGGGAAGGGCGACTGTGACAGGTCTCCAGCCAGCCAGGGCCTGAGGCCATGCGCCCCTCACTTCTGACTGGCCCCTCATCCCAGAGATGGCTGTTGCCTCTTTTCTCGGCCATGCGCCCTCTCTGTTCCCTGTTTCCTCTGCCTGTGTCTCCCCACTGGTTCTGCCTCTTTCTCCTGCCTGTTTAATCCAGACGTCTCCTTGGACTTGGTGTTGTGGTGCCTGTTTTCCAGAGGAGGCACCCAGGGCTCCAAGGGGTGGAGTGGCTTCCCAGGACACCCGGCGAAGAGGCAGAGCTGAGATTAGAGGCCAGGTCTCTCTGACTTCAGACTCTGGGCTTTTTTGATGTGACTCAGACATTTTCCAGTTCCTGGGAATGCCAGGGGAGGGGTGGATGTGGGGCTCAGACAGATGGACTCACACTTGGAGGGAGGATGGTCTTCCACAGGGGCCCAGAGAACCTTCTGGGCTTTCTTTACACTTCCTGAATTGGAACTGGAAAAAAAGCAAAAAACAAAACCAAAACAACAAAACCGCACACACGCACACAGCCACTCAGGGGCTGCCTGCCACGTGATTCCTGATTCCACAAACACAAAGGCATAACCCCACCCGACAAAGTCGCACAGTCCACAATCGCCCTCCAGGGATGGAAAAGTCTCCGTTTGCGTTTCTGCCCAGACCTTCATAAATACATTAACAATGCACCACTTTTTCAAAGGAAATAAAGGGCATGTTTTGCTAAAAGCAGAAGTGCGTTTGGTGAGCCCCTCCTGGGGCCTGGCCCAGGCTTGTTCTGGGAAAGAATAAGGAGTCAGACGTGGCCCCTGGGGAGGGGACTCAGGGACCACAGAGGAGTGATGCACGGGAGCCAGGATGGCAGTGTGCACAGTGGTGGGGGCTCTGAGAGCACTTAGTGCCTTCAGAGGGTTCCGGGAAGGCAGCCTGGAGGAGGTGGCACTGCTCTGGGTCGTGGCTGATGAGGATATGAGGGAAGGAAGGGTGGGAAGGGCCTTTGGGAAGCAAGACCCATAAAAGCTAAGGTGCAGGGTCATGCAACTGGGCAGGGGCAGTGACGAGTGCTCTGCAGGTCACTCAGTAGGGCTCCCTGGCCATCCTGAGGTACCCACCAGGCAAAGCAGTGGCCTGAGCTGGTGGCAAAGCTTGATGGGTTGGGGCAGAGAAATGTCCCTTGCCTCTGCTCTGAGTTGCTTATAAGTAGGATCTCCTTCCTCGGGGACAGGTGTTCTCAGGGTTCTGGTGACTGTGGCAGGAGTGGGCGCTATGCTGAGGACCCAGGCAGGGGGCAGCCACTTTCAGGGCACACCTCACCCGCTCTGGCCCTCGGCCTAGGGGCCCTCCGAGTGAGGGCAGGCGGTGTCCTTGGGTTTTCCTTGGGGCAGATGAGACACTGGAGAACGTTCCCACGCTGCCAGAGGCAGAGCCAACTGATGACACCTCACAGGAGGGACTGAGGCCAGGGACACAAGGACCCAGAGCCTGGGGACTGGAGAGCCAGGCACCCCTCATCTTGGGGGCCAGGGTGCTGTGGAGTGGCTGAGTGACAGAGCTCTGGGTGGGGAAGGACTGAAGGCTTCTGAGATGAGACCTGGAGAGGACCCTGGATGGGCACCCCCCTCAGCCCACTGAGGGCCTCAGAGGGAGCCAGCCAGGCCAGCCAGACCACTTTCTTGTGTGTGTGTGTTTTTTTTTAATTTTACTTTTTATTTTTCTAGTTGTAGTGGACACAAAACCTTTGTTTTATTTATCTATTTTTATGTGGTGCTGAGGATCAAACCCAGGGCCTCACACATGCTAGGCGAGCGCTCTACCGCTGAGCCACAGCCCCACACCTGGACCAATTTCTTCTCTGCACAGTTGTCCACAAGAGAATTGGTTCCAGGGCCCCCGTTGGATACCAAAATCTGCAGGTGTCAACCCCTTGTATAAAACGTATGAATGTATAAAATGGTGTGATATTTTCCCGTCACCTCTGAGAGCCCTCCGGTGTACTTTAGATCACCTCTCGATTACTCATGATCCCTGCTGAGGGCTAAGCGCTGTGTAAGTAGCCGGCGCGCTGTACGGCTCAAGGAATAACAACCAGGAGGACGTCGGTCCTTGCTCCGTCCAGATGCAATGTGAAAAGCACATGTTTTTGATCTGCAGTTGGTTGAATCCACATGGTCCGGGGAGGCAGGGTGTGGAGGCCTAGCTGTCTCCTGCAGTTGGTGGCCATCTTCTCTGTTTCTTGGGACTTAAGAGCATTTTGGAAATGTGAAGCTGCCCTAGGTGAGTGTCGTGGTGGCTGCTGGGCTCCGGGCTCAGTCTCACACACTCGCACAGGTCCCCTGTCCTCAGTGTGCTCGCCCTTCTAGGGGGAGGTGGAGATGGCGAGAGAGCTGACGTTGGGTCATTATGGAGTCCGGTGTGTGACCACTGAGCAGCGTCTGGCATGTAGGCAGTGTTTGATAAATGCCAGCCGTGGTCCTCATTATCATGAGAAGGTCCTTTCTATACCTCAGTCAGGCCAGGGAAGGTGTCAGGGGACCCTCAGCCAGGCTTGGTGGTGGCAGTAGGTGGCCTGTGCCGAGGAGAGTTTGAGCAGCCACAGCCAGTGGAGAGCGAAGGCCAAGAGGCCAAGTTGGTCCAGAGCGTGGGTCAGCAGAGCTGGGCCTCCAGGTGCCATGTGGCAGCTTATGGGTGTGTCTCTTTCCTCTGTGTGGCCCCAGAGGCACGTGAGCTGTCTCCCCAGCCAGCATGGCCAGCTGGTTCTCCCCGGCCTCTCCACACCCAGCCTGCTCCACGCCCAGCCTGTTCCCACGGCCCCCGTGGTGCCTTGTCTGTGCCAAAGGCAAGGGCTAAGGAGCACTTTGACCCTCAGACCTGCCTCACATCCTGGCCACTCTTGTGCCAGCCTTTCGCAAGAGAGCACAAGGAGGGGCCACTTCCTGGGCAGCAGAGTGGGGCTCTTGGGGTAAGCACCAGGGAAGCTTCCTGGACGTCCCTCCTCAACCTGGTGGCCAGGGGAGGGGAGCCCAGCACCAGGCCTCTTATAACACTAGCTGCACTGTGGGCACTGAGGGCCCACCCCTCCGTTCCCTCTTTGCTCCCGGTGTGTCACCGAGCATCCCTGGTGAGTGGGCACATGTGAGCGCACACATCCCCTACATTTGCAGACCTCTATCAGCCCTGGACTGGGAACAGAGGAGGACCCTTCAGTCACACGTCATTCAGTGGCACAATGAGGGAACATGGCTCTCGGAGAAACAAAGGATGACATTTGTTCTACTTTAGAGCCTGACAGGGAAGATCCTTGGGAAATGAGAGATCACGAACAAGTGCATGGGAGGGTGGGAGGAGAAAGGACGGACAGATGGGTGGTTGGATGGACGGATTGGTGGATGAATGATGGATGGAGGGATGATGTAGAGACAGGAACATGGCGTCTGACTTCATCCTGGGCTCCTGTTCTTTTCCAGTACTTTCAAAGCACCCGTCCTTATAACTTTGGTTTCTTTTATTGAGAAGGGTCTTGCTGTGTTGCCCAGGCTGCCAACTCCTGGGCTCAGGCGACCCTCCTACCTCAGACTCTAGGTGTGCACCTGGGCTTCCCACCCCGCAGCATCCGTCTGCCACGCTCCAGTGTGACCGAGCAGCGGTGCCACACACTCGGCCTGTTTACCCATCCGTGTCAAGTGAGGCCCCAAGCCCTGTGCACCGGCCTCACTTTGGTCCTCTGTCCCCTCTCTGCTGCCCCACTGTCCTCAGTCTGGGCGTGCAGCAGCCTCAGAGGCTCTGCCTCCTGCTCCTACCACCATGCCTCCACTGGCCTCCTAGAAGATGGTGTGGGGTCTGGGCAATCCCTGGAAACTTGCAGGGAGACATTGTTGGCCTGGCTAGTCCTTGTGGCTCTCAGAAGCTGAGCACCAGCCGGTTCCTAACCTGTTGGCTGACCACACACACCCGGAGGACCCCAAGGCCCTCCCTGGGTCCCAGCGGGTGAGAGTGGAGAGGTCCATCAGTGGGCTGGGAGGAAGTGGCCCCAGGGTCCCTGATGTATTCTCCACAAAGAGAGGATATGACCAATGGGGAGAATGGGGAAAGCCCAAACAAAGAGCTTGCGTGAGAAGGTGGAGTTGTGGAAAGGCCTGCGGCCTCCCTCCCACAGGGAGACTCGGCCTGGGCCCCAGGCAGAAGGGAAATGCAGGCTCTCAGGGCAGACGTGAGAGACAGTTCCTCAGTGACATTTGCCAGCACCTCCTATTGTGTGAGAGTGTCCTCAAGGGCCCTCCTCCTACTCTGCCATGACCTCTGGCCCTGCTTGTCCCGGGTCTTGTCAGCTCAGGCAGCTAAAGCAAAATGCCATACGTTAGGGGGCTTGAACATCAGACCTTTAGCTCTCTCAGCTCTAGAGGCTGAGAAGTCTGACTTCAAGGTGCCACAGATTCAGTCCTGGGTGGGGGCTCTCTTCCTGGCTGCCTCCTCCCTGTGTCCTCATGTAGTGGAGAGAGAGCTCTGGTCCCTCTTCTTAGGAGGCTACTAATCCCATCACGGGGTCCCACCCTCGTGACCTCATCTCAACCTCATTACCTCCCGAAGGCCCAATTTCAATACCAACACATGGAGTACTGGGGAATCAACATGAATCTGGGGAACCCAAGCACTCCGTTTCTAATACTCCTCCATAGAATCTCCCCTAAGCCACCCCCAAAAAACTGGCTGGGTGTCCCTGCTCTGTGCTGTGATCCCCATGTACTGTGACTGCCTGTTACATTCACCTCCTCACCTCTTGGGGTCAGGGCCCGGCACCCAGGGGCTCACTCAAGCAGATGGATGGGGGACGAATGAGCAATTGCCTGCACAGAAAGGGGAGCGCCCTGCTCACCTCTGCCCGCTCCCTGGGCTCGGCTTCTGGGGCTCCTCCTCTCGCCTCCCGCGTTTGTGGGGGATGCAGCAGGAAGGACATGTCCTGAGACCCATTTTCTGTTCGGCGGCGGACAGGAGTGTTAGTGGCTTAGACAAGTGGTTCTTTGGGACCTTATTTTTAGAGGGTAAAAGAAAGAGGGGGCTCAAACCTTAACCAGCCAGTGAGTCAAAGAAGAAAGGTCTGTGTTGAAGGCCTGTGGCCCTGGCCTCCCGTTAGTAATCATCCTCATTTTGTGAGCACCTACTCTGTGCCACGGCTGTGCTAGGAGCTTTCCTTCCACTAACTTGTTAAACCCTTAGGCAGCCTCTGCAGCAGGGGTCACTACCGCCATCAGCAGCAACAGCCCCATTTCACAGATGAGAACCCCGAGGCACAAAGAGCCTTGGACCTCCTGTCGGGAAAGACCCACATCAGTTCCCTCTGATTCCAGAGCCACTGCCTGTGGGGCCCTGGGCTGCATTTTCTCTGCTCTCTCCAGATCTCCCACATGCACCTGGGAAATGCCTAGAAGGCAGCGGCAGCAGGATTGGCACATGCCTCCCGGGAGACCAACAGTGGGTCTCAGGAGGAGTGGGGCCTGTTAGCACAATCAGGCCACTGGCTGGGCTGGCAGAAGGTAGTCCACCCTGCACCTGTAGAAGGAGAGCCTCTTTGTGTTTGTTAAGAAGGTGCACACATGCCTGTAATCCCAGCGACTCGGAGCCTGAGGCGGAGGACCAAGTTCAAGGCCAGCCTGGGCAACCTAGTGAGACCCTGTCTCAAAATAAAAAATAGAAAGGGCTGGGGGTGTAGCCTAGAGGTAGAGCATCCCTGGGTTCAATCCCCAGCCCCGGTGGGGGGCTGGGGTGGATGATGCAGGCCTGTAAGAGCGTCGGATTTGGTTACCTGCAAGTAGCCAAGCGGTGGCTTCGGGGAATGGGCTTGGGGACCAATGAGGCATGATGTGGGACACACTGTTTCACGGTGAGATTTTCAGTGGCGTTGGTATTTTTTAAATATTTTATTTTTTAGGTGTAGATGGACACAATATCTTTATTTTATTTTTATGTGGTGCTGAGGATCGAACCCAGGGCCTTGCACATGCTAGCCGAGGCTCTACCATGAGCCACAAACCCAACCTGGCATTGGTATTTTTAACGAAAATCGAAAATCGTATCTTAGAAAAAGGCACCTGAAGTCAAAGGCCCTTCCTCCTCTTAGAGATCTATATATTTCTTTCTTCTCCCTCCCCTCTCCCCTCCCTGTCCACTACTTCTACTTCTGCCTCACTTTTTTTCTTTTTCCAGGAAGCAAAAACGTTGGACACCCTGGTGCAGCACAGAGTCTGGAGTGGAGGCTTGGGTGTCTTAGGCATAGAGGTGGACGGGCTCCCCTTCCACAGTGTCCACGGAGATGATTAGAAGCTGGTGGACACCACCAAGGCACATGTGTGATCCTTAATGTCACATGCATGCCAAGTTCCTCCCCAGCGGCCCAGCCTGCATCCAGAGTTCCCCGAGACCCCCAGCTTCTTCCCACGGCAGCCTTGCAAGTCAACACTGGTCCTGGGTGAGCCACAAGGTCACCACGGGCCCAGGAAGCTGCAAGTCTGCTTCCCAGGAGGGGATAGTACCAGGAGGGACATTTCTCTGGGCTCCCAGTCTCTGCTTTGGTTCCTGGGACCCTGGCACATTCTCTCAACCCTCCTCCACACCGGCTGCTCCAAGCTCCCATGCCAAGTCCACCCAGAGAAGCTTCTTGCCCGTCATTTAGGAGGACCCCAGTGAACGACGGACTGCTTTGGGGCTTTAGGGAAGGATTACTCACCACCCACCCAAATATTTATAATTTTAAAATGCTCTTTTTCAAATAGCATTTTGTTTACTCAGGCAAGAGATTCCTCCAGCCATCACCTCCCAGGTTGTCTTGTCCTCTTCACCCCTGACACTGCCACCTCCTCCCCATCTCCTCATCCCCACCCTGAGCGGGGCCCCTTGGCCTCCCTGCACCATAGGGCAGTTCACCCCTGGAGCCCAAGGGTGCTCAGGGCCCAGGGCGCAGGCCTGTCAGAGTCCTCCTGGACAGCTCTGATCAGCCCACCCTACCCCTCTCTCAACTCCAGCTGCACACTTTCCAACAAAGTCAGAAACTGAGTCACCAACCATATCCCATTATACTCTCACATCTTGGACCAGGACAGCTTCTTGTGTGGGACCCTGCTGAGTGACACTGACTCATTCAGATTGCGGGGAGGGGCATCTGGCCACCAGAGAGGCCTCCCAGTGTTTGTTGGGCCTGTTTAATTTCATTTTATTCAACATGCTGGTTTAATGTGCATTCATCGTGAAGAAGGAACTAGCCCTCCTTTTTTTTTACAGACTTGACACTCCTGTAAAACACAGGCAGATAGGGAATGGGTCGGGGGTAACTTCCAGCTCTCTCTATACAGTGCATCTGGGCGGAATTAGTTGGGGTGGGGTCTCTGTCCAGACCTCCTTTGTCATTCTGCAGGGGTTCTACCTACCGGGTCTTGGCTCTTGCTGGTGTGGCATCAGGCGATGCACCCAGAATAGGCACTCAGTCCCCACCTGTGACCTCACAGCTCTCTGTGAACCCACACCAAATTCCCTGGCCACCTTTCCTCCAGTTATAATTTTTGTCCTTGATTTGGGACATAGAGTTCCATGTCATGGGGGGCCGGGTGGGAGGCTCTGATGAAGACGGTACCCTGACATTTTTGAAATCTTGATGGCTATAAGAGGACAAGATGCCCATGTTCTTCTGAATCACATTTTGGGGGGAGACACGCGTGGGCCTTGGGTTTTGCAGTAGTAATGGAATTCTATTCCAACACGGAGCAGGCTGAGGCTTAACTATGGATTAGTTTATCCTCACTGTGGGCAGAAATTTGGGAAAGAGGCTGAGACCTGGCTGAGTGAAGAGAAGACCAAGGAGTCTTAGACTCTGGGTGGGGCATCCCAATGTCCCCTGCAGGGAGAGGCAAGCCCAGGCTCTGCAGCAGAGGCTGAGATGCAAGGAGGGTCAGGAGGAGACCCCTTAGCAGGGTCAGCCCAAGGACCTCTGGAGCTCTGCTTTCCAAGATGCAGTTTTAAGACTTTCCCATTCCACAATGATTCCTGCTCAGATCTTTAGTAAAGTTTCGCTTGCTTTTACTCAAACGTGTCCTAGTCTTGTCTCTACTTGAGGGAAGGCTGGTATCTATGTCTCTAATGGCAAGACAAGCATGGCCGCAGCCTGGAGAAACAGGTGACGGGGACAAGAGGCGACCTACAGGGAATGGTCCTGTAGGGTTAGAGATGGTGCCACCCAGATTTGACTTTGGGACATCTGAGCATCACTGGGCATTTCCAGGAGTGTCGTGAGGAGGGAATCCTGGTGATTGGTACACAGGATTCTCTGGATGTTCAAAGGCAAGCTGGGGACCTGGGGACCTTGAGATAGTGCATCCCATACAGCCCCTGCAGGAAGTGGGACTTGCAGGCAAGTGAGCCCTCTAAGGGCTTGGGGGTCTTTGGTCCTCTTGATGTTGTCTGACCAAGTGATGCCCAGTGCTCAGCTGGGAAAGGCATTCCTCTGGGGTCCCTTCTTGCCTCCTTGCATGGGTCCTTCTCACTGCCAGCCTTGGTCCAGCTCATTGCATTTGCTACTCCTGCTCATACAGGTGGCTTCCGCTGGCCCCACAGTAACGTTCGCTGCTCTCTAGGCAGGGTGGTGAAGATGTGGCTTACCCGTAATTTGCATGAACTCAACAGACATCGGCCACGTGGAATGCTGTCAAAAGTAAAGAAACGGAACCTGGTCCTTTCCTCCTCTGGGCAGGTCAGACTCACCTGGTCTCTCTTCAGATCTGGGGGTCATATTTGAAGAAGTGGATTTTGTTCAAATGAAGGAACAGAAAAGTAAGAGCTCAAAGCCTGTTAAGTGGCAGTGACTTGAAGAGAGTTGTCTGTCCAAGACTGGCCAGATTCTCACCAATTCTGCCTTCTCTTCCTCCAATGCACAGGAGAACTACCTGTCCCGGGCTCCCTTGAAGTTCAGTTAACCTGGGGCCATGCGACTGGGATCTGGCCAGTGGAACGTGAGTAACTGGATTTGACACTCCTGTAAAACACAGGTAGATAGGGAATGGGTCTGGGGTAACTTCCAGTTCTCTCTATACAGTGTACCTGGGGGAAGTAGTTGGGGTGGGGTCTCGGTCCAGAGTCTTAGCTCTTGCTGGTGTGGCATCTTCTAGACTTGGATATGAACCTCTGTGGGGGATTTCCTTGGTGTCTTTTCTCCTGTGTGGATGGGAATAGAAAACCCCAAGAAGATGGAACCACTTCACGGAAGGATCCTAAATCACTGTGGTCACTTGGGGAAAGACTTGCCTCTCATGGGACTTTGCGTGAACAAGAGATAAACTTTGTTTTGAAGCTGGGCCTTGGGCTTGCTCAGCACACCTCTAGCACTGAGCTATACCCCATGATCGTGCCCCATTGTTTTGAGGCATGGCGATGGGGCGGGTGGTTTGTGGATGCAATATACCCCAGCCCTGCCTAATACCAGCTTGGAAGGTTTGACACTGAGAGTAGGATATGAGAATTGTCTTCAAATCCCAGTATCCAAAAGACCACATGGCTTCAGCAGCCACAGTCAAGGCCAGTGGATACTCTGGCTCATTAGGATCTAATATTTCTGCCAAACCCTGGAGTTACTTGTCTTGGATACTAGTGAGTTGTCATTGGTGGTGTCCGTGGAGAGACTGAACCATCATTTTGGAGGGATGTGGAGGGGATGCTTAACAATGAAGGAGCCGGAATGTCCTGACCTGTTACCTCACAGCACTGGCATCTAATGTCTAATCCAGCAATATTCTGATGCCTGTTGAAGCAAATGGCATTGAAATCCCACCATTTCTCCAGAACGCTGGGCACCACATGACCCCAGGATGAATGCCATCAAAGGCCACTGTGTTGCCAGATGAATGCCAGGAATGGAGCTGCAGAATCACCAGCTGCCAGAAGTAGGTTTTTCAGAAAAGCGAGGAGCCAAGAGGGTCAGATTCTGGCTCTCTTTTGGTTGTACCAGCTGGAGGGAAGCCGCAGTGTATTGTGTGAAGATTTCTCCCACTCTTCTCTGGCCAACTCACAGACGGGTTGTATAAACAGGAAGATGAGCCCCTGTCTTACTAAGCAATACGAGTGAATAAGAAAGGAATTTTAATGGCTTCTGCCACCTTCAGTCCAAACCAGATGGACTTTTTCTACCACCCCTTCTTTGGAGAGAAAAGAATCTTAATCCCCAATAAGGTTCTTACTTAAGTCTGTTTGGAAGAAGGATCCACTCTTCCGGAACACTCCAGGACTCCAGGAGCCTGATCCAGAGAAGTAAGTGGCCAAAATCAAAATATATGTTTCCAAGGATTGCAGTTAATCCTTAGTGATAAACATGGAGTCCACCACTGCCTAGAGGATACTCCAGCCTGAAGAGGCCGGTCAACTGTGGGCCTCCCCAACAACATCGGTCGTTAAGGAAGTACCTTCACCACCTGTTGCGTGGTCAAGAGCAAATCCTCCAATTGCTCTAGCCTTTCTCTGAGAAGGTCAGTCCTGGAACTTCTTCTGCTTGGGTGCTTCAAGAACCCTCTAGATTCCTCTGGGGTTGGAAGACCCCCTCCCCCATAAGGACTGCTGCCCACTCCTGGTTACTTGGCTTTATTTACAGACTGAATGCTACATAAATCCATCACACCATCCAACGCACATGTAATTGGCATAAAAGGGAGGATGATACAAAAATACAACTCTTGATGGTAAATGGAACAGCCCTCAGTCCATCCCAGTCCATGCCAGTGGACAAAGGGCCCAGGAGAGATCAACTGATGCCATTGCCCCAGAAAGATCCTGGGCTGGGCTCTTCCTGGCTGTGCAGGTATTTCTGTCACCATTAAACCTGGTCCCTTCCTCCTTCAGGAAGGGGAAGAGGACCTCCGGGGTCATTGGAGGTCCTCGAGAAGGAGCTGGAGCAGGGGCTGCCCAGTCAAAGCCAAGTGCAGCTCTGGGACCACAGTCACCACCTTTCCCTGGGGCACATCCATCACGGGCTATCTGCCTCTGGGTACCTCTGGTAGAAGGTGTTATGGTTTGAATACAAGGTGTCCCCCAAAGGCACCTGTAAATGCAGGAATATTCAGAGGGAAACTGATTAGATTATGAGGGCTAGACTCTAGTCAGTCCATCCTAGTTTGAATGGACTGACTGACTGCTAACTGGGGCGTAGGGCTCGGCTGGAGGAGGTGGGTCACTGGGGACGTGTCCTGGAAGGGTGCATCGTCCCTGAGACTCCTTCCTCCTTGCTCTCTGTCTCTGCTTCCCGACTCCACCAAGAGGGGAGCAGCTTTCTGCTGCTGGGTCCTTCCCGCATGGTGTGCTCTTTGCCTTAGGCCCAGAGCCATGGAGTTGGCCGTCTATGGACTGAGACCTCATTAACTGGAAACCCCAGATAAGCTTTTCCTCCTCTAAGTTGCTCTTGTTGGTTATTCTAGTCACAGACACAAAAAAGCTGACTAACACAGAGGGTTAGGAAACACAGGGTAGAGGATCAACCTCTTGGAGACTGGGGAGAAGAGGGAGGAAGATTGAGGATGGCATTTTCGCTGTCCTCCCCCACCCTGTAGTAGATTCCAGAAATAATCTACTGATTCTTCTGATTCCAGAAAACTTCTACCTACTTCCTGCCCATGGTTCTAGTCCAGGATTCAGCCTACTGGGCCTCTTGGTTTCAAGGGATTCAAAGCCTATGCCCTGGGAAGGGAGAGCTGGTCCTGGACCCCCAACCCGCAGTGTAAAGGGCTGACATCTCTGTAAGGGTGCAGGTCTCCTGGGGCAGCAAGTGGCTCTTCTGGCCCTTGGTTTGTTCACCTGGGCAGGGCTGTGCTTGGCACATTGTAGAAGCCGTGTCCCTGGGGTGAGGCTGGACATGGGACTCCTCCCAGATGTTCTCCAAAGACCTTTAATGATGGGGGGTGGGGCACTCAGGGAGCAGAAACTTTGCTGCAAAAGTTTCCAAAATGGCCAGTGTAAAGCTGCAGGAGAGATGAGCCCTATACCCAGCCCTCCAGGACAGAAAAGGACTATCAGTGCCCTGGGCTATGTAGTCCTGAGGGCCCACTATCCTCTCCAGGTAGATGAGATGGGACACCTGGGAGAGGATCAGGGATGGAGAACAGGTATGGTGAGCTCCAGGCCACCTCTCTTCCTGGTCGAAGGAGCCATTAAGACCAGAGTGGAGATTTGCCCCAGGCCTGTGGCTGAGAGGTGTGTGTGTGTGGTTGTTGTAGAACTCTGAGAGAATGCTGCCCACCTATCTGAGACTGCTGGACTCTCTACAGTATGTGTGGCAGGGAAGGGGACACCATTAGCCGTCCCATGAACCCAACCTCAGCTGTGTGTCTTGGCATATAACTGTCATGAAGACCCTGACATTTTAACTCTTCTCTCTGCACCCTGGACTCCTGACCTGGCACTTCTGGGCAGATGGACACAGAGAGCTAATTAGGAGAAATGTGTGTCAGGAACTTGTTGAGGACCCTCTGGTTCAGGCCCAGCTCCCACACCCGAGCTTCGGTTCTGACTATTTGGAGGCCCCGGGCATCTCTCTGGGGAGCCCTGGAGTGTGTCCTGCAGGCCTGAGCAATCTGATTGACCGTCCCTATAAAGGCGCGGGGTGGCTGGAGCTGGGGTTTCTCCCCTGCCTGTGACTCCACTACTGTCCCTATGTCCACCTCGCGGCCTCCGATGCCTCCCCACCTTACGTCTCCCCTTCCAGACTTCCCTGCCCACCCCATTGTGCAGTGGGCCTTAAGTGTTAATGGTGACAATACAGCTTTGTGTGTCCTGTCATCAGGTAACAGCGGTACATTTGGACAGGTATCGTCTGTGAAAACAGTGGCCCTGGAAGACCCAGGTCCCCACTGTCCCCTCCTAGGCCCTCACACTGCACACCCCCATGCCAACTGCTCTTGGCAAACCTGGAAGTGACCGTTCACTGTCTTGCTCCCTCCAGCAGCTCCAGCCAGGGGCAGAGGGGGCTTATTCCCACACTCAACAGGGCCCCTGGGCTCGGCCAGCTAGAGCAGCTTCGGGGCTGCGGCCCAGGCCCACCATTCCCCCCAGCAGAAAGAGGCACCTGCATGTGGAAGCGGAGGCAGCCTGCGAGCAAGCTCAGGACCACAGTCCCCTGGGCTAAAGGCTCCGGGCTCATGTAGCCCCTACGTGGGTGACCCGGCTAGGCCAGCCCGCCCGTCGGGGACCCTCCCACTCTGGGCAAGTTGGGGCTCTGAAAGGCCGAGTGGAGCTTGGTTAACAACTCGGGCTCCTCACCCTGGGCCCCGCTTTTCCCAGAGGCCTCCGGGGCGCCCAGCGGGTAGGCCTCCCTGGCCCGGCTGGCCCTGGAGCAGGTGAGGAAGGCCAGGCAGGCTCCGCGGAGGCGGGCCAGGTCCCTGTGGGTGGTCTCGCTGACGAAGCAGTACAGCACGGGGTCCGCCACGCAGTTGAAGCTGGTGAGGAGCAGGGAGAAGTGGTAGGCGTTGAAGATGCTCTTGGCGAACTCGCAGCTGGCCTCCCAGAGGCTGCGCACCAGCAGCAGCACGTGGTAGGGCAGGAAGCAGGCCAGGAAGATGACCACGGTGCTGAGCACCAGCCGCTGGATCTGGTCCTTGCGGCTCTTCTGGGTGCCGTGGCTCCGGCGCACGGCCCGCAGGATGCCCTGGTAGGAGGCCAAGAGCAGGCAGATGGGGAAGAGGAAGCCCACCAGGAAGCGGTAGTAGTTGATGCTGCGCTGCCAGGCCGCGATCGGGTAGTGCTCAAAGCAGACGCGGTGCCGGTCCTCGTCCTCGATCACCTCCTTGTGCATGAGGAAGTAGACGCTGGTCAGCAGCTCCTTGGTCCAGATGACCACGCTGACGCCCACGGCCGCCTTCAGCGTGCGAAACTGGTGGAAGCGGAAAGGGTGGGCCACGGCCAGGTAGCGGTCGATGGAGATGCAGCAGAGGAAGCCCACGCTGATGTAGATGTTCTCGTACAGGAGGATGCCGCACACCTGGCAGGACAGGTCCCCGTGCGACCAGTGGTCATGCTGCAGCACGTACTGCAGCCAGAAGGGGAGCGAGCAGATGTAGAAGAGGTCTGCCACCGTCAGGTTGCACAGGTACACGCCCAGCTCGTTCCGGGCCTTGATCTGCAGGTAGCCGAAGTAGAGGGACAGGCAGTTGGCCGGGAAGCCCACCACCAGCACCGTGATGTAGACCACCGGGGCCAGCGTCTGGTGGATGGTGTGGTCAATGGTGCAGCTCAGCGAGGAGTTATCCACAGTGATGTTTCTCATCTTTGGACCAGAAGGGGTCTCACCCCTCGTGGGCTCAGGGACTAGGCCAGTTTCCCCACTGCCATCTTGTTTAGAGAAGGTGGGGCTCAAGTTACATCAAGGGCTGGGCATCACTGGTGGCCGGTGAGGTCCTGCAAGTCAAAGGTCGGAAAAGGCTTAGAATAATAGTAGCTGTTTATAGAGTGCCTACTGTGTGTCAGGCACTGTTCTACATGCTGTACTGATTTCATTTAGAAGAGGAACCAGCTGCCAGGTGTGGCGGCACATGCCTAGCAACCTGGGAGGCTGAGGCAGGAGGACTGCAAGTTTGAGGCCAGCCTCAGCAACTTAGCAAGGCCCTAAGTAACTTAATGAGACCCTATCTCAAAACAAAAAGTAAAAAGGGCTAGGGATGTGGTTCAGTGGTTAAGTACCCCAGGGTTCAATCCCTGATAGCAAAAGATGAAGAAGAGGAGGAGGTAACCAGCCAATCAACTTCAATGCAACTAGAATATCTGAATGGGTTACATGGCATATGGCTCCCCGTCCCCTTTTCTGTCTTTCCTTATTCTCTGTCCCTTTCTTATTTTCCTGGTCCCTCAGTGCATCAAGTGAGATCAGGAGATCCTTGGAGCAGGAGCCCATCCTGACCCCAGCTCTCCAAAGATCAATCACAACTTATATGCAAAAGTGAGGGTCCTTGTCTACAGCAATAAACGTCACTCTGGGAGTGTATTAATTAGGTCCATTAAGACTGAGGTCACACCTGGGTGTGGTGGCACACACCTGTAATCCCAGTGGCTCGGGAAGCTAAGACAGGAGGATCATGAGTTCAAAGCCAGCCTCAGCAACTTAGCAAGGCACTAAGCAACTCAGTGAGACCCTGTCTCTAAATCAAATACAAAATAGGAATGAGGATGTGGCTCAGTAGTTGAGTGTCCCTGAGTTCAATTACTGGTACCATCCTCTCTCTAAAAAAAAAAAAAAAAAAAAAAAAGATTGAGGTCACAGACCCCAGGCCCTCTCCAGACAGCATCAGAAAAGGCTCAGCCTTGTCTACATACTAGTTTTCTCTGGTAAGAAACAGAAGCAGAGCTTCCCCAAGGTCACTGCTGGATTCCTGGGTGCTTCTCAGCAAAGAGTGCCAGGCCAGGCCAGCCACTGCCAGGTTGCGCCACACTTACCTTCTCTGAGCCTCAGTTTCCTCACCTGGAACATAGAGCTATGGACACCTGCCCTCAGGGGTCGGTGTCAGGACCATACCAAGTGATGGGAGGGAAATGCAGAGCACGACGAGGCTAGGACAGGAGTCAAAGGTGGTGACCCCTCTAGAACGAGTGGAAAACTGACATCGTGGAGAATTTCACAAAGAGGATGTTGGATACACACACTCACACACACACACACAAAAATGGAACAAGATAGAATAAAATGTTTTGTTGTAAGCCTACAATTAACATATCAAAGTGATAAAGGTCAGAATGACTCTATTGATTGAATACTACCTCTCAGCTGAAAAAAATCTCATGGGGTCTCAATCAGCATTTTTCAACCTTTGTTCCCTATCACTCCTTGAAAGGGCCTTTGACATTTTATCGTCTAACCACCCTCCCCTGAAACCTCAATAGCAGATCCCCTGTGTTTCTCCTTATGTACTGTGTGCCTTTGCAGAGGGGTAAAGATTTTTTCGCTCCACCCTCAGCCGATAATTGATGTGGACCCCCAATGAGACGTTTCCACCTACAGGGCTGGAGATTCTCAACAGGTGGGGTCAGAACTAAGCAGCCCTCAGATATCAATCCTGCCCTCCTGCACTTCACAGTGAGGCTGAGACCCACGGGCCCTGGGGGAAAGCCCTCAGAGTCATGATCAAGCCTCAGGCCACTGGACTCCATCTCCCAAGTAGCTCTCTCCAGAGCCAAGCTCTCCTCCACTTGCCCCGCCCCCGCCTGCTGCCTCCCTCCACAGCCTCCTTCCTGCCAGCTCCTGCAGGGGGCGCTGCTGGGAAGGAAGGGGCTGGAGACCCACAGGACTTGGGAGTCTGTGGAGGAGGGAGGAGTTTCTCTAAAATCACACTCCACCTAGTAACTATCCAAGCACAGTAGCCCCCTTATCCGTGGTTTCCATATCCCTGGTTTCTCTTACCCACAGTTGGCTGTGGTTAAGAAGATGGGTGAGCCCAGCACGGCTAGATAGTGAGAGAGACCTGCGTAACTTTGATTTCAGTAGAGCTATTACATTTCTATTTTGTTAGTAGTTATTGTTCTTCTCTTCCTGTGCCTAATCTATAAATTAAACTTTAAGGTACTTATGTTTAAGTAGCGAATCCATGGCTCGGTACTATCTGTGACTTTAGGCATCCACCAGGGACCCTGGAGCGTACCCCTTGGATAAGGGGACTCTACTGTATATTCCTTGTTCCTGGATAAAGGGACAGTAGCTTTCATAAGTGTTCATAAAATGAGCAAGAGATGGGTCTGGTCCAAAGCCACACCCTCTGTTACCTGCACCCCAATCCCTGCCTCTCCCTCCAGGGCCAAGCCCCCCTCCTCTTCCTCCCCAGCCCTCCACCCACATTGCCCCCTACCATGAGCTCATTCCCTGAAGCTCACCCCCTCCCTCAGTGCTCCCCTTCCCCTCCAGCTCTGCGCCCACCTTGCCCACGCAGCCCCCCACTCATGGCAGCCACAGCGAGCCTTCCAAAACACAGGCCAGATCCCTGTGAGACAGCTCCTGTCACACCTGGAGGAAAACCCAACCCTCACCAGGTCTCCAAGGCCCACACCACCTGGCTCCAGTTCCCACCACCTGACCTACCGCCCACACGCTGCAGCCATGGCTGGCCAGCTTTCTGTGCCTCAGCCACCTGCCGTGGTCACTGCACGTGCTGAGCCTCTTCCTGAGGTTCTCCCCACTCAACCCCCGCCACAGTGCCAGCACCTTTTCTGCCAGATCTGGGCTTCTGACCGCCCATCACCCTGTGGCTGCTCTGCGCAGCGCCTCTGACCATCTTGTTTATTTATCTGCCGGTCACTGCTCCTTCTCTTCCACTAGAGGCCTCACCCACCTGCTTGCTGCTGTCTCCCCATCGCTTGAATTGTGTGGCTTCTTCTAGAACCAGTCAATGAATGCCAGTTCCCACTTTCCAGGTGAGGAAACTGAGGTTCAAAAGAGGAAGTGACCTGCCCCAGCTAGCCTGAGGAAGGGAGTGTCACATCAACGCCAGAACCCAGGACTCCATGCCCCACCTGAGCCCCTACCTGGACCCCCGGTTGGATTCACCTTCCTTCTCCTTTCCAGGACACAGCCTGCAACCCCTGTGATGGTGACGGAGAGGGTGCTTCCTGTGGGTTTAATTGTGGCAAAACACACTCAACATAAAACTTGCCATCCTGACCAGTTGAAGAGAACAGTTCTGTGGGATTCAGAGAGTTTGCACTGTCTACCACCCTCGTCGCCCTCCCTCCCTCCTCCCAGCGCTCTTCACCTTACAAAGCAAAACTCTGTACCCATTAAATACTAACTCCCCAGGCCGGTAGCCACCTTCCATTCTCCGACTCTGACCTGACTACCTAGGTCCCTGGAGCAAGAGGACTCAGGGTTTGTCCTCTGTGCCTGGCTTTTTCTCATCCAGTATGATGTCTTCAAGATTCACCACGTTGTAGCATGTGCCAGGATTTCCTGCCTTTTTAGGGCTGAATAAAATGCTCACATATGCACACACCACCTGTTACTCATGTGTCCATTCATCAGGGGACATTCGGATTGTTTCCTCTGCCTTTGGCTATTCCAAACGCTGCTGCTCTGAACTTGGACATGCACAGATCTCTCCAAGTTCCCCACCTTGAGTTCTTTAGGGCATATGCCCAGGGTTGGAATTGCTGGATCTTTGCGGGGTGCTGCGTTCAGTTATTTGAGGGGCCAACCTACTGTGTTCCATAGTGGCTGTACCTTTTTACACCCCTGCCCACCATGCACTTGGAGTTTTCTGTGTTTGTCTTTCACTTCTATATTCTGGTGCCGAGAGGAAGGGAGTGCAGGCAGGTACAACCCAATCATAAACACAGGTTCCCCAACTGCGATAAAATAGGGAAAACGAAGCCACCCTGAAAACATGTCCTGTCAGGTCTTGGAAATTCCCGGGTAGTCACCAGGCCTGAAGTCTGCTGTTTGCTGGTGGTGAGTGTGTGGACGTGTGGGCTGGGCGGGGCAGGGTGATGGTTCTCGGCTTCCTCTTTTCTAGGCAGCAGTTAGTTAAATCCGGTAACCAAAGTCAGAAATATTCAAGTCTTCAGAGCCAAGAAGAAGCATTCACTACAGTGAGGTTAAAGCACTGCCTGCGTTCATTTTGGAGCAAAAAGACCAGCAGTTCTTGAACTTGGATTCCCCTCTTGATCCCCCAGAAGTTTGTTGAGACAGATTGTAGAGCCTCATCCTCCAGTTTCTGGACTCTGTGGATCTGAGGTTTTAGATTTCAAACAACCTCCTGGGTGAGGCAGATGCAGCTGGGCTGCTGAGCCATGGACCACACTTTGAGTAGCAAGGAACTAGGAGAGTCTAGAAGATTCACATGTCCTGTGTGTGTTCCCAATGCAGGGCAGCCGAGGTGCCAGAGCCCAGCAGAACCTGTGAGCAGGACTGGGACAGGGCCCTGGGCCTGATTTAGGCTCTCAAGGAACAGTGACTGAAACTGTCCAAGTGCCTATACTCTTATTTGCAAAGTCTTACTGTTTACAGAGCATTTCACTTCTGTCCTCTTGTCCCATCTTCACAACAGCTCTGTGGAAACTGAGGTCCAGAGAGAGAGAGCAGCTGGCCAGGTAGTCCAGTACTTTCAGACTGGGACGAGAATTTGTGGAGCAGGTACAGTGTTCACGACAGCAGGCCCGACAGGAGGGACAAACAAGAAGGGGCTCCCAGCCTCAGGGCACCTCCAAGCCCGGAAGACAGGAATGCCACATGCCACACACACCAATTACTGCCACACACCTGGTGTCCAGTGGGTGCTGCGGGCATCTCCCCTGCCACACACTCTCTGTGGGATGGCATCTCCTCTGCAATCCCAACCCCATCGTGCCCGGATGAGCCCAGGCCTCCACCCAGGCTGAAGGCTGCACAGGCAGCTCCTGCCCTCACAAAACAGATATGTGGAGAAAAGGGTGGGCCTGGAAAATGAGCCCACGCTGGGTCCATCGCTTTCTCCACGTACCTGCCCTTGGAAGGGATGTCCCCACCTGCCCCATCGTTCAGGTAGGATAACTGGCCTTCAGCTTCCTCCTTCATCCTCAGCTGCAGCATTAAGTTCATTACCAGATTCTGCCATTTCTGTCTCCTAAGTGTCGGCCGCACTCATCTCCTCTTTACCAGCACCCTAGAGGGGCTTGCTCAAGACTCCTCCCAGAGTCACAGCAACAGCCTCCTATTGGGCTTCCTGTCTCCATTTCACCACCTCAAAGCTGTCCTCTAAGATACAAATCTAACCCAAGTCATACACTGCTTTGGAGGCTTTACAATCCTCCATTAACCCACTCAACCATCCACCCATCCGTCTGTCCATCCACCCATCCATGCACCCATGCACCCATGCACCCATGCACCCATCTGCCCATGCACCTGCCTATCCATCCATCCACTCATCTATCCACATATTCATTCATATAACAAATACTCGTTGACCATCTATTATACAGAAGGCACTCCACTCCATACTAGAGCCAAGTTGCTTTTAGCCTTAGGAGGCAGGAGAGAAGAAAAAAGAAACATGCTCATAAGAAGAGCATGGATTTGATGGGAGTCCATTGGCCTTACCCAGTCAGGAAAGCCTGCTCTGAGCAACAGCAGTTAAGCTACGACCAAGAAAAGGAGGAAGGGCTGCCCAAGCAGAGGGGAGTTTCTGTCTGTGGAAAACGTGAGCAACACATCAAGTGTGAGAGGGAGAGAATGAGTACCTTTGGGGAACTGAGAGTAGCTTGGCATGCCAGGATCTAGGGATGAAGCAGGCACGGCCAGGGAGGAGACAAGGAGAAGTTGGAGCAACTGACAGCTAATTAGAGTGGGGAACAGTGGGGACAAATCTGAGAGCTCCTCAGTACCTGGTCCTTCAGGCTCTCAAAAATGATTTTGTTAAAAGGGTGGGTGGGCGGGTGCACTGATGGTGAGGAGTAGTGCACAGATGGATGAGTGGATGGGTGGATAGATAAATGGGTGGAAGGGTCAGTGAGTGGGTGGGTGCTAGGTGGATGCATGGATGGATAGACTGATGGATAGGGTGATGAGCCGGAGTAGATGGCTGGATGGACAAGTTAATGGGCGGACAGATGGATAGATGGGCAGGTGGATGAGAAGGGGATGGGTGAATGGGTAAGAAGATGGGCAGAAGATGGGTGAGTGGGTAGGTAGATGGGTGGGGATGGGTGAGTGGACAGGTTGGTGGGTGGGGAATGGGTGAATAGGTAGGTGGACAGGTGGGGGATGGATGAGTGGGTAGGTAGATGGTGGGGGATGGGTGAGTGGGTAGGTAGATGGGTAGTGAACAGGTTGATGGGTGGGGGATGGATGAGTGGGTAAGTAGATGAGTGGGGGATGGATGAGTGGGTAAGTAGATGGGTGGGGGATGGGTGAGTGGTAGAGATTTTGGGGCCGGATCAGAGATGGCCTTAATTAAACAGGAAAGTGAGAAGGCAGAATCTCCGTGGCTCTCTGCTTGGGCTCCCTGAGCTGGACAGAGGGTCCTGCTTTTTCACTCAGTCTTCTCACATCCAGCTCTCCCCAAGGACAGGCACCCCAGATGGAAACTATGCCTTGCGGGGAGTGTCCCTTCCCTTCCTGGTCTTCTGAAGAACTCTGATCCACACTGGACGCAGAGAGTTCTCCAAGCGGAAAACAAAGGGGTGGGAAGCCAGGCCACGCCTGTCCAGAGCCCTGCGCTTGCCAGGTGTGTTTCTATACATTCAACCATGCCACGCTCATCAGCCCCCACTTCACAGATGGAAAAACCGAGGCTCAGAGAGATGAACCAACCTGCTTAAGATTCCACAGCTGGGACGTGGCAGCAGGCTGGGTCTTGAACTTGGACCGGCCCACACTCTCCTTTAAACCTTGCTCTCTGACCACTTAACAGGATGACCGCAGCAACCACCCTCCACCCCAAGGCTCAAACTCCAGGCCCCAGGAAGTCACCACAAGAACCAGCAGGTGAGGTCCTGGGCTAACCCCCTGAACCTGGAGGATGCTCCACCCAACCTCGGAGGAAAGAAAACCTAGCCTCATCCCTGGTCTCCCACCAGGGAGGGGGTGGTGGAAAAGAATCAAAAGGACAGTTTACCATCCAGCTAAGAAACTGAGAAAAACTGCAGCAAGTGACTCACGCCTGGAGGCACATCCTTAGACAAACGCTAATCAGACTTCAAAGACCCAGAGAAACTAAGCCCCCAGAAGGAGGAAACGCCTCCTTGACAGGGGCTGGGGTCTCTCGCAGGGTCCAAGTCAGGGGCGGAGAAGCCTAGGTGCTGGGTTTGAGCAGCACCTACCTCCCCACCCCGTTCCCATGGTACACTCAGACCCGCAGACAGCTACTCACGTTAGGGATGGCTCGAGGGGGTCCCCAGCCCTCAGAGCTGGGGAGTTTCCTGCTGGCCCAGCTTCCACTCCCTGGGGCTGGCCATTTCCTTTCCTAAAAGGGCTCAAAATCAGAAACTATGTCCCTCTAAGGGAGGTGCAGGAGTCAGGTTGCCTTTTTCCTCAGTCCCATCTTTACCTGGCAGAGCCTCACTCCCACAAGACAATAGGGTCTCATTTCTGAAGTCCTTGGAATGGCCTGAAATTTCAGTCTTCTTAGGGCTCACAAAGTCCCCATGAGTCATATGAACCCATTTCCCAGAATCGGAGACCCACAGAGGCTAGACACAGAAGCGCCCCAAGCTCACACAGCAAGTCAGAGGGAATCTGAACCCAGAACCCAGAACCCAGGCGCCCATGCACTGGAGGGGCTGCGTTTAAGCTTTTTGGACCACAAACTATAGCAGGAAACATGCTGTGCACTTGACCCAGCACACTGGGACATGGACACACACACATACACCCAGAGAAGTGAACTTCCCCAAGCAACACTTACCCCACTACTGTCCATGCATTCTGATATTTTCTGTTCTGTTTCAATTTTTAAAATGCAGGTCATGAGCTACGAGATTGACTTCCTGATCCACCAATGGGCCGGTCCTGCACTGCCCAGCCTCTGTTGGAGGCTCTGGCTCCCCGGGGAAGGCAGTGTGGTCTCTGCAGTCAGGAGAGGGGCAGGCAGCAAAGTCCAGCCTCGGCTACTCCTGGAATCCGAAGGGAGGGCGTCCTCTAGGGGGTGGGGAGTTGGGACGAGGCTGCTCGGATTCTGCCCGCCCTGCTGGGCTCCTGCCACGGCTCCGCAGAGCCGGGGTGACCCCTTCGCCGGGACAGGCTCTTTCTCCCGCGATTACGCGCAGACCCAACCTCCCAGCTCTGTCTAGAAAACCCCCGGCTGGAGGCTGCCCATTCCGGAGCTGAGCAGGATCATGTGAACTCCAATCTGGAGTCAGGCTGGGCGGTTGCCGGGGAACCGCAGCCGGCAGAAGGATGAGGGCGGCAGAGCGGATCTCTCCACGCATCTCCATCCTCCTGCACTTTCCGTGAGCCGCGCAGCTGGAATGCTAAGACCCAAGTGGGGCGGGCGCCTCTGGGGAGTGGGTGGGCACAGGAGGACTGGGGTGCACTAATTCTAACCACTTCTGGGCACCCGCCAGATACCAGGAGAGAAGGGACATGGAGTCCTCACAGGAGCCATTCAGACCCACACCCGGGGACCTAGCACACATCACCATCACCGCTGCATTGTGGACACCAGCAAGGACAAAGGGGCAACGAGAAAGGAGGGAGGAAGCTGTTTTCACTGGGGCCCTTAAGCTGTTACCACCCCCTGCCCGCAGCTACCAACATCTGGGTCAGTGGGTCTCAGCTCTGACCACATGCCTTAGAAAATACCCCAGAGCCTATAAGAACAAGCTGGCCTTGGCCCCACCCCGGGCTAATTGAAGTGTGCAGGCACCAATGTTGTACAAAGCTCCCTGGATGGCTCTAGTGCCACCAGGGTGGGGAGGCGCTGCTGTGGGGGAGGCCGAGATGTGTCTGCAGGCCAATAGGGCAATGGGGTGAAGGCTTTGTGCAGAAATAAGGGAAGCTCAGTTTTCCAAACCATGGAGGGAAGCAGGGACCGCGCCAGGGCTCCGCCCCTCGGGAGCACTCACCAATCCTGGCTCCGCTCTGGAAGCACAGGCTGGTGCTAAGGCCCCTGCAGGTTACCCAGCCTTCGATTCACAGAGGGGCACAGGCGCTGGGCCAGGACCTGGCAGGCGAAGATGGCAGAGTCATGGTGGAAGACGCTGGCTTCTGGCACCTTGCCCTTTCGCCTCGACTCCCTCCCTCCAAGGTAGGCTCTTGGGAAGGGTCCTCGGGAGCCAGGAAACCCATGTGCATGGGGCCCCAGGGACATGAGTTCTCCCTGCTGCGTCAGGTGATCTGCTGACCTGTCTTCTCTAAAGTCAGGGGACTGCATCCGTAGGGGGTCCCTCCCAGTAAATGCTGCCACACAGCAGGCCTTTTTCAACTGTCCCTTATATCGATTGCCTCAAGTGACAACAAGGCTTGTGAGTAGTCTGCACTTGGACACAGACGCGATTCCTGAGTTATGGGGTGTGGTTGTCTTTCCCTGATGTCACATGAGAAGACTGGGGGATAGGAGGCCAGACTGATGGTGACTGCCTGGATACCCCAGGTCACGCCCACCAAAGAGGACATCTCTGACTCTTTTCACAGGGTGGCCCAGCCTAACAGGACACACAGACGCAGGTCATCTACACCATCACCGTCTACACCTGTAGGAACAGTACGGCACTGAGCCCCTCTTCCCCTCAACACCCCCAGGGACCAGCAAGTACCCCAGGCTGCCCAGGACCCCTCCCAGCAGAAGCACGGAGCCTCCCCTGAAGCAGGAGACCTCCCCGTCTCCAGGCCAAGGACCCCCACCTTCCCTCCCCACTGGGCCTCCAGGATGCAGCTGGAGGGGTGCGGCCGACTTCAGCTTTATTTGCATCAGCAAATGCCCACAATGCCCACGCCATATTCTTGGGTGCTAGGTTTTTGTTTTTAACCTAAAACAGGAAGGTAGGACTAGTAGTACTAGTGATATGATGCAGTGGTCACAGGGGTCATGGAGGCCCCTACCTCCACCCTGCCCCAAACGTCTCCAAAAATCCTACAACTAAGACAAATAGTGGGGACTGGAGTTGTGGTTCAGCCCTGCCTAGCACGTGTGAGGCACAGGGTTCAACTCTGAGCATTGCATATAAATAAATATAATAAAGGTCCATCAACAACTAAAAAAATTTTTAGAATTTTAAAAATAGTGGGCCTATCATGAAACTGCAGTTTCAAGAGAAACCATGTGCCCAACTTCCAAGCTTCTGCCCTTCAGCCCAAAGTGGCAGAATCTAAGACGTGGCCCCTGAGCAGAGGTGGGATTCAGTGAAGGGTGAGAAGCCTGAGTCTGGGCCCCACCTACCTACCCCTGTAGCTCCTGCCATCTCAGGAAGACAGAAGGGCCTGAACTGGTGTTAGAGAAGGGCCTAGAGCAACTCAGCGTGCCACTTGTTTTACCTTCTCCTTCATATTCTCCCTCCCCCACCCCAGTGATGACAGTCACGAGACACCATGGATTCCCACTGGGGTGGCAGCCCCCGAGGTTGGCCTGAGCCCTGGACGTCCCTGTGATGCTCCTGAGCCTGGCTCTGAAGGGCTGTGGGCTTTTCTCAGCTGTGCTGGGGCTGCTTTCAGGGCCACAGCAGGATCTGAGGCCACAAGGCCTTCAGACCCCTATTGGCTCCCCTTCTGGGCAGCCTGGGAGCCAGCTTAGAGAGGACCTGGGGGTCTGCTCCAAGCTGGTGGCACCATGCAAGGCCTCCAGCATGTGATAGCAACTCCATGGTCACATGGGATAGAGGTGAAGAGCAGGGGATCTGGCCCAGACCTCGAGGTAAAATGCCAAGGCTGTGACTTCCTGGCTCTGAGACCTTGAGAGTCACATGTCAGTGGGCTTCTGTGAGAGTCAAGGGATATGAGGTCCCCGTGGGGCCCACACTTAGTAGGTCCTCAAAGAGAGTTAGTGGGGATGTCCTGGTGCTGGTGCTGGTGGTGGTGATGGCATCCCTCGGGCCTGAAGTTCCTGCCCCACCATCTGGCTCCCCTGGATAGGGCACAGGATGGGCAGGCCCCTTGGTAGACTGCAGTTACCGAGCGCCAGGCCATCCCCATCAGCTGTGAGTTGCTCAGATCACTTACTGACTTGGGGTTAGCTGGGGTGGAGGCCTCAGAGGCTCTCTAGGGGTGTGGAGGAATATAAGCCGGGCCTTTAACCAGCCAGCTGCAGTTCGGCTGTAGGGGCCTTTGCTGACTTGTGTCCCCAGCAGCAGCCTGACACTGTGGCACATGCTCACACCCAGGAGCTGCTGCAAAGGTCACCTGGACATCTGGTGGTGCCGCATTGTTGCAGGTTTGAAAGGGGACAGGTCTGAACTAAGGATGGCTCTGCTGGAAGTCCCAAGGACCAAGAGGAGGAGGATCAGAGAACCTACCCAAGGCCCTCCTGGTGTTAGAGGGCCTAGAGCAACTCAGCGTGCCAGGGGCCACTACCACTTCCTGAGCATGTGCTGTGGCCAGGCACTGTGGTGAGCACCCTCTGAATACGCTCCGGTTTAATCTTCTTGTCAACCCTATGTGGCAGGACTGTCCCTGTTTTATAAATGAGGCAACTAGAGGCTACAAGCAAGTTGCCCAAGGTCACATAACTGGTAAGAACAGCTGAGATTTGAACCCAGGGGTGTTTGACTCCAAGGACAGGGCTCTAGACTGCATTTGTGTTTCATCAATACGATAGCAAATCCCTGCAAACTCAGTGGCCTAAAGAACACAAATGTCTTAAATTACCGTTCTGGAAGTCAAAAGTCTGACGTGGGTCTTACTGGGCTAAAATCAAAGCACCAACCAGGCTGTGTTCCTTCTCAGGAGCCCTGGGGAGGCTTCCATGTTGCTTGGCCGGGACCTCCTGCTTCTGCAGAGCCGGGGCGGTGGGCTGAGTCCTCTCACACTGCACCGTGTCTGCTGCCCCCCTCGGCACGTCTCCTCCTCTGACCCTCTTGCCACTGCTTTTACTCTTAAGGACCCTGTGATAATCTGGGTTCCACCCAGGAACATAGGGCCAGCTCCTTAGGTCATCTGATGAGCAACTTTACTTCCACCTGCTACTTTGGTGCCACTTTGCAGTATAAGGCAACCTGGTCACAGGTTCTGGGAGTAGGACCTGGACACCTTGGGTTGAGGGCTTTATGCTGCCTCCCAACACGCCATGTTAAAACCCCATGCAGCGGCGCTTCTCTGTCAGTGTGGACACCAGTCTCCAGGAATCTCGTTGAAGTGCAGTTTCCGGTTCAGTAGGTCTGGGTGGGGGCCTGAGATCTGCACTGCTAACAGGGGCCATGGACCATGAGCTGAGGCCCAATTTCTCTCTTGAGAAAGAGAATGATTAAAACTGTGCTGCACAAATGGTTGGGATTTAATAAATATTTACTAACTGAAAGAAAGCGGGGCTGGGAAGGAAGGAGAGAGAGATCTGGACGTTGCCCTCCACTCCCCCCAACCAGGACAAAGTCCAGGGCAAAGAATCCAAAGCCGCAGGGACTGACCAGCGATGTGTAGCGGGGGCAGCTGTGATGGAGCCGCCTGGGGGGTGGGCTTTGAGCTGCGCCCTGAGAGGGGAGGGCGGACAGCAGAAGGCCGACAGTGGAGGGAAGGAGGCGCCCCCCAGTCCTTGACACCCTGGGCTGTGGTCCTACTTGGAGCTCATCTGCTTCCCAGTCTCGGTTCCTTTTCTCCTCTCACCACCTCCATGTTCTTCCCAATCTTCAACGCCAAATCCCACCCCCCCAAATTCTTCAAAAACACTGTTTTCCAGTTGAACCTCAGGACCCCTGTATCAGGATGCCGTAGCTGGGGGCTGTTAAATGCAGGTTTCCAGGCCCTGCCTGCTCTCCCTGAAAGAGAATCTCTTAGGGCTGAGTCCGGGAGGCTGCATTCCTACCCGGGCCCAACCCCACCTCCTCCACACAGTGCTCCCCGACACCCAGAGGGAGAACCTCTCTTCCCTCCATGGCCCCTGCCTGGACCCCATCCTTCTCTGGGTTCTTTTCACCCTCCCCTGGCTGACTTGAGACTTCTAACAGTGTTGGGTGTTTTCTCACTGTGGCTGGGAGAACTGGGCCAGCTCTCCTCACACAGGAGGAGGACGGCAGGCAGTTCCAAGGGGACAGGTGAGCAAGGGGATGCAGCACGGGTACTTTTGTGACTTGACATACCACCCTATGCCAGGCACAGGGCCTCCCACAGGCTACCTCACCGCAGCCAGGCGAATGTTACCACTGAAGACAGACTAGGGTCGTGTGCGAACAGGGCCAGGTCGAGGTCTGAGTTCAACGTATTTCAATAAAGGTGACTGGGATTCAGGGGACCTTGTACGATGGTGAGTGCCCATCACCCCCAGAGAGTAAGTGTTCTGGGGAAGAAGTTGCTGGGTCCGTTTTGTCCTCTGCAGGGAAAATGGACACTGACCATGTCCAGCGTTTGATGAATGCGTGAGTCTAAATTTCGTTTCTTCCTGCAGCCTGTCTGGAAGGCCAGTTAGAAGCCAATGAACTGGGGGAGACAGACAGGAGATGGATGAGACAACAGGAAGAGGAAGGGTGTGGGTGGTCGGCCCTGCGTGGAAGTGCCTCACCACGGTGGCCTGCTGCCCCCAGAGAGACTTCCAGCCGAGAGAGAGTCTGTGGTCTGGGGAGGCTGGAGCTGCCCAGGGCATCCCTCCCGCCTGCAGCCTGCAGCACAGACCACAGGCCTTGGGGTTGCCATGGCAACCCCGGCCTGCCGCCCCCACCATCTCCTGTCTCCCTACCCAGACTGCTCCACCCCATCAATTAATAAACTAATAATGTATGACAACAGTTACCGCAAACACCCAGGCAGCGGCCCTCTCGAAAATAAACAGCCTCGTCCAGGGAGCTGAGAACTGCCAAGATTCACCTGACACTCAACCCCAGGCCACCTGCTAAAATCTATTTCCCTGAATCCAAATTACTCTGTCTCGGGTTTCTCCTTGTTTTAAAGGCACCATGTTGGCAGAGGCAGGGACTGAAGTCTGAGAGGTTCCTGAGAAACAGATGCTAGGGAGGCCACCATATAGGACACCTGCTTCCTCAGTCTTGAATGGGGACCAGAGACGCTGATTGGGTGATCAGGCCCTGGTCATGGACATCTGGATCTCAGCTGGTCCTCTCCTGAAGAAGCCCTTCATCTTTGCAAAGGATGAAGACATTCATGGCACCCAGAGCGGGGGATAACAATAACAGGGAATACTTTCAAGTTGGGGTAGACTCAGGATGATGGCAAACTATTTGCAATTCCTTTCACTGAGAGATGGGAGTCTATGCTCTGTGACAACTTGACCAGCAGAATAAGGTGGAAGCAGCTCTGTCCCAGCTCAAGCCCAGGCCTCAGAGACCACAGCTCTTGAAACCCAAGTACCACACCGTGAGAAAACCCAAAAGAAACAAGATCCTGGCTGATGGCTTCGGCTGCACTCCCAACTGACAGCCAGGATCGACCTGCCTGCCTGCCATACAGGTATAGTGTGATCATGGAAGACGGTCCTCCAGACCCAGGTAGGCCATCTCAGCTGATGCTGCAAAGGAGCAGAGATCAGCCATCCCCACCAAGCCCTGCCCAAATCACAGGCCTGTGAGCCAAATAAATGGGCATTCTTTCAAGTAAATGTCTTCTAAAGTGGTTTTCATTTTAGCGATGGGTAGCTGGAACATAAATATCACTTTTACCCCAAATCACTTTAGGACTTATCATGTGCTAGAGTCATTCGTGGGGTTATTGGATTTGAATTTTTATGCAATTCTGTGAAATATTATTATCTCCACCTCCTCCATGAGCTATAAAGCCTCAGAAAGGTAAAGTATGTCATTAGAGGCCAGCCAGCTGGCAAGGCTGAAAAAGGAATTCTGAATCTAAGGCTCATGTCCTTCCTCCACCACCGCCATCCTCCTCATGGCGCCAACACAGAAGGCTAGTTACTTTCCACTCTGCTTCCTGTTAGTCTTCTCTCCCCACAGTGAGGTTTACCCAGCAGGGTGCAATATCACAGTTAAAACAAGAATTCTCAGAGCTGACATTTAGGGGCATGGCGAGGTGTTCAAGGTAAGAACTCCACCTGCATGATCTCATGACCATCCTAGGAAGTAAGCTCTACCCATTTCTCAGGAGACACCGAAGCTTCAAAAGAGGCAGTTTGGGCTGGGGATGTAGCTGGGTGGTAGAGCACCTGCTCAGCATGCACTTAGGTGGGATCTGAATGCAGGCCATCTGCTTCTGGAACTGGGCTCTGAACTGCAAACAGTCCAGTTCGCACAACGCACGGCTTCTACTGTCAAGCTCCGGAATTCCCTCCCTTCCTCCCTCTTGGAAGCTGACCTGGGCTTTGGGAGGGGAGGTGGGGATGGGGAGAAGCGAAGCCTAACTCTCGCATCTCAAATTTGTATCCTTTCAAGGCCCCCCCCGCCCTCTTAGTATTTCTTACCTCCCTTTCACAGCCACTGCCAGCCACGGGCCCAAAGCCACACAGCCCGGGTCCTTTCCTAGTCAGTGCTCTTCCTCTGCCCACTGCTAAATCCCCAAGAGCCTGCGCCCTGGCTGGTGCATCTGGCCACTAGTCAGGGTTGGGCCACTGGGGGACTACCGGCGCCGCTGTGTTCTCAGTTGGGCCATTTGATCGCCAGAGTTGGGGTCCCCCGCCAACCAGCGACCAAGGTCCCTCCTTCTGCCGACTAGTCACTCACGGGGAGCTTTCTTCCCCTCCCTCGGCGGCGGCCGCCTGTTCTGATCTCAGTGCCCTTCGCGGGAAGGGGCCGCGCAGATTTGGGGGGAGGAAAGGAAGAGCCCGAAAGGAATTTTTGGCTCACGGTGGCGCGGAGCTCTGGGAAATGAAGGGTTAGCGGTCGGACACTTTTCCTGGGGGGAAGTAATTACCAGGTGGCCACGGAGCCAGCCGTGGGGGTGGCTGCTAACCCCGGCGGCGACCACAGGTGCAGACACCCCCCACCAGGAGAGGGACCCGCCGCGCCGGCGCTTGTGGGGAACAGACCCCGGGTGGTCGCGGCCGCGTCTCCGCCCCGGGGCGCACACACGCACGCGCGCCCCCGCGCCTCCGCACCTGCCCCGCGCCCCGCGCGCGCACGCGGCGGCCGCGCTTCGGGACCTTGCCGGAGAAGGCGCCCAGCTGGCCGCCACAGCCCGGGGCCAGGCCGCGGCCCCCAAACAGTTTTCCGGGCCTGGCGCGCCGGGGACCAGCTTGGCTCCCGGAGACACGTACCTGCGCGGCGACAGTCTGGAACGCCGGCTGCTTACCCTGCGCGGCGCCCGCGCCCCCTGACTGCCAGCGCGCACGCGGCGGCAGGAGTGGCCGGAGACGCCCGAGGGTCCCTTCCTCCTCAGGAAACCCGGGCCACGTTGTGCCCCGATTCCTCCCGCTCCCACCACCCGCGGGCACACCCAGACCTGCCAGTCCACGCCCTGCCTGTCACACCGACAGACCGCAGGCCACAGGCTAGGCGCCTGCCAAGGCGGCCAAGGTGGCTGAGGCTCGCGCACGCCTGCCCTGAAGGTCCAGCGTCCCCACCAGCACCACTTCCATCCTGACCTGGCCACAGCTCCGGAGCCCTGCGTGGGCCTCAGAGTGGGCCTGGTGTAAAAAACAAACAACAACAAACCAAACCAAACAGGAGGGCCCTTCTCCAGCCATATGCGCTCCCAGGGCTCGAGGCTGTCATCGGCCTCTTGTGGGAAACCCACAGAGAACCCACGAAGAAGCTGGGAGAAGAGTGGCCTTTCAGCGTTCACTTGGGTGTCGCAGCGCAGGCACATCAGTAGCCACTCAATAAATGCAGTTCAGGGTTGTTCTCTGGGTCTTTCTCCCCCTGCTGGAGCTCAGTCTGGGGCCACCAGGACCTGGGGCTCTGCATTTAAGTTCACTGCCTCTTGGACTCCTGCCCTGGTCCTCTCCAGAACCTGAGGGGGTCCAGGGATCACACAGAAGAACTCCTAATTGAGTTGATTGAGAATTCAAGGAGGCCTGAGTGCCCTCTGCTTCACAAGTAATAGTAGTAACAAAAGTTATAGCTAGCATTTATTGAGCATCTACTGAGTGCCCAGCACTGTTGTAAGCACTAAAATGAGATGCTACTATTACTCCCATTTTACACGTGGAGAACTGAGACAGAGGGGTCAAATAACTTGCCCACAGTCACACAGGTATGAAATGGAGGCTTTGGGATTCAAACCAGGCAGCTGGATCCAGAGCCCTCATTTCCACCTGCATCCTATCCCATGCTTCCCTGTTTCCTCAGTACCTGCTGCTCGTTCTCAACTCATGTCTTGGCTCCTGTGGCTCTCCTCCCTCAAAAGACTTCCTTTGCCATTGCCTGAAATCCTGCCCCAGTTTGAAGACTCAGAAGTCACCTGACCGAGGAGCCTTGTTGGTTGTCACAGGCCATGTGAGCTGAGCCGCACTGGACTCCCATGGCGTCCTTCCCAGGGTTCTGTGCTGGGATTGTTGGCACACGGCTCTCTGTCTGTAAGGCCCTTGCTCTGGGCCCAGTGCCCCAGCAGGGCACCCCATTCCTGTTTGTGAAATGAATGTCTGGAATTGGTCACTGCAGAGTCTGCAGGAGCTTGTGGGTTGGTCTGAGGACAGATGGCTGGGTGAGACGGACAGTGAATGCAAGTGCAGGCTGGAGGGGCCCAGGGAGCTGGACCAGGCAGAGTCTTACCTTCTGCTGGCCCCTCTGTGGCTCAGGGTGTTGACCTGGCCTCTAGGTAGTCTCCCAGTAGATCTGGTAGCCATGCATTAGAGGGCAGGAGGTCCCCTAGCCGGGGGAGGCAGCGGGAGCAGGACGGGGAGGGGAGGAAGAGTAGCCCGGACAGAGAGCAAGGAGGTTCTGCTTTTCCTGCTGGGCACCAGCCAGCGGTCTCTCAACAGGCACCTTCAGAGGTTGGATCGGCCTTCTCTTCTGGTCCCCATTTTGAAATCTCCTTCTTACAAAATCTTCACAAGTGGGGTTTTTTGGATTAACTATTCATGCCTGAAAATATCTGTCTGCTTAAAAAAAAAAATTGCCACGCTGAATGTAGTTAAGAGCTTGGCTTGGAAGATCAGTGTCTGAAATTGAATCCCAGCTCCACTACTGACTGGCAGGAAGACCTTGAGCAGGTCTCTTTGCCTCTGTGTGCCCATTTCTTTGTGAAATAAGAACACTATTTGAAAAGGGGGCTCGGGTGATTACATGAGTTAAACTAGGTAAAGCCCTTAGCTCAATGCCCAGCACACACCAGGGGTCAGTAGGGATTAGCTGTTATCACTGATGTTATTTTTGGAATTATGTTCTCCAAATACCCTTTTAGGTCTTGAACCCCTAATACAGCCTTAGCATTATGCAGGACCTCCTTCCATCCCAGCAAGAAGCAGTTTTATTCTCCATTTCACAGATCAGGACACAGATTCTGTGAATCCCCTAAGGCCACTCTGTTCCCAAGGGAAATCAAGCTTGGCACTTCTACCTTTTTTAAGGTAGCTAAATCTGTGCACATTCCCAGGTCCTCACTGGTTCCTGCATTGACGTGAGTTTGAAGCACAGGGGCATCTAGTGCATCTGCTTCTGACACTAGATGACACTTCTGGCACTTCTGACCACTCTGTCCCTAAGAAAATGCTACATTTGGATAGGCGAAGAAATACATGGCCCTGCCTGCTCCTTCTTTTGGCTGGAGATTCGGATCCTGAAGCTGCTTCTTGCAGTTTTCAGTTTCTGCCTGGTCCTGTCCCTGCAGGTCCTGTCCCCTCTTGTCAGCTGCCTGATTCAGGATTCTGACTCTCAGGGGCCCCGCACATGACTGTGGAAACATTATGACAAGGTAAACCCTTAGAAGACCACGCTGCATGACTCCTGCCCCATCATCTACAGAATAGCGGCCATGAGAGATGGCGCAGCATGGCAGACGTGGTGGCCTGTTTCCCTGCCTCTCTTTCTCTGCTCCAAGATCTCTGTTTATACATGTCCAAACGCAACCAGCCCCTTTCGCTGCCTAAGTACGCTTAAAATAAGGTCCCTTTTGATTCATGCTTCACTTTTCAGAGACAGAACAGCATGACTCTTATTTCCAGTTCCTCAAAGATATGGAACTGGCTGCTGGAAATCAAGCTTGGCACTTCTGACCACTCTGTCCCTAAGAAAATGCTAGATTTGGATAGGCGAAGAAATACATGGCCCTTCCTGCTCCTTCTTTTGGCTGGGCTTCGCTCTGGTACTTGGTGTCAAGATGTCCACCCGTCCTGGCAGGAACAGCAGAATTTGTTGTTTTGTAAATGGAACCTGGCATTCGCCGTCCTTATAAACAAGAAACAGCTCACTAAGTGAAAAGGAAGCATGCGTTCCAGAACATTCCTGGGCCTGGAGAAAGGTAAATTATGGCCCATGCGCTTGGAATGCTGATTTGAAATGCTGCGCTAATAACCATCTTTCTCGCCCACAGAAATCCTCCCTGGCTCTGGGCTGGGTTCCAGAGACATGGTCAGAAATTCTCCACTCCTGGTGTCAGTGACGTTGGCCTCCACTTCATTCCCAGTCTCCTGTGGGCTTTTTGTCTTGGCATTTTACCTAAAGGCAGAACCTGAGGCCAACTCCTTCGCTGCATGTCCCAGGTGTCCAATTTGGTGACAACCTGCAGAATTGGCAGCCACAGGAAGGTTGAAGGAGGCTCCTGCCCCAGGCCAGGACTGTGCGGTCTACTTTTTATTTGCCTGACATCCCCTCGGCTCCCTGCTCTCTGGCTTGTGCTGACGTGGGTCAGCGGGAGATGGGAGGAGAACAGGGACCCAGGAGGAGTGAGTCCCTCGGCCAGGGTGGCTTTGGGTTAGCTGCCGCCCTTTGCTGGAGACGTCAGCTCCTTCCGAGTGTCTCTCCGCGACTCCTCTCTCCCTTCCTCCTGCAGGCCCAGGACTAACCATAGCTCCCCACACAGCTAGTCCCGGGAGCTGGCCATCCACATTGGCCCCGTTCGTGTGTCAAGTCCCTGCTTCCTGCCAAGACTGACACACGAGAGAAGCAGATGCACTAGATGCCCCTGTGCTGCAAACTCACGCCAATGCAGGAACCAGTGAGGACCTGGGGATGTGCACAGATTTAGCTACCTTAAAAAAAACCACTGTTTTTCCAGTCCCTTCTTCCAGTGAGCACAGCTGGCCAGCCTCAGAGGAAACCTCTTCTCTATCCTCCAAACAACAGAATGAGTCCCTACTTCCTCCCCGACTCCAGTGCCAGCTCATGTGTCCCTGCTCAGCCCAAGCCCCCTCTTGCTGGTTGCCCCTGCCCTTGCCCCTTGTCACTGTGAGCTTCCTAGGACAGAGCACCCCAGTGCTCACACAGGTGGGCAGCTCCCCTTCTGGGAATCTCCCTTGCTGAGTCAGGTCCTCCCGGGACAGCTGCAGGCAGCAGGAGGCTGTGGTTCTGAGAATAATCATTTCTGGCATTGACCACACTCTGGCAGGCTCCGGCCTGAGCTGATTAATCGGGCGACCTGGCCAACACCACAAGTTGTTTCTGTTCTCACTCAGATAATCTGAGGGCTCTCAGACAGACTGTGACTAATGGGGACACCCAAAGGCAGGAAAACTCATGGCCTGTGGGGGAGACGGCTCAAGCCCAGGGGAAGCATGAGCAGGCACATCTGGAGGGCCGGGGAGCCAGTGTCACGTCCTGGCTGGACTCAGGACTCGAGGAAGCCTTCAGGCTGGGTCTTCTCAGGCTGTTGGCTTGGGAAAGGGAAAGGCAGGGGAGTTTAGCATCTGAACTCCTGGGCTCAGAGCCCCAGTCTGTTGCTTTCTGGCTGTGAAAGTTGTGTAGCTTCCCCGGGTCTCAGTTTCTTCTGTAAAATGGGTTTAATATGAAGATCAGTGTAAGAGTCAAATGTAAAGGTACTCTCATAAAATTTGGTTACTTGGAAACCAGGAGCTCCACCTAGCAGGTGCTGAGAGGGCAGGTTAGGCAGGGAAGGCACACAGGAGGCTTTGCTGGCTGAAGGAGGCTGGGCCAGTCAGACACTCTGGCCAGCCTCTGCCTTGATTCTCTGCTTATGGAGAATGGATGAAATCCTGGCTCCTCCACTTACTTATTGGCTGTGTGACCTTGGGCATGTTACATGACCCTTCTGTGCCTCTGTTTTCTTATGTGTAAAATGGGGGTAACAACGGTACCTCACAGGGCTGTTGCACTAGTTGAGTTCCTAAGTCTAAAACTCGTAGAACTACTCCTGCCCCAGCAAGGAAATGGTGATTGATTTTCTTCAATCTGCTATGTAAGATGAGCCTCCACTGGGGCTCCTGACTTTGGTGTGTGGAGGCTGGAGGGGACAGGGATGGGCTGGAGGGGTATTTGGCAAAGAGGAACTTTTCTAGACTTTAGGGCCAGGAGCCTTCATAGAGAACCACAGGAGCCCTGCTCCGGTCTTTTGGGAGAATAGCTTGGCTGCCCTGTGGGGGGTGCGTGCTAGGACCTGGGCGTGTTCCACAGGCAGCAGGTGGTGAGGTTCAAGAGCACAGCTTGGCTTTCCTTGTTTTTGTCTAATTACCTTCCTTTTGTGGAGGGGTACTCAGTTTCAAGTGGAATACAATTTCCTTTTAAAAATAAATATTTTTTTTCTCCCCTTGTCCTGGATGTGGCCTGAGGTCCAGTTGAAAATGAAGAGACTCAAGTCCTCAGCAGTGGGGACTGACCCCTCCTTTAGCAGCCACCCACCCCCACCACCGTGGCATCTCAGCCCAACACCTGTGGTCCTGGTGGGGGATCAGAGGGAGAGTGGCCGAGGGGCGAGATTCCCCGCAGACTGGAGCAGACTGGAGTGGGTTTTAGAATATGAGGCCCCAGCTCCTCTGTGTCCTCAGGTGGGGACCCTGGGGTCCATGTGAGATGTGCCAAGGGGCCTGGGGAGTGATATACTGTGCCCTGGAGGCCCTTGAGGAGAACAGGGAATCTAAAAATAGTGAGGGCCAGTCCTGAATTGCAAGTTTCTATTCCCAGAATAGATGTTCTGCAATAATCCAGTTTCCAAAGTAAAATATTCAAAGGAAAACATTATGTACATAATAGAAATGGAACTTGAGTGATGGAGGTTTTTGAGAGATTTAGAAGGAAAATCTAGGATTAAGACAGCGGTGACAACGTTCTGATAACTACCATAACTAGAGGCTCATAGGCGGGGGGGGCCTTGCCACGGGAGGCCTTGCCATGGGAGGCCAGGGTACAAAGGCAGGAATCTGGAGGGGCAGTCAGGGCAGCCTGCTCGGAAGAGGCACTTCTAAACTGAAACCTGCAAGGAGACTAGAAGGTGCCCTGGGAGTCCCTGCAGTGACTAGTGTACACTGGGCTGTGCATACAGAAGGGGCCCTTGCATTGTTGGGGGGCGAGTGGAGGGCGTGGGGATTTCTCTTGGGTTCAGGGTGTATTCCTGGGGTCCCTGTGTTTGATTCTGATCATTTGGGGGCAGGAACTACAGCAGCCTGTTTCCCCTGCGGGGTATGAGCTGGCAGGGACCAGCTCCCAGCAACCTACCCCGCGACCCACCCCCAGGACAAAACCCAGCAGAGGACACATTTGAATGAATGAACAACAAAAAAGAGGAAATTGACGGAGGAGAAATGGAGAGTTAAATGTGATACTGCACCCAGCAAACGCTCCTGCCACCTTCCTCCCCCATCCCTGGGCCAGGGCGGGGTGGCACTTCCCCAGCTGTCCCAGGTGCTACTGGCTGCTCCCCCAGGGCAGGACCCTGCACTTTAACCGCAGCTAGGAGGGTCAGGACATGTGCCCAGGGCCTGGACAGTGTGGGACTTCTGAGATCTGTCCCCACCGAGGAAGCCTGAGCCAAGGTCCCTCTGACTACAGTCCCCCAATCCAAGACCTCCTGACACACCTCTGGGTGGCTGGTCCCATCAACTGGATCCTAGAGTGACAGGGCCTGCCTCTCGGCCCCTCTCCTCCACTCCCTCCCAGAGGCCTTTCTTTATTCCTGAGACTGGAGTTGGATTTTAGCTGCAGGAGAGGCCGAGGAGCCAGTGATGCCCGAGCTCAGGTGTCCTGCCCAAGGTCACGTGTCCCCTTGCGCCAGCCTCCTGCGTCCCTCCCTGCTGTGGTGGCCCTCTGGGAACTGCCCGGGGGGCTCTCTCGCCCAGTCAGTACGGGCTGCCGCCTGGATGCTGGCTCCAGTGACCCGAGTGCCTGGCTTTGGGCTGGCAGTGGTCAGGCCTGCCCTGTAGGAGGCCCAGGCTCCTCTGGCAGAGGCCGCACAGACTCATAGGAAAGCAGGTCCTGTGGACACAAAAGCAGGCAGGGCAGTCCCCACCCCACAATGGCCTGGGGACTGTGTGGCTTCCAGAAGGGTTCATGAGGATCATGGTCCTCGTGTCGGAAGCTTGGACAGGCCCAGAACATTCCAAGACTGGGAAGCCCTTTCCCTGTGCTTTTGTGGTCTCTGGGGGTGGAGAGATCAGGACCAGGCGCCGCTCTGCCAGCTCCCAGACTGAGCAGAGACACCTGGATTTAATCTCTGGGCTAGACCCACAGGCCACCAGCCCTACGTGTCCCCTGCCTCCCCAGGCACCCAGCAGGTCCTGCCAGGGCACACCCACCCGGCTCTGGCCGGCTTCTGGCTGTGGAGACCATTAACCACTACAGAGTGAGAGGTGACCGGCTCCCCCTCCCCGCCAGCCACACTGCCCCCTGGGGAAGGGCAAGGTGGGAGGGTAGAGGGCAGTTTCCAGGATCCAGATGGGCCCAAGTGACCGTTCTGTGTGCCCCGGGTAGACGACCATGCCTCTCAGGGCTCTTCCAGGGCCGAGCTAGAAGGCGGCTGAGCTTGGAGGAGGCCCACTGTTCTGCCTTGTGCCCACCGCAGGGCCCACGTCACTAGGCACTCCAAATCTGGTCCCTTCGTTCCACCCCTCTCTGGTGTCCTCTAGGTCTGGAGAAATGGGAAGGAAACCAGGGAACAGCCGCCGACCCTCGGTGCCCAGCATGGCTTCTCTGCTTGCTCCTCCGGCTTCCTGTCCCTCCCTCTTTGGCCACCTCTTGGAGGTGGTGCCCCTCACGGTGGGCCAGAGCTGGCCTATTCTGGCGTGTGAGAGCAGACTGGTGAATTCCAGCAATTCTGCAAGCCGGTTGTTAAACAGCCATTACTAAAAACGGACTTCGATTAACCCATGATTAAATATTAGAAGCAAAAGTAATAAAAAATTCACTACCTCCTAATTATTTTGCCAGCTCCTCCGCCTTCGAGGTTATTCATACCTGTATCTGGGTGGTGGTGAGGCTATACAGTGGGGTGTGCCGCGCACCCCGTCCCAGCCCATGTTTAGTGACTTTGTAATGGCAGCTTGACATCAGCCACGGTGAGAATATTTACACCACAGAAACGGGCCAATGTTACATCCAGGGCGCAGTTAATGCTTTTGCATCTCTAGACTTAAGAGAGTAAGTGGAAAAAAATGTTAAATTAAAAAGTGTGTTGGGTGGACACTTTGGTGAGTTCTGTGTTAATCTTAGATTGACGCATTCTACATGTGAGGCCATCACGGTGGGAACAGCATGAAAAACTGAGGAAATTCATCCCACATTCATAAACTGATTCCGCAAGGTCACGCGTTATCATCAGCCCATGAAGTCTGACACAGGCCTCTGAGGTGTCCCCCTCATCTGGTTAACACAGAAAACACCAACGAGCATTCATTCATGTTGGAGCCCCAGGCAAAATCCAAGATCTGGGGCGCTGGGGATGGAGCTCAGTTGGTAGAGGGCTTCCCTTGCATGAGCAAGGCCCTGGGTTCAATCCCCAGCACCCCACACACACTCACCAAAAAAAAAGAAAGAAAATCCCTGACCTGGGACTCCCCCCCTGCCACTGGACCCCAGGGTGCTGCCCTTGGGACTGCCCATGGTCGATGGTCACAGGATAGGACACAGGAAGAGTGAGCAGGGGTCAGCATCCTCTGGGTGTTTACTGGGGCAGGCGAGAGGTGGGCTGGGTGTGAGTTGGGTGTTGGACATCTGAGGTGCGTTTGGGACATTCAAGTTGGACACGTGGATCTGGAGCCTTCTGGAAGTAGCTGGTAATTAGAACCGCGTGTGTGCAGGAGCTTGTCGGGGACAGGGAGTGACGAGCAGGCAGGGTGTGCCTGAGGTGAGCAGCTCTGAGGACCGGGTCTGCAGAGGCCTGGGTGTGGCTGCCGAGGGAGGGAACCGCTCCAGAAAGGCCACCCAAGGCGAACAACCACGACTGAGGAGCGCCTTGGGACTGGTGACACGGGTGACCTTAGCAGGAGCCCTCTCCCCGAGCACACAAGAATGGAAGATGGCAGCTGGCGCACAGAGCCCATGGGGCTCACTTCCTGCTTGATGTAGGACGGTTGGGGTCCGGACCTTTCCTTGCTGACCTCCCCGAACTGCCACCAGAGAAGGCTAGGCTGACAGGTTAAGGTCAGTCCCAGGGTTGGAGGTTGTGACCTGGGACAAAAGCAGTTGGCAGGTTCCAGACAAATCCCTGGGTCCAGGATGGGACAGGTTGTGTCAAAGAATGAGGGACCATGGGGGTGGGTGTTAGCTGAGGAAGCCAGTAGTCAGGCGGGTAGTGACTTCAGGCCTCAAGTTCAGGAGAGGCCGGGGCTGGAGGCCAACACCTGCTGGTGTCCTGTGGGGTGCGTGGAAGAGAAGCCGAGGGAGGACCCAGGGCCCTGCTCAAGCCGTGGACAGTGGCAGCAGGAAAGAGGTAGCAGATGAGGGCGGCAAGCAGCTGAGAGGATGAGAGCCGTGCAGAAGAGACCAGGACTCGCTTCTGTTCTGTTCTGCTTTATTACAACCCTGTCCTGTGTTCCAGAATGATGGCTCTTTAACACGCCACCGGAAACATTCCCACAGTGGATCCTGTTAACATTCAAAAGTCTCCCCATTTCTTTCTCAGCACATTAAATCAAAACGGGGGAAAATCTTTTTTTAAAAAGTCAATAGGTTTAGCCCATCCCAGGAAAAGCACCTTTACAATAGGAAAACTAAATGCGTCAGGAATCTGACCAAATACACAAAGCAGCAGGTACGATTCCTGAAGGAATGACTCCCAAAGGAACATAAATAGATCCCCCCAAAGTATATATATTTCACGAGCGTGTACATATATATTAAAAGAAATTTGGTTTTTAACCCCCCCCCAAATTATCCAGAAATCAACATCCCACCTGAGATGGGGGAAGCCGGGTGCTGCGGCCATACCACAAGCCAAGCAGGCACCTCTGTGCACAGGCCTCCCCCGCCCCTACGCTCGCTCCTGGGACAGGGCCGGGGCATCTCTGCACCCATGGCCCAGGCCCAGCAGATCCAGTGTTTGTAGAAATTGAGCTAGGAAGGCTGGTCCCTGGGTGGCCTGGGGACCCCAGAACCAACTGGAGGAGGGAACAAATGCCCAGGCCCCGCACAACCAGACCTGAGGGCATGGCCCTGGGGCAAAGGAAATGCTGGACCCCAGGAGCAGGACAGCAGTGCTCCCTCCCAGCTTTAGCTGCCTCTGGGTTCTGCCTGAAGCCCTCCAGGTCCTTTTACTTGACCAGTCTGGGCTGTTCCCAGGATCCAATGGCCTTGGGGAGTCGTTTCCAGACCCCCCAGGGATTAGCCTGTGAGCCTGCTGTGTGTGTGTGTGTGTGCATGCGCACATGCACATTTTTTAACGGAAGTCAATGGTTTGCACACGAGTGTTCTACCAGGGTCCACTCGAATAGTGTCTGCTCTGGGCCAGGTCGGTTTAGTGTCTGCTCTGGGCCAGGTCGGATTTGTCACTGCTTTCTAAGTGGCCCCCATGCTAAGTGGATCTGTTCAAAAGCCACCAGCAGCCGGCAGGAAGCTCCAGGTATAGAAGACGCGTTACACACCTGGCGGTCATCCCCTTGGGGCTTGGCACAGTGTTCAGGAAACAAACGGGACAATGGCGTGGGGACCCCTTCCTCCTCCACCCTCTCCCAGCACCGCAGGCAGCCAGGAGAACGGCCTCGGGATCAGAAGGTGCCTCAGCAGTCTGAGGTTCGGGAGCTGTTGGCCCACCAGACCAGTCACACGCAGCCGTACTCATACCACACCGTCTGTGGGTCCCCACCCGGCTCCGGGGACGCCGGTGCGCTCCTGGAGCTGCCCCCTCGACTGAGGTCCTCGGGGCCCCGGCTGCCGTGAGGAGCTGAGTCAGGGGACCTCCCAGGGCTCTTGGCTGGGAGCCCCTCATTATAGCCCTGCCCTGGAACCCCATCTCCCTCTGAGCCGCTGAGCCCTGCCCGGACAGGGGCGATGGTGGCCACCTCCCCTGAATGGGGGGACATTTTGGGTTTGGTCCTGGCAGTTGGGGTGGCAACAGGTGAGAAGTGCTGCAGCTGGGAGCTACTGCCACTGCCACCTCCCATGGCAATGGCTGGCGCTGTGGCGGACTGCTGCAGGGGGGCCAGCCTCTCCTCCTTTGGAGGAGCCAGTGAGAAGCGCCTCATGTCCAGTGGCCGGCTACGGGGGCCTGAGACCTGCAGTGGGGTCCGCTCCCGCGCCAGGCTGTGGGAGCTGGGGGGTGCGGGGCTGTGCAGGCTGTGGCTGCCTGTCTCTCTGCCCCCCGAGGCCTCGAGACCCCCCGCCTTCTGAGGGGACTCTGGCTTGCAGGCCTCTGGCCCGCTGGCCCGCAGAAGGTCAGCTGAGGCCAAGCTGAAGGCGCGGCTCAGGGACGAACTCCGGCTGGCAGATGTGTGGGAGGTGCAGGATGCGGCGGCCTGCCGGGGTCTGCCCAGGGACAGGCTCTGGGGAGGCTGGGCCTGTCTGGGGGGTGTACTGGCCGGGGCTTCCGCCTCAGCTGGCCTGAAGTTTGGCTTCATGTAATGTCCAGGCTTCGGCTGCTTCCCCTCGGGGGTGCCAATGGCCATCTTGATTGGGGCCACATGGCTGACGGGCATCTTGGCCCCTTCCTTCCTGGCAGGTGGTCCCGGCAGGCTTCTGATGGCCACAAAATTATTGGCTGTTCGGAAGTAGTCTCTTAGCAGGAGGTCATCCGGGCAACCGGGAGGAGCGTCCTGCAGAGGAGAAAGGCGTGGAGAGGTGGGATGGGGGCCGCTGGGTCCTCAGAGCCAGGATGTGCCCTGGAGTCCACTCAGCAGGAACAAGGTCTCCCACTCAGGCTGGGCTTCCTCAGGACCCGCTCCCAGAAAGGGTCAGGCCGGTCAGGCCGTGGGGCCTCCCTGGGCAAAGAACCCCAGAGGCTCCAGGCAGCCCCCAGCCTTGCAGCTAAGAATGCTGATCCAGAGGGGACGAGGACCTCGCGCACAGCCAGCCCCACCACCTGCTGCTCCCATCTGTCTCCTTTCTCTGCCCTGCAGAGCAGGTGCGGGGCGGGGGGGAGTGTGACGGAATTCCCTGTCACTCCAGCAGGCCCAGAGATGTCACAAGGACATTCCCCAGGCTGAGAAAGGGAGACAGAGGGGGCAGGAGGAGGCCAGAGGGGATAGCCAGGCTGCCCAGGCAGGAAGGTACACAGGACAGCCCAGCCTGAGGCTGCCCACTAACCCGCTGCCCAGGCAGAGCAGCTGCCACTCGGGCTTGGCCTCCTTTGCCACCCACCATTTAGCAGGCAGAGCCACTGGAGGCAGAGGCCTGTGACTCTGGGTCACTGCAGCCTTCTGCCCACTCCTCTCAGCCTGGCACAAGCAGCCAAGTAAGGTTTGCCTGGAGGCTGGTGGACACAGGAAGAGGAGGAAGGGGACGTGAGGGTCAGCACCGGCCTGCTGTGCCAATCTGGAGGCAGGTCAGCAGCTCAGGAGACACCTGCACCCGCCAACAACCCCGGCCCCATGAAAACACCTGCCACACAGCCGGACAGCGATGTGCTCCGTCGTGTTATGTCACAGGTCCTGGGTGAGTGTCCAGTGAGACCTGCTTATTAATATCCTAAGGTGCCATGTATCACCCATGGTGGCCAGCGCTGTTCTGGGAGCTGCGTGTGTATCTGCCAAAATGCTCACTGCATTCTCTGCAGCCTGGCAGGGCCGCGCAGTGCGTACTGGGCCACCTGTGGCTGGCCAGGCAGTGGCGGTGGAGGTCAGCACTATGCAGCCAGAGCGCAGCTGGCTGGGGGTGGAGGCCCCAGGCTGCCGGCTCCAGGGCCTCTCCCCACACCTGCCACTCCTCTCTGCGAGCCGCTGCTCTCCTTAGAGATCGACTCATGATAACTGCGCGTTCTCAGGGACAGTGTGATAATTCAGGACACATATCCAACGTGTGACTCAAACCAGGGAGGTGCACGTTTCCACCTCCTCATACGCTATTGTGTTTGGAGCCCTCAAACTCCTCTCCTAGGTCTTCACAAACACACTGTGCAGTCACCCTTGGGTGCTGGGGAGCATGAGGACCGACTCCTCTCATCTCTTTGGCTCTTGTCACCTGCTATCTGGCCGCCCTCTGGTGCCCGCCAGCATTTACTTTTCTAGACAATACCAGCCTTCACGGCTTCCACAAATAAGCAAGAACACGCAGCACGTGTCTGAGTTGTCACGCTTCTGAGTGTGACACCACCTTCAGGAGACCACGCTCGCCGGCCCCCCAGGGAGCCTCATCCTGAAGCACCTGCTCTCACCATCAGTGACACTTGGGGAGCAGAGGCAGGGTGGAGTCCCTTTCCGTGACTTCTCCAGGTGGGGAGGCCGCTGTCTGCACAGGGCCCTGCTTGTGGAGGGCCAAGCATCAGACTCTAACAGACGCTGCTGCAGGGAGACTGTGCCGTCTCCTTTAAGCTGAAAAGGGACAGGTGCTACCACAGAGCACGGGGACTGGTCTGAGCTGATCAGGAGGGAGCTCAGAACCCCCCCGACCCAAGATCTGCAAAGGGAAGGAAGCATGGCAGGACGGGACAGAGGATCGGGGCTCTCTGGGCCGCTCTTATTCAACCCGCCAGGCTGGTGTGCTAACGCGGTGGGACCCGGACAGCAGCAGAGCATCATCAGCAATTTACTAAGGACACACAGCTTTGGTGCTACCTCAGACTGACAGAAACCCAGGGGCTGGCCTGTGTCTGGCAGGCCCACCGTGCAGTTCCGAGGCACACTCCTGCCTGAGGATCACCCCACGGACCGTGGGCCCCAAAGGCAGGGATGCTGTCTTAGATTGGTCTCTGGCTCCTTGCAGACTGAGCCCTTGGTAGACAGAAACAGGAGCAAAGGGAGAACAGGGATCGTGTCTTTTGCCTCCAGTCTCTGCCTCCTGCAAGGAGAGGCACTGAGCAGGTGGACGCTGCCAGCTGCCGGGAGCTGGCTGGCTTTGCTTCAAGGGCAGGCACCATGCATGCTGCCCCGCACACAGCAGGTGCTCAATAAACACCCGTCAGGCAAACGTTTATGTTCCCTGTGCTACTGGGCCACGTTCACCTAGATCAGAGAGCTAGACCCAGCCCAATTAGGTGGAAAGACTGAAATACTAAGTCTTCAACAGGTCTCAATGACGAGACAGGGTACTCTTTCACTCAGTGACCCAGGTGCTCTTCTAGGGCTGATCCGTCACTGAGTTCAGACAGAGCACATCCAACACGCAAAAGCTACATGCAGGGACGCTGGAAAGGTGACAGAGAAGGGTCTGTCTGCAAGTGGAGTTCAGGAGGAGCACCAGTACGGGGGTCAGCACCTGGAGCCACATGCCCAAGTCAGCTTGCCACTCATTTTCACACAGCCTGGAGCCGAGAACAGTTTTTACATTTCTAAATGAACAAAAATATTAAGGAGAAAGTCAGCTAGGACTGCAAGTTCATAGTCAACTCCAGCAATTTGGTGAGGCCCTGTCTCAAAAAATAAAAAAATTATAAAGGGCTGGGGATGAAGCTCAGTGGTAGAGCACCCAGTACTGCTCTTAAAAAAAAAAAGGAAAGGAAGAAAAGTCATTTTATAACGAGAAAATCACATGAAATTCCAAATGCAGTGTCCTTAAGACAAGTTCTGTCTGATGGCAGGCCTAGTCACCGACACTGGCCACAGAGCTGAGTGGCTGCAACTGAACTACGTGATCCAGAAAGTCTAAAGTATTTACCCTCTGCCACCTGCTGCTGGGGACGCAGGTAAGCAGGTGCTGGGAGCCATGCCATGACCCCTGGCAGGACGTCCTGACCAGCAATGGGGTGCTGGCCCCAGGCCGTAAGCCCACTTCAAGCCTGGGGGAAAGCAGCACCTGCTGTCTGGCTACCGTGGGCAGCTCCTAGTGACCCGCCGGCTCCTGCCACAGCCAGGCCAGTCCTGCATAAGGCCTTACACCCCCCATGCCCCCCGTCCTGAGCGAGCGGAGTGAGGGGCAGCCCCGGCCGCCTACAGCCCTGCCTGGCACTCACGTGGCTCGGGGAGCTGCGGCTGCTCTCCTCCAAGAATTCCTCCAAGGTGACCATCTCGCTGCTCGGGGAGGCCGAGCGGGGCCGCATTCCCGTGTGTGGGGGGGCTGTGCCCCTCTTCTGGGCACCCTCCTGGAGGAGAGGCCCGTTCCGGGGTGGGGGGTTCTCATGGCGGCCAAGGGCACTGCGGCCTGGAGCACCAGCCTCCCGGGGCAGCGTGGCCGGGTCCCTGCTGGGGATCAGGTCTTCACTGCTGAAGCTCTCGGACCGGCCATGGAGCTGGTCGGAGGAACCTGGGCAGGGAACAGAGGGGCACATGTCAGTCCCAGCTGGCACCGTGCTTCCTCTGGCTCACTTAAAACCCATGAGGAAACCCTGCCCAAGCCAGGTATGGTGGCAGCACACCTGTAATCCCACTGGCTCAGGAGGCTGAGGCAGGAGGATCCAGAGTTCAAAGCCAGCCTCAGCAACTTAGTAAGGCCCTAAGCAACTCAGCAAGACCCTGTCTCAAAATAAAATGTAAAAAATATAAAAAAGAGCCCTGTGGCTCAGGAGTTGAGTACTGCTGGGTTTAATACCCAGTACCAAGAAGAAAAAAAAAAAAAAAAAGAACCCTGCCTAAGGCTCACCCCCACCCTGCTATAAAGGACCTTTTAGAATCCTCTAGGGCTTTACTTTAGCTTTAAAGACAAATTAACATGAGATAAAAGTAAAATTTCCACTGAAGTTTAAATTTAAAAAAATTTATATACATATATATATGTATGTATGTGGATATTTTTTAATTCCATCTCCTGGGACTACTGACAGTCTCCTTTCTGAGTGTCAACTGTACACTACAATCAACCCAGTGCAAAAATATCGAACACTTCACAAATTTGCATGTTGTCCTTGTAGAGGGCCACGTAATCTCCTGGCAGAAGCAGCCATCAAACTCTAAATTACTAATACCCATAATACTCGCTGGCTGTCATGCACTCACATGTTAAAAGTTCATTAACCCCCCCGCCCAGGGGCTCTTCTAGGGCTGATCATGTAGAAGCTAAGAAGAAAAATGTCTTGAAGGAAAAAGGGCGCACCCATCCCCATCTCACTGAGGGGACTTGCCCATGTCCATGGAGCAGGTCAGAGCGAGAAGGACCTGAATCCAAACCTACTCAAACTCTCTAGCCTGTGCTAGAAACTGCATTTTGTGGTCATGAACACATAAGGATGTGCCTGAAAGCCCCGCTAGCTGCGTACCATAAGAATGTCACAAGCTGGAGACACCCATCTACACCGACGCCCACAGGCGCTCGGCAGGCAGGGCCTTACCTTTGAGGCTCGGAGGTGAGCTGTTGCTGGATGTGTTCCTGCTGCTCTCCAAGCTGCCTGGTCGTGACGCTGAGGGAAAGAGCAGTGCTCAGCATAAAGGGCCGAGGGCCAGGGGGACCCAAGGCCAGCAACCAAAGCTCAGCCCAGGCCCTCAGGAAGACCTCTGGGCGCTCCATCTGCTCCTGCAGAAGCTTAGCTTCACCAACAGAGCGCGAGGCGCCGCACAGCCACAGAGAGAGACAGCTCTGACAACCCGCCTTTACCCCGTCTAGGGCTGCAGTTTGGAATGGCAGTAATGACGGAGGAAATTCAGAGCCCCAGTCTAGAAACAGAACAACCAAGGGCTGCGCAGGGCTGCCGGGTCACATGTGTGACAGTGTGTCCCTGCAGGTGACAAACGGGGTGAGGGTGCTGGGACCGCAGGATGAAAAGGAGCCATCTGTCCTCCTGGGTGGGGGCTATTCCTTGGTGTCCCTGCCCCCAATTTACATGTCCCAGAGGGGAAATTGAGACTGACGTGACAAGCGTGGAGGCAGCCGGCCCCCTGGTGGCTGTGGCGCTGCCCTGCTGCAGACCCGCAGGAAGGCTGGCTCCATCCCCTGCGGAGGGTGAGCCACCCCCGAGGGCTTCTCCTGCCAGGCTCTCCCGGCAGCCTGCCCTGTATCAGAATATCGCATGAGAAGACACCTCTTCCACTGGACTCAACCCCTGGGGGGACAGGGACAGTGTTTCTGTCATCTCTGCAACCCCTCAGCACACAGCAGATGCTAAGCTGACCTGGGCAGGAGGCCCCGTGCTTGTGGTCCCCACAGAGAGTCTGCTCTGGCTTCCTGGGTCTACAGGGCTCCCAGTTCCCAAGTACTGATGAGCCCTGCAGGCATCTGGGAGGGACCCGAGAGCACATGGCATCTGGGCACGGGCCAGAAAGATGGTTCAGGAATAGCAAATAGCAAAGTCAATCCCCTCTGGGGAGGGAAAATCTGAAATAAACAAATACACATGTCTTTAAAAAGGTGGGACGTTTTGCTACGAGAAACAGAAACCAACCGGCTGGGCACGCACCGTGGTTTACTCAAGTGCTGCCGCAAATCCCTCCTGTCCTGAAGACAGGAGCTGATGCTCAGCCACCAGTCACAAGTCTGGGTACTTGGGGAGATGTCCTGCTGTACGGTCCCCGCATGGTGTGAAGGCAGAGGGCTCCAGGGACCAGAACCTTCTGCCACACCTCACAGAGCCTGTCTGCTCACAGAAGACACGAGGCCTCCCTGGTGTGCGCTGCAGCCGCAGCATAGGTGTTAGGGTGGGGTGGGGTGCCGTGTGCCCTGGGTGCAAGAGGCAAGCTGAATGCCCGTGAACTAACTAACTGAGCGTTTTTTGTTTTTTTTTTAAGGATTATTTCCCCACTCTTGCAAAGTTACTTTTCAAAAACTGAGGACTGCAGTTAGAATGGCAATCATGGGGAATCACTCCTGGCGGGTGGGGAATCACCCTCTCGTGCTCTCAGTGGGATGGGTGCTCTGGAGAGCCGTGTGGAGCTTCCTCCAGGACTAGAAATGGAGCTACCGTCTGACCCAACTACAGTGTTGCCTGCGTACCAATGCTTCTGCAGGCGATTCACAATAGCCAAGTTATGCAACCAGCCTGGTGCCCGTCAACAGACAGCTGGATAAAGAAATACGGCGTGGGGCTGGGGTGGTGGCTCAGTGGTAGAACACCTGCCTAGCATGTGCAAGGCATTGGGTTCGATTCTCAGCACCGCATAAAAATAAATTAAAAAAAAAAAAAGAAAGAAAATACGCGTGTATACACGGTGGCGTTCTACTGAGCCACAGTGAAAAATGAAATTGCCATTCGCTGGTGAAGAGATGGACCTGGCAATCATCGTGTTAAGTAAAATAAGCCTGACTCAGAAGGTCAAGGGTCAAATGTTTTCTCTCATATCTGAAAGGCAGAGAGAGAAAAGATAAAAATAAAAGAAGGGATCTCTGGAAAACAGAAGGGAGACCAGTAGACTAGAGGAAGGGGATCAAGAGGGAGGGACTGAGGAAAGAAGGCTACCAGGTTATTCTATGTCCACATGTGAACACACCATGAATCCCGCTTAGTAACTATAACACACTAATAGTAACAGAAGGAGACCAGAGTAGAGCCAGGTGATGGGGGAGGAGAGCGGAGAGGGGAGGGGGAGGAAGGGTCCTGGGGAAGGAGACTGCTCACATCGCCTGCATGTATAACTTCAGCACAATGAATCTGTCATGTAGATTATAGTGCACCAACAAACAAAGAGAAGAAAGAAGAAGAAAATCCCTAAATAAAGAGTCCATGTTAAATAAAAGGCTTGAGGACTTGGTCTGTGGCACTTGCTTAGCATGCCCGAGGGAGCCCTGGCTTCCATCCCCAGCACTGGGGACGGGAGAAAAAACTCAGAAACGAGCCAGGCAGCTTGTCAATCGGAGAAGCCTGGGATCACCTGCTGCTTTCCCCCCTGAGAAACGTGCACCATCCTCAACCACAGGACATGTGCTGCCAACGTCTTCTAGGACTTACTACAACTCGGAGCACCCCGGGCACGGAAAGCCCAAGCAAGGACAGAGAGGCCTTCCCAAATGGACACTCTGGGCGCCACCACCAGAACCTTCTGCCACACCTGCAGGGAGCGTCAGCACCCCGAGAGCTGGCACGTCGGGGAGGCGGTGCCGTCCCCATGGCTGGACAAGTGTAAACACAGCTCAGGCCCCAGGCAGGGCAGAGGACGGGAGCCCGGAAGATATGGTAACAGGAGCTGACCACAGCTGCAGGGGCAGGCTGGTTCCCTGGAGAGTGAGCCCCATCCCACTCCACGGTCACCTCTCTACACGCTGATGCCACCCGACTTAGTGTGAAGGAAAAGTCCGACTGACAGAAACCTCAGAACCCACAGTGACGGGCTCTGGCCACGCGGTCACTCACCATGCTGCCTGGGCTGGGTGCACTGGAGCTCCGGAGGTGGGTCGCAGAGGTTGTCATCTGAATTACAGCCTGAAAAACACAGCTGGTGAGTTGGGGTTCAGAATGCCCAACCAGCCACAGGCAAGCCCCGGCCCTCTGCTGGAGGGCCAGCTCTGACCTCTGTCTGGCACCTGAGTCGTGGCTATGTCCAGGGATGAGGCAGGGAGGGTGGACTGTGCCTTGGGTCCTGCCTCTTCTAGCCCTCCCCTTATTTCTCCAGCCAGGAAGAGGAGACACTGACACTCCTGACTCCTGTCCAATATTAACTTAGATCAAACTTCTGCCTGGGCAACGCCTGGGACCCCCAAACAAAAGGGGGGGGTCTGGCCTAAGAACATGGTAACACATCTGGGGGGAGGGACGGGTTCCCTGGAGGGTGAGGGCTCCTTGCACACACAGCACCTAACCAGATCCAGACCCAGGAACCGACCAGCCAGCAACCACAACCAGTCCCTGAGGTCAGTGAGATGCTCTAGGCTTCAAGTCTGCTCATTTCTGAGAACAGTCTGGACCCCCTCCAAAACAATGAGAGGGTGTCCATTTTGAAAACAGTTACATGCCCACTGGCATCATATATCCAGAGTGTGAGGGTCCCTTCAATGTAGGGACCCTGTCTATGTTGCTTTTTGTTTACAGAACCACGGTTGTGCATGCCCAAGGCTTAAAGAGCTGTGTGACTGTTATTATTATGAAAAACTACCCTCCTAAGGCTGGGGATGTGGCTCAAGTGGTAGAGCGCTTGCCTAGCATGCGTGAGGCACTAGGTTCAACTCTCAGCACCACATAGAAACAAAATAAAAATATTGTGTTCGCCTAAAGCTAAAAAATAAATACCTTAAAAAAAAAGAAAAGAAAAACTATCTTCTTGCTCTCAGACTTCCAATCCCCCAGAAGCAATCACATTCAACTCCTTTAGCTATCTCTTTGGATATTTTCACCTCTTATAAGGATGTCTTTTTCAGCCTTAGACATTATCTTTTCTTTCCTGTTTGCATATTTTAAATTTCCTGATGCCTTTTCCCTCCCTGACTGCTCTTTTTCACAGCCTCCTGTTCTTGTTTCATGATGTAGTAACTTCTCTTATCTATGACTCTACCGATGCCAGGCATTTTAAAGTTGACCTCTCTGTGCTTCATGGCACTCCAGTTGCCTTTGGCACTGGTTTTGTTCTGTCTGGAGTTACAGGTTCTCTTCAGGTGTTCAGGGCATCCTGGAGCTTCCAGGAGCTTCACCTGGCAAGACTCGACTGAGTCATTTGGCTGGGAATCGTTCCAGCTGATGAGATCACTCTGCGCATTTTACTCTCACAACTGAATGTAAACACACACGCATCCAACAGCATCCCGGGAGGGAGTACAGCTGTAACCCTTCCCTGGCCGCACGGCTTTTAGTGTGGGGCACTTGCCCTCGACTGCGTCAAGAGACTTGCAGGGCAGAGCACCTCTCGTTCAACCTCTCGAGAAAACACCTCCAGACTCATCACACTGGAGGGGCAGCAGCTGCCTGATTTCTGTCCAAACCCTGCTCAGCTCTACTTCATCTCTCTCCCAGAGCCACGTGGTGCCCAGGGCCTGAACACTGGAAGCTGTCGACCCCTGGGCCTCCTGATGGTTGTTTGTCCAGTCCCTGGGCTGTGAGTAGGACAGAGCCTCTGACACCGTCTCCTCTGCTCACACCTCTCAGAGCCCCTCCTGTCTCTAGGCCGGGGTGTGAAGGCCCTGGGCCCCATGTCACCCTCGGGAGGGCCCACACTCACCTTTGGTGCGGCCTGGGTGCCGGGGGGTGGGAGTGGAGCTGGGAGGGGCTGCCGTGATGGCTGAGGCTGAGCAGGTCCGGGAGCCCAGCTCGGACGGCCAGGACTTCATGGCCGGGTCGGTGGAGGCTTCTGTGTGGTCAAGGCTGCCTCCGTGTGGGGACCCTCGCTTTGGTTTTAGATCCCCAGGGCCTTGAGCAGAAGAGGACATTGAGAAATGAGACCACAAAGCCCGTGCTAAGGCTGGGCAAGCACACTGAGGCCCGAAGCAGGCGCAGTGGGGCACGAGGACCACAGAGACACAAGCTGGGCACCACCCCTCCCAGCTACTCTGGGCCTGCTGGGGACTCCACAAGGCCAGCGCTGGCTCTAGGTCGGCCAGGCCAGAAGGCTGGGAGCAACAGGGCACACTCAAGAGCAAATGCTGGCGGAGTCCAGAGTGGTAGCTCAGAGCACGTCTCCAGCCCCAGCTCCCAGCGGTCCCAGCAGCCCTCTGCTGAGGACCACTCCGGCCTGCAGCCAAAGCACAGGGACCCTTAGAATTTCACAAAGAAGTCTACTGCCAACCTCAGTCGTCTGCCTCCTGAAAAGAGCAGCCCTGAGCTCTCCATGGTGAGGCAGACACGAGGAGACGCTCACCTCGTGTCTCGTATTTTCAGCACTATTAATTTTTCTACCATGAACATATGCTCTTGTCAAAATTGAATATAATCATGCATTAGAATGTTTAAAAACAAAACAAAAACGAAGTGGGAGGGAGGGTGGGCGGTCCAGGTAGAGGGGAACACTAATGCCAGCGCAGCTTGGCATGCCGCCCCCTCCCTGAGCCCCAGGCCACGAGTCATGTGGAGAGGCGGCCTCCCGGGCACGCGGTCTGGGCTCACTGCAGTTCTGAGTGCCCAGGTCTGATCTGAAATCGGGGACAATTTGGGTTTTGAAAGATAACCTTGATGAGAAGCAAGATTCAAGTCTGGTGGGATGAAGCGGGAGAGGTCATCCTGTGGGAGAGGTGAAATGAGAGTCCAGAGCGGAGGTGGAGATGGACAGACAGCGTGAGCGGCACACAGAGACAGCACGGTTCCAGGGCACGCGAGGAGGACAGGCAGCTCGGGTCCCCAGAGCGAGCTCCAGGAGGTGCAGCCAGTGGAACCAACCTGAGCGTTTTCACACTTGGGTGAACATTAGGGTCACCTTGTTTTCATGGTGACACCTGCTCTCCTTTACAGACAGTACTGACAATGACCTTTCAGGATAAATTTAACTTTGGAAACTGAATCAACTTAGGGGGAAACACGTAGGCAAGCACACGGTGGGGATCTGGCCATGGCGAACATCATGAAGACGGCGCCAAGGTGGCTGAGCAGGGGAGCGCGGCAGTCCCGGCCTGGCGGCCAGCGTCTCCCCTGCCCTGCGGGATTCATGGCCAACACTCTTTCTGTCCACTTCTGCTTTAATTTCAGCCTCGGAGATGTCGGAGAATCGCAGCACGGGGGCCACGGACTTCACTCTGGGCTGGCGTCTGGCGGGGCAGAATCAATCCGAGGGTTCAAACTGCCTGAACAGACCATCGATCCTTCAAAGCACAGAACACAGCCCACAAGGGCCTGTTGGCAACGCCAACAACTTGCGTTCTGACACAGAAAGGGACAAAAGGGCAGCGGCTGTAAATTTAGCAGCTTAAAAAAAAGCCTTAGGAGACTTGTGGCTGTGCGTGTTTCAGGAAGCACAGGGACAAGCGGCCACCTCTGCTTAGCACACAGGCGCGACACGGGCCTGCAGGTGCGAGAGCATGGACGTACAGGGCCACCCAACTTACTCAGCATGGACATCCGGCCCCAGGACACGAACACGCATGTCCGGAGGGTCCCCTAAAACTGTGCTGCTCTGAAGAAACGGTCCGGGGAGAATGGCAACTTGTCTTCTATTCTGAAATCAGAATCCGTGCTGGCTACTTTGGAACTGGGGTCAGGAGTAGGGTCCACTTAGAGGCCACGTGGCCCTTAGGTATGGCTTTTTGTTGTCTGAGTTTCAGAAATGAAGGAGGATACAGGATGCAGACACATGGTAAAGGGAGGGATTAGAAATCTCCAATGTCTGAGAAAGAGAGAGGCTCGTTAGGAGAGGATGGGATGTCGGAGGAGGACCAAAACCGCAGGCGTTTAGAGAGAGCCGGATGGGCCGCTGGAGACTTGTCTTTGTCTTTGCTTTTGCTTCTCAAAAAGGGACTCTTTTTGCGCTGAGCAGCTAAATGTCATCACCCGGATAACCCAGAGGAGGAAGGGGAAAAAAAAAGAACAAATGAAATGAACAATAATTACAAATGAATCTAAGTTAGCAAAATGTACCCAAGATATCAGAATCCTGTCCGACCTAGAGAAGGGGAACCAATGCTAATGCTCAGACCAGGATGGGGCTCACGCAGGGAACTGTTTATGCTCTGACTCGGTTTAGTTAATTCAGGGGCTTCCCAATCCAACCACGGACTCACTCGACGTGTGAGGCGAACTACACACTGCCGGAGGGGCCGGCGATTTAGACTGATGCTTCAATTCCAGTGTGTTTAATTATTAAATGAGAATGCGTGTTAATGTAGGAGCGGCCACTCCTCTTACTCATATGGTTTAATGACAGGGTCCCTGACAGCTCAGCTCACCTACAGCTCCTGTTCCCAAAGAGCTTGGAAACCTATAATGACAAGCTTCTCACCCACTGTCATGACACCGTCTACCTGCGGTACTCTCGATAGCATCTGCCCTCTAAAATCACCTCTGGGGGCAGAAGGAGTTTAGAAATAATAAAAATCTCTTTTGCATACCCAAGCCCTTTCATGCCAAGGAGAATCTTTTCTTTTCACGTCTCCTCTACATCCTCTACTCCGTGGCCTTTAGATTACAGTCTTCACAGAGCAGACAACTGCTCTGACTTGAACACATGTTAGCTTAACATGAACCAACCTGACCCATTGCTGATCTAGAACTGAAGCAGACAGCAGGACCTCCACGCTTTCTTTCCCCACAGCACCACCTGGTGGCCACAGCCCACACCACAGGAGAAGGGACCAACTGATTCTACATTGGCGGCCCTTTGGTATATGTATCCCTGCCGCCCAGCTCAGGGCTGGGCTCCAAGAGGAGCTCCCCAGTTTCTTTACTTAGCATCTTCAGGGACCAAAGCAAAGAAGGTAGCATGAACTCAGGTGCTGACAGGCCGGTGTGGATCTCTGCTGCAACACCAGCAAGAGGAACCCGGGCGAGCCTCCCTTTCTCAGCTCTGGAGAGGGGAAGTGATGGTGCCTACCTCATGAGTAGTCAGGCTTAAAGACAAGCATGCAGAGTCCCGAGAGAGACTCAAGTCACACGACTCCTGCTGGTGACCGTCACTGACAGCTCGTGCACAGGTTGGTTTAACTGTCTGGGCTGAGCAGTTTTTACTCTGGAAGTTTTTCTGATTTGATTAGACTGATTATATAGTTAGTTCAACTTACAGAATAATGCAAGTTGGGATGACAACTGCTCCAAAATTTAACAGCCAATATGAAAATCTGAAACAACAGACCCTCGCTAGGTAGCAGAAATGCGGAGTTCAGCATCACTCACAAGCTGGATGAGCCTTTTTTCTACTCTGCTCCCTGTAAAGAATGGATGGCTGGGACCGGGACCGGGACCGGGGCTCAGTGGTAGAGCACTTGCCTAGCATGTGTGAGGCACTGGATTCAATTCTCAGCACCACACAAAAATAAATAAATAAATAGATAGATAAAACAAATGTATTGTGTCCATCTACAGCAAAAAAATATCAGAAAAAAAAAAAAAAAAGAAAAGAAAAGGAATGGATGGCTGGGCACAGTGGTGCATGCCTATAGTCCCAGCAGCTATGGAGGCTGAGGTAGGAGGATCGCAAGTTTAAGGCCAAGTTGAAGCAACTTAGCAAGGTCCTAAGCAACTTATTGAGACCCTATCTCAAAATAAAATACCCCTGGGGTTCAATCCCTGATACTAAAACAACAACAAAAACCAACAATGGGAACAAATCAGTCCTCACATGTGCACATTTACTTTCTGTATTTGAAAGTGACACAATTGGTTCCTGTAGTAGGGAAGGTGACTTCTGAAGAGCTTGTGCCCAAGTCACTCCCAGGGCACTTCACGCTGGTCCTCAGTGCTCTACTGTCAGCCCCTAAGAGCAGTGGGTTCCCAATATGACCTTAAGAAAGCCCTGTAGCCTTTGTGATGATTCAAATGACTCAGGGTGAGCCAGGCACAGAGGCATAGACCCATGATCCCAGAATCTCAGGAGGCTGAGGCAGGAGGATCACAAGTTTAGGGCCAGCCTGGGCTACTCAGTGAGACATTGTCTCAAAATAAAAAGGGATGAGGAACGTGGTTCAGGGTAGACCTATATTCAATCCCAAGTGCAAAAGAAAAAAAGAAAGAAAAAATTCCTCAGGGAGGCCTGCCATAAATAATCCAACAAATACTTAAAAGTAAATTCGAAATTTTCGAAGTATCAGGTGACTTCTGCATCTAAGAGTATAAGACATATTTTTTCCTATGAAGTCAGGATACAACTTCAACAATGTCTTCAGGCAGTGACTGTGATAACACTGTCATTGCCAGAACCCATTTATCTTGCTCACATTTTCCTTTTTTTTTTTTTTAATTGCACAAGGATATAATAAAACTAGGCTGGGGAAATAGCTCAGTTGGTAGAGTGCTTGCCTTGCATGCACAAGGCCCTGGGTTCAATCCCGAACACTACACACACACACACACACACACCACAATACAATAAAACTCCTGAGTGGGAAAGCACTGGACTATTGATGGCCAGTCATCGCCCCAAGCAGACTAAAGTAACCCTGCAGCTCAAGTGGCCTGGGCATTGATAAGACACAGCACATACAACCAGGAGTCCTGCTTTTATTTCAGAACCTGTGGCAAACTCTAAATGACAACCCTGAGGGAAGACTCACACTGGCTCCCTGGAAGGATGGGGGAAGGTCAGGCGGCAGAACAGACCCTCCTTTGAGGGCTTGCTGAGGCTCCTGGGCACGTGGGGAACGCGCTACACATACCTGGGAAGTCCTACGGAAGGTGGTTGTTAGATGCCCTGACCTGTGCGAGGGCCCTCCCACCTGCCCACTCTGGCTCTATGGCACTTGCTTGAGGATCAACTCTGGATTCAAACACCTACCACGGCCTGCGTGACGAAGACACTTCTCTTTCTGAAGTGCTACTGGACACTACAGCCACAGGGAGCCCTGGGTTTCTACTTCCTGCTCAGTTCGTGACAGGCCTATGCAGGAGGCACCCGTGCACACCCACCCCCTCCCGCTCACCCTGGGGGGTTGGGATGAATCTCGAGGACATGCCCCGCACCCCGACTGCAGCCGGTGGGGCCACCCTACCTTTGACCACAGTCCCGTTGTGGGTGTCATGCTCTTCTGCACAGTTCAGGCGCATTGGGGGGGTGTTGGGGTTCTCTGGCCGAGACCCGAGAGGCTGAGAAGGGGGTGGCGAGGCAGGGTCTGACCCTGAGGACTCCAGCTGCAAGGGAGGGCTGTCTGTGGTTGACTTCAACCGTTCTCTGGAACCTTCTTTCTTTGGTTTGATGAGTTTGACTAAGGCTTTGGCTCCAATCCAGTGGTTCTTCCTGATGAGAAGAAGATCTTTAGAAAGCACAACCAATTCTCCACACCCCTGGCTGGTCACCAGGTTCCCTGACGTGAGCTGGGATTTCCATCATCAGCCTAAGTAATCCGGCTGTTAATTTGGGGTTCACGATGATGGCACTGGGGACGGCTGGGGCTCAGCAGGAGGAGGCTTGCCTGGCATATGTGAGGCCCCGAGTTCCATCACAGCCAAAAAAAAAAAAAAAAAACCAATAAAGAATATCATGATCACTTTTAGGACTTGGAGCCCGGTTCTCATCAGATGCAGGCTGGGTGACGTCAGGAGAAATCCCTGCTAGTCTCCCAGGAAGAAGGACGTCACGTGAAGCCCCTGGCTCCTGCCTCACTGTGCGACACGGAGGAGGCAGGACTGTCAAAGCCAGCTGTCAAAAAGCCACTTTCAGGAACAATTTCTGCTCAAGTTAGTAAAGGAAATGAGCTGCATCCCCGACCACCCCCTGCACAGAGCAAGCAGGACCAGGACCTAGGGCAGAGGGCGTCTGAACTAGAACCAGCACATTTACAGGGTAAGGGGGACGCTGCAGCTGGCGAGAAGGCCAAGGCCCGCGGGGGAACACTGAGGACCACCCTCCGTTCCCACCGCCGCAGTGACTCCTCCACCTCTCCCGCCTCAGTTCCATGTCTGCCTAACAAATGACTGAGACAGGTTCTGAATCTCTATGGTGTCAGCAGAGACCCTTGAGGGATTCGTGGTGACTTCAACTTGAAGGTGGGGCTGGGCCCGGATAATCCAAAGGAAGCGCTCCTGAGCTCAGGCCAGGGACAGTGGAAGGACTGCTAGACAGAGGGGGCAGGCTCCTGGGCTGGGCCAGGCCCCACCGCGAGCTGCTGCTCACGGAGGTTCTGAGCATCCAGAGGGTTTGTCACCACGTTTGCACACTGTGGGGCGCAGCCAGGGCCCTGCCTGCGTCTTTCCCAACACAGGTGCTGTCCGGGCAGGTTAAACGTTGAGCCCACAGACCCTGACTCCTAGAAGGGCTATGGCTAAGTCAAGCTCGTGCCTCCTGAGGACCAGCTGGTGCTGGCCATCCCCACAGGACAAGCGGGAGTACCCAGGGTGGGGACGAAGGACGTCCTAACTCCTCTGACACGGGGGATCTGCATGCAGGAGGCCTGCCGGGGGGTGAGGTGGGGCCTTCAAATGGGGCTCTCTTGGGAGCTCCCGGTTCCCTCGACTCGTGGAAACGTCCGCTGTGCTGCCAAATCTCACATCAACTCACTTCTTTGGAGCAGGGTCATAGAACTTGTACTGATCCATGATTTTTTCTTCCAGTTTTTCCTTATGTCTCCGTAAGGCATTTAATTTGTCTCTGTGGACAGAAAGGAAAGAAAAGCTCTCGATTCACAGAACGAGTGAACGTACTCTCAGCCCACACCAGGCAGAGGCCACGTGTCTGAGGTTCAGACACGAAGGTCTCAACACCACTGCTGAGTGCAGATCACGGGACAGAAGCACCTGCCACAGGCTCAGGGAGCCTGGCCACCCTGTGGCCACCCCAGGGTCCAGCTGTGAGCGAGCTCGAGGGGAAAAACCTCCAGCCATCTGAACAGTCCTGCTCAGAAGGACTCGCAGGCAGGCCAGCTCAGGTGGGATGATGGGCACTCCTGAGGGTGGGGCATATCTACAAGACCTGGGCACTAGGTCAGAAAGTCGGGCAGGGCTGGGTTTGGCTCCGTGGTAGAGCGCTTGCCTGGCATGTGTAGGGCACTGGGTTCAATCCTCAGCACCGCATATAAATAAATAAAATAAAGGTTCTTTGACAACTAAAAAGAATGGATGAAAAAAAAAAAAGAAAAATGGTCAGCAGAACCAGACCTCTGCCCCGGACCATTCAGGGGTGCCGGCTGACCCCTCTGGGAGCACACTTGGGAGCTTTCGGGGGCCAGGCAAGGAAGACAAAGCTGGACAGAGCTGCAAAGGCAGAGGGAATGAGGGGCCCGCGGCAGGCCTGGGGCCCCCAGGTAGCCGGCTCCTGCAGATCACTGCCACGGGACACAAACCCAGGTCTGACGGGGTGACCCGAGCCAGGAGATGAAGCAGAATCACCCGATTTCCACATAAGAAACCAATTCACATTTTCAAAATCAAAACAGGGCCAGAGACGACACCTGAATCCCAGCTGTTAACAGCACCTCTGCTCACCGGGGAGCCCAGGATGCTTCTTATAGCCTAGAAGCCTCCTGCGTGGACAGTTCAGACTCCTGGTTTCCTTATTTGAAAAGAGGCCTGAAATGGGAGGTGACCACTCAGGCTTGTTCGTTCGAGGCTGCTGGGTCTCACCTGAGCCTTGGGATTTCCCAAGGAATCGCTGTGAGGTCACACTAGGGGAAAAGGGACCATGGGGCCTGGCCATCGGCTGTGCTGTGTCCCAGCTCTCGGCGCAACCCCTGGGCTGTCACTGTCCTCACAGCTGGCTACCTGGCTGGGCTGTGTCTGGCCCCAGGGTCACACACCCGTACCAGGCCTGGAGCAGGCTCCCGGCAGGAAATGGGCCAACCCAGGAGCCTAACGCAGACGCTCTCTATTGAGAAAACATCACCCAAGAATCCCCCAGGGACCAGGCTTCCAGGCCTTCTATTAGCACCCACCCAACCTCTGCTGGCAACTCCGACACGTGGATTATAGAGGATCGACTTCACGCCACTGTCATTTCTGCCCCCAAATTACAGTGTGGGTTTACAGACGAACCGTCTTTAAGTAGGTGGCAGACAGAGGAGTGGGGAGGACAGGAAGAGTGCTGTTACACCAGGGAGTGCTGGGACAGCACCTGGGGCAGTGACCACGTCCTCCCTAGGCACGTCTCTTCCTGCCCTCACCACGCTGGCTCTGGCACAGCAGGACCTGCCTGGGTGGCACACATGTGGAGGCGCAGGCTGGCCATCACAGCACGCAGCAGCGACACTGCCTTGGACTCCTGAGAGGCACGCTGGGCCACTTGACTTGGGAGCCAGGCTTCCAGCACTGACGTTCCTCCTCTTGACTTCTAGCAACTTCCTGGGCTTCCGAGTGAACGAAGGCCTTCAGCTGGACACAGAGGCCTCCCACGCTGAGCAGCCCTGGTGCCACGCCCCTCCCCCTTGGCCTGCCCCTGTCATCTCAGGCAGCAGCAACCCCGACCCCTTCTGTCTGTGCCTCCCGTGGCTCCCCGCTGAACGGCTGACAGGGGACCATGCTGTTCACACCTATCCCTGCTACTGCTGGCCAGCCCCCAGAGCCTGCACCAAGGCTGGCCCCTCCCGATGGCCAGCAGGGGGAGGACAAGCAGGGCGCAGCAGACCCACTGCCCAGAGTCTCAGGGAGAGACGCACAGCCAGGAGAGAGGCTCAGTTTCCGTCCGCGTTCTCTCCCTGAGACACCTCTCGTTGTGCTGGGGGACTTCGAGAAGTGAACTCAATTCTAAAAGCAGAGGCGGGAACTTCCAGCAGTGGGCAGTGAGTCTGAAGAGCAAACCAAAGCCAACCCCCACTTCCGGAAACCTAGAGCATCCCACAGGTTGGTGAGCTGGCCCGAACCCTGCCCTGGAGACCCCGTAGGCCAGGGGACACCAGGACCTCCAGAGACAGGACCTCTCGCCGACACGTGCCCCCGCCGGGCCCCTTACATGTACTGCTTCTGCTCCTCGTGGTACTGCTCCTGGCTCTCCATGTTCTGCTCTAGCAGCTTCTGGTTCTGCTGGCTCAACAGCTGGATCTGGCTCAGGAGGTGGTGATTCTCCTCCTCCAAGTTCCCCTTGAGCCGGGAAAGCAGCTGCAACACAAGAGACAGCCGCTCGCACACTGGGGCCCAGAGCCCGCTGCTGGGAAGGTGGCTTCCAAAGAAGGGACAGGCCAAGGGCACAAGGCTGTCAGGAGCTCGGGAAGAACCCGAGGACCAGCAACATGGCCGCCAGGCACCCACCCACGCAGCTGGTCCGCGTGCAGGGTGCAGCAGATGTCGAAGGCTGAATCTAGGAAAAAAGAAAGACCTCACTTGATCACTTTTTTGATTATATGTTGAAATGACGTTTTGGATGTACTGTTTAAATAAAACATGTCATGAAAATTAAATCCAGCTGGGCATGGTGGCACACGCCTGTAGTCCCAGCTGCTCCAGAGACTGAGGCAGAAAGACTGACTGACCTTCAAGGCCAGCCTGGGCAGCACAGCAAGACCCATCAAAAAAAATTTTTTTTTCATGAAAAAATTCAAGACACATTTTAAATGTGGCTACTAGAAACCTAAATTGCATAAGTAGCTTGTGTCCTATTTCTAGCGGGACAGCTTCGCTCTAGAGAGGGGCCACACACATTCTTCCCAGCCATCCAGCGCCTGACTCCACTCCTCCTGGGCAGTGTGGAAGCCCCATCGGCAACCCATCAGCGCACAGTGTGGCCACATTCCAACAAGGCCACTGACAGACACGACATTTAGAAATTCATACAGTTTTCACTTGCCACAACATAGCACATTCATTTGACATTTCCCCACCAGCACAGACGCCAAAGACCCCTGGTTTGTGGCAGGACAGAAACAGATGGGGAGCGGGATCCGCTGTGGGCCAAAGCTCACCAGCTCCTGGGCTGGAATGCCACGTGGGACAGCAGGACAGCCACAGGTGCTGGGGGAGAGACCGGTTCCAACCCACCACCTATGAGGGACGAGGGTGGGGTCACCGTGAGGGTTAAATAAGACGCCCCACACAGGCAGCGGGCAAAATGCCAGGAAACCCTGGGTGGGAAGCCCGGTTCCCTGCTCTTCCTCTGTCAGCAACTGTAACTGTGACTTCACTATTAACCACAAAACGAAAATTCCTCCTATCTTGGATTTTTTTTCTTGGCAGTGCTGGGGATTGAACCCAGGGACACTACCACTGAGCTACATGCTCAACCCTTTAAAATGTTCTTATTTTGAGACAGGGTCTAAGCTGTTGGCCAAGATGACCTTGAACTTCTCTTGCCTTAGCCTCCCCATCGGCTGGGATTACAGGGGAGTGCCCTGAGGCCAGCTCATCTGGATTCTTATTACATGTGACCCATGAGTGTGTGACAGGCAGAACCGGAAGGAAAAGAAGGTGAGACTACAACCAGCAACTTCACTGAAAATGTGTGACTGCTGCCGAGATGCCGTTTGGGCAACACATAAAACAACTGTCATAGAGTCTCAGAGATTCCACAGATGAGACCAGCAGGGGGTTTGGCAGTGAGTGCACTGCCAACATGCAACCAGCTGAGGACAAAAGTCCATCCCTGGACACTGCCTCAGCCCCCTGGAAAGACCTGGGCGTGACCACAAGCCTCAAGGAGCCCAGTGTCGCGGGCCTTCCCTGCAGCCCAGGGACCTCGGCCAACAACGACAGCACAGCTGCTCTTCCACCTCGTCAGACCCTGGCACGTCCCAGGAACCAACCCAACTCACGACACACGCTGTCCCAGAGAGAGGAGGGGGAGCCAGGGCTCTGGGCCACGGCTGCCAGGCCCCACTGCACTCTGTTTAGCTTCCAGAGAAATGATTCATGTCCCCCAAACGCACACGCTTGTCCTTGTCACTAGAACATAACTGCCTGGAGACAGGGCTCTCAAAGGGGGGATAAAGTTAAAAGGCTGGCGTGAGGGTGGCCCTGACCACAGCACTGGTGGCCTTGTGAGGAGGACGTGGACACAGACATACCACAGATGCACACGCACAGCCCACGAGTCAGGGAGAGGCCAGGAGCCACATGTCAGCTCCCGACGGGGCACTCCCAGGCTCCAGACGGTGACAAGTGAGCATGTCGCCGGCCGCCCTGGGGTCCTGTGAGGACAGCCCAGCAGGCTGACGTGGCCACCTGGGCTCAGGGTACTCCCCTCGCTCCCTGCTGTGGCCCTCATCTGGGCCTTCTCATGACCTTCTCATCCACGTTTTCCCAGAGCCCCGCCCTCACAAAACACTGCTCCCGCGCCCCGCCAATCTTCAACCATAGCGCAAGCGGGACCCACTGTGCGCGGCCTCCGCTGTAGCTCCTGACCTGGACGCTCCTCCTGACCCTCGTGCACCCATGACAGTGAAGTCCCTGTGGGCACGCTGTCCTCAAGGGGCCTCGAGGTGGGCGGGACCCATGGCCACTGGCCCCACTCCTCACCCAGGGACCCCACAGGGCACCAGGCCTGGGGCCTCGTCCTTGGGGGCAGCTCACAGTCTGGCTGGGGGACGGCAGGCCTCAGTGTCCCCGACTGGACGTCTCCTGGGGCAACCTCAGGGCCAGGAGAAAAGCCTCTGGTTGCTTCTCAGCAAATGAAAGGCAGGAGGAAACCCCGACCTGAGGTCACTGTCCCAGGGATGCCCCAGAGGGGGCAGGGCCCACCTGCCTGCCTCCCTGTCCTGGGGCCTATTTAAGATCCCACCTGCAGAGAGGGGACAGCAGCTCTGCTCTCAGCAAGCTGGGCACTCCAGAGTGAGCCCTCGCCTCCCCTGGACGCAGGGCCAGTCAGCTGGGCCCCACAGTGGGGTGACCGTGGGCCGTTGTGTGTGACAGGGGGACCTCTGAGGTGGAGGGTGTGGGGAGCCGCGCAGATGTGGGCAGAGCGACAGGGCCCCCTCGCCTGACCTCGGGGAGCAAAGGCCGGGCGCGGGGCTCTCCTGCCGTGTTCCCACGGGGAGGGCCTCACCTCACAGTGGTTGTCCAGCTTGGTCAGCGAGAGGTCCATGCTCTGGTGCTGCTCCTTGAGCTCGTCGAAGCGCGCCTGCCAGTGGCTCAGCTCCAGCTGCGAGCTGTTGAGCGCCGTCTTCAGCTCCTTGGTGTGGGCATGCAGCTCCTCATACTCCCCCTTTAGCTGGTGGTGCAGGAAAGTGACCCTGCAGAGTGGAAAGCCACAGGGCGAAGGGGTTGAAGAGTGTTCCAAAGAGAGATCAGCCGAGCCCGGGTTTCTGTCCCAGATCTGACAGCGGCAGGCTGTGCAACCTCAGGCAAAGCCACAGCCTCTCTGGTGCCAGGTTCTTTTCACAGTAAAATGACAGCACTGAACAAAATTGCTGGTTTTCAAGCTCTTCAACGAGGGCACCGTAGCGCTGCCACACTGGGCCAGGGGGACTCAGCAGGCAGCCTCAGACATCGGCCTCAACCGAGCACCCCTGCTACTATCCCTTCTACGTGACAACCTTAACTCGCCACACTTGGGAAAAAGGATTCTGCTGTTTGAAAAATAAAATACAAATTAAACAATGAACCATAACACTTTGCTCTAAAAGTTCACACCTGTGCCCAAAACCCCTTACCCAATTCCAAGCCCCTGATTTCAACTCCTAAGATACATAATAAATGATGAGTTGACAAGACATGAATTATACAGATGATGTATATTATTTGTGAATAAGTATAAATATTTGTTATCCAAATCCACTAAAATTACTATGATCCTGAGCTACGCTGGCCAACTCAGGCTTTTCAGAAGACTGAGATGGGGAAGTGCAGATCGCGGGGGTGGGGCTTGTCTGGCCTGTACAGCTCTTTCTCATCAGCACCCAGATGTGCAGCTCCTCCGACAGAACACAGACCTGGTCAGGGCCAGACCCAGGTGGACCCAAGAGCCTCAGGCTCACTCTGGTCTGCTGGTGGCCAGGGTGCCTGTGGGCTTCTGTTGGAGGACACCCCAGGGCACAGGCTCACCAGCAGCCCTGCCACTCCCTCCCAGGAGCCTGTCTACCGGATGTTCTGTGCGGCTCCTCGTGGCCTTTTTGTGCTCGGGGACACCAGACCACCCTTCAGCACTGTCCCTGGGGGCATGTGAAGCCATCTGGGAAAGGACTTCTGTCTGTAGCAGGAGGGGCTACAGGCAGGCAGAGCGCCACCCCGTGGGGCCACAGTGGCCTCTGGAGTCCACGCAGCCCTGGCGAGCAGAGGCCTGGCTGCTGAGGAGCCGGGGCAGAGCGTGGCTTCACAATGGCGCCCACCTGTCCAGCTCTGCCTGCAGCTTCTGGTTCTCGCCCATGGTGATGGTGTGTGTCCGCCGCTCCTGCTGCAGCGCCTCGCGCTCCGAGGTCAAGGCGCTCTGCAGCGCGTCCAGCTCTGCCTTCTGCTTCACCAAGTCCCCGTGCCTGTGGAGGGAAACCGCGGGAGTCTGGCCCCGGCCTTCCGGCTGGCAGGTCCCCCAGCCGACTCGACCTCCAGAAAACAGGACTCCTCCAGAGGCCTCTGTGCACGGGCAGGGGGCGGGGCAGGGCCCAGCTTTGCATGTCCCACAGTCCTGCTTCCTGCCAAAACACCCCTCCTTCAGGCCAGCACGAGATGACACCCTGAACTCCATGCCCTCTTCTTTTAGGGAATTACGAATCAGTTGAGAGGTGGCTTAGAAAGCAGGACAGACCCAGAGGAAACCACAAAACAAACAACACAACAACTCCACCACGCCCAGCCCCTCGCCCTGCCCATGCCCTGCCCACCTGCGTCTGCTTGTGCCCCATCAGGCCTCCTGGAGGAGCAAGGTCTGCCGACCAGCTGTGGCCCCTCCAGCCCTGGCCCTCGACCCTCCCCTAGGGCTCCAATTCCTTCACCCTCAATCCCTGTGGGCTGCACAGTCATTTCCGGGGGATGGCAGATCACAAGGATGGAGTCCCCGGCCAGCCTCAGCCTGTTCCGGACACACGTTTGGGAGACCCCAGTGTGGCCAAGGACAGAGCTGAGACGGCCCTTGCCCACCCAGGCCAGCGATGCCAGGAGAAATCAAGCTGGACAAACAAGGGGCACAGATGACCAGGAGGGCTCCCGGGGCCTGCTCCCGTGACTCGGGGAAGGCATGCCTATGAAGCCATCGGTGACTCGCCAGCTCCGGGCAGTCTTCAGGAGTCCTCGGAACAACCGAGGACTTGTCCAACAAGACTGCAGAGCCACCATCCCTGTGTGGCAGACACCCACTCAAAAACCTACGTCACTGCCAGGGACAGCCCCGAGGCAGCTCCGGCCACCTGTCCAACCCACAAAACATGGAGCAGCTACCAGCCGCAGGCAGACGAGTGGCCTCGACCTGCAGGGCCAGCGCGCTCCACCTCAGAGAGCTGCCCATGGTGAAAACAGAAGCCGCTGTCCTAACAGGAGGCCAGGAGTGAGACCCTCGCAGGACCCTCGGGCCCACATCCTGTCCACGTCCAGAGAGACACCACATACGTGGCAGGTGCGAGATGAAGGTGCAGAGAGGCAGCAGATGCATCTTTCAGCAGGAAGGGGGGAGGGAGGGGGAGGGGAGAGGAGGGAGGGGGAGAGGGAGGGGGGGAGGGGGCATGGGGGGAGGGAGGGGGAGGGGGAATCTGACAAGGGCAGACACTTCAGTAGCCCTGAAGGACAGAGATGGGACACACACGGGGGCAGGAGAGCTCCAGACAAAGAAGAAAGGACACAGTGAGTAAATCAGACCTCGTCCTCGCCACCCTCCCGCCCACAGCTTTGTCAGCACCCCAGTTTTTCTGGGTCCTGTGATGGAAACTCTGCACGTCAGCTGCCCGCTCCTGGAGGACCAGTGTCTGCCTGCCCGGCCGTGCTGCCGGCTGGACTCAAAGGCAACACTGTGGCAGCCCCACACCAGCCCCGTGAGGGGCTTCCTCCTGGGGCCCCTCTGGGTGAGCCTCCCTCTGCATCTGACTGAGGGGCACTGAGCACATCCCCAGCCTCCGAGGCATCCCCCTCTCTGATCCTCCACACCCGCCCAGGGGCCTGGCCCCTTGGTGGCTGACTCACTGGGCACAGAACCCAGGACCCCAGCTGCCAAGAGCGCAGAGTGAAGATCTGCACGTTTCCACATGCACACATTCTCCCACCCCCCAAGAGACATTAAGATGACACGTGGGGCACAGGGTAGGAGGCAGAGGAAATGGGGGGCGGCGTGTGGGTGACCACAGGAGAAGTGGCTGGGGCATTCCTGGCACTAATCACACACCCAGAGGTTCACAGGGTTAGTTTTTTAAAAGCAAGCGAGCCAGGCCTTGGTATGCAGGAGAAGGCCCGAGGAGCCAGGGCACATCCCTCTGTGCTGGCTGCTGTGGGGCATTCCCTCCTGATCACCAGCGGGAGAGAAGAGGGAGCCCAGGACATAACCCACAGGAGAAACGGCCTCACACACCCAAGCTGGGCTGCCTGGCGCCGGCACTGGCACCACTATTCCCTTGAGGGCTCCCCCTGCCACTGGGTCCCCAGCTGCACAAACTCCAAATTGCTGAAGGTGACATTTTATTTCCTTCCCTTTGGGAAAGCGCGGGCGCCCCAACAATGGGCAACAGCTGGCCAAGAGGAAATGGGTGTAGCTCTGGGTACAGCCTGCTTGCTTCGCACATGTGAGGCCCTGGGATCCATCCCTGCAACCCACACAGGGGACGGGGAGGTGGGGTGGGGCGGGGTGGGAAGAGGAAACACAGGAAGGGACAAAGGCAGAGCACTGGCCTCAGGAAGGTCCAATCGTCTGGGGCAGCCAGACACTCAGGACACCAGTGCGTCCCCCCTCTACAGGCTCCTCCCCTGCCTCCAAGCCTCCTGGCTACCGGGCAGGGTCCCCACCTGGCCCTGCAGGCCTCTCCCCTCTGCCCCCGGAGCCCCCCTCTGCCCCCAGGCCCCCGGAGCCCCCCTCTGCCCCCCGGCCCCCCTCTGCCCCCGCCCACCTCTCGCCCAGCTCCTTGTGCTGCTGCTCCAGGTTCCGGTGCAGCGTCTTCAGGCAGCTGTGCTGGCGGATGAGGGCCTCGTACTCGGAGGACTGGTGCTCATGCAGAGAGCCCAGGTGCTCGTGGTCCTGCAGCAGGGCCTCGTAGGCAGCCGCCAGCTGCTCCTGCTGCCTCTGCAGGGCCTCGTGCTCCGTCTCCTTGGCCGCCTGCTGGCTCTGGAGCAGCGTGTACTGCGCGGTGAGTGAGGCGCTCTGAGAGCTCAGCGTGGAGTTCTCCACCTGCACAAGAGCACCAGGGGCCGCGGGCGGTGAGCGGGCCAGGGCCAGGCCCAGGAGGCAGCTACGCAGGAACCCAAGGGCCTGCCTGGGACAGGGACCTCACTACTCTTCTCCCCTGGTGCTGGGCTGGAGCCCAGGGCGCTACCCACTGAGCGGCATCGCCAGCCCTTCCGTAAGTTCAGGCGGTTGCACTAACTGGCCATCCTCCTGCCTCAGGCTCCTGATTCCTGGATTACAGGCACCACTGTGCGTGGCCGACCCTCATGATTTTTAGGAGTCAATTTTCTAAAACAAATGTACAGAATATCTGTAAGAATCCAGAACACCTGGACAACACTCCACCCAGCCTAGCAGCACGGGTACTCATAGAACATTCCATCCAACGTGGTCCAAAGTCATTAGGAAACTGGACAGGGGCCAGAACCACCCTGATACTAAAGCCAGACAAAGGAGGTTTACAGGACAAAACAACAAACCAATACCCTATTTTCTTGTTTCCCAACCTCCCTGCCAAAGTTTCCTGCCCTTGTCTCATAAGGAACCTGTTTCTAAACTTTTCTCAGAAACAACATTCACGATTGTTCGTTTTCCTTCACAAGCTTATCAAAGGCTCTGCCAGGTTCTACTGCCCAGAAACCCGATCCACCGTTTAACCAAACTTACTCCATCTCAAAATCTCTTTCCTAAGTCATTCCTAGTAAAACCTCAAGGAACAGACTTTGGGAAACACAGACGGGAATCGCAGTAGAAGCAGAAAATGTCTTTTCCACCCATGCAGACGTCGGCCCAGGCACTTAACGGCTGTGAGTGGCTCCCATCACCAAAGTTCCCTGCTACATGTGCCCTGAAACCACCTCCCGCGCGCCACTGCTCCTTCTCGGGGTCCCGGTGCCCGGGTCGCAGTACCTGCAGCGTGGCAGTCTGCGTCTGCAGCGTGGTGGTGCGCTCCTGCAGGAAGGCGCTCTGCTTCTGCAGCGTCAGGATCTGGTTGCTGAAGGCCACGTTCTGCGTCTCCAAGTGCTGCAGCTGTTCCCTGAGCAACTGCTTCTCTGCCTGCAGAGCTGCGTTCTGGGGACATAAGACGCCAATCAAACCCTGGTGGGGTGAACGCCAACCAGCTATGGGGGCCCAGGTTGCAAGGACCCCTTAAGAGTATGTCTTGGGGGCTGGGGATGTGGCTCAAGCGGTAGCGCGCTCGCCTGGCATGCGTGCGGCCCAGGTTCGATCCTCAGCACCACATACAAACAAAGATGTTGTGTTTGCCAAGAACTAAAAAAAAATAAATATTAAAATTCTCTAAAAAAAAAAAAAGAGTATGTCTTGGAAAAGGACAAGCAACTGGATTTTTTAAAAACAGACCACACTCCACGGGTCACTGCGTGGGGCCTAAGCTGAGCGGAGGCCAGGGCACCTGGGGTTAAAGCCACCGTGGCCTTTTTCTCTGTCATGCTTTCCCCTGTATTCCACAGAACACCCTGGAAGTGCTTTCCCGTGAGCTGCTCGCGTCCCATTACCCCCAGTCCCTCATAGGACGGGGAGTGGCAGCGCTCGGCTGCAGGGGCGCGATGGAGACTAAGGCAGACCACACCAGCTGCCACGAGGGGGCTCAGGCTGGGCCGCGGGGGCCGCAGGCTCCTGCTTCCCCTTGTTAGGTCAGGACTTGGGAAGAGTCTCTCATCTTCAGTCTTGGCTTTCACATCTGTCAAATAATGAAAATGTCCCTTCACAAGGTCACTGGTGGGAATAAAAAAAAAATAGAGGGACAGACACGCATTGGCCAACTTGTTCTGCAGAGGGCCAGCGGCGAACGCCCAGAGCCTGTCGACCTCACCATCGCCATCTCACCCCCTGAACGCTGCCATCACAGTGGAGACAGCTCAGACAACCTGTGCCAAAGGTGTGGCTGTGTTCCAGTAAAACTTTATTGACAGACACGGTGGGGGTCTTGGCACGCAGCGCTGGGACCCGACCCTGTGGGACATCACCACGCTGGTGAGCAGGCTACAGGCAGTCCCGTGACAGGGCAGGTGGCAATGAGAGACTGCGTGGGTCCTTACGGCTAGAAACCCACAGTGAGTGGCTGCCCATCAGACCTGCAGACACCATGAGAAACACCCAGCTGGACCCAGGGAACCTAACAGACTGACGTCATCAGTGTCACTGTTAAGAGGACGTCCCTCTCTCTGTGTAGCCGTGGCCAGAGCAGCTCACTCACATTCCTCTCCAGCTCAATGGCTCGGTCCTTCACGCGGAGCAGCTCCATCGTGGCCTCCTGCTGGCTGGGACCCCAGGCCTCCTCCTGGTGACTGGCAACTGCCTTGCCCACAGGGTGCCTGAGCGAGTTCTGTGCCTGCGGGCCGTGCTCCTGGGTCTGCCTGAGCTGCTCACACTCCTCCTTAACCTGGGGGAGTGGTGGCAGGAAAGCAGATGGAGGCAGGAAGCAGCCTCACCCCGAAGTCTCAGAGGTGCCCGCTCACCCCCAGCACAGGACAGAACTGACTTGCCCTCCTTCTGCTTCTGTGGGTCCCGCGTGTCTCCCCTCCTGTCCAGAAAGGACAGGATGGCAGGGGCCTGGAGCCCGTGCTGTCCTGTCCCCAGCTCAGCCTGTGACCACCATTACCACAGGCTGCGGGACGGGGAGCAGGGGTCTCACATGCTGCAAACCCCCAGCACTAGCAGGTTCCACCCCACGGCCAAGAAACGTGCCCTGTGTCACAACCAGGGGACGTGTGCACGTGTGGAGCACGTGCGCATGCAGAGAGTTCCTCTGCCCACGCATGTGGAAGGTGTGTGCAACGTGAGGGGAGAGCACACGTGTGTGCGCGCACATGGGGCAGGCAAGTCACGCCCTCACAAGCCCATCCCACCTCGGTGCCCGGGAGACTCTACAGGCCTCTGCTCCATGCCCAGGGCTCAGTGTCACATGGGGTCTCACGGCACGTCCCATGTCCCAGACGAACAGGGGGCTGCTCACGCCTCTGGCTGACCCCCACCCCCACCGTGTGAGTCTGACAGTTCACCCGCACCTGCCCCAGGACACGGGCATCCGGGAGGCCCTTTGCTATCCAAGCGAGGGGCCGGGGAGCCAAGGCAGAGCCCCCAGGCGGCGGCCCTCACCCTCTGCAGCTCGCCCTGCAGCTGGAGGTTCAGGCCCGCTCTCTCTTCCACTTGGGCTTCCAAGAACGCGATCTTCTCTTCCTTCACAGCCAGGGCTGTCTTCAATGCCGATTCGCTTCTGCCCTCCAAAATCTTGTATTTTCTGAAAGATACAGACACAGTACAATGACTGCCTCTTCACCCCCACGCCATTCTCCTCACTCCCAGGCGAGCTCTTCCTGCTCAGGTGGCCCAGAAGCGCCTGGGAGCCAAACCCACCACCCAGAGCCCTACAGACATCTACCCCAGGCAGACATCTGTGAGCCCTCACATGTGGCACAGCCACACTTCACGGACTGGTCACTGTCTTGGGGAGGTGTCAGCATGAATATTTTACAGAGAAACTGAGTCTCCAAAAGGTCAAGCCAGGGGCCGGGGCTGGGGCTCAGCTGCAGAGCGCTTGCCTCGCACACGTGAGGCGAGTTCTATCCTCAGCACCATGTTGAAAAATAAATAACAAACAAACAAAAATAAAGGTATTAAAAAATAGAAAGGTCAAGCAATTTGCCCGAGGCTCCGTGGGGAACGAGCAGCCCTCCCACCACACTGGCACCCACCAGCAGCTCGTGGGTCTTGTAGGCTACAAGTCCAGGATTTCCTTGAAAACTGCCATCACTTAAGAAAGCACGGCCTTATACACCATGGAGTATTACACAGCACTAAAAAATGACAAAATCATGGAATTTGCAGGGAAATGGATGGCAGTAGAGCAGATTATGCTAAGTGAAGCTAGCCAATCCCTAAAAAACAAATGCCAGATGTCTTCTTTGATATAATGAGAGCAACTAAGAACAGAGCAGGGAGGAAGAGCAGGAGGAAAAGATTAACATTAAACAGAGACATGAGGTGGGAGGGAAAGGGAGAGAAAAGGGAAATTGCATGGAAATGGAAGGAGACCCTCATGGTTATACAAAATTACATATAAGAGGTTGTGAGGGGAAAGGGAAAAAAAATAAGGAAAGAAATGAATTACAGTAGATGGGGTAGAGAGAGAAGATGGGAGGGGAGGGAGGGGGGATAGTAGGGGATAGGAAGGGTAGCAGAATACAACAGACACTAATATGACATCATGTAAAAATGTGGAAGTGTAACCGATGTGATTCTGCAATCTGTATTTGGGGTAAAAATGGGAGTTCATAACCCACGTGAATCTAATGTATGAAATATGATATGTCAAGAGCTCTGTAATGTTTTGAACAACCAATAAAAAAGAAAACAAAAACAAAAACAACAACAAAAAAAGAAAGCACGGCCGGGAGAGCTGCGACCATCAGGCTAGGAACAAGGCGCCTTGGGCTGGGGGTGGCTCGCTGGCAGGACACTCGCCCAGCACGCAGCAGGCCTGGGTTTGACCCCCCAGACGGCAAGTGAGCACAGCAATCCCCTTCCCCCGAAAACCTCCAGGGACAAGAAAGACCTGGACGGTAAGGACATGGGCTCAGTCATGCGGTGACAATCATGAACGATAAACGAAGGCCTCGGGCCAAGGGCAGGGAGCCCGGGCCTCCACAGTGAAGTGGACTGTGCGGGGACAGCGTCCTCACGTGTCACCGTGGCCGTCATCGTCCTGCAGCAGCAGCTCCTTGCTGAGGCCGACCTTCTCCAGCTCCTGGCTCAGTGTGTCCAGCTCACTGGTCAGCTGCTGGCTCTTCAGCTTCTCCAGCACCAGGTCCTGCGAGGGCAGGAGACACGAGGGTGGACGAGGGCCCCGCAGGAACACAGCGGGGGTGGGGAGGCCAGGTCCTTCCTCCCACGTCCCGGCGGCTCAGGTGCTAAGCCAGCTGGACGGGCGGGCTGGGGACAGACGGTCAACCCAGGGGAGGTCTCCAAGAGAGGGGACAAGCACAGCTCTCCAGCTCTTGGGCACTGAAACAACCAGACCAGGTGGCCGCACTGAGGACGAGCCTAACGTCCTCCTCCTCAGAAGCACTGCAAACGCCACCCCCGCTGGCCCTGGAGTAGCGGTTTCATTCTGATGATGGGACGGACGTCTTCACAAGAGTATCACATGATTAAAATGCAGACATTTTGAAACAGAGAGGAAAAGGCATCAAGAAGGGCGGGTTTTACTGTAAGCCCCGGCTCTGGTCAACGTTCCAGAAAGAGGGTGCTGCCCAGGTGGTTCCCACTGCCCCCTTCACCCCCTCTCTGCAGCTCCCTGGGGGCAGCCGCCATGTTCGGCCGGGTGCCACAGCGACCTGAATGCAATTTATCCCTCCCACCAAATCCCAAGCACCTGCTGCCCTGAACATCCTTGCCGCCCCGCCAGACTAGCTAAAGCCAGGTGACCGATTCTGGGCAGTGGCTGTGGGTGGGAGTGACAAGGGTCACACCTCTGCTGTGATAAGCCGTGGGTACATGGTGGCTGGTGGCTGGGGCATGGCCTGCCCCGTGCTGTTGGAGATGGGGACCATGGGTGGTGCGCACAGCCTACAGCTCTCCCGTGGCATTCTGACTAGCCTGACAGTCCTCCGTTTTGAATGTGGACACTGCTCTGTCCACTGAACCCCTCGTCCTTCTCTTCCTGGGCACACCGCACCCTGCAGCCGCCCGTGGCTGTGTAGCCACTGAGCTGAAGACACTTGGGAACATGCACACTGACCCCAAGGTGAGGGAGATAAAACCTGGGTTTTGGGCCCCTCAGAAGCTGAAGGTGTCACCAGAGCAGCCATTCACGGTAATGAGCGGAACGAACAGACGCTCAGGTGGCCCAGCTGGACGACACCAGGGAGTGGCAGGACACGTATTCCTGAAGAATTTCACATACATCAAGACACACGTATGCCCACATTGCAGCTCTAGGAACACAGCCCAGGAAAACAGTCCGGCACGCTCAGGAAGGCCGTGAGCCCCTCAGGGCTGGGGTCAGGGTGCGGTTCAGCAAGCACGCGGGGCTCGATCCCAGCACCAAGAAACCACAGCTGTGGGGATCACTGGGAATAACCTAAGTGCCCCCGAAATGATCACAGTAAACCTATGGGACTAAATGGCCTCCCCTGTTGAGAAAGCCTGCCTGTGAGGAGCGTTTAAGAGGACAGACGTGGTGTAACCGATGACGATGAAAACGCAGCTCAACTGTGTGCGCAGCCTGGGGAGTGAGCACAGAGGGTCCCCGACATGACCTCTCAAGACTTTGACCTTCACCATCAGATTAGGGATCATGGTCTCTTCCCAGCTAGCACTGTGCGCTCGGGTCCTCTCTTGACAGGGGCTGGGGACAACCCGCTGCAGCTCCCCGTCATCCAGTCGGGAGGGGACACCAGAGCCACTGCCGCGTGCTGTGCTGCGAGCCAGGTGTCTGGCGGTTAGGTCTGTTAAGTGCGTTTCCACTCAGGATGTCTGCCCCCTGTGAGCGGCTGTCGGGACGTGGCCCACGGCAGAACACACAGGGAAGCAGAAGGGCCACGCCCAGGGGGGTCGCCCCTGTGTAGTGAGATCGTGGCCCGTGATCTTCCCCGGGCTCCTCGGACCCTGAGGGGTGATCTGTCCGGAATCAGAGAAAAGCCTCGAGGAGGACCCGGCTCCCCTCCCTCCTGGAGCCGTGCCGCCCACGACCCCCGGGGCCTGCTCACCTCTCTCAGGGTGGTCAGCGTCCTCGTGTGCATGGTGACCTGCTTGGTGAGGTCCCTGTTGTCCTTCTCCAGCTCCTTCAGCTTGCTGGCGGCGTCCCTGCAGCGGGCCAGCTCCCTGTCCCGCGCGCGGCTCTCCTTCTCGGCCGCCGACAGCTTGGCGGTGCTGTCGTCCAGGACGGCGTCCTTGAGCTCCACCTGCTGCCAGAGGCGCTTGGCCTCCTTCTCCAGCAGCTTCTTGTCCTTCTCCAGCTGGGCCACCTCCTGCTCCAGGGCCTTCCTGTCCTCCTCGGATCTCTGCAGCTGCCTGTTGGTGAGCCGCAGGGCTTCCAGGTCTCGCTGCAGGGCCTGGCGCTCGGCCTGCAGCTGGGCCAGCTCCCGCTCCAGGGCCTGCGCCTCGTGGCCGCTGCTCTCCAGGCTCTGCTGCAGCCGCAGGTTCTCGGCGTCCGACCTCTTGCCCACGGCCTTCAGCCGCTCCACGTCCCTGCGCAGCTCCTCCTTCTCCCGCTGCAGCTGCTGGTTCTCCTCCTCCATCTGCGCCATCTTGGCGCTGCTGAAGCGCATGGTCTCCACCATCTTGCGCAGCTCCAGGTTCTCCCCGTCCAGCTGCTTGTTGTCCCGCTCCAGGCCCTCGAGCCGCACGGACACGTTCTGCAGGGTGTCCAGGGACTTCCTCAGCGTCCGGTTCTCCAGCTCCAGGGCCTCCGCCTTCTCGGTGGCCGTCTTCAGGGAGGCCGCCTTCCTGGCCAGCTGCTCGTTCTCCTCCTCCAGCCGGCGCAGCTCCTGCCCCAGGGCCGCCGCCCGCTGCCCTTTCTCCTGGGCCTGCTCCAGGTCCCTGTGCAGCTGCTGCTTCTCCACCTCCAGCTGGCCGAGCTGGCTGCTGGCCTCCGCCACGGCCTGCTGCAGGGCTCTGTTCTCCTTCTCGACCTCCTTCCCACGGGCCTCGCTGCTGACCTGCGACCTCTCCCGCAGGGACCATACCGTTCGGTGGAGGTGGTCCTTCTCCTGCTCCAGATCCTTGATCTACGGGAGAAACAACGGCATGAGCCAGGCTGCTGCGTGAACTGCCCCAGGAAGGAGGCTCGGCCCGGGGCCCGGGAAGCCAAAGCCTCGGGCCATCCCACTGGTGAAGGCCACCTTCCCTCCACTTCTGACCTCCATGAGATGCTGAAACTGAAACACCCGACAGCCCAGCCTCCCCCGCAGCCCCGGAGCCAAGTGGCCACTGCGCTGTCCACACAGGGCCCTGGGGAGGCTTCCTTTGCCTCTCTGCCCTCCCCCTTCCTACTGCAAGGACCCTGGGGACATTCTGCTGCCACAGAAAAGAGACTCAGTGCTGATGGCATCATGGAACCACTGCAGTCGCCCTGGACGGTATACCCTGGACTTCCAGTGTATGCCAAGGTCCTCTGCCATGACATGGACACTGAAGCTGGGCCATCCTTTCTCTTGGGGAGCTGCCCGGCCTCCTCCCAGGACAGCTGGGAGCACCAGCCTCTCCTCCCCAGCTTCTCTGCAGACCGTCCCCTGGGAGGCCGAGCCCACCCCACCCCCCACTGCCAGATGAGACTCCCTGGTTCACACTGCTGCTGAGCCGCGGTACTAACAGCTCTTGGATCTGGGAGCACTGTACACGCCGCAGTCCTCGGTGCCCTCCTGCAGTCAGGACACCAGGAGAGAGGGACAGCGCGGTGCCTACCTGCCGGGCCCTGTCAGCCTTCAGGGCCTCCATGTCGCTTTGCAGCTGCTCCTTCTCTCGGATCAGCTCCTCGCTGAGGGTCTCCAAGTCTTGGTTGCTCTGCTTCTCTCTCTCCAGCTGGGTTTGTAACTTTTCAATCTGCAGGGCCAAAAGACCCACTTTTACTCAGTTCTGCCTCCCCCCCACCCCCATGGGAAGTGAAGCCAGGGGTGCTCTATCCATGAGCCACATCCCCAGCCCTTTTTAATTTTAGTGGGTCTCACCAAGTTACTTAGGGCCTCACTAAGTTGCGATCCTCCTGCCTCAACCTCCTGAGCCACTGGGATTACAGGCGTGCACCCCGGCACCCTGCTAAGTTGTTTTAAAACACAACAAAAACCTCATGGCCCTGAGTACTTAAACAAGCTTCTCAGAAAAAACAAAAACAAACAAACAAACAAAAACCTATCTATCTATCTATCTATGTTTTCACAGATGTCATGCCCTAGGCCAGTCGGTAGTCCCCCCAGGGACCCCGCCAAGATGTAGCTGCCAGGAGCCAAGCAGACAGGGCTGCGTCAGGCCAGGGAACTGACCCAGGGCAGGAGGCCAGGAACCAAGAGGTGGGTGGAAGGGATCATGCTGGGTGAAGCACCCACCACCCCTTCCGGTTTGTACAAAGGAGGGGCCACAGCAGACAGGAGAGGTGAGTGCTATCTTGGGACCTGAAGGGTGGTGACCTTCACCGTCAGAGGGCTAATAGGACCACAGGGCAGGAGGCCACCTTCCCGTGCGTCAGTTCTTTTCCCCCTGGCCAACCTGCATGGCCACTCACAGAGCTGTTTCCTGCGGCAGGCCCACCTGAATCTAAGAAGCCACACGTCTAGCCACCTTTCCCAGGCACCTCCGCGCCAAGACTTGGCACGATATGGGGATGGCTTCTCTCTCCCACAAGGGCAGGGCGAGGCACTCGCAGCTAAAATGCTACGCAACGCAGGTACCTTGAAGAACAGGAGGGAACCTGCAGCCAGGGGTCCCAGGAGGGTCCCTTTCACGGCAGGATGGGGGTGTGCCAAGTCCCGAGAGGTGAAGAACCAGCACGGGCAGGACCCCCGGACCTGGCTCACTGTCTGCAGCCCCTGTTCCTCCCAGCGCCCCTGCAACCTAGACAAATGACACTGCAAGACTTCGGCACAGGCCAGGACATAGCCAGACCTCAGAGATGCTGGCCCTGAGAGGGGACCACCAGCAAGAAGAGCACTCTTGGCTAGAACCTGGCTCTGGGCGCCCATGGCTCATCTAGGCCTCCCACAGTGCAAGTTAGATGTTCCCCGACGACAAGGCCGGTCTCCATCCGCTGCCCCAGCGAGCTCACCTTCTTGCTGAGTTGGTGGTTCTCCTTCTCCAGCTCCCCGCACTTGAGGCTGCTCTCCTCCAGCACCAGGGACGCGTCCCGCAGCCCCTGGATGGTGCTCTGCAGGCTCTGGGTCTCCTTCTCCAGTTTCAGGATGCGGCTGGAGGCACACTCGTTCAGCTCGGACACCAATGACTTCCTGGAGGCTGAGGCACAAGGTTGGTCAGAGCCCTGCGCCAAGCACCCACATCCCGCTCCTCCACCCCACCCACGAGGCAACTATGTGTCCCTCTGCTGGCGCAGCTGAGTCTGCCTGGGAGCTACAAGGGCCCTGGGAGAAAGCAGCTGGCGGCAGAGGGGCCAATGCACAAGCTCAAGGCTGAAAAACTTGGGCTCAGGGTGCAGCCAGGGGCAGAGCGCCCGCCCAGGATGCAAATGCCCTGGGTTGAACTGCAGGACCACAGAAAACAGGACTCCAACTTAGAGAAATCGTTTGTTTAACCAGCCTGAGGGCAGAGGTGTGCGGGCACCTCAGCAGGGAGGGCACCAGGTGAGCGGGTCAGTCTGTCCAGGACAGTGGAAAGCTGTGCCTTACAGATGCCCAGCACCAACCAGCCCAGTGAGAGCCTTATCTCAGAGATCTTTTTTTGTGATTTCATGCTCATCATATTGAAGAAAAATGAAACGATTTATGCAAATTGCTTTAAAAATTCTGAGATTATCTGTTGACTCTCCCTCTGAGCATCTCAGATGCAAGGTGTAGGAGGGGGCCCAGTTCCAAGAGTCAGGAATGGGGGTCCTCAGCCCACTCCTGCTGTGAGCAGTGCAGGACTTCAGGTAAGTCAGAGGCTTTACGGGAGGAAAACAGTGGGCATGAGGGCCCCAGAGGAAGGGGGCGAGGCTGCCCCACGCCTGTCTGCCCCTCATCGCCTAGAGCCCCAGCAAGCTCTGGCTCACACGGCCATCTCCACCCAAGCCCCTGCTCCCCACCCATCACCCCAGAGGATGTGGGCAGCAGAGCGGGGGGCTTTCACAGCCGAACCCCAGTCTACAAAATGATGTGCGTGTTCGGGTCCTCTGGGCAACCGTAAGGACTGACAGGTGTCTGTTTCCCTCAGTGTACTTCCATCCTCTCCAAGGCTAAAGGACAGATCCTACAGGCCAGACCGTCCTTCAGACCTGAACCAGCAACAGGCTGCAGTGGGGGAGGTGGGGGAGGTGGTGGGGCACACCCCACTCCTGGTGCCCCCCCCCACAGGCACGGGGCCTGGAGGGCTACAAAAGAAACTAACCTAATCTAAAATACCTAAGTTAAAACTCCACTAATTCCAAACTTGTCGTTCCAATGGTACCTCCGTAGCATTGTGTGTGTGTGGGGGGGGGGGAATGTGATGAAATACATCACTTTATCATTTCAGCCTTTTTATTTATTTAAAAAAATTTTTTTAACGTACCAGGGATTGAACTCAGGGGCACTTAACCACTGAGCCACCTCCCCAGCCTTTTTTAATATTTTATTTAGAGACAGGGTCTCACTGAGTTGCTTGGGGCCTCGCTGAGTTTCTGAGACTGGCTTTGAACTCGTGATCCTCCTGCCTCCTCTGCCTCCCAAGCCACTGGAATCACAGGTATGTTCCACAGCACCTGGCTCCAATTTAGGCCTCCTTAAGTGAGCAGTGGCGTGGCACTGGGACCATTCACATGTTGCTGCCACGTGGTTCTCATCTTCCCAAACCAAAACTCAAAGCACAGAGGATAGTGTTTAGGGTTCTACAAACAACAAGCCGTGCATCACTAAGACAAGCAATGGCTCTCCACCAAGCCCCCAGCTCTTCGGCACGCCTAGAAACCAGGGCAGTTGGGTACTAAGACAGCTGCCCCCTACTGAGTGCCCCGGCCAGGCCAGGGGTGGAGCCTCCCCTTCTCATCCCATTTATCAGTGCAGGGCCCTGTGGGCAGGTTCATTGTTCCAGGGCCCCAGATCATCAGCTAACAAATGGAGGAGCCAGGACGTCAAGCCAGGTCCTCCTCACTCGGAAGCCACTATTCCATATACCCAAAAGTATGCTCAGGGGTGGTGCAGGCATGTAATCCCAGCAGCTTGGGAGGTTGAGGCGGGAGGATGGTGAGTTCAAAGCCAGCCTCAGCAAAAGTGAAGTACTAAGCAACTCAGTGGGACCCTGTCTCTAAATAAAATACAAAATAGGGCTGGGATGTGGCTCACTGGCTGAGTGCCCCGAGTTCAACCCTGGGTAGCAGGAAAAGGAAAAAAAAAAAAAGCTTAAATATTTGAAGCCAGGCACAGTGACACATGCCTACAGTCCCACTGGTGGGAGGATTACTTGAGCCCCAGCAGGATCTCAGGGCCAGCCTAGGCAACGTAGTAAGATCTGGTCCCCTCATCCCTCTCTCTGTACTAGGGAATGAACCCAGGGGCACTTTACCACTGAGCTACATCCCAGCCCTTCTTAATTTTTTGAGACAGGGTCTTGCTAAGTTGCTGAGATCTCAATAAGTTGCTGAGTCTGGCCTTGAACTTGTGATCCTCCTGTCTCAGCCTCTCAAGCTGCTGGGATTAGAGGAATCTACTAATGTACGTAACCAACAAGACCTGGTGTCTTTTAAAAAAATAAATGTTTCAAAAATAACAATAAAAGGTATCTTCAGGTTTTGCTTACACTATGCAGTAATTCAGGCCAACATTGTCACTGAGAATAAATCATGGTCATTAATCTTAAAGGATTCACAAATTCCTGACTAATCTATTTATTGGTAAAGGCCCTCCACCCCACCAGCCACCCTAGTTTCAGAGTGTTAAGAGAAATGAATCAAATACCATGAATGTATGATTTTGTCAAAATGAACCCAGCGACTATATGTATAACTATAATAATACTCTAAAAAAAAGAAGGGGGGGATAAACCCAGAGATCATCCTAGGCAGCTTGCACCACCTCTCGGCTCCATCAGGGGGCAGAAATTCCTCCAGGTGCATTTGGACTTCAGAGGCAGGGCATCTCCCAGAGCTCAATGCTCATGGTAACAGTTTAACCAGCTGATTTCAAGTTTGGAACTGACAGGGGCTCTCAAAGAAGCGAAGAAATATTCAGCTGCTTTCAATACCCTTGACAGTATTCTTAGGAATGTTTATCAGAATTTTTAAAAGCTACCACCCAAAGAAGCCAAAAGCCCTACCGTGAAGGGCTAAGTAAATATTAACTTATAATGTCAGGTGCACAGGAATGGTGAACGTGTGCTATTTTTGAACACAGGAACTGACTTATTGTTTGCCGGGTGCTGAAGCTTCCTGTTCTAGTGCTGACTGAGGCCCCCACCCTTCCCACACCACCACGGCCATCGTCTCCAGGGGGCCAGCAGAGGGCAGCATTTCAAGCCAGGAGAGAGGAAGAGGCCAGGCCGACCAGCAGAGAACCCGGGTCTCAGGAGCAGCGGCCACTTAGCATCCCCACCCGGGAGACAGAGAACAGACTGCATCCATCTTGCCCAATTATGCAAATCAACAGAGGAAATAATGCCCAGGGTACATTTATAGTGGGGATTAGCAACCACCGGGACACTTCTGCCGTCCAGGGCTTTCAGCCATCCGCAGACAGGCCTAAGATGTCCTCAGGGTATCAGCGTGCTGTAATCTGGAAGCTCCTGAGTGTCCATATGGGAAACCGAGAAACCTGGCAACACTTAATTTGTCTTTCACATCCTGACATCAAGACGGCCAGACCCCTCATGTTTTCCCCGGGGAGAACTGTAATGAAACAGTTCCAAATGGCACTTGAAGGAAATCATATTTACTTGGGGTGAATGGATGGGCTGCCTCGACTGACTGAGAGCCAAGGGCCGGCTCCCAGGCCACAGCGCTACCTACCATCCGACAGTTCTGCGTTCTTGGATAGCTGCTCCAGCTCCCAGCCCAAGTGGGCCGACTCATTCATGCTCTGCTTCTGCGCAATCTCGAGGACCATGTTCTCTTCTAGCAGCTCCTCAATCCGCTTCTTATCTGTGTCCCGGTCCTAGGGCAGGAAGAGGGAAGGAATGAGCACAGGCTTGCCGGGGCACGCTGTCTGCCACCATCCTCTGGACGTGAGGGGTGGGGGATGGCATGCACCTGCTCTCCACAACAGACTGAGCTGCCTACAAATGCTCCACTGTGCTAATGACAGCCACCAACCAGTATCTCGACCTGCTACCCAGGTTATGAAGAGAGCCTGAAGGTTTCTAAATGAATGCTCTCTGAACAGAGGGAGTACTACACAGGGCTGTTAGGGACAGGTCGGTGGCTCTGGAGCAGGTCGGAGGCCTTGAGAGCTGTTAAGTGTCCACTCAAGCCCACTGAGCATAGTAAGCTATCTTCCATGGTCCTGAGTTCCTGGGGCAGTGGTAGCAAGGAACCCAGTGGCGAAAACATCAGCAAAGGGCACAGCGCTCGCCCCCACCGCCCCCACCAGTCTACTCATAGCAACCACACAGCTCGCAATACCAGTTCCAGGTCGTGAAGTTTGGACTTCAGCTGCAAGTTCTCTTTCTCCAGTTCGTGGACTTTATCGCTACGGGCCCGGGCAGCGGTCAGCTGCTCCTCCAGCATGGCCTTGGTTTCAATTAGAATGATGTTGTCTTCCCGCAGCTCCTGGTGACCAAAAGCACACAGGCGCACCCTCAGAGACAGGCACGGGCTGTGGCCACAGGACTCCCAACCAGAGCTCCCTGGGCCCCAGCTGGACCCCATCATCCAACTCAGAGACCAGCCTGCAACAGGGAGCCTGGGCTCCTCTGTGCATCACCCTCGCCTTTCCCATGAGGCGAGGACAAACGGACCTTATCTACTTTAAAAAGAAAAAAAAAAAAATCAAGGCGTTAAGAAAGAAAATATTTAAATTTGGAAAGGTAACACTTCCTCAAGGTCCTGGGCGTGGCCCCAAGGGCCCTTGACAGTGACAACCTAACTCTGCTGACAGACCTGGGACCTCTCAGGAGGCTGGCGCTCAGAGTCTACGGGGAGAGGGGTCCCGGGTCTGGGTTCCTCTCAATTCAACATTCTTCCTGGGATCAGGGTCCTGAAGAATGGCCTCTCAGAGGAGCTTCCATTCAACACGCAGTTGCTATTTGAGTATTTTGCACACGTACCCCTGGCAAAACAGAAGTGGCTGGCGGTTTCCTGGAGCCAGGGGGTCTTAAAGAGAGTTCAGCGGCAGCACAGTAAACCCAGCAAGTGTGAGCCCTGCGGACACGCACAGCCCAGGGTCTCCACTGCCACCGCCACGGGAAAGCCGAACTGGCCATCGTCTCTGCCGGGCCCTGTCATGGCCTCCTTGGCTCCTCTGTCCCCTGGGCCCTTCCCAGCAACACTCAATAACAGAAGGAGGGTGGGTCACTGCATTTCTGTGGGGGCCCCACACAGGGACTCGTCGGGTGTCCCCGCTGGGCATGGCCTCCCCAGGCTCGTCCTGCCCACACGTTACAACAGGGGACTAGCTGCTGCTCCTCCAACACACGCTCCTTTTCCTTTATGGGCCAGAATCCAAGACTCCTGGTGAGGGGAGCCACCCGCTTCTCGGCCAGCGACACGGTTCTGATCAAAGCCTGGCAGCTGGGGACAGCTTGTTGGTTAAGACTCTGGACTCACCTGAGTGACCCGTCCCTGCCCGCCCCCCAGAGGCCACTGTCCTGCCCCACACTCCTCACAGCAGCCCTGGGAGGGAGGGAGGGACAGTCCCTCCCTATATACAAAAGACAACTCTGGTTAGCTAATCGAGGAACAAGCCCAAAGTCACTGACCTAAGCTGAGGTTTGCCCTTGGCCCAGAGGGCTGCAGACCCTGGGGTTCCCCCACATCCAAGGACTTCACCTCAAGGGTCTCAGGAGGTGAGAGAGGCCCGGACGTGAGCCAGAGCACATGAGGGGTTCCAGGGGGCTGCTGCCCACCGGGCTCTCACCAGTGTTCCAGCACCGTCTCCTGCCAGCACCAGCTCTCAGGCCCCCAGTGGCCACAGAACAGCCTGCCTCGCCACGACAGCCAGCCGCAGGCAGCTTTCAGGATGCGGCTGGAGCTGCCCCTTGGAGTGCACTTGGGAATGCACTCCGGCCGGCCTGCTGAGCCAGGAGTGCCTGGCACTCATTTCCAGGACTTTCTCTCAACCACTGTGGCTGGCCTGTCCTCCTCCCCAGACTGGGAACTCTTGGAGCAAGACTGAAACTCTACTCTGCAGAGCCTCTTGTAAGTGTGCAAAACACCTGTCGGCCAAGCCACCAGTGAGGGGAACTTTGAAGGACCCAGATACTTCTAACAGCCAGGGATGGACAAAGGTGACCTTGTGGACATGTATCCAAGAGAACAAATCCCCCCCACATGCCTCGACTTCCTCCTGTCCCTGGCAATGGAGAGGCCCACCCGCCTCAGAAGAGCAGATCTGGAAGACACTGCACCAAGCTCCCCAAGCCAGGGGCTCCCCAGGGGCTGCTGTGCAGGAGCAAGAAGGCCAACTCTAGACGACCCCAAGGCCAGCACACCCCGCTATGGTTCTGACCACAACTAAACCAGGAGGCTACTTAGAGGCCTGACCCTGCCCAGCCAGCAGCTGAGGGACTACATTTATGAAATCACAGGCCAGAGGGCCTATACCCAAGTGGCTTCTAATCTGCCATGGTGACTTGGAGCAGCACTCAGGCACAGGACTCTGTGGGGCACCTCTCCCCAGCTGCCGTGTCAGTCACTCCACAACCCTGTAGGTCACTGTTCAACCCAGCATTGCCCACGGAGCAGCCACCAGGGCTTCCAAGGGCTGGGGTGCAGCTCAGTGGGACAGACCTGCCTGGTGTGCACGAAGCCCTGGGTTCCACCCCAGCACCCAGGAGAAAAAGGAGTTTTCCAGGGGGGTCCCAAGCTGGAGCAGAGCGTCTCCTTGCCATCGCAGAACTTAGCGAGTTCCCTGGATTGTGACATTCCCTGCTACAACAGGCCTCGGTCCCACATGAACAGTGTGAGGCTGGCCCTTGCTGGAATACAGCGGCAGCCCAGTGTCCCCTTGAGGGTGCCTCTGGCACACGGCTCTCTACACCCCCTTTCCTTGTCCTCTGTCTCCCCCTTCTCATGAAGGCGCAGGCTCGTGCTCATTCCCTGGCAGGCGGTCAAGCCCTGAAGGCAGCCAGTCACATTCCGATCCCCGGTCCACCTGCTTAGCAACTGCGATGCTGGACAAGTTATTAATTAAGCTTCTTTTTTCTCATCTAAAAAAGGAGAGGAACCAATCTTGGCTGCTACACCTTGCAGGGCCCAAGTGCAACACTGTAGCAGGGCTTCCCATGGCTCCTGGCTCCACCAGCAAGGTCACTACTGCTCATCTGGAAGCCTTACTGTGCACTTGCTGGGGCCAGATGTTGGGTCTTCAAAGGACCAGAGAGTAGATACTTCCAGCACTGCAAGAAGTAAGTCTATCACAACTACTCCGCCCTGCAGGGGCACCTGAGAGCAGCCAGACACAACAAACAGGTGTGGCTGTTCCAACAAAACTTTATTTGTGCCAGGCACTGTGGCACACAGCTGTAATCCCTGGTACAAAGAAAAAAAATTATTTGTAAAATCAGATGGTAGAATGGACTTGACCTATGGACTGTAGTTTAGTGACCCCTGAATAGACAACATGCTGGGCCCAGAGGAATCACTGTCAGTAAGGCACAGACCCCATCTTCTCCGAGTTCACAGTCTGGCTGGGAGTCAGACAAGAAAATATATCAGGACAACACCAAGTGACAAGCACCACCCAGGCTAAGAAGGGGCTCTCCCAAGGAAAAGTGAAGGAGGTGGTGGTCACGGCCTGCAGAGCTCACCCACCCACCTGATCAGCCCCCTCTGTGACGCCCAAGCCCTATGGGGCTGGATGAGTGAGCAGAGAGGGTGGGCAGGCCTAGGAGGCTCTGTGCAAAGCCCCCGCTCCCGCAGGGCCTGTCTGGCCAGAGCTGCAGGCGAGTGCTGGGCGAGGGGCGTGGGGACGGTCTCAGGGCTGCCTCTTCCCTAAGAGACGCCTGATGAGCCGCTGTTACAGCCGCTGTGGCAGCAGGACTGAGGGATGCACCTGGCCAGTCTGGATTTGCTGGGAGGTGGGAACATGGGCTCAGAGGATGGGGAATGCCAGGGCCTGGGCCAGGGTGGGAAGGGGCAACAAGGGAGCTGCCCCATGCTGGACAGTGGCTGCATGCCAGACAGAAGATGGGAGGGTGGCAGGTAAAGGTAGGAACCAGGCATGCTGAGCCCCAACTCCCGTGGGTCCTGAAGTGCAGGGGGGCGGGGGGCAGCCTACAGACTGGAGGCAGGGGACTCAAATCAGCCAAGATTTCCTAGGCAACTTCTCCCTCTGAAGGGGACAGAGATGTCCATGAGGGCTGTGGGAACCTCATGGTGAGGGTGAGCGGGTTGCCTGCAACAGGGCAGGCCCGGAGGAAGTGGGCAGGGCTGGCCCCATCTCCCAGGCCCAGATGGGCAGAGCAGACCACACCCACAGCAGATCTTGCCAGCCCATCCCCATCCTAAGCAGGGCCACTGATGCCTTAGGGGTATGGCTTTGGCTGGGGGATCACAAACCCCAGCTCCTGGGTGCTGGGCCTTGTCAATGACCGCCCACTCCTCCAGCTGCCTCCTCACTGCCAGCACCTATCCAGGGGCCTTACCTTCTCTTGGGGGCTCCCTGAAGAGAGGGTGGGCTGGGAAAAGCCAACCTGCCCCTATGCCCAGATGCCAGGGCAGGAGCGCCCCACTGGCCCAGACCACACTTGCTCCTTTTATAGATAGGGCAAGACCTGCCTGACACCCAGCAAGTTGCTGTTTTCAGCCAGGACTGTGCCCAGGTGTGGGTCCCTGCCTCTTAGGCTGTTTATTTTGAAACGAGCACTTCCTGGAAAACTGTCCATCCACACAGGAGCTGGGCAAGACCACGTCCACTCTGCCTGGACACACTGCAGCACCTCAGCCTGTCCTTTGCTTTCAGTGGAAATTTTCAGCCAATCACAAAATATGGGAAAGAGAACCTTCCAGGCAAAGTCTCTCTCCGCTGCCCTCTTCCCATGTGGCCCTATGAGGCAACCCCCTGCCAGAGGCCCTGAGCAGACTACAGTTTATAAAGGGAGGCCGAGGGCCCCCAGTACACGTCCCACACTTCCTCCGTCTGCAGGGAGCCCTCCACTGCTCCTCTCTGTAGCAGTTTCAACCCTTATGTAGACTACACCTACAGCCACAGGAAAAAGGCTGCCAGGATCTAAAAACAAGCCATGCAGCTCTGTGTTCCACGTCGCTCTAACCAACCTTGCCCAGGGCTGAGACCTGTGTCCCCTCCCTGCAGCACAAATGTGTTCTCCCTCTGGGGATCTGCAGTGCTGAGTTTCTCAGGGTCAGGATACATATGGGCCACCTGTCACCCCAATGAACCCAGAAGTGTCACACATGTGGAAAGCCACACAAGACGCACAATCAGGCTCCTGGGCCTTCCCAGGCTTTACTCCCGAGGAGACAAGACCTCTCGCTTCTCCCCAGACTCAAAAACTGTGTGTGTGTGTATGCACGCGCACGCACACACACTACTGGAGATTGAACCCAGGACCTCATGCACGCTAGGCAAGCACTCTCCTACTGAGCCACAACCCCAATCCTTTTTTTATTCTGAAACAAGGTCTTACTAGACATGCATTTTGAAAAGGCTGATCTTGACACACATCTGGAGAAATCTAGAGCCAAATCTTAGAGAAGGTTTAAACTGATGGATGTTTTTAACTTTCCCATTTAAACTGAGGTGAGTTAACAGCTTATTTAAAATGGTAGATGTCCACTGACAACTAAAAGAATATAAAAGAAAAAAGGGGGGCTGGGGTGGTGCTCAGTGGTAGCACGCCTGCCTAGCATGTGTGAGGCACTGGACTCGATCCTCAGCACCACATATAAATAAATAAAATAAAAGGTCCATTGACGAACTAAATATTTTTTTAAAAAAAAGATAAATGTCCCTTCTGTCCTTTTAACTTGGATCATACTCCAGCCACCAATGTTTTATCATAAAAAAACATAAAATCTACTAAAGGGTCTAAATAACTGTATCATGCACACCTCTGCACACACCACCTAGACTGTACAACTAGCCTTCTGCTGTATGTGCTTGGTCTCATCCTCCGTCCCTGGCTCCACCCACTTTCTCTTATTTTCTGGGTGAGCACACCTTGTACCTGGGCCTCTAATCTACAGTTATAACACCTGCAGGTCAGCCTCAGTTCAGACACATTTCTACACAGTGCTGTTTTACTCACTTAGACATTATTCTTAAGGAGTCTCAGGGTGAATTAGAACGTGCACCATTGTACTCTGAAGAAGATCTGGATTTTTAAATTAAGTTGGATACATTTGAAACACAAACAGACCCACTAAAGTCACTGTGCATTTACACAGCGCTGGCCCCTTGACTCACAGCCTTCTGAGCACTAGAGGGACGGGCTGGCTCAGGCCATTGCTGCTGGGCAGAGACAGTCATCTCCATCTCCATGGGCCCAGACAGCACCTAGATCTCGTGGCAAAGCAACTTGTCTCGGGGTCTCTGAGTTCCAGTCCAGCACACACCTGAGTGCTCAGGGCTCCAGGGAGCCTGTGCTCCTGTGCTAGGCCTCTGCAGGTGTCTGAGAAGCCAGGGCTCCACAGCAGGACAGCAGCCACCAGCTCTGCAAAGTGAAGCCCAATGGAACCCTTCCACAAGCATGGGCGCGGGTGCACACGGTCTGAGGCAGCTCCTGAGGCAGCTCCGTGCTCCCCGCCCTCGTGCCAAGACACTTGGTAAGGATGGCACACCACATAATCTGCGTAGCTACAACCTGCTCCAGCCTCGTCTCCCACCACGTTCCCAGCACCCCAGCACCCCAGGACTGGGTGACTGACCTCACGGCTGCCTTCTCCCAGCACACTGCTCCGTTTCTCCCTCATGGCTGTCCCCAGTTGATTGCCCCAGTTCAGGACCCCTTCCGCCATCGCCTCCCCAGGAAAGCCTTCGGAGCCCCCAGGGGCGGGAGGTGGCCTCCTCTGCCTGGCACTCAGACACTGTCCTAGCTGCAGGCTTCCTCGCGGAGGCAGGGAGCCCGTCTTCTCCAGAACTGTCTCCACTCTACCCGGTCAATGTCCCTGCAGGGAGGAGGCCAAGTCCCCCCCACACGGAGGTTTCAAGCCTGGGAGGGACCACGGAGTGTTTGTTCTAAGCCACCTGAGCAAAGGCTGAAGACAGTCCGCAAACCTGCCTAAAGTACTCAAGGAGGAGCCACCAGTGCTGCTGTCTGTCCTCACTGCCACCGGAGTCAGGAGGCCATGGGCACCCGGGAAGAGAACTCTCTCCAGGGCCCTGGACTCCGTCAGCCAGGCCCAGCTTTTCAGCTGGGAATGTCTGGGTGTCCGTAAACCCATGCACGTCGCCCCCTCCCTGGGAGCAAAGATCTCATGGACGCTATCTTCTCTGGTGAATGATAAAATGGATATAAAACTTAAAAGCACTGCTGAACTCACAGGAAATTTTCATTATGAGAATTACTAATCGATATGAAAAAACTACTATTACTACACCGAAGCAGGAAATTTGAGAAAATGGGTCCCCACGTAAATCCCCCCAGAAGCCTAGAGGCTCCAGCTGAAGGGACACAGCTCACCTCCAGACCCTCTGTGCCTGGGGCAGGCAGGGCAGGCAGGGCAGGCCGAGGGGAGCAGGAGGCTTGGCCAAGGCCAGGAATGAATGTGGAGACCGGCCCCTGGGACCCACCACATCCAAGGGACAAAGTGTGGTCATGATCCCCGGGTGTCACACTGCACTCCTGACCCTGTGTTTGGGGGCTGCACACAGTCCCTGACATACAGGAGCCGCCGAGGCAGGGTTTAGAAGCCGGGGCATGACGCTCCGACCCTCCCAGGCACATGCCTAGGCCCGAGGACCGTCTGTGCCAGGATTCATGCCTCAGAATCAGCAGAGCCAGTGTTTCCAGACAAAGCCAGGCCGTGGCCTGTCCTTCACCCCTTGCTCAGGCCTAGTTTGCCTTTATACAGCATCCAGGAGGACCTGTCAGCAGGGCCACTGAGAGTCACCCTGTCACCCTCATTCCTCAGGGGACACACTGAGGAACAAACTACACTCAGCCTTTTCCAGCCCACCTCCATCAGCCCAGGGCCCAGGGTCAGCTGCAGCACCAACCAAGCCTTCAGCACAGCAGGGGACGGACACTCCCAGGCCTGTGCCCAGCCACCGCAGAAAGCCCCCGGCCAACAAGTCCCTCAACAATGTGCCCACACCCTGGCCTCTCCAGGCTCATGTTTCCTCAGTGGCACAAGCTCACACAGGTAACCAGCACCACCTTTGAGGCCCTGGGACGAGCGGAAGGCAAAACTCCCGTGTCTCAGAAAAGGTCCCCGAAGCCACCGCCAACATGGGGCCTCAGGGTGAGAGGTCGAAGCATCAGGGACCCTCCTGGGTCTGGGTCCCAGTTCAGCCTTAACCTCTTCACCTGTATCCACCCACAACCTCCACAGGATTTAAAACGAGGCCTTGAGCCAGGCACATGGCAAACACCTATAGCCCCAGAACTTGGGAGGCCGAGAGGGGAGGATCTCTGGCCCAGGAGACCCGGCTAGCCTGCCAATACCACAGACAAAATCAAAAACGTAAACTCACATCAAGTCAGGTTAAGAAGCCCTCCCCCACTGAGGGTGCACCAGAGTTACGGCTCAGGGACCCTCCACTTCCTCGGACCTCAGTGGCACCACTACTCCTGTTCATAGGTGAGGAAACCAAGTCCCAGAAAGTCACCCAGAGACAGCCAAGTCTCAGCAGTGGGGAACACACAAACAGAAGGTCACTGTTGTGGCCTGAACCAGGAGAAGGGAAACCCCTAAAGGGACCAGTGTCCTTGTCAACTATGTCCCTTCCTACACCCATGACAGTCAGGAGAGGCACAAGGAGGTCCTTAGGAAGACAGGCTGAGGTGCAGGGCAGCGTCCACCATGGCAGTCTCTGGCTCCCACCCCCCAGTCCTCCCAGGATGGCTAGTCTGAAGGCGCTTCCGCGGGCCCGTCCAGCGGAGCGCCTGGAAGCCGGCCACCTGCCCACCTCCATGCGGGCCTTGTAGAAGTCCACGTCGTGCAGCTTCTCCTTGCAGCGGACCAGCTCCATCTCCAGCCTCTCCACGCGGTTCGCCTTCTCCCTCAGCGAGTCCAGCTCGTCCCGGTAGGCACGGGCAGACCGGGCGTCGGCTGCCAGCTGGACATTCTGCAAGGAGGGCATAGGCAGGGAGCCAGCTCAGGGTCACCCCCGGACAGGGAAGGGCCAAGTCCCTAAAACGTGGCATGTCTAGGACCCTCCAGGTCCCATGGCAGGGTACCCCAGCCCCGTCCACCCAGGACACACGGCCAGGCCTTCCGCTCACCTCCTGCTTGACCTTCTGCAGCTCCAGCAGCAGCTGATCCACCTCATGCCTGGTGTCCACAAGCTGCTCTGTCTTCTCCTCGCTGAAGGGGCAGGAGAGGGAGGAGGAGTGTGGGGAAGGGTCTTCCATGGCAGGCCCTGGGAACAGGCTACCACTTCCCAAGACCACGGCAAGAAAACGAGGTGACCAGGGCTTCTGGGTGTGGGAAGGGGATCTGTCTGCCTATGGGGTCTGCAAAAACGTCCCTGGGTAAAACGGATCTTCTCTTGCAAAGTTTGTAACGCTTGCCCTCAAATTACATCCATCCCACAGGGTTCCCTGTGAGCATGCAGGACAGGAAAGGAGACCCCAGCCACAGCTGTAGGAGTCCACGAGTGGGCTGTGTGGGGACAAGGATGGGCAGGTAGCTCCCTAGGTGACGGGTGAATGACATTCATCAGTGCAGGAAACGGGGAGAACAGGCTTTCCAGATGCAGTTTGGGGCCACTATGCGAGGCTCCCCATTGTCACTCCCTCCAAGGAAACACACCTATATGATCATCCTGATCCCAACTAGGCCTGGGGACAGCAGTCTACTTCTGACAATCAGCAACCCTTGGGTGGACAGGAGCCACCAAACCAGGACGAAGTCCCCCTCCCTGTGGGGCTCACAGAGGGCAGATGCTGGGTCCCAGAGTCAGAGAGCAAACGCACAGTGGCCCCCACCAGCCCCAGGGTCACACAGAGCTCTCCGACTCACAGCTCCTGTCTGACACGACGCAGCCGGGCCTTGGTGTCGGCCAGCTCCACAGCCAGGTGCTGCTTGTCCTCACTGGAGAGGCTGCTGGTGGGGCTGGGCGTGGAGTCGGCGCTGGAGGACTTGGCGGGGCTGGGCGGGTGCTGCGCCTGGAGGTAGTCCCGCTCCTGCGTCAGGTCCACGATCAGCTGCAAGGGGAGAGGGCGGACAGAAGGGACGAGTGGCAGCGCACCCGGGGCCCGGCACACTGCCCAGGCTCAGAGTGGGTGGAAAACCACCCGGAGAAGAGAAGCCTTCAGCTGAGAGTGCAAAACCAAGAGGCGGGCGCTGAGAGGACAGTGCAGGTCTTCAAACAGAGCTTAAGTATTTAGTGGGACAGAGAGGAGGGAAGGAGGGTCTGAGTGGAGAAGGGACCCCAAGCTGGGCCTCCTGGTCAGCTTCTGCCCACTCTGTCCCTTTCATCATTCACTGCAGGGGCATCACCAGGAACAAGTGGGCATCACCCATGTCCCACCCCCAGCAGATCCGGCCAGCAGGACAGGGAGGTGTCCAGCCCTAGATGGAGGAGGAAGGCCAGCCCCGAGCCCATCGCCGGCCGAGCTGTCCCGACAGGCGGACGCACCTCGGTGCTCTCGTCGCGCTCGTCAATGAGCCTGCGCAGGTGGAACACCATGCTCCTGGACAGCGCCTCCAGCTCCTCAGGGGCCACATCGGGCAGCTCCAGCCACTGCAGGTCGAACACGTTCTCCTGGTTGTGGGTCACCTGCGGGCACACATGTCCAGCACTGCAGAGGCCAGCTAGGGCAGCCCTGGGGTTCCTGAGCTCCTGCCTGCCAACGGCCACACAGTGGAGGGCACAGGAGAGAGGAGGCTGCTTCACTCCCGCGTTATCAGTCCCTGTGGCGTGGAGAGCAGCGCCCCTTCAGCAAGGCTGGGCCAAGTCGTCAGAGGAGCCCGCCATGCACACCGCTCTGCTTTCACCTTTTCAGATACCAGAAAGAACCCCTGACAACTGTCCCCCTGGAAGGTCCTGGGATAACAGGATATTTGCACTGAGGCGAATATCTATGTACAATGCAGGCAGGCCTCCGGGGAGAAGGATGAGGAAGGGGACTTTAGTTCTTTCTCAAAGTAAAATCTAGTGCAAACAGGGCCAATGTCAAGTCTCCCCCGCCAGCATGGGGGGCCCAGGCCACCGTGGGTTGCTCTATTCAAAATCTAGAGCGATTCTGAGGAGGGCTGTATCTCAGCCCACAGCCACAGAAGGCCAGCGGGCTCCATGCCTCTCCGTCAGCAGGGAGCGGGATCTGGTCGGACCCATCCTCTGGCTTTTGGAAGAACATCATTACAGTTCTCAGACCTCAGAAAAGGGAAACAAAAGGGCATCCACTCAGTGAATCGCTCCAGGAAAGTTCTGAAGTTATTCAGAGCAGTAAAAATGCCAGAACAGCTTTAAAACACACACAGAGCAAAAACAAAGCCCTCTCTAGGGCCCTTCAGTTCCTCCAGGGACAACACCCGCTTTCCTCTCTCCCCAGCTCATGAAGGACAAGCCTGGACAGAGCTGATCTCTGAATTAGAGATCTCACCCCATCACACGGATGGGGCTGGGATTCAGAGGCCAGGTGCTGAGCTGCTCCATTCCCAGGGCTGGGAAAACCCTCGGGCTCAGGGGCTCTGGGGCTCGGCTCCAGGACTCGATGCCAGCAACACAGCGTCACCAGCAGAGCTTTCAATTAAAGGCTCATCTCTCCCAATTCTAACAAGCAGATCCCTCATGGGTCCTGGGCACCTGAATGTTTTTTAAGTACCAATAAATTCTGAAGCCAGTGGCCAGGGCCAGCCATTAACTGGTCATCACATGGCCTCTCCTGGATGTGTGTGTTCGTGTCCTGTGGTCCAGGCACAGAAAGCATCGAGTGGTAAAGACCTGACGAGCCTCGGGGAGCTCGTTCCTGGGCAGGTACAGTTTCAAAGCACACAAGGGAAACGAGAGGGAGAACAGTTCACAGGCTGACAGGTGGCCAGCAAGGGCTGCCAGTGTTCACTGAAGTACTGACTTTCCTCTGGTGGCGCTGGACCCCGGTCCACCATGAGCCACATCTGTCTCCTGCTTCAAACTCTAATTCAGAACCCACTACCCAGCAACACCCTGGCCCCGCTGCCTCTGTCCACCCCAGGAGCTGTGGCTCAGCCGCCTCTGCCATCTCACCCCAGCTCCTGCGTCTCCACTGTCCCTTTAGCCCGAGTGCTAAGCCCCATCGAGACACCTAACCCTAAGTGTGGGCACCTGCCTCACCAAGAAGCACTGACAGGAGGGCAGAGGGTGAGGGGCTGTAACCAGCAGTGCTGGGGGGAACCCCAACCCCACCACCACGTGGCAGCCGTCTATTTCTCTGCGTGTCATTGACAGCAGCGGAGAATCTCTATAAAGATCAACCGTTCAGAGCAGGGTGACATTTGCCAGAATACATTTTCAGGGCCTGTAAATCAAATTCTGAGCCTAAACCACTTGACAGCTTTTAAAAATAGTCTGAGTCCATATAAGGCAAGAAGAAGGCAGAAAGACTTGATGGAGGTGGCTTTTTTTAATTTTTATTTTTACTCCTATTTTATTTGGGCTTGCTGATGGCTACCTTTCCAAATAGAATCAATTTGACTATGGCGTCTGAAACCTAAAATTAGCAGAAAACATCCATGGGTGATGTAGCCTTTAAACATTGCCACCATGCAGAGAAGTGACGCTGCCTCCCGTCTGCCCGGGGAGTGGCCGCCTACCTCCTGGATGTGGGCCACAATGCCCGCCTGGGTCTCGATGTCCAACTGCTTGATTCTCTCGATGAACTCCTCCTTCCTCTCACACTGTGAAGGGTGGTGGACATTAACAGAAGCATGTTTTTGAGCGAGGGCACACCCAGGGCCGCATCTACAGCCACAGTCAGTTTCAAGTGAACTGCCCACCCCAGCCTGGCTGTCTCCTACAGAAGGCCACCTTGTCCTCTTGCCCACCCTGGGCTGAGGTTTCTCTGAAAATGGCTCAAGAGCTTGTTTTCAAAAGCCCCTCCCTGATGGAAAACACTGGGTGGGACTCAGAAATCCATGCTTCAAACAAGACCTCGACACCTAGAGATTCAGGCTCGGGCCAGAGGCACACCCTCTCTGTGAAGAGCCCGCACAGTCACAGTTTCAGACTTGACACTTGGTCTGCGCTGAGTGAGGCTGCTGAGCTCGGCCGCTGCTATACAAAGGCAGCCAGAGGTAACAGCCCTGGACAGGCCACGGCTGTGTTCCAATAAACTTTTTATGAAAACAGGCGGCAGGTCGAATCTGGCCCAGAGCTGGGCAGTCCACAGCTCCCTGCTCCAGATGTTCCTTTACTGGGGACAAGTTTCTAGTGGCACCTGGGCTGCAGGGGTCCTCACCAGGCCTCCTCCCCAAGGTACCTGGTACTAGAAACAGCTGCCACCTAAGACGTGGCCATTCTCTGCCGGGAACCCAGAGGCCTCTGTCACACTGGACTGAAGGCGGTGTCACCCCACCTGACCGAAGGGCACACCTGGTCCCCACAAATCCAAACCCCGATGGCTGAGGCCCCTGCCCGTGCCGGCCACGCCCTACCTGGACGGCGCAGCCCAGCAGCAGCAGCAGCGCCTTCTTCATCTCCTCCATGCTCTTCCCTGCGCAGAAGAACGACAGTCGATCAGATCAGCCCCACGAACCTCCCAGTGGGACCCGGGGACTGCCACACTCTCCGTCTCTCTTTTTTAGAAATTTATAGATCTTTATTTTATTCACTTATTTATCTGTGGTGCCGATAATCGAACCCGGTGCCTCTCACATGCCAGGCGAGTGCTCTGCCACTGACCCCAGCCCAGCCCCGAGCTCCGCCTCTTTTCTACATATGAATTTAGACTTTACCAGGTGAGAATTCTGTGTGTGACACTTGAGGCCCCTTCCTACTCACACACCACAGACCTCCCCGCGCGGCAACTACTGAACGTCAGCATCGGCATCAACTTGCAGTGTGTGAGCTGACAAAGCACGGCAGGAGAGGACAGTCCCCACAGGAAGGAGGCCAGGGTGCACAGCTCACCCTTCGTTAACAGGCAGGGAGGACAGCTGAGCCTGGGCGTGCTGTCCCCGTGATCCACACCTAACTCCACCTGGGTCCCCCGCCCTCTTCCCGAGTGCCGCAGTCTGGTGGAGTGGGCTAAAGCACACCCGACAGCACACGCCCTTGTTAACAGGAGGCTGCCGACCGCACAAAGGCCACAGACGGCCCAGCCAGCTCCTTCCAGGTCCCGTTCCTTGACACTACCAAGAACGTCTGAGTGGCCGACTCTTCACGCACCGAGTGTCCTCCCACTTTCCCAGCCTTGACCAACTCTTAACACTCTGCCTCGACTTTCCAGTCCACAGGCCACAAGTACGTCACTATTTCAAAGTGGGTCACTTTGTGCTCAGAAGCCAACCGTGTCCTCGTCTGCTCCATCCCCAGGCAGGGGGAACACCTGGCTCTACGACACCTCGGTCCCTCAGGAGTGCTGTGACCCGGACAGTCTGCGTCCCGACTCTGAGCCTCTGCTGCCACATCCCTATCAAGGAGGCAGCTGGCCTGGTGACGAGCAGGGTTCCCTTTCAGGTTAAAAAAATCAAACTGGGGATTTTCTGTCTTTCATCATATCCTGTTGCATGTGGGTAAGAGGGACCTGCCAAAAATAGCGTTTTCTCAAAAGACCCACGACACCCACTCGCACTGTGCCAGGATGGCCCACAGCACCCACCAGAGACTGCTGGGGAGGAAGCCAAGGCCCTGTCCCGGGGCTACAAGGAGTGGAGTCTCCTGCGACCCCCGCCTAGACCCCCTCCACGGAGACCCAGCTATAAACGGCTTCTCCTCCAACACTAGTGTCTGGCTCATCTCAGAACTGGGAGCGAGCCAGGAGTTCACAGCCACCCAGGGCCGCGGGGTGTGTCTGTCTGTCTGTCTGTCTGTCTCTCTCCATGCAGTGTTGTACTTGGCCCAAGAGGCTCTGCTCCACAGACCACGTTCGTCACAGTGGCTCCCTTCTTGGTCAACACCGGGGACTGGCTGGCTGCTTCCTCTCAGCTTTGGTAACAAAAAAGGGGCCTCGCCCACCCAGCGTATGGCACAGCTCAGGCTGCCCATCGGGCCACAGGTCACTGGCAGGTGTCCCCTGGCGCCCTGGGTGGACAAAGCACAGATCCTTCGCAGCCCTCATGGCTCAGCCTCCTGCAGGCCGCTCCCTGGGCCGTGACCACAGTGTGGAGGCGCAGGGGAAAGCACCATCAGGGCTGCGGAGCTGCCCAGGCACAAGTCAGAGTCGGTGCAGAAATCTACCTTCTCTATTCACAGCAAATGCCCCAAGGACCCAACGGTGCCACCCTCAGAATAAGTCAGCTCCAGAGATCCCCACCCAGGGCCAAAGCGGGTGAACAGCAAACGGAGGCAAGGGGAGCCTGGTCAGCAGGTGGGAGGCCATAGGAGGTGTGTGTGCTGGCATCCGCTCACACGGGGAGCTGCAGGGACAGCAGCATGTCACACACTCAGAAGGGCTCCAGGAGAGGGTTCTCCATTTCCCCATGTTTTTATCACAGAGAAACAGTAAAGGTGGGAGGTGGCGGTACCTAAGCACCCAGAGGAGATTGACAGTGTAGGAACCACCAACATGCAGCCTGCACCCCACAGACTGCCGCTGCCCTCTGGCCATTAGAAATGAACAGATGAAAGAATGGATGAGGGAACGGTGCTGGCTAGACCCACTGCCAGCAGCAGGAATACCAGCCGGCATTCAGACAGCAAGGGCGAGGCCGGAACCTGCGCCCACACCAGGGGAGCCTGGAGACTACACTGAGGCTGCTCAGAGAGGAGCGGTGGGCTCAGCACTGCAGCCACGCCCTAAGCTACCCTTCATCCAGCCACCAAGCCTCAAGAAAAGGAAATCTGACCCAGAACACTAGCCACAAAGTACAGATTCCTGTCTGCTAAACTTTCAAACGGGAGGAAAGATTTCAAAGGCAGAGAACCAAGTTTAGAAAAAATCTTCATGCAAAAAATATTTGACCTGTTGGTAATAAACGGGCACCAAGAAATCCACTGGGCCTTGCTGGGTGAGGCAGGGCCTCCCTGACTCCCTCCAGACTGAGCAAGAGGAACACCCCTCGAGGGAGGAGTGGGGAAGGGGACTGGACTTCCCCTCCTTGCTCATGCGCAGCTCCTATCTGAGTGCTCTCAGGGTTCCAGTAGTCAGACCGGCTACTTCAAAAATTAACCCAACTGTGGGTTTTGAATACTTTCAAAACACACCAGAAGACTCTCCCGGGTCCCTGCCGACAAAACCCAGTCGAACAGACCAAGAACCAACAGCTCCCTGCCAAGCACCTGCTAAGTACTGGCTCTGACCACTCAGCCATCAACAGTCCCGAGCACAGTCGGATGTGGGGACAGATGAGCAAACCAATAGCTTCAAAACGCTGAGGGGTGTCACAGAGCCCAGGAGAAGGGTTTCCAGTGTGTGATGGGGTCAGACAAGGCTTCCTGGAGGAAACAACTAAGCCGGGCCCCAGGAGGAGGAGGACAGATGGATGTGGAGGAGAGGTGAGGCACAGGAAAGGGCTGGGCAAAGGCCCAGCGGTGAGTGAGCTCCGTGGTTCTCGGGTGATCACGTCTTGGGGTCGGCTTGCTGGAGAGGTTTTCAGGGCGAGAAGGAGGGGCATGAAGCCCTGTGGATTTCCGTGCTGGTGAGTCACAAGCAACCCCTGCGGGCAGGAGGGCGCCCAGAAACATCAGACACCCCCATCAGCCCAGGAATACACTCTGTTGAGTGTGGGGGAACCCCAGGGGGATCCCAGACAGCCTGAGTCAATGGCTGAGTCTAAGAAAGACCTTACTGACCTACTTACTACCTGCCCCTGGGAGCCAGACAGAGAAATGAAGCCCAGCCCTTCTCCAGGCTCAGAACGCAGAAAAGCTGACCTAAGCTGTGTGCAAAGCCACCAGAAGGGAGACACCACACACAGAGTATGGTGGACGTGGGGACAGAAATGTAGTCCACTGTCCTCTGAAATGGGAGCCTGGATTCAATCAGGTAGGAACTGAGCAGCTGGACCTCCTGATGCTGAGCCGTGGCAGCCGTGGGTGGTCAGCCCCACCACTCAGCATGGGACTCGCCTCAGCTGCCAATCAGCAGACGTCAGCACACGACACAAAACCTTCCCTCCGTGACAGTGTATGATCTCTAGGGTCCCTTCTGGCTCTCCTCTTTGGTTCTCCTAGATGGAGCCATTTAATTGTTCGGGACACACTTCCTGGTTTCTGGAAACTGAAAATAAATGCTGTCATCTATAACTGATGCCTGAGGGATGAAGCCAGGGATTTAGGTGAAGGAAGGCAAGCTCTGCCTTGCTGAGGGGTCAGAGAACGGCCGTGAAGTGGCGTCCGAGATTGCTAACACGGCCCTCGACAACCACAGCGCCTCGGCCCCGCCAAGGCAAGCTGCCCTCCTGTGGGCCCTGCTCCTGCAGATGTTATTCCCAGAGCCACCCCGAAAGGAGAGTGTTATCATCTCCATCTCAGCCACAAGAAGAGTCAGACTCCAAGACTGAGGCACAGAACTAGACTTAGCTCAGCTCTGCCACCAACCCCACTTCCCTGCCATCCCCCCACCCAAAATGTGCAGGTATTTCACCAACATTTTTGCTGCCTGACCTCGAGCACCTGGGAGGTCAAAAAAGAAGAGGCTCAGTCTCCTCTTGTTGGGAGGCAGATTCAGATGCAGACGTGCTTCTTATAAGCGTGCATCCCGCTCTCCCCAGACTGCACCCTCAGGTGGACCCCAACTCCGGTTCCCCTGGTTTTCTATTTAAAAACCAGTCATTTCCTCAGCACGGCTCTGGGGCTGTCCCGGTGATTTAGTCTGAATATGACTCCATTTCCTCCCAAAGTGCAGCATGTCCAGGACTCACCAAGGTGCAGCTCTGCAGGTCCTCCTGGGCACAACCCCACAGGGAGGTTTACTATCTCAACAGGGTCACCTCCCACGGCAACTGCCAGGGACAAAGTTTCTCACATGGGGCACAGGGACCCTCCATCCTCTGTGCCCATCTGGGGCAGGAGAAACCTGAGAAACCCTCAGCCATCGTTCTCATGCCCAGAATGTTGCGCAGGTGGCTTTAGCCAGGCAGCAATGTAACCAGGCGCCCCCACTTGTCCCTTCAGTCATTCAACAAACGTGCATCTACCGTGGACTTTAACAGGTGTGGAGCCACCAGTCCGTGTGACACGGTGCTGGGGTCTCCCCTGTGCACCCTGACCGGTGACCCCATCCCAGTGTCTGTCACCCATGTCAAGTCTGTCCCACCCCTACAGTTCCCTCAGTACCTCCACCATGACAGAAAACAGCTGCCCCCCGCTTAGGTAGAGAATCTAAGCTACATCACTACGAAACCGACTCCCCTGCCCACCGGCCTGCAGGGCTGCAGTAGTGGAGAGCAGACGCGCCTCCTGGCACTGAACTGAAAAGGAGGGAACAGAAGCATCAGCCGCAGACCAAGCGTGAGGCCGAGAGTTCGCCCTGGGAGGAGGTGAGGTGTAGGGCGGCAGGAGACCTCAGAGCAAGGGTCCCTCCCAGCACCAGGCAAAAACCTCCAAGCCCAAACCCTGCGGGTGAACACAAAGACCTTTGGCAAACACCGTCTCTTCCCTCCTCCTCCTCCTCCTCGAACGGCCATGGCCGCAGACGGCCGACCTGCTGGAAGCCATGGTGCGGTCACTGCAGCCAGGGAGAGCTCCTCTGGGCGCAGGCCACGGCTGGGAAGTTTACTAAACAAAGTCTGGTATCCAGGCAGACCCAGGGCTGGTCAGAGGGCTGGCCTCCAGCGTGCTGTGTGCTTGCCTCTGCTCACGAGAGCCGGCCCCGCACTCGCCATGGAAGCACAGCGCTGGCCTCCGGCTCCAGGGCCCGGCCAGCCTGGCACAGCAGGTGGACCCAGAACCTCACTCCTGACCCCGGGCGAAGCATGGAAGCCAGAAGCAGGACTGGAGCTGACGGTCCCAAGTCGAGTCCAGGGGCTTTTGTGAACCTGCTCTCCGAAGGACCAAACAGGAAATATTAGAAGGATCAAAATGCCTGCAAGATTACTTTTGATAAAACAAACAAAAAAAAAACACTTATTTCTTCCCTCCTCAAAGGAACTAAGTTTTTTGCAAATACAAAAATACCTGAAAAATAAATAAGCAAGATTAGAGAGTAGAGGCCTGGAGACCCGAAGTAAAACATAACCAGCAGGCTAGGGAAGAGGAGAGCTGCTCATCCAGCCCCAGGGCAGACCCGGGCCTGAGACCTAGGGCCACCTGGGCCCTGGGAGGCGATGCCCAGGAGGGGGCAGGGGATCCAGAAGACCCTCTGGTTTTCAAAAGGGCAATGTGAGCAGCAAGAGGGTGTCCCCGGGGCGGCCAGAGCCTGAGCCCTGCCCTCGGTTGCCCGGGAGGCCAGCGGCTGTGTGAGGGCCGCCAGCACCCTCCACTGCAGCTGGGAGGGGCGTTTCCATGGGATCCGGGAGGCACTTCAAGGACAGAGAGCGGGTGCAGACTGGCATGGCCAAGTGGGAAACTCCTGGGGCCTCGGGAGCTCGGCTCGCTTCAAAGCCCACGCTTGGGCAGCCCTCCTCCCTACCCTGGGCCTGCTGTCCCCACGAGATGCTGGCACATCTTCCCTGCCACCTCAGCCACCTCTCCTCACTGCTGGCATGTCCCCAAAAGCCCGTGTTCAAGGCTTAGTCCCCAGAGGGGTGCTGTTGAGACAGGCCTAGTGGAGGTCTTGGGGCGGGGCACAAAGGGACTGCGAGACGGGGTCCCTTCCCCACCCCAGGTGAGAAGTTGTGCTCCACCACGCACTCGGAGGCCTAAAGCTTCAGGAGCGACCGATCGGGACTGGACCCTCTAACGCTGTGATCTGGAGTAAACTTAGGGTGACAAGCCTGCGCTGACCTACGGGGCCTCTGTGCTGCGTGCCCTGGACAAGCTCCTCCCCTCTCTGGGCTGGTTTCCGGTTCTCTTTCCCTTGGGCTCGAGACATGAGGTGAGAGGAGCAGCTGACGAACCTGGACCAGCGCTGCACCCGGCTGGACGCGGACCTTGGAGGGGAGACGCTCTCCTCCAGCGCGGCTCTTCTGGGGTCCACCACAGACACCGACCTGCTGGCACCCGGCTTCCCGACACACAAGCCTAGCCCCTTGGCGTGTGTGGCACAGGGACAGACCTGGCTGCTGGGAAAGGTGCGGCGAGGCGGAGCTGAGGGGTTCCGACCCCTGCCTGGCTGCACAGATGAGGCACTTCTTGACCTTCCCGACTTCCCACCGACCACGCTCACCACGAGCCGCGGAAACACGTTCAGTGGACGTGCAGCTGGCGAGGTGGGACAGCCCTCTGTGGGCCAGCTGTGGCCTAGAGGGACACACAGCTAGGCGGGCACTGCGTCTCCCTCTGACCACTGACACATGGACTTTCTCCGTGAGCGTGGGGCAAAGACCTGCAGGGGCGCCAGCCTGCGGGGGAGCGGGCGGGGAGCTGCAGACCCCGCACCGGGCGGGGCTCAGCGCTCTCTCCACGGCCCAGAGTCCCAGAGACTCTCAGGAGAGGCCCCACCTCCAGGGGCAATGCCCAACACGGCACTCACGACACTGTGGGCAGGTGCGGCAGGCTGTGAGCACGGGGTGGGGGGGGCAGTGTGGGCGCTGGGCAGAGGGCCTTCCAGAGCTACTCCTGTGGCGCCTCAGGACAAGTGTAGCGGGCAGAGGGAGCAGGGCCCTGGTGCTGGGTGGCCATGCCAGAGCAGACCACAGGCGCGGCAGAGGCTACCCTCGTGAGCAGCCAGGGGTGGCGGGGTGGTGGCCAGAAGGATGAGCAGCAGAGGGGCAGGGCAGGCTCAGCCTCCGGGCATGTCCTAAGGGCAGTGCCAAGGCATGTGGCTGAAGGCAAGGCCCTGGACAAGAGACTCGGAAGATGTGGCCAATGAGAGTCCCGGGAAGCGGGTACACCACCCGGCCCCCAGAGAAGACTTGTCTGCAAAGTGTCATCATATCAAAGCTAAGGGTGGTCCCCAAGGGGTTCTGCCAGACTCCAGGCCACGCTCCAAGAAGCAGGGTCCACAGTCATAAGACACCTGACAGGCGGATCCCCAGGGACCAGGACGCATGGGGAGACAGCTGCAAACCAAACACAATCCAAGAGGACAGAGACAAGGCACAGAAAACTGCGGAGGAGGGAGAGGCTGAGGGATCCAAAAGCAAGCTGAGGTCCTGCGATGACGTCCTCGCGTTGCCCACGCTGCCCGGTGGAGTCATTGAGAAAGAGGTTCCCCTCTGACAGGTGTGGGAGCAAAGCCGGCGTTACAGAAAAACCCCCATGAGCTGTGACACCTCCTGTTTGAGGTCAGAGGAAGAGGGACGAGTGCTTGGCCTCACAGTGGAGGGGTGTCGGGTGATGAGACCCTCTGCTGAAATCTGGGACCTGATTCTATTGTGATACGTTTTCCCCAAACAGAAGACAGTGCACGGCCAGCAGTGCAGCCTCAGGGCAGTGTGGCCTCAGGGTAGCGCAGCCTCAGCCTCTTCCCAGTAGCACAAGCCAGGGCTGGCGGAGACCCAGGGGAGGAGCAGCACCCCCTTGCTCCAGGCACCCACACAAAGAAGAAAGAAAAGAAACCAAAGAAACACAAAATACTTCACACCTCTATTTTTAAAATGTGAAACTGAAAACACTGTTCTATAAATAGACCTCTGCCTCTGGCATCTGTTTGCATCTTCTGCTGGTAGGTGTCCCTGCCACCCTCCTCTGCTCTCAGAGCCACTGGGACGCTTGTCAAACCCACCCATCCATGCACTGTGCATGGCGAGGCCGCCTCTGCCCTCCAAGGCCGCCTGCTGGGGCCACTGTCTGCCTGTCAGTCCTGCCCACGCCTGAGCTGGGGTGGGGGCAGGGGTGCTGCTTCGCTCCTTAACTTCCCAGGGCTCCCGCCTCATCTCCCTCCCAGCTGGGCCCAACCTCTTAGAGCCACGTGAATTGATCATACACCCTGCTAGGTCCCAGGGACATCTGACTCACGGACGTTGGTTAAAATCAGCTTTCTTGTAAAGTCCTGAAACTCGCCTGGGTTGAGGGTTGCACAACTCTGTACTCTTAGGAAATAATATCACTAAACTGCACATTTAAAATGGATGAATTTTATGGTCAGCAAATTATATCTCAATAAACCTGTGAAATAAAAAAAAAAAAATCAGCATCCACTCTTCTGGAGATATCATTCAGGGCCACTCCTGAGGCGGGGACCCAAGCTCGCTGCACTCAGTCTCTCCACCTCTGGTGTGGGGGGTGCCTGGTGGAGGCGGGAAGAGAGAGGGAGGGCCTCTGGATAGGGAGGGCGGTGATCAGCAGGAAGACCAGAAAGCTACACAAGTGACAAGCTGGGGCAAGGAGGATGCATTTCACACCAGGCTGGACCAACCCCCTCTGCCATTTTTTTGCGGGCGCGGGTGCTGGGGATTGAACTCAGGGGCACTCGACCACTGAGCCACATCCCCAGTCCTATCTCGTATTTTATTTAGAGACGGGGGCTCACTGAGTTGCTTAGCTTCACCCTTGCTGAGGGTGGCTTTGAACCCACGATGCTCCTGCCTCAGCCTCCTGAGCTGCTGGAATTGCAAGCCCGACCTACCTCTGCATTTTTATAGGTCTAACAGGTGCGTGTTGCCACGGGCCCCAGAGCAGCCAACACTTGAGACGGCCACGGACGAGGTCAATCGAGGAGCTCAGCTCCTGGCACCGGACCAGCTGCCCATGAGCTCAGCGACCAAGGTCGGGTCAGAAGCCCTTAGAGCTTCTGTCCCTAAATAAATCCCCCATCCATCAGCAGGTGGCTCAGCCTCATCCAGGTGACACATGCGGTTCCCACATGCAGCTCACGTTGGCTCAGAGGCCAGCGTCCTTCTCTCCTGCTCCTCCACGGCCTCCGGAGCAGACCTGAGCTCCAACCGCCACCAGCCTCGCCAGGCGCCACCAAGCCCACAAATGAACCCCCGGAAGGCAGCGCAGGCCTTCCTGGCAAAGCAGACCCCCTTCCCTGAATTCACCAGGGTCCCCACTGTCCCTAGAGCCCTGGGATGCGGCTGGGGTGCTGATTTGACGTCTTCCACCTTTATTTCCTGGGGGATAAGGAGGGGTAAAATAAAGGCAGAAAGCAGAGCCAGGGCCGAGGAGGGGCGAGGAGAACCGAAGCCCCCTGTTGTAACTCCTGGCCCTGCCAGGAGCCCCAGGTAGCCTGGGCAGACTCCCGGGCCACTGTGATAGACAATGTGAGGCCAGGAGGCAGCTAAGGACACCTCTTCCTTTGGCTCACACAGTAAAGGTGACACATGGCTGGCTGGGGCCCAGAGAGTGCCCCACCCCCATGCACAAGGAGGTGGCTGGGGCTGCACCCTCAGGGACGTGGCTCCCAGGGACAGCTGCACCTCTGATTCATGGTCTTGGCTGGGCACTTGGTGTACAAGGCAACTTAATTTCTGTCACAGATGGGAGAAAGGACAGTCAGACTCCAGTGAGGCTGGGGAAGGAGAGACCAGCAATGGGGGCTCTGTCCTCTACCATCTGGGATCCCTGGCCTCCTGCTATTCTACAGATGGGGGCTTTCCTGCCTTCCTGTACCTCACTCACCCAGGAGGCCCCAGCGGGGGTTCCAAACACCCACAAGGTCTCCACTAGAACACCACCCAGGAGTAAGGCACCCCGGGGGCCTGTGAGCCAGAGGACAGCAAACAATGTGAAGGGAGGGGATCTGTCACCTCCTCTAGTCACCCAGGAGCTACCTGACAGGTGTGAAGTAAGCTCTCACGTTCTGGAAGATGGCAGGAGGACACCTCACCTGGTCTTTCAAACTGACATCGAGCATCAGAGGCAGGAGGACTTAGAACCTTTGCCCACTGGGTGCTCCAAGTCCAGAAGGGGACACAAGACAGACGAATGACCACGCGCCCTGGGGAGCGCTGCCTTGGAGCAGCAAGAGCAGAGCCCCACAGGACCCAGCGCAGGACAGACATCCACACTGAGAAAGATACTCGCCTAAGGTGCTGCCCCCAGCACCCCAAGGTGCAGCCTCTCCCAGATCTGGTGCCACAGTCCAGAGTAACACCTGGATCCTTGATCCTTATCCATCGGCCACGTCCTGCACTCAGCACGGGGAATCTGATTCTGCTCAAGGCCAAGAGACCCCGGGACCCTGCTCATGACTCAGACCCCAAGATCCAGACCCATCCTCTCAGGTGGCACACAGCAATGGCCTCCTGAGCCTCAGCACGCACAGCCAAGGAGCCAGGAAGGATTCACTCTGAAGGAAGAAATACGCTCTTGGCTTCAGGCCTCGGGGCAGTAAACCCACTCTTTAAAATCTCACCAAAACAGTCATGTGATTCCACTGTGCTGGCTCCAAGCCCACAGCCAGGGCTCAGTGGCCAACAGCTGTCCAAAGCCAATGGCACTGCCCGGGCACTCCAGGGGGTGAGGGGCACTTTCACTCACCAGACAGCGGGTCTTTGCCAATCATCAAAACATTGGGCAAATTCATTACGATCAGCTGCTGGAGAACTTCCTACAGAGACAAAGGGAGAAAGGCACCGTTAAGAACAGAAGCAAAAATAAAGAGCGATCACGTAAATCACATTTGATGGAGTCGCCGGGTGAGTGCGCAGCCACCAAGGGTGACTGCGAAGACACCACACAGCAGGAAGGGCTAGTTAAGACAAAAACGTACGTAAAAAGATCAAAGTGTGATCATACTTCTGCCGTGATCATTATCAAGTAAAAAATGACGTCTGCATGTAGAGAGACTGTGGGAAAGAGGGAAGACACGCTAGGGCTGGGCTTGTTTTTAAAGATATCCCTAATTATTTTTATTGTATCTTATGCGATTAAAACAGAATAGAGAATAGGAATTAGAGATGCTCCCCAGAGAGATCAGGAATCATGAAGTCCCCAGGCTCCTCAACCTCAGGATTAAGGATCCAGGCATTGCGCTGTTTATGGCCCAAGTCCTAGGGGAGCAGACGTCTCCCGCTGACAGAGGCTACATCCTGGGACAGGAAGCCATCAGGGCTACTCTGAATAGAGGTGGCAGGGGGGACAGAAGCTGCTCCTGGTCCTCACACCAAGGGCCTGGGAAGAAAGGCCAGGACAGTCCCTCCGCCATGCCGTCTCCCGGGGGTCTTTCACGAGCTCCACTCTAGACCAGCCCCGCCCGCACCTCCCACGGCATTTCTCAGGCCAGGCGGGCTCATTCCCTGCCTGTACGTCCAACTTTTCACAAATCAGAGGAAAGAACCCAGTTTTTTACACAAGATAAAGGGCTATTTCCAGGGCTCGGGCCACCTTGGGAGAGAACCAAGGTCACCTTCGCCCACCATCTGCCCTCCCTTTCCAATTCCTGGCTGCTGTCCTGCCGCCACCATCCAAGTCTTGGGATCCCTCGATCCTCCATCCCGGTACACAAGTTGATAAATGAGACTACGTGGGCCACTCTCCAGCACGGCAGGGCCTGCCCCTCGCACCCGGCTGGGGTGGGACCAGGTGCCCCAGCAGACCCATGTCTGCTTTTGTTTTGTTTCTGAACTAATCTTAAAGATCTTAAGAAAGTGGTACTTTTATGCTAATGATAATCTAAGCAAAATACTGACAGAAAGTATTGGTAGGAAACCTCTGTATTCACTTTCCATTTAATTTCATTTAATCCATACTTTCTAATTTTCCCCATAAGAAACACATTTTGCAATTAAGGAAAGGTTTTTTGATCCCTAGTACCGCAAAAATAAATAAATTGAAAAAGGGGAAAAAAAAAACTATTTTTAAAATTTTGTGTCTTTCAAAACACCCTGGGGAGGGGCAACCCCTGTCAGAGGTCCCCCCTGTCCCTGCGAGACCTCTGATTCTATTCTTTACACTTGATAAATCCTACTCCTTTCACTCTTAAAAATAAAATAAAATTACAAATTAAAAAAACATGGGCCTCCCAAGACCTGACCCTATGGCCAAAAATGCCTCCAAACCCTGAACTAGTTTCCCTAAAAGACAATCCATCAGATTCCAGAAAAGCAGACTCAGGCCAGGTGTGTAACTTGAGACATTAATTTCAAATTTTCTAGTAGCCACCTTTTAAAAAGTAAACAGGCAGAATTATTCTAAGAATATACTCGAATTAAGCCCATTATCTAAAATATAATCATCTCAACACATAATATAAAATGCACTGTTGAAATAGCCCATGTTTTTTTCATGCTGTATTTGAAATTCAGTGTGGGCTTTTTTTTTTTTTTTTAACTTTTATAATTCGGGTGTGTTTTACACTTACAGCACACTCAATTTGAATGCTAAATCTACACTAGAAACACTGAATTGCATGCAAATTTCATGAAACTTACAGTGGAAAAAAGACTGCTATTCCTGAGCTGAACTGGTCCAAACCCGTCATCATTTTCCTCTAACTGAATTGAGAATCTGCTTTAACTTGAAATTAACTAACATGATACAGCCACTTCCTCAGACACACCAGCCACATCTTGAGGCCCTGACACAGCCACAGGTAGCTAGAGACCACCCAGCACCAGTGATGGGGACTGGTGGCCCACGAGTCCCCTCACACCTTTGTTTTCCCTAGAAAACCTGCAGTGGAAGGGCCTCCGGGTGACAGACCAGGCCTCAGTCTAGCAGGGACGTGAGCAGGGTGCTGACGAGGGGACCCTCCCTGCTGGCACTGGGAACAGAGGGCCACTGTGGAGGCGCAGGCGACATGGGTCTGCTGGGGCACCTGGTCCCACCCCAGCCGGGTGCGAGGGGCAGGCCCTGCGATGCTGGAGAGTGGCCCAGTGGTATGCTCTGGACAGCCCCTCAAGATCTGCCAACTGGCCCTGCTCGTGCCACCTTGAAACACCACAGACAGACCAGGGACAGGCCACCGTGCAGCTCAAGCCTCCCAGAGATCCCCCCTACAGAGCAAGCAGTTGGGGTGGGGTGCAAAGATCACAATCAAGGGTGGATCTCGTGCCCCTTCCCTGGTCCCCCTCAAGTGGGTGGGCCTTCAGATCCCCACACAAGATGCTGGGGAAACTCCAGAGTTTCCTTTTCATAAATAAGTGGGGACCAGCTGCATCCTGGGGTGACCCACTGGCAGTTAACTGCTGCAAATACCCCTCCCAGAGACCAAATAAGAAAGTGTGTGTGTGTGTGTGTCTGTCTGTCTGGATCCTGCAGGGGCAGCTCAAGGCCCAGGCCACACAGGGCTGGAAAGTACTTCCTAATAGAAGACACCACTCAGCCACAAACCCCAAACATTGATCTTCTCAATCAGCCACGGCCAAGGAGAGGCCAGGACCCTCCCGGGAAGCTTCTGTCACCCCAGCTGGTGGCGGGACCCAGGGGCAGCATCTGTGTCTGCACTCAGGGTCGAGGAGCCCAGGAAGCTGCCCTCCCCCTCAGAATCGGCTCCCTGACCCCGACCTTCAGTGGGGGAGGTGAGGCAGTGCTGTGTGACCTCAAGGCCTGCAGCGGTGGCTCTCAGGGTCACTGCAGAACAGAGTCTGAGAGCAGAAGCACAGAGCAAGCAGAGGGCACACGGTGTAGGAACGCTGCTGACTGCGTGTTCGGTGGAGCAGAAACCCCAAGGGACACAGACCAAAATGACAGGGTGTTCTTTACCAGAGCAATCAGGTCCCCGCCAAGCTTCCCTGGCACCTCCTAAAGACTGCAACAGGGTCACATCACCTTAAATTAAAATAACCTAACCTGGTGGCACAGCTGCCCTCAGAGAACTGCAGCTAGAACTGTGGCAGCTACTTACCAGGAGCTCTGAGCTAGGAAGAGACCCAGTAGAAGACCAGACGGTTATCGCCCCTCCCTCTAGGACAACTCACAAGCACCCACCGTGACAGACGAAATGCACGGCCATTTTAAAATCCCCACAATAAAGCAAACAGCAGCCCCACCAGGAAACACACGGGGAGGGACAGATGCTGGCCAGGAGTGTCCCAGAGACAGTGGCCCCTGCCCCTTAGAGACACAGACTTGAGGTCCCAGGAGGTCCACCCTACTACCTGAGCTAGTAGGGGCTTTGAGGAAAGCCCTATCCCCAGCCAGGCCGACTGTCCCCAACCCACTCAGACAGAGGGCCATCCTTCCCACAGCCGGGACAAACACACGGCCCTGACCGAGCCACGTGCGTGGCAAGGGGAGGTCAGCTTTGGTTTCCACTGAAAACCTGGGGACAGCTGGATCAAGAACAATGACTCCATGAAAAACGAGAAAAAATCTTTTTCTCCCCCAAATGAAAATGCACGACGTCACTGCTCGATCATGTGTCAGGAGGGCAGGATCAATGCTGCCCGAGGACAAATGTGGAGGTCCTTGGAAGGAGCCTCTGAGGGTGGGGGAGGGAGTGGGAGCTGTCAAATGCAGAGGCCAAAGAGAGGGGAACCCCAGGAAAGTCAAGACACACCCCTGGCAGAGGCTCCAGGAGGAGCAGTGACGTGAAGGTTGCCACGGAGACGGGGATGGTCCAAGCAGTGGAATGAGCTTCCACCTGCGGAAATAAAAGCCTAAGGAGGCCGGCACAGTGGGCACGGTGGGCACTGCAATCCAGCGGCTGGGGAGGCTGAGGCAAGAGAATCGCAAATTCAAAGCCAGCCTCAGCAACAGCGAGGCGCTAAGCACCTCAGGGAGACCCTGTCTCTAAATAAGATACAAAATAGGGCTGGGGATGTGGCTCAGTGGTCGAGCCCCCCCCCCCCCCCCCCCGAGTTCAATTCCCTGTACCAAAACAACCAACCAACCACAACAAAAAGCCCTAAGGAGGCTAAGCGAGGTGGCACAAGCCTGTAATCCCAGGCTGAGGCAGGAGGTGCCCAAGTTCAAGGCCAGCCTCAGCAACTTAGCAAGACCCAGTCTCAAAATAAAAATGAAAAGGGCTGGGGTGTGGCTAAGCACCCCTGGGTTCAATCTCCAGGACAAAAAACAAACCAGACCCAAGGAAGGCCGCTGCTGACCTGCCCACGCTCTCTGGGTGGAGACTGAAAAGCAGAGGAGGGGTGAAGCCAGTCTGTGTGAGGGCCAGCGTGCCCCCGGGCCTCCGTGTGGGTGCCAGTACTCAAAGAACACACACTTGGCGCCTCCTGAGAGCCGAGGGCACTGGGTAGGGCAGGGGCAGGGCGGGGGTGAGCCACAGCACAGGGACAGCAGCCACAGACTTCCTGAGGCGAAGGACAGCACCAGCAAGTGTCCTGTCTGCCGAGCGTAAGAGCAGGTCAAGCCTGCGTGTGTGCCACCCACCAGGGTGCTCTTCCTCACCCGTCCCGCCACCTGGTCCCCCAGTTAGACCCCACTTGTCCTCGACCTGTGGCTGAAATGTCACCTCCTCCATGCAGCACCCAGTGCTCATAGTCACATGGGACCCTCCCGCCAGGCTGCCACGGCTTCATCTGCATGGAGCACCCACATTTGGCCTGTCAGTCAGACCCCCACTCAGCCAGCAAAAAGCTGCTAATAGTGACAGTTGGAAAAATAGATTGGAAAATATTCCTCAAGTTTTGTACTGAGAACGTTTTTTTAAAAGCCGCCTGTGTGGGAGGTGTCTCCTCTCCGCCACAGTGACAGAGGATCGAGTCCTGAAGAGCAGCTGCTTTGCCCTGCAGCGGAGCTGGTGGTTCTCTGCTCACTTGGTTCCTCTGCCCCGAAACCTGGCAAAGTCTGACACCATATTCCTCAAGATGCACAGCTTGGAGCTGCGAGCACAAGTTAAAAACCCTTCAAAGTGGGAGGGGAAAGGAGTTAGTTTAGAATCTGTTTATAATTTCCCATCACTTGTGTAAGTGGAATATTGAATACAAATTAAAAGAAATATTTGAAAGGGAATTTTAAGGCTGATCTAAATACACCACGCTTTCTGATTGCAAAGCCCCAAACACGAGGCTGGAGAGGCAGCTCAGAGGTAGAGCACTGGGTCCCAGCACCCCCAGCTCCCCCCAGCACCCAAAGGACCAAATGCAATCATTTGAGCAAACTCAGTGGAACAAGGTGAATTTCTAAGCCCAGACTACAGAAGGACTCCCCCCAGGAAGGCCCCACCTGTATGCAAATGTGTCCAGGGGCTCCAGGAAAGGGGCAGTGCTCAGGGCCCCGCAGGACACCTACCCCGGAAGCCGCACAGGGCCAGCTAGGTGCAGGCAGGTGAGACCGATGGGGGCCCACAGACAGCCCTAAGCCAAGACAGTTCCACACACGCTCTACACACACTGTGACCCACCTCACAAAACCTGTCACCTTGATTTGGCCGAGAGGGTGCCCTAAATGGGCTTCAGCCAAAACCACCTGCAAATGGCACTGGGGCCAACCAACCTCACCCCGCCCCCCAACCACTAACAGCCACCAGAGAGAGGTCCTGTCTCCTTTCCTCCCCCAACATTCCCACATGGTGGCCAGGGGCAAGTATCACCAACACTTCCCACCCGAAGGACCCAAAGCACATGTGGGTCCCCAGGTCTCACAGCAGGATGCAGACTGAGGGGAACGGGGTCTGCATGCCGTCTCCCCATGGCCCAAACCCGGGCACCCTGTGTGGGTGACACCTGCCACGCATCTTCAGTACTGACCCATGTCACTCGACGGCCCACCTCAGCCCAGCCACCCCTTCCGAGGGAAAGGGGACTCAAACCAAGGGCCACAGCCGCTTTTTTGGAAACCTCACGGCCAGGAGCACCATTTTCCAACTTAGCTGCTGGGAGGAAAGTAAGTGAGGATTTAAGCAATGGTTTCTCCCACTCTGCTCAGAGCCGGGTCCCCAGGGCGAGCTTACTCGGGCTCCACCGAGCCCCTCTGGCTGGGGCGGGCCACCCTGGCAAAGCCAGCAAGTAGAGGAGAGCGTAAGAAGCGGGCTTCTGTACTGACAGCTCCCCGTGAAGCCACCGACAGACTCAATCCATCTGTCCCACCTCCTTTCAATTAACCCGGGGTCCCCAGGGCCCGAAACCAGCTCCATCTGCAAAGCACTGGCTCCCCTCATTAGGCCACGCTGCCTATAGTACCCAGCGATTTTAAGGCCTGCCTGAGGTGACAACCCCACCAGCAACCCTCCCCGGAACTCGGCCCATGCCTGTCCTCGCAGCTGTGCACAGAAAAAAACACAAGCCCATTCGCTGTTCACAGAAAGTAAGATAAGTATGTCCTCTGGACTGACGGAGGAGGAACAGGACTGTGGGGGCTGGGGGCAGGGGCCCCTGGAAACCCACCACCATTGATGAGGGTGAAGCCACTGACTCCTGCCTCCACCTTTAACTTGCTGTGTGACCAGGGGCAAGTCCGTCCCTCTCTGAGCCATCCCTTGTCTGTTAACAGGATTAGGACTCCACAGTCTCCAGGGGCCTTGGGCTCCTTCAGAGGGTGGAGGGAAGGGCTGGGAAGGGGAGATGCGCCAGGCAAGAGGACAGAGCATGTCTTCCGTGTCATGAACCCAACGGCTGCCGGCTCTGACACGCAGGCAGGCTCCGCGTCCAGGAAGAACCCAGGGAATCCCAACAGGGACGAGCTTGGGGACACTTCAGGTACCCCAGGAGCACCTGTTCCCTTCCCTTTAGGGCTGTGTGATGCCAGCAGTCTGGGTTCTGAGCCCCAAGACCAAAGATGGTGGAGGGACTGGCGCAGCCCAGAGCTCTGTCCTCGGGAAGTAACTTCTGCCTGAGAACAGAGCTTCCAGAGCCACCGACAAGCAATGCCCACCTGGTCACCAACAGCTGACCGACCTGCAGTGGAGTCACTGGCAACCACAGTGAGTTCCAAGCAACGGAGGCCATCCAAGCGTGGACGCTGCGCGCAGAGCCCGGCCAACATCAGGGCCTGGGGAGGATGCCTGTGGATACCTGCAGGGCCAGGAGGCCAGGCCTGGAGCAGAACGCGGTCTGAAGCCAGGTGTCCTTGGACTCTGCCCCAGGGCTCCCTGTACCACACCCAGAGCCTGACCACTCAGCAGCACCCACACCAGGGCATTGCCAGGAGTGGCCTTGGGGGAGGGGAAGGAGGACCCGGAGGCCTGGCCACGGGAAGGGGGAGGGTCTGTGCTTCAAGGGTCTGCACCCACCCAAGCTCCCCTCCCAGCTAGGAGGACAGCACGAGTGCTGGGCAGAGGGGCAGCCCGTGGCCCAGCGAGCGCTCTGGCTGGTGGGCGCCTTCCTCTGAGCTTCTTGGAAAAGCCCAGGGTTTGCTGGTGGGAGGCAGGGGTGGGCAGAGGGGGCATGGCCAGGGGCGCTGCAGCTTGCAGGGTGGGTGGGACGGGCGAGCCACCCAGCCAGGAGGCGGGGGCTTCCCTGGGCGCAGCAGCAGCAAGCTCCAGAGGGGACGATTCTGCAGGGCAGTGCAGTGCCTCCCCCCATGTCCCTGGGCACCGCCTGGGCAGGGCTGGAGCCCCACACACTGCCACCCCACACGCTGCCACCCCACCCACTGCCCGAGCTGCTGCCATCAGGTCCTTACTCCCAGGGCGCACGGCAGAGCAGAAGTGGCAGAGAGCGCCTGGCAGCCACCAGCCTGCCGTGGCCTATGGGGACAGGAAAGGCCACCAGTCCACCACCCCAGGCCCCAGCCCAAACAGGCCTCCCTGTGAGCACCACTGGACAAAGGGCACCGCCCCTGAGTCAGCAGAGCCCCCCAGCAGGCTGCGGCCATGACTTCATCCAGGCCACCGCGGCCCCTGGGTTCTTGCCGGTGCCTTGGGTGTGCTTGTTTGGGGACTGTGAATGCAGAAGATAATGACGAAGGCTGCAGGCAGCGGGGAGGACAGCCCGAGTGTGCGCCTGCACTGGCCCTGACGCAGAGCCTCCCCGCTCGGGGACGGTCCTGCAGGAGCCGATGGGAGGTGTCTAAGCTGGGGCCCTGAAGCACAAGGGACAGCTGGAGTATGGATGTATCCCTCCAGGGTCATGGCTGGAAGCGTGATAGAACCTGCATGACGGGGGGGGGGGTGGGGGGGTAAGAGGTGACTAGGATACTGGGGGACATCACCTCAGAAAAGAGAGTGGGTTGATATAGTGAGCCTGGCCTCTGAATTCCTCATGCCATCTTGTTTAGGAGGATGTACTCCTGTCACTGTGACACCATCCACCAAGAAGTCTGAAGAGGTCACCTGATCTTGGGCTCTCAGTCTCCAAAACTGTGAGCTAAACAAACCTCTTTTTTCTTTATAAAGAACCCACGTCAGGTATTATGTTACAATAAAAGAAAATGGGCTAATACAGACTCCAAAAAGGAGGGCCCCCTCAAGCTGAGGTGGGAAAGAACATGGAGAAGGTGCCCTGAAGGTAGATGTGCAAGTATCTGAACTGGACTGGGAGTGGGGACTGGAAATTCTGCAAGAAGCAAAAGTCACCCCCACATTGTATCTCCCAGCACAGGGCTGGTTTGACACTCCCCACTGCAGTCCAATGTGACAATGAGAACCAGATATGCACAGAGCCTCTGCACTGGGAGTGCCCATCTGTGCTTATCCAAACAGAGGCAGCCCTGCGATCCACCGTGCCAGCTCCACCACCAACCTGGCGCTGCTGGGCCTCAGCTTCTGCCCCTGCCAGACACCACACCTACTCCACAGGCAGCCAAGCACTGTGCCTGGACCTAATCAGGGCCCAGCAGGTGCCGGCAAAACCCAACGCCTGTCCTGGACTTGTAGTTTGGCTGAGCGCTGATCTCGACCTGTTGGGGGCAACACCGTACCTGCGTCAGCCCAGAGCAGCTCTGCTGGGGGCAAAGGCAGGGCCACTGCCCCAGAAGTGAGGCCCAGCACAGGCCACAGGCACATGTGCATGAGGAGCTCCACTCCCGAGGGCCAGGAACAGAGCTCTCTCCACGGCCTCCTTTGCCTCCAGCCTCGAGAGAAACAGGAAACACACAACTGCCCAGGGTGGCTCCCGCCTTCGCGGCTGGTGGAGACCTGCATTGGGAACTGTGGGGCCGTGGGGGCCGCTCTGGGCTCAGCGGGAGACTGTGCTGCGGCAGCACAGGTGTAGCCCCGGGTGGGTGAGTGGAGAAGGCGGGGGAGCAGGAGAGGCTCTGTGGGAACAGGGGGGGCTGCTGGTTCTCCACAGCAGGTCAGCAAGCAGACTGACCCGGGCCAACCCTGCTCGCCCCTCCAAAAGAGGGGCCACCAAGCAGGCACACCTTGCCAACCAGCAGCTTCGCGCAGCAACCGGAGCTTGCGGGAGACCAGGGAACTGCTCCCTCACCAGGAATCTATTCCCTAGCAGGAAACCGAAGGAGGGCAGCTCAGGACACCGGGGAAGAGGAAGGTTAAGAAATGACAAGTTTCATGAGTAATATTTCAGCAGGAAGTGAAAATCTCAACAGATGTTATCAACATCAGGGCTGCTGCAGGCTGGGGGTGAGCAGAGGGGCCAGCTGTGGTCCAGCCTGTCCTCTGGCCACCCCCGTCTGATGCAATTCTCTCTGCCCTACAGGGGTCCCTGCCAATGTCTGGCCCTACCCAAGCCTCCACTTCCCGGGTACACCAGCTGCCTCCCGGTTGCTGAGCCTTCAAGCCCCTTCCTCACCCTGCCTGGGTGCCAGCACAGCACACCCAGCACTGCAGGTTGTCGGGAACTTCAGGGTCAGCTGCTGGCCCACGCAGATGCCCACCAACCACCAGCTGAATGGAAGTGGTTACAGGCAGGAAGGTCTGGTGACGACAGAGGCCCCACTTCCCGGGACTCCGATGGATTCACCAACCTCACCAGCAGCGCAGAGCCTTCTGGGGGGCTTCGGGGAGCCGCTCTGCACCACAGAGATGGAGTGCGGAGGCCACAGCTGTCTTCCCGAACCCACCTCGGCTCAAGAGGCAGAGGGGGAGTCACAGCTGGCCACAGCAGGGTGAGCTGCAGAGCTGGCTCGGTCCCCAGCTGGCCACCCAGACGCCCCAAGGCCTGCCAAGGTGGGAAAGGACTTTCTGTCCAACAGCCACACTGCAGAGGCGCCTGCTGCCAATCCCCTGGGGTTAGCATTCCAAAGTGACCACAGCTGCCCAGTCACCCAGGCCCCAGAGGCGAGGCCGGACCCCAGGCCTCGTACAGGACTGCCCTGGGCATCAGCTCCACACCCACCTGGCCAGGGCCACCCCTCACCTGGCGTGCACTGGTCTCTGAGAGGAGGGAGAATGAAGAGGGACTGAAGCCACGAGGAAGGGGCTGCCCGAGCCACAGCTCACCCACCTCTAACTGTGGCCTTCTCTGGGGAGGGGACAATGGCCAGTGGGCTGGCACGGGCAGGTTAACAGGGTGGGGAGAGCGGGAGCCTGCAGGCCACTCCTGGGCAGCAATGCCAGACCCGGGGTGGCCCCAGGACATGGGTACCCCTCTGCAGACAGCTCTGAAGGTGACAGTCCATATGATCGAGTGCCAGGGCACACAAATGGTGACAACACAGGCTGCCCAACTCTAGAGGCAGCAGGCACAGCTGCTGAGTGACTGAACAGGGGGGCAAATGGAGTCAGAGGGTGAGTGACATGCGGGGTCACCAAGGGTGAGTGGAACGACCTGGGAGTCCAGATCTCCTGCTAAACACAGAAGGTCCCAAAGAGTCTGGAAACCACAACTCGGAGTTGATGACTTTGTTTTTTGGTTCTGAGGACTGAACCCTGGGGCACTTGGCCACTGAGCCACATCCCTGCCCTTTTTTATTTTGAGATCGTGTCTTCCTAAATCGCTGAGCCTGGCCTGGAACTTGCAATTGTCTTGCTTCAGCCTTCCAAGTCCCTGGGGTTACAGGTGTGCACCAACAGGCCCGGCCTCTGTTGACTTTTTGAAGTCCCCAGGGTTCTCGGTAAGGTCCTCACAGACCCAGCAGCACTAAGAACCACTGCGGGGGTCTCCAAGCACCTCCACCGAGCACCTCCACCGAGCATCGTGTCCAGCTGTGAGCAACAAAGAGCTGAACACCAGCAACTTCCACCAGATCTGAGTTTATGAGAAGTCAAACCAAAGCTGCTGAGAGAGTCCCCCAGACCCGGGTACTGGGTGGCCTTCTGTGGAGGCTGGAGCCTTGACCCCTGTACAGCACTGTGAGGAGGAGAGGGGGGAGGAGGAGGGGGAAGGAGGAGGGGGAGAGGGAGGTGCCACCTCCTCTAGGGAGGCTTCTCAGGTGAAGCACACCACACTTAGACCTCGCATGGCCACAGGTCACAACACTAGCAGGCAGGTGGAGCAGGGAGACTGGAGCAGGGGCACAGGCGGTGACGGTGCAGAGCAGGGGAAAGCAGCTGTGGAAACAGACCCCGCCCCACCCCAGCAGCCAGACTAACGTGGGCACTGGCCTGCTGGGCTTGACTCGTACAGAACGGGTAACTACTGGGCACAACGGTACTGGGCTCGTGACACTCATCTGGTGCACACAGGGCCCACCTTCTTTCAGCCACTTTTTGGAATGTAAAACCACCCCACGCCTCCTCCCACCCAAGACATGCTGACCCCAACTGCAAGGGCGCAGTCCCTACTCCCGTGCGGCGTGCGCCCTCACTCAGCCGCTGTCCACCTGGGGCTGCCCGTACCGTCCGGCCCCCTGCTCCACCTCGAGCCCACCCTTGCATGCACTGCGTGCAGCTGCAGTTAATCTGTTTGGACAGCTGGATAATGTCCCATTGTGCGATCACGTCTCAGCGTGTTCATCTGTCCCCCGCCGACGGGCATCGGGCCCTGTCCAGGCTTTTGTTATTGTGCACAGGAGGACAGTGGACACTTGTGCGTGTCTCCCAACGCCCAGCAAGTCTCTCTTGGGCACACACCAGGAGTGCACCATGCCGGGTGCAGGGTAGGGGAGGCTGAACTTCAGGTCTTGAACTACTATTCCACAGTGACCACACCGACTGGCACTCCCACCAGAAACAGCTGGGATCACCTGCACACACTGGAGACCCCAGGGATTTGGTCCTTCCCACCCCCGTGTTAATATCCCCTTCTGAGGTGGCAAACAGGCCCACCATGACCGCCTCACCGTGTGTGCAGGAGCCCGTCACGACCCAGCGCTCCTGCCACCCACGCCTCCCAGAGTCCCAGCAGCTCTTGCCAGAGGCAGCAACTCTGCCCGGAGGAGGTCACAGCCAGTCAGAAGGTTACGTCAAGGTGGACACCTCCATGGGTTGAGTTCAGGGTCAAGGGGCGGAAAGCAAGTGCCCACAGACCAGCCCGTAGGACCAGCAGTGACCCCAGGGCAGCTGGGGACTGGGCCCTGGTGTGCGAGACCAGACCAGTCTCACATGGCCAGTGTTTCCCACCCCACCGCTGGTGCCTCAGTCACCGCCTCCTCAAAGCAAGCCTCACGGGCAGGAGGCTGCCTAAGCACACAGAAAAGAGGCTCCCAGGGATCAGACTCCAGGGGAGCACCTGTTCTGATGGCCCCAGCAGCTCCCCAGCAGCTGACAGCACGGCCTCCTGAAGCAGGCCTTTGCCAGCCTCACCAGTGGGCCTCCCACAGAGCACCCCACTCAGTCCCCACCCAGTGGATCTGCGGAGGCCAAGTGGAAAACCTGGCCTTCCAGCCCTCCAAAGCCCAGTCACTGGGAGAGGGGTCTCCCCTGAGAACAGGATCAGAATGCTTCAGCTGTGGCTGAGGGCTGGGGCAGCTTCACCCACAGGACGTGTGACTGCTGGTGAGACTTCCCTGTGAGAAAGCATCCCTATGCTGTATTAGGGGAGCCTACGGGGACCCTTCCCTGGGGTCCTGGCACCCAGCCCCCAGTGAGGGATGCTGGGACAGTCAGGGCCACACTCACTGCACTCCTTTTCTCCTGTTTGGTCTTCATACAGAGATGCTCAGTAAATGTTTATCCAATAAAAACAAAACACATTACTATTTCCACAAGGGTAAAAATAACCTCTGTGAGCTTTTAACGATGGGATTCCAGCCATCTCGGGTGGCGAGATGGGCAGCGACTTTTCAGGAAACTCCAGTTACCTAGAGCCCCGCGGTCTTTGCCCAAGGGAGGCGGGCAAGACCCAGGACGGCAGACCCAGCCGTGGCGCTCGCCCCGGGGGGAAGTGGCTGGAAAATTTACACGCGTGCCCAAGAGGTTTCAGAGAACTCCACACGCTTCACACTCTCCCTGTGAAAAACAGCCAATGCAAATCCAGGGAGAGAAAACCACACGATTAGCCCCAGTGTCCACCTCTCCAATTCAACAATGAGCAAGAGCTGCCCTGGGCTATAACAATATTAAAGCACATTATAGTGCTGTGTCATTCCACCTCCAAAGAACACTGGAGTTTTCTTTGACAACTCCAATTACGAGCTTCAGAGCTGTCTGCCCTATGTGCTTCCTAGAATGAAGGCCTGCGTGTGTGGAGGCCAGCCTCGGAGCCCAGGAGGGATCCACAGAATTCCGGAGGTGAAAGTGTGTCTCCTGAAGGCTGTGATGTGCCTGCTCCAGGGTCTCCAGACACAGATCTGTCTTCTCCCTTCTGTGATCACACCCACCAACCACCAAGCCAGGAGGACTGAGGCTGGAGGGCTGACCATGTGGCCACCAATCCCACGGGAGGGTGCAGGAATATTGCTAGTGGAAAAAGTTAAGCAACTTGTGCAAGCACCAAACGGACTCCCTTGCCCGAGAGCAGAACTATGAGCCGGGGTGGGAAGCAGTGAGTCCTGGGATCCACACTCTCAGCTCAACCTGGAGAGCTGCCTCTCAGGCCTGGGCCAAGTCCCACCTGCACCCACCCTGTAGCTCCAAAGAAGCACCTGAGTGGGCAGAGTTAAAGGTACAGCCCCTTGACCCCTGGCCTGATGTGAAGGGGGACTATGGCCCACCAGACCCATCTCACATGTTCCAAAGGCAGGCACAAAGTCAGGTGCAGTGGTGCACGCCCCTAATCCCAGCAACTCAGGAGGCTGAAGTAGGAAGATCGTAACTTTGAGGCCAGCTTCAGCAACTTAGTGAGGTCCTAAGTAACCTAGAGAGACCCCATCTCAAAATAAAAAATACAAAGGGCTGGGAACGTGGCTCAGTAGTTGAGCACCCTGAGGTTCAATCTCTGGTACAAAAACAAAACAAAACAACAACAAAAAAAAACTGAGGGGCACAAACTCCATGTCACCAACAACCAGAGCAGAGCCACAGCAGGTCTGACCAAGCAGCCAGCAAACTGGAAGGATCTTTTGAGTTCAGGATTTTTCCCTTTGCTGTAAAATAAAGAATTTCAAAGCAAACTGGAACTCGGTGCCATGCACTCCTCCACCAGAATCAATCTCCCGAGAACATTGGCATTTTCTTATGTGACCGAAATTACATGCTTCATAAAATGAAGGTCTCTGCGTGTGTCTGGAGGCCAGCCCAGAAGTGGGAGGAGTGGACAGGGCCCACGAGGTTGGACATTCTTGCACTAGTGAAGGAAAATGCTTCAAAGCCTTGCACCTCAGGGAGGTGAGCCTGTGGCTTTTTACACCTTCTCCCCAGGTGGCCAGACTGGCTGCAGGAATACCTGGAGAGGACGTCAGAGCTGTCCTCTACCTAAACAGGACTCTCCTGCAAGACCTGCTCTCTGCAGTCTGAGCCCCTCTGGCCTCCTCCCTCACTCCCCCTGTGGTGCAGTTTCTCAGCAGCCTGTTTCTCCAGGGTCAGTCTGAAATTTTGCCCTAACTGTTGGGCACTTGGTCTGCTTTCTTGCTAGAATGGGTTTCTCAATGCCAGGGCAGCAGAAAGAGCACTGGGTTGAGATTCAGCAGCCTCAGGTTCTAGTTCCAGACCTACCATTAAACAGAGATGAGGTACGATTTCTCCAGACCTCAGTTTTTCATCTGTAAAACGGGAGGTAACATGCTGTGCACAGAACTCTAATGCCCCTTCCCCTGTCTCCTCCCTCACTCTGCTTGGGCGCTGGGGGTGGGCGGGGGCACCAGGGCATCCCGCCTCCTTGATCCCTCACTAAGGGATCAAGCCCTCTTCCCCACGGAACAAGCTCAAAGCCTCAGAACCCAGTCACACCCAGGATTAAACCTACCTGCCACTCCCTGGATAGTGGGCTCTAAGGACCCTGTAAATATGGTGCACCCCACAGCACAGCATGCAGCAGAAGAGCATGCAGAAAGTAGGAGCACAGCTGGGCACGAGGGCACACGCCTGTAACCCCAGCAACCCGGGAGGCTGAGGCAGGAGGACTGCAAGTATGAGACCAAACTCAGCAACTCAGGGAGGCCCTAAGGACTTAGTGAGACCCTGTCTCAAAATAAAACATAAAAAAGGGACTGGGGGGCTGGGGCTATAGCTCAGTGGTTGAGCACTTGCCTGGTATGCATGAGGCACTGGGTTCATTCCTCAGCACCACATACAAAAATAAATAAGTTAAATAAAGATTTTTTTAAAAAAAAAGGGACTGGGGATGTGGCTCAGTGGTTAAGCACCCCCGAGTTCAATCCCCAGAATGACGACGACAAAAAAAAGGTGGGAACGACCCAAGAGCCTGCCCAGATGACCGGGGCTCCAGCTGGCCACCTTTGTCAGGGAGCAGCAGACTCTGCTGGGTTCTTCAAATGAAGGCCCCCTGTTTCTCTGTCTTCCAGGCGCCTCAAGAGTGAGGAGGATGTTGGTGTGCCTCTGAGTCCCTCCTTGGGGCCAGGGCCGGGCCAGGTCCATGGTGGGCAAGGACAGAGCACCCAGTGAGAGGGAAAGCACGGCCCTCAGGGTCGGGGTAAACTCACACCTGACGCGTGGAGAGCTGCTCGTGACCCCGGGACCATCTGGCCTCCTTTAGCAAGCTCAAGGAGATCACAGCCTTCCTAGACAGTAGGCACAAACTCCATCACGGCCCCCAGGCCAGGTGTGGTGGTGCACACCTGAAACCCCAGCCACTCGGGAGGCTGAAGCAGGAGGAGGGCAAATTCAAGACCTGGCAGGGCCTGTGAGACTCCCCCACCTCAAAATAAAAAAATAAAAAGGGCTAGGGCTGGGGTATAGCTTGATGGTTCAATCCCCAGTATTTGGGGGCGGGGGCAGGAATCACACTCTCCATACATAGTCCACGCATCAGTTTTTTGTGTGTTTAGTATGTTTTCTCTTAAGTTGATTTATTGTCTTCTTATGTATTTACTTTTAGTACCAGCTATTGAACCCAGGAACACTTAACCACTGAGCCACATCCCCAGCCCTTTTTATTTTGAGACAGGGTCTTGCTAAGTTGCTTAGGACCTCACTAAGTTGCTGAGGCTGGCTTTCAAATTGTGATCCTCCTGCCTCAGCCTCCTGAGCCACTGAGATGACAGGCATGTGGGGCCAGGTCAAGCGGTATGTGTTCTACGTAGTGCTGGGGATGGGACCACAGGCCTTGCGAGTGCCAGGCAAGTGCTCTGCCACCGAGCCACGCCCCAGCCCTTGTGTGCCAGTTTTAAACCCCGTTCCTTACCTCCTCTCAGGCACACAGCATGATCTCAGAGTGCCTCTCTAACTACCAGCAGCAAGGCCCCAGACACCTGTTAAGCCCTGGGCTGCAACCTCTGTCCCAGTCACCAAGGCCACCACAGCCCTGGAGCTTGTCGGTCACTATCCTTCCCTTTCAGGACCTCAGCCCTGAAATCAGGACTCTGCCCTCCAGCAGCTGCCCTCAAGGCCAGAGCTGCTCTGCCCTGTCTGGCAGCCTCCTCTGGGAGCCAGATAAGATTGCTCCTGAAGGACTCCGGGCTCCAAGGCCTGGGGTCCAGCACCCACTTCTCAGCACCTTCCAGCTCAGGGCCACCTCCCCATCTGCAGATGGAGCCAGGGAAGCTGCCCCTCGCGGGTGAAGCTGCTCCCCTGTGGCTCTGCCCAGCCCGAGCACAGGGAGCAGCTGTCTCCAAGGCTGGCCACACTCCAGGAACGGGAGGGGGTCCTGCCAGAATTCAGGGGGCTGAAAACTGCCAGGCAGGCTGGCTTTGTTCCTGCCCAACTGCCCCACTTTGATCAAGCCTCCGCTGCAAGGCCAGGGGAGGGGAGGCTCCTCCCTCACTCTGCTTGGGCGCTGGGGGTGGGCGGGGGCACCAGGCATCCCGCCTCCTGGAAGGTAACTTATTAAGCTGCCCGTTCTGTACCGACTGAGGACTCCACGCAGCTATCAGCTATCGGTTTACCTTGCAGAACCAGTTCCTCCCCTCTTAAGAATGGCGTGGGGCTTGCTGAATGGCCAGCGGGAAATCAGACACCCCTGGGAACGGCTCTGTTCTTGGGGAAATGAAGCTGGGAAAAGACGCAGTGCTCCTGCAGATTATAAACCATTTTATTGTCAGCTCTGCTGGGGACAGAGATGGGGACCTAGAGCCGGCCCTCCCATGGAGAGGACATTGCAACAGCTGAAAGACATGAGGGCCATTTTTCCCACAGTGAGAAACGAGTTTATCTATGTGCAAACTTCTCTAGGAACGGTTGATGCGGGGTCCAGACCTGCAGCCGCGGGAGGGGAGAGCCTGCGGAGCACCACGCCTGGGCATGAAGGCACACCACACCCTGCAGACAGTGTGAACGCACCACCTGGGCACAACGGCACAGAGATGCACCCTGGGAAGGCACTGAGGGCACCACACCTGGGTTCCAAGAGGACTAGTGCATCCAGCAAGACTAAAGTGGGAGAGCCATCTACCAAAACCCAAGGCTCAAGGGCCAACCAGATACCCCAAGAGCTGAGATTGAGACTCGACCGTGCTGTGGCTTTGCACGGGCACAGGGAGTAAGGGGTGGCCCGCCTACCCCCGCCAAGGCCTCCTGCCCTGGCAGCTACTCCCTGGGGAACTGCACTGGGCAGGGTGGTGCTAACAAGCCACATGCTAGACTCTGGGTCTGGAGTCTCACTTCCCTGTCTGGTCACACCCAGGCCGCAGGGCGGGCCCAGAACCCCTGGCGCACCACTGATCACCCAAGAAGCCCAGGGACGGACATGCAGCTGCATCTTATGGTGTCCTAAGCCCTGCTCCTCAAATCCCAGCACAGGCTGGGGTGGCTCTCAAGTCTCCAGTCACCCAGAATCAGAGCACAATTCCCATCCGCTCCAGAGGACAAGCTCCTCCCTTTCTTGCTTTCTTTCACGGCAGCTGCTCCCCACAGAGGCAGCGTGAGCCCTCAGACCACCAGCCCTCCCCTCCCAAGGCTGGGGAGGTCTCCCAGGAGCCCGGCTCCCTGGGCTAGTTTTGATGTGAGGTTCAGATTCGCAGGCCTGCAGGGCCCCAGAGCATCAAAAGCCCAGGTGGAAAAAGTAATCCACCCAGAGGCACCCCCCATGCCTTTCGGGATCCCACGTCTGCAGTCCTCCTGTCCCACAGTACGCCCTGCGGCTGTGCTCCACCCCACCCCACAGTGTCGGCCCACGGTCTATGCCACCTTCAGAGCCTCACAAAGGTGGGAACCTCCAGCAGCCTCAGAGAGAAAGGGGAGCCAACGGGCAGGAACTAGCACAGTGCCAGTGTGTGGGACTTGCCAGCCCCCAGGTCTCCAAGACCTGGCCTAGAGATGAGGTCATAGGTGGACATGGCAGGACCAAGCTGTGAAGCCAGAAGCTGGGGCCCCTCCTGAGTAGTCCCAAGAGGGCTCTGTTTGCTCTGAGTGGGGCACATCTTCACATTCTAGAAGTGTCCATGTGCAGTTTTTGATTTAGAGGCCACACAGTGCAGAGGAAACACTGGACAGGGACCACAAAGGCCTGAGCTTGATTTCAAGTCTGACACCCATTAACGTGTAGCCAGAAGCAATGAATATCCCAGGGCCTCACCTGCTCATCTATAAAATGGGGATACTAATTCATGAGCCATCCGCCTCATACTTTTTATAGACGGTCTGATGACTGTGCACACCCTCTCTCCCCTATGATGAGCCTACAATTAAAAAAGTAAATGCTCAAGAGGGAGAAGGGGGGAGGAAATATAAAATGAATTTAACAAAATCACATGACATGCATATATAAATACTGCACAGAGAATGACATTTTTATGTATATGTAAAAAGTATCAATCAAAAATAAATAAATAAATAAGCAAGAAGATCTGTCAAGAAAAGGAAAGAGGAGGAAAGGGGGGCAGGGAGCCAGGGTCGAAATCAAATTCCACATGTGCATGACTTCGTCAAAATGAACCCAGCAACTATGTTTAATTAAAATGCTCTGAGAAAGAGAGAGAGAGAAAGAGAGAGAAGAAAATAAGCAAATGAGGATCACAAGTCTGAGGCCAGTCTGGGCAACTTAGCAAGTCCCTGTCTCAAAAAGTGCGGGGGGTGCAGCTCCGTGGTAGAGCACTCGCCTAGCACGTGAGAGGCCCCGGTCCATCCCCAGTACTCACTGCCAAAAAAAAAAAAAAAAAGAGGCAGCAAGCCCCTGCAGAACCCAGAGGCTGAAGGGGGCTGCCAACCTGCACGCACGCACGCAGCAGGCACTCATGGCATGCACCCTCAAGGGCTCACGGCTGCTCCGTCGCCTTGATTTGTGACCCTGCTCTGGTGGCTGACTGACATTGTCACCTAGGGCTCCATCCGTATGTGCTCCAGCTCTGCAGCCGCCATGGCAGGTCCTCCATGAGGCCCACAAGATCGGGAGGTGACTGGTCAAATGGGAGGGGGACTCGCCCAGTCCCCGACAACCCCAGGACTCTGCTGTCACGGGTGTGAGCCAGTCTGGACCCATCTCAGGGGCCTGGAGCCAACTACAGCAGCTCTGTCGGAGACGGAGGCCAGAGGCCATGATAACAGGCCAGGCTGGCCACCCTCTGGATCCAGTGCTGCCCGGGAGACTGCTGGCACCCCCCGAGGGCCGGGCACCTGGTAAGAATTTTAAATACACCACTTATTTATCCTGAGCCCAGTTTGTTGTGATTACCATTTTAAAAATGGGGACTGTGACCCAAAGATGTGGAGTAACCAGCCCACAGGACACATGCAAGGCAAAGCCTCTAATGCAAGGACCACAGCTGGAGAAAGATGAGTCACGGGTCTGAACCGCGTTCACACAAAGCCGGCCACGCCACGGCTCTCCTCGAGGAGGGTGCGGTGGGACCGCTGCGGCTCTGGAGCTGGAGGCGGAGCTCCCTTGGGCAAGTTGTTTCTGGACCCCTCGGCCCAGTTCCCACGCCCAGGACCTCTCAGAGCTGCTGCAGGGGTGGCCAGGCACGGGGCAGTGCTTGAGGCAGGGAGGACCTTCTGAGGAGCCGGAGGAGAGGAGTGACGGGCGGCACATGGGGCTCTGCAGAGGCCTCATCACAGAGCCCAGCACCCACCCTTTGTCTGGGTGCTTGAAGCTTTGAACAGAAGGTGTTTATGCCACATGGCGATCAACCTCAGAGGAGAACTCACCTGAGAGAAGCTCAAGGACCACATCACACGGGGCCCCGTACAAGCCAGGAGCTGGTTGCCAAGGTGACCAAGGCCAGGCCTGCGCACCTCAGCTCCCCCAATCTCCGGCCTGGTGCAAACTGAAAAGCCTGAACTCCCTGCCCGCTGGCATAGGACCTGGCAGGTAGCATGCAGTGGCCACCCCAGTGTCTGTCCGTAGGGCTCCGTGGCCTCAGAAGATGAGGCAAGCAGGGAAGGAAGCCACCTGAGGGACAGGAGTCGTGACCTCAGGTCTGACACTGTCACCAGCTGCCTTGGAAGCAATGATGGGTAGAGGAAGGCCACTCGGGCCCCTGGTTCTGCTCTCCGGGTGCTGTGTGAGGGGTAGGCTGGATAGGACCAGGGTTCTCAGCCCTGGCTGCACTCACGGTCACTTACAGAGAAGCTCGGGAACAACACTGACGCCCTGCACCGCCAGGACCAGCCGAGCAGTCCTCGCTTTGGGGGTCGCTGGGCAACTCGAGTCCTTGGAGCTTTTAACACTTGAGCCATCAAAACAGCAGAGCCACATACCATCAGGACTCACCTCCTAAGTGCCCCAGGACTAACACTGGAGTCTTGAAAACACACTGGGACATTCACCAACCCCAGGGGTGTCGTGAGAGGAAGAGAATCAGGTGTCAAGCGATCCCTAACCAACACAGGACCAGACTTCCGCCATCTCTGTCATATGGGAGCTGGGTCCAGCTCCGCGATGCACATTTTTCGTTTTGTCTTATTTGCTCCATGGTGCTGGGCATCGATGCCACGCAGGCACTGTCCCACTGGGCTGCACCCCAACCACAGCACTGCCATTAACTACTGGGTGGCTGCAGCCGACCCCACCACCACCTGTGTAAAGTGAGGGGACAGGCCTTGAAGTTCTGGGCTGCGCTAGCCCAGCTCTCCAAAGCACTTACAGCTGACCCTGACCTCTGGGCCTCAAGCACCCTGAGGCCAGCCAGGTACCAGGCTAAGGTGTCTGCCACAGAGGCTCTTGATCCCGGCTGGCACCCCACTGATCCTAGGCAACATGAGCTTCAGCAACTGGAAGATCAGGGATGACCATTTCTGCTGCTCAGGGCTTAACTTGGCTGCAGCCAGCAAACCCCCAAACTAATGTGTAAACAAGAAATGCACATGGCAAGCAGAGAGTCCCATGTGGAATACGGAAAATGACTTAAAAAGGGCCTCAGTGCCTGAACACGCAATGTACGGCGATCTGTTCTAAAGCAGGCCGTGACTCAGAAGCACACCCAGGAGACGGCTGTCGGCTCCTCCTCCTCCCCGTGGGACCAGGCAAAAGGACTTCCCCGGGTATTAATAGCCCTCAGCTGTCCCACGAAAGCCACAGATTCCCTTCCCAGGCAAGGGCCACTGGCTCAGAAGGACAGTGAACTATGAAACACTTGAATGTGCTGAAGTGGCAGGACGGTCAGTGGACATCTGTCCTCTCTTTTCATGCACGGTTTAGTCACACGCTGAACTCTGAGGTGATAAACACAGAAGGCAGAAAAATCAAGCAGGTTCCTGGCTCTACTCAGCCCAAACAAGACAGGACACACGGTCTGGCTGTCAGACCAGCACTCAGCCCATGCATAGCCGAGGTGCACAGAGTGCACGCCTGTCCTCCACCTCCACCCCTGACGGGGTCCCTAGGGCCTCAGCAGCTCACAGCCATGTGAACTGAGGCCTCCACAAGCCAGGAAGGGGAGGTGAGAAGGAAAGCCTGGCCCCTCCGTCTTCTCACCCAGTCCAGTCTCTAAAAGGGAAACGAAGGGTCACCACCTCTGCTCTCCTCCTAGCCCGCAAGGGCTCCCCAGGGGAAGTCACCAAGGACTCCTCTGGAGATGATTCCAAGTTCAAGGCAGAGGTCATTGACCCAGACCCAAGAGGCTTCAAGCAGAAAGGGAAGCTTCTGCTTCCGACAGGTTAATCCTGGTTTGATTTAAACATGACCTTCTATAAAAGCCCCTGCATCCCAGGCCCATCCGTCATCAACAGGAACACGCTGGCTTCTGGGGCTTACGATGTGGAAAAATCCCCATGCCGCCTCCACATGAAAAGGCTTTTCTTTTAAAAAATAAAAAAGGAAAAGGAAAGAAATGCTGGCTGACTCTGCTCCACCAGCACGAGTACCCAGCCCCCTAAGCGGGGCCAGGCTGGGCAGGACTTCCCGTCCTGCGTGGGCAGCACCATAGACGTTCCTATTAGAGGCCCGTTTCACTTCAAAAAATATTTGAACACAGCCTCTGGCATACAGCCAAATGCTCCACAAAAACCTTGTATCCTGTTAATGTATGCTTCTGGCATCTCCATCTCGTTATCAACCTGAGAGGGCGGGGACCGTCTCCCTTGGTGTGACACCTACAGCGTGCCACATGCTCCCTGATAAATGGAGAAAACATAAGCTCCCGCTCGGGCCTCCGCACTCATTAGAGCCTCCCTGCAGACGCCTCCGGCTGCAGGCTTGACCGGGGCCCCCCAGAGCTCACGTGCTGGAAGCACAATGCCGAGGTGACCATGTTGAGAGGTGGGGCTGCAGGAGCAGAGGAGGCCACGGGGGCTCCGCCATCCTGTCTGGATGAATGCATCATCACGGGAGTGGCCCAACCATCTGGAGGTGGGTGCCTGACAAATGGAGGCAGTCAGGCCCCTTCCCCTCTGCCCTCGCCAGTGATGCCTTCTGCCAGGTTATGCCAAAAGAAGGCGCTCACCAGATGTGCCCTGATCTTGGACTTGCTAGCCTCCAGAACCATGAGCCAAACACTTCTATTGCTAATAAGTAACCCAGTCTGTGGTACTCCGTGGTAGCATCACAGGACAGACTAAGACCCTGAGAAGGCTAGGGTGGTCCCTGGGCTTCCTACCCAGCTGTTTCACATCAGCGCTGCTGGACCCCAGAAGGCAAAGCCCACATGAAGCTCACATCCTCCTGATGGTGGCACCAAAGTCACATGCCAGGTACTGTGCACTCTGTCACAAGTCTTGGCTGAGCATGGTGATGCACTCTTGTGACCCCAGCAAACTTGGGAGGCTGAGGCAAGGGGATCGCACTTCAAAGCCAGCCTCAGCAACTTAGGGAGGCCCTAAGCATCTTATCGAGACCCTGTCTCAAAATACAAATAAAATGGGGCTGGGTAAAGCACCCCTGGGTTCAATCCCCAGCACTGCAAAGGAAAAGCCCAATTTCCAAAGTCCAGAGAACCAGGCAGGGGAAACACCCTACTTCCTCTGCCTGGTCCCTTGCACAATGAGAAGCAGAGAGAGGGAACAGGGCCCCCAAAAGGAACAGGCAAGGTCAATCCTCAGGCTCAGCCACTCACTGTTTTAGATCCTGGGCTTTGTGACCAGGTTCTGGGGACCACAGTTCTCTGAGCTTCCCACTCAGCTTTGAGATGGGGAAAAAAAACGCCATCTTCTGAAGGTGAGATCAAATGAGGAAGGTACAAAAAGACCTCCAGCAGCAGCCCACTGAAGCCTACGGTCGTCAAGACACTACACAAAACTCCCCTCCTGAACCTCTGCTAAGCGCCAGCGCAGTGGCATTCTGCACCAGCACACTAATGGGGGCAGCCATCCCCACCCTGTCTCCAAAAATCTTTTCGTGTCATATAACTGAAACTCTGCACCCTTCAAACAATAACTCTCTGGATTCCTTGCTTCTTAAAATGAAATGATTTCTAAAATCAGGCAGCTTCCTAAAGTACAAAAGTTAAATTTTTCTGAGCATACTAAATTCTTTTTTCTTATTTTTAAATTTTGGCTGTGCTCTGGGGTTTAAAGACTGGACGCCCTTTGCATGCTCTAAACTCTTCCAACCAAATCAGAACATATACTTGGGTTTCAACACCAAATCGTGACTTGGCCTCCTGACTTCTGGCTGCTTCTCACCTTCTGGGACCCCTCAGGGTGGCAGCCACCTACCAGGGCCACCAAGAAAGCTGCTCCCAAAAGTTGACCCTTTTCCGGCCACCTGGCCATGTCTGGGGGCTTGAGCTTGCCCTTCCTGATGCACCTGGGAGAATTCAAACAGACCTGGCACTGACAGGTCTGTGCACCCACCACCCCTTTCTACCAGGTACCTATCTAATTCCAACCCTGTAAATCCAGAGGCGAGGGTCGGTGGTGGGCATGAAGCTCCCAGGTCCTACCTTTCACCTCTGGGGACAGGTAGTGCAGGGAAAGAACAGAGAGAGAGGGGGGAGGGGCTTCACTGGTCACATTTCCAGGTACTTTCTGACCAAGAATGCCGTCTGAGTTCTGACAAGATCAAAAGGGGACTGGGTTGTAGCATAGTACGTCTGAGGCCCCAGGTTCCTCCTCAGCACCACATACAAATACACAAGAAAGTAATAATAAAGGTCTATCAACAACTTAAAAAAAAAAAAAAAACGATCAAAAGGCCTGTCACCACGGCTGTGCCTTTAGAAATCACCCCCCTTTCAAGCCTTGGGGTTGATAAAGACCCTGTACAAGGCAGGACCACTAGAGAGTCCACCCTCTCAGCCTCTGCACATGGCCCTGGCTGGGGACTTCTGGGCCAGCTGGGCCACTTTCAGGAACCCTAAAACGCCAACAAGGAGGGGGAGGTCCTTCAGCTTGCACCAGAGTTCCTGCCCGTGGGACAGAGAAAGCAAGTGGGCGGGGAGGAGGGACAAAGGTGATTACAGAAGCCACAGCTTGGGTGCAGAGTGCCTGTGTGGGCTCCAGAGTGGGCCAAGGAAGGGGCCAGGCAGGAGGGTGGGCAGAGTCCAGCCAAAAACCCAGCTCCACCCACACTCACGGCCAAGTCCTGCTGAGCACTTCTCTCCCTGATCTGTCAAAATCAAGGGAACTGAGTCCAGGTACTACCCCGCAGGACAAAGGAGCCAACAGCTGGGAGCGGGTGCCTGCCCACCAGTGTCCTGCGGGATTCCTACTCGCTGCTGCAGAGGAAATGAGGAGCCTGCAGGGCTGTGCAGGCGGGGGCTGGCTGGCCCAGTGCTGGCCACCTCCTGGGTGGGAAGGCACTTCTTGAGGCCCCCTGGGGTGCAGGCCCAGAGGGCAGAAGAGGTAGAGGTGGCCTGGGCGAATTTCACTTCCCCAAGGAAGAGAGGAGGCTTAACAAGAAAGCAGGGGGCCATCCAGGTGGCTCAGGCTTCCCTGTGACCCCCTGGGAAGGTGAGGATGGCCTGTCTGTCATCAGTTCTCTTCCACCCTCAGGGATCTCAAGCTTGGGACACCACATCGGCAATGTGGGGCACTTGCACCAGAAAAATTCAATCCTGTAAACTCACCTATAAAACTCGAATGCCACAGACTCTCACCCAGAAAAAAAACAAAACCGAGCACCAGAAGCACCCAAATGGCTCCAGAGTGCCCAAGATGGCTCGGCCACGGTCCTCACGCACAGGGCACCCACTCACCTGACCAGCTGCAGGAACAGATGCGCCTGTCCTATTACGAGGTGGGAAGGAGGCACTTTTTTTTTTTTTTAATTCTAAGGTCATTAAGCCTAGACCTTAGAAAGCTCAGGGGAGCCAAGCTGGCTAGACAAAGTTGAAAACAATCAATTTAATTCCCTCCCCCCAGGAACTGAGCCTCCTCTGCCTGTACCTGACAGATGGCATTCCCATCAACAAAGCAAACAGCACATGAAAAGCCGGCAGGTCGGTGTGAAAGCAGCAGGCCCCAGGGGTGGGATTCAAAGGCTCCAGGGCCCCCCTGCACCTCTGCCTGGTTTGTCACCCCTACAGAGCCTGCATCCACCCTGGGCCAGGGACCGTGTGAAGAAGACAGGCCCGTCTTCCAATATTCCAGTCAGGGCCCTGTGCAGGGTCACTGCAGCCCAGAGCCAGGATCTCTGCGCAGACCACGGCAGCTCCAGGTTCCCTGAATGGAGCGACGTAACTCTGAATTATTTACTCTACTGGACGGCAGCTTACATTGCTAATTAGCAAGCCTTTAACACACACTGAAGGCAGGCACGTTTCCATGCCACTGGAGGGAGACACAAATAAAAATAGATGCGGTGCCTGTTTTTTTTGGAAGTTTTGTTGCTGGTGGGAGACAAAACTGCACGCTTTCTTCCACAAGATGAAATGTGTAAGCTGCTCAGCACGCAGCAAGCTTAAGAGAGCAGACCACGCAGGCAAGACACGGCACATGCGCACCCAGTCGGCTAATCCGTGTGAATCCCAGTGCAGTGGGTTATCCCTGGAAGGACCCTTTGATCACCCGCCATCGCCATCGGAAGCCCGCCTGATCACCACCCCCTGCCAGAGCTGCAGGCACCACAGCAGCCTCACAGGCAGCTCCCTGTAGCACACTAGGACACGCAGCCTTATTTAACCTTGAGCATCCTCCCTGGGGGTGCTGGACTCTGAGACAAGGGACTGGCCAAGGCCATGAACTCCAGGATGAGCTCAGAGGAACCCAAGGCTCAACCTCGGTCTCTGCAGACAGTGTGGCTTACAGCGGCTCTTCTCACCTGGCCTATTTATTGGGATGTGCATCTCCTGCCTCCCACCTCCTGTCCTCCACCTGCAGGGTACAGGCCAACCAGAGCCCAGGACTGGGTCGCCCAGGATGAGTCATGGCTGTTGTGGTTCACTGCCTCCAGAAACTCTTGTGACTTCACTTGAGCCTCACAAGCCACAGGTAATTATTACTCACATACGGGCGAAGCCAACGATGTACCTAAGTCACGCTGCCAGCAACGGTGACACACGCGTCTCTAAAGGCATGAGTGAGTGAAATGACCCACAGTGGTGCCCAGCAGAGCTCTCCCTCACTGCTGCCCGCCCACCTCCCATCTTCCTTCATCCTCTGACTTCATCTGCCTGTCCTTCCAGTAGCCAGAGAGGCCACCCCACAGGGCCAGCCCATGCATGTCTCCAGGTGGTGGCTAACCCTAACCCTCCCCTGAGAAGCAAACCTGCCTCCACCCTGCAGCCTAGGCCACGCAGCTCAGGGAACACAGGAGCTGCAGGCACCCCAGCTGCCTTCAGAAAGCACCCAACACTTACACCACCAGCCTCACCCCTTAACCTGCTGAATGAAACCCAAGGGCACACCGAAAGACCCCCAGCAGCCACATGCACACCTCTAATCCCAGCGGCTCAGGAACCTAAGGCAGGAGGATCACGAGTTCAAATCCAGCCTTAGCAAAAAGCAAAGTGCTAAGCAACTCAGTGAGACCCTGCCTCTAACTACAAAACACGGCTAGGGACGTGGCTCAGTGGTTGAGTGCCCCTGAGTTCAATCCCTGGTACTCCCCCCCCCCACAAAAAAGACCCTCTACAGTGTACACCTGGAAGCCTCTCTCTTCACCTATCTGAAACCTCTAGGCCCCCCAAGACTCCCCAACAAACTCAGACTGGGGTTCAGGGTATGGCCAGCTCAACCTCTCCACATCCTGGTTAAACCCACCAAATTAAGACAACTTCCCATCCTCACTCCTAGAAAAATAAATCTGAAATAATCTTGGGAAGGACCAACCCCTGAATGCCATGGCAAAGGGGCAAAAAATCTCCACCTTTCCAAAAAGAACAGTTGAATAACAAAAACTGTTATTAGCCCTGGACACGCGCCACGCAGCCGGCTTCACGAGCTGCCCAGCTTGCCTGGGCAAGTCCTCCCGAGACGCCCGCCGACGAGCCAGTTAGAACATCAAACATGACGCTCTTGGCACCGAACACCCGGACTCAAGGCACAGGAGAGAATCTTTCTTTTTCGTTTTAAAAACCTTGAGAAATCCCATTTCCCTCCTTTTTGTCACAAAAGGAATTGACACTTCTGACCACTTCCTCTGGTTTTTAGGGCCCCATCATCCACTCTCGAGTAAGTTATTTCTGTCACTCAGCCCAGTGTCTTGACCCTCACGCCCCTGAACACTTGGCCACCGTCCTCACCGTGAGCTGGACAAGGAGCACCACACATCAGCAGCTCGATCCACTCTTGGCTTTGGAGGGCAGACGCTCATGGGTTTAGCCATAATTCTGCGGGCAGCGCACGCTCAGACCTCACGCCCTATGATAGGGGTGACCACTGTTCCACATCCCCATCGGCTCTGGGCTCCCTCCTGGGCACCTCCCATGATGGGGTCCAAGAACGGTTGCGAATTCAGAGAAAGCCTGAGCATACAGTGGGAAGCCAGCACTTCATGGGGGAAAGAACATGTACCAGAAGCGGTTCTGGAAGGAAGTGCTCTTCAGAGGAAGCAGAGAAGCCTGGGGAGAAGCCCAGAGCTGTAACGTAAGGGGACAGGCAGGGCTTTGGGCCACGCTGGAGGCTGCATCCTTGGCCAAGAGCTAGGTCTGTGCAGAGCCCTGGAGCGAGCAGCTGCCACAGGGGCCCACTGGACCCCAACACCTGGAAGCAAAAGGCAGGATACCCTTGCCAAGGGCTCTTTCCCACCCGTGAGGGCAAGGGCAGCTCACAGGGCAGAAGAGGAGCCAGGCAGATGTCTGATCTCGCACGTGTGCACACACAGGCATGCCCGCACCCTCATACACACATTCACACACACTCTCTCCAGATCCTCGCCTTTAAGCCTCTGTGGCTCTGGCAGAGTGCCAACTCTGCTAATTGCATCAGACCCACCTTTCACCCCTCCCCACCTGCTGCAATTAGCCCTGATTCTCAGCTTCCTGCTGCTGGGGGTGAAGGCTGAGGCTGCAGCTCCCTCCTCCCAACTCCAACCCCGGAAGTGCTGGTTTCAGCGGTGCCTGTAGCAACCCAGGCCCTTCCTCTGGGGCTACAGGCTGTTGAGAACTTCAGCAGAGGGGGAACCTGAGCAGAGGGCCCACCCACACCCAGCCCCACACATGTGGCTTCTGGCTTAAGATCCAGCCCTCCCCACTGTGGTGAGGGTCCCCAACTCTCCCAGGACAGTGGGTCCCACCCAGGGTAAACCATCTCCCTGCACCCATTCTAGAGACTTGGCGTTGTAGAAAAAAGTTTCTCCAAGCAGCCAACGACCCAGCTGACGTGCAGTTTTCTGGGCCATCTTACACTGCGAGTCTGTTTCCTAAGCTGTAAAATGGGGCCAGCAGCTTCCTCCTAAGGACGTAGGAAGAAGTGAGGGCAGGCAAGGATGCAACTGACAGTGTCACATCTTGCAGAAACAAATCCTGCCTCCCAGGAGGTCTGGGAATGATGCAAACCACCACGGGTCCTTGGCCCCTGTTTGCTCCACCCCTGGCCATCAGCTGGACCACTGAGCTCATAAAATAGGTGCTAGGATGCCGGGCCTGTGGCACATGCCAGTGACTTGACTTGGGAGGCTGAGGCAGGAGGATGGCAACTTCAAGACCAGCCTCAGCAATTAAGCAAGACCCTGTCTCAAAAATAAAAGAATTAATTAATTTTAAAAGGTTGGGGATATAGTGCAATGGTAAAAGTGCCCCTGAGTTTCATCCCTAGTATCCCCCCCCCAAAAAAAAACCAAGCACTAGGGTCTGACAAGGCAGAGCAGGAAGAAGACACCTTTTGTCAAGGGTGGAAAAGGGACTTGTCTCTTCGGCTCCTGCCTCTACCCAGGTCCCATGAGGCCCCAAATCCCCAGGCCCTCCCAAGGCCGGCCCCTTCTCCACATCATTGCCTTTTAAAACTTCTTCTGGGCTGGGGGTGTAGCTCAATGGGGGAGTACTTGGCAGCATGTCAGAGGTCCTAGGTTCGGCCCCCAGAACCGAATGAATGAATGAGTGAGTTAACAAAATTCTCAAGGACTCTGGGATCCAGCAGTCGAGATGCACTAGCTGGCACTCAGCGCCTTGCCTCTGGTGGTCTCATCCTCCAGCCCCCCACAGACCCCCAACCTCCAGGCTGCTTCACATCCCTAAAGCTTTCCGATGCCACTCCACTCCAAGGGACACCCCCTCCAGTCTGGCCCCCTCAAGGTGCAGGTCAGCATCACCCTCAAGAGAAAGCTCTCCAGGGTCCTTGGCCCTTTCCGAGATGGGATGCCACACACGAGTCACAGCTGTCAGTTTGCCTGGCCCGTCTCCAACCTCACAGGACGGAGCACCCCAGACCTGGAGGGCAGCCTTCGGAACCAGGAGAGACAGGAAGAAAAGAACCAGGAGGTGCAGCCAGTCACACCCCCCAGAGCTTCCGCACCCTGCATTTTATCACTCTGCACACACCAGTGAGGGAATGGGGCCCGCAGACCTAGCCTCCCAGGTCACTTCCCCATGGCTCTCTAAAAACTTTAAACAGACTACACGGAAGCCACAGAAGAGCCTATCTGTTGTGTCCATGGGCAGACAAGGGGCCACTGCCCACACGGGACAGAACCCAGGCCTGGGGCTGGACCGCCCAGCACAGCCAGGTCCTGACCACCTGTGTCTCCACCCTCCAGCAGCCCTGCTACAGAGATCCCAGAACAGTGTCCAGGGCTCCCTCCCTCAAAGGAGGTTCACCCAAGTTGGCAAAAATCCAACTGGGGTGTAGCTCAAGGGCAGAGCACTTGCCTAGCGTGCAGGCTGCCCCAGATTCACAAAAACAAAACAAAACAAAAAGAAACAAATCAAGAAATACCTCAGGTCCTGGGGCTGGGGCAGGACAGGAACAACAGAGAACACTCATCTTAACAAATGCCCCTCAACCCTGCAGGGGCCAGCGGCAACCCGCCCAGAAAGAGAAAAGGCAAACAGAAAGGCGCAGGGGCAAGGAGGGGCAGAGGGCCTCCAAGCCCGCACGCCCTCTGACCCGGGAGCTCCCAGCCAGGGGTTCACCCCGGAAACAAAAGCACTGGCGGGGACACTGTGTGCCCTGGTGTGCCCGGCCATGTTCGCGGTGGCACTGTCTGTAACTCGGAAACAGAATCAACTCGTACAGATGAGAATGGAACAGCCACATGAAAAATACCACGCAGACACTGAAATTCACATTATAGAAGGACACTTAACAGCAGGGAGGTAAAAGGGGGCTGGAGACGCTGAGTGCTGAGACCACCCTCGGGAACACGTGCCCCCCAGGAGGAAAAGGCGGGAGGATGAAAGCTAACCAGGGTACCCCTCTCAGCCAGAGAGTGGATTTAATTTCCTTCACATGTCCTAAGCTTCAGTAAGAAAACATCTGTATCATCAGAAACACCATCTTTAATTTCCTCAGAACGGTGACACAAGCCACAAAATCAAGGCGAGGTCCTCCTCAGTAACCTTTGCCACCAGAGAGGAGAAGGCCACTTCCCCTCTGCCAACTCATCACTCTGCATTATTCCTGAAGCTGGTTCTGCCCGGGCGGCAGCAGGGCTCCTGGACTAGGTCCCCCTACCAGTCCCCGGCTCACAGCAGCCAGGGAGCACACGCCTAAAACCCTCCCCGCACAGCGTTCCCACCAACAATGTCAAGGCACACTTCCTTCCATTCTTCCTCTTGACAAAGGTCTTCAAACTGAGCGCACACATTTCCCAAGACAAGCCTCATCTGTGGCAGTCGCCCGTGCGTACCGACTGGACTGGCAAGGAAGGCCGGCCAACGTCAAAACCACGGCTGGTGGGGGGCATCAAAGCAGCCCACTACCATTTATGGAAGTTTGTCTAAAGTCACATAAAGCAGGGCTGGAGTGTGGCTCGGGGTGTGGCCCTGGATTCGGCCCTGGGTTCCCTCCCAGCTCTACAGGAAAACAAAATCACCCAAAGCAAAGCACGATCCATGTGCGCGTGTAAACGTGTGCAAACACAGGCACAGACAGCAACAGCATAACACGTGAACTGGACGCAACGACAGGAGGAGGAGTCAGAGGGTGGTGCCCAGAACTGGGCATGGTGGGGGGACACCGGGCGAGGGGTGGGTTCCTGACTGGCTCTGCTCTCAAGTGAAGCCACGTTAAGGTAATTATTCGAGGTTCTGAGGGGAACAACCTACACTTAGAAAAAGGTCAGATGAAAACGCACAGCTGAGCATGGAGAGAGCAAGCCGGGCGGGGCAGCCAGATGTCCAGCCAGCCTGCCCTCCCTCAAGGACTCTCATCCCCAGTCCTGCCTGATGCTTGTCCTGGAGCTGCTACCTCCCCCCACACACACACACCTGCCTGGCCAGCTTCAGAAAGCTCCCTCTCGCTCTTTCTGTTACTGCGGCGCGAGCAACCATGAGCAGCAAAGTCTCTGGCGACACCCTGTACGAGGCGGTGCGGGAAGTCCTGCACGGGAACCATCGCAAGTTTCTGGAAATGGTGGAGCTGCAGATCAGCTTGAAGAACTATGATCCCCAGAAGGACAGTGCTTCTCGGGCACCGTCAGGCTTAAGTCCACTCCGGCCCCAAGTTCTCTGTGTGCGTCCTGGGAGACCAGCAGCACTGTGACGAGGCCAAGGCTGTGGATATCCCCCACATGGACATGGAGGCACTGAAGAAGCTCAACAAGAATAAGAAGCTGGCCAAGAAGTATGATGCCTTTTTGGCCTCAGAGTCTTTGATAAAGCAGATTCCACGAATCCTGGGTCCAGGCCTAAATAAGGCTGGTAAATTCCCTTCCCTGCTGACACACAATGAAAACATGGTGGCCAAAGTTGATGAGGTGAAATCCACAATCAAGTTTCAGATGAAGAAGGTGCTATGTCTGGCTGTTGCTGTTGGTCATGTGAAGATGACAGATGATGAGCCTGTGTACAACATCCACCTGGCTGTCAACTTCCTGGTGTCATTGCTCAAGAAGAATTGGCAGAATGTCTGGGCTTTGTCCATCAAGAGCACCATGGGCAAGCCCCAGCGCCTGTATTAAGGCACATCTTAATAAATCCTAGTGCTACCATCCCTTAAAAAAAAAAGAAAGCTCCCTCTGGTCCCCTTCCTTTCCCTCCCCTCCTCAGATGGCTGGTGGGACCGGGCCTTCCCATCCAGGAACCAGGAGATGTGTAGGTGACGGAGAAGAGTCCCCTGGAGAATTGAGCTCCCTCTGCCACAGGAGGTTGGGCTAGAAGTGACTGAGACTCATTAGAAATGCTCTGACCAGGTGTGGGGGTGCTTATCACCTGGGGCTTGATAAAAACAGACTCCTGACCTCCGCGGCAGGTGTGAGGCCTAAAGACCTGCACTTCTAACAAGGCCCCCGGCTAGCTGGAACCACCGCTCTAGCCCACTGAGCAGCTGTCCTGTCTAGCAGCTAGGGAGCATTCAAAAATGCAAATTCCAGAGCCCTGACCCCAGCAGAGCCCAGGGCAGCAGGTCAGGAGGAGGAGTGAGACTGGGCTTATTGGTGGTCCTCAGGGTCCCAGCCACACTGTCCTACACCCCAGAAAAACGGCAAGAGCCCTTTGTTTCAGCAGACTGTCAGAGGTCAAGTTCAGCTTTCTTGCAAAAGAAGCCCATGTTCTTCAGGAGAGACCCAATCTTTCCAATGGCCCCTCCTCTACTGGGCTGCAGAAAAGGAAGTAAGAGCAGGGAGTAGAACAGTCTCTTGCAGGACAAGACCCAGGGCAGGTGGCAGAATGTGTCTGCCAAAAAGCTCCCAAAGGTGAGTCCTACCCACTGGGGCAACCTCTCCCCCACCCCACCCATCCCAGGCATTCCACCTTCCACTGGGGAGGCTAAGCGGTCCTCTGGGAAGTGTCTGTGGTATTCCCCTGCGCAGTCAGCCAGGTCAGGGGGACAGGGGAATGGCAGGATATGCAATTGTATATATGGCAGGGCCACAATGACATAAAACAAAAACCATTCACTCGAGAACTGAGAGGAAGCACTAAAAAACGGTCACAGTGATTGTCTCCCAGGAACAGGGGTGGGCTCGGGGGTGGTTTGGATTTCTGGCTACTTATTTTCTAAGCTATTCATAAAGAGGACGTGCAACTTCCACCATGAGAACTGAACTTTATTTTGCCATAAATCGGAAAGAAAAGATACACAGCAGAACACTGTCCACTCTGAACACACAGGGCCCTGAACACGCGCGTCTTGCTGGGTTGGGTTTCTCCAAGCGAGCAGGCTGGGAGGCAGTGACCATTTGGGCTCCCTTTTGCCAACACACACACCAGCCCTACCTTCAAATAGCCACCAGGGCAGAGGGAGGAGAACTGGGGTGCAGGGTCCTCTCTCTCACTTCCCAGTCCTTCTGGGCCCAAGTCTGGACTGGCCTTTGCTTCCTTCATGTGATCATTTCACGTCTTCTGTGGCTCTACACAGCACCAAGAGCAGCAAACTGCCTCTCAAACAGACACTATCTGCCCTGGGTCCAGCCCAGACCTGGACCTCAGAGCAGCTGGCCACCAACAGCATGAGGCCTGCACAGCACCGGTATGGCCTGAGGGCTGCACAAGAGCTGGGCACTCCACACGGTTCTTGAAGGGCTGCGGAAACCCCACCTCTGCCTGAGCACTGCACAGCTGCTGGAGGAGACGCTTCCCCCTACCAGGCACACCTGGGCCAGAGAGCACCTACTAGAGTGTGCCGCTGGCTCTGGCCAGCCCTGCAGCCCCTTCTGTACCCTGACTTCACGTCTCTCTCATGTCCACATCCTGCCCAGCTTTGAGTCATCTGAGAAAAAAAAAATGTTTTTTTTTTTTTTTTGGTACCAGGGATTGAACCCAGGGGCGCTTAACCACCAAGCAAAATCCCCAGCCCTTTCTCATATTTTTGAGAGGCAGGGTCTTGCTGAGTTGCTGAGGCTGGGTTTGAATTCTCAATCCTCCTGCCTCCCAAGTTGCTGGGATTATAGGCATGGGCCACCGAGGCCAGCTCATCTGAAATTTGATAAGCCGCCTTCATCCAAGTAGCCAGAAAATGCTGACAGCATCAGAACAGGATGCTCCTGCACCTCCTGGCTCCAAGAAGCACTCCCGACCTCCCTCCACCCCCCCAGGCTGGACTGGGGTCTCCTCTCCTGAACCTCAGCACCATCTGCTCTCAGGCACCTGGCACAGCACCAGGAGGGACTGCTCCCCACACACAGCACCTGCACACAGGGCCACGCCCCGAGCACCTGCTAGACGCCAGTGCAGCCCCCAGAGCTCTTGCCCCAGATGCCAAGTTACAGGCAACACAACCGCCTTGGCCCAGTGGGCACAGGGAGGCCTTAGCTGCGATGCCCCTGCCTACCGCATGTCTAGCCAGAAGATGGCTCCCACGGAAAAGGAAACAAACCCACTTTGGTTCCCAGAATGAACTCTGGGGCCTCCCCCCTGAGCACCAGTCTCCTCCTCAGTCCTCTGTAACTAAAGGACACACTGGTTTGAAGCTCCCAAGGTGATGCTCAAGGAGCTGAGTGCTAGGAACAGGTCTCAGAGCAGGGCTGGCCCTGGACATGCTGAAACCTGGCATGAATCTGTCAGAGGCTTGTTCTTGAGCTGAGGTTCTCATACCATTCCCCTGGGGTCCTAGGAGGAGAAGAGGCCACTGTGACTGAGCAGAAAGCACTTGGTCCCCCAACCCCCAAGACAACCAGAGTGAATACCCCTTCACCTGGGGCCTCAAGAAAAATCACACAGGGAAGAGAGTTTCATCGCTAAGAAAAGGCTCGAGGACCAGCCTCCCGAGGTCCACGGCTGCAGTCCACTTCCCATCGCTGCCAGTCATGCAGAGATCACGTACTTGGTCACAGGTTCTCGGCTGGCCCTCCGAAGGCTGGGGCAGACCCTCCGTCAGCCTGCCTCACCCCTCAAGCACGCTGATCAGACCCAGGGGCCTCGGGAAACGCCTTCTCCTCCGAAGCCTGGCGCCCCAGCTGGCCACCTGGAGATACACCGGCCCCCCTTCCTGGCCCCTGCACAGCCCAAACGTGGTCCCTTCTCCCCGTCCACCCTTGTATGGCTCCTCTAAGAGTCACAGAGCCAGGCGCACGGACAAAAATCCCCTCCCAGCAAGTTCCCAAGCTGAAGACCGAGGTTCCCTGGGCCTTCACAGTAAGGGGCGCGAACCCACCCACTGCGCTGAGTCAAGCCGGGCAGCAGCTCGCCCTCCACAACGCCCACAGGAGGAGCTCCAGGAGGAGGCCCGCCCTACCTGGTAGTAGGTCTTGATGCTTCTCACCAGGATGGTCAGGTTCTGGATGCGAAGGTTCACGTCGTTGTTGACGTGCCTGTTGATGCGCTGATTGGTTGGCCGGGGGTCTCTGTGGGAAGAAACAGGACAGTGGAAATCGCACCTCCTGGCCCGTGTCACACTTCCTTCCCCAGTCTCGACCACCCTTCAGACCTCTAGTCCCCTGAGCCTCATTAGGCCCTGTTGCCTATGAGGTTGTGACAGTGCAGTTCAAGTCAAATCCTAACTGCCAGGGCCAAGCCAGGACTCTGGGAGAGCCTCCCCTTCCCACTGCCCACCCAGGCATTGGGCCACCGCGGCCCTCATCAGGCTGCTTCCATCCCTACTGTTATTGGCACCATAAGGACAGTCACACGTCAATGCAGACCCACTGTCACACTGTATAAAGATCAATAACCTACGCTGGGCCCAGTGGCACACCCAGTGGCCTGGAATCCCGTCAACATGAGAGGCCGCAGCAGGAAGATCCTAAGTTCAAGGCCAGCCTCACCAACTTAGGGAGACCCTCAGCAACTCAGCAAGACCCTGCCCCTCAAAATAAAATATAAAGAGGGCTGGGCATGCAGCTCAGTGGTAAAGTGCCCTGGGGTTCAATCTCCAGTGCCAAAAATAAATAAAATAAAAACTAAGCAAAGTAAGTTAAATATAAAAAAAAATAAGAAACATGATTATGTCTAGAAACTGATATACCTAGTCTATGGCACTGCACAGTGTACAATGCACCCATGAGAAACGCTAGGAGGCAAGTCACCCCTGTGGGGACCCCCCCAAGAGTCGTTTGTTTTCCAACCTCAGGCAGCGGGGAGATCTGGCCAGGACGGAGCTGGAAGGCTACACCCCGTGATCTGGAATCTCTCCCATCTACATGCAGGGCCTCTGTGTCGGCCAATGGCTCGGTCTAGGGGCCAGATTCAGCGCCCACCTTCCTCAGCTGCCCTGCTTTTCCTGACAAAGGCTTCCCCTCCAGTCCCTGTCCCAAGTCACCTCCAAGGACTGACATCTAACTCGAAGCCCGCCTGTGGGGTTTCATCTGTCATCCACACGCAATGATAAAAGCGCAGGGCCTCCCGGGGGCTGGTGTGGGGAGTCGAGGAAGAGAGTCTCAAGCCGACTGGCTCCTTTAAAGCCAGCAATTAATGGAAAATTGAGGAATAGAAGGGAAAAACCCTACACATCAAAATCATGTCAAATGTCATTGGAAGTACAATGCTTTTTTGTAACACAAGCTGTATAAAGTTCAACCTTTAAGTAAATATTTGACACATACATGGTGCGTCTCGGCAGTGTCCAGAGCCTGCAAACCCTTCACGTGCCGTAACCAGCCATGGACTTATTCAGTCATCCTATATCTGCTAAAACCACCACACTGGGGCAACCAGAAGACCTCTTTCTAATTGTCATTGTCCTGCACAGTGATGGAGTCTGGCCAAGTCATTTACATGTTCCACGTTTCTCCTAGAGCCATTCATTACGGAGAAAATAAAGGTTTACAGTTCCATTGAAATTAATTTAGGAAAAGAGGTGGCATTCAGAATTTAACCACAAAGGCATTTCAGCTACAGAGTGTTCTAGCATTTCAAAATAATTTTCTTCCAGGTGCAATTCTCCTCCCTTGACTGTAGCTACCTTAAGAGATGAGAAGCGATTCCATAGCGACAACACGCTGCTTAACAGAGCAGCGCTCAGAGAGCAAGCAGGGCTTTTACTGCCGTACCGCTACTGCAGTACCAGATCCGTGTAAGGCAGACAGGGCCACCCCAGAGTGCCAGGGCCCAAAGCTCGGCATTCACTGCACAAATCCTCCATGCGGGCAAAGGCACTGTGAGCATCCAGGGCCAGGGACCCAGGTGTCCCTCACATCACATCACGGCTGCCTCAGACCGTCCCTGCTTTCGTTCTCCCCAATTCTGGGAAGAAAGAACTAATTGAAACACCATTCCAAGGAAACCTTGACATTTGCTGTATGACTAATTAGACTAATTACTGTGATCATTAGTACTCCCTCATTTAACTAAAGCTTTCGGGTGAAGAGAGGTTATTAGGAAACAAATGAAGACCAAAGGCTCCACCCTGGTGAAGGAAGCCGGGTTCCACCCACCCAGCACCCCCACAACTCCCACCTCTCTGGGCTGCACAAAGTGGGAGCCAGAGGCACGGACAGATTGCAGTCCAGGCTCCAAGGCCGGCCACAATTCTCTGGGCCTCAGTGTGCTCATCTGCAAAATGGCCACAGGATCCTTCCAGCCCTGAAGGACATCATTCCATGAAGCCACGGCTGGTGGCCAGTCTGGACTGGGCTTCTATGCCAGGAAAATCAGGTCATAGCTACCGCACCACGCCCCCAAAAGCTGCCACTAACTAAGCAGAGATCTTTTACACCACGGCCCCAGGACATAAAAACCCTAGTGCTGCAATAGGACCTCAGAGGACAGGAAAGAGACACATCCGTGGGGCAGCTGGCCCAATGTTGGGGAGTTCCAAGTTCAAGGTGTGGGGCCCCCAGGCCCTCAACTGCATAAAAATTTCTAACTAGAAAAAAGGAAGTCAACTCTAAAAGAGAGTTAGAATTTAGGATTACAGCAACCTTGTCCCCTCCTTAGGGAAAGCCAGTGTTTAAGTTTTGGAAACATTCAAGAGACTTCCCAAATTTAAGCTGAGTCAAAAAACTGTGGGGAGTCAGGTGCAGTGGTGCAGGCCTGTAATCCCAGCGGCTCAGGGAGTTCAAAGCCAGCCTCAGCAACAGCAAGGCACTCAGCAACTCAGTGAGACCCTGTCTCTAAATAAAATACAAAATAGGGCTGGGGATGGGGCTCAGTGATTGAGTACCAAAAAAAACAGTAAGTGGATGTGGGGAAAAAGGCACACTCACACTGCTGGTGGGACTGCAGATTGGTGCAACCAATATGGAAAGCAGTATGGAGATTCCTTGGAAAACTTGGAATGGAACCACCATTTGACCCAACTATCCCACTCCTCAATTTATACCCAAAATACTTAAAAACAGCATAGTATAGTGACGCAGCCACATCAATGTTTACAGCAGCACAAGTCACAATAGCTAAATTGTGGAACCAATCCAGATGCCCTTCAATAGATGAATGGATAAAGAAATTGTGGTATATAAACACAATGGAAGATTACTCAGCATTAAAAGAGAATAAAATCATGGCATTTATAGGTAAATGGATGGAGCTGGAGAATATTCTGCAAAGTGAAGTAAGCCAATCCCAAAAAACAAAGGCCGAATATTTTCTCTGATATGTGGATACTGATCCATACTGGGGATGGGGTTGAGGAGCAGGGGAGGAATGGAGGAACTTTAGATAGGGCAAAGGGGAGGGAGGGGGATGGAGGAGACAGTGGAATGACATGGACATCATTACCCTAAGTACATAAATGAAGACACAAATGATGTGACTCTACTTTGTGAACAACCAGAGACAAGAAAATTTGTGCTCTATATGTGTATTATGAATTGAAATACATTCTGCCGTCATGTGTAACAAATTAAATAAATAAATAAAAATTGTGGGGGCTGGGGTTGTGGCTCAGTGGTAGAGTGCTTGCCTAGTATGTGTGAAGCCCTGGGTTCAATTCTCAACACCACATATAAACAAAACAAAGGTATAAAAAATCGAATTGTTAAAGTTTGGATTGGGCAAAGGGGAGGGGAGGGGAGGGGTCATGGGGCAGGAAAGACGGTGGAATGAGGAGACATCATTACCCTAGGTACAAGTATGACTGCACAAATGGTGTGACTCTACATTGTGTATAACCAGAGAATTGAAATGTTGTGCTCTTATCTGTGTACAACGAATTGAAATGCATTCTGCTGTCATGTATAAGTAGAACCAATTTTTTTAAAAAATTGTTTAAAAAAAAAAGAAGAAGAAACTATGGATTTCCAATAGAGATGTCTGCAGTATATCACAGGTTTAAAAAAAAAAAAAAAAAGAAGATGATGTAGCATGTGCCCATATGCATATAAAAATCAATACACACTTTACACATCTGGGAGGAACCAGAATATTAACACTGCTACTGCTACATCACAAAATTATAGATGATTTTTACTCTGTTCCTCTGTATGCTCCTATTCTCCTACAGTGGACATAAACTTTTTATGTAATTTTTAAGGACTCAAAGCCCTCTTGAAGATTGTTATTTATGTGCTACAACCAAAAAAGGAAATTACTGGGCGGGGATGTAGCTCAGTGGTAGAGCACTTGAGGAGGCCCTGGGCTCCATCCCCAGCACCATGGAAAATAAAAGGGGTGGGAGGATTGCTTACATTCATTCCCAAGAAAAAACCTTTTTGTTCCACCATTTTTGCACAACACAAACTCATTCACTCAACAGGTATTTGCCCTTTTATCCTTGGCTTCTGCATCTGCAAAATGGGAATATGAACTCCTCTGGGAGGCACTGGGGGTGGAAATTAGCCTTTAAATGCTTTTTAGAAGCTGAAGAAACTCCTCATTGGCCTAAGGATGCGTCCAACCTCCGAATAATTAATGTATTACCCTGAATTTTGCAGCTAGCACCAAGAGTCAGAAAGGAACCTGAACAAAGAATTGAATTTACTGCCATCCACGTGGGGGCACAAGCTCCCAGCCTGAGCCCCCAGTTTCCCGCTGCACTAGACATCCAAACCATTGGCACCTCCCCTCATGGCACAGCTGCACAGGGGCATACATGAGCACATGCACACAAACCAAGCTCCCGGCCTCCTGAGGACCACAGTGACTGACATCTGCCGTCGGACATTTATGAATGCATCATCTTATTTACTCCTCCCTAACCTATGATCTACCACCCCTTTATCACTGATCAGGAAACTGAGACTCAGAAGGTTAGAGTAATTTGTCCAACCTAACAAAACCAGTAATGGCAGGATAACGATAAGAATTCATCTGCCGGACGCTAAGGTCAAGGCTCTAAAGCAATTTCCTACAAAAGAATCCAAACCATATCCAAAGTGAATCCATCCTTGCCCACAGAAGGTGCTTACTTAGGACCTAGTCACAGGCTCTCCAGGGCATCCCCTGCCAGGCCACTGAATGTCACACTCTCATTCAGGAACTTTCCTGTACCTGGGCCTCCCCTGAAAGCTGAGCCCATAGGGCTTTCCTGCTTCTAGGTGACACTGATGTCACCAGGAGGACAGGGCCAAGAGACTACTACCACAGCCTTCTAGGGTTGCCAGAGACAATGGCCAGGTGCGGTCACGTGACCCCACCTCTAACCAGCCTCCAGATGGCTCCAGAGTGTTAGGTAACAGCCTCTTATCTGCCACCCCCTGTGCAACCCAGCCAGCAAAACTGCTCTGCCATTTCCTGGGGCCCACCAACTTGGGGGGCATTTATCAGAGCGGACCAGCTCACGGTCTTGGGCTCCCAGCACAGGAGATAAGGCTTACCTGTGCCTTAGCCTGACATTTCTCCACTTGGCAGAGGGAAAACTGAGGCCCTGCTGAAGTACAGAATCGGATGTGGGGCCAGGCTTTCTGCCCAGGTCCAACTTCACTTCAGACCTCATCGGGAGAGAGCTGAGGCCGAGAATCCTACGGCCCTTTAGGGACTGAGAATATGGGGGAAAGGCAGACTGAAACACAAACTCTAATGGGGAGCCTCTGATCTTTTCTGGACTGTAACGGAGCAGGAGCCCTGGGCCCAGAGCTGGCACAGCGTCTCACAAGAGCCAACAACCAGCGCTCCACGGAAGAACTGTACTTCCCAAGTTACAGATGGGAAGTGGAGGCACCAAGTGGCATGTCCCATGTCACACTGCTAGCAGGAAAGAGACCTAGGGTTCAAACCCAGGCTGGCCACCTAGGCTGTCCAATAGTGGGGCATGAGTTCTACTTACTTAACTTCTATGGTCCTGGGGATTGAACCCAGGGCCTTGCCCATGCTAGGCAGATGCTCTACCACTGAGCCCGAGCCTGAGCCCCAGCCCCTATTTCTTAATAAACCACAGTAACTTTTACAGAGTGAAATGGTGTTCTTTTTTTTTTTTTCCCTTGGTAACCAGATCGAACCCAGAGACACTTAACCATTGAGCCACATCCCCAGCCTTATTTTTTATACCGAGATAGAGCCTTGTTAAGTTGCTGGGGCTGGCCTCAAACTTACAATTCTCCTGCTTCAGCCTCCAGAGCTGGGATTACAGGTGAGCGCCACCAGGCCCTACAGCTGTTTTAAGTCGCAGTTTGAGGCATTTAGGAAAGTAAAATGTATTCTAAAGATCACTTCAAACACCCCCCACCCCAAAGGTCCCAATTGGCAACCACTTCCAGACAGACTCTGACCCCTGTTCCCCAAGTAGGACACCTTGTGCTGCTGGGGTCCTGTGCCCACCCACTCTCTCCGCTGTCCTCCTTCTGGAAAGCCTCTCATCCCCTTCCTCACGCCTGATCCAGCTGGAGGGACCCAGGAGAGCTACAAGCACACCAGGTTCCCACTTCCAGAATGATCACCTTGGCTTATCGCAGAGGAAAAAATATCATTGAAAACTGCCAGGGGAGGGGAGCAGCCCTTCAGCCCCATTTAGCCGCAGGCCAAATGCGAACAAGTGATGAGCTGGCATTTCTCAAAGGAATGGTCCAACAGGCTTTCCTGATTTACAAGCAAGTGGTAAACGCTTCAGGAATTCCAAAGGTCAGGGAAGAAAAGAGAAACAGTCCTGGGGCTTTTGTTCTCCCGGGCTGCCAGGGGGGAAAGCTGAATGAAAAGGAGGCGACGCTGCTGGTTTTTTTAAATTAAACAGTCTCAGGCTCACTTGGGTAGGGACAGGTTGAAGTTTGGTCATGACACCAATGAAACCCAGCAATCTGGGGAGTCCAGCAGAATGTGGGGAGGACTGCTGTCCCAGGAAAACTCATTTCATCAAGGTTCTCTGAGAAGCTCAGCCAACACTGACAACAGATGCGTCTTTTTAGAAGCTAATCAAATACTGAAGACCGGTGAGATTAGAAGCACCTTAAAAATATTTTAAGATGGCAGGGTTTCTCCCACAGCATGACACCAAATGACAAGAAAACAAAAGAAACAATGTAACAGGAAAATGTTTTGAACAGACCTTTTTAGGTAGAATCTATTACCTATCTTTTATTTGTATCTTTCTGGATATGCCAAAGCAAACTGTCCATTCTCCTTCGCTGGCCACAAATGAAGCTGATTCCCAGTAGCTACTGGATTTATGCTCAAGTATGACAACGCACTCGTTCATAGGTAAGGAGGTAAGAGTAAGGAGCTGACCCACAGAGAACATCAGGGTGTTTCATTCTGCTTCAAGTGACTGTGAATCACACTGACTCTCAGTTCCAATATGTTCCTTGCAGCTTCTGAGTTAAAAACAGAATGCAGCTGTAGGAGCCAACACCTACATTGTGACAGGCTGTCAATCAAATGCAGACAGGCTCTGAAGAACTCAGCAACAGGAAAGGATGTGGTCAGACATATACACTAGCAAGTCAACTTCTACCAAGACCTTGCTTAAGTCGCATGCTTCCAAACAAACAGTTCCCTGGATCCAACTCCCTGTGCAGCTCCTAACTCTAAATCCATTTCATGCAAAGGGACTTAATCAACTGCACTTGCTCTGGAATCAACTGAAAAAGGAAACCCAAGGGAACTCAGGCAGAGTCCTAACCTAAAGTGAAACTTAATAGTCACACTAGGATGCTCTCAGCCCACCCCTGACACTTCCTGTAACAAGACACTCTCCGTTACAGTTCAGTGCCCCCCAAAAGAAAAGGGGCTTTTTCATTTCATTGCTCAAACCACAGTTAAGTCCTTGAGTTTGAAGTCAATCGCACTATCTACACCTCCTGAATGACAGTCCACTCCAAATTTCCTTCATCCAACAAGCAGCCAGAGCACAGTCCTGGATGGAAGTCTTTACACAACCAAGAAAGCTATAAAAGCGCCCTGTAACACTGTGATATGGGTGTCCCTCCAACAGGCAGCCCCTCCCTAGCCACCTTGCATTCCACATTTACAATCTTAAACTTCTACAGCATCATCCTTCCCCTCTTCTCTGAAGAAGGCAACTTACATTTGCAACATGATTTGGTTCAAAAGGATGCCGTCCACTAAATCCATATACAGACTCAAGTTGTCCTGGTTGCTGCTTCCAAACGAGCCAAAAGTTTTCACCTGCCGGGAGGTGGAAGAGCAGAGAAAAGAGAAAGGCAGGAAGTCACTCAAGGGCACAAAACACCGAACGCTCCTCGGGCAAAGGCGGTTGGGTTGGTGTGGACAGAAGGGGATCACCCACGCCCCTGCACACTTCAGCAGGCACCGAGCCTACCTACTCTTCTCCCAGGGCCTCTGTCCCCTCGCCACTCCGGGCAACGGCGCGAGGCAGGAGGAGGAAAACTTCCTGGGCACTTTTCTCCAGCGTCCGAGAGCGCGGAGGATAAGGGGGGACTTTTCAATAAATTTCTCACGTCTCAGATCCACTGGAAAGCAGTGCGCCCACCCAAGCCTGTTCACGTTCCCACTTGGCGTCCCCCATTCCCCACCCGTCACCGCCACCCACCGGCTGGTCTAGGGGTTCAGAAACCCACCAGGGTATTTTGCGGAGAGCAAGCAGGGTCCGTTTCGGGAAGGACCACTCGGACCCCGTCGGCCCCGGGGCCGCCAGCCCAGCGCCCAGCGGGAACAGGTGTACCCGCTCCGCCCCTGGCCCAGCCGCGAGCGCGCAGCCCAGCGCCCCCGAACTGCAGGACGCCCAACCCCACCCCGGCCGGCGGCCACCTGCTGTGTCCCTTGCGTCCGGGTGGGCACCCCGGCCCGGCAGGAGAGGAGCCAGGGTACCAACAAAGGGGCGGGGAGGCGGCGCACTCACCCAGGTCACCAGCGGGCTCTGTAGGAAGAGCTCCATGAGCTCCGAGACGGTCACGTCCATGCTGAGGCTGCGCCCCCCGGCTCCGCGCCCCGCGTCCGCGTCCCCCGCGCCGCGGCACAAAGCGGCTCCGGCAGCGAGCGGCGGGCGCGGGGCTGCGGCGGCTCGCGCCCGGGAGACAAAGGCGGGGCGCGCGAGCCCACGTTCCGCGGCTCCGGCGGCCCCGCGCCCCGCCCGGGGCTGGGGGAAGGGGAGGGCCCGCCGCTCGGGGAGGAACAATGCGGGCGGCCCCGCCCCTCGGCAGCCCTGGGCGGCCGGCGCGCCGCCTCGCGGTGCCTGCTCCCGAGCCCGGCGCGGGGAGCCTGCGCTGGGCGCCGGCGGCCCGCACGCGCGCGGATTTGGGAGCCCCGGGCCCGGCTCCCCGCACGTGGTCCCCGCCGAGCGCAGCCGTCCCGCGCGTAGGGCCACAGCACGTGGCGCCTCCCTGCGCGCGTGCGCCTGCGGCTGGCCCCGGACGCCACGTGCTGGCTTGGGGCGCGTGGGCACCGGTGCGCGCTGGGAGCTGGACGCCTGCCCTGCGAAGCCGCCGCGGGCCGCGGCACGCACGCGGCGCAGGGTCCCGGCAGGTGCAACCCCCAGATGCTACCTAGAGGCCCCGCCCAGGCTCGTGGCTGGAGAGCCGAATCCGCGCCCCTCATGGCTGTACCAGGCGCCAGAAAAGTGCCGGCGACCACGGGGTGCTGAGGTTGGCCCAGGGGCAGGTGGGGCGGGGCTCAGGCCCAGAGGCCCAAGGAGGAAACTTTATGTTGAGTTTAGACTGTAAAAGGGCTGCCTCTTGAGCCCCACCTGTGCCACCTTCCGGGCCACCTGCCTTCTGGAAGTTCCTGCAGGAACCCGGGGATGTGGTCGCACAAACCTGGCCACACCCCGGCAGTGACTCTACCCACCCTTCACCCTCCAAACCACCACCACCTTGCCACTCAGTGGAGGGCAGCCAGATACCAGCCCTAGGTGCATAGCAGTTGACAGGGTACAGAAAAGGGGGCAAGGCTCCCTAGTTGGATGGAAGGAAAGCCCCAGGGCGGGATCCCCATGCTGAGACAAAAGCGGTGCGAGACAAGCGGAGCGAAGATCAAGGCTCCAGGGCCTTAGTTACAGGCTAGTCTTTGCCACTTGATCACAACCTGTAATAATTTTCACACCACTACCCGGTCCTTGTTCAACCACAATATACGAATTGAATCCTGACTGTAAACCGTTTCTCGCCGGAGTCAACTGGCAAGAGGTTGACTTGAAGCGCCTATCATAATGCTCAGCAAGTATACAGAAGGCACTCAATCGCTGCCGATTGGCTTATTAGTCATTTTTGAAAGTTGGCCCCGTCAAGTGTTGAGGCTGCGACATCTGCTGGTGACCTGTGGCATTACGGCCCAGTTCTGGCTGTGAGTGTGTGAGATGGTGGCCAAGTTCCCAGTGTCTAAGGTGTGGAAGGCCCGGTACCAGAACACACGGACACTGCGGAGGCACCAAAGTTTGAGGACTAGGTGGTTGGGGCAGGGGGTGACGGCGTGCATCAGAAATTCATTAGAAGAGTTCCTTGATTGTCCATAAAGAAATTCGGTTAGGTCTGGGGATGTGGCTCAAGCGGTAGCGTGCTCGCCTGGCATGCGTGCGGCCCGGGTTTGATCCTCAGCACCACATACCAACAAAGATGTTGTGTCCGCCGAGAACTGAAAAATAAATATTAAAAAAAAAAAAAAAAAGAAATTCGGTTAGAAAACACGTGTGACGTGCATCCAACATCCATCTTCTTAGCAGTAAGCGGTGCCAATTGGCCAGTGTTTTTTCATCCTAACCTCAACCATTTTTTTAGGTTATTTATCTAATAAGCATACTCTTTTGCACTAAGAAATGCATTGGACAAATGGTTTGTGACAGTTCCTGCCACAGTCTGGCTGGGCACAAATCACCAGCCGCCACAAAGCACTTGTATCTTCAAACAGGAAGCTTTATTGCCCTATTGCACGAACTCCACCAGCACTCCACGCACACTCCCCTAGAACACTCTCAACCTCCACCGGGGTCCTTGAGAACTCCAGGGGAACTTCAAAGTAGCTGCCCCGAGGCAGCAAGAGCCGCCCTATTGCCGGACAGTAAAGGTCAAATATACAGTTGAATACAGAGCTTAACATAACCATCATCATCTCAATGGCTCCATGGCGCCACCTCTCAACCACTCCCATGCCATGCGTCATCCTGACTCAGCTGTGGCCCTCAACAAGTTGAAGACATTTCCCATCATGGTGTGGGAATTTTTCCCTGGGGACATTGGCAGTCTCTGGGCCACAGGCACCTCAGGAATTTCTCTTCCGGCTCAGTTAGCTGTGTTGGTTCATGACCATAGATGTGTCCAGCACCATTCCCTGGCGGGGCTGCTTCACCCAGATCAAAAGGATTTAATCCACTCCCTTGTTCTCTGTGAGGTGGCTAGAAGGTGAACTGGATGTGCCCAGGTTACATGTTGAAAGACTTCAAAGGACAGGGTGACCTGGGCCCGTTATTTCTTATAAGCCTTTTAATCTGTGAAATCAGAATAAGAATATTATTCCTTTGCTTCATAGGGTAAATTTGAAGTTCAAGGTGATGCATAAAAAGGGGTGTAAATGCTGGGCACCGAGGCACATGCCTGTTATCCCAGCAGCTCAGGAGCCTGAGGCAGAAGGATCACATATTTGAGACCAGCCTCAGCAATTTAACAAGACCCTGTCTCAAAAAATAAAAAGGGGTGAGGATGTGGATCAGTGATAAAGCGCCCCTGGGTTCAATCCCCCACCCCATGCCAAAAAATAAAAAAAAATAAAGAAGAAGAAGAAGTAATACTTGTAGTTGTTGCAGTTGAGTAGATATTTTAGGTTAGTCACAAATGTCCTTATTCTTTAAATGGCCAGTTCTCAGTTGGATTCATTTAACTTTGTCATTTCACTTTGAGATTTAAATTAGACTTTTTAAGAATACATTCCTGGGGATATAGCTGCATAGTAGAGCACTTGCCTTGCATGTACAGGCCCTGGGTTCAAACCCCGGCACCACAAAAAAAAAAAAAAAAAGAAAGAAAGAAAGAAAAGAAAAACATTTCTGCATAAATCAGTGTAAAATAATGAAACAAACCTATAACAAATATTATATTCTATGATGATTTTATATTCTGTTACAGGTTTGACATTTTAGAATATTCTTAAAATATTGAAAAAAGTTATTATCGTGAAATTCAGGAACAAAATTAAAGATTTGAAGACTTTGGAGATGTAAATGCATAAAAGAATATCTATGTTCCAGTCAATTCTTTTAAAGAATAGGAAATAATACATTAAAACATGGAAATATGGAAATATGTAATATTGAAAAACAATATGCTCAAGTAAACATACTTCTAACCATTTTCTTCTGCCTGTCACTTCCTCTGAAAGATACAGGTTGAGCCATATGAAATTGCTGGTTTTGTCAAACTTTGGCCTATAAAAATTACCATTTCAAATGGTTCAACCTAAAGACTAACAGTAATTTACAGTGAATACTTACTGAGTACTTATTCTTTTAGTCAGCATTCGAAATATTTTACTCATTTAATAATCACAACAACCCTAGGTGATAGGTACCATCATTATTCCTATTTTAGAGTTAGTCTATACTACAAATGGATGCTTTATTACTGGGTAAGTGCCAAACATTGTGATAAGCACATTGAACAAGACATGAAACTGTACAAGAGGCCCTGGCTTCTAGCCCTGGCACTGCATATGCGCACACAGACACAACACAAATCTTGTTATGGTTTGGGTATGAGGTGTCCCCTGCAAAGTTCATGGTTCATGTGTTTGGGGTCTCTCTCTCTCTCTCTCTCTCTCTCTCCCCCCCCCACCCCCCTTCTTGGCTGCCATGGGCTGAGCAGCTTCCCTCTGCCCTGCTCTTCCACAATGATATTCTCCCTCATCTCAGATCCGGAATAATGGAATCAGTTGACCATGGACTGAATCTCTGAAACTTTGAGCCTGAAATAAACTTACCCTCCTATAAGTTGTTCTTTCAGGTATTGGTCATTTCATTGATCACCCCCAATGAAAAGTTGACACAAACTCTCAAAAAAGAGTAAGAAATAAAAACAAAGTTAAATCTTCAGCATTTTAATAGCTACCTACATATTAATAAAAATGATTAAAATGGGGGGCTGGGGGTACCACTCAGTGGTGGAGAGCTCATCTTATATGTATAAAGCCCTGGATACAATCCCTGGTAGTGAAAAAAAATGCAATGATTTATTATAAAGCTGCATTATTAGATGAGACAATATAATATAATTTTGCATGAGAAAGGCTTACACAAAATCTGAATAGAAAACGTATCTGTTTGGGGCCAGCAGATCTTTGGGTCTGAGTCCTGGCTCTGCCCTGTTGGCAGTGTAACTCAAAATAAATTTCTTGGCTGCAATTGCAGCCCTGGTTTCCTGTCTGCACAATTTGGCTATTACTGTCAATCTCCCAGGGCTGTGGTGAGGACTAGGAACCCTCTAGGTAAAGTGCCTGGCATAACCTAAATGATTGCTAAAATTACTAAATCATTAAAATTACTGAAGCACTTGATATTTTTTCAAAGCATCCTCATGTAAATGAGATCCTTGTTTATCACAGCATTTCAACAGAGAAGACAGGTTGATTCATGTGATCTATCTAAATTTTCTCAGCCAATTTGGGACTAGGTTGAGCCGAGAATTCCAAGCAGGTCCAGGCTCTCTCTTGCTGACTACACATTCTGAGACAGGGGCCATGCTCTGAAGCCATGTGTTGGCTCAGAACTGTGTTCCCTGGAACATAGTGAAGGCTAGGTGGCCCTGACTGTGAGAGCCCTGGGAGGTACAACACAGACGTCGTGCTTCTAAATGATCATTATTACGTTGCTGGGATTTTTTGAGACAGGGTCTTACTATGTTTCCTGAAAGAATTCCCCACGCAAAGACACTTCGCCGGGAGAATTCCAATTTTATTGCAAAAAGCAGTGTGCTTATATAGAACTAAAGGGGAGATGGTAGGGTTTAGATAAATGGCAGGCAACCCGTTTATTGGCAAGTTCTTTCAGATATCAGCTCCGGAGCCCAGGAATTAGTTCTCATTGGGGCTAAGGTTCCCCGCCAGCGAGATTTGAAATTGGCGCCGGCGGGAGAGTTCACACGGGCGGGAACTTTTCGCGCCACTGCAGAAAAGAAGAAGGTAGGAAGAAGAGGTGCTTAGGCGCCATGTTGGGGTTTTTTTCTCTGGGGTATGGCTGCCGTTTATACTTTTCCCAACATTTCCCAAGTTGGCCTCAAATTTCTGGGCCCAAGTAACCTTGCACCTCAGCCTCCGGAGTAGCTGGGACTTTGGGTACATGCCACCATGTCCAGCTATGAAGCATCTTGGGAGGCTTGTATAAGGTCAGAAATAGGATAAAGGAGGGTGTGTTTGACTCTGCTTCTTTCAGGGACTCCCAAGAGACTTTGCTGAGGATGTGATATGTGCCCAGGGCATATAAGGATGAGTAAGAATATGCCTTGCAGAGAGCTGAGCACAATACTCCCGACAGAGGGCACCCATGGGCAGAGATGTGTGGAGGGAACCCCACGTGATGAGAAGCCGAGGGAGGTGATCCTGGTGGGGCAGCCTGGACCCTCTTGCAGGAGCCTGCTGGGCTCAGGCAAGAGTTCAGCTTTATCCTAAGGAAAAGGGGAGTCAACGAAAGTCCTGAGACTGGGTGAAGACTTAAGCGGGTTTGCATTTCAGGAGAATCTTCTCTGTACAACCTTGAGAAATGGATTAAAGGTGGGAAAGGTGTGGAGATAAATCGTGAGACTTCAGCAGTGATCCCTGGGAGAGATGAGTAGAGCCCACCTAGAGCTGTGGGTGGTGAGAAAGGCTAGGCAGTGCTCTGACAGAGGGTGGGGATGGGGGAGGAAGAATGAGTTGTCACCAACCCTGGGGAGCCCACCCATCTCTCTCTATCTCTATCTCTTCTGTGCTAGAGATTGAACCCAGAGGCCTTAGCCACTGAGCCACATCCCCAACCCTTTTTTACATTTTATTTAAAGACAGGGTCTCACTGAGTTGCTTAGGACTTCAGTAAGTTGCTGAGGCTGGCTTTGAACTCTGTGATCCTCCTGCCTCAGCCTCCCAAGCGGCTGGGATTACAGGCGTGCTCTACCATGCCACCACCGGTATTTCTCTAATAGCCTCTGCTTGGCCTGTGGACCACTGGCAAGAGGGAGCTCCCCAAGCCCTATATGAATCAGAATCTGCATGTTAACAGGATCTCTAGATGATTCCTGGGCACTTTAAGAACGCTCTGGAAAGCATGGCTCCCCTTCGCCCTTTCTTTACCAGCCAGCCTCCAGCATGAGCCGTGATTTGGTAAAACGTGCTGTGAGGGCACAGGCCTAGAGGACACATCAGAACATGAACATGTCATGGTGCCTGGCATCAGACACCCACAGGGAATGGAAGAGAAACAAGGTCTGCAGTGGCAGGGCCACCCAGGTGGCACAGCGTGAGGCAGTAAATGGCAGGAAGAAGCAAGAAGAACCAAAGAGGGTGGCTCCTTTCAGGACTCCACCCCTGTGCCATGATTCCACATGTGACAGCAGTAGGAGAGACTCTTGAGGAACACCACAGCAGGGCACATGTTCCACAAAGGTTTGCAAGTTTAAAGGATCTTAAAAACTCCACAGGGAATTGACTCCAAGCCCCTGCCCTCAGCTACCTCAGCTCTGCTCACAGCCAGTACAGAACAGGACCAAGCATTTTAGGGCCTGGTGCAGGCTCTGAACAGGGTTCCTAACTCTGGGGTTCTGAAAACACCTTTTATGCTCAAGCCTGAAGACCTGAGTGAAGCATGAGCAATAGAGGGCAGTGCCACTTCACCAGCAGAGGGCACCCTCGGGCTTCCACGACTTTGTGACCCCACCAGTGAGAAGTGGAGCCGCCTGCAGTTTTAATTTGCTGTCTCCAACGTTGAGCCAATTCCAACCCGTGGTCATAAGCCAGCTTTCAGTACCTCTGTTGGTGAACTGAGTGTTCCAAAGCCTTTTGTCCATTTTTCTGTAGGATTTTTGGACAACCTGAACCTTTTTAAAGGTTCTTCATAGAGATTAGGGAGTTTGCCCATTCATGCTGTATGTTGCCATATTTTCTACCCAGTGAATCATTTGTCTCCCCGGTTTGCTTTTGGTGTTTGTGTTTGTACAAAAATTTACATATTATTATATTCACATTTATCAATGTGGTGAATGACATTAATTGACTTTCGGATGTTGAGCCAGCCTTGCATTCCTGGGATAAACCTTGGTTGCCATCAGGATTTATTATGTTTATGTATTATTAAATTCAATTTGCTAGTAATTTGTTGAGATTCACTGAGAATTTTCACATGTATATTCATGAGGGGTGTTGGTCTATAGTTTTCTCTTTTTGTAATGTCTTTTGGGGAGGGTCAAGTAACAATGACTTCATAAAATAAATAGGGAACTGATCCCTATTTTTCTCCCCCTGGTGCTGGGCTCGAACCCAGGGCATTGTATAGTTCTTCCTCTTGGTATCCTAGAAGACTTCGATACAGTTGTCATTATTTTTCCTTAAATATTTGGTAGAATTTGATTCGTTTGATTTGCCAGTAAAGATGTCTGGAACTAAAGTTTTAGTTGCTGATTTTATTTTATTTGTACCAGGGGTTGAACCTTTGGGCACTTAACCCCTGAGCCACATCTACTGTTTTTATTTTGAGACACGGATTAGCTAAATTGCTTAGGGCCTTGCTAAATTGCTGAAGCTGACCTCAAACTTGCCATCCTCTTGCCTCAGCCTCCAGAGCTGAGTTTACAGATGTGTGCCACCATGCCCAGTGCTGGATTTTTTATTTTATTTTATTTAGTCGTAGATGGACACAATACTTTTATTTTATTTGTTTATTTTTATGTGGTGCTGTGGATTGAACCCAGTGCCTCATGCATGCTAGGCAAGCACTTTACTACTGAGCCAAAACCCTGGCCTTGGATGGTTTTTTACTACAATTAAACTCTGAGAAAAAGGATTCATACCAAAGCATGATTAATTTTTCAAATTATTTATTTATTTATTTATTGCAGCACTGGGCTGTGGCCCCAGTTCTTTTTATATTTTATTTTGGAAAAGGGTCTGACTAAATTTCCCAGGCTGGTCTTGAACTCAAAATCTTCCTGTCTCAGCCTTCTGAGTAGCTGTTATTGCAGCTGCAGGCCTCCAGGTCCTGTTTACAAGTTCAGTTTCTCTGATACAAACAGATACGAAGTAATCAGGTTATCTATTTCTTACTGATGAAGCTTTGGTAGTTGGCACCCTTTAAAGATTGTCTCCATTTGATCTTTTTTTTTTTTTTTTTTTTGGATTGAACTCAGGGGCACCCCACCACTGAGCCACACCCCAGCCCTATTTTGTACTTTATTTAGAGACAGAGTCTCACTGAATTGCTTAGCGCCTCGCCATTGCTGAGGCTGACTTTGAACTTGGGATCCTCCTGCCTCAGCCTCACAAGCCACTGGGATTACAGGCGTGAGCCACCATGCCTGGCTCCATTTGATCTTAATTGTCAACTGTACTGTCATAGACCTGTTCCCACTGTGCCCATATTGTACCTGTAAGGTCCGTGGTGGCTGCCAGTGTTCCTTTCCTCTTTCACGTTTGCTCTACTTAATTGTGTTTTCCTCTCCTTTTTCCCTGAGGTTAGTGTAGCCAGATGTTCATTGACTTTATTGATTTTTTTCCAAAGAAAAATATTGCTATTATTTTTCTTTCCTTAATGTCATTGATTTCTACTCTCTATTTTATTCTTTCTGCTTGATTTAGTTTGGATTTAATTTCCTTCCTTTGTGGTGCTGGGGATCAAACCCAGGGCCTTGCGCACACTAGGCAGGCGCTCTACCATGGAGTTACATCCCTGCCCTCATGTTTTTGATTATGTGTCAGGTCTAGGAACCCATTGCCAACTCCAAGGTCATAAACAATTGCCTCTATTCTTTCTTGTAATAATTTCATGGTTTTGTGCTTCACTAAAGTCTTTCATCCATCTTGAGTTACTTTATGTGAGGCAAAATCACAAATTCATTCTTTTACATTGACTATTATTTTAGCTCCATTTGTGGAAAAGATTTTTATTTCTTTGTGTGTGTGTGTGTGTGTGTGTATTTTTTAGTTGTTGGTGGACGTTTATTTTATTTGCTTATTTATATGTGGTGCTTGGAATCAAACACAGTGCCTCACACGTACAAGGCAAGCACTCTACCGCTGAGCTACAACTCCAGCCCCAAGGTTACCATTTGTGGAATGACCTTGGCAACCATATTGAGGTTGTCCAAAGGAACAGAAAACACACACACACGCACACACAGAGTACCCCTATTATTTCACTTCTGTGGTTTCAGTCACCCTTGCTCTGAAAATATGGAAGATTTCAGAAATAAAAATTTCAAAAGTTCAAATTTCCTAATGTTCTGAGTAGTACAGTAAATTCCTGCACCATCTGCTCCCATCAGGACATGAGTTGTCCCTTGTCTAGTGTATCCACACTGTATACACTACCCACCCAGAAGGCACTTAGTAGGCACCTCAGTTATCAGATCTAGTGTTGTGGTACTGTGATGCTTGTGTCCTAGTGACCTTTTTTTAATATTTATTTTTTAGTTGTAGTTGGACACAATACCTTTATTTTATTTACTTATTTTTATGTGGTGCTGAGAATTGAACCCAGGGCCTCACATGTGCTAGGCAAGCACTCTACCACTGAGCCACAACCCCAGCCCTCCTAGTGACCCTTTTCTAAACTTAATAATGACTTCAAACTGCAAGAGTTGGTATGCTGGCAACTCAGATGTGCCAAAGAGAAGCCATAAAGTGCTTGCTTTAAAAGGAAAGGTAAAAGTTCTCAGTAAGAAAATCGTAAGTAGGCTGAGGTTGTTTCTGTCCGTGACATTGAAGAAGAACAATTCATGCTGGTTTTGGTGTCACATCTCCAACTGCAACAGTTACACCACTGTGTGCCCAGTGCTTAGTTAAGATGGAAAAGCATTAACTAACAGAACACAGCACTGTCCATGGTCCAGGCATCCCTGGTGGTCTCAGAGGGCATCCCTTGTGCATAGGGGATGGTGATGTTCTTTTGGAGTGCAGCCCACCTTCTAATGGGCCACCCTTTGTACCTCACCTTTAGGGGTCTGCTGGGACTTGAGTCTAGTTATGGGGTTAGAGCAAAGGTGGATGATGTACCCGGGTCCTGAAGAGAATCAAAGTGTCTGGCATGGAACTACCCAAAGCAGGGTTCACCTCCTCGGATACAGAATGCCACAGATGGGGTGCCCAACAATAGAAATTTATTTCTCACAGTTCTGGGGTTTAGAAGTTTAAGATCAACTTAGCATCAAATTTGGTTTCTGGTGGGGGCTCTCTTCCTTGCTTGCAGATGGCTACCTTCTGCCCTGTCCTCCCATAGCCTCCCCTTTGCATATACAAGGACATGCAAGAGTGCCAGGGGCTCTTCCTCTTCTTGTAAGAACACCAGACTTACTGGATTATGACCTCGTTTAACCTTAATTACCTCCCAAAAGTTCTATCTCCAAATACAGTAGTCACATTGAGGGTTGCCACCAACATGTGCATTTGGGGTAGGTAGACATGGTTCCAACAGCAGTACCCTTCTTGGGTTGATGTGCTGGAGGGTTGAGCACTCCACTTGCATTTTAATTCAGTCACCCACAGGATGACGCTCTAGATTTGGGTGTTAGTGATCTCAGCTTTGCAGCTACAGGAGATTGGGGTCTCTCAGGACAAAACTAGCAGCTTTCTGTTCATTGACGTAGCACTTGTCTGGAAATTGAAATGCCTGAGCTCAACCTTCTTTCCCCACTTTGTTCAGTGAAACGAGGTGCAGCCAGTCAATCTCATATTTCTGGTTTGGTGAAAATGTCCAAACATCAGACATGATCCCACAGAACCTTGCCTCTTAGAAGTATCTGATTCAGAGAAGCCAATGGTGATGTTTGGGTATCTTCACTTTGCATTGCGCCACGGATTGTCCATGCTGTCTCTGCTACTGGGAAATCATTAAAATAATTTAAATAAATCACTTAAAGTAAATCATTAAAAGTCATTCGTGCCTTTAAACCTAATTGCATTAGATAATCAATTCGAGAAATCCCTCAAAATTAAGATTTTGTTCTTCTAGAAACAGACTTTGTCCTAAAATCTGTGTGAGTTTGCTAGACCTACAATAACAAAATTTCACCATTGGGTAGCTTCAACAGGAGGAAGAAAAAATTTAATTTTCACAATTCTGAAGGCTCATAGTTCAAGATCAAGGTGTCCTTGGGCTTGGTTTCTTCTGAGACGTCTCTCCAGGATTTATTTATTTATTTATTTTTAAAATATTTTAGTTGTATATGGACACAATACCTTTATTTTGTTTATTTAATTTTTTAAGTGGTGCTGGGGATGGAACCCAGGGCCTCACACATGCTAGGCAAGTGCTCTGCCACTGAGCCACAACCCCAGCCCCTCTCCAGGCTTTAGATAGTGTTTTCTCCCTGAATCTTCACATGATCTTCCTTCTGTGCTTGTGTATTCATTTCCTCTTCTTATAAGAACACATCATGCTGGATTAGAATGCCACTGTATGATTCATTTTAATTGGTGGCACTCACCTATAACCCCCAATGACTTGGGAGGCTGAGGCAGGAAGATCACAAGTTTGAAGCTAGCTTCAGCAATTTAGCAAGGCCCTAAGCAACTTAGGGGGACCCTGTCTCAAAAAACAGGGCTGGGGATGTAGTTCACTAGTAAAATGTCCCTGGGCTGAATCCCCAGTACCAAGAAAAAGAAGGAATTCATTTAGTTACGTCTTGAAAGACCCTATCTCCAAATGCAGTCACATTCTGAAGGTCGGGGATTAGGGCCTCAATGTCTGAATTTTGAGAGCTATTACAATTCAGCACATAACAGTATCTTTGTTGAAAATCGGCTGACTATGGACTCAAGATTTTATTTTTGAAAATTCAGTTCTCTTCCAGCTGATCTGTACATGCCAGGATTCACTGTCCACATTGCTTCCTACTGTTTTTGTTTCTGTTTTCATGTGCTGGGGTTGGAACCCAGGGCCTCGGGCACAGTGGGCAAGGGATCCACCCCTGAGCTACATCTCCAGCCCTAACTTTTTTTTTTTTTTAAATATTTATTATTTATTTTTTAGTTGTAGTTGCACAGAATACCTTTATTTATGTGTGGTGCTGAAGATTGAACCCAGGGCCTCGCACATGCTAGGCGAACGCTCTACCGCAGAGCCACAACCCTAGCCCCCAGGCCTAACTTTTGAAATTTGAAAATACGAGTCCTCCTACTCTGGTGTTTGGTTCTGGGGATTGACCAGGGCCTTGCACATGCCAAGCACGTACTCGACCCTGAACTCTACTCCCAGTCCATGTTTCTTGTTTTATTTAGTGCTTTTTGTTGGTTTGCCTGTTTGTTTTTTGCTGCTGGGGATCAAACTCAACCACAGAGCCACATCTTCAACCCGTTATAAATTTTAGAAGCAGCTTTTCAACACCTCCATAGAAGCCAGCTGGGATTCTGACTGGGATTTTCATCGAGCCTGTGGTTAATGGGGGAGCATTTCCACTTTAAAAACACCAAATCTTCAATCCGTAAGCATTGGATATAGTCCACTTATTAAAATTTTTTTCAATTTCTTTCAAAAATGAAAGAAATTATATAGTTTTCAGGATATAAACATTGTCCTTCTTTTGTTAAATCTGTTCCTAAGTATTTTCCCCTGTTTTTATTTACTTTGCTTTAGTTTAAATCCTCAAAGAGTACAGCATCTCACAGTCTGTGTCCAGTGGCCTTAGCAGGAAGGCTGTTTCAGAAATTGGCACAACATGCCATTGTTTCCACGGGCATGAGTCACCTCTGCCCAGATTACTCTGGTTCTGTTTGGTTTGTCACCAGGAGTCACTCTGTTATTCTTTGCTTTGTACACATAAACACATTTTTTTTTTTTTTCCCAAACAAATTTCTATTTAATTTTAGGCATAAACACCTTCAATTTTTTTGTGGTGCTAGGGATGGAACCCTAACCCTTGTGCATGAGAGGCAAGCAACTCTACCAACTGAGCCCTATCCCCAGCCCAAACACCTTCAGTTTTAAGAACTATGAACTCCACAGACGGCACACATAGCCACAGTGTCCCAGACAAGCCTGCCTTTTAGAAGCTCTGTCCCTAGTGGGCCTCCTCCACAGGATCCAAGATGGCAGAAAGAGCTTCCTAAGTACTGTATTGTATTCTTCATGCTATTGGAAATGGAACTGGGTACAGTGGGACACATCTGTCATCCCAGCAACTCAGGAGGCTGAGGCGGAGGACCACAAATTTGAGGTCAGCCTCAGCAATTTAATGAGACTCTCTTTTAAAATTAAAAGGACTGGGGATGTAGGACAGTGGAAAAGCACCCCTGAGTTCAAACTCACCCCCACCCCTGTTCCAAAATAACAAAAACACCTGAAAACCTATTATAAAAGGACTTGTTCTCTTAATTTCATTTTTGGGTCATTTATTGCAAATATATAGAAATATAATCAAATTTCATATGTTGATTTTGCACCTGCAACTTTGCTCAGCAAGGTGACTAGTTCTGTAGGTATTTGTTAGGACTGCTTGTATGCAAGATCGTGTCATCTGCAAAGAGCTGTACTTCTTCCTTATTTATTTATTTTTTTTGCTATGTTGCCGAGGCTGGCCTTGAACGCATATCCTCCCTCCTGAGTTGCTGGGATTACAAGTGCTGCCACGCCAGGTGTATGATCTGGAGGCCTTTTCTTTCATTATTTTGTTCTTGGTAGAACAACCTATCTGGTTGAGGGTAGTGAAGAGGGTGGTGGCCAGAGGGGACGGCAATAGCACCAGGTCGAGCTCCCAGACTCCCAGTGTCCCAACCTGAGATTGTTGAATAAACCCTTCTCAATTTCTTATAATGCCTTCTTGATTATTCTAGAATTCCGAAATGGTTGGTTTTGGCAGTTGTGCCCAGTTTTATCATTGCTTTTGGGGGCAGGACTTGCCATGTTTTCCACTCTGTCATTTCTGGATGTATTTTAGCCAATTCGCTGAGTCCCCTGCATGAACTATGAAGGACTCCCAATTTCAGATCTTAAACAGAAAGTCAGTTACCATGGCCATCTCCTTCCAGGTTTGAACTGTATTCATATATTAATTTAGGGCTAGGGATAGAGATCAACGCTCAAGCACATCTTTAGCATACACAAGGCCCTGGGTTCAAATCCTCAGCACCACAAAAATGTTTAGACATGGTTGGGGTGTGGCTCAGTGGTAGAATTCTTGCTTAGCATTCATGAGGCCCTGGTTTTGGTTTCTAGCACTGCAAAAAAATAGAAAAAAGTACACATACATGAGGCCCTGGGTTTGATCCCCAACACTGCAAAAAAGAATAAATATATACATTTTCCTTTGCAGTGCTGGAGATTGAACCTGTATACTAATTTAAATAGCTATCCTCTACTCGGGTACCTGCGACTTGTGGGGAGCAGGTTTTATATTCTGTCTGTACTAAAGCCCTCACAATTGTTTTGTAGGTATCAGTCCCATTAGGGATGAGGAAACCAAGACTCAAGGAACTTATTCTTTTCTCTTTTCTTGGGTGGGGGGTACCAAAGATTGAACTCAGGGGCACTCGACCACTGAGCCCCTATTTTGTATTTTGTTTAGAGACAGGGTCTCACTGAGCTGCTTAGTGCCTCGTAGTGGCTGAGGCTGGCTTGGAACTCCCAATCCTCTTATCTCAGCTTCCCCAGCTGCTGGGCTTACAGATGTGCACCGCCATTGTGCCCGGCTAAGGAACTTGTTCTTAAGTCTTCTTTTTCCTTTTTCTTGTGCTGGGGATTGAACTCGGGACCTCTACTACTGAGCATATCCCCAACACCTAAGTTCTTGGCAGTAGAGTCAGAATTCAAACCCAGCCCTCTCTGGCTCCGTGATTGTGCTCTGTCTGTAACTTTGCAACACTCTTTTTTTTTTTTTTTTGTGGTGCTGGGGATTGAACCCAGGGCCTTGTGCATGTGAGGCAAGCACTCTACCAACTGAGCTACATCCCCAGCCCCGCAACACTCTTATTACGAAATTTGTTCTTAGACTCAAGCGATCAATCAGAGTACAGCATGGCCCACACTGTGATCTCCTGAGCACTCATTTAGGCTTTAGCTTATTGTTATTTTCCTGCTCGGCCCCATTCCCGTCTTCTAGAGTGGGCCCTTAAAGGACTTGAACAGGGGTGAGAAGTTTTCACTAATAACAATTCCTTACATTCTCTACCCTCTTTGAAAGCCACCCCAAGAATTCCAAAGGCCAAGTTCCCTGGGCTCCTGGCTTTGGGATCCCTCAGTGAGACCACATCTCATGGGATTAGTTATCTCTTTTTTAAAAAAATTTTTAATATTTATTTTTTAGTTTTCGGTGGACACAACATCTTTGTTTGTATGTTGTGCTGAGGATCGAACCCAGGCCGCACGCATGCCAGGCGAGCGCGCTACTGCTTGAGCCACATCCCCAGCCCTAGTTTTGTTATCTCATCAACCTTCCTCTAAAGTAGTTCTTTAGGACTTCAAGTAGTATCAAAGTAAAATACGTGTATCTGTAGAAGATGGGCACAGTGACACACATCTGCAGTCCCAGCTACCTGCCTGGGAGGCTGGGAGAAATGTAAAGCTCATGGGTCCATTTTGAGTATTTAGCCTTAATTGGGAAGTAAGAGTCAATTGTAGCTATTTTAACTGTAGCCCTTCTCTTTGCCACCCCTATTTTGAAATTAGCTAAGCACGTAGACTGCGACCTGGAGCAGCTGCTGTTGGATAAAAGCAGGCCGACTGCCTGCCCGAGTGTGCTTGCTAGCCAGGTTCAAGAGCATGCCCTTCTAGCAGGAGTGAAGTTTGCCTTGTAGACCCACTTCTGAGCACTTGTTTGATTTCTTGCTACACCTGAGTATTTCTAACAGGCTGGGGCAGGGGCATCACTTCTGTCAAGAGTTTGAGACCATAAATGAGCCCACCACCAAAACTACCATGACCTGGCTCTGCTAAGGCTCTATAAAACCCAGACCCTCATGGTGGCCTGCCACTGTTTTCCCCTGAAGATGTGTCCCTCAGAGGCCTGACTGCTCAATTCCACTGCTTAATAAAAGGTGTTGCTGATGCTAGGTGTGGTGGCCCAGGCCTGTAATCCCAGCGGCTTGGGAGGCTGAGACAAGAGAATTGCAAGTTCAAAGCCAGCCTCAGCAACTGTGAGGTGCTAAGCAACTTGGTGAGACCCTTATAAAATACAAAATAGGGCTGGGGATGTGGCTCAGTGCTCGAGTACCCTGAGTTAGTACCACTAAGTTTAATCCCCAGTACCAAAAAATAAAGGCGTTGCTGATCTGTCAAGGTCTGTCCGTTTTGTTCATTTTTTATTTCAGTGATCACACTTCTTTTTTTTTTCTTCCTTTTTTTGGCTTTCTCTAAAATGTGATCTTTTTTCAGAAATAAACTTTTCCCTGTTATCATTACTATGACAAAGTGCCCACTGCACCTACACAGGGAATCCATGAAGCCAACCACCTGCTGCTCTATGGACCTAATCACATCTATGGAGTGGTGTTGCTCATAGCTGTACAAGGTCTGTGTAAAACTGGACCTGCCCTTCAGGGATTCCTATTGCTGCAAATCTACCAACATGTAAAAGTTTAAGAGCCCAAGATTTAATAAGCATCACACTAATAGATGAGTGGATCTGTGAAATCTGTAGCTCATACCTAGGACAGTCAAAGAGTTAGAAGTGCTGGGACCAGGGATGAACAGACCAGGGAAAGCTTAAAGAAATGTGACTTCAGGTATTGTTGAAATTATTCAAGACATGAGTTAGTAAAACCAACCAGAGGGTATCTTAGTTACATAAAATTACCAAAATTACAAAGGACAGAGATCTTGAGTCCTCCCTTTATATCCACGACAGAGGGGATTTTTATGGTCAAGAATGAATCAAACTTGCTGGGTGTAGTGGTGCACAACTATAGTCTCAGGTATAAAGGAGGCCGAGGCAGAAGGACAAATTCAAGGCCAGCCAGGGCAATTTAGTGAGACCGTTTCAGAATTTAAATAAATAAATAAATAAATAAAAAGGGGCAGGGAACTAGCCCAGTAGTAGGATGCTCCTGAAAGAGGGGGGAAAAAAAGCAAAAACAAAAAAACAAAGAGTCCTTTAGATCACAGCATGATTGTCAGGGACACAGAAGAAATGTGACATGGTTATAGCCTGGGAAGGAGTGCCTAAGGAGTCCCACCATTTAAGGAGTAAGAAGAGTTATCAGAAGGCAGAGCAGAATGTTAAAGCACAATACTATTACAGAACCCAGAAGAAGGTCCCAAGACAGTGGTTGGGATCCATGCTGCCTAAGTGACAGTAATGTGAAACAGGGGACACTGGATTTGCAGGTAGGCTGTGACCTACACTACAGCAGTTTCTTTGAAATGGTGGTGTGGGGTTTTGGATGTAGAAGGAAATTAATAAGTGAACATAAACCCATCTAGCATCCCGCCTAAGTAACCACTATTTCCTTTAAGTCAATGTTAGAATTTATCTGGGAGATGGAAAAGGTCATGGAAAGCTGTTTCTAGCAGAGCTATTTTAAGAAAGGAGACATCTGATCTAGTCATTAAGACATTTAGTATCTGAAGAGGCTTCCTACAGTTTTCTTTCATATTTAACCAGATCAAAGACCCTAGAGGAGGTATTAAGGCCAATGAGAAAAATCGAAGTGATTATCAGAATTAAAACACAGTGATGACTACCCCTCTTATCGTGTCTCTGTGGGTGACAATAATTCATCCCATGAAAAATTCTATAATCCTCTTGCTTGAAATACATACTATTACAACAATAAAAGTTAACATAACCCAGGGGCTAAGGTTGTATAGCTCAGCGGTAGAGCGCTCACCTGACACGTGCGAGGGAACTACAACTAAAAAATAAATATTAAGAAAAAAAAGTTAACATAACCTGTATGTTAAAATTCTGAGATCCTAACTTCTTCTGAGAAGGGATTTTTGCCAATGCTTTTAAAACCTCTATGGGGTAGGGGGCCGGGGCTGTGGCTTAATGGTAGAGTGCTTGCCTAGCATGTGTGAGGCACTGGGTTCAATTCTTAGCACCATTAAAAAAAAAAAAAAAAAATTCTAAAGCTTCTATGGGTTGGGGATGTGGCTTAGTGGTAGAATGCTTGTGTGAGGCCCTGGGTTCTACCCCCAGCACTGTGCGGGTGGGGAGGAAATCCTATAAATCTGTTGATGACCTTAAGTTTTCTACTTAATCCTTCCAGCTTAAATTTGTTGCTGTTCTGATCTTGCAACCTCTACAAAGACTACAGCTTAAATCAGTTAAGATAAAAATAGTGGCAAGAATGTTCTTTCTTGTTTCTTGCCTCTTTAATTTACTAAGACTGAATTGCAAATTTAGAATTCTAAAGAAAAATTACATGCATGATCTGGGTATAACTGAGTATGGAAAAAACATAACTATGTTCATGTCCATCACCAAAATGCTATTTACGATTAAATGTGGACTTTTTCTTGTGGTGCTACAGATTGAACCCAAGCCTAGCATATGCTAGGTTAAGCACTCTAGCCATGAGCTGCACACCTCCCTTCGCCCCCGTTCTGTTCTTATCATTTATTTTGAGACAGGGTCTCACGAAATTGCTGAGATTGGGCTGGAAATTGTGATTCCTGCCTTGGCAGATTAAAGGTGAGCACCACCGTGCCTGACAAAGAATATGAACACTTGGACTGGAGGTGCAGCTTGGAGGTCGAGCATGACCTGCCCCTACCTCCCCCAAACGGGGTAGGACTTATGAGTCAGATGGAACCATGTCAATGCCAAGTTAGTGTTCCTAGCAATTTCTTGCTAAGGGTACTCTTTCATGAGATGACAAGCTATTTCAGACCTCATTTCTCTAATTATTATAGCAACATTTGTGTCATTTTTGTTTAAATAGCTGTAATTGCTAATGACAAGGGAAATATAACAGTCCACCAGTGAAAAGGCATCTCTTAACTGTGGAGGCCAAGAGTCAGCATCTATTTTTTGATCACTAGACCACAATTTATGAATGCAAGTGACACTTCACTCTTCAAGAATCCTCAGAATACCAAAGCAAGTGTTTTAAGAGTCAGTTTAAATTAATCAGCTACTCAATATGGAACTTTCTAGGTAACAGTGGAAAACATAATTCACTTAATTGTTTCTTCACAAGTCGGTGACCTTCAGTTGTTAAGAGCCAAACTTTGTAGGGATGGGATTGTGGCTCAGTGCTTGCTTAGCATGTGTGGGGCACTGGGTTCAATCCTCAGCACAACATAAAATTAAAAGGTATTGTGTCCAACTACAACTAAAACATAATATAAAAAAAAAAGAGCCAACTTTGTGACTTGAAAGTAGCTTTATACTTTAAGAGAAATAAACTTCTCTTACAGTTAATTATGCTTTCAATGTTTGTTATTTACTGAGGAATAAGCAAAAGAGAAGTTAAACTAGAAGCAGACAGTGTTTTGTTAAGATAGATACCAAGTTAAAGCAAATGATATCTTCTATGCTCTTCATTTTAAATAAAGAAGGGCAGGTAGAATTGAGATTTTTATTTCAATTTCCTTGAAAATTTGCTATCACATGTAACATGCCCTGCAGTTTGAAGCAGTCTGCTAGGCTCTCACCATCTCCTTGTTCAGAACAGAGCTTCCTCATAGGATGCTGGGGATGCAATCCAAGGCCTCATGAATGCTGGGCAAGTACTCCATACTAAGCCATGTGCCTAGCCCCTGCCCAATACTGCTTTAGCAAGGTACTCTCTCTATCTGATGGTCCTCAGATATTTATTTAGGAACCACCACTTACAACAACTTAAGCTGGTATTCCAAAGGGAGTAGTTATTAAAATAAATAAATTAATAAATAAAGGAAAAAGAAAAAAGAAACATACAACTAATACAATTTATCTTACTCTTCTTTTCTTTTTATTATTCAAAAGTCAAATGTTATTTTTAAATCATCCATCCTCAATTTTGATTTAATGTACCGTCATTTCCCCAAGATATGAAATTTCAGAATCTCTTTGGAATACTAATTTCATGTCTCTAGGTTTAACAAAACTGTTTTAAGTTTTAAATTCCACTCTATTTCCCTGAAATCTCAAGACAGTTGCTGATGTAAATTTTAATATAAAATATTTAGTCACAAAATAGTATTGCTTTTGTATGCACATAGTTGTAAGATTACTTTGCTTTTGTCAATAAAAACTATACCATCTTTCATAAAACTCTAAACAAATTAAGAACTGTGATGTAGAACAAAAAGTACACATGGTAAAACAGGTACCAGCACAACGTTAGGTTATATTACATCAAAAGAAGGTTTAATGGTCCCAAATATATATATTCAACAACTAAGCATACACTCAGAGGAGGAAAAAAGGTCAAAAATAAAATGAAATTAAAAAAAAAATTATGACACAAATGACCACATCTAGAATTCCACTCAATCTTTAATCAAGTAGGGACAAATCCCCACTTTAGGGGGGGAAAAAAATCTGCAGTTTGAAGGGCAAAGGGAACAGATAAAAAAGAGGAAACTTTATATTTGCCCCTCCCCCACAGAGGTTTTCCAAACCTGTTGTAGCTTGACTAAAATGTTCAGAATGTATGATTTTAAAGGCAGGTCTCTTTATACAAAGAAACTGCTGGCATTCTTACTAGTGAAGAACGATGGCAGAAAGGCCCATTCTTCTGAGTTTCAAACATGGTCCAAGAAAGCATGTTCTGATTGTAGCAACTGACCAGTCAATCCAGAGTTCCACTTACAAAACCCCCGCCCTGTTGGCTTTTTGTTTCCATTTCCTTCCCTGAGAAAAGGGCAATGTGTGGTCCAAGCTGGAGAGCGCAAAGGCTTAAGTCTTTCCCCTAAAAGTGTGGTTACCCCTCCTCCTGCTCCATTGAATTGGCACTTGATGAGCAGAAGTCAAGTGTGCGAGGCTGAGCGTGTCAGTCATTCACAAGAGACCACTGCGCTGTGTTGCGGGCTTTGTAGGGGGGAGGGGTAGAGACCCAGTTTGTCAACAGGTACTGATCACAGGCAGTTGCCATTATTATGACTCAAATTTTGCTTTCTTTGACAATGGTAGGGTATCTTCCTTGTCTTCATCCTCTTCATCCTCTTCATCATCATCAGGATAATCTACCAGACCCACGAGGCCTCCCTGTTCAGAAACAAGGATTATTTGAAGAACAGAAAAGAAAACACTAATTTAAAAATACCTGTTTTAAGTTTGAAGAAAGTACAGATCCTACCTCAACATATTAACTATAGCTATTTCTGGTTGGTGTGATTGAAATTCATTATTTTTACGTATTTCCTAAATTTCCCATAATAAACATGAGCTTTTTTCTTTATAAGAGAAAATTTTTAGGTTACCTAAATTAAAGCAAAAGAGTTAAGTAGTTTATTATCCTAGCAAATCACCCAGGGAGAAAAAACATCACTGAATTAAAAATGTCTTTTTGCTGGGCACAGTGGGGCATGCCTGTAATCCCAGCAGTTTGGGAGGCTGAAGCAGGAGGATCACAAATTCAAAGCCAGCCTCAGTAAGTGCTTAGACATGAGGCCCTGTCTCTAAATACAATACAAAATAGGGCTGCGGATGCAGGTCAGTGCCTCTGAGTTCAACCTCTGGTACAAAAAAAAAAAAAAAAAAAAAAAAGGCGGTGGAGGTCTCAAGACCTAATGTATCTCCCCTTCACCAGAAACCACCTGTAGCTCACTTTATTTACATGGCCATGGAGAGTGTACACTACTCTGCCCATAGCCATGCCCTTTACTTCAGCATGCCTTGGATTCACTTCTGTCCTTAGGGGTCTCCTACTCATTTGCAAGAAAAGAGACTGGGGAATGGGCACTGATTTAGATCAAAGATTCTGAATTGGCAGTCTGTTAATGCCTAGCCTAATAATGAACATATTCTACACCTTGAAAGAAAAAAAAGTTGTAAAAGTCATCTAGAAGAACTGGTTGGCTGGGTGTGATGGCACATGCCTATAATCTCAGCAGCTTAGAAAGCCAAGGCAAATTCAAGGTCAGCCTCAGCAATTTAGCAAGGCCCTAAGCAACTTGGTAAGACCCTGTCTCAAATAAAAATATTTAGGGGATGGGGTTTTAGCTCAGCAGTGGAGTGCTCGCTTAGCATGTACGAAGCCTTAGGTTCGATCCTCAGCACCGCATAAAAATCAATTAAGGTATTGTGTCCAACTACACCTAAAAAAAATAATAATAATAATTAAATAACAAAAAAGGCTGGGAATGTGGCTCAGTGGCTATGCACCCCTGGTAGCAAAACAAAACAAAACCAACCAACCAAAACAAAAGAATTGGTTGTATTCTGTGATTATGGCTTTTCTACATTTTGTGTTAAAAATTTTGTTCCTTTCTTATATGAAAAAAAATTTAAATGGACCATTATTGTATTATCTTTCCCCACCATCTTTACCTGGGTCTAAATTGGGAAAGTTGAACAAGTAAATGATGATTTAAAATTTGGAAGATTCTGAAAATGTATTGACAAACAAATCTGAACCTAGAGTTCTAACACGAAAAATACCAAAATAAGAATACATTCAGACTTTTGCATTAGTTCTAGGAAAATGTTCAAAAATACTAATAGATTAAAAAAAAAAAAAATTCAGCCAGGCACCAGGTGTATGCCTGTAATTCCAGTGGCTTGGGAGGCTGATAGCAGGATCACAAGTTCAAAGCCAGCCTCAGCAATGGTGAGGTGCTTAGCAACTCAGTGAGACCCTGTCTCTAAATAAAGTACAATAGGGCTGGGGATATGGGTCAGTTCCCGAGTTCAACCCCCAGTACCCCCCCTTCCCAAAAAAGTTCAGCTGCCAGGCATGGTGACATACATCAATAATCCCAGCCAGTTAGGAGGCTGAGAACTGCCAATAAAGATCAGCTTTGGCAATTTAATAAGACCACGCCTCCACAAAAAGATAAAAAGCAGTTGGAGGGTTAGGGTTAGCTGGGATACAGCTCAGGGGGGAAGCACCCCTGGGTTTGATTCCTAGTACTGTGTGCACACATAAAAATCCCAGGTGGTGGTAAGTCACAAGTGATAAATGGTTCTGGAAGAGGCAACCAAAGGGAGTCTCAAGAAGAATTGTGGATAAAAGCTTAAATCAAGGAAGGAAAAGGCAAAATGGAAGTCCAGGAGTTCCAAAGGGTACCTTTGTGGTAATAGCTGCTGTCTGAGATGTATTCTTAGGGACAGATCCAGGAGAGCCTGGAGATCCTGGGGATCCGGGGGACCCTGGAGAACCAGGCAGATTTGTGGCAGATGACTGGCTGGTGAGGTTAGTCTTTGTTCCGCTGGACAAGGAAAGCTTGAAACTTGGGCTCTGCCGTCCAGAAAGATTCGTTTTCAGAAGCACCTCCTTTTCCTCACTTTCTTTTACTAAAAATGAGAATATGGTCAGGGTTGTCAGTCACACTAGTTCTGTTTTTATTTCCCCACAATAGGTGACACTAACACATAATTAACCAGCTTGTCTTTTGCTGAGAAGCAACTTTCAAGTACTAAATATCATTATCCACTGGGTTTTTTACAAAGGAGAAGGAATGAAAGCTTTTAGTATCACATTCATTATTCTCACCATTCCTGAAATAATGTCTCTCTCCCTTATTCACCCGATTCAAACTAAGAAAACTTAGTCTATACCTTCACAACAGTGCTAGGAATTCAGCTACACCCTCTAAAGCAACAGTCTTTAAAAACTGCCACCACATATTCAATGTAAATACTCATTATTTGGTCAAGAAATAAAGAATAGACCTAGAGTGAGAAAGCCTTTATTTTTCCTTGCCCATTTGTTCAACATACATTTCTTCCTTTCCATGAATTTACTAATTGGATCCATGATATCATCATCATTTTTAGCTTTGTCAGATGGAGACACCACAGCTTCTCCATCTTCTATGTCATCTTCATCTGCGTTGAACCACATCTCCTCCTCATCCTCTAGTGTTCTGGCATCTCGCCGGTATCTATGATTCCTCAAAATGGAGCGCATGCTGTGAGTAAAGAGAAAAAAGTAAATATACTCACAGGATTTTTTTTTTTTTAAAGATGGTCTTCAAGTACTTCAAAATTAGATATAGCTATAATAGGTTAATGGAGACAAGCAAACACAGAAGAGTCTGATGCAAATCAGATATTACCAAACATATGATTAAAAACCACCTACCATATCCAATTTTAACAAATGGAATCAAATTTCATACTATCAAATCTGCATGGTTGTAAGCTGGGCACACGCCTTTAATCCCAGTGACCCCGGAAGGAGGAGGATCCTAAATTCAAGGCCAGACTCAGCAACTTAGCAAGACCCAGTCTCAAAATAAAGAGGACTGGAGACGTAGTTCAGTGAAAAAGTATCAATTCTCAGCACTAAAAAAGTTCAATTCTCAGCACTAAATAAATAAAATTTAAAAATAAAAAAGCACTGATGTAGATCAATTATTAAACTTATTAACATTAGGAATTGATAAGTAATAATTTATATGTTACAAAATGTCATAAATTCAAATCTAGGAATTAAAAAAAATATTATAATAAGGTGGCCGGGATATGGCTCAGCAGTAAAGCGCTTGCCTCCCACATGTGAGGCACTAGGTTCAATTTTCAGTATCACAAGAAAGTAAATAAAATAAAGATACTGCATCCATGTATAACTAAAAAATATTTTTTAAAACATAGTAATTAAGAGCCACACCACCAGTCCTTTTTAGTATTTTATTTAGAGACAGCGTGTCTCACTGAGCTTCTTAGTACCTCACTGTTTCTGAGGCTTGCTTTGAACTCATGATCCTTCTGCCTCAGCCTTCCGAGCTGCTGGGATTACAGGCATGCACCAATGTGCCCAACACAAGTGAGATATTCTGGTTTAATTTTGAACAACTGAGGCCTTCCTGCCACATTAGTATACGTTGATGTTTTCGAATCACACTAGCAACTACCTACACCTTCAGTAAAATGAGATCAAAATAAACAAGAGCCACTGTGACAACTTATTCATGAATAAAGAGAAAATTCAAATATGTGTTGATTTACCTGTCGAGTTTAGGGTTGTCTTGCCTTTCTCTTTGTTGTTCAAATCTCAGTTTTAATCCTTTAAATGTCTGTACATAATCTACGTCTTCCAGTGCTTTCCAATAATTTTCAATTACATGAGCAGTTAATGATTTTATGTCTTCCTACAGGAAAGAATTCAATAAAATATATCATAAAAAGTATCATTTTATCAAGATGAAGCTTTACTGTAGTGATTTCATAAAATTTCCAAAATAGTTCAATTTCATAAATTATCACACAACCCTAGAGGTAATCAGTGAAAATGGGAATAACATATACTGGCTACTTCCATAGTCCCCAGTTCTTGGTTTCCCTCAGAACTATCCACGGGTCTTTCTAAGCAGATGCCAGGTCCTACACTACTTCTGATGCTCTAAGTTGGAGCATATGTACTTTACTACTAATTTTTTGTGTTGGGGATATAACCCAGGGGACCTGGTGCATGCTAGGTGAGCACTCTATCACTGAGCTACACCACCATGGCATGTGTATTTTAAAAACACACTACAAAAAATTTCTAGATGACTGGTGGTGAGGATTGCATGATAACATGAATGTTCTTATTCTTAATGTCAACATATTATTCATGCAGAAATAGAATGGCATATTTTATGTTACAAACATTTTACCACAATTCTAAGAACATGGCACAGATAATACTGCACAATGATGTTGAGCATCACTAGATTAAAAAATCAGGAAGAGTGTGTTACGATATTGTCCTTTAAATACACGTGAAAGTCAAGAAAAACATTGAATGTGTATTTGTGGTTTTATTTTCTTAAATGATCTTCATGACACTGCTATCAGTTTTCAACCATCCTATAAAGACTGCTAAGAGATCAGGTTAGATATTATTGATTTGAACTGAATCTCTCGTTGGCTTTTGATAATGGTTTTTCTTTTAAAAAATGATTTCCAAGTATAATAATTTCAAACCAAAATATTAATAATGCATAGTCAATTATCTCATACAATTAAAACTAAAATTCTGATTAAGAAAAATACAAAACCTACCACTCTAATAAATTCAAACATTTCTATTATGGCAGAATTCATCAGATTGTAGCGGGATCCATTGTTGAGAAAAGCTTTGACTACAGGTTCAAACAAAAAACTTTTCATTATGTAGCGGTTATAAAACTCATCTTTTAATCCAATAATCTTTCTCTTAAAACGAAGGGCACCTGAAACACAGAAGTATTATTGTTTAAGTCACATACCACACTTCCACATTTTAGACTTACCAAAACAACACAATAAAACCCATTTAACAAATACCAGTAATTCTTCGTGCACACTGATATGTTAGCACTTCCAGAAACGTGAACCTAAAGATAAGGATTTTTTAGAGGTGTTATCAGAAAACATATTCTAAAAGTAGTGTATGTCATCATAGAACACAAGTCTTAGAAAGCCAGAAAAATTCTGGAAATAAACCTGTATACTAATGACCAAAATGTAATGTATGTCTGAAATAATAGCTAAGACAAATGATTTAATCTACCGTAACAGTTAAAAAAATTCTCAAGATAGCCTTTTATATAAAATTTTAAGACAACAGAAAAACAATTGTTTTATTAGGGCAATCCACTGTATGATAATTTGATCTTCAATAACTTTGGACACTCTTTTTTATTATTTTGCATCAAGTTCATGGATTTACATTGGTTTAGTTGTGGATGTGGTTGCAGAATGGCTATAAACCCACAAAAATCTGCATGACCCAGAATTTGCCTTCCATAGTTTAGAAATAAATTTAGAGGATGTAGTTTAAAATGTGGTCCTCTAGGCTTATTGCGAGTATGCTTTTTAACTTTTTTTTTCCTAGTTTTCCTTTTTTACAATTAATTAGGCTTTAACTTACAGATGAAAAGGTATATTTGCATCTTGAGGTATGGGGAGTTACTTAAGTCGCCATTCGTCAAGATCCAAATATACTCAGACAGCTAGACTTCAACAAAGCCCTCTTTACCTATGTGGAATTATCAGTAAGTTAATGCCCCAGTTATTGTAAACAGTTCAAAAAAGCATACTCACTTCATGCAGTCACATCGTCTTCGGTTGGCAAGATTAAATATTGTGTTTGTATTTTGGTTTCTTTGGAGATCATGGAAGTGGCTCGTTAAATTGCCAATTTGTTATTAATCAAGTCCTTCATGAGCAGGTAGCCAGGCAACCATGCTGACACGGTTTCTGGGTGGGAAGGCAGAGGAGTAAAGCAGCTCAATTTTTCTTTAGTTGGCAGAAAAGAGGTCCACAAGTGAATGCCCAGTTAGGTACAGTTGATTATAAACTGCCTTAACAATTCAACTTAAGAGTGTATCTTTCTAAAGAAACACTCTGGGCAGGGAGTTTCAAATAGTTATATAGAATAACTGCATTGTATTTTTTAAACTACTAAATATTTTTTAAAACATAAGCATGGTGAAAACATTTTTAAACAATAAGAGGCATCTTTCTGGGCGATAAGTCAAACTTAACAAGGGTTTATTTTCCAAAATAGGAATTTCATTTTTTTCTTTTTCTAAATGTTAACCGACAAAGGGAACTTAGTGAGGCAGTTCCACTTTTGATAAAATGAAAATCAATACTTAGAGCCTGCTAATTGGCCAAATTTTAAGCTTTTAGTATTGAAGGCAAGAGCTACTGTTATCCTAAGTATTGGTATTCCAACTTCACAGGCTTTGTGGAGACTTGTGTCCTACCAAAACACACACTCACTGACTCCGCTGGTCTGCATGCAGCTCCTAAGTGGGCTCCTAAGTGGGTGAAAAGAAACTCTTCCCTTCCTGGAATTCACTAGGATCAGGGCATGCGGACACTCCTCAAAATGCACTTCTTCCAAGACACTGTGGATGTGAATAAGGAGGGTCTGATGGTCTTTTGTTTTGGTCCTTATTTCCATTTGTCCTCACTTAATAACTGTCCACTCAAACCAATCCCCCCAAAGGAAACCTATATTAAAAAAAAATGCAACCATTATTCTATGTTATTGAAAAAAGTTTCTTTTAGAACTTTGCTAGTGAAAAAAAACAGACAGTGTCACATGCCTGTAATCCTAGTGATTCAGGATGCTGAGGCAGGAGTATCTCAAGTTCAAGGTCAACTTGGGCAAGATTGTGTCTCAAAATTAAAAAGGGGTGGGGATATAGCTTAGTAGTAGAGCACCCCTGGGTTCAATTCCTAGTATGGCCTCTAAAATAAGTAAATGAAAAAAAAAAAGAAAGAATTTTGAGTGAGTTTTACAAAGTCAAGTCACTAAAAGAAGATAGTTTTTGGAGTAGGCCAAGTCAGCATAACTGTAGATTGATTTATTATCTTTATCTTACACAAGGTGAGATTTCATGTTTGAGACTCCCTACCTCATACGTAACTACAACAAAAAGCTTTTAAAAATTTCATTCCTTGTACAGGTTTTCATATTTTAAACAGAAAGAAACAACAAAAAGGCCAGACAACATAAAGTATGAGCTCAGGACTACAATGTAAGATCAAAGAGTCTTGAAAAGCCCAAGGAAATAGACCAATAGAGCTAGTATCTAGCCTGAGTTTAGAAAGAACTGCTGGTCTCTATATATACTTGCTTAGTTGATTTAAATATAATATACTAATTGAGAGGCAATAGATATAAAATATTCCTGAAGTCCCTAAACTGTGAACATTAAACTGCTTATTATGTATTGTACTTAGATGTGTAAACTTAAGTATTTGTAAAATTCTTTATTAAAAAAATATTGGGGGCTGGGGATGTGGCTCAAGCAGTAGCGCGCTCGCCTGGCCTGGGTTCAATCCTTAGCACCACATATAAACAAAGATGTTGTGTCCGCTGAAAACTAACAAATAAATATTAAAATTCTCTCTCTCTCTCTCATTCTATCTTTAAAAGAAATAAAATTAAATATTAAAAATAAATAAATAAAAAATATTGTACCTAATGTTTATTTCAATGTACATTTTTCTCAGAAGCAATTATTTTACATTTCCCCAAATTTATAATTCAGTTCTTAGAAATCTTTGGTAAAAAATACCATAAACCCAGTCCTTCCAAAGGGCTGTTCCTAAGGACTGGTGTCTTCTGTAAGAGGATATTCATATACTCAACCCTAGGAAGAGAGGTCCACTGAGAAGTCATTTGAGAAAAGTTAGGCTTAAGGATGATCTGACCTGATTCACTTTATCAAATATCAACAGAAACAGAACATGAGATTTTATCTTACAGTTTCCAACAATATAAACTTTCATTTACTTGTAAACAATCCTCTCCACAGTTCAACAGATTACAACAATGCAAGCAAAATAACAAGATGGCCTTTTTCTTCAGCTGCATGTGCTGCCACTCTCCAGGGGACTTGCATGTCCTGCCTATGGCAACAATACAACACACTTTTCCACATTTAACATCTTAACTGTATATTCAACCAAGAATGTCATACACCCTCGGCCAAGAGAAACGCGAAGTCACCTCCTTTGTGGAATTCTGCTCTATTTCACTAATTTCAAATAAACAGTTTGCACTTATTTTCAATTACAATTGCTCCCAAGGTACCTCAATCTAGTACTTATTAAGTGGTATTTTGATTTTCACAGGACTTTCTCCTAATGAACTGATTACACTGACAGCTTAGTCTTCATTTTCTTAATGCCAGGTGTATATATAGTATTTAATCAAATCTAAGATGCCACTGATTGCAAAAAACTATTTTTTCCCCCTAAAGCTAAGGAAACAAAGAGAACTACCAATTATAGTCACTATGCCATTAATTTTTAAGACTCACCTTGATTTCAGAGACAACTGTGTAAAAATATATATCTTAGGATAAATTAAATATAGCCATAAGTGTTTAATATATTTGCTGAAATACCACTACTTAAACTTACACACTTATTCACAGTTTTTCCATTCTGCCTATCTGTTCAAACTCCCTTTCCCACACACGAATAAAACCCTCTATCGTTGACACAAAGAACTATTCAGAGTTATTAACTCCCTCTAACCTTGGTGCTCTCACTTTTTCTTCACAAATCTATTAGGAAAATAAGTCTGATTCCATATGTGCTGAGCTCATAGATACAGGCAATAGTAAGGCAGAACAGAAATAATAACTTTATTATTTGCTGTCCTTAGAAAGTCTAAATTAAGCCAGAGCAGTGGCACACGCCTGTAATCCCATCAGTTTGTGAGATGAGGCGGGAGGACTACAAGTTCAAAGTCAGCCTCAGCAAATTAGCGAGGCCCCAAGCAACTCAGTGAGACCCTGTCTCTACATAAAATATCAAAAGGGGCTAGGGTTGTGGCTCAGTGGTTAAGCATCCCTGGGTTCAATACCTAGTACAAAAAAAGAAGGAAGGAAAGAAGACTAAGTTAATGCCACAGATGCTACTCATTGCTTTAGGCTGAAAAAGACCACTGAAGTAACATTAAAGATGTGATCCTGGATATTTTACCAGAAAGTAACTGAACCAAATATTCACAACTTGGACAAAGAAAATATGCTCTGACCACATGTATTTTCAGTACATGTAGAGAGTAATGTGAAAAATTTAAGTCAATAAATGATAACTGTTACCTTGATAGAATTTTTAAAGACATTTTTCAATGATATCTTAAATATACAAAACACTCCAACTTACCTTTAAAAACTAAAAGGCAAAAGTTAGTTACCAGCAGATATCTCTTACTGAGCTTCCAGGCTCCCCCTAAACTTCATCTGCCCACTTCTTTTTAGCCTCGCAGGTGCCAGGCAAGCACTCTACTGCTAAGCCACACCCCCAGCACTTGGTGTGCCCACTTCTATAAGGACAGTTTAAATATGGAAGTGCATTACCTAACAAATATGGCTACTCAATGATAAGAACACTCTAGATCAACCTTTTCCAATTAAGAAATGTTTTACTGCAACAAACTAGGGTCAAGTTACATATAACTAAGAATAATATTGTTAAAAGACTATCTGTTGTCTAGGACAGGTGTGTGAGAGCTCTGTGTGAGAGCCCTTAGCTCAATCTCCAGCACAGATGGGGAAAGACACTATCTGTTGTTGCTCTGAAAGCGTATGCAAACTTTTTTCATACAGGTCATATGGTACATTATCTCTAGCATCGTGGGCCACATATGGCCTCTGTGGCATATTTATTTTTGTTTTTTTAAACCACTCTTCAGAAATATCAAAACCATTTTTTAGTTTTCAGGTTGTACAAAAACAGGCCATGGGCTAGATTTGCCCAAAAGTTGAGGTAAAATGATCAAAGGGACTGTTTTAATAACAAAATGGTATAATTTTACTATAATTTGTACATATACTCTAATCCCTTTGTCATACACGTACAATGTGGCAAAACTATATATAATCAGCGTGCTTAGGTCCCCTGACCTATAGTCACCAAACTTTTATTCTTAGGTAGTCAGATCCAAAGATAGCAACAACATGATAATATTCAAAGATAGTAAGTAAGTCTATGAGAAGCAACACTTACATAATGCCAGGAAAGCATGTTTGGAGGCCATAAGCACTAGCACTCTGCGAAGGATGTCTTTGTTGATAATGTAGTTCTTTATGTGGTAGGTATGGTGCTCCACACAGAACGTTAACAATTCCAATACAAGTGCCAACAACTGTGCAGTTTGAAAATCATCTGAAATAAACAAAATACAATTTTACTTATACACACAATCTCATGCCCCAAAGATGTACACATAGCACAGGAGGTTCTGCTAGATACCATCTCATCTTTGGTGTAATCATTTTATCTTGCTCCCAAGATTTCAGTGTGCTTTGTGTTTACTTTAGTACACACAATGAGTCCACACTGAAAGGTAATTATTGGCTTATCTTTATTACTCGCCAAGCAGGAAGCCTCTGAGAACATTTTACTCACTGTTTTCATTCCTCCCGTTTAGTCCCCATAGATATTAGCAAAGTGCCTTCAACATAGGGTTTTTATAAATGCTGGATGAATTGAGAATATGCGTTTGGAAAGAGGTCTCAAGCTTTACCCAATATGAATAAAATAGGAAAAAAAAATTCCCATTTCAAATTTACATGTATTTTTCTCTTAAGTTGTGTGAGTTTTTTTTCCCTAAAGGAAAGAAGGGGCTTTTTTTCTTAGATGTTGATGGACCTTTATTTTATTCATTTTTTTATAGGTGGTGCTGAGAATCGAACCCAGTGCCTCACACATGCTAGGCAAGCACACTACCACTGAGCCACAACCCCAGCCCTCTTGTGTTTTAAAATAAATATAACACTCTGAATTCGATGAAAAAAGTGTTGTTTTCAGAGCTTCAATAAGGAATTTCCCAGTGAAGACCCTAAAACTACTTTTAAATGTGGCATTTTTTAAAATACATACACATATAAGCTAAAGCCCTGAGAAATAAAAAGTCATATTGAGCAGAAACATAGCTCTGTCTAGACACCTGGAGGACAAATAACAAACTGTTCATAACTACTGCCTTCTTTATATTTCACCTGTGCTTATACAAACTAAATACAAACATCACTGAACAAAAATTTATTTTAAAACCTTCTTTTTTTTGTATACTTCTGTTATCTTTTTATTAATAGGATTTTAAAAAACAAATTTCTTAACTAGCTCTTGAAAATATATTATTAGACCTCTATGTTAACCTAATGTTTGAACTTTTAAAGACTATTACTGTTCTTTTGAGGTATGCCTGCTGCCCATGCCTTCATTCCTCTCCCACTACCTCAAAATAAAGACTATTACTTAACACTAATTTTGAGTCTCAGAATTCAAGAAGAGAGAACTTAACTACCAACCTGCATTATCTTACCTTTACTAGGCTTGTCTTCTGTTGTATTTGCTAGTAAGGGAGCAGTGAGAACATGCATACAGTGCTTGTAGAAGAAACCAAGAAATTCAGTCTTTTCTGTTTTCTAAGGAATCAAAAACACTTTCATGAACTTTAACTGCACTGGTTCCCAGCAGCAATAAACAACATGCTAGCTATGAAAGAGGAAAAATGCCCATGGCTTACATTGGCAGTGGCTAGCATGTTCTCTGGGTCAACTAAAGTTCGAAGCAGGCCCATAAGTTGGACTGCTCCTCCAAGTTCAGGATCTGTATCACAAATCATATGTTCTATAATGAGGTTGATGAGCAAAATATCCTGGTGAGAAAAATACACATAAGGATCACTCATTAAACAGAGAATGGGAAAAGCACATATTAAGACACTATAGCATCACTGAGTTCAAGCTATCATGCTAATACAAACAAAATGCAGTAACTGCCTCACTTCTTTACTAGGACATACTGCAGTGCTCCAAAGTGTGGAACAAAGACAAAGTTTCAGTTTGGTGTCAGTAGATCTGTATGCCTCTCTGATAAAATGCAACAAACTCATGGGCTTTACATTAACTTTAATAATGAAAATACTTATTTACTACATTTATTTTAATACAGAGTCCTTCTATTTTTGTTAAATGATATATTTCTTCTCCATTTAGGGAAATTTTTAAAAAGTTTCCCTTTAAAATACATTTAGGAAAATAGGTGGCACCTGAATACCTGAAATTGAGGGAAATGCAATTATAGTAATTACAGTGCACAAAACAACAAATGTATTATTCAGATTCCAAATGTCAAAGAAAATAGACTGCTGCCTTTCCTGAGGTCCAATTATGACTGGTATTCCTGGCCATAGAGTAAATAAAATTGAGAGGGATTCAGTGAGAGAATTCCCTACTTCTGCCTATATGTGTAATTGTAGAGTGAACAAGGACAGAGAAAATGTAGACAAAATATGGAAATGGTGATCAAGAGTGAAAATCAAAAGGGCCCAGGTCTGTAATCCCAGCTATGTGGGGAGCTGATGCAGAGGACTGTAAGGTTTGAGGCTAGCCTGAACATCTTAGTGATACCCTGTCTCAAATAAAGAACAGAGGGCATAAATAAGTGATAAAGCACTCCTGGTTTCAATCCAGAGTCCTGAAGAAGAAAAAAGAAAACGGGAGTGAAGTACTAAAGTGATTCATCTGGTAGGTTACATGGTCAACAAGAGCAGCTCCATTTTAAGTTATACAGACAAATTTGTTCTCAGGGCTATTTCATAAAGGAAAAATGAGACTTAACATTCAATAGTTCAAACTGGTATTTTTCTGTAACTACCCTGGTACAATTTAAAAATAAACCTTAAATATAGATGATACTATCCATTTCACTTCATTTTGACACCATATCACATTAAGTAGAATCTTTCCAAACAGTAACAAGGGCTATCTTCTTAAATTATAAGAAACACAACAGGCTAGAATTGTGCAGAGATTTATTTTCTAAGGGGATATCGTCTTCCTCCCTCCCTCAAGAAGAACTAGAGGGCAGACCAGCTTAGTTTATTCTTTTTTTCTGGTCCTGGGGACTGAACCCAAGGTGCTTTACCACTGAGCTACATCTCCAGTCCTTTTATTTTTTAGTTATAGGAGTGCACAATATCTTTATTTTACTTTATGCTGAGGACTGAACCCAGTGCCTCATACATGCTAGGTGAGCGCTCTACTTCTGAGCCACAACAGGCCCCTAGTCCTTTTAATTTTAAAACTGTGTCTCATTAAGCTGCTTAGGGTCCTGCTAAATTGTGAGGCAGGCCTTGAACTTGCAATCCCCCTGCCTCAGCCTCCCAAGCTGTTGGGATTATAGGCGTATGCCACTGCACTTGGTTCGGCTTAGTCTATTCTTAAGTAAAAAGTTATCTATAAAATTTTATGGAGTAAGGAGGCAAACTCAGAAATCACTGGTTATCTGAAAATAAAGAGGAGCACACATATTTACAGCTCCCATATACATGATACATCATAAAATCTGTAAGTGTCCTTCATATTACCAGAATATACTCTCTTAGCTGTTTTATAATTGATGTGTCTATTATAATTTCTCACAAATCCTAAGTTTATGTGTGTGTCTGAACAAGACACAGCTTGTTGTTTATGATTAGGCAATAAACAGTTCCCTAAATACTTTTCAAGGGACTATGTTTTGTCTGTTCTTTTTTTTTTTTTTTAACTTTTTTTTGGGGTGCAGATGGACACAACACATTGCATTTATTTTTATGTGGTGCTGAGGATCGAACCTGGGTCCCGCCCGTGCTAGGCGAGCGCTCTACTGCTCAGCCACAATCCCAGCCCTTGTCTGTTCTTTCTTAATGATTCTGAGAATCTACTCTAAAAGCCAATGTTTCCTAGGGGAGTTACTCATAATTCTTCCTACAGAAGAATAATTAACTGATTAAATGATTTCAATAAAATAATACAGAAGTTAACTTCAGAGTTAAGAAGAAAAATTAGTGTCAAAAATTTTTAAAGAAACTTCAACTGTGAACATTAACAACTATTGAAAGACAACAAATTTATAAACTAAAATAGGAGCCAATTTAGGGAAAGAATAAAGCCATCTGACATTACAGCTGTACTTCCCCCAAAGAGCAATAACTTAACTCTTAAAAAATGAGTAATAAACACAGCTATAGCCTCCTATGTACAAATACTTACTATGCGCGCAAATAATATTTACCTTGCTGGTTATTTTTTGCTCTGTTAACTTCTTACTTACATCATCATTCTGTTGTGCCTCCTGCATGACAAACTCTCGTACCATGGATGGATTATATTCAACCAAGTATGAGAATATATCAGTAGCAGCACTTCGCACCTGTGTATCATCCATGCCCTACAGAGAAAGAACACTTCTTCTACTAAAATTATAAAAACATGAAACTTACGATTATATGAATGTCTAAAACAGTGAACAAATTATAACAAAACACTGCAATATAAAAAAGGTCTAAAATTCTGTTGAATGTAAAACCTCTTATTCTATGGATAAAATAATACCTTCTAACCTACTTGCTCCTGTTTGCCTATTTCAATATTTCATCTAATGAAAGAAATTATTACTAAAACTATGGAAAATTCCTTTAATCGAGCTTTCTTTTAGTACAGTGTAAGATTTCAATACTAGAATTCCATTGCTTCTTTATGAAATACACAGCTAATATTAAATACTGGCACATATATAATTGTGTGGGTATGCGCTCCCCCCACCCTTGCCCCCAATGGGGCTAGAACCCAGGGCCTCATGCATACTAGGCAGGCATCCTATCACTGAGCTTTATCTCCATCCCCTAATACAAGCTATATTAAAATACCTACGTTACATAATATGACTTTCGTGGTTAAAAAAAAATAAGTCATTTAAAACGAAGAGAAACAAACTTACAAGGATGACTTCTAAAGCTGGTAATATGCCCATGTTTGACAAAGTCTTGAAAAAAGCATCTCTGTTTTGAGGTTGTAGCGTTTGAGAAAACGCACAAAATTCTTTTAAAAAGTTAACCTGAAATCAGGATAAACGGTAAATGAACATAAAAATGGTTTGTTGTTCTATTTTATGCCTTTCTTAATATCTAATTTCTTACCAATTCCTGTCTTTTTTCCTCATCTGTTGCTTCATCTGTTAGTTGTGCAAACAAATCTGTCAGAAATTTTTCATCTTCCTGTGAAATATGGGAAAAATTTAATTATATTAGAGGTAAAATTTCACTATGCTGTAATATACATATAAGATACTTCTATTAATAACCGGTACTCGCAATCCTGTTCTATAAAAGGAAGAAAAACCAAACTGTTGGATAAATTGCGAGGTTCTTATCAGAAAGATTATTCTTATATTTTGGCAAGGGTCTTTTTCCTAAATCTATTTAAGGGTCAGAGAATACCTATTTTAGGCTTTGCGAACATTCTCCCCTTTTCCCCCACTGGGGATTATACCCAGGGGCACCTTATCACTGAGTTACATCCCAGGCCCCCGCCAACCTTTTAAAATTTTAAGACAAGGTCTCACTAAGTTATCCAGGCTACTCAGTCTCCTAAGCTTTCACTACATCTATTCAATTCTGTTGTAGCAATGGCAACAGTCAGAATGAGTAAATGAATGAGTACACCTGTGTTCCAATAAAATTTTATTTAAAAAACACAAAGCAAGCATGGCAAGCAGTCTGCCAACCCCTCATTTATATAGGCTCTTACTAACTAACCTTAGAAGTTAAGGTTCCACAACCTTTCAAATGGGGAGGAAGATAAAAGCTTTCTTGAAGTTTTACAGGTACAGAAGGTGATCCAATATTTAAAAAGTGAAATTCAGAGTTTTAAACAAACATCTATTATTTGAAGATATTCATTGCACACACAAAATATTTTAATATATGTTTAATTACTTTAGAAAAGGACTTAAAGGATACCCACACAGGATATTTATCTAGGTAAATAAGTTAGAGAAGTACAGAACTTATAAAGAACTTCAGATGTTACCTTATGTCCTTATTTTATAATTAAGACAAATATTACCCAAGCCCAATTGATTAATAGGTCAAAGAGTCTCCCTGATCGACTATCAAATTTTCCTCTGCACTATTTTTCATCAAATTTAGAAAAATATATTAATTCTACATAGCTGGAAGTAATGAATTAATACTCCAGGCCCTATATATGACACACACACACATACACAACTTCCCACTACATTATAAGCTTCATATTCACTACTGTAGGTACTCAGGAAACATTTTCTTTTAACACTACACTAGTTGGTTTTTCCTTATTTTACTTTTTCTAAAAAAACACAAACAGGTCATACCTCATTACAGGTTTTTTTTTTTTTTTGGACCATGTTTGTTACAAAATGGCACCCAAATTTCAAAACACACCCCAAATAGTACAAGAATGATTAACTGTACTACAGAGGAAGTAGTCAATTTTAAGATGAGGTATACCAGCATGTGTACACACAAGGACGGCAGGTACCTGCTTTAAATAGTACCTCTAACATGCTCTTGTTCCAGGCTCAGTGGTGCATGCCTGTAATCCCTATGGCTTGGGAGGCTAAGGCAGGAGGATTGCAAGTTCAAAGCCAGCCTCAGCAACTTAGCAAGGCCCTAAGCAACTTACAGAGCCTCTGTCTCTAAAAAGGGGCTCAGGATGTGGCTCAATGACTGAGTGCTCCTGGATTCAATCCCTGGTGTTAATTAAAAAAAGTTCTTGCTTTTGTCTAAGGGTGTAGTTCAGTGGCACAGAGCTTGCCTAGTATGCACTGGGCCCTGTGTTTGGAAATAAAGGCCTCAAATCAAGAAAAACAGAACAGTAGAACAGTAGCATTGGCAGCCAGAATTTCGGAGAGGATACTGCACACTGTAGGGAAGCAAAGCCTTAACAACTTGAAATTATTTGTACTTAATGATTAAAACCGGTATTTTACCCATTGAAGACCAAGAAAACAGAAGTGACAGATCCCTACAACACAAAAATAGAACCATATGGAACCAAAGAGATGAAAAGAACAAGATTATCTGCAGAAATCAGGGGTCAAATTGAATTAGAGAATGTGGTTCTGCTAGCTAGCAAAAGCTGGTTCCTTATCAAAGAACAAATGGAAAATGGTACCAGAACCCTAACTCCAACATTAGCAATGACAATACTTTCCACAGAGGATTGTGGAGAGTATATACCATAATCTTAACAGATTGTACTGCCCACATTATTTGTTTACATATCTGTCTGAAATGAAAATATGTCAAATTGGTCAATATGAAATGAAATTATTTCTAGTTCTAGGAAAACATCTGCAGCTTGAGCACCCCTAATCTGCAAATTTGAAATTCAAAACTTTTTGATGCTGACATGTCAAAAAGTTTTGGACTTTGGAGCATTTCAGATTTTGAATTTTTGGATTAGAAATTTGGATTTGGAGGCCTCAGCCTCTAGAGTAGCTGGGATGACAGGCATTAAGGTCAGCTCCCCTGTAATTTCTTCAAACTAAAGGTGATATAAACCCACAGTCTCAGGCATGCTAAGCAAGCAATATACCACTGAGCTACACCCCCACCTCCAAGCTAGACTACTTTATCATTTACCTTCCTTACCCCAAACAAGCATCTCTGATCTGAAGAGTATTATTATTTATCAAAATTTATTGGAGATCATCAAAATACTCACCTTTAGATTTTAACAAAATCAAACTCACTTAGGATTTTAAAGGAAGACAATGAATTAATTTTTTCTTAAGGCAAGTAGCAATTTAAGTGGTATTAATCAAACAGGTACCTTTTTTTAAGTAGGAAGAAAATGATCTAACTTACCTGTAACATACCAACAATTTCTACCTTATTGAAAAAGATAAAGGAGTGAAGTGTTGATAACATGTTTTCTTCAAAGACCGAAGGGGTAGGGAGAACCATATCTTGTATATACTGAACTCTGTATGTCTGATGAATTTTTTGTTTCAGCTCAGGATCTGATATGGGAATCACTTCTTTAAATTTGGCTGTTTTTGTTAGAAATTCCCTGTGTTTACGTGGTTGTGATAAAGCAGGATCATATTCTAAACATCCAATGACGTCCATTATACATTCCTCAGAGAACATGACCTCAAAAAGAGCAGTTCGATTCAAGAGGAAGATGCCTTTGATAATTTCATACAAGTGGTGCAGTCCTTCAATATTTTCCAAATCCTCACATACATGAAAAAGCTCTAAGAGCTTCTTAATATAACCCTCATTTTCCAGTGCTAGTGCAAGTTTTTCACGGCGGAGGGGGGAAGGTAAAGATGATGCCACAAGTTCTGCAATTTCCTCAAGGCGACTTAATTCACAAGACGGTAATTCTAAACCTGGTGATGACATATCATCAAATCGCTCCTCTTCAGATTCATCTACAAGGTCCTGAGTGATGTCCACTGAAGGGTCCTTTCCTTGAACCTATGAAGAAGAATTTGTGTAGCTGACAAAACACACACCAGCAAACCTAAACAATATCCTTCAACAAATACAGAGACATTATAAGAAAACCATAACAATAATTTTCAATTTTTAGAATCTTATTTCAAACTTGACACAACTGCCTGCTTTTTCCAAGTTGCTGTCATGGTTTGAATATGATATATCCCTCTAACCTATCAATGCAGAAATATTCAGAGATGAAATGATTAGATTATGAGAGCTGTGACAGAAGTGGTCAATGGTACAGAAGGAGAGTTCCCTGGAAGGTTACATCTCTCTCCTTCTTCTGATTCCCATCCCTCCTCTGATTCCTCTATGCCATGAGGGGAGCAGCTTTCCTCCACTGCACCCTTCCCTCATGATGTGCTACCTCACCTTGGGCCCAGAGTCTGCCAACCATGGGCTGAGACCTTCCTCTAAGTTGTTCTTATTGAGTGTCTGGGCCACAGGAATGAAAATGCTAACTGAAATAGTTACATTTCTCCAAATAACATATACTTTAAATTATTTTCCAAAAAAGACTAGGGAGAGGTCTCAGAAACATTCTTAGTTTGAAGAAATTCAAGTAAATATCAAATATCATACAGAGTGCTGTGATCATAGTACATATATATAACTATAACCAATAAGGAAAACAATGTCCATTCATCTTAGGAAAGGGTCAGAGAGCATAAACAAACTGGCTTTGGACCAAAGTTGGCCAATAATTTCCTACAAATGCTAGATGGTACCCCAAAGATATAACAAAAGCTCAGTAGGATACAAATGCACCTACACAAAAATGAAGCCACAAATGAAGTAAGCTCAACCTATAAGTAGTAGAGCCATCCCCAAGAATATCTCCTAAAAGCTAAGGAACCAAACTGAAAAAGTTCAACTTTCCACATATCCAAACCTATACCTACTTTTTAACCCCTCAGAATCCTAAAACCTGTCATAAATCCCAACTTTGTGTTACTGCAAAAATTCTAATTATAAAAAAATATAAAAAGTAGGCCTTATATGAAATGTATGGCTAAGAGATAACTGTGGATGGATACTGGAAGGGAAGATAGCCTGAAGTATTTGTCTTGAAATACGTTGCAAGTTAAGGTCCAATATGGTCTGGATCTTAACTCTGTGGGGAACACTACTGCAAGAAGGCCAGATACATTCAAGATTTACACCTGGCACAGTTTCAAGCTGGTACTAGTTTGGTTAATTACATAAGTTCTCATTATAGTTTTATGTTCTAATACCAAAGCTATGGCTTTACTCACAGAAAAATGTTTGTGTACCTGGGAACTGAACCCAGGGGCACTTTGTTGCTGAACTACATCTCCAGCCCTTTTTGAGACAGAGTCTCACTAAATTGCCCAGGCTGGTTTTGAACTTGCAATTCTCCTGCCCCAGCCTCTCCAGTTGCTGGGAATACAGGTTTGTAGTATGTGCCCAGTTGATAGGATTGATTAATAAACCAAACTAAAAGGGACAAGAATAATGAGAAAGCCATCGTTCTGAGTTAAGACCTAGTTACTACTACCCAAGAGGGTAACAGAAAAAGGGAGGATTTTTTTTTAGCTATTTTGGTATATAAGGGTGATGAATAGGGGTCAAGAAATAAAGAAACATGTAGGTAAAATGTAATGACTTCCCTGGAATGAGCCAGGATCCAGAAAACGGTACAAACAGAATTCATTTTAAAAATGTGACTGAGAGATGGGCACAAAGGCACACATCTGTAATCTCAGTGACTTGACCAGCTGAGGCAGGAGGATATAAATTCAAGGCTGCCTGTGTGACTTCTCAAAATTTAAAAGGGCTGGGGTATAGTTCAGTGGCAGTGTCGCTGGGTTCAATCTCTGGGACCAAATCAAAACAAAAAAACACGAGTAATTGAGAAACAGCACTTTCAAGATAAACTATATGTAAAAGTTAGGGGGGAAGACCAGAAAAGAACATAAAATACACAGTGGTTCTTTGGTAAGTTACTGCAGAGAAAGAACACAAGTATTCATCTGTGCTCCCAAATAAAAAAAACTGAGACCATATCTCAAAACAAAAACAAAAAGAACAAGGTAAAGATCAAACAATATTTAAAAAAAAAAAATCAGGCACAACAGTTACAGAATGAGCCCAGATTTGAATTAAATATTAGCTCACTAGAAAAATGGTTCAATCCCCAGTACCACAAAAAGAGAGAGGGAAAGGACAAAGAATAAAAGAAAGAAGGCATTTGGATATAAATGTGACACCTTCGCGTTCTAGAGAAGGACAAGGACAGCATCAACAGGCAGGTTTATCTATATTAAAACAACAACAACAAAAACGCAGCTGAGTTCAATATGCAGAAGAAATAAAACTGTACAAGATAAGAAAAAACTGTGCCTTGAGGACACTATATTTTCTATTAAAGGTATGGCTCTTAAACTTCAGGGTGCACCAGAATCACCAAAAGCAGGGCTGACAAAACTAGCCAAATCCCATCCATTTGCATGTAATTTATGGCTATTTTTTTTTTTTTTTTAACACCAGAGATTAAACCCAGGGGTGCTAAATCACGGAGCTACATCCCTAGCCTGTTTTTTTAAAATTTTTTTTAAATTTTGAGATAGGGTCTCTCTAAGTTGCTTAGAGTATGTAAAGCTTAAAATATTTACTACCTTGCCCTTTACATTCTGACCTACAGGGTTTAAGACATCATTATAGGACCCTAGCGTCTGATATAGTAGGTCTGGCCTGTGGGCCACAGTTTCTAGGTCTTACTCCTATACTGGTGAAGACCACATTTTTTTTGGAGGGGGTAGGTACTGTGGATTGAACTCAGGAGCACTCGACCACTGAGCCACATCCCCAGCCTTATTTTGTATTTTATTTAGAAACAGGGTCTCATTGAGTTGCTTAGTGCCTTGCCCTTGCTAAGGCTGGCTGTGAACTCTCGATCCTCCTGCCTCAGCCTCCTGAGCTGCTGGGATTACAGGTAGAGCCGCTGGGATTACAGGTAGAGCCACCGCGATTGGCGAGAACGGCATTTTTGGAGACTCAATTAAAAAAATCTATTGAAGATTATTCTCCAAATGAAATAAGCATGGAAATAGAGAAAACCTCTCTAGGAGGAAATGGCCAAATGAGTCTGTAACAAGAACCAATACATCGAGTCACTTGAGCACTTTAGAAAAAAGAAAAACAAAGAAAAAACCCAAAAACATATTTATAATGATTGTGGAGATTATGTCAAGAGAATGAGGTACCAGAGTAGGGAAAGATAAAGATCAGAAAATATTAAAAAAGAATCAGACACAACAGTTACAGAATGAGCCCAGGTTTGAATTAAATTATGAATCAATTACAAACATTTGCACTTAGAGCAAAGTGAGGGTGACTAGATAGTCAACGGTCATAGAGCTCAAGACCAGTGCAAGGGTGGGCTCGACTTCAAGAGCCACAAGAACAAAGCCTGTCACAATCGCTTGTTTTATTTTTTAGAAAAGATAATTCTAGCTGTGAAACTATCAGTCAAGATGAAACAAATAAACCAGGGAAGAAATGATGGACACGTGAGAGTGCACAAAATGAAGACAAGTGAATGGACCCAAGGTTGACTACCAAGAACAGAATAGACATTAGGGCTAAGAGAAGAATGAGCAGGCCCCATGAGTCTGTTTCTGAAACTAGATGGCATTTACTGAGAGGAGGGGACAGGAGGATAAGTGGATCTAGGTGAGAAGATTGTGCTTGATTTTGGATTGTCAAGTTGGAGATGCTAGTGAACACTCAAAGGGGAGTTCTTCGAGAAGGCAGTAAAATATAAAACTTGAATTTAGCAAAAGTCTGATCAGGGTAGTGTGGTATGGATAAATTACACCTTCTTTAAACCAAGCTTTTCATAGAGATTTAAAAGATCTATCTGAAATTTATTTAAAATTTAGGGTTTTAGCTGAAAGCATTGCAAAAAAAAAAAAAAAACCTTTCAAGAGAGCATATTGATTTTCTATTTTTAAAATTACCTGACATATTTTCTCCCAAATTTCATCACATCCAGCTTTTTCTTGAAAGCTAAGGGCCAAGTCATAATTTTCTGCTTCAGACCACACAATCAGAGTGTCCTTTGGATTAGGGGGAAAAAAAAAGAGTCTGAATGATTAACATACATTACTGCAACTGTTTCAAAGTATAAGGCAAATGAACAAAGCAACAGGAATTCAGAACATCACTCATTTTTATTTTTTGCAACACTGTATTATCAATGTCTTTTTATGCTTAATTTTTACCAAATATGAAAAACAAATGTTTACCTAAGGACAAAGCTTGACCAATATATGAATTTAATGTTCTAAAACATACCAAGAAAACACTACACCAATCTTGTCCTTGCACATCAAGTCACATTTTATGCTCTCATTAAAATGGCCAAAGAGTAAGTCTGAGCATACAATTACTAGAGGCATGTTAGAAGGCTGGGATTAAAACAAAACAACTTGTCTTTTCCCTCAACAGGTGTTCTTTACAAGCTGGGGCATGTGAGGTTCCTGAAGGCCTTGAAATTACTGGCCTACATTTGTAATATGTGATGTGATCATTTATTTGAACAGTTAAACAGTTAAAATTTCACAAAAGTTATATGGTTCATGAAGCAGCATACTCATAGCACCTACCACCTTTTCACTTCTATTCAGGGAGAACTTTATTTTGAGACAGGGTTTTGCTATAGACATCTAAGCTCAAGTAATCCTACTGCCTCAGCATCCTAAGTAGTTGGCACTACAACTACAGACACATGCCACTATGACCAGCTGAGAATTTTTTTTTTAATAGGAAATTTAACAAACAATTCAAGAGGTTTAAGATACAATCTCAGCAAGACACTGCATGTACAATAAATGAGACCATCTTATAATCCCCACAGCCCAAAAAGATCTGTATTAAAAAATTATCGAGTTTAAGATACTCTTTCAAATTTATTGGTAGTAAATAAACATATTAGCAATCACCATTGTTAAAAAGGGTCATTTCATGGAGAAAGGTTTATGAATCATCTTTTTAAAGAAACACTGAATAGCGCTTAGGAGAGTCACTTCAAAATAAAGAAGCCTGAAAAGATATGTAATAGCTATCTTCAAGTTCTGGAGGGACTGTCACTAACTTCAGTTTTTCACGTTAGTTTTTTTCTCTTTTTTTCCAAAGAGAAGAATGTGAGTCCCAGTTAGAGGTAACTGAGTACAATATAAAGAAAAATATTAAATATAACTGTATACAACTTCTCTGTTATAACTTATATATTCAGAATCATTTAAGACTGATGCTTAAATCAGGGTGTAGACAGACACATGTTGTATGTTCATAATTACACTTGACAAATTTAGTAGGTTTTAACAACTAAGAAATAGTTCTGAGCTGGGCATGGTGGCACAAGCCTATAAACCCAGCAGCAACTCAGGAGAGGCTGAGGCCCAAACAACTTAGAAAGACCCTGTCTCAAAATAAAAAAGGCTGTGGATGTGGCTGAGTGATTAAGCACCTCTGGGTCTAATACCAAAAAATAAAAATTAAAAGTTCTTCTGTTTCCTTGAACAGCTGAATGTTCAAATCATTTTATTTATCAAATAACACTCTTCTCAAGAGGTTATATCTTTCCTACTTTGTGTAAGATGTATTTTTACTCTTAAACTGATAAAAACCTCCGAACCATGAATTTAATTATGAAATATTAAAGTCCAATATTCCAGCCTTCAGTTATTCAATCAAACCTAAAAATTTTCTTAAGATCAACAAAATGTTAATAGATCAAACTATCAAGAAGATATTTTATATTATACCAATGTTTTCTGGAGAAATAAAGCACCTCTCAATAAACTTTATTATTAGTTTTCCTATCTACTATCTTGGAATCTAGCAAGTAACAATCTTTAGGCTCATCCAATGAACAAAATACAACTAAATTCCTTCTAGTAGTATTTTAATGGTCACTTTAAAGTGAAGCAAACATTCTACTTATGAACAGGCTGTTAATACTCTTTCTTCTAAAGTAATTATTGTTATTACTACTGAGGATTTAACCCAGGGGCACTTTACCATTGAGATACATCCCCAGTCCTTTTCATTTTGAGACAGAAACCTCACTAAATTGCTAAGGGCCTTCTCGCCTGAGATCCTCTTTGTCTCAGCCTACCAAGTCGCTAAGATAGGATTATAGGCATGCACCGCTGGTGCCCCAGCTTAAAGTAATTATTTTCTCTCTGCATCTTCAAGGCAGCAAAGGAACAGTTTGATTTCACTGGTTTTGTAAAAGTATGTGTGTATGCAGAATAAACACCATTTGATAACAGTGCTAGTAAGTGCTAAGTGAAAATTTATTTTCAGACATTTCTGGCACCTTAGAAGGGCATAAAGGTATATTCAATAGAAGTTACAGTCAAAAATTGTATCAGCACTCTAAGGCCTCTCTGAGGCTATCTACACAGCGTTGCTCTACAGGGAGATACTTCTGTCCATCTGCACTAGTATCTACAACATAAGAAGGAATCTCCACCATTTAGTTATTAGTAGTAGATGGTTTGTCAAATCAGGGGTCACTTTTTTCTTCATGTAAAAACAAGGAAATGGTTACTTTACTTTTAAAAGATTCAGTTGCTAGAATATCAGGAACATGAACTCATCTTGAGACAAGCTTTTAAAAAAATTTTTTAAATTAAGTATGGCTGAAGGTATAGCTCAGTGGTAGAGCATGTGCTTAGCCTAGAGAGGCCCTGGGTTCAATCTCCAGCATTGAAAAATAAATTGCTTTAAACACTATAGAAATTGGCTGAAACTTTATAATTAGATTGGCAAATGTGCTGTAATCTGTTGTGAATTTCTTATTGTAAGAAAACAGATGGTAAATTTCTATTTAATCACCAAACTGAGAGGATAATATACAAGATAAAACACAACATCTTCAAATTTTTACCTGTTGTTTCTGGTATGCAGTATTAGGATTTATTTTGGACTCTAAAAGCAGAGAACCTATGAAAAAGAAAAAAAATAAAAAAACAAACAACAAACAAAACAAAGACATTCCATTATGTTATTGCAAAACATCAAAATTATATTCCCTTATATACATTTCTTTTTTGAACATCAGATGCAACTCACACATAACTTCAGCTAAAGAAAAAATTCAAGCAATATAAATGTAAACATAATAATCTGTAATTTAAGAAATGTATTTTATACATGCTTACTTTTTTTTTGTTTTGCAGTGCTGGGATTGAGTCCAGGGCCTTGTGCATGGCAGGCAGGTGTTCCACCACTGAACTACACTCCCAGCTCCTATATACTTACTTTTCTTTCTTTCTTTCTTTTTTTTTTTGGTGGTGCTGGGGATTAAACCCAGGGTGTTGTGCATGCGAGGCAAGCACTCTACCAACTGAGCTATATCCCCACCTTTATATGCTTACTTTTAACAAAACAGATATGACAATCTGAACAGCAAATTGGATGGTAATAAAAAAAATCTAACAATTTATAGGCAGCACAAGGTGGAGAAAACCGCACAAAACCAGATGATCTAGGCTTATTTTTGAAATTGTTATTCCAACAATTGTACACATTTACGGGGCACAGTAGAATTCCATATGTTATAATGTATAATGATCAAATCAGGCAGTTAGCATTTCTAAGTTTTTTGATTAGTAACTAATAATTAACATTTATATCTCCTTATCATTGCTTTATGTCTGGAGCCTTTGAGCTCTTTTCAGTTGCTCTTGGTGTTAAGTCTGATATACTGTGTGATTGCAAAATATGAAATAAGTTGTAACAGCAATCAGATTCATGACTTCAGACTAAGAATGAAATAAGAAATAATTTGCAAAATTTGATAACATAAAGCATAAGTCACTACCCAAATGCACATCCAAATTATATATCACCTTAGAAAGTCTCATACTTGGGAGATAGTAGAGGATAGGAAAGGTAGCAGAATACAACAGCTACTAATAGGGCATTATGTAAAAATGTAGATGTGTAACCGACGTGATTCTGCAATCTGTATTTGGGGTAAAATTGGGAGTTCAAAACCCACCTGAATCAAATGTATGAAATATGATATGTCAAGAGCTTTGTAATGTTTTGAACAACCAATAAAAAAAAAAAAGTCTCATCCTTCTTTCATTTTTAAAAACATTTTAAAAATTGTAATGCATTCTGTTGTCATATATAACAAATTAAAATAAAAGATTAAAAAAAAGTAAAAAAAGCTTTTTTTTTTAGTTGTTGATGGACCTTAATTTTTATTATTTATTTATTTATATATATGTTGTGCTGAGAATTGAATGCAGTGCCTCACCCATGCCAGGTAAGCACTCCACTACTGAGCCACAACTCCAGCCCTTTCATTTTTATTCTTTCTTTCCTCATGGGGGAGGGGGCGCACAGGGGAGATACAGGGCCTTGCTATGTTGTTCAGACTGGTCCGGAACTCATGGGCTCAAACATGAGTTCCTGCCTCATTCTCCCAAATAGCTGGGAATACAGCTATGTGCCACCATATCTGAATAATATTACTATTTCTTTTTAATGGTACTGAGGATCAAACCCAGGGATGTTCTGCCACTGTGCTATATCCCCAGTCCTTTTTATTTTGAGACAGGGTCTCACTAAGTTGCTGAGACTGGGCGGGAACTTGCAATCCTCCTGCCTCAGTGTCCCAAGTAGTTGGGATTACAGATGTGCACCACTGAACCTGGCTCAGTATTTCTTTTTCTTAACAGAACTACCCAAAACAAAACAACGAAAAAGAAACAATAGCAAGGAACTGCTATTCTTCTCCATCTTCAAATAATCAATTTATTCCTTACAGTAAATTTAACCCATACATTTCTGTTTTCACCCCGACAGTGGAAGACTCATAATATCTAGAAAATAACTACTGCTTTATGAGAAAAAGCAAATTTTGACACTTGAATCATACCCACCTTTTCATCAACCAGTTCTAGTTTATTCCAGAACATAAAACCTAAAGACAAGTTCTGGCCCAAAATGCTTAAGCAGCAACAGTTTTCTCTGCAGCTGTCTCTCATACAGTGCTTTTGTTTTTTCTCATGTTACACTTAACAGTTGCTTTACCCATTCCAAAGAGTGGCTATATAATTGAGAAGAATCAGTTGCCTTAACATTTCCAAACTTGCCTTCCAGCTAAAACTAATTTATTAATTTTATGATGCTGCCGAATATTAGTGATTTACTACTATTTACTATTTGCTAAAAACAGTGCTGTTAGATACTAAGTACAGTAAAATACCAGCATGTATCAAATTGTGATGATTCAATTTGAGTGTGCTGTGCACAGAAACAGTTTCCCACTTCCCACAATTTCTCCCACCAACTCTGACACAGGTGACCCAATTAACCCAAAATCTGTATTATCCTGTCTGTACTTAAAATAACTGAATGTTTTAAGTAATCCCCCCCTACACACACACACTGGTACCCTCAGAGCTCCACTTACTTAGGTTCTTTATTCTTTCTTCTTCTCCCCCTTTCCCACAACTATTTTTGGCAGGAATTTCTGCATTTAAGGAAAAACTGTTTTAATCTTCCCTTTTCCATTTGGGGGGAGGGTACAGGGATTGAAATCAGGGGTACCTCACTACTGAGCCACATCCCCAGCCCTATTTTGTATTTTATTTAGAGACATGGTTTCACCGAGTTGCTTAGTGCCTCGCCTTTGCTGAGGATGGCTTTGAAACCCTCCTGCCTCAGCCTCCCCCCCCAAGATGCTGAGGTTATAAGTTTGCTCCATGGCACCTGGCTCCCTTTTCTAAATTTTGCCAGATTAATTAAAGCAAAACTTCCACTGCTTTTTCAACTCTCTTTATATACAATTACCAGATTTTTAGCTTTGTGATTATGAAGAACTGTAAGATACATTCATAACATGAAAAAGCTGCAGGTAAATTAACAGAATGTATAGAGGCTGAGGGTTTTATTTACTCAGTGGTAAATAAAACATACATTTATTAGCCTATAAGAGGCCCTAGGTTCAATCTCCAGCACCATACACACAAAAAACAAAATACAAAACTAAAAGCCTTCCACTATCTTTGTGAAGTGCTGTTTGAACTATTAAAACAAAAACTTATTCTACTGTTATCTATTATCATCAACCATAGCCACGTGTGTAACTTCAGCTACCTGGTAGGCTGAGGGAAGACTGACAGTTCAACCCCAGCTGGGTAACTCAGCAAGACCTTATCTATAAATAAATAAATAAATAAATAAGACTGGGTTCAATCCCTAGCACCCCAAACAATCAAACTAACAAACAAAAATTATACCAGAGACTTGCAGATCAAACTTAAACTTTTCAAAGATAGTCAGAGAATACACGTAATTATACTTTAAACACAACTTTCTTAAAAAACATATTCCAGTAAAACCTATTCTGAAATATAACTCAATCCTCAAAAACAATCCATCTGTAGAAAACCACATAAGTAAAAATACAGTGAATAAAAGAACTAGGTTATTTGGTAAATTTTATTTTAGAAGACATAAGAGGCCTAGTGGCATAGACTCAAACTGAATATCCTCTTTTTAAGTATAAAAACTACACAAAAATTCACTTATCGAAAATAAAAATTTGGATCTCCTTTGAAAAATGATGTAAACTGTACATCATTCAAATTTAGAACTTGTAATAGTTGACACTGCAAACAATGTCATCAAGAGAATGGGAAAAAATATTTGCAAATCATACTGATAAAGCACTCACATCCAGAATATCTATGAATTCTTCCAACTCAATAATAAAGACAACACAATTAAAAAGTGGGCAATGCACTTGATAGACATTTCTCCAAAAAAGATATATAGAAAATAAAAAAAGCATAGGAAAAGATGATCAATAGCACAATCATTAGGAAAATACAAATCAAAACCATAAATGAGGTACTATTTCATCCTCACTAGTACTCTATAATGGAAGAGGGACAATAACAAGTGTTGGCAACAATGTAGAGAAATTACAACCCCATACTTGTTAAAAGATAAAATGAACCAATTAGGTAGCTACTCAAAAAGTTAAGTAAGGGGGGTTGGGGGTACAGCTCAGTGGTAGAGCATATGTTCAGAATGCTAGATCATGAGACCATAACCCTCGGTTCAAATCCCTAACACTCCTTCCCTACCAAAAAAAAAAAAAAAAAAAAACGTTTATCAGTTATTCAGCAACTCCACTCCTAGTTATACAACAAAGAACATGCCTACACAAAAGCATACAATGTATATATATATATATATATCAGGATTTTTCATAACAGTAAATAATGGAAGCAATCCAAATATCCATCAACTGATGATGAATGGAAAAATAAAATGTGGTATGTCCACCCAATGAAATAGTATATACAAAGTATATGAAATTCTGACACATTACATGAACCTTGAAAACATGCTAACTGAAAGAAACCAGTCACAAAAGACCACATATTCTATGAATGCGTTTATATGAAATGTCCAGAATAGGTAAAATCATACAGATTAGAAGAGACATTAGTGGTTGTTGAGGGCTAAAGGGAAATGGAAATGGATAGCGATAGCAAACGGGAACGTGATTTCTTCTGGAGGGGATAAAATGCCCTAAAATTAGATTGTAGTGATGCATACAAGCTAGTGGATATACAAAAACAACAAAAAAGAACCATATATTTTGAATGTTTAAATTATTAAGTACATAAAAACTGCTTTAGGGGCTGGGATTGTGGCTCAGTGGTAGAGTGCTCGCCTTAGCACGGGCGGGACCCGGGTTCGATCCTAAGCACCACATAAAAATAAAGGCATTGTGTTGTGTCCATCTACACCTAGTTAAAAAAAAGAAAAAAAAAAAAAAAACTGCTTTAAATACTGTAAAAGCAGGCTTCTAGAATGCTGGTTATGTTCTGTTACGTGCTGGTTATTTTGTGAAAGTTCATCATTTCAAACACATAATTTGCAAATCTTTTTGCAAAACCTTTTTGATATATTGTACTTTTAAAACTTTAAAGGTTTAAGACAAGAGGTCAACAACACATGGCACAAAGGACTATCACCTCAAGCTGTGCTTTCAAGAAATGCATGCATGGGCAGGGCACCACTGGCTTCTTTATGCTTCCAAGTTTTGCAGTCTGGCCAGATGATATGCAAGGGTCCTGTCCAGGGATGGAATGACCTTGGCAAGGGTATGTAGGAAGTGGAGGGCTAGCATGTGTGACCTAGTGCAGGAGTGGTGTTGGACCAGTACATAACTCATCCTAAGAGGACCAAGACCACTAGGATAAAGATTAACTTAAGAAATGACTATAACATATTTTGTTATGACACTAAGTAGATTTTCCTACAAAGGAAAAAGATGTCCATTATGTCATAATATTGTTGACAATTCTAAGAAGGTTACAGATGAATGTTGAAACAATTACAACTAAAGAAAAAACATAATGCTACTGAAGTTCCTGTTCTGATTGTAGAATATAAGTACTGTAACATGGGAGGAGAATGGCATAATAAATCCCATGGTTCTGCTTGCAATCTTTACTCAAAGGTAAATTTAAATTGAGGCAGAGCTGGGTGCAGTAGAACATGCCTATAATTTCTCAGCTACTTAGAAGGCTGAGGCAGGAGGATCAAGTTTGAGACCAGTCTAGGCAACTTTAAATAAAAATAGTGGCAGAACCTGAATTTACGGTCAAGGAAGTATGAGAATTTATTTGACAAGCTCCAACACAGCATCCCTGTGTTCATATTTTCAGCGGGTATCAGTGATGTACCAGAGGAAGTTACCTGTCCAGCTGGTATTTGTCATTCAAATGTCAAAGTGGAATCCAACTTAATGGACTTTGATGAAAGAGGGGTACTTAAAGGATTAACAGAAATAATCTATGCACTTAACAAACATGGTGGTACCTTGAAGAATTTAAAAATTTTAGTGAATTAGATGATAGCAACATAATTGTGCTGGAAGACTTCCAAGGAGATTTAAGAATGGTAGATGGAAGAGTCAATGTTGAACCTGAAAACTGGATACCTACATAAGAGTGGATGTAGAGCTTGTAGAAAAGTACACGACTTTTATGATATTTAGTAAAAGATTAATCATTAGAAAGGTGCACCTCTCCCATGGGTGCAACTGATGCAATAATTGCTCATCTGTTCATTTTTCTGAAAAGACTCTTATTTGTAATATACCCCATTTTATAATTTATATTTTCAGACATGTTGAATCCATTAATGGGAAGCTTCTTTTTCTCTATTTCTCAACACACTTATATATGAATGACAGATTTAAAAAACTTAAGGCCAAACCAGAAAAATAATCCCTCATTTTCCCAACATGATATTTGTAGTTTAAAGTTGTCAGGCAGTTTTTAAAGAGTCTTTTAATACTGTGGGAAAGTCAGTAGAAGGTTGAAAAGTTTTATTAAAAAACAGTGAAATAATGTACATAATTAACCGGTACATTTACAATTTGGGTGAATTACACTGATGGTATCACTATGTCCTAAAACTGTGTTATGTTTGGTTATTTTTTCTGGGTAAAAATCAGCATTTACCAGAAAAGACTGGCACTTGTCGTTTAAAAAACACCCAAAGACCTGCCACTGATCATTACAAGATGTTATAATTTGAAGCACTCGTAATAAATATCATAGGAAAAAGAGGAAAGAAACACACACCTGACTTTGCAGCTAGTACTAAAAACAAAAATGCTATGACTAGCAATGCTTTGACTTTGTGAGCTACCTAATCCCTATTAGCAATTATTTTAAGTACCAGTTCCTTTTGCATTTTCTTCAGAAAACTTTCTCAGTAGTGTTACAGGGTCAGTATAATTAGAAAGGAAAACATTACAAGTTGAAAGTGTAAAGTGTTCCCTCCCAAAGCCCTGGCTAACACAAGAACATACTAGAAGCTTCTGGTGGTGTAATTTTTTTCTGGATAATTCAGGATGTTAGAGGAAAGTACCTCTCCAGAAACCCATTTCAGCCATCTCCCATAGCTTTGGTCTAAGTTATCACTTCAGGAAGTTCAATTCTGGTCTCCAATACCATACCCTGTCTTAGAGATAAGGAGGTTGAAGCATGGGAAACACTCAAGTCTGGGAGCCAAGTAAGCTAACAAGACACATTACTAGTTTTATTCCTAGTTATCTAATGGGTATTTCTTCTGCCATCTACTAGTCCTTATTGGGTCAAGTTATGAGCACCTCTCTAATCAACTGAAAAAGCGTTACTATGTATTAACACAATCCTTCCTCCCTTAAGTTTACTTCTATCAGTTATGATAGCTACAATACTAGGAATACTAATTCTATCCTAGTAGTACGGATATGAACGAGGATATAGAGTTCAACTTTAGTCAGAGGTATCTGCCACACCAACGGGGAAAATTAGCAGTATGAGCCTTAGTAGAAAAAAAGATAGGATTCTCACCAAGAGTAACAAACACATGCTTGTGATAGGGGTATGCCCAATGTAACTTAATAAATGAAGCATACATTCAAGACCTACCCATCTCCCTACCCCAACTCATTTGAAAAACACACCTATCATCTCCAAGGAAGAAGATGCCTTATCTCCCAAGAGATAACTTGCACACACACACACACCCAACCCCCACTCTTTCTACACATCTAAGAGAGTCAGAATTATCAGAGAAAGAATACTCTACAGAAACTCCAATCCTGCCAGGCAGGATAACAACAACAATCATCATCATCATCATCATCATCATCATCATCTTAGTGACTCAGAAGGCTGATACAGGAGAGTTACAAGTTCAAAGCCAGCTTTGGCAACTTAGTAGGACCCTGTCTCAAAATTTAGGGGTGGAGGGAAAGCGGAGGTGGGGCTGGGAAAGTAGCTCAGTGGTAGAACACATCCCTGGATTCAATCCCCAGTACACACAAACTCCAATATCAAGACTGGAGAAGGCTCTCCCCACTCAAAGATTAGGAAGGAAATAGAGATAAAGCAAAATCAAGAGAATGAGGGCTGGATTGTGGCTCAGTGGTAGACTGCTTTCCTTGCATATGTGGGCACTGGGTTTGATCCTCAGCAGCACATAAACAAACAAACAAATAAAATAAAGGTATTGTGTCCATCTATAATTAAAACTAAAATAATAATAATAATAGAATGATCAAACAGGTGTCCTTAATTCTCATTCAATATTTCCATGACTGAAAATTAGCCCAATCTTTAGCCATTTATCTTTACCATTTATCTTTGGTCCAAGAAGTCTTCTAGGCAATTACCCTATATGTTTGAATAAGCACCAAAAAGATGAATGAAGATTTCATCAGCACTGTTTGTAAAGGCAAGACAACAACCACCACCAGATTCTTTATACCACCTGTTCTCAAAGCACGATCTGGAGACACTAGAGGTTCTGGAAACTCAAACTATTTTCATAATGATACTAAGAGGTTACTTGCCTTTTTTACTCAATTCTTTTACAAGGCTTACAGAATAGACAGAATACAGAAGCAGATGAGAATAATGTTTTTTTAAAAAATTCAACTAGATGTCAAAGATTTGTTTAAAAAAAAAAGACTCACTAAATTGTTTTACAAAAGTTACTTTTCTTAAAAACGTTATTTTTAAAAATATGTAATATTAAAGAAAACTATGTTTAGGTTAATTGTTTCCAGCAAAGTCTCAGTTTTAATTTCTAAATGACTGGTATCAATAGCTACAACCTAAATGAAAGAGTGCACAAATGCATTCTGAGGGGAAAAGTTTGAGAAATACTATCAACAGGGTATATGTGAGTTAAATACATATGTGGAATACTATGCCCCCTGCCCTTTGAGGGGGTACTGAAGATTGAACCCAGAGCTTGCAAAAGATAGGCAAATGCTCTACCACTGAGCTATATCCCAGGTCTTTTTAACATTTTTTGTTGTTGTTTTGAGACAGACTGTCTTGAACTTGTGATCTTCCTGAATCAGTAACCTAAGTAGCTAGGAATAAAGGTATGTACTACTGTACCCAGTATATGCTTCTTTTAAATGACACAATCTGTATATCCTGACTCAAACACATGCCCAAAATATGATAATGGAGGTCTATATACTCAGAGTGTTACTAAAACAACTGCAGGTTATATTATACTGTTAGCAAGAAAAAATAGTACAACCATGTGTATCAATAATTAGGCCATTAAAAATGTTTCCTCTTTGCTTCCTAACATCTTGGTTCCTCCCATAAAATGAAATGTGAGGGCCTTTCTTGAAACTGGTTGCCAACCCCCAGTAAAACAAAACAAAACACTTGTGTGTGCACAGTGAGGTGTAATTTACAAAGGTCTCAGAGAAATAAAAAATAGTTGCTACAGCAACTATTTTAGACTGGAAAGACTTTACAAAAAAAAAGAAAAAAAAAATCTAGCTGGGCATGGTGGTGCACATTTATAATCCCAGCTACTCAGGAGATTGGGACAAGAGGATCACAAATTCAAGGCCAGCCTCAGCAACTTAGTGAGGCCCTAAGTCTAAGCTACTTAGACTCTGTCTCAAAATAAATAAATAAAATTAAATAAAAGACTGGGAACATAGCTCAGTGGTAAAACTCTGGGTTCAATCTCAAAATTAATAGTTGAAAATTTATACTGAAGTGCCTATTTAGTAATAATCAGCCCTCAATACTTAGGGGTTTCAGCACATATACTATTACTGTTGTACAGCAGGAAAATGAGGAAATGATAATAGTGATCCAGAAACACATTACAAGTGAAAGGTTACCAACATAGGTTCAACATACTGTTTAGAAAAAGCATATATTTAGTAAACATTCCATGAAAACTGTCGACATTTAAAATTTCCAGTATGCAATTTTATTTAGCTAGAAAACTCATTTATATAGATCTCATATCCTTTCACTAGAAAAATAAGTTAGTATAGAGTGTGCCTATAATTTTTATGGCTCCCTCTTTAATATCAACCAACCAGTCAATCAAATTCAGGGAGTCTGGGAGTATCTGGGGTTGAACTTTGATCCTGCATTAGTTTTAACTTGGATAAATACTGAAGGATTCAATGAATAACTCCAACTGTCACTCCTAAGCAAGCAGCTCAACCTATCAGCTTCCCCAGAATACTGACCTCTCACGAATATACAAAGCAAAGGGCAAGGATTAGGTACTATGCTTCAACAGTGGGAAGAAAGCACCAGCCATCAAAAATGAGTTAATGGGGCCTGGTGCGGTGTGCACACCGGTAATCCCAGCTGCTGGGGAAGCTGAGGCAGGAGAATCATGAGTTCAAGACAGCCTCAGCAAATTCGAGGTGCTAAGCAACTCAGTGAGACCCTGTCTTTAAATAAAACACAAAATAAGGCTGGGATGTGGCTCAGTGGTTGAGTGTCCCTGAGTTCAATCCCTGGTGGTGGTGGGAGACCGAGATAATGGGGCTGGTGGATACTCAATAGTACAGCACTTGCCTACCATTTACAGGACTCTTGAGTTCCATTCCCAGCAACACAAAAAGAAACAAACAAATAACAGAGCCTAAAAATATCACCTGGGTGGGAGACTAATGTAGGCTTTAAAGCTATTTTGGTTCTGTTCTGTGTTATAAAACCCCTTTTTCTGATATTTGGTTGCTGTTTGTTGCAGTGCTGTGGATAGAACCCAGGGCCTAGTGCACACTAGGCAAGTGAGCCCTGTCACCAGCCCTGATTTTTTTTTTTTTTTCAGGCTCATATTTAAAATAATGGCAGTTAAAAACTGAAAAGAGGCTGGGCGAGAGGGTACGTACCCAGGACTCAGGAGGATCCCAATTTTGAGGCTAGTCTCAGCAAATAGTGAGGCCCCCACAAAAAAATGAAGCAAAAAAAAAAAAAAAAAAAAATGCTGGGGATATAGCTCAGTAGCAGAGAGTCTTTTGGATTAAGCTGCCACAACACAAACGCCATCAGCCACACTTCATAAATGATGTCTTTCAAACTTCCATTATCACATGCAACAGATAAGTAAGCTTTTGGTTATCCTAGGACAATTTTCAATAAAGCTGGTGTACATGAGGAAAAAAATATTTAAGTAACCATTTCAAAGTGAAATACTTTCCCCAGTAGTGGCAGGAGCTCTTCTTAGTAACTAAGTATACATTTGGAATGCAAGATACTATACTATACTTACTCAGAGGAACAGCAATGAAAAAAATGCTGATGCTACCCACTAAAGCAGAGAAAAAATAAAAAAGACTTCTCCATCAAAAGTGTTCTGACCTTCCGTTCTAATTATAGTAGGGGTAGAAGCAGACCCACCTACAATCAAGACAGAGCTCTGTAATGTTCTATCAAGAGACAGCAGCACAAGCTTCTAGTGTTACCATTAGCAAGCATTTCTACTTTGAATATTTCCCCCATGTCTCACTTTTTTCTTGCCTCAAATAGTAAAAATTTAATCTGTTTAATTCTTGAGGCAAGTAAAATCAGATAAAATTATTTCAAAATTAAAACAGTTTACAAAACATAAGGTAAAAACCAAATGGGGGTGGGGGGGTCTAGGATTTAAGTGGCAGAGCGCCTGCCTAGCACAAGCAAGGTCCTGAGTTCAGTCCTCCACCATGAAGAAAACAAAACAACAGCAACAAAACCCCTACCATTCTCAAAGTTGGGCATGTGGCATGTGCCTGTAGTCAGAGCTACTTGGAGACGGAGGTGGGAGACTCACTTGGGCCCAGGCTTCCACACTAGCCTGGGCAATGAAGCAATACTTTAATCTCAAAAAACAAAAAAATTAAAAAAACAACACTTTTCTTGATGTTAATCAGGTAATCCAGAATAAAAAGCATGGATATGATTTTATGTCAAAAGACATCCTTAAGGAGTTGTAGGTGTAGCCCAGTGTTGGAGTGCCTGCTTGGCATGTGCTAGGCTGTGGGTTCAATCCCAACACCACTCACACAGACATCCTTTGGGTGAGCATGGTGGTGCATGCCTGTAATTCTAATAACTCAGGAGACTGAGGCAGGAGGATCATAAGTTCAATGCCAGCTTCAGCAACTTAGCAAGACCCAGTCTCAAAATAGAAAATAAAAAAAGGACCGGAAATATAGCTCAGTGGTAAAGTGGCCCTGAGTTTAATCCCCAGTATCAACCCTCCCCCAAAACCTGCTAGGAATAAAGTATTTATTTACTTAGTGGTACTAGGGATTAAACCAGGGGCACTTTACCAATGAGCCAACCTGTATTTTTGTTGTTTGTTTGCTTTTATTTTTTATTTTTTGGACACAGGATCATGCTAAATTGCCCAATCTGACCTTAAACTTGTGAACCTCCTCCCTCAGCCTCCCAAACTGCTGGGATTACAGGCATATGCCACCACTGGCTTACATATTTTTGAGTTTAAAGAAACAGACTGAAAATCTTTAGAATTGTGGGAAAATATGAATAAATTAGCATTTATACAGTTAATTCATTTGAGCTTTATTTTGTAAACGTTTCATTAAAAAGAAAAAAACAAAACACCATAATACAATTAGTAGTTCCAGCCCAAGCATGGAAAAACTCAATAATTTTAAGTTTCTATTGGATAAATGACTCATTTATGGAAAATCAGAAATACTTCCCATTTTGCTCATCATAATAAAAAATTCTCACATATCCTCTAGTGGAGAACAGGGGAAGCACATGATAATGGTTGACCCAACCTAGCAGTCAACACAGTTAACTTTTGCATGTAGCTCAGAGACATTAAACTATAACTTTGAATATGTTTAGACTAAAATTTATTATCACTTTGAAATAAACCTTGAGGTCAAGAAAAAAAAAAAAACAGCAAATGTTTTAAATTTACTGCAGTTAATAAAACTGCCTTCACCATTGACTAGATTTCCCACTCAAATTGAGACCATAGCTCCTAAACTGAATGCTGACCTTGACCCAATCCAGATGTGTTAAGTAAGTTACTCACCATCTCTGAGCCTCAGTTTTTCTATCTGCAAAATATGACTAATTATAATACCTACATCAGAGAACTGTTTTAATTACTTATGAATTATATAATTAAGACACTACAAGTAAATTGCTTGAAGAATCCCAGGCACAGGCTAGGATTGTGGCTCAGTGGTAGAGCACTTACCTAGCATGTGTGAAGCCCTAGGTTTGATTCTCAGCACTGCATATAAATAAATAAAATAAAGGTCCACTGACAACTACAAAAAAACAAACAAACAAACAAACAAAACAAACCCAGGCATATAGTAGGCACTGGATAAAATTTCACTATTATTATACCTGCTTGTAATTTTCCTGTTAGGAAAACAAGTTAATCATCAAGCTAAAGATTACTTCACAAGTATCTTGGAACTTTTCTAAACCTGAGAAATTTAAATATACAAGGGTAGTACAGTGGCTCACGTGTGTAATCCCAGTGATTCAGGAGGATTGTGTGTTAGAGGCCAGGCCTGGCAACTTGGTGAGACCCTGGCCTCAGAAGGGGAAAAAAAAAAAAAAAAAAAACAAAGGGGGTGGTGGTGCGCGAAGCAGAGGGGGAGTATGTTCTGGCACCATGACCCATGGCTGGAATCCCAGCAACTTGGAAGGCTGAGGCAGGAGGGCTGCAATTTGAGGTCAGCTTCAGCAACTTAGTGAGACCCTGTCTCAAAATAAAAAATAAGAAGGGCTAAGGATATAAATCAGTGGTAGAGTGCCCCTAGGTTCAATTCCCAGTAATGGGAGGGAAAAAAAATTTACAAAGGTAGATCAGCAATTTAGTTCAGCTTTTTTCCTATGAGATAAAAATTAAAGATATTTTGTTTCAGCCATTCAACTTGTTTTACTGCAGAGCCCCCAAACTTTCAAATGGAAGGAGAAAGATTAGTTATTTTCTAAGTGGTAAAAACAAATGGGAAACCAAACCAAACAAAAATAAAACCCTACCAGTTCTTTGTATCGCCGTATTAGGAGAGTAGAGTTCCTTATAATAAGTAGTTTAACATTAAACCTTAATATTTCTAAATACTTTTAAAAGCCTTTGTTTCAAGAATCAAATAAGACAGATGATGGAAGTTGCATGTATTAATTCTAATATGAAATTGCAAAAAAATTGTCCGAAGTATACATACTTTCATCTCAAAAGTATCTAACCAGCATTGGAGGTGTAGTGCAATAGCAGAGCCCTTGCCCACAAGCTCCAGGCCCTGGGCTCTATCCCTGCAATACCCTAGTATTCCAAAAAAGAAGCTAACTGAACCTAAAAGCCCATACTTTCAACTCACTATGTAAAAAGTTTTCCAAATGGGGGCTGGGGTTGTGGCTCAGTGGTAAAGTGTCTGCCTCACAAGGTATTGTGTCCATCTACAACTAAAAAGTATATTTAAAAAAGTTTTCCAAATGTACACAGATGTAAAGGCAGAGTAGGTTATTATGTGAGAGTCACATACCAAAGCACACTAATCCTGACATTCAGGTTGTATTTTATGAGGCAAAAAATAACTCAGTCTCTGAAAAGTATATCCATTACATTAAAAACATTAAATGCCCCTAAAAGGAAATAATGTTCACAAATTTATCTTTATAACTATAAAGATAACCAGTGAACTATTATACCCCAAATTACCATTTTTCAAATATGATCAAATACCAATGATACTACAATCTTCAATAACAGAATCTAGTTTTTCATGGAATCAAAAGTTCTGGGTAAATTCCAACAGAAAAAAAAATCCTAAAATATTTGTAATTAACTCAGACACAGAATAACTACAATCATAATAAACTGACATAATGAGTTACTATAAAAGCACAGACTAATGTAACAAGATAGGTGGAGGTGGGAGATAACTACTTTCTTATTTGGAAGAAAAAAAATCTTTACCCAATTGTGAACATTTCCTTTTACATGAAATTCGCAGAATGTCACTGAGAGAAGTGACCTTCCCTATAGGAAGTAAGTCTTTTAAAATGTGAAAACCTGTTATTTTCAAACTGCTTGGTCTTTGGACCTTGAGGGTTGTTTCAAAATACCCGAAAGAAGGCACTAGGGCAGATTCAAAAGTATCTGCCTACTTCTCTCCACCTGTTAACCAAACCAAAGTATGAACACATATTTAAGCAACCAAAAAAAAAAAAAAAAAAGCTCGCAATAAAATGGTTCCAAGTTTGCAGGAACTATACACACTTAAAAAAAAAAAAAAAAAAACCTGCATTCCAACGAGAAAGACAACCAACGATGGTGAACGCAAACGTACCCTCACAATGCGAAACACCATTTTCGCAGCTCAGTGTGGAGTTGGCAGACCCACGAATCTGTGTTGCCACTCAGCAACCGGATCAGAAAGATGTAGCCAAAATGTTAAAAAAAAAAAAAGAAAAAGAAAGAAACACACACATACAGCGAAATGTTCTTAAAAGTATGCAGCAGGTAAGAACTTTCTTAGCTCAAACCAAAGTTGCACACCTGCTTTACAGATGGGTGAACCAAGGCAGATCGGACGGTGCCTTTCTCAAGGTCACTCTAGTGCAAAAGAAGAGCACGCTCGGCCTCCGATCCCAGGTCCCCGGCCTCTCCACGCTCCCGGGCGGCACAACTCAAAAGTACTTGGCCCTACTCGAACCCTCAAAGCCACCAGGCACTCCGAGGAGCGGACACCTCCGGCGCGCTCCAGGAGCCCCCGCGGCCTGCACTCCTCAGCACACTGCCCCTAGGTTCTCGCGGGCCAAGCGCCACTGCACCCAAGCACCAGGGAGGTGGCCCCGTGCCGTAGGGGTGGCGAGGGTCCCGCCGCGAGAAGCTGCACTCACCGTCGCTCTCGGCCCTGACAAGCAGGGACATGCCCTTCAGCCGCTCCACGTAGCCGGACGACACATGCCCGGTGCCCCGGTCGTCCCACTGCCGGTCCTCGTTGAGCGTGTAAACCTTCACCCGCCGCCGGGTGTCGGTCATCGTGCCGTCCGAGGGCCGGGGCGGGAGCCCGGCTGCAGTCGCCCAGGAACGGGGTCCGGGAGAGGCGGGCGCCCGCAAGCGGAGGACTCTCGGGCCTCACTGCTGCCGGTGACCGCCGCGGGCCCGCGCCGCCGCCCGCATGGCCAGCTCCGGGGCCCGAGCTCTGGGCCGCCGCCTTCTCTCGCCTCCGGCTCCGCGGCGCTATTGTCCAGGCCCGGCCGCCCGGCAGCCCCGAAAGGGGCACGCGGCGCTGCGGAGCCTCCCGCCCCGCCGCGGTAGGAACGCGGGGCTCCGGTCACTGCCCTGCTCCCGCCTCCGCCATGATCTCCGCCAAGCTACTTCCCGCGCCGCCACCGCCTCCTCAGGCCGCCGCCGCCGCCATTTTTTCCTTCCTTGTACCTGGCCTTGCCTCCGCGCCCAGTGGTCCCGCTCCGTTCCCCCTGCTTCAAATATCCGAAGCCGACGGGCGCCTACTCTTGCTGCAACTGCTAACGCTGCCCGAGAGACTCCGAACGCCCCCGGCCGCCGCAGCGCCCCTGGCTGCTAGAAGTCGCTTTCCCTTCTCCACTGCCACCGCCTCTTCCGTCTTCCTCATCGAGCCAAAGCCGCCGCCATCTTGGCTCGCCCCTCAAAAGCGGCGCGCGGGGCCACCCAGGCAGCAGCTGCAGGGGCCGCCAGTCGGCCCCACCATTTAAAGAGACAGGAGCGAGGCCGGGAGCCTCGCTGCGGCGGAGGCTTCGGACGAAGGCGGAAGGCGGGCGCGGAGTTGCCGAGGTGGCGGGAGCGCCGGGAGTGGAGGAGGCGGGACGCTGGTCGCGCCGGTGACGGCCCGGGACTCCCTCGCGTTTCCCTGCACGCACCGTCGTGTGTGCGCGGGGCGGCGTGTGCGTCCGTCGCGTCCTGTGTTCGTCATCAGCTCCGCTCCAGGGTTCGGAAGGGGCGTGGAGTCGGCTTCGGGCCTCGGCGCGCCGGGCGGCGTACTGGCTGGAGCTAGCTCGCCGCCGCTGCCCCTGTCCGGCGGGCACGGGTAGCTGGGGCCTGGGGCTTTCGAGCGCGGTGAGCGCGCCTCAGACTGTATTCTCCCGCCTCTTTGGGTACGCGGGACCTGCCTGGAGCGCGGGTCCCCTGCCTCGAGCGGACTCCTGTAGGATGAACCTGAGAAGCTTCCGGGATGGGACATAGGCTTGTGCAGCGAGGTTCGCGCAAGTCCGGGGGATGCCGTAGAGCGCGCACTGCCGTGGCGGGTCTAGGAACTTGTAACGGCTTTTATTTTCTGGACCTGGTACTGAGCCGCCGGTGCCAGTTCTAAAACCTCACAGTGCAATGCAGCTGCTACCTGCATTCCTGTATCCGCTATTAGAACTGATGTTTCCTAGCCTCTTTGTTGCAAAAAGAACTTGAAGGGCTTAATTGTGGTACCGTGTAATCAGGGTAATTCTCAACGTGGGTGCCGTCATCCCCCATAACTGCAAAAACAAGTCTGAAACTCAACACTTGTAAATAAAACTGGCAAACCGCGAAAACAAAAGTAATTCTTTCTTTCCTTCTTCTTTCATTCTTTCTTTCCTACCAAATGCAATCATTTTGCTGGGTGTGGTGGTGCAGGCCGCTCAGGAGGAGGAGATAACAAATTAATGGGGCTGGGGTTGTGGCTCCGCGGTAGAGCGCTGGCCTCACACCTGTGAGGCCTGGGGTTCGATCCTCAGCACCACATAAACGTAAATAAATAAAGATGTTGTGTTCAACTCCAACTAAAAAATAAATGCTTAAAAAAAAAAGAAATACAACAAAACATTTCAAGCATCTGAATGGAGTCCCGCGAAAGTCGCCCCCAAATATGGTACCCTGGTATGCTGATTATTTAAAATTAAAGGGCCTTGGAGATCAGAAAGGCTACACTCGGATAGTCCCTCATCTGCCTTAATACTGTTCCCACAAACATCATTTACCCCACCCCCCATCTCGCTCCAAATTTTATGATCGCAGGAAAGAAGATGGTAATGAATCCACAGGTGTTGTCACAAATTATATTTAATCTCTGTGGCTCAAATTCCAAAAGAAACCATTGACAAACTGATTTCTGTCTCCTGAGTCCATTCATCTCGCGTAAAATCATTTATTATTCTAAATTGCCTACACTCTCCATTTCCCTGTCCTCATATGAAGAGAGTATTTAAACCCCAACCATCTGGCTCTTCAAGTTTCATATTCTGTATGGAATACAAAACGTGCAAATATGGTTGCATGTTAAATAGAAGTTATAGGAGGCCATTGTTTTGAACTAAGCTCATGCATTCAGACTCAACAAATGGAACTAAAAATCAAACTGGAGTCCTGCTCACAAAAGTTCCAATGTACCAGAGGACAGAAGGAGACCAGGACAAGTGAGAGAGAATAGCCAAATTTTCCATGCAGGATAGTTTCCATCGGCATGATAATGAAGTTCCCTCTGCTTTAACTCTTACACACAAAAAGAAGTGACCTCGAGTAACCTGAAGTTAACCAATCGTTAATTTTCTCTTGTTCTGGCTCCCTGTCCCTTCCTTATAAGGAAAGTTGGAAATGAGCCATTCGATATTTGGTCTTTGTTTTTGCTTTCTTTAGCCTTTCTCTGTAAAACCTACCTCTGCTCAGTTCGTGGAACATTTACTCTAGTTTATAAAATTAAGTGTTGCTTGATTCTAGAATGGAAAATCAATTAAGATATTTCAATTGTAATTTTGTCCTTTCACAATGTTAATAAACTTGGGATGGCTTTTCTCCTGTTAGTTTCTATTGTCCCTTGGTTTTAGCAGATTGTTTCTGAACCTTCAGAGGGACAGTTTGAACTTCCCAACAAGGGGGTAGGAACAATTTTGTCTATTTTGAATGCCGTAAAACATCATTATGTTTATTCACATGTTAATAGTTTGTCTGATGTCCAAATTAAACATGAATCATTTGTAGGACTATCATATTCGGGGTAAAATTAAATGTAACAGTGGGGCCACTTTATGCTTTGAATATAGCCCTTGCTTCTCTGCCACTGCAATTTATTTTTAAAAAGGACATGTTTCTTCCTCTCTCCCAGATCCTCCCTAATCTCTCTCCCTCCCTAATCTCTGGGGGGGGGGGGGACAGGATTACCTTTCTTCTCCATTTTAGGCAGATTTATCTGTCCTTGAGTACACACCCACCATAGGAACAAAGCAATCCAGACTAGTACCAGAATAGCTCAGAAATGACTGTCTCCCAAATTAACAAGTGAATTATAACTGCAACAGAGTACTTGGAATGTAGCCTTTGAATCACCTCCTTTAAAAGCCCCCTGTTCCTGCTGATGGGCAGAATCCCAGCCTCTGGAACAGGAGTCTCCTGTGTTTCTCCTTTGCTAGCAAAGCAATAAAGCTTTTTCCTTGTGCTCAAAACCTCAGTGTTGGATTGGTATCCAGGATAAGGACTTAACTTAGCTTTTAGCAACATAAACAGCATGGATTACTTCTTAAATAGGACAAGGTTAAAAAGTTATGTTACGTTATAAATAATACTTAGGATTAGATTTAAGTGAGTTTTTTTCTTCTTTTTTGTGGTACTAAGAATTGAACTCAGAGCTAGGGTTGTAGTTCAGTGGTAGAGCACTTGCGTGTGAGGCATTGGGTTCCATCCTTAGCACCACATAAAAATAAATAAAAGTATCCATCTACAACTAAAAATATTCTTAAAAAAAGAATTGAACTCAGGGCCTCTGCATGTTAGGCAAGTGTTCTGCCATTGAACCTCACCCCACACTTCCCAGCCTTTAAAAAAAAAAATTTTTTTTGAGACAAGTTCCTGTTAAGTCCTTGAACTTGCAGTCCTTCTGCCTCAGCCTCCCGAGTAGCTGGGATTACAGATGTGCATGCCCCACTGAAATTAATTTTAATTCAATTTATTTGGTACTCTGGATTGAACACAGTGGGGTCTCTATCTCTGAGCTACAGTCTCAGCCTTTTTTATTTTTTATTTTTTAAGACATGGCCTCCCTAAGTTGCTTAGGGCCTCCCTAAATTGCTGAAACTGACCTCAAATTGCAATCCTCCTGCTTCAGCTTCCTGAATCACCAGGATTACAGGTGTGGACCATGGCATCCAGTATAAATGAATTTTTAAGTCAATCTTAAATAGCAGTTGTATCAGTCAGAGTTCCACCAGAGAAACAACTAGTATATGATACATCTACACACACTCTCACACAGACACATCTCAAGGAGTTTGATTACATGATAGTGGGGTCTGGTGATGGAAATCTGAAATATATAGAGCAGGTCACCAGAGGGCTGCAGACTCTTGGGGGAAGAGCTGACAGGGGGGTCCACAGTCCATGGACAGAAATTGCTTCTTCCTCAGGGGAACAGTTAAGTTCCTCAGGTCTTTAACTGTGATTGGATGAGACCCACCCAGATTTTCAAGGATGGTTTCCTTTACTTAAGATCAACTGACTGCGGAGCTACAAATACCCTCCCAGTTAAGTTAATGTTTAATTGAATGACTGAGTACTACAGCCTAGCCAAATTGATACTAGGATATCAATCACAATAATAAATACTTTAAAGTTATTCTCAATCATATGCCAAGCATTAATAGTGATAGAATGAAGGAAATTCCTAGCCGAATTCAATGAAGAGAGTTGCAAATTAACCGAGGCAGAGATCACTGGCAGAGTGAGACAGGGTGGAAGAAACAAGAGACATAAAGGAAGGACTAGGAGATAAAAGTTTAATTCAGAAGTTCTGCAGACTTTTCCAGGCCTGTCTCTTCCTAAGCCAGTCTCTCTTTCAGGTGCATCACTCCTCAATTCCTGGAGAATCTGTAAATCTTACCCATAAATTAATTCCCTTGTATGCTGTTAATTAGCCCACCAATAAATAGATTAAGCAAAGAGAGAAATGATATTTGAGAAACTTATAATTTGTGCAGACCATTGAAAACACCAGACCCATATCATACCTATATACCTTCTCACACCCACTTCTCACCAAGTTTCCTTTAAAAAAAAAAATAGCTAGGAATCCCTTAAAGTTTCTCACTCTTGAGATGGACTGTATTTTCCCTTGCTGGTGTACCTGCTTTCTTAAATAAACCTGTCTACATCTCTGGCTGGCATCATGTAAGCTAAAGACCTTTCCGGTCCTGAATCAAGATCCCCTTTTCTCTGGGAACTTCTCAGGACCCTCCTCCAGAGAACTCTCCTCTTCTGTGCTAATAGTGGTCAAGGGTGTAAGTGTTGGATTGTGACTGCAGGTCCTGCTTCTTAGTAGCTGTGTGACATTTGCAAGTTTCTTCACCTCTCTGTGCCTTAGTTTCCTCATCTTGAAGACAGGAATAATAACTTGTAGGGTCATGTTAGAGATTGGGATAATGGTTCCTTCCATGTTATAATGTTTTCCCACTGCACCTTTGTACTTTGACCTATGTGCATAACACAAACTTATAAAATAGGTACTGAAGCCTGTTCTTTGGGTGGTATTTGCACCTGCTCTATATTAGCTGCCTAGGTCCTCACTGCATTCATCATTTTATGGTGGTGTCTGCCTTAAACCAAAACCCTGGGAAGAACAGGGACAGGGCACTAAGTTGTGGGCTGCCCTGCTCCAGAATGTGCCTTCTACACAGATGACAGCTGTGTTTGACAGTGAAGATGTTAATGAAGACGATGTTAGGAGAGCGAAGTTCTCACTTTGGCCACTCAGCTGGTGTTCTAGGAAGAGACATTTGATCCTTATGGGCCTCAGTTTTCTAATCCTAACAAGATGATTTTTACGGACATTTCCAAACTTCAAATTGCACATGTGCCCAACGTTAAGGGTAAGAAGAATAATAACCATTACATTCTCTCCATAAAGGCAGATGCCCCCACGTGAGCATTTCATGGCTCTCACGAACATTTTGTTACAAAGCACCATGAAATACAGAGAGAGGGGAAGATACAGAAAAAGAATTCAGCAGAAAGAGTAATCCCGCAATCATCTGGTTTTGTTCTAGTTTCATAAGTTATGCAAATATTTAATTTGTTATGTAATAATTGTGACACGATTATTAAAGAAAAATTAATCATGATACTTGTTAAAGATGGTGTTAAACCAACACTCTTTAGAACCCGAGTTCTCAAAAATAAAAGGGTTTTTTGAATCATTAGACGTGCTCGTCAGAAAACGAAAGGACAGGTTCTGTTCCACAGTTGCCCACAGTCAGGCCAGAGAGCAGTTGAAACTATGTCTGATAGACCTAGGGCTAAGATTTGTGAGTTTTGTTTTGTTTTGGGTTCTGGGCATGGAACCCGGGGCCTTGGGTATGCCAGGCAATCATTCTTCCATGGAACTACACTCTCTTGGCTCCTGACAGTATTTTTATAATGGAAGTTTGAGGGGCTAGGGTTAGAGTCTCAGCCCGGCATATAAATAAATTAAATAAAGGTCCATCAACAACAACAACAAAAAAAAAAGTTTACAAAAATATTGGAAGTTTGGGGAAGGAAAGCATAGATTGATGACTTTGAACCTACATTGGCTATAGGTAAGAGCGATGGGATCGTGCCAAGTGGGGAGTTGGGATAGGATTAGTTGAGAAAGTTCAGAAAATTTAAGTTAAGGTTTCAATATAACATCCAGAAATATGAAATAGTCTTTTGTTGATTTGATTCAAAGCCATTAGCTGATAAATCTCACCTCCACTCCAACCCTGGTCCTATAATTAAATTTAGGCCATCGCAGAATTTTTTTTCCTCACCAACGGTAAGGCAGCTGTTATCCAAAGGGAGTTACGGTGATAGGTGTAGGGACCCGGCACTGCAATGGACTCTTCCGTGGGGAGGAGAAACTGGATTCCAGGTTGACTCCACTAAGGACAAGTTGGGACTTAGAACAAGGAGTGGGGTGGGGATCAGGAGATGGACAATTACTGAGAGAGTACATCAAGGAGAGGGTTTCTGTCTAAACTGATTTGGAAGAATTCTTGCTGAAGGCAGGCCGAAGTGCTAAGATACTCAGGTGGTCAGATATCAGGGTAGGAGGCTTTTGATAAACTAACTTAGCAGGATCCTAGCTTAGAATCCGAAAATGGAGTCAGTAAGGGCAGGGAAAGAAGCCCAAGTTTGGACAGAATCAAGTTGGTGGCTCAGAAGAGCAGAATAAAGTTTTGGTCAAAGGAGAGGCTTGGCCAATGTTACAGCTTGTCTTATCCCTCTCTTTACATTGTCACGAGCAAATCAGAAAATGAAGGCAATTTTAGATAAAAGCTGGAACAGCAACAAACTGACCCAGCTTAGAATTTGTTGCCACCCACAATTCATTTCTTTAAACATAAAATGTAGCTTACAAAATGCTGACAAGCAACTCTTCCTGTGTTAACAACAATCAAAACAAATGACAAATATATTTATAAAGAACAAGTTGAATGAAGAAGACACTGCATAAGTCTATCATTTGGTTCCCACACTTGAAATTATTTAAGATACTTCCAAAGAAGGAGCCGCCTGACTGGAAAGACTATGATCTACTCTCTGTTCTTCTCATTGTGCAGGTTGTTATTTTAAAACTCTTAGCAGAAAGAGGAAGATAGTTTGCCTTTCTCTTGGAAAGCTTTCATACCTTTTCATTCATTTCATTATAAACGTGACAAACACAAGCCCTCCTCCGGGAACAGCTGTTGCAGAAGTGATCAGCAGGGTCCTGGAGCCCAGTTGGTGCTTCATTGACATAGATCTGTAACAAAAGGAGCAAAAGTCTGTGATTTTTTTTAACAAGTTCTTTTTTTATGACTTTATTTATTTATTTTTTAATGTGGTGCTGAGGACTGAACCCAGGGCCTCACACGTGCTAAGTAAGTGCTCTACCACTGAGCCACCACCCAGCCCACAAGTCTGTGATGTTTAACTTTTTGTTCACTAGGCAACAGCTTTCTTCACACTTAATGGCCTTAATTAATATGGCAGTCTGAACTTAGAAATAGTCATTTATGGTGACCAATAGCATGAGCAGAATAAGTAAAAATTATTTACTATGATGCGCATTAAAAGAAGCAGGGGGCCAGCTTAAATATTTAATTAATTATTTACGTTTGTGCTTCCCCTTCAATCCAGGAAATGCTCTGCTGTTAGAAATATGTGGTGGTTTTTTTGTTTGTTTGTTTGTTTGTTTGTTTTTTGGTGCTGGGGATTGAACCCAGGGCCTGTGTGCATGTGAGGCAGGTACTCTACCAACTGAGCTATATCTCCAGCCCAGAAATATGTATTTTTGAAGTATGCATCCTTGTATATAGCAATATACAGAATATATTGAAACTCCTCAACAGATTTGACTAAGCCCCAAATCATCTCCCTTCCTCATTTGTTACTCTTAGATTTTACACACCAGGGGTGTTGACTGTTCCTTGTTTCCCAAACACCAGTTTTATGTCTCCAAGTCCTGTGGCTCTGTCTAGAATGTTCTTTCCATCTTGTTTTCTTTAAGCACCTGCATAGGCCTCACCTGCTCCCCTATACTTTCCCTGGCAGTGCCCGTCCTGGACTATCTTTGTCCTTTCTTCCAGCTCGGCACACCTGTGCCCTTTCAGTGCTTTGTTTTGTTACTGCAGATTGAACCCAGCCCTTTTTTAATTTTTTATTTTTTGGGAAAAAAAAAGAGGCCTCACTCAGTAACCTAGGCTCCCCAGTCTCTGGGATTGCAGGAATGCACCATCACGCCCTGCCCACTTTCAATACTTACCACCTGTACCCTGTGGGTTTGTTTCCTGTCTGCTGCTTCTGCTAGCTTGCAGTGCTCCTCCAAGGCAGGACTCTCTCAGATCTCATGGACCTCCATGTCAAGTACATTGCCTGGAGTTTGGTTGGTGTTAATTTGAGCTGAATGCTGAACTGTTTGGTCAAGGAGGTGACTTAGTAATTGATGACAGCTCAGCTCCAGCAAGAACCGATTTTTAAAGTCATATGGCAACAGAAGTTGTGACAAAAACAGTGATTGAAGGGATCAGAGAAGAGTCTTGCGGAAGAGCAGATGTGTGGATGACACCTGCAGGGTCCGATATTGGGGAATGGGGTGGGGGGAATTCTAGGCTGCAAACATCCGGGAGCTATGAACATGTATGGAAACTTAGGAAACCATGAGCAGATCAGCATAGCTGGACACACATACACTCTCTCTTAAAAAAAACAAACTTTTGTTCATCAAGGGATACTATTAACAGAGTGAAAAGGCAACTCACAGGAGAAGGAAATCTTTGCAAATCACATGTCTGAGAAGAGATTAATATCCAAACTGTGAAAAAGCAGGGGATTAGAAATGGAGAAAAATGCAGAAAATGGGGTCTGGAGCCAAATTGTAAAAGACTGAAATTCTAGTCTGAAATATGTGGGTGTTTTTCTGAAGGTGAATGGAGAGACATATAAGCCTTCTGGGCCAAAAAATAATGCATTAGAAATCTACACTTTAAAAAAATATATCCATTTACAATAGTATCAAAAGGAATAAACTACTTAGAAATAAATTTAAGGGAGAGAAAGCCTTGCATTCTGAAAACTATAAAAGGCTGTTGATAGAAATTAAAGAAGACATAAATGGAAAGACATGTATATTCCTAGATTGGAAGGCTTGATATTGTTAAGATGGCAAAACAGTTTGAATAACCCTTATCTGAAATGCTTGGGACCAGAAGCAGTTTTTTGGATTTTGGGGGAATGGTTGCATATACATAATGAGATATCTTAAGGATAGAACCCAAGTATAAATGCAAATTTCATATGTGTTTTATATACACCTTGTACACATAAATTAAATGTAATTTTATGCAATACTTTTAGTGCACCTGTATTTTGACTGTGACCCATCACAGGAGGTCAGGTGTGGAATTTTCCTCTTGTAGCATCATGTTGGTGCTGGAATTTTGAACTTCAGGTTTTCTAATTAAGAATTTTCCACCTGTACTACCCAAATGGATCTACAGATTCAATGCAATTCCTATAGAAATCCCAATCCTGTTTTTTTTTTTTAATCAGAAATTTAAAAACTCTTCCTAAACTTATATGGAAACTCCCAATCGTCAAGACAAGTGTTGAACAAGAACAAAGCTGGAGGTCTCACACTTCCTCATTTCAAAACTTACTACAGAGCTTCAGTAATCCAAACAGGGTAGTGTGGGCAGAAACAGAGACGTCCAGACCAATGAAATGGAATAAAGATCCCAGAGCTAGGCAAGTGCTCACCAATGAGCCACAACCCCAAATCCTGATCAAGTAATTTTTAATAAGGGTGTCCGATCATTTAGTGGGACAGTTTTTGTACAAATAGTCCTAGGGAAACTGAATATCCACATGCAAAAAATAATGAAATTAGACCTTTATGTTATACCATTAACAAACATTAACTCAAAATTAGTCAAAAGACCTAAATGCAAGAGCTAAAGCTCTATGACCCTATGAAACAGGGAAATGCTTCATACCACTGAACTTGACAATAATTTCTTGCATACAACACCCAAAGCATAGGCAATGATGAAAAAGATACGTTGGACTTCATTAAAATTAAAAACTTTTGGGGCTGGGGATGTGGCTCAAGTGGTAGCGTGCTCGCCTGGCATGCATGCAGCCCGGGTTCGATCCTCAGCACCACATACAAACAAAGATGTTGTGTCCGCTGAAAACTAAAAAATAAATATTAAAAAAAAAGTTCTCTCTCTCTCTCTCTCTCTCTCTCTCTCTCTCTCTCTCTCTCACACACACACACACACACACACACATACACTCTCTCTTAAAAAAAACAAACTTTTGTTCATCAAGGGATACTATTAACAGAGTGAAAAGGCAACTCACAGGAGAAGGAAATCTTTGCAAATCACATGTCTGAGAAGAGATTAATATCCAGAATATATATATATATATATATATATATATATATATATATATATATATATGCTAAAAAAAACCTATAGCTCAACAACAACAACAAGAAAACCTCAAGCAACCTAATATAAAAATGGACAAAGAACTCAAGTAGATATCTCTAAAGAAGTAGTTGAAAATGACATGAATAGATGCTCAACATTACTAATCTTTTGGGAAACTCAGATCAAAACCCACAGTGAGATACCACGGTGTTTGCCAGGGTCTGGAAAATTCTGGATCCCTGTATTGTGCCCATGGAAACATTAAGATCATTCAGCCAGCATGGAAATGACAATTCTTCAAGATGTAAGGCATAGAACTGTTGAATGATCCAGCAAAACTTCTAAGTATATTCCCAAATGAATTGAAACCAACAGCTCAAACAGCTATTTATCCCCCCATGTTCATAGAAGCATTATTCACAATAGCCAAAAGGTAAAAACAACCAAAGGTCCATGGACAGAGGGATGGATAAACAAAACACACTGTATACACTGGAAATATTTACCTAGAGCACATGCATATATACACACACAGCTGAGTATTATTCAGCCTTTAGAAAGAACGAAATTCAGACACCTGCTACCACATATGCTAAGTAAAAGACCAGACACAAAAGGACCTGCATTGTATGACTGCACTTCCTTGAGGTATTTAGCAGAGTCACATTAATAGAAGCAAAACCCAGTATAGTGGTTACCTAGAGGCTGGGGGAGGGAGGGTTGAGGAGTTACTATTTTAATGGGTTCAAAATTTTAGTTTGTGATGATGAAAAAGTTCTGGAGATGAAGGATGGTGACATCATCACAATGTAAATGTAGTTAATGCCATTTAAAACAATTAAAATGTATATAGCAAGAGCAGGTAGAAAGATCTAAGGTACAACATGAGACCAAAAACTAATAATAGTGTATTGTGTTCAGGATTTTCTCTAAATGAGTAGATTATAGCTGTTCTTGCCACAGGGGGGAAATGGGTAGCTGTGTGAGATAAAGGATATGTTGCTTTGTTTCACTATAGTGTGTGTGTGTGTGTGTGTATATATATATATATATATATATATATATATATATATATAAAACATCATATTGAGTACCTTAAGTATATACAACAAAATTTATTTTAAAAGTCTGCATTAAAAATAAAAATATGCTGGGGAGTGATATTGGCCAAATTATGTTGTTACATTGTGTATTATTTGTATGTACAAATATGTAACAACAAATCCCATCAGTATGTACAACCGTAATGCAACATTAACAATGTGGGAAAAAATAAAAATAAAATACACTTTGCATCCAAGAGATGATTTAAAAGGTTAATTTTATGTTACTTATGTTGCCACAACAAATAAATTCTAAACTTTAGAAGCTGAATTCTGGTGGCAGTACTGATGATACATTGGGGAAGGTAAAGACTGGAGCTGGGAGACCTTTTGGAGATTGTGAAATAGCCAGATTGTTGGAGGAACCAGGGCAGAGTTTTGGATAAAGAGGGGTGGCAAAAATCCGTTCTAGATGGAGAATCAAGAGGAATTGCTGGGTATGGTGGTACACACCTTTAATCACAGTGACCCAGGAGGCTGAAGCAGGAGGATTGCAAGTTCCATGTCAATCTCAGCAGCTTAGCAAGGCCTTGTCCCAAAATGAAAAATTTAAAAGGACTGGAGATGTGGCTCAGTAGTAAAGTGCTCCTGGGTTTAACCCCCAGCATCAGAAGAAAAAAAAAAAAAGGAGGAATTGACACTAACTAGATATTAAGGTGGTGAGGACTCATGAAAGATTAGGTTTCTAGGTCACAGACAGACAGAACATGAAGAGACTGGGAAGGGGGTCACAGAAGGTGATTTGGTAGGACTGTGTGTGATTTAAAAAACAAAAATAAATAAGAAATCAGTTTGGATTAAAGGAGTGTGAAGCAATCATTTGTCTTTTTATCTGGGTGCAGTCCACACAGCGCCTTCTGTTCAGGAGTGTTTGTAGTACCAAAGTTCATTAGTGGGTCAAAGAGCAAAGTTCTGGATTCAGATTGCATTTTCCCATGTTTTGTTCTTTCTATCCCTAAGCCTCTTGAAATCCAAGGGAGATAAGTTTATCAGATGAGACTAAAGTCTAAAGTTCAAACTTATGAAACATGCCATACACAAACAAAACATATTGTACAGTTTCTTGAATGATGAATGATAATAAAACGAGCAACTGTGAATTGCCATCTAAAAATGGGCCTTTACGAGTATCTTAGAAGTACTCTGGGTTCCCTTCCTCCATCTCCTCAGGAGAAAGAATTTTTATTTCTTTGCTTTTCTTTTTACTTCCAAAGTATGAATTTCTAAACAATTTGCTATTTAGATTTGAAAAACGGAGTGACAGTCACAAAGTTAGCTGTGTGAAGAAAGGAGGCGAGGGCCACTGTTAAAAACCACTTAGTCATTGCTGTGGACTGATGTTTGCGTCCCCTCAGTATGGTCTTTTGAAGCTCTAATCCCAATCTGATGGTGTTTGGACATGGAGCCTTGGGAGGTAATTAGGTCATGAGAGCGAAGCCAACAAGATGGCAATACAGCCTTTAAAAGAAGAGAAAGAGAAAATGATGTCCTCCCTCTGTCCCGCATCATCTGAGGATACAACAAGGATGTAACCATCTGCCAACCAGGAAGTGAATCCTCACCAGACACCAGATCTACCAGCACCTGGATCTTGGACTTCCTGACCTCTGTAACTGTGAGCAGTAAATGTTTGTTTAACTCTCCCAGGATGTGTGTTACTTTGCTATAGCAGCCAGAGCACACTAAGACAGTCACAGTCTGCGTCATGTCTGGATTCAGCTTTCCTGAGGGTTCAAAAGGTCCCCTTCTGGGGACAGTAGGCAAGGCTTCATAAGGGAGTCCTGCAAAACTAAGTGAGTTTCCCAGGGTTTCACTTTTGGGGCATCTGGCAGGCCTAGGCATGGGCCAGGCACCAACTCCGAACACACACACATGGCTGGGGAGTGGCTGCTCTGTCTTTTCTACTTTCAGGGGCTATTCTCAACTTTTCTTTCTGACCCATCAATTGAATTTTTTCACTTTTGTTAAACCTTTATTCTCCAAGACCTCTCTTTTGTTCTCTGAGTGTTGCTTTCTGAAAGTATTGCATTTTGTTTCATGGGTGCCACATCTTCTATCTCTGAGGATATTGATAGGTTTTTTTAGGCATTGTCTTTACTAAGAATAGACCTTGTATCCTCCAAGTTGCTTTGCTTTGCATGTTTTGGGCTTCTCTCAACTGTCTGTGATCCTTGGCTGTCCACTCAAGCTTCAGAATGGGGCACTCAATGCTGCTTGGAAACTCTGAATGGGTTGATTCTGTCAGCTGTAGATGGCCTGTCGAATGATCTGGCTGGGCCCATTTGTTGAGAAACCCAGTGATTGTTAAAGCTTTTTTCCTTTATAGTCACATTCTGCATAAAAGACTCTGCCAATTGCTTGCCTAGGAAGGGGGACCTTCTTAGGGGTCCCAAGATTCATTTGAAAAGAATGGGATTCTGAAGGATGGGATAGAAAGATAAGCACCAGAATTATCCATACAGAATTGCAACATACACACGCTTTCTCAGCTTAGTGCATTTCCCTCAGGGCTATGCTCTTACAAGTGATTAGCCCCTTTCTGCTGCTTCTTGCTAGTTGTTTGAATGGCTCTAGCTCTGCATATTACTCAGGTGCTGGCAAATGTGGTGGTCGTGAGAACATGCCTTGCAGAACTCTTTCTTGGGACATAATTAACCAAGAAAGCTGCAAGACTGCTGGGCGTGGTGGCACATGCCTATAATTTCAGTTACTTGAGAAGCTGAGACAGGAGGATCCCAAGTTTGAGGCCAGCCTGGGCAACTTAGAGAGACCCTTTTTCAAAATAAAAAATAAAAAGGGCTGGGGATGTGTGACTCCATGGTAGAGCACTCCTGGATTCAATCCTCAATTTCTCTCTCTCTCTCTCTCTCTCTCTCTCTCTCTCTCTCTCTCTCTCTCTCTCACACACACACACACACACACACACCCCAAAACAAAACTGCCAGGCTCTGAAGTTAATCACTGTGCTTGTACATGGCCTACCTCCCATAGACTGCTCCCTGCTGGGGACTGGCTGCAACAGGAGACATGGTTTCCTTTGTAGGCTGACTTGGGCTCATGGACTCCCTTACCAGCTTTGCCAAATTTTTGCTGGAACTTTTGTATAAAATGAGAAGAATAATTTTTTTCTAATGTGACATGACTTTGTCCTTTCTTAGTTTTTTTTTTCCTTAAGAATTCTCATTTCTAATACCCAAGCTTTGCAATACAAAAAGAGATGATGAATACGAAAATATTAAAAATTTTTACTTAGCTATTTTAAAATCAAATCAAATGTTTGTGTGTTGGGATTTGCATTCCAAATACTCTTTCTAACTCTGTATTTGAGAAGAATATATATTTTTTCTGAATATATAGTTTTTAGTAGTAGATGGACACAATACCTTTATTTTATTTATTTTTTATGTGGTGCTGAGGATTGAACCCAGTGCCTCACACATGCTAGACAAGTGCTCTACTACTGAGCTACAACCCCAGCCAAACTATAGTTATTTTTAACCTCTAGATACAAGTGTTTAGGATAGTACTTGACAGAAACCAGGCCAATCAAATTTATTGTCTGCATTTTACAGATTGTCACTAGGTGTTATGGTTTAGATATGAGGTGTTCCCCAAAAGCTTATGTGTGAAATAATGCAAGAATGTTCAGAGGTGAAATGATTAGATTATGACAGCTGCAACCTAATCAGTGGATTAATCCACAGATAAAGATTACCTGGGCAGTAATTGTAGACAGATAGGGTATGGCTGGAGGAAGTAGGTCACTGGGTCATGCCTTTGGGGTTTATATTTTGTCCCTTGTGCAGTGAACTTTCTCTGATTCCTGGTTTCCATGTCCTGAGCTGCTTTCCTCTGCCATGCCCTTGCATCTCAGGCTCAGAGACATAGAGTTGGCCGGCCATGGACCGAACCTTTGGAACCATGAGCCAAAATAAACTTTTCCTTCTTTAAGCTGTTTTTGTTAGGTCTTTTGGTCACAGTCACCAAAAGCTGATTAAACACTGGGTGAGAAATATTCTAAACTCCTGAATGGCACAGTTAGAAGGGTGTGGTACTGGGCTGTCAGTGACCATGTACCTCACCCCCTAGTGTGGACAAATATGTCTGCATCAGAGAGAACAAAGTAAAACTTCTCTGGGGAGTCCGATTATCTTCCATCCAGACAATTCCTTTCTGGGGTCTGTTAAGAAGTGAGATGAACTGGTTCTTTCTATCTATACCCTCCCTCATCCTCTCTGAAATTTATCTTGTATTATTGGTTGCAAATGTCATCTATTTCCTAGTTCTGGGTGAACATCTAAGGCGATTTAAAAAGTTGTTCTCAAGTTCTCTGACATTACTCATTTCAAAAGTGAAATCTCTGTCCCCTTTTTCTTAAGTCTGGGCTGGCCTCAGTGACTGTGTTTGTGCCCAGTGTTTGCAAAGCACATGGCATCACACCTATGCAACAGCATATTCTGAGTCTGAAAAGCAGGTGTTTTCTGCCTGGCTCCCTAGGAAGGCTTTCTCTGGGGAGACCAGCTGCCATGTGAGAAGTTCATTTCCCGACCCGGAGGGCCACGTGTGGCTGCTCTGGTAGAGACCTGGCTGAGCTCCCAGCCAACAGCCAGGAACAACTGCCAGCCAAGTGACTGTTTCATCTTAGACATTCTTAAAGCCCAGTTGAGCCTCCAGAGGACAGCTTGCAGCTGACGTGCAAGTGTAGGAGAGACCTCAAATGAGTCTGCTTAGCTAAGCCTTAATTCTTGACGTATAATATTTGGATAAATAAAATACAAGCTTTATTATAAATAAAATACCTACTTCGTGAAGTTTGGAGGTAATTCATTACACAGCTATAGTGACCAGGACATATTTTTGCTTCGGTAATTGATTCCAGTCTCAAAGAGATGGAGTTAATAGCACACTTTCTAAGGATGGAATAGATATTTAAATTGCTTATATTGAAAAAAACAAAATGAAACAAAACAAAAAAGTTTCTGTTTTTTTTTTTTTTTTGTTTTGTTTTTAAATCTCTTACAAAACTCTTTTTGAATAGATGCAGTGATGGTATGAAATGGAATCTTGAGTGTGGTCTAGACCTCCGGTTATAAGATTTGATGTGGCAAATAGAAATCAGACCTTATATCTACCTTTTAAATTTTTTTAAATATATATATTTTTTAGTTGTACACAATACCTTTATTTTGTTTATTTATCTTTATGTGGTGCTGAGGATCGAACCCAGGGCCTCACACGTGCTAGGTGAGCGCTCTACCACCGAGCCACACCCCAGCCCTCCTTATATTTATCTTGCAGGAACTGCACATGTATTTTTTTGTACTGAAAATCTGTGGCTTTTTTTTAATTTTAATTTTTTTTATACAAGTGGCTTTCAAATTTATGTTCAGTTGAACTTCTACTTATAATATTATGTCTATTTGATGTTGGATCAAAGAAAAAATGAAGGGGGAAGACGGCAAAGAATGAGTACAGGACCTTCTTTCAATTTTTGACAAAATGGGAACACTATGCTTTCTCTGAGCAGCCGTTAAAGGTCACATTACTTTCTCAGGCTGTACGCAGGGCTGATTAAAGCTGAGAGCAGGGTCTTGCAAGATTAGTGTGGGAAAGGAGAGTTCATGGTCCAAGAGGCAGATTCTCAGCCAAGTCTGATTCTGGGAGGCAATAAAGAAACACCAGCGCTGAGCAAGAGTACCCAAAGCTATGGTCAAGAGCTGAAGCCAAGGAGAGGGAACCCAGGGAAAGAACCCTGGCAACCCAGAGACAGGAAAAAATGAAACACGTTTTTGGAGTGGTGTTTTCTAGCAATATAAGGGCCAGCACACCAGCTCTTCTCCAACGTGTCCTGAAGAAGATGCCTCCTCCTGCTCCCTCTTTCTCTCTCGCTAATCCTGGGAGAAAATCACAGGTGTGACATAGGATCCATGAATCATCTTGTTCCCCACTCACCAGGTTTTTATTTTACATATAAAAATAAATAAACAAAATAAAGGTATTGTGTACAACTAAAAAAAAAAAAATTCCCATCCTCATATTGACAGCAATCAGTGCAATCCAAATGGCCACTTTAGTTTCCCTAACTTTTGTACGTATAGCATAAGATGTGAAACAAAGTGTGGCTTTCCCCTGGGCAGAGATAGGGAAGTATGTGACAGCCCTTTTGGATCTATGATAAAGAAATAATGGAATAAGTATAGTATTTGACCTGGTAAGAAATATTCAGACTCTCAAGATGAACTAGAAGAGAAATAATGGCCAGTGCCCTTATTTCTCGCAGTTTTCAATTTGACACTAACAGCATAATTCATAAAAGGAAAAACAGATAAATTGGATTTTATCAAAATTAAACACTTCCTCTGTAACAGATCCTGTTAATAGAATGAAAGGACAAGCTACATACTGAAGAAAGTTTGCAAACCATATATTGACAAAGGTGTTTTTTTCTTAGAATATGGAAGAATGCTCAACATTCAACAGAAAAGAAAAAAAAAAACCAAAAAACAAAAACAAAAGCAGACAATTTAGTTAGAAAATGGTCAAAGACATAAAGAGACATTTCACCGAAGAGAATATACAGATGGTAAACATATATATAAAAAGATGGTCAGCATCATTAGTCATTAGGAAAACACAAATTAAACTTACAATGAAGTATCATACACCTAATAATGGCTAAAAATCCAAATCATTGACAACATGAGAGACTGAAGGATGCAGTACATGAATCACTCATATATTGGTGGAAAACGATTTGTCAGCTTCTTAAACAATTAGAGCTAAATATGACAACAATTGGGCTTCCTGGAATGATAAAGCAATTCTCATTATCTCTGATATTGCTTTTATCTTAAAGTCAATTTCATCTGATATGAATCTGACCATACTTAAAATCCTACAAGACATTCTTCTTATTTAGTACATTTAAAGTTACCCATCTACACCTATTTATTACATTTTTGTATCTTTTCCCCCCCTCCCAATTCAGGTCTTCCCTCTGGAAAAGGTTATAATCTTACTGTTTTGGTAACAGGGTGGCAACTAATGGAACACAAGCTTAAAAATTTCACACAGTAATCATCTGCCTGGTATGGTGGTGGCTGCTCTAGACCAAATTGTAAAGTGTTTCAAGTTATTCGTTGTCTTTTTTTTTTGGTGGTGCTAGGGATCAAACACATGCTAGGCAAGTGCTCTACTACTAAGCTACCTTTTCCTTTTCTTTTCAATTCTTCCATTTTTTCCCCTCAATGTCTCTTTTTAAAATTCTCTCTGATATATTCTACTCTCACATGCAATTACCAAACAAAATAGTGATTATATGCACACTATATCTTCCATTTAATAATAAGTAAACCTGCACAGAAACTGGGCGTATTGTCTCTGATAATGTTAGCAACCATTGAATGAAGGTTGATGGGGTAGTTGGTTAAACCTTTTGAAGCACTTTGAGGACTCTGTTACAGATTGCTGAGTGATTCAAATATCGTACCTAGTTTCAGGATTGAACCCAGGGGCGCTCTACCACTTAGTTACATCAGCAGTCCTTTTGGAGACAGGGTCTTGCTAAATTGCTTAAGACCTCGCTAAATTGTTGAGGCTGGCCTGGAATCTGCCAATCTTCTGCCTCAAGTCTCCTGAGTCACTGGGATTCTAGGAGTGTGCCACCGTGTTGCGCTTTCATCACCCTTTTTATTTCTTGAATTTAATTAATTAATTAATTGATGAATTTATACCGGGGATTGAATCCAGGAGTGTTCAATGATTGAGCCACATCCCCAGCCCTTTTTGTATTTCTTTTTATTTAGAGACAGGTCTTGCTGAGTTGCTGAGGTTGGCTTTGGACTCAGGATCCTCCTGCCTCAGCCTCCAGAGCCACTGTAGGTGTGCACTATATCGTCTGCTTAATTTCAGAACTTTTCTTTGATCAGTTAGTTAAAAATGTTTACCTACCGAAGTTTCAAGTAAATACTCATTTCAAAAGAATCTCTGAACTTGAGTGCTTTGGCATCAAAACGTCTCTCTGTACCGTTTTCTGTTGCACTTTGAGCCAGAAGATGAGGATGTTTCTCATTGGAGTAGTCATCCCCATATCACTACCCTGCTGCAGCTTCTGACCCAGAAATATAGCATCTTTTTTTTTTTTTTTGAACCAGGAACTCAGCCATTTGGACTTCCAAAATGGCATTTATTCTTGAGTTTTAAAACATTAAATAACATAGCCACAACTTGGGAGGCTGAAGCAGGAGGATTCCAAGCCTAGCCTGGACAACTCAATGCCTATTTTTTATTACTGGGGAAAAAAAAAAGGCTGAGGATGTAGCTCAGTGGTAGCCAGCCCCTGAGTTCAGTCCTCAGTACCACCAAAGTGGAAAAGTACATAAGCCACATTTAAAGAGCGTTAGCTCATTTGATAAATTATATGTGAGGTTGCTTGAGATACCTGCACTTAAAAAAGACATTTGAAATTGAAATAGAGTGTATCTTTAAGTTTCCAGATGAGAGGAGATAAGCAGAGTTTATGGTCCAATGCACCTTTGGACCACTATCATCATTTGAAAATTTAACAATCAACATACTTCTGATTTCTGCATGTTTAACTTTTTAGGTATCTTACCAGGAAAAAAAAATTTATATTCTGATATGATTGGTGAACTACCAATCTGAGGATCAAATTCAGTTCATCTTGCATGCTTAGTTTAAAATCTGGGAAATTTTAAATAAAAATCAGGAATTTTTACTTTTCTTGAGATATTGAGAAATCTGGTCACATTGCAAAGGACAAGAGTAGAACAAGTTTGCCACTGTCTAGCCATCCTGCCTGTCAAGTTCTGCTTATTTTGCCTCCTTATTAATGTCTGGCCCCACAGCCCTGAGATTTCTGCCTATTCTTAGAGGAATCAGTAAATGCCTTCCTGCTGGTTATGATGTGCTGTATAAACCATCAGAGTAGTTTTTAATTTTTTTCCCCTGTATCTGCCAGAAGATTAGGTTCCAAAAATTCATCAGACTAAGAAAATAAAAATTATGAAACCACCATTTGACCCAGTTATCCCACTCCTCAGTTTATACCCAAAGGACTTAAAATCAGCAAACTACAATGATGCAGACACTTCAACGTTTATAGCAGCTCAATTAACAATAGCCAATCCATGGAGCCACATATGTGCCCTACAACAGATGAATGGATAAAGAAAATGTGGTATATATATATATATAAAAAAAATGAAATCATGGCATTTGCCGGTAAATTGATGGAACTGGAGAATATCATGCTAAGTGAAATAAGCCAGTCCCCCAAAACCAAAGGCAGACTGTTCTCTCTAATACATGCTTGCAAACCCACAACAAGGGTGTGGGGGGAGGAGAATAGAAGTCCATTGTATTAGACAAAGAGGAATGGGGGAAGGGAGGGGGAATGAGAACAGAAAAGACATTGGAATGAATCAGACATATCTTTCCTTCCTTGTATATGAATACATGCTTAATGTAATTCCAGATCATATACTACCACAATAATGTGATCCTAATTGGAACAAGTTATACTTATTCTACGATATATAATATGTCAAAATACACTCCGCTGTCATGTGTATCTATGTTAGAGTCTGTAAACAAGTCAAAATAACACCTGGCATTTTGCCAGGGGAATGTTAGAGTTCGTAAACAAGTCTGGATGGTGCCTGGCAAAATGCCAGAGGGAGTGGTTTGAGAAGTAACAAAAGCGAGCCATTAAGTGTGGAGATTCCTTATTGGTTGACTGATGTATCTAGTTTATGCTAATTAGATAAGCTGTGTGGAATGTATAAATACTGCTCCTGTCCTGCAATAAACGGCTCCTACTCCTGCTGTATCAATGCACACAAGTTGCTCGTCACCCCCTTGATTATTTTGCTGCAGCCGGACTACAGCATATCTAGAAAGAACAAATAAAAGAAAGATGAAAATTGTATAGGTTTGGATAATCTATTGAAATTTCTTAATTCTTCTATTAATTAATACATTTATTTATCTATGTATTTGTTTAAATTGCTTTTTTTTTTGGCTAAAAAAATTTCCCTGAAATGAAGAATTAAACCAAAGTGGTCCAAAATCTTTATCAAGGTCATTTTTTCTTTCTAAAAATGATTTTTTTTTGATCCACGCAAGCATGTTTCATGATGGTAGAATTCACTAGCAGTTGTTGCTTCCCTGTGTGACTGTCGGTATCACTCAATAATTTTTAAAAATCTATTCTTCGACCACATTTGGATCTCCAACAAACCCAGGAATAAAGGATGCATGAGACACATAGGCAGCTGCTATTAACATCAAGAACAACTATTAACATCACCTGGCGATATAATAAAAAAAAGTCAACATTACGCATAGTGGCAAAATGTATATTAGAGGCAGTACACTGGCAGCCCTGCCGCGCCTGGCCCACACGCTGTTATCTCCACATTCACCATCAGCCACAAACACTGGAGCTTCCACCAGAGGGCTCCAGATCCCCTGGCTGAGTTAAACAGTAATTCATGGGCCCCATAGACATTTGGCTTTGTGACCAGTGCCCCAGAGTCTTGTTTTTCAATTCAGAAATACTACAAGTAGTCCCATTTCCCTATCCCACCCACAATATTTTCAAAGTATTGATAATATATCAAGGCACCAAAAAAAAAAAAAAAATACAAGAAGTACTTGTTGAAAATGAGACTAAAATGTGACATCATTTTACGGGTACAAAATCCAAAGAAATCAGTCAAATTTTAGAACAAATTGGAAGATTTTAGTAGTAGTTTGTGTTCTCCACACAAAGAAAACAAAAACCTGGTTAACTAGATGAGGTGATAGATATATTAACTAACTTGATCGTGGTAATCATTTCACAATATATGTATATATCTAATCACCACATTGTATATCTTTAACTTATAAAGTTTTATTTGTAATTTATAACTCCATAAAGCTGAAGAAAAATATTTAATGATACTACTGTGAATGAAATACCTATAAGAGTGTCAATAGTCCTCTAGCATTTCAGCACAGAAACAAGTCTCCTCGTTTAATATATATTGTTGATCCATTAACAATGGTACTATGTAAGTCATGACTGAATGAAGCTTATTTAACACATGGATCTTCTCTAAGGCACATCCCAGCGTGTTACAGCACTTTAGCACTACACTGGGGATCATTTTAAATGGTGAAATCACCAAGAAAAATATAGTAATGCAAAAACCATGACACTCAATAGACCATGATACTCAAAACCCTACTCTTTGTCTTACTTTTCTTATTCAACAATAACTCATGGAAATTCATCCAAGTGAACCAGTTTATCTTCTGATTCATCATTATAATGGCTGTGTCATATTTCATATTTGGGGGTGCACCATGATTTTTTTTCAACTATTTTCCTATTGCCAAGTATTCATGTTGTAATTGTTTTATTTTTGCTAATTTAAACAATGCTATAAAAAACTTCATAGCACATATATCCTTTTATTTTTATGGCCTGGGTCCCTAGAAAAGGTTGCTGGCTATTGGTAAATTGTTTTCATAAAAGCCTCTTACAGTTGACATGTTTATCTGTAGTAATTATTCTTATCAACATCCCTATAAGGAATAGACTTTATGTATCTTTTTATTTTTACCTTCTAGTAAAAGGTTCATCTCAAATTGTTATTTTAGATTGCATTTCTCTACCAGTGAATTTGAGCAGTTTGCTTGCTTTGATTTAAATCTGCTTATCTGAGAACAACTTAATTTTCCACTGGGCTGTCTAATCTTTTTCTTGAAATATACTTCTTCTTTGTATATTAGAAATCTTGGTGTTTTGTTTTATTTTGCTTTGTTTGCAGTGCAGGGATCCAAACAAGGGCCTTCAGCTTGCTTAGGCAAATGCTCTACCACTGAGCTACACCTCTAGCCCTACATTAAAGATCTTTTATCTGATTTGAGCATATTTTTCCAAATTTGTTATTATAATACTTTTTTTTTTTTTTTTGGTACTAGGGTTCTGACCCAGGCCTTCATGCACTGAGCTATATTCCTAGCCCTATTTATTTTGAGACAGGGTCCTGCTCAGTTGCTCAGGTTGGCTCCAGCTTTCCTTCCTCCTGCCTCAGGCTTGGGAGTTGTTGGGTTTACAGGTGTGTATCACTGTGCCTGGATTTATATGTAGAGAATTGGATTATGTATTTTCCCCCCAAATGATTTTTCTTTCGAATCATAATGTTCATCATTTAAAAAATGTTCTTAACTTTTGGATTTCTGTTATAATCTGTCCTGCCCTTAGAGTATATGTCAGATCAGGCGGGGCAGGCAGCGACCAAAGGAGGCGGATTTAAAAGGGCCTCTGAACAGGCTTTATTGAGATATCACTCCCGGCGGAACTCATCAGACCCACAGAGGGGACTGGAGAAGGGTCTGAGGAGAAACCGCATGGAAGCTCCACGGGACTGGACTTTTATGGGGCTTACAGCAGGAAGGGAAGGGCTTGGGTCAGGAAAAGGTGTTTCTAGGTCCCTTGCCCCCTTGGAGTTGGTCAGGGGAGTTGGCTGAACTCCAGGATTGGCCAGGGGGTCCTGCTGATTGACAGGCATTTCCGTCGGCATCTGATTGATGTTCTTTCCGGCGCGGGGGGCTTTGTTCTAAGTTGCCACTAAGTCACCACGGATCTAACAGTATATATGTGGTATTTTATATTTTCCTAGAAATGCTTATGTTTTCCCAGTGAAGAATGTGATGTGTCTTTCTGTTTGTTCAAATCTTATGACTCTCAAAAAATTTCTATAGTTTCTTTTATGTAGGTCCTACCTCCTGGCTCTCTAAGAGTGCTGGAGATTAAACTCAGAGCCTCAGTACCCTAGGCAGACTTTCTAAGTCACTTCTCCAACCCTAGGCCCTAGTCTTGTTACATTGTTTTCTAAGGACAGCCTTGTGCCACATAATGATATTTTGGTCCCACAAGATTATAATGGAGCTGAAAAGTCCTATCACCTACAATGTGTTTGTTTTAAGCTAAGCTTTATAACCCCCCCCCCCGCCCCGCAAAAAAACAAAACAAAACAAAACAAAACAAAAAAAAAACAGTAAAAAAAAAAAAGTTCATTGTTTTATTTTTGCTAAAATCTTTATTTTTACTAAAATTTTTAGTAAGCTCAAGTTTACTTATTATTGAAGAAAGAAAATATTTAAAATTAACTTGGGGAGCCTAAAGATACAATGTTTCTAAAGTCTACAGTTGTGAGCGGTCATGTCCTTGGCCTTCACATTCACTAAGTCTCTAGAGCAACTTCTAGTCCTCCATTCACGGTAAGTGCCCTACCTAGGTGTACCATTTTCTTTTTATCTTTTATACCTCATTTTTACTGTCCTTTTCTATGTTTAGATGTTTACATAAAGATACATAAATGCTTATCATTGTGTTATAATGGCCTAAAGTGTTCAGCACAGAAACATGCTGTTCAGGAGTAACAGGTGTTACGGTGCAACCTGGGCGTGTAGCAGGCTGTCTTACAACCCATGAGGTTTGACCATGGTGAAACCCTCTAAGGATGCATTTCTCAGAACATAGCTCTGTTGTTAAGCAGAACATGGTAACATTTGACAGACTTCGTTGCTGTTTATGAATAAAAACAATTTTCATTATTTTTTCTAGGAAATTATTATTAAAATACAGAAGGATTAAGAATTTATGTGCATTTAATTTATAAATCACCTTATGAAGTTTATTAATTCCAATGAATTTTTCTTATTAGAATATTTTGGGCTTATTGGGTATAAAAAATACCTATTAACAGCAAATAGATGGTTATTGTCTTTGCTTTTCCGGTGTGATAACAATGATCTTATTTCTCGTTTCACTGTTCTTACTATAACTTCCCAAATAATACTGAGTATTACAACATAAGCAGACAGTATTGCTTTGTTCCTGATAGCTTCAATTATGGGGAAAATATTATCTAATGAGAATTAGGCAGTGCTCTAGGCCCCGAGAATACCCTGTGAACAAGACAGCGTTCCCATGCACAGGTTCTCACATCCTAATGCAATGCTGTGGAGGAGGAGTTTTGGTTCTTTTTGATTGGCTTTAGTATTCTACCATTTAAAGATGTTATTTGTGGGCTACAGATTTAGTTCAGTGGTAGAATGTTTGCCTAGCATGTGTGAGGCCCTAGTTGACACCCAACATACTGCTGATTTTTAGAATTGCTGCCAAAATTTATCTAGTGCTTGTTAAGTGATATGATTATCTAATGTGTTTCTTTTGTTGATACATCTGTAATAAAATATATTGTTAGGCTTCCTGATGTGGAATTATCCTCAAATTCCTAGAATATACTACTTGGTCATGTTGCATTATTCATTTCTTGCTTGCTGGATTCCAGTTACAAATATTTTATTTGGAATTTTTGCATGTATTTTCAAAAGTGAAATTGCTCAATTTTGTTATTAAAGTTACATAGGATTTATAAAAAAAACTGGCAAAAAGTTTCTACCTTTTCCTATGATATATTAGCACTAATTAATATTAGAATTATGTATTCCTTAGAAAGTAAGTAAATTCCAGCTATTTCTTGTGTCCCGTCTTATTTCCATGGTTGTTGTTTAACACTATTTCTAGTCTTTTCTATGATAATTAATGTATTCCAAGGTCTATTTCTTCTTCGGTTCAATTCAATAATTTAAAATTTGTCAGGAAAGCATGCATTTTTTAAATATTTTTTTAGTTGTCAATGGACTTTATTTTATTTATTGATATGCGCTGCTGAGAATTGAACCCAGTGCCTCACACATGCTAGGCAAGTGCTCTGCCACTGAGCCCCAGCCCCAGCCCTAAACATGCATTTTTAAAAATATTTTTTTTTCATCAAGTTGTACATGGAAGTCTCTTACATTTTTTATAATCTTACTAGTATTCATTGTTACATCTTCTTTCATGTTTTTCTTTCTCAGAGTTTTATGGAGGCATACTGAAATATAATAAAATGCACATATATAGAGTGCCTAATTCTGTAATTTTCACAAATGCATACTCCAGTAAAACATCACCACAATAAAGATAATAAAAATGTCCATCACTCCCCGAAATTTTCTCATGCCCTTTGATAATCTCTTTTTCCCTCTCATCTAAGCCAATCCCACTGCCATAACCCTCCTACCTCTTCCCCAGCCAATTAGTGATCTGCTCTCCATAAATTGGTTTTCAACTGTTAATTTGCCATCTCTGTTTGTCAGCATTCTGTCATTATAACAAAATACCTGAGTTGATTAAATTATAAGGAGAAAAGATTAATTCTGGCTTATGGCTTTAGGGGTTCCAATCCATGATTGGGCAGACCCATTGCTTTTAGGCCTCTTGTGGGGGTAGTGCTGGATGGCAGCTTCAGGGAGCAAATTCTGGAGCAATCCTGCTCACTTTGTGTCCAGGAAGCAGAGAGAGGAAGGGACCAAGTTCCCACAGTCCCCTTCAAATACATGCCTCAATGACCTAAGGACCTGTCAGTGGGCACTATCCCTCAAAGGTTCTGCCATTTTCTAATAGTGCCCCCTGGGGATAAAACCTTCAACATATGGGCCTTTGTGTGTGGGGTTGCCAATCAAAATCCAAATTTTAGCACCATGCTTCTTGTTCAAATCATTTGCCTGATTTAAAATTGTACTGTTTATTTTCTTATGGATTTTTGAGAATTTTCAAAAACATTTTCTGAATATAAGGTTTTTTTAACTGTTAAAATGAATTTATACTTTTATTTCCTTGATAGACTTTTGGAATAGTACACAAACTATCACTTGTTAGTGGGAACTGAAGAACACCCCCCATTCCAAAATAAAGTGACTTAACTAAGGTCACACATTAGGATTTAATGCCTCTACAACTAACAAAAACAAAACAATGAATCTCTTCCTTCTAACCATCTTTGATCTGATGATCATTATGTTACAAATTTAACTCCATCTGTAGGATTCTCTCCAAATCACCTAAATTTGATCACTAAACTAGAAAAGTATGAAATACATTTGAAACTAGGTTTCTTTTCTTTTTTTAAAAGTTTTTATTTGTTCTTTTTAGTTATACATGACAGTAGAATGTATTTTGACATATATACATGGAGTGTAACTTCTCATTCTTGTGGTTGTACATGATGTGGAATTACACTGGTCATGTATTTATATATGAACATATAGGAAAATTATGTCTGATTCATTCTACTGTCTTTCCTGTTCCCATCCCCCTTCCTTCTCCCCATTCCCCTCAGTCCAATCTGTAGGTGAACCTCTCTCTACTCCCCATCCCCCATCTGCCTATTGTAAGTCAGCATCCAATATCAAAGGAAACATTTGGCCTTTGGTTTTATGGGATTGGCTTATTTCACTTAGCATAATATCTCCAGTTCCATCCATTTACCGGCAAATGCCATCCTTTCATTCTTCTTTATGGCTGAGGAATATATATATTCCTTTTGTGTATATAATTTCTTTATCCATTCATCTGTTGAAGGGCACCTAGGTTGGTTCCTTGGCTTGGCTATTGTGAATTGAGCTGTGCACTATAGTATGCTGATTTTTAAGTCCTTTGGGTATATACCGAGGAGTGGGATAGCTGGGTCAAATGGTGGTTCCATTCGAGTTTTCTGAGGAATCTCCATACCACTTTCTATAGTGGTTGCACCAGTTTGCAGTCCCACCACTAATGTGTGAGTGTGTCTTTTTCCCCACATCCTTGCCAACATTTATTGTTACTTGTATTCTTAAAACTGCCATTCTGACTGGAGTGAGATGAAATCTCAATATAGTTTTAATATGCATTTCTCTAACTGCTAGAAATGTTGAACATTTTTTCATATATTTGTTGACTTATCATATTTCTTTGGTGAAGTGCTTATTCAGTTCTTTTGCCCAATTATTAATTGGGTTACTTATTTGGTTGTTTGTTTGGTGTTAAGTTTTTTGAGTTGTTTGTATACCCTGGAGATTAATGCTCTGAGGTGCAAGTGGTAAAGATTTTCTCCCATTCTGTAAGCTTTCTTTGCTGTGAAGAAGCTTTTTAGTTTGATGCCATCCCATTTACTGATTTTTGATTTTATTTCTTATGCTTTAGGAGTCTTATTGAGGAAGTCAGTTCCTGAGCTGACATGGTGGAGAGATGGGCCTACATTTTCTTCTAGTAGGCACAGGGTCTCTTCTTTAATATGTGGGTCCTTGATCCACTTTGAGTTTTGTGCAGGGTGAGAGATAGGGGTTCAGTTTCAATTCATTCTATTACATATGGATTTCCAGTTTTCCCAGGACCATTTGTTGAAGAGATCGTCTTTTCTGCAATGTATGTTTATGGAGCCTTTGTCTAGTATGAGATATCGGTATTTATGTGGGTTTGTTTCTGTGTCTTCTTATCTGGTCTTCATGTCTGTTTTGTTGCTAATACATGCTATTTTTGTTACTATAACTCTGTAGTATAATTTAAGGTCTGGTATTTCGATGCCTCCTGCTTCACTTTTCCTGCTGAGGATTGCTTTGGCTATTCCGGGCCTCTTATTTTTCTAAATGAATTTCACTACTGCTTTTTCTATTTCTATAAAGAACATCATCCAAACCTTAATAGGAATTACATTAAATCTGTATAGTGCTTTTGGTACTATGGCTATTTTGACAATATTAATTCTGCCTATCCAAGAACATGGGAGATTTTTTTTATCTTCTAAGATCTTGTTTAATTTCTTTCTTTAGAGTTCTGTAGTTTTCATTAGATGTCTTTCACCTCTTTGGCTAGATTAATTCTAAAATATTCTATTTTATTTTTTTGAGGCTGTTGAGGATGGGATAGTTTCCCCAATTTTTCTTTCGGTTGATTCATCACTTATGTATAGGAATGTAATTGATTTATGGGTGTTAATTTTATATCCTACTATTTTGCTGAATTCACTTTGGATATAAGTTCTTTATCAGATATGTGTTTTCCAAGGAGTATGTCAACATATACCGGCAGACTCAAGAGACTAGTGATGGAATTACATTCTGAGATTATTTAATCATGGGGACCACAACACAAAATTAGATAAGGAACAATAAGTTAAGTGTCTTGATTGGGATCTTAGGAAGACCCCAAGAGATGGTGTGTATCCAGTAGTTGGGTGGTTCTAACAAAGCATTGAGAAGGCAATTGCCCAAAGTGAGCGGGATTGCTAGCAAAGGGAATGACAGAACTCCACAATGAGGGAGGCCAGATGGCACCACATCACCATCTAATGATAGAGGGCACAATGGGTACATGAGCGATGGTGTGCAGGGAAGAAGGGGGGCGGGGGGATGGAAATGGGAGCCCACCTCCAACTCAGCTTTGCCCAGGTGCTGACGCTTCTTGAGCCTGTTCTTCTCCTTCCTGGATGGTGATTCCAGCTCCTGATCTCTGTGCTCTGATATTTGTTTGATTTTAATTTTGATAAAGAGTTTGATTTTTTTTAGTTGTAGTTAGACACAATACCTTTATTTAATTTATTTTTATGTAGTGCTGAGGATCGAACCCAGGGCTTTGCACATGCTAGGCGAGCGCTCTACCGCTGAGCCACAACCCCAGCCCCAAGGGCTTGATTTTCATTCTTGGTTTGAATGCTCTTTTGGTTTTTTGTTGCTAGTTTTAGTTTAGACTCATCCTATGCAAAATTCTCAATCTGCCTCCCAACTCCCTTCAAGAACCTCTGCCAGTTAAATGCTTTGCGACTTTAACAACAATTCAGTTAATTTAAAAATGGCAGATTTTTACTAAAGACAATTTAGAGCTTCCTTTTGGGAGAGTTGTCTTTGTTCTTTTGGGGTATTTGAAATCTCTTTAAATTTTTCCAGTTTGTAGGTGACCTAGAATATTGGGGCCCTGAGATCTTTCCTCATCAATAATCAGCTTATTTTCTTGGTAAGACTGTAAAAAAAGAAAATATCTCTGACCTTGGACCCCTTTGATCCCACAAGGACTGTCCAACTCATCATCTGTACTACCTCTCAACACCGTCCTCACGTGTAACCCTCCATGTGTGCCAACCCTGTCCTTTCCTTCTCTACTATCCCAGGAGAGTATAACTCTTGTGTCCCTGAGTATGAGTCATCTTCTGGCTCCTTGGAAACAGGTATGCTGAGAGCTCACAGAGATATATTTTGGGGGATTTTACATGCTGCATGTAGGTTTCTAAACCAAGACCTTGCCCAGGCACCATGTTCTTCCAGCACTCCAGGACGGGGTCACATTTCCCTCTTTAGGTACCACAGTCTAGTTTTGAAGAAACCCAAATGGCTTCCCAGGAGACTCTGAAAGCACATCTGCTGAGGGACCTCCTTCACTCCCTGCCTGCCTCATGTTGTTGTGTTCCCATAGGAAACAGGAAGGCTTGGGTTCTGACCACACAGAATAGCGCCAGCCAATAACAGCTGAAAACCACAGAAAACCCGTTCTGCACAAGGTTGGTTATCACTTTATATTATTCAAAAAGCGTCAAGGAGAATCTTCTATACAAGTTCTGAAATATGTATTCAAAACAAGAAAATGGAATGGTAAATCTACTGACAAATAACAATTTGAGTTATAATGGTAATTCTTTAGTATTTTATCTAGTTTACCTATTCAATGTTTAAATATATTCTTCTAGGACTTGTTTAATGAAACTAGAAAATAAAGTGACTTTAGGATTATCATTTGTTCATCATTCAGAATTTCATCTATGAGTCAGTTAATTGATAGTCGTATTTGATAGATTTATTGTGTTTCTTCGAACCCATCTCCGGAATGCCCTCCACGGGTGGATGTTATGCAGTTGAAGCATAAATGCTGTAAAAATTAATCCCCCTAGCACTACAGCTGCTGCCACGGCAATGAGTGTATGTCCTGGAAATGGCAACGGTACCTCATCAACATAAATCTGCAACAGAAAAAGCAAAGTCTTTAAGTTTTCTGAATTTAGTAATGCAAAAATACTGAACATTACATGATTCCCATAGTTAATCACTTAGCAAAATTTTGCCCAGAGTTATGCAGACACTCACCCTCCACCAAGCATCTATACTACCATTCTCCTCCAGGATCCCGCGTCTCCAAGCCTGGATCATCACACAAATTCTGCCCATATTTTCTCTTTAGTGTCCCTTAGATGGATACTTTTCATGTTTCTTTTCCCAGCCATCACCCTCTTTGGTATACCTCGTACGTTCACTATACCTGAAATTCTTCAACCAAGTTACAAAAAGTGACCCCTGGAACAACGGACACTCTAAAGTGAAAAAGCTCAGAACCCTGTGGGAAAAAAAATGCCTGGTCACTAGCAGCACTAACATGTATACTCCTTTAAGTAAAAATACACTGAGGTCACTTTCTTTATAGTGTTGCATGGAAATATTCCTATCCCTTCCCAAGGCTCTTAGACATATTTATCATGTATCAGATTAAAAGGACTGATGGAAATAAAGAAATTTAATAACTGGTACATTTCTTTTTTTAAAATAAGCAAAACCAAAATCTACCTTGGCTTAGATGAGTACTTTGCGCTAACCCTCAAAATGTGTAGTTTTGCTATGTCCCCTAATTGGTTATACACAGCTACTGGGTTTTATCAACATTACACATTCTTATGGATTGTTGGAACTAGAAGATATATGCCTGTGTATATCTCCTGAAAAGCACTAGACCCATTTCTTTCTAAATTTTGGAAATATTATTTCTGCTCCACTTTAGATAGCCTGTCTTATCTATCAGCTTAAAAAATAGTAAGCTAATGTAAAATTTAACTTTCAGAACCCTTAGGAAACAATAACATCAAGGGAAATTATGGAAAAACAAACTATATACTTTATTTTCATTTATTTTTTCGTGCTGGGGTTGAAAGTCAGAGTCTTGCCAGGCGAGGTGGAGCACACCTGTAATCTCAGCTGCTCGGGAGGCTGAGATAGGAGGATCATGAGTTCAAAGCCAGCCTCAGCAATGGTGAGGTGCTTAGCAACTCAGTGAGACCCTGTCTCTAAATAAAATACAAAAAAGGACTGGGTGTGACTCAGTGGTTGAGTGCTCATGAGTTCAATCCCTGGTACCCCACCACCCCCCAAAAAAAGAGTGAATTGAAATTAGAGTCTTATGTATGCTAAGCACGTGCTCTGCCGCTGAACCACACCCCCCAAGCCCTCTCCATATACTTTAAAGTTGCCATTCCCACTGTTCACAGATCCCAATACTTCAAGACTAAAATCAATCTTAGACATGTATGTTTCATTTAAACTCAGCACAGTAAGAACAAAAATGCTGTCAACTTACCCTTATACTTATGTTGAGACCTGAAGGATTATACACTGGAACACGAAGGACTGCTTCTAAGTGATTTTTTAGTTTTTTAACATTTTGGGGTACAAAGTGTTCTAAAAATACAAGAAATATATTTTAAGCACACATATAATTTTCTCATTTTGTAAAGTTTGTTACCTACATTAAGGTGCAATGAAAGAGTCCACTCTGTGAACTGATTAAGTTATATCTTTTTAGTTCTGCTTGATTTTGTAGAAGATAACTTTGGGGGACCTTGGCCCAACATTTCACCTTGCCTTGGTTGACATACTTAAGAAGGACAAGGCTTCTGACCACCTTATTTTAGACTGATCTTTTCCTCCCATCTCTTGGCTCATGACTAGTCTTTACCTGAACATTCTCTGTGTTTTTGACAATGAGATCATCTTAGGCCCTCCTCAGTGGTTGGTGAATGATTTTCAATAGGGTGGCAGTGAAGTTTCATAAAAGGATCACTTGAGATAGTGTAGGGTTAGAGACCCTAGCAATATAACGGATCTCAAGGGAAAAATGTGATCTGATTACAACAGTAGCTGATTTCCATGGTGTGAATACTCTCACATGGCTAATCTTATGCTACCAGTATTCAAACAACTGGATTGTAAAATGCTTCAATATTGAGCAGTCAGGACTCTAAAACACCACAGAAAATGGGGATATTAATTAAAGCAAAATATTTGGTAATTTTACTTTACTAATTTTTCTATTTCAAAAATGCATATATATTGGGCAAAGCAAGAATCACTGAAAACTAAATGTTGTATACTTAGTAGGACATTAATGACATTAAATTTCTATTTAGTTGATTCTATCTGGTTAGTAATTCTTCTCCTAAAGTACTTATACAAACAAAAAATATGACACAAAAAGCTGTATATTCAAGGTAAAATTGAATCTGGGTAAATTTCCTTTTGTGTAAATAAAATATTTTTGCATTTTTTCATAAATGTTTTGTTGTTGTTGTTTGGTTTAGGTGCTGGCAGTCAAAAACAGGGCCTTTCTTGTCCTAGGCAAGCACTCTGCCTCTGAGCTACATCCCCAGCCTCCACCATACAATCTTTAAAAAAAAACTTTACTCATATAATTAGAAGACAGAGCCCATAGATTATCAGGCAACACCCTTTATAATATCCTTTGCCACACTGAATAAGAAGTGAGACACTAGATCAGCATGTGGTACAAGTTCAATCATGGTTACTACTAACTACATAATAATTTAATTTTTTTCGCAATTCAAATTCTTCAAAAATGCTTTTATGCCATAGAATCCATGTTACTGGAAGTGATGAAGACTTAAGTGGGGGACAATAGAAGTAAACTGCAATATGCCAAGGGATTAGGATCTTTTTCCAAACAACTCCTGCCATTTCTTTGTAGACCATTGAGCTTTGTAAAGCAATAATAATAACATTACTTATAAGATACAATAATTATAGAAGACAGCAAACCCTACTTAATTTCCAGTTTTTCCTCATATTCACTTCAGTTACAGTAACCAAATATGGAGATTTCACCGGGATACGTTCATTTTCACTGAAAATTTCCAAGGAAATTGGATATTGTATAACTGGAAACTTGAAGCGAGGAACCTAAAATACAAATTCCAAGAATGATGTAAATTTGGGAAATTCATAGTAATTTCATTTCCTGGTCAAAAATGAATAGATATATTGCCAATTGTTTGGATATTCTAAATGAAATGTGCTTTTTAGGGTTTCTGCCTTTTCAGGCATGAAAAAAGTCTCAGTACAGACTCTGTGTGAACACCCAAGGCAATATACAAACATGGTAGTAATGAAATTCATATTTCTACTGGTGTTTTTCACAAGTATTTACTATGCCGTCATCCAAACTTTTTTTTTACTAAACCAAGTCCCATGAGACCATGCATGAATTGCATCCCAAGCATTCCCCTTCCCCTTCTACTCCACCTCTACCCCTGACAGTTCATAGCTCAGGCTGTGGATTCAGCGTTCCATCCAGCTCCAATGTCTGTTAACAGTTTGATTTTTAGCAAGTTGCCTGGTTCTCTGCAATTTTAATTGAGATAAATCACAAAGAAGGCTTAAAGAATGTTCAGATATATTATTTTAGTTTAACAAGAGGTATACAATAAAACCCTCATAATTTTTTTTACTGAATGCTCAATCCCATATGATACATATGAAATCACTTCATAAACATTCTGTCTACTTGTCTTTTCATGCTTTATATTTTTTATATAAAATACACAATCTGTATAATATCTTATGACGCCTTTGAAATGGATCCACTTGAAGATTAAACCAACTGCACGTTGACTATGCTAATGCAAACACCAACATTGATTTGATATGCCTTTGGGTGCTCTAGTACTAACAGAATGAAAGATTATTTGACACAGAACCCATCTCTTAACCAACATACTATACTTTTGTTTGTCATTACCACTAGACTGAGCTCCTTGTTTACAAGGACGTGGTCTTCTATATGCCAAGAACCTGATACATATGAGAGCTTCAAAAAAATTTTTTTGGGAGAGGTACTGGGGATTGAACTCACTGAGCCACATCCCCAGCCCTACTGTGTGTTTTATTTAGAGAAAGGGTCTCATTTACTTGCTTAGCGCCTCCCCATTGCTGAGTCTGGCAATTAACTCGCAATCCTTCTGCCTCAGCCTCCCCAAACGCTGGGATTACAGGCCTGCGCCACCGTGCCCGGCTCTCAAAAATTTTTTTGAATGAATCATTATTCACTGTCAGTTGGTATAGTGTTTTACAGGTTACAAATTGCTTTCATATAGATTGCGTGTGTGTGTGTGTGTGTGTGTGTGTATGTGTGTGTCTTCATGGATCCCATGAAATGGACAGTGCAGTGCAGGTATTTTTATTTTATTTTTATAGATGAGTTTAGGTACATTTAAATCCAGATCTTTTAAATTCTGCATCATATTTAGTCCTGGGTCATAATAGGCATTATTTCTATGTCTGAGTTTTCATGTTTAACCAAAAGACACTTCTCCAAATCCAATTGCAAGGGGTTTACTTGATGCTTTGACTATATCCTGGTGGCATTGAAACTTACACTTTTTTTTTTCTTTCTCCCAATCTTCTTTCCCCTAAACTTCTCTTCCCTGGTCTTCTGCTTCCTGATCTCTCCTCTCTAATCTCATTTTCTCTGAATCACCTCTATAATAGCCCCCTGTTCCTGCAGATGGGCAGAATCACAGCCTTTGGGACAGGAGTCCCCTGTGTTTCTCCTTTGCTAACAAAGCAATAAATCTTCTTTTTCTCAAAACTATTTCCTCGTTATTGGATTGGCATCAGGGACAAGAACCAAGCTTTTGCCAACATGAATATGAAAGTACTCTGTCTTTAAGTGATTAAAGATTATCTTACTTTTTCTTTGCAATCTGAGAAAGCAACAGCATGTGAAAACTTCTGATCATTCGTACAATTACACTCCTCTCGAGAAGCAACACGAGCACACTGTTTGTATTTACCAGTTTCCTGTGAACAGAAGCAGCACAAGTGATTACTTTTTTTGTGTTGCAGAATTTCTGTGAACCTTGTAAGTTTTCAATAAATATTTGCTCCCTGAATGAATAAAATTCCTGAGAAATTACAAGGAGAAAAGTCCATTAATAATAAAATAAGAGGGCCTAGAGATGTAGCTCAGCGGTAGAGTGCTTGTGTAGTATGTGCAGAGCTTTGGGTTTGATCCCCAGCACCACAATGAAGGAATGAATGAATGATGAATGGATGAAACAAGTGTACAAGTATTACATTTAAAAGTTTTATTTATTTATTTTTGTGGTACTGGGGATTGACCCCAGGTGTGCCCTATCACTAAGCTACATCCCCAGTCTCAGTCCTTTGTTTTGTTTTGTTTTGAGATAGGCTCTTGTTAAGTTGCTAAGGCTAGTCTTGAACTTGAAATCCTCCTGCCTCAGCCTCCTGAGTAGATGGGATTATGGGTGTGTGCCAGCAAGTTTGTCCCATTAATTTCTGAAGTTTTAAAAAATGTTTTTATATATATTTTTTTAGTTGGACACAATATCTTTATTTATTTATTTTTATGTGGTGCTGAGGATCAAACCCAGGGCCTCGCATATGCTAGGCGACCGCTTTACTGCTGAGCCACAACCCCAGCCCCAATTTCTGAATTTTCATTATATCATTGAATATTAATTTGTTAGTTGAGCTCAGTGCCATCACCTGGGATCTGTAAAGTCTGCCATTTGGAATGCGGCACATCAGGACCACCAACCTCCCGGCTCTGAGCCCTTCCTCTCACAGGCACCAAAACAGCCGGAAAGGTGCTATGCTTGTGGTCTCTTCCACAAGAGATTTCTCTGAAAGTCTGACTGTGCTTGCTTTCTGTCTTGAGAATTTCCTCAAATGTTTGGGCTTCTTAATCGAATCTGTCTTCTTTATCTATCCTGCATGTATCTTCTTTATTTATTACCCATATTGATACATACAACTGATATGTACATTCTATTTGAAATGTTTACTGATGTTTCATGGAGTTTGTCCAGGAAAGAAAGAATATATATTTGTATAAGTGTGTGTGTGTGTGTGTGTATAATAAAATTGGTAAAATTATATTTTAATTTTGGAATATGCTGAGGAGTGAACCTCCTTGTACATGCTAAGCATGTGCTCAAACACTGAACCACATCCCCAGCCCCAGTCTAATCATATTTTTAAAAAACATGAACATCACATCACTCTTTCACTTAAAACTCTTGGATGACTCTTGATTTCTCTTGGGATAAAATTCAAAAATCCCCTTGTTGGCTTTGGAGTCCTAGCAGCTTTAGAGCCTGCTGATTTTCTCTTGCTCATTATGCTCCAGGCTAAGTAGTTTTCACAGAGTTTTCAAAGTCCCTGAGCCTTTTCCTTCTCCACCCTTTGTGCATAGTGTTTGCTCAGCCTGGTATGTACTTTGCCTGCCCTTTCCCCTTTTATATGCCCCCACTTCTCCTCTGTTGGTCAACCCAACTCATCTTTTGATCTTGACCAGATGCCTTTCCTTGTGGATGACCTCCTAGACTCAGGAACCCTGGTCTGCAGCCACATTGTTGTCATGTGTTTGGCTCTTCAGTTGGGCTATCTGAAACTGCAGAAATGTTTTGAAATGCAGATTTCAGGACCGCACCCCATGGTCTCTGATTCAGTAGCACGAGGTAGGGCTGAGAAAGCTGCATTATAAAAATATTTCCACCGAATTCTACTTTGGGTTTTGCAAGGCCACACTGTTCAAAGAATCTGCACTAGGTGACAGCATTTCATTTGTACAGGTTTTTGTTTCATACCTGTTCCCTGTATAGAGTAAAAGCCATGAAGATACCAGGCTTATCTTGTTCAGTGTGGTATCATCAGAGAATGTCTGGTCAATGCCTGGTAACACTGGAAATGTTGAAAGTAACATTTGCTGGATGCATACAAGGTGCGTTTTAAAAACCCTCTTATTTACTTAGTTATAAATTAGATGGATACATTTCCTACTTAACTCCTAAGGGAATTTTGGGAGGAAAACCCCAGAAAACTAAGGATTTGCATGTAAATATAGTAAAATCATGTTCCAACAGAGGTAGTGCTACTGACAAAACAGGGTTATATTTGGCAGAAAACGAAACTGAGGAAGAACTCAGTATCATAGTTGCTCACTGCCTGGAGCAAAATTTCTTATAGGTATGTTAACTGCCGTGTGTGAGTGTGTGTGTGTGTGTCTGTGTGTGTGTATTAATATGTTTATGTATGACTTTTCTTTCTTTCTTTTGTAGTACTGGAGATGGAACTCAGGGTCTGATGCATGCTAGGCAAATCCTCTAGCACTGAGCCACACCCCCAGCTCTATAGTTTATTTCTTAAATATCTCCTGAAGGCCATGTGTTGAAGGCTTGATCACCAGCCAAGGAGACCGAGGTGGTGGAATCTTCAGATGGAGCTTTCAGAGGTGTAGCCTAATGGAAGGAAGTTAGGTTATCGAACAGTTGCCCTTGAAGGGGATACTGTACCCCCTACTTACTCTCTCTGTCTGCCTCCTAGCCACTATGACGTGAGCAGCTTTGCTCTACCATGTGCTCCAACTAGGACATTCTGCCTCACCACAGGTCCAAAGCAAAAGGGCCAAGTGACCATGGACTGAAATCATAAGCCAAAATAGATCTTTCCTCCTTAGAAGTTGATTGTCTCAGGTATCTTCTCATAGTGATGAAAAGCTGAATGATATGTCATATAAATGTGTATCATTAGCTTGTTCAACAATTTTTAATGTTCTCTGTCTGGCACTGTTCTGGGGATACAGTAGAAAACATAAAAAACTTGCCTCATGAACTTACCTTCTTACGGAGTCAGAAATATAATTAAATAAATGAGTAAAATACATACAAATTATAATACAATATTATAATAAGTAATATGGAGAAAATTATAATAAGAAAATTATAATACAAATTATAAAAGTGATATGGAGAAAAATAAGGAAGAGGAGGGGGAAGGAGACAGTGGAGAGGGGGGATTATGATTCCAAATAGTGTAGTCAGGGAAGGTCTCACTATGATGGTAATGTTTAGGCAAAAATCTGAAGAAGACAATGATATCTGGCAAAAGATTATTCCAGACAGAGGGATTTCCTAAAAATGCAAAGGCCCTGGGGTGAAACATATCTGGCATACTTGAGAAATAGCAAAGAGACCAGTGTGGCTGGAGCAGATTGCAGAAAATCAGGTCAGGTGCAATGCCAAGGCAAAAGCAGGAGGGCTCTAATTCATTGTAAGAATGCAGTTTTCCTTCTAATTGAGACGGGAAGACAGTGGAGGCTTTTGAACCACAGAAATGCCAATTTTATGTCTTTGAGTGAGTTCAAGCAGATATGAATATCTGTTTGTGTATGTATATAGGAGGATGGATGCATTTTTCTGAAGATTGCATGAACATCTAGAAGGAGTCCTTGAGACGTTACCCCATAATGTACTTTTGTTCTGAACCATATGGCTCCCTCTATTCTGGCTACCTGGCTTACTCTCCCTCCAAAGAAGCAAGTTGCTGCTGGGGGTTGATTATTTTCTAGATAGACCCTTAGTAGTTTAAATGTGCCTATATTGAAACAAACCATCTTCTTTCCTTTGGACACCCTTACTTTTACAGCCTGGAGACTTGAGATGGGCCTAAGGTCTCCTCTCATTTGAGAAAAGCTGCTCTTGCCCCATCTATCCTCTTTGAAATCTTAATAGGAGCCAGGGAGAGGTCAAGAGTCCATTTAGACTTCTTGGCTCCAAATCTGTATTTGAGAGTGGCAGTTAAGGATAAGGGGATAAAGTAGTAGGAGGAAGAACAGGAGTCACAGCAGTGGTGATAGTAGTAGCAGCAGCAGTAGCAGTAATAATCTTCTCAATCTACACAACTGGGTTCATTGGTAATTTTACCGAATGATTCCTTGAATAAAAATAAGTACTCTAGTAGTTTGTTTATTAAAAAAAAATATTTACCTTGGACTTGCGAAATAGATTTCTTGGTATAGGTTTGCTAGGATCTGCATTATAAAAATTATCTGTGAGTGGAATGGCAATTCCCATGTTAGATGGAGGCCTGTAGTTTACCTATAAGTGATTAGACAAAGAAAATGAAAAATTCGTTATTAGTTACTAAGTCTGAAAATATCTTTATAGAAAAGTGGTCAATTCAAGTATTTCTTTTTTAGCTCTTGGTATTAGAAATTTCCCTTCCCCCAACACTCCTACCCCTCATTTACTGGAATTTCAACTGCCTCAACCTATGTAATGTTACTTGGAACTTATAAGTAAGCAAAAGTCAGTGCAATAATGGTTAAGGATTTTTATAAAAGAGACTTAGTCATGTTGTCAGTAAATAATTCAAGTTTAATTCAAAGTTATTTATTTTTATCTCAAAGAAAATTATAAGTAGTGATTTAGTAAATTTTTATTTAAAAAATAGTCCCAGATACTGACAAGGCAAGAGTTAAAATTATTACACTGAAATGGGACCAGTCAGATACATTAGCTTAGGATAAGTCAACTGAAGGGCAGGACAAAAGCTGTGGTTTGAGGATCATATGTTTTGTTCTTGGTTCCTCCCTCTCTTTCTGCTTCCTGGCTGCATGAGCATGCTCTTCTGCCCTGGTGTTCTGCCTGTCTCAGGCCAGAGCTTTGGGGTTAGCTGGCCATGTACAGAACCTCTGAAACTAGGAGCCCAAATAAATTTTCCTTCTCTAAGTTGTTCACAGTGATGAAAGACTGACTAGCACAGAAATTGGTACTGAGAGTGGGTCACTGCTGTGACTGACCTGACCCTGTTGTTCAGAAGCCACTGGCTTGTGGGAGGAGTTTAGAAAAGTTTGGAGATATTGTTGGTAAAGGTGGCGCCCTGAGCACTTCTCATCCAGGAGCTCAGGTCCATGATGCACTGAATGGTGCACGAACCATCACCTCCAATCCCTGTGAATGGCGCGAACTTTGAATAGCGCACCTCCAATCCCTGAAGTGGCTCGAATTCTCGGCCAATGAAGAAGAACAACTCACTCGCCCTGCTCCTCCTCATCCTGCGTTGAGCCCATAGATATCAACACCCTGTTGGTGCTCTCTCTCTCTCTTCCCCCCTCTCCTCTCTCCCTCTCCCCCTCCCTCTCCTCTCTCTCCCTCTCCCCCTCCCTCTCCTTCTCTCTCTCTCTCTCTCTCTCTCTCTCTCTCTCTCTCTCCACCCCCTTCTCTTCTGCGACTGGCCTCTACGACTGACCTCTTCGTCCTGCTAATAAAATCTCGGACAGGTTGTTTCGGTGGAGCTTTTCCATGGTTCCTACAGATATGGGCTGGAGAAGCCATAGAAGGTTGTGAGCAGAGCTTAATGGGCAATTCTGGTGTGAGCTCAGAAGACCAGAATGCTGTTAGAAATGTGGCCAGTAAAGACTGTACTCATGAGTTTTCAGAGGGGAATGGGGACTCTATTGGGTATCAGACTAGAGAATATTCATGTTACATTCCAGCAAAGAAGTTGTCTACATTTTGCCCATGCCCTGACATTTTCTGTGAAGGTGAATTTAAAGGTAATGGACTAATAATCTGGTGGAAGAAATTTCAAGGAAGCACAGCATTCAGGCCTGGGTGGCCTGGGTGTGGCTGGCAGATTTTAGCTAGGTTTACTGTGAAAATTGGAAGCAGAGAGATTTGGAAAACTTTGTTGGTCAAAGAAGCGCAGGTAAAATTGGGGCCAAGGAATTTACTGTAAAGATGGTCATCAATAAAGAGAAATTTTTGCTGAGAAAAAGGAAAGATACCCTGAGGGCATCTCAGGAGTCAGGAAAACCACACCCATTGCAGGCTCAAGGGTGTAGAAGTGAAAACTTGTTTGAGAGACTTTGGACCTATGCTTGCATAGGGTTGCCTAGAAAGAAGTTTCCCCAGGATTCATTTCACTGTGTTTGATTGTCCAGGCATTCAGAGGTCACTGCAGTAATGGTGTAAGGGAATGGACCAAGGGGGCCAGGCTACAGCTTGAGCTGACTTCAGACCTCAGCATCATTCACATGGTGCTAGTTCTGCATGGATGCAGGACGCTGGAATTAAGGGATACCGGAAGTTTACACTGAAATTTCAGAGAAAGGCCTGGGAGGCCAGGGAAAGTGCAGCAGGTCAGAATCCCTGCAGGCAGCCCCTGAAATATCAATGCACGAGGCTCTGAGAAGGAAGCCAAAGATGCACTGCAGACACTCTGGATTAAGAGATGCCAACAACATGGAACATCTGCTGGGGAAAGAGGCTAGCTGTGGACAGAGCCAGCTTAAGAGAAAGGCCATTTGGACTGCAACTGGCAAGGCCATAGGGGTGGAGCTGCACAAGCCCTTTGAAGATCATATTTTGCCCTTATGTGCACTGAATACAGAACATAAAGCTACAGGACTTGTTTTCCTAGCTGGATTTTGGTCTTGTTTGGGCCCATCACTTTTTTCTATGCCCCCATTTCTTCCTTTTGGAATAGGAATGCTTACTGTGTGCCAATATATATTAGATATATGCAACTTGCCTTTGATCTTTACAGGGGCTCATAACCAAAAGTTTGCCTTGGCCTCAGATGAGACTTTGGACTTGGACTTTTGGGCAAAACTGGAGCTGTTAAGACTATAAGGACTCTTGAAAATGGACCACATGCATTTTGCATTATGAAATGGACATGAGTTTTGGGGACCCAAAGGTGGAATGTTGAGGTTTGGATGAGCTATCCCCCAAACTCGTATGTTAATACAAGAGTTGAAATGATTAGATTATAAGAACTGTAACATAATCCGTGGGTTAATTCATTTGATGGATTACTAATCTGAAAGTACTTCTTTACTGGGTAACTTCAGTTACTGGTTAGCTGAAGGCAGGTGTGGTGTGGCTAGAGGAGGTAGGTTACTAGGGATGTGGTTTGAGGATTATACATTTTTGTCCCTGGCTCCTCCCTCTCTCTCTGTTTCCTGGTCACCCTGGGTCTTGAGCTGAGGAATTTTCCTCCGCCAGGCCCTTCTGCTGTGATGGTCTACTTTACCTTAAGCCCAGAGCAATGGAGCTCGCTGACCATGGTCTGAACCTCTTAAATCATAAGCCAAAATAAACTTTTCCTCCTCTAAGTTGTTCTTTTTGAGTATTTTGGTCACAGTGATGAAAAGCTAACTAACACAGTGGTGCTGGGGATAAAACCCAGGGCCTTGCTCATGCTAAGTAAATGCTTTACTACTGAGCTATATCCCCAGACCCCAATATACTTAGATTTCTTACCGGCAAAGTTTTGATCATATTAAAACCCTGACTGTCTTCATGAACTCCACTGATCCAGTCTTCAAATGGGATAATTATGTTAGAAACATGTTGCATAGCTCTGAGATAACTACAGCTACTTTTCAATGTTGTCACCACTGTTGTAACAAAGCACTGCGTTGATGCTGCCCAGGCAATCAATGCTAGTGAAGTTGAACCCTGAAATTATTCAAATAGATGAAATTTATTTAATGGTAACTGTTATGGATTGAATCGTGTCCATATAAAAATTCCCCAAACCTCTAATACCTCAGAATATGACTGTATTTAGAGACAGGACCTTTAAAGAGGTAATTGAGGTAAAAGAAGGTCATTTGGATGTGCCCTAATCCAATATAACTGGTGAGATTGGAACACAGCACTCAGAACTAGGAGCAACCAGGTGAGGACGAAAGAAGACAGCCATTTTTGAGACAAGAAGCCTCAGAACATGCCCACAGCCTGAGGTTGGACTTTTAGCCCTCAGAACTGTGCAAAAGTGAATTTCTGTTTTTTAAGCAACACAGTCTTGAATTATTTCATTGTGGCAACCCTCTCAGACTAATATAGTAACCAAGTAAAGAATATAGAAAAAAAATGTAGCAAAATAATGACAATACAATGACAAATTTTACCATGATAATCTGTTTTAGACTAAATCATATCAGAAAACATATTCTTTTACATGAAGAAATATATTCAAATCTAATTGGTTTTGAGAAATATTTGGGCTATCTATAAGGCTTCCCTCATTCATGATGAGCACCTGAATATTTGCTTTGATGATGTGAATAAAGTAACTTTAATTGATCTATACTTTGAAAAAAATTATCCACTTAGCAATTACTATATTTCATAAAGATAGGTTTTTGGTAGGAATTAAGGCACAGTAAATATATTTGATCCTTGATCAAAATTAAATGGTTAATAAAATGTAATAAATACTATTTGAAAATTTTAAGTATTTTTTTTGAACTTTAAAAAAATGTAGAAAATACTAGTAACTACTGTAGTGATGTGGTAGAATCTGTTAGAGTAGTAGTTCCTTTTCTGTCCTCAGATGCAGTAGTCACTACAAATGATATATTTTTACATACTTTTACCAAACACATCGAATTTGAATTCAAGCAGAGTTCCAGTATAAAAGAAAGTACAGTGGGTTAGAGACACAAGTTAATCAAGAAAAAGGAAACAAACAGAAAAAATACAGAATGTTGGACATTCCATAGTGCATTTGACACAATTTCTACAATTTGATGGCAGGGGAAGAAAATGGAACATAGGGTCCTTGATTAAAACTTAAGATATGAATGTACCTTTTCCCCACATCCTCGCCAACACTTATTGTTGTTTGTCTTCATAATAGCTGCCATTCTGACTGGAGTGAGATGATATCTTAGAGTAGTTTTGATTTGCATTTCTCTAATTGCTAAAGATGATGAACATATTTTCATATATTTGTTGATTGATTGTATATCCTCTTCTGAGAAGTGTCTGTTCAGGTCCTTGGCCCATTTATTGATTGGGTTATTTGTTTTTTTGGTACTTAGCTTTTTGGGTTCTTTATATACCCTAGACATTAGTGCTCTATCTGATGTGTAAGGGGTAAAAATTTGCTCCCAAGATGTAGGCTGTCTATTCACCTCACAGATTGTTTCTTTTGCGGAGAAGAAACTTTTTAGTTGAGTCCATCCCATTTGCAGGTAAATGGATGGAGTTAGAGAAGACAATCTAAGTGAAGTTAGCCAATCCCAAAAAGACAAATGCCAAATGTTTTCTGTGATATAAGGTGACTGAGTCATAATGGAGTAGGGAGGGGGAGCATAGAAGGAATAGATGAACTCTAGATAGGGCAGAGGGGTGGGAGGGGAAGAGAGGGAGCAGGGGATTAACAATGATGGTGGAATGTGATGGACATCATTATCCAAAGTACATGTGTGAAGACATGAATTGGTGTGAATATACTTTATATACAGAGATATGAAAAACTGTGCTCTATATGTGTAATAAGAATTGTAATGCATTCTGCTGTCATGAATTTAAAAAATAAAATCAATTAGAAAATCATTAATAAATAATGACATGTTAAGGAGATATATATATAAAAAGAAACCTTAAGATTTAAAACAATTATATAATTTGTGAATCTTGTTTGTATTTCAGTTCAAACAAAACAACTGTAAATAATTTTTGGAGAAAATTGAGGAAATATGATTGTGAGTTAGGTTTTATATAATACCCAAATCTTATTTTTAAAAATTTAGTATATGGTGTGGCATTGCTGTTATGTGAGAGAAAGAAAGTATGTGGGAGTGAAAGGATGTGATGTTGGCTGTTCCTTTAAAAATATATCAGGCCAGGCACAGTGGCAAACACTGTAATTCCAGCAGCTCTGGAGGCTGAAGCAAGAGGATTGTAAGTCAAAGACAGCCTCAGGAGCTGGGGTGTAGCTCAATGTTAGAGTACTTGCCTTACATGAATGAGGCACTGGGCTCAATTCTCAGCACCACATAAAAATATATAAATAAAATAAATATTTTTTTTAAAAAAGACATCTTCAGCAGTTTTGCGAGGCTTTAAGCATCTTAGCAAAACCCTGTCTCAAAATATCAAACAAAAGGCTGGGGATGTGGCTCAAGCGGTAACGTGCTCACCTGGGATGCGCGGGGCGCTGGGTTCGATGCTCAGCACCTCATAAAAATAAAATAAAGATGCTGTGTCCACCAAAAACTAAAAAAAAATATTAAAAATTTTCTCTCTCTCTCTGTCTCTTTAAAAAAAAATCAAATAAAAAGGGCTAGGGATGTGGCTCAGATGTTAAGCACCCTTGGGCTCAATCCAGTCCTTTCTCACTGATGAAATATATATTATCAGAATATAAATAAAAATTAATAGCAACAATAAAAGTAGCAGAATCTTGACTATTGTTTTATTTGGGTAGTGGATACACAGAAGATCTTCTATTGTCTAAAGTTTTCATGACAAAACGTTTTAGAATATGTAGCAAAAGATGTATTGATTTTGAAATGATTAAAACATGGTTAAATGAAATGAGCACATTTCAAAATGAGTATATATAATGCTTTCCTTGTTTTATGGAAAAAATTAGAAGATACTATAAATTAATAGTTACTGAGCACTTTCTAGGTCCCAGACATTGTTTACTTTGTTACTTATTTCTTATTTATTAAAGTAATAAATTACATTGTTATTTATTAAATATTTTTTTTGTAGATGGACACAATACTTTTTTTATTTTTCAGTTGTTGATGGACTTTATTTATTTTTATGTGGTGCTGAGGATTGAACCCAGTGCCTCATACATGCTAGGTGAGCGCTCTACCACTGATCTATAACCACAACCCAATATTTTTATTTATGTTATTTATTTATTTTTATGTGATGTTAAGGATGGATCCCAATGCATCACATGTGCTAGGGAAATGCTCTACCACCAAGCTACAATCCCAGCCCTAATTTATTACTTTTATCTATTTTTACAGTGCTGGGAATGGGACTCAGGGCCTCCTGTATGCTGAGTCAGCACTCTACCACTGAGCTATACTCCAGGCCAGACCTTGTTTTAGATGCCCTACTTGTATTATCACCTTTGATTTTACTATTATCTTCATTTCAGAGATGAGAAAATGGCCATGCTAAAGTAATTTTTCCAAGGTCGCACAGACAGCATCAGAGTGAGACCTAATCTAGGTTGTCTTCTCCAGAGCTCATACTTTTAACCTCTGTTTTGAAACTCTACCCTGTCTTTTTCAATACCCTACATGTTAAAAGTGTTAAGTCAAGCTTGGCATGGTGGCATGTGCCCGTGATCCCAGCTACTTGGGATATTGAGGCTGGAAGATCCTAAGCTTGAGCCCAGCACCCCAGCCCTGGCCCCCCCCCCCAAAAAAAAAAAACCCAGAAAATGTACATAGTCATCCTTGATGGGTAGGATTCAGTGTACCTTTAAAATTCTTTTTTTCTTAGCTTACACTCTAAATTTTCTATATTAATAGGCCTTTTTGTAATTAAAGAAAATCTTACTTGACGTAACGATTTGCTAGTTACAGAAATTTCCACTAGATAACTATTAGTATCGTCGAAGGCACCTTCCACTTTAACTTCCAACAACATTGGGTTTCCAACTGATACTTCCACTAGTGGGTAGTCGATTATTTGAAAACCTATGGAAACAATGTCAACAGTGCATAATAAAAATTGTAAACATAGTTTAATAATGATGTGTTAATCAGGAATTTAGAACATCTACAGCATCTCTTATGAAAGCTAGCAAACATAGTTAGCAACTTATATAGAGGCAACTTTAATAATTCTTAAAAAAATGTTTCTTCATTGCATCAGTCAGATTCTCAAATGTGTACAAAGGTCACTTGGATAACCCTGGCTATGTTAGTTGGTAGGGAGGTACTTTTAAGGACAACCACCTGTGCTTGTGGGGTAGTAGAGGAGCTGTGCCCCTTTGAATGACTTTTAATGTTCCTTCAAACTTGGTTTTTTTGTTTGTTTGTTTCAGATAAGGCCCTATAGAGACTCTTTTAAGGAACCAGCAGATTCACTCTGACTCACCCTTTTTTGGTGACCTAGAAGAGTAAATAAATTTTGCTCATTACAGTATTAAATTCTCTGCCCAGGGGCATTTCTGTCTGACATTTTTAGACTAGTGATGTATGACCTTGAACTGAGCATGCTCAGGAACATGCCAGCTCCCACATGTGATGATGAATCTTTCCTATAGAAACATGTACAAAAGTTTCCCCAATAAAAGCCCCTTACTTTCTTTGTGGAGACAGTGCTTTGGGAATTATCCCCAGTGCTCTCCTTACTTGCTGAAAGTAATAAAGCTTTTTCACTCAGAGTTACTGATTGTACTTATTGGCTTTGTACTCATCATTTGTACTGATGCATTTGGTTACAGTTACATTGAATTGGTAAACTGTAGAAAAACTAGAGAATAGATACTCAGTTTGAGAGGCTGACAGTCAAATGTTGCCAAGAGAAAACTCTTGGCATTTCAAGTGAAGTACTGTATGTCATCAGGCCACTTTCTGCCTCTAGGTAACTAATTGCTGAGGGCCATTGCTAAGTAAGAATGACACATGGCATGACCCAGGTCATTTGCAGTGACACTGCATGTAAGGTGACCTTGCTCAAGGACCAGGGCGGATCCGGGTTTAGGGTGGATCAGGTTTAGGGCGTTCCCAGTTTAGGACATCCGGGTTTAGGGCAGTTCCAGGTTTAAGGTGTACCCTGCTGGGAATTGGACATATCCTGCTGCCTCAGGCGCGCCTGCTCCTTGAGTTCCGGTGGGATTGAGAGAGTATTTGGGATTTTGCCCAGAACGTGATTTGGGCAGAGAACGTGGATTTCCCCAGAACGTGTGTAGAGTGCCGGTGTGAGTTCGGGAATAAAGAATTGATGTTTGAATCTACAAGGCTGTGAGTGGCTCGTGATTTTGTGCCCAGCCAGACTGCGGCATTTGGCGGCCCGTACGGGGAACATCTGAAGAGAAGGTAAGTGAAATTACTCGCCCCTGAAGGAGAGCGAAAGAATGGGTGACCATTTCAAAAAACAATGTGTTCTTGTTTTGATTTATTTTGTTTTTATTTCAAGTTGCCTGTTCCTAGAACTTTCTCAGGCAAACTGGGGAAAATGGTTGACTCAAGGTTTGAAGTTGTTTGCCCTCGAGAAAGAGAAATTGTTAGAGGAAGAAGGCACCCCAGTAAGACCAAGAACAGTTAGGACATATGTTGATACAATACAAAAATGTAGCCCATGGCTTTTTAAAGATGAGTTATTAAGTATATCAATGGGACCATCATGGTATCCTGTAGAAAGATTTTTCTTCAACAAGAAAGAGAGGGCTAGTTCTGTTTACTACATTTGTCTAAGATTCTTGGTTTTTGCAGACATCTGATTAATTTACAAAGCTAAAGTGTTAAAATATCAACCACTAAATATGAAATCAAGTACTCTTTACTTATTAAGTTCCATAAGGTAATATATTTAAACATTATGTGTGTTTTCATAAATTGGTAAATGGAAAAAAGGTTTAATATTGCTTTGGTCTGTGTCTTTGCTAAAACAAGGTTACTAAGTGTTAAGATTCTATCATGTGTAATTTATATACAAAGAGTAGAAAAATTTTCAGTTGGGTTTCAATTATAGTATTATAGTATCATAAAAAACATGAAAGTCTTTCATCTTATTAAAGTGGAGTAATTTGTCTAAATCAGAAATTTTATAAAAGTTGTTTCAAAATGTGAATTTATAAAAAGGGTTAATGGTTAAAAAAGAGATAGAAAAAGATTCAAGATGTGGAAATATATTTTAATATAAAAGGTTAAAGGAAAAAGAAATGTTTCTAGATGAGACAATCTCTGTGTGGTAAAGTAAAAAGTTGTAAATTGCCATTTAAAAAGATTTTGAGGAAACTAGACTTAATTTAAAAGCTTGAGAAAGAAAGAAAGAAGAAAAAGATATTTGTACATGGCAGATTGAGACAAAGCTTCTTAATGGAGAAAAAAAAGCCTTTGGTTGAAGGGCAGCCATGTAAACTAACATTAAAGCGATTTAAACAGAATCTAAGCCTCATTTAAAAGAGTGAAGTTGTAGGTGGTGAAAAAGTACATTTAAAAGTACAGTATAGATGATAATTAAAAGGCTTTAAAAGGTTAAATTGAAGGTGGTCGAGATACCTTCATGGCGGAAAAAAGAAAAAAGATAAAAAGATTCAAGATGTGGAAATATATTTTAATATGGAAGGTTAAAAGAAAAAGAAATGTTTCTAGATGAGATAATCTTTGTGTGGTAAAGTAAAAAGTTGTAAAATGTCTAAGTAAGTTGCAAAAGGCTTTAAAAGGTTAAATTGAAGGTGGTTAAAATGCCTTCATGACGGAGAAAAGATTGCGTCATTCGAAGCCTAGTTAATTGTAAAGGCATTACTTAAAAAAAAAATGGGAAGATAATAGGATAAAAGATATTTAGATAAAGAAGATTAAAAATTTAAAGTGAAAAACTTTAAAGACAGAAGTATAGAAAGTTAAAAAGAAAAAAGATAAAGAAGATGTAGAAAGATAGAAAAGATGTAGGAAGACAAGAATTTTAAACCCACAAAATAGGAAACAAAAGAAAACTAGGAGACGGGCTGGGGATGTGGCTCAAGCGGTAGCGCGCTCGCCTGGCATGCGTGTGGCCCGGGTTCGATACTCAGCACCACATACCAACAAAGATGTTGTGTCCGCCGAGAACTAAAAATAAATAAATAAATATTAAAAAAAAAAAAAAAGAAAACTAGGAGAAAAAAAGCAACTAAGGGTGAATGTACAAACCTTAGAAGATAAAAACAAGATTAAAAAATGGTTAAAAATGTCAAATAAAGGTATTTCAGATAAAAAATGCAAAAAGCTAAGACAACTATTAGATACAGACATTCTAGATAGAAAAAGGTAGAAGAGAAAAGTTTAAAGTCAAATATTGGATAAAATAGGATATTAAAATGTACTTATTAAAACAAAAAGAGGGAATTGGAAAAGGGTATATATCCCCCAAAGATAAACTTAAAATAACGCTTTTTACTCTAAACTTTTAAAATTTGGATTCATCAGGACTTAGTGCTGCGGAAAGACATATGTATCCAAAAAATGTACATAAGCCTAAGGTACTTTGGAAAGATATTCTAACAGGACAATGGAAAGGTCCTGACCCAGTGATTGTCTGGAGTCAGGGTTCTGTTTGTGTTTTTCCACAGGGAGAACAGCAGCCGATTTGGATTCCAGAGAGATTAACTAAAGCAATTTCTACAGACCAAAAAGAAGATGCTTTGACTCAAATCCATAACAGCTGATATCCAGGGCTCCAGCTTGGCTATTCTTACATCTGTGACAGTGATTAACCAGGATGCTTTTTTCAATATCTATTTTATTATTGCATTTTTCCACATCATAAAGTTCTATTTTATTTTTTGAGCTCATACAAACCTAGGTTAATGTTTTTCTGATCAGTTTTATTTTTTGACTGTGGAGTTTTTAAACAGTACAATGGAGATTTCACCTAGGTAAAGCTACAAGGCCTTTACTATGGTCTTATGTGTTGTACGTTTGTGTGCACATTTGTGTTTTGTGTTGTATGTCTGTGTGTGCGTATGTCCATAGATCATATATGAGGAGCACTCATGAAAAAATGGATCCGAATTATTTTTTTTTATTCATGTGATTTAAATGGTTTAATTTAAATTAGGTAAACAGCTGTTAAGGATTGTTTTTAAAGGTGGTTAACAGATCTGTTTGTTTACTAATTTAAATTAGGTAAACAGCTGTTAAGGATTGTTTTTAAAGGAGGTTAACAGATCTGTTTGTTTACTTTCACCTTTCCTTGTCATCATATTTAATAATTCTGTTCAGGATAATGTCTCTTTAGCATCATTGCCAGAATTCCTATCTCCATCCCAGTGCTGGTGAAGACAAAGATAAAACCAGACTACAGCTTCTATGCTAGCTATCACAGTAAACTGTATAAACTGATGCATCAATGAATATAACTCAACAAGTAATGCTCAATCAAGGACTCGATTTACTTTGGGAGGAAATGGACATATTGATAGACTCCTCCGCTTTGAACTGCTTGCAGAACTTGCCTGAACTATGTAACACTTGTATACATTGGTTCAGCGAATTATGGTAGTGCTGGCATATCTTTGCTGATGGTGTCACCAGTGATGCAATTTTTCCAAAGGAGCCGTCAATTGGCTTGGTGTCGTGGCATTTCTGTATCCTCCTCCCTTCTGCTAGTGACGGTCTAAAATTTGGGGGCCAACAGAGGTGAGGCAAAGAACCTCACCCCCCCACTGGCACCAAGGCCAAAATTGGGGGCCAACAGAGGTGAGGCAAGAACCTCACCCCCCCACTGGTGCATAGGCCTATCCACAAGTATGGCTGTATGCTGGACCGGTAGTCAGTGACGGGTATGATCCAATTGCAGTGGTATCAACCTAAGACAGGAGGCTGACGCCTAGAGGTCAGTTTTTCCCATGACGGGTAAGAACCATATGTTGAATTGGACAACCTACCAGGCACGGTCCTTAAGCCACATTGCTTGTTGTTTAATTAATCAGAAGGGGGGAGATGCTGAGGGCCATTGCTAAGTAAGAATGATGCATGGCATGACCCAGGTCATTTGCAGTGACATTGCATGTAAGGTGACCTTGCTCAAGGACCAGGGCGGATCCAGGTTTAGGGCGGATCAGGGTTTAGGGCGTTCCCAGTTTAGGACATCCGGATTTAGGGTGGTTCCAGGTTTAAGGTGTACCCTGCTGGGAATAGGGCGTATCCTGCTGCCTCAGGATACCTAGTAAGAATAGTGTTAGGAGAATAAGATAAATGTATCCACAATAATGGACCTTCTTGCCAAAATACTCCTGTAGGAATATTTTTTGTTGGTAGTACAATAAATAATAAAGGCAAACTTATATCAATTCTATCCAAATGCATATTTTCCATATATGTTTCAATAATTTTTAATGCCTTTCTTGCTTTAGGAGTTAACATGCGGGGTGAATTTGGATCTGATGGACCTTTTAGAATATCAAATAAAGGTCCCAACTCTCCTGTTGGTATGCCTAGATAAGGTCTTATCCAATTTATGTCTCCCAATAACTTTTGAAAGTCGTTAAGTGATTTGAGTTGATCTACTCGTATTTGAATTTTAGGTGGACGGACCATGGTTGAGGATAATAGAACTCCTAAATAATTAATTGGAAAATTTAATTGTACTTTATCTATTCCTATCTCTAGATTATAATTTTTTAATAAGTTTGTAAGTGTGGCATAACATTCCAGCAATGTGTTTTTATCTTTATGTGCTAATAACACATCATCCATATAGTGAAATATTTGTAGTTCAGGATTTTGATTTCTAAGTGGCTGGATTGCTTTGTTAACATAGATTTGACACATAGTTGGACTGTTAGCCGTCCCTTGAGGGAGTACTTTCCATTCATATCTCTGATCAGGACCTTCATGATTTAATGCAGGGATAGTAAATGCAAAACATGGACTATCCTCAGGATGAATTGGAATCGAAAAAAAAAAACAATCTTTAATATCTATAGCTAAAACATACCAGGTTTTTGGCAAAGCAGACAATTGAGGAATCCCTGATTGAGCAGGTCCCATAATAACCATCTCATTATTAATGGCTCTTAAATCTTGCAATAATCTCCACTTACCAGATTTCTTTTTGATGACAAAAATGGGAGTATTATGGGGAGATACGGAAGGTTGTATATGTCCCTCCGCTAATTGTTGTTTGACCAGATCATGGGCTACTTGAATCTTTTCTTTAGTCAGGGGCCACTGAGGAACCCACACGGGTCTTTCTGATTTCCAAGTAATTTTGATTGTCTCAGTGGCCCTTTCTGAAAATCCAACCCATGTCTGTCTGTTCCTCGATCTAACGGCAACTAATGGGTGACCTTGCCAGGCTGAGAACATTATTGGAAAAAGATTTGACATACAATATGGTCTAACTGCCACCTTTATTAATCAGTAAACTGGAATTGAGAAGTAATAAGTAATTTGATAATGGTCCCATGTGAAGCTGTTTCCCTCAGACCAAAGTGATCTGGTAATAAGTGCTTTCTAATCTTTAATGAGGGATTTGGTTAAAGTGTGGATTATCCAGGTCAGGAGTGAGGTCTGAGATTCTGCATTTCTAACAAGTGCCCACATAACATCAATGAGGCTTGTCCAGTGACGACACCTTGAGTAACATGGACTAGGCTATTCTTCAGAAACAGGCAAGGGAGGCGACTGCTCTATTTAGGTGAAATTTGACTGTCTTTAATACTCCTGATTTCTGGGAAGGTCAGATAATTTAATTTTGGTTTGGTAATACAAAATTTTAGCATGAAAGACTATTTTGATTTTTAATTTGATCTGTTGGGGTACACTGCAGGAGCTTAGTGTTAAATATTGGCCTCCTATTATTTTTGTTTAGTAATCTTTAATAAGTTTAGTATTACTTGATTAAAAAAATTGAGATGTCCTAATTTAATTACAAAGACAGAAAGTGGAAGGCAGAAGACATAGAGAAGTTAGCCAAAAACCAACAAATGAATGTATCACATTCCTGATTCCTGAATGTAGTTGAAACCTGATTTAAAACCCATAATGCCACTGTGTCCTGGTTACATATAAAATTTCCAGACTATTTCAACACCAACCAATGAAAGGGCTGGGGGTATAGCTTGGTGGTAGAGGGCCCCTGGGTTCAAGCAGCAAGCCCTTTTCCTTATGGATTGGCCATCTATCGCAAAACCTTTCCACACTTTGATTTATTCCACTGCTCTTGGCTATCTATACTTTTTCCAATAATGTAAACCACCTATACTTCCTTTTCCATTTTTTAAAAATTTCAAAAGTGTTACTGACTCTTAGGTCCAGCCAACATTTTTACAACTCGTACCCAGCCCTGATGCTCATATTTGTAGGAACTTGTCTCAGGACTTGATCCTTCTCTGGCTAGTGTCTATAATGCTTAATAAACCCTTTTATTTCAAAGACATTTCAGTCTCAAGAGTTTTGGTTTAACATAATTATATGAAAATAAGTACAGTATTCTCTGTAAAAGCTATTTTTGGTTTAAATTAAATACCTAAAATGAATTTAACAAAACCAAAGTAATTAAAAGGTTTTCGTTTCAGGCTGGCCTCAAACTTGTGATCCTCTTGCCTCAGTCTCCCAGGTAGCTGGGATTATAGGCTTGCACCATGGTGTTTGCAACTTTGATTTCTATAAAAATCTAAACTAAAATCCTGTGTAAACTTGGAATGGTCATTTAATCTAATTTTCTTTTTTTTTTTAGAGAATTTTTTTAAAAATTTATTTTCCAGTTTTCGGCGGACACAACATCTATATTTGTATGTGGTGCTGAGGATCGAACCTGGGCCGCACGCATGCCAGGCGAGCGCGCTACCGCTTGAGCCACATCCCCAGCCCCTCTAATTTTCATTTTTAACATGAGGATTATAATCTAGTTTTTAGGGCCATTATAGAAATTAAATGAAGTAATGTCTAAACAATCATTTAATACAGAGTCTTGTGCAAAAGTGCTTGGTAATTAGAAGCTTTATTTATTTAAGTAGTACTGGGGATTGAATTTAGGGGTGCTCTACCACTGAGCTACATCACTAACCGTCCCCCCTCCTTTTTAAAAAATATATATTTTTAATTGTAAATGGACACAATATCTTTATTTTGTTTATTTATTTAAATATGGTGCTGGGGATGGAAACCAGTGCCTCATGCATGTTAGGCAAGTGTTCTATCACTGAGCCACAATCCCCGCCCAACATCACTAGCCTTTTTAAAATTTTATTTTGAAACAGGGTTTCCCAGGATGGCCTCAAACTTGTGATCCTCCTGCCTCAGTCTCCCAAGTAGCTGGGATTATAGGCCTGCACCATGGTGTTTGCAACTTTGGTTTCCATCATGACTGGCATTCTATTTATAACAATAATCACAGAACTCAGTATGGTAGTACACATCTGTAATCCCAGCAACTCAGGAGGCTGAAGCAGAATGATTCCAAGTTTGAGGCTAGCCTCAGCAATTTAGTGAGCCCTATCTCTAGATAGCTTGGTGGTAGAGGGCCCCTGGTTTCCATTCCCAGTACTAGGGTTGTTGGGGTGGGAGGACCAAAGTTAAAGTAAACATCAAAGAATATTTTAATGGAAAAAATAAAGTATTCAAGGAAAAACAACAACTCCTTTTGATCCCCCCCTTCAAAAACAACAACTTACGATTTGAATTAGGTATGATCTTAACTTTGAAAACCTGAGAGTTTCCCAGATCGATGTACTTCACAACATTGAGGGATAGTGAATCGTCAGATTGTTGAAACCAATAATTACATGGTTTTGAAAATATAGACCATTTTCGTCCATTCACAGACCCAAAGTTGTATAAGAACCAAGATTCTCTTACGAAGGTCATATTAAGGGGGACACTTTGAGGCATGGTAGCAAGAGCCAGAGCATTCGACGGATCCAAAATTTCCGTGATCAGGAAGCTGCTGTAACCAGGAATCACAACAGTCTTTTCTATATCTGAAGTTTTAAATGAGGAATCAGCAGCTGGAGATAAAACAGAAATGATTTGGTATACCAGAAAACAGGCAATGTTCACCAAACACACTGGTGGATATAATTAACAAATACACCATTTGAGCTTTAAACTATGATCTTAATGGCTGACAACATTTTAGGTTTTAATTCAAATGTATTACATAGAAAGTTTATCATGAATTTGCTACTCACAAGCCCACACTTATGAAACAATTCTATAAACTCACAGCAGGAAAAAATAATATGTAGAACTAAATAAAGTTGATTTCTTCTTCTTCTCTCTCATTCTTTATGATAGTTTCTTGCTCTGTTGCTCAGGCTTGAAATCCAGCAATTCTTCTGTCTCAGTTCTAAAACATAAGTAGGTACTCTACCACTGAATTATATCCCCAGCAATAAAATATACTTTATTTACAGATTATATGATTGTCTATGCAGAAAATCTCAAAGAACCAATAAAAATCTCCTGGAATTTATGAGATTGTAGCAACTTTGAGGAGTATGAGCTTAATATACAAGTTAATATTTTCCCTATATACCTGCAAGGAACAATTGGATTTAAAATTTATGTAGCATCAAAAAAAAAAAAAAAAAAGAAAGAAAAAATGTATCAAGCTGACAAAAATCTAAATGATGAAAACTACAAATTTCTAGTGCAAAAAGCAAAGGAGATTTGAGCCTACTTTTTTTTCTGTTAGGCACAGAGTCTCTGTTCTAGTGCCCTAAGTCTTTGATTCACTTTGAGTTGATTTTTGTACAGGGTGAGAGAGATTTAATTTCATTTTGTTACATGTGTATTTCCAATTTTCCCAGCACCCTTTGTTGGATAGTCTATCTTTTCTCCAGTGAATGTTTTTGGCATCTTTGTCTGGTATGAGATAGCTCTATTTATGTGGGTTTGTCTCTGTGTCTTCTATTTTGTACCATTGGTCTTCATGTCTGTTTGGTACCAATATCATGCCATTTTTGTTAGTATGGCTCTGTAGTATAGTTTAGGGTCTGGTATTGTGATGCCTCCTGCTTCAGTCATTTTGCTAAGGATTGCCTTGGCTATTCTGGGTCTCTTATTTTTCCAAATGAATTTCATGATTGCCTTTTCTAGTTCTATGAAGAATGTCATTTACCATGTCAGCCTAGGATCAGACTTCCTTAATAAGACTCCTAAAGTGCAAGAAGTAAAAGCAAGAATCAATAAATGGGGGCTCAGGTTGTGGCTCAGCGGTAGAGCACTCGCTTAGTACGTGTGAGGCCCTGGGTTCGATCCTCAGCAACACATGAAAATAAATAAATAAATAAAATAAAGATACTGTGTCCAACTAAAAAATAAATATTAAAAAAAATCAATAAATGTGATGGACTCAAACTAAAAAGCTTTCTTCTCAGCAAAGGAAATAATCAATAACATGAAGAGAGAGCCTACAGAATGGGAGACAAGATTTACCACATGCACCTTAGATAAAGGATTCATCTTCAGGATATATAAAGAACTAAAAAAAAAAAAAAAAAAAACTCAACACCAAAACAACAACAACAAATAACTCAATGAATAAAAGGGCTAAGCAACTGAACAGACACTTCACAGAAGAAGGAATACAATCAACAAATATATAAAAAATGTCCAACATCTCTAGCAATTCGAGTAATGCAAATCAAAACTAAGATTTCATTTCATACCAGTCACAACGACAATTATCAAGAATATAAGCAATAGCAAATGTTGGCAAGAATGTGGGGAAAAAGGTATGCTTACACATTGCTGGTGGGTCTGCAAGTTGGTGCAGCCACTATGGAAAGCAGTATGGAGAGTCCTCAGAAGCTTGGAATGAAACCACCATTTGACCCAGCTACCCCACTCCTTGGTTTATATCCAAGGAACTTAAAAATCAGCATACGGCAGTGATGTAGCCACATAGATATTTATAGCAACTCAGAATAGCTAAACTATGGAACCAACCTAGGTGCCCTTCAACAGATGGATAAAGAAACCATGGTATATGTACACAATGGAATATTAGTCAGCCTTAAAAAAGAACGATATTATCTCATTTGCTGGTAAATGGATGGAGCTGGAGAATATCATGTTAAATGAAGTAAGCCAATCCCCCCAAAATCAAAGTCCAAATGTTTTCTCTGATATGTGGATGGTAATTCACAATAAGGGCAGGGGAAGGAGCTAAGGAAGAATAGAGTTACTTTAGATTAGGTAGAGGGGCATGAAAGGAGGGGAGGGGGTATGGGCGTAGGAAGAATAGTAGTATGCATCAGACATTATTACCCTATTACATATATGACTATATATGACTGGTGGGATTCTACTTTATGTACAACCAGAAAAATGAGAAATTATACTCCATTTATGTCTGATGTATCATAGTGCATTTTATTGTCATGTATAACTAATTAAAAATTTTAAAAATAAAGGAAAAAAAAACAAAGAAGATGCAAGTAAATGTGAGACATGACATCTTCAGGGAGTAAGAAGTCCCAATATTGTTAAAATGTCATTTCAACTATAAATTCCATCCAAACGAAAATCCTTTTTTGGGGGAGTAGGTACTGGGGATTGAACTCAGGGGCACTCTGCCACTGAACCGCATCCCCAGGCCTATTTTGTATTTTATTTAGAGACAGGGTCTCACTGAGTTGCTTAGCACCTGGCCATTGCTGAGGCTGGCTATGAACTGGTGATCCTCCTTCCTCAGCCTCTCAAGCTGCTAGAATTACAGGTGGGTGCCGCCTAGCCCAGTTGAAAATCCTAATAAGTTATTTCATTGATATCCAAAAAATTTGATCTTAAAGGTTATTTGGAAATTCAAAAGATGGAGAATGCTAAACACAATACTGAAGAATAAATGTACAGGAATGACATACTGACCTTAAGACTTACTATAGCCAGGTGTGGTGGTGGAGCACACCTGTAACCCCAGGGACTCAGGAGGCTGAGGCAAGAGGATCACAAGTTCAAAGCCAGCCTCAGCAATTTAGCGAGGCCCTAAGCAACTCAGTGGGACCCTGTCTCTAAACAAAATACAAAATAGGGCTGCGGATGTGGCTCAGTGGTCAAGTGTCCCTGAATTCAATCCCTTATGCCCCCTCCCTGCCAAAAAAATACTTACTATAAAGCTGCAGTAATCCCCACAGTATGATATTTGGGGAAAATAGACAAATTAATGAAACAAAACCAATAAATTTAGAAATAAACTCTTACAAATATAGTCAACTGATTGCTCACAAAGGAGCAAAGGAAACTCATAAGAGAAAGTATGTTTTCTCAGCAAATGTTGCTGGAACATTTGGACATCCATATGCAAATAATGAACTAGACACAGAACTTTCACAAAATTAATTCAAAATGAATCATAAACCTAAATGTAAAATGCAAAATTTAGAAATTAGTTTTTAAAAAAATTTTTTAGTTGTTGATAGACCTTTATTTTATTCATTTATTTATATGCAGTGCTGAGAATTGAACCCAGTGCCTCACACATGTGAAGCAAGTGCTTTATCACTGAGCCACAACCCCAGCCCCTAGTACTTAAAGTTAATATAGGAGAAAGTCTAGATGAGTCTGGGTTTGGCAATAAGGTTTTAGATACAAAACCAAAAGCAGTGTCTATGAATGAGGAAACTGATAAATTGAACTTTATTTGAATTGTCTCTTTTATTAAATGCAAAGACAAGGAATTGAATGCAAAGACAAGGCACAGACTGGGACAAAATATTGGAAACACATATTTAATAATAGACTGGTATCTAAATTATACAAAGAAATCTTAAAACTCTTAAGAAAACAAACAACCAATTTAAAAATGGGAAAAATATCTGGAACAACATCTCACCTGAGATACACTGATAGCACATAGGCACATGACGAGATACTTGGTATGCTATGCCTTTAGGGACTTACAAAGTAAAACAACATTGAGGTGCCACCATAAACCTAGCAAAGCAACTAAAACCCAAACACAGATACCACCAAATAATGGTGAAAATGAGAAGCAGTAAGATCTCTCATTCATTCTTGGCTTGAATGGAAAAAAGAAGAGTCATTTTGGAAGACAGTTTGGAATGTTCCTACAAAGATAAGCCATAAGAGTCAGCATTCACACTGCTGGTCATTTCTCCAGATGACTTGGTCAATGTCCACACAAAACTCTTCACAAGAAAATTTCTGGTAGACTTAATCAGAACTGCCTTAAACTAGAAGCAAGATGTGCCTTTCTAAAATGGAATGGGCAAGCTGTAGTATATCCATACCGTCAAACATTACTCATGAAACAAGCTGAATCTGGAATGGCTATCTACAATATGATTCCAAGTAAACAACATTATGGAAAAGGCAAAACTATAGAGATGGCAACAAAGAGTTTCCAAGGATTTAGAGGGAAGGAAGGAATAGGTGAAGGGGAGGAGTGATGAATAGATGAAGCACAGAGGATTTTAGGACAGTGAAATTCTTCTGTTGATGCTGTCATGGTGGATACAGGATACAGGCATTTGTCAAAACCCATACTATATACTACACAAAAGAGCAAACTGTAATGCCAACTGAGGACTTTAGTGACGGGTAAAGTATGGCTTCACTGATTCTCATTATCCAATGTAATATACTGGCTTATGAATTGTAGCAAATATACTACACAATTACTAGAATAACTGAGTTGGAGAGAAGGGTAATAATATACTCCATGAAAATTAATTATTTTTTCAAATCCTGTACTGCCTACTCAATTTTTTTTCTGTAAACTTAAAAATTTCTCTGAAAATTAAAGTCTATTAAATAAAAAGTGAATAAAATGCCATTCCTTACAGGATTTGTAACTACAAAATGAAACTATATTACATTCAGAATATACTATTTTCATTTAACAATATAAAGCTCGAAATATATTAACAGGGATGCACACACGGGGTGGGGGGAGTACGATGGCTGGCGTCTCATTAAGGGGTCTTTCTTTCTGTCCAGAATAATCCAAACCACCCTAAAACTTACAATCTCAGATAATTAGTAAGTAACAAAGCACAAATACTCAGAAATATATTTACAGAATGCGAAGCCCCTGATGGATCTAGTCCACATGGATTCTGGAACTAGACAAAAGACAAAATGTCTCAGATAGCTTATTGAAGGGGGTACATCAAAGACAGGGATCAGGTTTCAAGGGCAGAGCCCTCCTGTGTCTGATCAATATACTTCACTGCAGAATAAAGGAAAGCTTGCTGATCTGAGGTCTGCTTCCCCTCTCCTGTCTCCTTCATTTGTGGGCCATGTGCTTACAATGTGGTCTTCGGGAATCATTTCAACTGGGGTGTGTTGTGGGCCGGCTTCTTCTAGGTCTTTGGATTGTTGCTGTGAGAAACACACTCTCCTATCCAAGCCCAAAGAATGGACTAAGTGACATGAGGTATGGCAAAGAGTGAGGCTTTACTTTAATGATGGTCTTGCAAGATTGGGTGCCTGGTAGTCAGGGACACATAGATTGGATACAACCCGTATTTTATCCCTTAGAATGCGAGGTCCCTCTTCCAGTTCCTCATTGGCTGAGAAATGTGGAGTACACAGTCTTCCCAAGTCTGCCTAGGTTTCACTGTCTACTGTTGGTTGATTTAAAGAAATATACCTTTAGTTGTCCCCACCTTCCTTTGTTCTCTTGTGGCTGAGAAAGCTCCCTTGGATAGAGTGCCTTTTACCATGAACACAGTTTATCTCTGTTGGTGAGGGGGAAGGTCCCTTCCTTCTCACATGCCTGTGTGTCAAGGGACCGTGAATCTTTACACTCTGGTGTTAACTGCTTGCAACTTTTCATTTTGCTCTCCCTCTAGCTTCCTTTCTTATACCCAAGTGATTTTACATTTAAAGCTAAATGCTGTATTTTGAACATGGACCACTGGACTATTTCTCACATCATTAAGCGATGTTTCCTTTACAGTATTTCAGTTGGCTGTGTGACTGTTTCTCTATTATCTGCATATGTAATACTTGAAATTAAGTTTCCAGAATGCAAACTTAATTTTGCAAATTTTAGTGCATTTTGAGTTGCTAGCAGCAAGCTGTTGAAAGTAATTCTTTACAAGCTAACATAGCCTACTGTAAGGTCCTTGCTTAGCATCTGGATGGCCATCTTAAGTGACAGCCGCCATTTTAAGAAAAATTTCACTTTCCACCCAAGGGCCTTTCTGAGAAAGGCTCAACACTCCCTCATACCAACCCCACCCTGGGTCAAGAAACACATCAGCAAGATGCACCTCACTTTGGAAAAGTAAAAAGAGTTCTAAGAGAGCCTTATAATTACCTCTATTATGCACACACTCTTTTTCCCATTTAAAACAAACCCCAAGTTCTTTCTAATATTCCTATAAAAGGTCACATCACTTTTCTCTTCCCCTTTTAAGGGCAGCTCCCTGAAACAGTCATCTTTACACACTGGCTTCAGTTCTGTTCCTTTCTATAATTTCTTGAACCCATTCCAATCAGACTTTTGTCTATGCCACCCCAACAAACAGCTTAATTGAAGTCACCAATGATTTTGCATTTGTTTAGAGTAAAATCCAAATCCTCATTAATAAACTATACCAACTTTTACTGTGTTTGTATCAGATAATCCTATGAAATAGAAATATTCTTTTAAAGAATGATTAAAATTACTTATTATATAGGAAAAAATTACATAAACTTATTTTCTTAATTTTTCCCCATTTTTAATTGACATATAATTCCTATTTTCTCTCACTTCTTCTAAGCACTGTTTAAGGAAAAATAACCTCATATGAATAAATAACAGGCACTACTATTGATGAAATATTAAGGAAGTTTTATGTAGGTTTACCATATTAGGAACAAATAAATACTTTAGGAACCTAAGTGTATGTAAACTTTGTTAGGTTGTCAGTCGGACTAAAATTTGAATTGTATTGCTCTACGACCATGAACAATCTTCTTAAAAGATTTTTTTTTTCATATTTTTTGTCTAACTATTAGAGATGTATTATATTTTTTATACTTACTTTGTAATGTAAGAGTAAGTTTATAGGTGAAATTTGAAGTTTTATCAATGAGAAGAGAACTAGACAAACAAGGGCTCTCATTTTCATCTTCTAATCCAAAAGCATTTACTGTTTCTGCAATAACCGAGGACAAAAATCCTTTGGGAGTCTTATGTTGCAATATCTTTCTTATGTGAGCTTTTCCACTTTTACTAAAAAAGAAAATAAAAGCTCATTAAGTAATTTAGACATCATCGTGGCTTAAGCAAGCATAATTTATTTTATTTAGTTTACAAATAATATATACTACCCTTGGCTAATGAATAAACATTTGATTAACTTTTGTTCAAACTCATTAGTTGTCATCCTGGCATTGTGGTACATGCCTGTAATTCCTGATAGTTGGAAGGCAGGAGAATTGCAAGTTTGAGACCACCCTGGGCAATTCAGTGAGACCTTGTCTCCAAACAAAATTAAAAAGGCTGGGGATGTAGCTCAGTGGGAGTGTGCATGCTAGGCAATCACATACTTGTGTGTTTCTTAGGTACAGGATGTGGCCTCTAAAATTAAAAATAATTCTAGAGATGACTAATGTTTGTCTGTGAGACAGAAAATTCTATAGTCCTCATGGAAAAAATATCATCAGCATTTGTTATGTTATGTCTGATTTCCATTTTCACCTCCATCTCTAAGTACGCAAGCTGCTTCAGGGTGCATATTGTCAGAAACTATGATATATACAACATGCAGATTTTAACCTAGTAGAAGAACAGGGCCTACCTCTTTAGGACAGACAGAATGAGTGTTTTAGTCCATTCAGACTACTATATCAAAATATCAGAAACTGGGTAGCATATAGATCACAGAAATATATTTCTCACAGTTCTGGAGGATGGGAAAGCCACGATCAAGGCAGTAGCAGATTCAGGATCAGGTGAGGGGTCCCTTTTTGGTTCATATGTGGTGCCTTGTGTGTCCTTATTGCTAGCTCTCTGGGGCCTCTTTTAATAGGGACACTAATCCCATTTATAAGGGCAGGGCTCTCACAACCTAATCACTTCCCAAAGGCTTCCTAATGCATAACTTCAGGGGTCAGGATTCAACCTAGAAATTTTGTAGAGATGCACACATTCAGACCATAACAGTGAGTTTCTGGCAATACAACATTGAGCCTCTTTTTGTTTGTTTGTTTGTAGATTTGAGGTTATAGAATTCAACTGTTCTTAAAAGAGATTTTAGGCCTAAATGTAACTTTAAAAGTCATTGGCTCTTGTGAAAACTCACCTGGATCTCCCCCTCTCTCTCCAACCCAGCTGCGTGAAGACCAGCTGGGAGAAATGCACCTGCCTGGGAATTCAGAAGGGTGGAGGTGGGAGAGATTGAATTTGGAGATTGAACCTGAGACCAGGAGATATGGGGTGCACAAGTGATGTAGTGGATTAAGAATTGGCTTCTCAACCACACACATGGAACCCAGGGGAAATTCCTGGGGTACAGTCTTCGAGTGTGGACTGTCAATTGCTGGGTTCCGGAGGTGTACTGATTTAAAGTCTCCAGACCAGTTGGAATTCATTAAAGAAAGGAGTCCACTCAAGCCTAAACCCTGCCTGCAGGAATTCTGCCTATGGGATTACCTCTCTCACTCCAGTGACCCCGTGTAACACTGAAGCTGAGAATTTTTTGAACTCCAACAGACATAATTCTTTAACTTTTCGTCGAGATCTTTTTTGTTTTTGTTTTCTTTTCTCTGTTTATTTGTGACCTTAATGGTTCATGGACATTTATACATATTCATATTTGTTTTTTCCCATTTCTAGCAGTTTTGAAGCAAGTTATTTATTTTTTTCTTTTTCTTTCTTTCTTTTTTTTTTTGTAGTTGTAGTTGGACACAATATCTTTACTTTATTTATTTTTTTTTATGTGGTGCTGAGGATCGAATCCAGGGCCTCGCACTTGCGAGGTGGGCGTTCTACCGCTGAGCCATAACCCCAGCCCCTGAAACAAGTTATTTTTCATGGATCAGTATTTTGAGGACTAGGATATTTGATTAATATTTCTGTTTTGTTTTGCATTCTTTTATTTATTTTTTTAAAATTTTTATTTTACATACATATTTTCCTCTCACTTATCTGTTTCCCTTGGTTGTTTCTCTTTTCTTCCACTAACAGCCAATCTCTATTGTTTCCCCTTTCACTCTTCTTTTATCTTTTTACTTCTATCCCTCTCTCCTCCTCCCTCATAATCATTATATCCTATATCACTTCTGTTCTTTCCCAGTCTACCATTTGAAATTGTAAAGCCTTTTGTAAATTTACTGTGGGCAATAACTGATCATATAATTTCTGTTTATTGTGACAATTAGCATTGTAGATGTCATAGCAGAAAATATTTGGTTTAATGCTGTATATTGTTTGCATTGGTTGTTGTTATTATTTTTCTCCCTCTAAAAGGTGAGATATCAGAAACAGGTAACATTTAGAGGGAAACCAATCTGATTTCAGTTGATTTCTCAACTCAGACCCTAAAAGCTAGGAGGTCTGGAATAATATACACAAAGCTCTGAAAGAAAATGGATGCCAACCAAGAATACTATACCCAGCAAAATTAAGCTTCAGCATTGACACCAGATGAAATAAAAACCTTCCATGAAAACAAAAGTTAAAAGAATTCACAACTAGAAAGCCTGCACTACAAAACATTCTCAATAAATTACTTCATGAAGAAGAAATGAAAAAGAAAAGTGAAAACCAGCAAAGGGAGGGACTATACTAGAATAACAGTCAATCAAAGGAAAAACTGATTCAAAGAAAAAGCCAGAAATAAATCAGAATGACAGGGAATAAAAAATAATTTCTCAATAATAATATTGAACGTAAATGGCCTAAACTCATAAATCAAAAGACATAGACTAGATTAAAAAAGATTAGATTAGATTAAAAAACAAGACCTAACAATATGCTGTCTCCAAAAGACTCACCTATAGGCAAAGACATCCACAGACTGCAGGTAAAAGGATGGGAAAAAATATATCATTCACATGCAACTTGAAAATAAAAAGGAGTTTCTATCCTCATATCAGATAAAGTGTCCTTCAAACCAAAGTTAATCAGAAGGCACAGAGAAGGACATTTCATACTGCTTAAGGGAACCATATGTCAACAAGACTTCACAATCATAAATATTTATGCCCAAACAATGCCCAAGCATCTACATATATCAAACAAACCTTTCTCAATTTCAAGAATCAAATAGATGACAACAAAATAATACTGGGTGACTTTAACATACCTCTCTCATGATTGAATAGATATTCCAAACAAAAACTAAAGAATCTATAGAATTAAAAAATACAATTGATAATTTAGACTTAGCAGACATATACTAAATACACTTTCTTTTCAGCAACACCCAGATCCATCTCTAAAATAGACCATGTTATGTAAGCTATTGCATATGTTGGCATATGATTGTAATATTATCTTAATATATTTTTAGTATCTGTAGGGTTGTTTTGATAGCTCCCTTTCCATTGATACTAATTTTTGTGTTCTTGCTTTTTCTTGATAAGACTTGTTAGATTTTTATCAGCTTTTAATTGCATTATTTCTTTTTCTATTTAATATAATTCTGTTCCTACTCTTATTTTTTCCTTTCTACTACTGAATTTGAAAATAATTTGATTGTTAATCTAGCTTCTTTCTTAGTACTGGTTCATTCCAGAGATTTTGATATTTTAAGCATTTATTATCACTTATTCAAAGGACTTTTTACTTAATTTTCTTGTGCTTTCTTCTTTGATCTATGAGATATTTATAAGTGTGCTGTTTAATTTTGAAATAGTTAAGATGTGGGTGTGGGTTTTATATATCTTAAGGAGATTGATTTCTAATGTAATAAATCATGCAGGAAACACACTCTACATGATTTAAAATTTTTAGGATTCCTCAAAGCTTATTAAATGACAAATATAGTCTATTCTTATCAATTTTCTACTTGTCACTTTTGTGTATAGTTATCTATAAAAAACAAGTAGACCAACCTGGTTAATAATGTTGTTAAGCCTTCTATATCATTAATCCTTCCAGCAATGTGAGGAAGTTTAAAATTTCCAAATATGATGGGCTGGGGTTGTGGCTCAGTGGTACAGCACTTGCCTAGCATGTGTGAGGCATTGGGTTTGATTCTTAGCACTGCATGTAAAAATAAAATAAATAAAATAAAGGTCCATCAACAACTAAAACATTATATTAAAAAATCTTCAAATATGATTGTGGATTGGTCTTCCTAGTTTTACTAATTTTTACTTCATGTATTTTGAAAGTTTTTATTAGGTACATACACATTTAGAATTGCTATAATTTCTTGCAGAAGTTACCCTATTATGTGTATGAAATGTTCCCCTTTATCTCTGAAAATACTTTTTCTTGAAATTTATTTAATATTTATAGCTCTAATTCAAATTTCTCCTGCTTACTTTTCACACATTTTGCTTTTAAACTATTGGTGTATTGATATTTAATGTGGAGAGCATATAGTTATTGTTTGCTTCTAACACATGTTGAACATTTATACCTTTTAATCACAATACCTAGTTCATTTATATTTAAAGTAATTAAGTATACTGTTGGGAAAAAAGAACACCTGACATGAAGGTCAGTGGAAAATAGGGAAAATAATAGGTTTGATGATGGAATATTTCTGGAAAACAGGTTTAATAGTCCTGCTGTCAGGCTCAGAGAGAAAATTCTTGAAATGGTTTTGAGGCAATTGTTGATCTTTCATTTATCATATGGTACACAGTAACAGATTTATTTTATTATTTGTTAACATTTTTTATTTTGCAGATAAAAATTCTGTCACCAGTAAAAACAAACTTAAAGCAAGAAAAAAAAAAGTCATTGGCTCTTGCCAAAAGCTTAGAATTATTCCTGAGAATTCTGTATAAACTATCATACAATACTTTATGAAAGATGGCATTTCTGATACTCAAGGAACACACATTTCTGTAGATTAGCTTGATATGCTGATGTAAATGGCACTATGTTTCTAAAACCAGGGAATCATGCAAGATAACTTGGAGTGTATAAATGTATTTGACCTTGTAGGGTATCAAAGAAAAACTTAATTCTATTGGATCAAGAAAATTACTCAAAAAAGTAGCCTCAAAACTTAGAATCTAATAACCATCTAATTAAATGTGAGGCAAAACCACTAACTACCTGGATTGTATAAGTTTTTCATAATGCATATTATTGAATTTCTTGGTGTGTATAGTTTCCGGAGGTTCATCCAGAGGTACATAGGCAAAAAAGATCACTTCACTGAAGGAGAGAAACTGTGGTGCTAGTGCAGTGTTAAATCCCATATCAGGAGGCTGGAATTGGAGAAAAGAAAATATTGCACTTTAATTATTTTATGCTTCAATGATGACAAAATTCAAATAACAGATTTGTTTCTAGTTTACATCAAAACAATACTGTTTTACTTATCAATTGGAGTAATATTTCAATGTGATCTGTTTAGATATCTATGTATGTGCACGGGAAAATGTATTTTCCTCTTTGAGGAGGAAAAGGAATTCCTATGACTAAGACTCAGTTTAAGATTCCTGTGCCCTTTGTAAATGGTCATGGTGGTGAGGAACACAGAGACTTACTTATTTTCTATTGTGTGTGTGAGGAGTCAGGAGATGCAGATTTTAGACTTTCAATTTTGGGGTTTTATTTAGGAAATGGCCTGTGAAGTGCCTTGTTAGTCCTCCCTTGAAGGCTGCTGCTTCCAGTCTCATGCCAGAGACTCCATAGCAGAGTTTTATTTTGTTTTATGGTGCTAAGGATTGAACCCAGGGCCTCACACATTCTAGGCAAGTGTTTTACCACTGAGCTACATCCCCAACATCATGCTGGAGACTGCATGACTCCTGACTCTGTATACTGATGGCATGTGTCTTGCTCACTACCTCTGAGTCACGGATTCTCCTGGCAGTCACCAAAGGCACATTCATCCTACTTTTCTGACCTCTAGCTCTTCTTTCAACACATTTTTCTTTACTTTGAGAACTTTTAGGGGTGAGAAGAGACAGGCTCCAAGGAGATGTTAGAGCTGATTTTGTTGCTAGGAGACAAGAAGTGGGTAGTAGGTAGTACAGATTGTTTTGGGCACACCCCCCAGATAGTGCATCCAAGACCTTTTTTATGTTATGCTTTATCCCCAGTTTCTGAATTTTGAGGACCCACTGAGAAGGGAAGAGAATGGGAAATAGAGTGGCTAAAAGGACAGGCTACTGTCCCACTCGTCTTTCTTCTTCCATGATAACCCTGCCCTCTTATTTTCCTAATGCTAACATAGAAAGGAGCTCTTGTCCTCTTCACAGATTACATGACATGGAGGGAGCCAGTTGCCTGGGATAGAAGCCTAATTCCAATAACTAGTCAGCTGTGCAATTTGGGTTACTTATGTGTTCTCTCTGTGCCTCACTTTCTTCATAATTAAAATGGGGGGATTAGTTTTTAATGTAGGCACTCAATGCTACAAATTTTCCTCTTAGGACTGCTTTCATACTGTCCAAGAGACTTTGATATATTGTATTTCTGTTCTTTTGTTTTTAAGAATTTCTTGATTTTTACTTTCATTTCTTCTTTGATTCATTCTTCATTTAAGAAGTCTTGTTCTATCTCCATGTGTTCATGTAGTTTATATTGTTTTCCTTGCTGTTGAGTTCTAGTTTCATTCCCTTGTGATCTTGTAGGATGCATGAGATTGTATCAATTTGTTTGTATTTGCTATTGTTTTTTTGTATTTTTTGTTTTTTTCTCTGTGACCTAGAATATGGTCTATTTTGGAAAAAGTTTCATGTGCTGCTGATAAGGAGATAAATTTAGCTGTCTTAGGGTGAAATATTTTGTAGATGTCTGTTAGGTTCATTTGACTTATAGTGTTATTTAAATTGGAGATATTTTTATTGGTTTTATGTTTTGATGATCTGTCTATTGGTGATAAGGGTATGTTAAAATCACCCGGTATTATGATGTTGGGTCTATCTGGGATTTAATGTTATGGATTTTAAAAAAATGTAATTGGATATGCTGACATTTGGGGCATAAATGTTTACTGTCATTATATCTTCTTGTTGGATTGTTCCCTTTACCAGGATGTAGTGGCCTCCTTTGTCTCTTCTGATTAATTTTTGCTTGAAATCTGCTTTGTCAGATATGAGCATAGCTATTCCTGCTTGTTTTCAGGGCATGTATATGTAGAATATTTTTTTCATCTTTTTACCTTCAGCCTGTGAGTGTCTTGGCCTATCAAATGAGTCTCTTATAAACAGCATATAGTTGGATCTTGTTCTTTTTTGATCCATTCTGCTAATCTGTGTCTTTTAAAAGGGGGTTGAGACCACTAACATTCAGTGTTAGTGTGTATAGGTGTTTGTGGTTTTCTGCCATTTTGATTTTTTTTGCTATATTTAATACAGTTTTGAGTCTCATTTAGTGGATTACTCCTCTATTGATCTTCCTCTGTTGGGGAGCTTTGGGATTTCTTTTTTTTGTTCCTCTGTGTGCGGTTCATCTTTGAGTATCCTTTGTAGTCCTGACTTGGATGTTCATGAATTCTTTTAGTTTATTCTTATCATGGAAAGTTTTTATTTTCCCCTTGAATTTGAAACTGATCTCTGTTAGGTACAGTAACCTTGGGTGGGAGTTGTTTTCTTTTAGAGCTTATAATATCTCATTCCAGATCCTTTATTTTAGGGTCTGGATTGAGACATCAGAAGTGCATCTTATTGGTTTGCCTCTAAATGTGAGCTGATGTTTTTCTCTTGTAGTTTTTAGTATTCTTTCCTTATTTTCTATGTTAGGCATTTTGATTATGATATGCCTTGGAGAGTTTCTCATTTGAATATGTTTATTTGAGGTCCTACAAGTCTCTGGTCTGTCTCATTTCTAATATGGGAGAAGTTTTCTGAACTATTCTCATTGAAGATGTTCTTAATGCTGTTAGCTTATATTTCCATGTTTTCTTCTATCATATGTGGAAGCTAGAGTAAAATAAAGGAAAGGGGGAGGGAAGGATAGGATATAATAAAGATAAAGGGAGTATCAGTAATGTAGAAGAAGGAGGGATGGGAAAGGGGAGGCAATACATAATAAATTCTTTAAAAATCGTGTTATGGGCATATACAAATATACTACAGGGAATTTCACCTTTATGTATAAGTAAAAAGAACCAATCAAATATAAATAAATAGACAAGTGAAAGGAAGTCTACTGAAGTTGAGGAAGCGGAACAGGGGAGAGGGGGACAGAAAAGAGGAGGGAAAAGGGGGAATCAGGAACTGATGAATGTATAACTAGGAAATTCTAATAAGAAAAGGAAGACTGGAGAAGTACCACAGTGGTGTAGGAGACTGTGCACCTTTACTCTAATTGGAGAACCCAGGCCCTTTGCAGATCTAGCAAAGTCTGGAATAAGATTCAGAGGAGTTTCTGTGCAAATATGTAACAACTAATCCCACCATTATGTGGAATTATAATGCACCAATAAAAATATGAAAAAATAAAATGGGAAATGTAATATTTACAACTACAAATATTTTTTTTCCAGAGTACACATGCATAATTTGTGCAGAGACAGGGGTGTTGTTGTTAAATATAAGTTCCTCAAACTTGTTCTGAATATAAAAATCCTTATAGGCTTTTCATTTTAATAATTTAAACTTTTATATATAAAATGAAAAATTGTGAAATCAGTAAAACATTGAGGAAACTGCTCTTTTGGTTAGTTCTACTCTCTTGCCACATTGTTCACTTTGTAAAAATGTAGAATTCATTCCCCAATTCAGGTAAACAAACATGAAGTCATGTAGTGGCATCTCATCTCACCAAGAAGCTCCCTCCCTCACTTTAATATATATATTAGACAGGGGATGTTAAAACACTATCCTTTTAACTTTAGTCTTAGCCTGGTAATTGGAATAATCTTTTACAACAAATTGTCCTTTGTTACTATTGTCCTTTAAGCCAAAGGGCAGGTTTTATTAAACCCAGTCAAAAATCCAAAAATTTGCTGACATACTGATGAGTGTCTGAATTTTAAAATTCAGACAATGAGAAAAGGAGAGAGTGAGAAATAGGCTAAAAGTTCATTTTCATAACAGTATGCCCAATGATGAATTCTTAGGACTATATACTTTCACAGGTAGCATATTACACATTAGAGTTATTTTGAAAATCTTTATGTTGTGCAATCTGTGAAGAGGATGAGAGGGCGTTTCTTCGTTGGCATTAGGAAAATAAGAAGCTAGAGGAAAAGGGATTAATATGGAAGAGGAAAGATGAGCTAGAATTCGTTTCTTCGAGATTAACCTTGAGAGGTAGAGAATCAACCCCACATGGGCCTGGTTTGAGAGTAACAGATCAGGTTTAAAAGATCTGGTGTTTTCTGCTGTGAAGACAATTGCATGCAGGTATCCTGGGTGGAGCTGAAGCTATTAAAGCCCTGTGTGGGACTTGGAGAGGGTCTGGAAATGTTCTATGCGGATATGGACATTTTTCCTTTAGTTAAATAGAGAAAAGTACATTAATAAGAGTTTGTCCCAAGGAAAATATGTCCCCATTTTCCCAGTTTTCTGTGTAATGAATGTGGAATCTATTCTTAAAACAAGACAAACCATTTCAACACATTATGTAACTGACCTGTCCAAAAATACTTCTAGAATTTCCAAAGCCTTCAAATACCCCACCATCTTCAGAGTGATCTGGAGTCAGTTTATGTATGAATCCCAAGTGATCATAGTATAATGCGAAGACTTTATTTTTAATAGTTCCAATTTCACTATATATTCCTAATCCTATTAGGAAATAAACAGAAGTCTCTTGATATTGATATGTTACAACTAGAAAAAAATTAATATCATACCTAGTGAAAATATCTTCACTTAAATTAAGGAGAATAGTAGGGCTCTGAGTGCCTGAGTTTGTAATACACATGTTAGTCTGGTTAAGTCCCAGAAAGTCTTTTTCTAAGCTCCATGTCACTAAGAACCTCTTCACTGATAAGGGGATGTTTAATTAAGGAATCTAAAGGAAAGGAGTTTAGTTCCCACTTGTAGTGTTTTCTGTTCCTGAAACCAGCAAACCAGATTCCCCAACAGATAGACGTGGTGAGAAAACAACCCTTAGGATGGGAAGGCCAATTCCATAATGACCATGGGTCATCATGTAGACCTGAATTAAGTGTCTCATGCTTCTCTTTAGGCACCATGGCAGAAATCTGGTTGTAAGCAGCATTCACTTAGCCAAAGAGACACTGGTCTGGATGAAGACAGAGTCCTTTTCCTGGATGGAACTAGAATAAAAGTTTACAGCTGAGAAAGGCTGACTTCTGCACACCATTCTTGACTTAGGCCCTATTGGCTCCTTTTCATGTTCCTGACTCTTAAACACTGGAGCACCCCAGGACTCAGTTCCTAGATTTCTTCTTAGACTAGGAAGATGTCATCTAGTTTTAGGACTTTTAAAATCCTTCTTTATGTGGATGATCCCTAAATATGTCTTACATCTAGTTCTCTTCCCTGAAGTCCAGGCTGATAATATCTAAGTGCTTACCAACAGCTCCAGATCAATATTGGTTGGGCATTGTAAACTGAACTTGTTCCAAACAGAATTCCTAATCCTCACACAAACCTCCCTCACCCTCAGCCTTCTCCATCCTCAGGTTTCCTTCTGCAACTGCATTATTACTGTTCATCAGTCCAAAAACCTTGGTGTCATTCTTAATTCTTCTCTTTCTTTCAGACCCTACATATATCTAATCTACGTGCAAATCTATTGACTCTAGCCTCATATATACAATTGCTCCTCAATTTGTGCTGGGCTTATATCATGAGAAACCCCTCATAAGATTGAAAATACCATAAGTAAAAAATGCATTTTATATATCTAACCTTCCAACCATCCTAGCTTAGCCACACAGCACACAGTAGAGCTTTAGTTGCTTCCTCAAAGCTGACTGTGCCAAGCGGTGGCTGTGGGAGCCACATTGAGTAACCAGGCCTTCCAGTCCTGATGCACCATGGGGATCTGAAAGATCACTGTAGTCTGGCACGGTAGTACCATGACTCATGACTCGGTTTTGCCCCCCTCCACCTTCGGATAGTAAGGAGGTTCTCTTTGTAGGGCGTGCCCCTAGGTTTGAGTTTCACTCACCTGTTTCCTCGTAGTCCTGCCTCTTCTGACCTTTTTTGGATAGAACTTTCTAAGAACAAGAGTCCTCCCAATAAAAGCTCACTTCTGAACATGTTCCCTCTCTCTTGTCAGCCTCTTGTGACTTTCTCTAGCTCTCCCTTTTGGGGAGCCTGATGCCTAGAGCTGGGGAAGCTGTCCTGAAGCTTGTGTAAAGGTAAATTGTGTCTGTGTTTTATTTGGTGTCCAGCAATCTTAGATCAGCTGCCCGCACTAGTTGGAGGCAGCAGGTGGCTCCTGGAATTTGCCTAATATTGCAAGAGGGTACTTCCTACTGAGTATTGCTAGGCCAGAAAAAGATCAAAATTCAAATCCCAAAGAATGGATACTACTGAAAGTGTACCACTTTCTTGCAATCTGTAAAGTTGAAAAAATGTAATTTGTACCATCGTAAACCAAGGACCACCTGAATATAGAATCTAACCACTTCCTTCCATGGTCACCATCATCAATCACCTTGTATAAGCCACATCATCTTTCTTGTGCCTCCTAACTGGTCTCCATGTTCTGCCTGTAGCTCCCTTCAGACTATTCTCAAAAAAGGAACCAAAATAAGACCTGAAAAATGCTAAGGCACGACACCTGCTTTCCTAATTGAAACTCCCAATGGCTTTAATCTCTCTCTGATGAAAAGCTAAAGTCCTTACAATGCCCTTCAAGGGCCACCATGATCTGAATTCTGGTGACCCCTCTGAACTTATCTTCTATGATTTTCTGGGCTGCTTCCTCTTCTAGACTAACTTCAGGTTATCAATGACCACAAATGCATCATCTGTCACATGGACAGCTTTGTTTCTTCCACTCCAATCTTAAACTTTTTACATATTGTCCTCAACTTTCTAGGTTAATCTGTACCTCTAAAACAATGATAGACATAAGTGGTGGTAGAATGTTTCCCTATTTTGTTCCTCATTATAAGCTAAAAGTTTTTAATGTGTTTCTATGAAATCTGACTATATAATTGCTATATTTTCCCCACCCCCAGATACTCTTAATGAAGAAGTAATTTTCTTTCTATTCTTGGGCTGCTAACATATTTTGCTTTTAGTTTTTTTTAGTTGTAGATGGACACAATACCTTTATTTTATTTATTAGTTTTTATGTGGTGCTGAGGATCAAATCCAGTACTTCACACATGCTAGGTAAGTGCTCTACCACTGAGCTGCAACAGAAGCTCCATATTTTGGGTTTTAATCATAAATAATTAAAATTGATCATTTGGATCAAATTTTAAGTTTCATCAAATATTTTTCTGTACTTATTCATAGAGTTTTTTCCTCCTGTAATCTGCAACAGTGTCACACTGGTTAATTTTCTAATGTGAAACCATTATTGAATCCTGATGTAAATCCAACAAGGTCATTATGTAATATTTTCATATATTGCTGAGTTTAATTAATAGTTTCTTCAGGATTTTTGCATCAATGTTCTAAAAGTTGTTAAAATTTTTGATTTATGATTTGGCTTTGATATTGTATTTTTCATTACCAAAAGATGCATTTTATATTTTTAAGTTAGTAGAGCCACTTTTTATCATTTTCTATCCTATGCGGATATTCTTGCACTGCCTTTTATTTTGTGAGACATAGTAACTACATTAAAAAAAAACTCTGTCTAGTAATATGAATAGTCTTTTTAATTTTTTTTGGCGGGGGGGGGTCTGTTTTTTCTATTTTTACTGTCCTGTGTTATTCATGGTACTCTATTTCCTTTATGGTGGTTGCTTTTTACTGTCTCTACTAGTCGCTATCTTTGAAAAAACCTTGGAGGTTAAGGATGATATCGTCCCCCTGTGAAGATTTGTGCTGCTTTGCCCAGGTGCTTGGGCGTAGTATCAGAAACAAAATCTCAGCTTTTGCTTGAGCACCCAGACAATGCAATCTGAGGCTTTAAGTCTTACAGAGACCTTCCAATGGCCACAACTTCTCACATAGTGTTTTTGTTTCTTTTTTTTCCCTACTTGCTTAACAATAAGATAACCTTGCTGAATTCCTTGGGGATGCATGTGAGAGTGTTTAAATTTACTTCTGGTTCATCCTTATTCTGAGTAGAGCCCTTCAGTATTCTGGCTCATGATGGATGCCATCTATCATTCTTACCACCTTGAATAGACTCTCTGGGCCATAATTCTTCACTTGTCTAACCAATGTTTTTTTTTTTTTTTTTTTACAGTGCTGGGGATCAAACCCAGGGCTTTGTATGTGCTAGCCAAGTGTTCTACTGCTGAGCTAAGCCCCAGAATTACATATATTTCAATAGTACTTCTTAATTCTTCTATATGGAATGTTCCCTTATACTCTCACCTTGACCTTCATGTATTAAAGATTAACATTATTAATTTAAAATTTCTTATACAATAGCACTTTATTTAATCTTTCTAGTATTCCTTATAATTTGAGCTTATATAATATATTATTTTAGAACATTGACTCAATGATGATGAATTTTTACTGTTGATATTTTATCACACAAAGAAGTACAATGTTTATTCAACATTTTTGGTCTAAAAGTGTTTCTTTGAATGCTAAGATTACTAGCTATGCTTTTCTTCTCAATTTAATTGGCATTTTTTTTTCAAGTCTTGATGTTTATTCTTTTTTGCTTTAAGATATTTCTCTCTTGGCAACATATTTTGGGATTTTTAAAGTCAAAGCAAGACTCTGCCTTTAATGGAGAAATACATATTATCCTTGGAGATATGCTGGGCTTGCTCCCTCCTCTTCTTCAGGCCTCTTCACACTGCTTTATTAAAAAGGCAAACTGGGCCAGAGCACTCCCTCACAGCTACATGCCCTAGACCCCACCAGCACTTCCTTACCTTTCCTGTTTTCTTTTGTAGCATTTATTTCACAGACTATTTTTGTATATTTGTTAATTATTAATCTCTCCTGACCAGTACATATGTAAGATCCATGAGAAAAGGGATTGCATATTCCTGGTGAGTAGAACAGTGCTGAGCATGTAAAAAGCACTCAATAAATGTTATTGAATAAGTGAACATTCAACAACTATGGTGAAAGTGAAAAACTGTGTTCCATTTGTGTACAGTGAATCGAAGAGCATTCTACTGTCATGCACAACTGAGTAGAATATATAAATAAAAAAACCCATGATGATAACTACAGATCAGCTCTTCTTGGGGTTATTCTGTTTTACACTCTGTAAAATTTCTGCTTTGTTTTCTTTCTTCTTTTTCATGCTATTCTGTATGGGCTATATTGTTTCCTTTTGTTTTTTAAGAGCATATAATACATTTTCATTTTTTAAATTTAAAACTAAAATTTTTATTTGAAAATTTAAATGTAAATACATTAAAAATCTATTTATGTTACAATAAAGGATTCAATGAAATTCCTAATTCCATGTTTACTTATACTCAGATAAGGAAATAGTATTGGGACTGCCTTTTAAGGATGTCAAAACCTTGGATTTTTTGCTTTAACTTTTTGTTTCATTCCTAATCTTTAAAATTTCTTGATTATTTATTGTGAGATTTTTTATATTTTCACATTTTTATTTCTTGCAATAATAATACTCATAATTGTTTACTCAAAACATACATTGTCAGGGCTTTTTCTTACTGTCCAGTGGGCTTTCCTATAGTAAAACTTTGCTAATATAATTGATAAGGTTCAATATGCCATATTGCATCTATAACCACACTCATTTCACATTTTAATACCTAGGCAATTGGGACTTTTAATTGATGTATTTTAACAACCATTTTCCACCAGGTGGCACTCATACCATGGTGGTTCACGTGTCACTTGCAAGCATAGTGGTCCATTGGTATTAGCAGGGTATTGGTTCCAGGACCCATCAGATAATCCAAATAGAAAGATGCTCAAGTCTGTTATATAAAATGGCAAATATTTGCATATACCCTATCTACATCCTCATGTATACTTTTAGTATAATCTCTAGATGATTTATAATAATACAATGTAAATGCTATGTAAATAGTTAAAATTGTGTTGTTTAGGGAATAATGACAAGAAAAAAAATCTGTACTCATTCAGTACAGATGCAAATTTTCCAAATATTTCTGATCCTCAGTTGGTTGAATCTATAAATGCAGAAACTACAAATCTGTAGGACTGGCTGACTTTCTCCCAGTTATATGTACTATCATCTCTGAGTTTCTTGAATCATTGGTTTATTGAAACTCAATACTGAGTTTATTGCTATTTAAAATGTCTTCAAAAATATTACATTATAATTTGGCATTGGAACAGTTATTGTGGGTGCAGCAAGAGAAGACAACAAAGTAAAAGAAAATTGCATGATGTTTTACTCCTGAGATACACACAAAAGGATTGTCTTATCATATCAAACAACAGCCAGGAGAAATAATGTCAGAGCAATTCATGCATCACTTAGAACTATGGAAAACATTGTATTAAAGATTTTATGTTAATTGGACAGAGTACCTCACAATCAAGGGACTCTTAAGTTTGATGAAATAGAGTGTTTACAACATGTTTCTGTTGACTTTGCATATGAATAATGTGTTGGTTCCAAATTCTTTGGCAATACTATTTTTCTTTGAAGATTCCATAGGAGAACATTGGGTATTTATTGTTGCAACAGAATTCAAGGCTGGCTTCATTTTTGTTCCTTTTAAATTGATTTATGCTATGGTTTTGATCTGGAATGTTACCTAAAATATCATGTATTAAAGACTAAGGCCCAGTCTATGGTGCTATTGGAAGGAGTAGGAATGTCCCCTAAAGTATCATGTATTAAAAACTAATGCTCAGCCTATGGTGCTATTAAGAGGTGAAATCTTAAGATGTGGGGCCTGCCAGAATAGCCAAAGCAATCCTTAGCGAGAAAAGGGATGCAGAAGGCATCACAGTACCAGACTTTAAATTATTCTATAAAGCTATAGTAACAAAAATAGCATGGTATTGATATAAAAATAGACATGAAGACCAATAAACAGAATAGAAGACACAGAGACAAACCCACATAAACATAAACATAGTTGTCTCATAATAGACCAAGGTGCCGTAAACATACATTGGAGTAGCCTCTTCAAACAAATGATCCTGGGAAAACTGGAAATCCATATGTAGTAGAATGAAACCGAACTCCTATCTCTCACCCTGCACAAAACTCAACTCAAAGTGGATCAAGGACCTACGCATTAAAGCCTACTCTGAAGAAGACGGAGGCCCAGCTCTCTACCATGTCAACTTAAGAACTGACTTCCTCAATAAGACTCCTAAAGCATAAGAAGTAAATCAAGAATCAATAAATGGGATGGTATCAAACTAAAAATCTTCTTCACAGCAAAGGAAACAATTAAGAACATAATAGAGAGCCTGCTCAATGGGAGAAAATCATTATTACCTGCATCTCAGTTAGAGCATTAATCTCCAGGATACACAAAGAACTCAAGAACTTAACACCAAAAAACCCCAAATAACCCCCAATAAATGGACAAAGGAACTGTACACTTCACAGAAGAAATATGATTGTTCAACAAATATATGAAAAAATGTTCAACAATCTCTGGCAATTAGAGAAATGCAAGTTAAAACCACACTGAGATTTCATCTCACTCTAATCAGAATGGCAATTATAAAGAATATGAGCAACAATAAATGTTGGTGAGGATGTGGAGAAAAAAGTTCACTCATATATTGTTGGTGGGACTGCAAACTGGTACAACCATTATGGAAAGCAGTATGAAGATTCCTTAGAAAACTCGGAATGGAACCACCAGTTGACCCAGTTATTATACTCCTTAGTTTATACCCAAAGGACTTACAATCAGCATACTATAGTGCACAGCCACATCAATGTTTATAGCAGCTCAATTCACAATAGCAAAGCTAAGGAACACACCTAGGTGCCCATCAACAGATGAATAGATAAAGAAACTGTGGTATATACACAACAAAATATTCCTCAGCTATAAAGAAGAATGAAATGATGACATGGTCGTGGTCTTGAAGGGGATTATTGGATCTCCCCCTCTTCCTCTCTCTTTATTTAGCAACCTGGTCATGCAATTTTGCCATGTGCTGCCACTCTCAGATGCTAACTCACTACAGGCCCAAAAGGAATGGGCCAATCAATCATGGTCTGAAACCTCCAAAACTCTTAGGCAACCTTTTATTTTTATAAGCTAATAACCTCAAATATTTGTTACAGTAACCAAAGCTGACTAACACAATCTGCATTTTCTATTTCAAATAATACAAAAAAGTGTTTTTGCTTATTTTATTGGTGTTTTCAGGTTTTTTAAAAAATTAATGTCTTATTGATTCTGGTTTCCTTCCCTCTTCTTATTTTTAATATTCATTCATCCTTCCAGCCATTCATATCAGAAGACTATCATGTGCCAGGAACTGTAGATGAATCAGAGAATTATACAGGCACCATTTCCATTTATCACTGAAAATTTCTAAATTCTCAGTTCCAGAATCTTCAGCATCTATATTTATCACGTTTGACTGTTTAGAATGTTTGCTTATTCTATATCTGGATATTCTTCTATGGTTTATATTTATAATCTGAAATAATTTATAATTTATATTGTCAATTTAGTTTTCTTACACGTTACTTTTACTGTTTTCAAAGTAACCTTGCTAAGTTGATTTTTATTTCAAAACACATGATGTCCAAGCGGTAACACGCTCACCTGGCATCCTGGGTTCGATCCTCAGCACCACATAAAAATAAAATAAAGATGTTGTATCCACCGAAAACTAAAAAATAAATATTAAAAAATTCTCTCTCTCTCTCTCTGTCTTTAAAAAACAAAACAAAACACATGATGCTTATTTTCTCTCTGACTATTCCTCCAGATTCATTCTTAGACTTTTTTCCCCCTGTTTGGTGCACTGGAGGGTTGATCCCTGTGCTCTGATTGCTCCTGACTTATGATTGTGTTTGGCAAATGATAGGACTAGCAGGAGATAAGAAGGAGGAGACAGAAGATGAAGTCATTTTACCCCCCCTTTTCCCCTGGTTTAGTGATACAGTTCTAGCAGTAACTGTGAGCTTCCTACTTTTTACTTCTTATAATGTTGATCCTCTTTCATTCCAGCTTTGCTCAGGTTTAGGTCAGTCAGTCAGTCTGTGTGTCTGTCAGAAATCATCTTACTCCTTTAGGTAAAGGAGCTAATGGCTTTCTTTCAGAATCAATATCTTTGTTGGTTCCTTTAACTCTGTCTCCCCATTTTCAAATGATTCCTCTTTCAAAAGAGTCTTCAAGTAAAATAACTGAGTAAAAGTGTATTTCCTGCCTGGTCCAAAATTGATATAATGTGTGGGTGTATACATATTTTTTCTTTAGTATTAATAATATATAAACATATATATGTACATGTATAGTTCATATACATGTATTATATATGTGTGTGTATATATACATATATTTATTCAGAAATGTTTCTAAGGAAATAGAATATAGAGGTGGGATTCTGGAACTGAGCTGCTCACGTAGTTAATGAATGTACAGATGACCTCTTATGCCTGGTAGATATTGTGATACCAGTAATCCATAGCAAGCAAGGGTGTCACAATTACCCAGATTTTACTGGAAGGAGTATGGAGCAGAGTGTCTATGGAGCACAACTTTGTTAGTTTTTCTTTGCTATGACAAAATACCTGAGAAAGATCAATCAACTCAAAGGAGACAAAGGTTTTAGTTCATGGTCACTTAGCTCTGTTGGTTTTGTGCTTGTGGTATGGTGAGACTTAACATCATGGCAGGGAGTGAATGGTGGAGGAAAGTTGGAGAGAGAGAGAGAGAGAGAGAGAGAAAGAATATGAATATGAATGGATGAATATGAATAGGAGAGAAAGGACCAAGATCTCAGTATGCCCAATAGGCCCACAGTGAACTACATCCTCCAACTAGGCCCACTTCCTAAAGTTTCTATCTCCTCTCAATAGCACCACAAACTGGGGACAAAGCCTTTAACATATGAGCCTTTGGGGGACATTTAAGATTGAAACCATAACAGCAACACTTGAGGTGGTCAATAGGGAAACTGCATTTGATTTCAATGACAACCGTTGCTTTTACAAAAATAGTGGGGGAGCATGTATTTTATGACTGTATCAGAGTTTACTGAGAGAAAAAATGCTTAGGACCTCAAATTTCCAATCTGAGGTCAGAGTAGAGACCCTGGCACTGTAGTGAATTGAGGAAATGAGTCCAGGTTGTACCCAAATGAGGTGAAGCAAATGAAATGGGTCTGAAGAAGAGTTCACCTCCACAATGTCAGAGCAAATGGGCTCTGACCAGTGCTGCACACTGTAGTTATGAACTAGATGAAAAAACGGAGAAGGAGAGGAGTAGGGATGGAACAACTGAGGGAAGAAAAGGGATAAAGAGGAAGAGATAGAATAGGGGAAGGCAAGAAGGGAAGGGGAAGAACTCACAGCATGTAAAAGATACAAAGAATTTAGTTGAGATAAACACATCCCAAGGTAGGAGGCAAAATCTCCTTTATATTTTCCATAAAGAATTTTAATAAATTAATAAATTCAACCAAAAACCTCAAAGATTCAATAATAAAATGACAAAATGAGAATGCAGATCATAGAGATATAGAAATAAAATTGAGAACCATGTCACATTATTATTCTAGGCTCCTGGATTAGATAGCAAAATTCTACTTAGTTGAAAAGGAGTGGGTAATTGTTAGGTCAATTCTTTCTTTCTTTCTTTCATTGTGTAAACAAACTGATAGGAACTATGTACACTTAATCAATGAAATCACAAGATTATCAAATTGGGAAGAGAGAGTGCAAAAATATCATTCACAGAACTCCATCTCTTATATTTATGTGATATTAGTTACATCCATTTAATCAGCAAAAGTAAGCTAACATTGCCTAGTTTGGTGAAGTTGTTGTGAATATTAAATGAGATACCACTGTAACTTGCTAAGCACAATTGTGGCTTGGTAAGTAGCATCTGTGGTTATTTGGCTTCTGGGAAAGTAAAACAGTACTGAAATTACAAATGAGAACATTGCATGCTGACCCTGCATTCTTTTTCTTCAAGGTTGTTCCCAGGATCCAATTTGTTTAGGTTCTACAAATCTAACACGCCTAACAGGGTTGAGAGTTTAGGATTAGTTGGTTAATAAAGCGTGTTTTTCATATATTTATTTTAATCTCTGGACCACATGTAGTGCTTACACCAATAGAAGCAAATTCCTCACCTGCTTTTGTCAAAAAAACTCTTCCACTTAGGCAAATAAAAGTAATATCTGAAGTATAATAACTGTGATAAGAGGTCTTTACAATATCATCATGAAAGTCAGCTAATAATCCAAAAGTGTTGCCACCATCCACTGAAAGCCAAATCTGTGGGAATAAAGACATAATAACCTCAGTAAAGAGCTGCCATTTGTATCCCTAATATTCCTATGTAAGCAAAGTCATGTAATCTTTCCCATACCCCCACAGACATACACATGCACATTTACATGTATATAGACTCCTTATTCATTAAGTCTACCTTCTAGTTTCATCCTACAGTCTGTGACAGTGTCTGTGGCAAAGTGTCAGACCTGCTTAGTATGGATGGTGAACATATGAAAAAACAAGGTTATTCCTATCACTTCCCAAATGGAGTTCCTTTGTTTATAAAAAGATAGATGCTGGGTGTATTTGAATATGGGGGAAGGTGTTTATTCTATATTGACATGAAAGCTCATGTTCTAGGTATTTGACAAATACACATGCACACGTATTTTGTGGGAAGAGCCCCCTTGTTATTTAAAGGAGGGTATCCTGAAGTCTTAGAAGATCCCCAAATCACTAATTCCACTATATCCTCTAGATTCTCTATTTCCTCATCCTTAGGTAAGAGCATTTGGGGAATAAATCAGGTCGTGTATAGGATGAAACCTGCTTGCTACTTTTTTTAATTTTTATTTTTAGTTGTTGATGGACCTTTATATTTTATTTATTTTTATGTGGTGCTGAGGATTGAACCCAGGGCCTCATACATGCTAGGAGAGCACTCTACTGCTGAGCCATCACCCCAGCCCCTTGAGTATATATCTAAAATCAGAATTTCAAAGCAATATCTCTACTCACATGTTTAATGTTCCAAAATTCAAAATTGCCACGATAGGAGTTAGCTCAAGTGTTCATCAACAGATGAATGGATAAAGAAAATGTGGTACACACATACAGTGGCATATTATTCTTGCTACCTCTTTATTTTAGTGGGGGCGGGGGTACCGAGGATTGAACTCAGGGGCACTCAACCACTGAGCCACCTCCCCAGCCCTATTTTGTAATTTATTTAGAGACAAGGTCTCACTGAGTTGCTAAGTGCCTCGCCGTTGCTGGTTCTGAACTGGTGATCCTCCTGTCTCAGCCTCTCTAGCTGCTGGGATTATAAGTGTACATCACCATACCTGGCATTGCCAGCTCTTTTAATAGCCTAAGTTTCATTCAAGTGAAGATTTTTGGTGTTTTAATCTCTTTTTTAACATTAATTTTAGTTAACAAGCTATGACCAAAAGTGGATGTTTTTTCCTTAAAATTTAAAGCTTTATAAATGAGCCGAACTATCTTAGACCACTATCTACTCTGTTTACATTGTGGTCTTCTCTTAAGATATAATCCTGGTCGCCTCTATCTTTTTCCAGAAGCAACCTGTTATCAATTTGAAAATTCTATACAGTTACACTTACATATATGTGTATATACTAGTAGAAGTGTATAGTCCTGATTTTATTTTATGATAGGAGGAGGGTAGGAGGGTGCCTGGGTGTGGGTCACCTTTGAACTTGAGCATGAGGTATCCTGCATGCTGAGTGGGTCTGAATGTTACAAATGCACCTACTCCTATCATTCAGGATGCAGTGCACCTTGCTGGTGTAGCACAGTCCTCAATCCTAAACATTTGATATGTGGGCTTCCATTTCCCACTCTTTGGACCCTGCATGTTACTGGGTTTGTGAGCAGGGTAGTGGGGAGGAGTGTGTGGGAGAAGGTGCTTTGGATAATTTGTTTTTTTTTAAGGATATTATTTTAGTTGTTGATGGATCTTTATTTTATTCATTTATTTATATGCGGTGCTGAGAATCAAACCCAGTGCCTCAACATGCTAGGCAAGCACTCTACCACTGAGCCAGAACCCCAGACCTTGAATAATTTGTTGAAAGTCGTTTGACGTGTCTGTGCTTGATATTTTAGAAGTTACATTTGCCACTCAACAATAGCTCTCATTTTGTTAGCTCTTGTGGACCTCCATAGTCTCTGTTCTATGACCTAGTATCCAATTTGTGGATATATTATATACACATTTATATTTAGGGTTAGGGTTTGGGTTAGGTTTGGTTGTACCAAAATTTTCACTGTTATAAACAATATTGCAGTGGAAATTCATTTATCTGCCTCTTTGTACTGCCTGCTATATATCTAGATCAGTACTAAAAAGTTGAGTTGATGAATCAGATGCTAGATATATTTCTATAATTTTAATATATACTAACAAAATGATTCTAATTTTGCTGAACTAGTTTATGTTCCCACCGGTAGTGTGTAAGAATATTTATTTCCCCAGATCTCATCAATATTTGATAACCAATATTTATTTTTAATTTTTATTGATTACTTGAATGAAAAAAGTGGCATCTCATTGCAGTTTCTCTATATATTTAAAATTATTGATCCATGTTGGGGCTTGGGTTATGGCTCAGTGATCGAAGCCTGCCTAGCACATGCGGGGTGCTGGGTTCGATCCTCAGTACCACATAAAAATAAAATAAACGTATTGTGTCCAACTACAACTAAAAAACAAACAAAAAATTATTGATCCATGCATGGTGCACTAATATATTCTTTATATTACTCATTTAATCATATAATGAACATATGTAACTGAGACCCCCCAACTTAGGAACTGGCATATTGTTAATAATTTACATGAATCTGTGTGTTTCTCTTCAATCTGGTTTCCATGCCTTCTCCTTCAGAGATATACAATATCCTGACTTTTTTTATTTTTCATTCCCTTCATATAAAAAAAATTAGCACATGTGTATTCAAAATACATTGATTTATTTTACTTATTTTTTCTCTTTATATAGTTAATGTTATGGTTTGGATGTGAGGTGTCCTCCAAAAGCTCATGTGTGCGACAATGCAAGAAGGTTTAGAGGTGAAGTGATTGGATTATGAGAGCTTAACCCCATCTGTACAGTAATCCCATGATGGGATTAACTAAAGGGGGTAGCGTGTGGCTGGAGGAGGTGGGTTATTGGGGGTGTGCCTTTGGGGTATATATTTTGCATCTGGTGAGTAGAGTCTCTCTTTGTTTTCTGATCATCATGTGAGCTGCTTCCCTTGCCAGACTCGTCCACTATGATGTTCTGCCTCACCTCAATCCCTGAGGAAAGGAGCCAGCTGTCTATGTACTGAGACTTCTGAAACTGTGAGCCTCCAAATAAACTTTTCCTCCTTTAAAACTGTTCTCATCAGGTCTTTTGGTCACAGCCATGAAAAACCTGACTAAAACAGTTACTATACCATATCTCATCTTCTAGAACTTACTTCTTCCCCCAAATTATTTACTTATAATTATACATGTTGGATAATTACACATATTGTGTGATTATGGATAAAATATATATTATATATTATTATATATACATATTATATATAATATATACATATATGAACTGAGTGCTTTTATTTGTTTTTCCATTGCTGTATAATAATTCCCTACGGGAATAAACTTTACTTATTCATTTTCCTACTAGACATCTCGATTGTTTTTCATTATTTAATGCTATTGCTAACAGTGCCAGATGAAGTCTAAAAATATCTATTCATGTATGTGTTTCCTTTGCTAAAAGTGATATCTATGGGTCATAGAATATGCAACTGTTCAAATTTACAGGATAATAACACCATATTGCTTTGCAAAATAGTTGTAATTTATTCCATCTGCAGTAAATAAGAGATCTGGCTGCTCCACATTCTCTTAAACATTTTGTATCATCAGAATGAGCTTCGCCAAATATATAGCTGTAAACAACAGCATATTGCACTCTTGATTTGTATTTCCCTGTTTACTTGTGAACTACATCACTCCTCAATGTTTATTCCAGTTGGGTTTCTCATAGACAATTTATAATTGAGTCTTTTTTTAGATTACTCTGATAATCTATGACTTTGGATTGGTGTAGTTAGAACTCTGATGTTGACAGTGATTGTTGAAACAGTGCAATGATCTATCATATTTGTTACCATTTTCTCTTTGTTGCTTTGTTCCAACTTTGCCTTTCACTCATTTCCCATCTTTTGTGGCTTTAATTGAACATTTTATGGGATTCCATTTTCTCTCCTTTATTAGTATATCACTTATTTTCTTAAAACTTTTTAAAGCAGTTTCAAAGTGGGCTAATCTCTATCCACTTTCAAGTAACGTTATATAGCTTCCTGGGTAGTGTGACTATCTTAAAATAAAGTAATACTGATTCTTTCCTCCCATCCCTTCATTTGCCTTCTTGCTGACCCAGAATTTGTGTGTGTGTGTGTGTGTGTGTGTTGCTAAGAATTGAAAATGCTAAGTTTTGCATGTGCTAAGCATGTGATCTACCACTGAGAATTACCCTCAGTCCCAGAAGTCTTTTGAATGAAAATGACCTTATTTATTAATACTTTTTATGGTTAGTACTTTTGAGCCTTGTTTTAAAATGCTTTCTCTACCTTGATTTCAGAAAGATAGGCACTTATATTTTCCTCTAAAATTTGGATATTTGAATTATTTATCTATCAGGATGTATGTTGTGATGCAGGGATGCAGTTCATGTTTTCTGTATTTATGGCCAGTTCTTCCCATCCCATTTTGATCAGTGCCTGTTTCCTCTTCAGTTGTAATGCCTCTTGGGCCTTTATCAATTCTCCATATATGAATGATTGTGCTTGTGGGATTGTTAGTTCTTTCTGTCAGCCAATTTTTCTGTTCCCTAGCCAAAATCACATCATAATTACTTGTTTTTTAAAATGCATTAATACCCAGTGCCAATTCTTCCTCTTTATTTTCTTTATAAGTGTCTTGACTATTCTCAGTTTACTGTATACACTTAAACTCTATGACAAATCTTGTTGGGATTTTGATTAGAGTTGTATTAGATCTATAGATTAATTTAAGAGAGAATTGATATTAAAGGACTGCAAATTTTCCTGTCCACAAATATGTTTATGCCCATTTGTTGACAGAATTTTAAATGTCTTTAAGTGAAGTTTATAATTTTGTATATATGTGTCTTGGAAAACTTTTCTTAGATTTATTCTTAAGTACCTTATAATTTTGTGTGAGTTAAAAAAAATTTTTTTTAGTTGCTGAAGGACCTTTATTTTATTTATTTATATATGGTGTTGAGAACTGAACCTAGTGCCTCAAATATGTCAGGCAAGTGCTCTACCACTGAGCAACCACACCAACTCTGTTCTTTGTTTTTGTTAATGTACATAGTATCTTGAAAATTATGCTTTCAAATTTGTTGGTCATGTGTAGAAATGCAATTAATTTTTTCTTCCACACTGCTTAATTCTTTTGTTTGTTCTAGTAATTTGTATGTATCTTTTAGGTTTTCTGTGTAGATAATCATATATTTTTCAAAGAAAGTTTTATTTACTACTTTCCAAAATTCATGCCTTCACTTTCTTTTTTTTCTTTGTACTATTTCATTCCCTTATATACTCCCTTTTACTTCTTAATTTCTTGATAAAGCTTCAATCATGGTTAAACACAACTCTCTGTTTTCTCCACTATGTGTGTACCCCCATAATTGTACCATAATGTGTACCATGGAGAAGAGTATCAGTATCGCTGAAGTGGTCATACTTTTAGTTAATGAGTAAAAGGTACCAGCAATCACATTGCATTCCCTTAGTCAATTCATTACTATTTTTTTCTGTGACATTTTACTCTGTATTCTTTCCCTAAATTCCCAATATTCCTCCTCCATTTTTCACTCTAATGTCTGAACTACTATCTAAGGCTGGTCTCTCCACTAGTGCATATATACCATTTTGTTTTATTTATTTAAAAGCATCACTTCAACAGATTTGCCTCTCCTTTTCTCTTTCTTCTTAATTGATTTTCCCCTCTGCTGAATAATTCCCATCAGCACATAGCATGATTATTCTTATATTTTTTTTCATTAGACAATAAAGTGTTTATAAGAAACCATAAACTGAATGCTCCCATAAGCCTCTCTGGAAATAACACCCCATTGTCATAGCACAAGGTGAGGAAAATGGCAGAATAAAAGATGCAGGGATGGATGGAGTCTGGGAGGCTGGAAAGGAGGTGATGGTTTACAATAATAAAAGAACATCGTCCTCAAGCTTACTCCCTAAAGCTATGCTTGGAAGAAGGCCTATACTTAAGGGGCTGACAGGGAATGATGGGGAACAGCCTCACATGGAGCAATGGGGAGCAGGTGAGGGGAGCTGGAGGGGCTACATAAACATGCCTTGAGGCCCTGGAGAAAACCTGAAGCCCCAGGTGAAATGGAAAGCTTACCATTTTTGAACTCTATGGGAACATCTATAGAGTTAGGCTGGGAAGCTCACATGAAGAAGCATCATCCACAGGATCCAGGGAATAAACCTCTAGGTAGGATTCTTAATTCCCAGGTAAAATTGCCAAAGGCATAGAATCTATTTTCTGTTGCTATGCAACACTGTCCCCCAAATACACTGGGTCATAAAAACTACCATATTTTTCCAAGTACCACTCATAAAGATATTCTAACCTGCTTTCATGCATTGGGGACCCCAGTGCGTGTAGAGAGAGCTGAACCAAGCCACAAGTCTACTTAGCCAACATGTAAGCAAATCTGGGAGAGTCTTAGGCCCCACAAATGTGCCTTTCCTATCAAGCAAGGACAGTCACCCCTTTCTATCTCCCCAGCAAATCAAGTTAAAAAAATAGGGTAAACTACTGCCTTTATTGGGAGAGGGTGACTTTGGAGTAAGGCATGGATTAAAGTGAACAAAGTAAACATACAGATTGACCAGAGAACAGGTGACACATCCACTGGTATCACAAGAGGGGCTGGAGAAGGGCAATTTTTACTTCACTTCCCCTTTAACTCATCTTGTTCTTAAAATGGTGAGTCCATTAGGTCCTAAAAGTTCTCTGAGTCAAGAATAAGTGGAAGTGGGAAAAGAAAGCAATCCCAGGATCATGGATGCTTTTCATCACTGTGACCAAAATACTGACAAGAACAACTTAGAGGAGGGAAAGTTTATTTGGGGCTCATGGTTTCAGAGGTCTTAGTCCATAGATGGCCTACTCCATTGCTCTGGGTCTAAGGTGAGACAGCACATCATGGTGGAAGGGTGCAGTGAAGGGAAGTTGCTTCCCTTGTGGCAGCAAGGAAACAGGGGGGGGGGCGGCTCATAGGGAAGATGCACCCTTCCAGAGCACATTCCCAGTGACCCATTTCCTCCAGCCATGCCTCACCTGCCTATAGTAATTCCCCAGTCATTGAAACTAGGTTGGACTGATTAGGTCACCGCTCTCACAATCCAGCCATATTACTTCTGAATTTTCTTGCATTAACAGGAGCTTTTTGGAGATACCTCATTTCCACATTATAACAATGGACTAGCAGGAAGGATCTTATTCTTTGATTCCCTTGGTCCCTTGGGGTCCTCGTAGGATGGACAGTTAACAGGCAAGACCTCCTACAGACAAAGCTTATTCAGCTCTAGGAGCTAAAGAGGATCCTGGAGAAACACCCATTCCAAGGAATTTTCTACAGTCACACTCACCATGAGCCATTCCAGGGAGCAGAGGAAGGAGTGGGTAAGTGTACCTATAAAAAGAGTATGATTTTTCTCCACCAAAAATAAATGAACAAATAAAATAAGGATTGGTTTCCATTCTTTTCTCTGAGACCTACGCTGTGCCAACACTTGGGCCTGGCTCCTCTTCTTACCCTGCCATCTCTCCCTCTGCTTGGGTGCTGTCTGTGACTCTTCTCCACTGGAGTTGCAGGGTGATGAGGTTCTAAGAGAACAGCACATTGTTCTAGGAAGAACAGGGAGACCCCATACTTCCAAGTGGAAATGTGAGGCTGCAGCACAGCTGGAATGTATCAGGCTTTCTTGTGGCAACTGGATTGTTTTAGTAAAGCAAGAGAATAGCTAGTTGTGTTTAAAAGATGGCCCCTGGCACATAGTTTTAAAATTCTCTTTATTGGTGGTAGATGGTGGTAGGAGCTACTTCACAGGTCAGGGGGAAAAAAAACAAAAAGGAACATGGTGATGATTGGAGGAAGGGGCAGCCCTGTCAGTGGCCGATGGAAGTGCCCATCTCAGTGGCATTAAAGTATATAGGGGATACTGGTGGCTCCTGTAGTTTCTACTGTGTATTCTCGGATCCAAAAAGAACAATGCCTAGAGCTTTCAGCCTCACAGAGAGCCCAGCCTACAAGGTGACATCAAAACTAGAAGGCTTAAAAGGAGTTTTTAAAAGCCATGACATACTTTGCTGAAATAAACATTAACATCCTCAACACAGATGACATGGTTAAGAGTCTTTTAATGTCTGTGAAGTTTTATGGGATTAAACATAATTTCTCTGAAACATATGTGAGACTTGTGGCTGCTGTGTCTCTAAAACCTAGGGGTTCTCAATTTTAATTGGAATGCAGGTCATGCTAATGACTACCATGTTGGGCCTGGCATCAAGGGATGAGGGTGTGGCGATGCCGTGGTTGATATGGTGCAGTGGGCTGGCGGAGTCTCCTTCACTGCTGATTATAGCTAAGGGACTCATCATTCCAAATTTAGACCCATCAACCATACTTGTTGGTCAGGATAAAGAGAACCCCAGCAGATGCAGGCAATGCACCAAGTCCAAGTGCTATGGATACCCTGAAGGTGTCTTCCTCTAGCTTGTGGTACTCAGTGATAGGAGGTACAGGGCTCACTTTGGACTTGAAACCAGATATCTGTGCTCTCATGATCTTCTGTCCCCACAGCAAGTGACATGCTAAAACTCTTGGCACATGGTCCCTCTCTCAGCACTGTGCCACCATTTTAAGGGGTGGTTCTCCCTATTCCTATACATTTTAAAAAAAATCCTATTCTCTTGAACTCCATTTTCTCTTTAAACATTGCCCATTTCACTACTTCACTTTTCCACAAAACTGTAAAGGATTTGTTTGTATGCACTGGTCTAATTCTTGTCCTGTCATTCTCCTTCCAGTAGGCTTTCCACCTCCCTGAACCTCAGAGTGACTCCATTCTTTAACTAAGGTACACTCAGCATAAAAGAAGTGACACCATTACTGAGTGTGAAATTCAATGTGTATGTACCTGATTGTCATAAACAATCACAACCATTACTCAGCTGAAAGAGCTGTTTTCAATATCAACAAAGAATTCCTCAGGACTTTGTTAGGAAGTGACAGCAGGTAGGTGCTTATATTTAAAACAGCCTGCCAGAAACCATCACAGCCTCAAAAAGGTTAGAATTAAAGGGTGTTTACCTGATATACTAAAAAGGCTTTTGGTAAGTTTCAATGGATAAATTCCATATCCGTATTTTTCTCCTATACCATAATCCAGCCTTTTTTTTTTTATTGGTTGTTCAAAACATTACAAAGCTCTTGACATATCATATTTCATACATTTGATTCAGGTGGGTTTTGAACTCCCAATTTTACCCCAAATACAGATTGCAGAATCACGTCGGTTACACATCTGCATTTTTACATAATGCCCTATTAGTAACTGTTGTATTCTGCTACCTTTCCTATCCTCTACTATCTCCCCTCCCCTCCCCTCCCATCTTCTCTCTCTACCCCATCTACTGTAATTCATTTCTCTCCTTATTTATTTTCCCATTCCCCTCACAACCTCTTATATGTAATTTTGTATAACAATGAGGATCTCCCTCCATTACCATGCAATTTCCCTTTTCTCTCCCTTTCCCTCCCACCTCATGTATCTGTTTAATGTTAATCTTTTCTTCCTGCTCTTCCTCCCTGCTTTGTTCTTAGTTGCTCTCATTATATCAAAGAAGACATTTGGTATTTGTTTTTTAGGGATTGGCTAGCTTCACTAAGCATAATCTGCTCTAGTGCCATCCATTTCCCTGCAAATTCCATGATTTTGTCATTTTTTAGTGCTGTATAATACTCCATTATGTATAAATGCCACATTTTTTTATCCATTCATCTATTGAAGGGCATCTGGGTTGGTTCCACAGTCTAGCGATTGTGAATTGTGCTGCTATGAACATCTATGTAGCAGTATCCCTGTAGTATGCTCTTTTAAGGTCTTCAGGGAATAGTCCAAGAAGGGCAATAGCTGGGTCAAATGGTGGTTCCATTCCCAGCTTTCCCAGGAATCTCCATACTGCTTTCCAAATTGGCCGCACCAGTTTGCAGTCCCACCAGCAATGTACAAGAGTACCCTTTTCCCCACATCCTCTCCAGCACTTGTTGTTGTTTGACTTCATAATGGCTGCCAATCTTACTGGAGTGAGATGGTATCTTAGGGTGGTTTTGATTTGCATTTCTCTGACTGCTAGTGATGGTGAGCATTTTTTCATGTACTTGTTGATTGATTGTATGTCCTCGTCAACCTAACAAAAGAGGTGAAGGACTTATACAATGAAAACTACAAAACCCTAAAAAGAGAAGTAGAAGAAGATCTTAGAAGATGGAAAAATATACCCTGTTCATGGATAGGCAGAACTAACATCATCAAAATGGCGATATTACCAAAAGTTCTCTATAGGTTTAATGCAATGCCAATCAAAATCCCAATGGCATTTCTTGTAGAAATAGATAAAGCAATCATGAAATTCATATGGAAAAATAAAAGACCAAGAATAGCAAAAGCAATTCTAAGCAGGAAGTGTGAATCAGGTGGTATAGCGATACTGTATTTAAAACTATATTACAGAGCAATAGTAACAAAAACAGCATGGTACTGGTACCAAAACAGGCGGGTGGACCAGTGGTACAGAATAGAGGACACAGAGACAAATCCACAAAGCTACAGCTATCTTATATTTGATAAAGGAGCTAAAAGCATGCAATGGAGGAAGGATAGCATCTTCAACAAATGGTGTTGGGAAAACTGAAAATCCATATGTAACAAAATGAAACTGAATCCCCTCCTCTCGCCATGTACAAAAGTTAACTCAAAGTGGATCAAGGAGCTAGATATCAAATCAGAGACTCTACGTCTGATAGAAGAAAAAGTTGGCTCCGATCTACATATTGTGGGGTCGGGCTCCAAATTCCTTAATAGGACACCCATAGCACAAAAGTTAATAACAAGAATCAACAAATGGGACCTACTTAAACTGAAAAGTTTTTTCTCAGCAAGAGAAACAATAAGAGAGGTAAATAGGGAGCCTACATCATGGGAACAAATTTTTACTCCTCACACTTCAGATAGAGCCCTAATATCCAGAGTATACAAAGAACTCAAAAAATTAAACAATAAGAAAACAAATAACCCAATCAACAAATGGGCCAAGGACCTGAACAGATAATCCAGCCTTTGTACATCATTTCCAAAGTCCTGTACAGAAGTGATAAGACTTCTACTGATCTTATACTTTTCAAATACCTAAGCTATTTGTAAAAATTCAGGGTGAACACTGAGTTTATAGACCATGAGTCTGCTATAATGGTACACCAGCATGCTTCTGAGCATCCTTTTGAGAGCATTACCTTAGATTTTGTTTTATAGACCTACTTGCTTCCAAAATGCACATTCTAACTAAATAGCATTTTTTACTTGGAAGTTAAAGGTTGAGGAATTTGTATCTGGTGAGGTAAAACTGCAACCTTCAAATGCAATCCCTGAGTCATGAGAAACTTGCTCTCTCTTGACCAAACTGAAGTCATCATAATTTTTATTTCTACAGAATGTTTGAGAAATTTCACTATGAAACTGAATTTGAACTGGGATTCTAATTAGAATAAGATGTACTCCATTGTTGTATAAAATTTCAAAATATATTTTAGTCATGTATAACTAAAAAAAATAAAAAATAAAATAAAATAAGAAATTTTTATTTTATTTTAAAATATTTAAATTTTTATTTTATTTTAAATTTTATTTTAAAAATAAAATAAAAAAAGAAATTGAATCTGTTGTTCTCATTGGAAGTCACTGCTGCAGTGTTTCTTAGTTCTGACCTTTGCTTAATGTGACTTTGTGCTCTTTATTTTTTTTTTTAATAATTTTTGGTTGTTGATAGACATTTATTTTATTTACTTATTTATATGTGATACTGAGAATCGAACCCAGTGCCTCACATGTGCTAGGCAAGTGCTCTACCACTGAGCCACAACCCCAGCCCCGCCAGCAGTACTTTTTTATTTTTTAAATTTTTTAATATTTTAATATTTTTAGTTGTAGATGGACACAATACCTTTATTTATTTATATCTGGTGCTGAGAACTAAACCTAGTGCCTCACACGTGTAAGGCAAGCGCTCTACCGCTGAGCTACAACTCCAGCTCCTATACTTTTTACTTTTGAACTGCCTGATATCCCATAGGTGTTATAAAATCTCCTTTATCAAGTTTTTTTTTTTCAAGTTACTGGTACAGAACTGAATGATGGGAGGCCAGAGGATAGAGCATGCTACTGGGAGGAACTTAAAGAACAACAGAGTCAGAAAATCATGCTTAGACAAAGCAAATAAAGAAAGGTCAATGTTAAATGCCAGAAACACCAGATGTATATACTAAGATACTAAGTGTATATACTAAGTATGTATATATATGTATTATTTATGTATTTTATAAATAATACATATATATATATATAATACACATATATATATAAATAAGTGTGTATATATATATATATATATATATATATATATATATATATATATATACTTTTAGTCTGTTAATGGCAAAAGAGTTGGGAAGAAATGTATTATAACTGTCAAAATTAGGAAGAAATCTGGTCTATCTATGACTGCTTTTAAATATATATATATATATATATATATATATATATATATATATATATATATTTTTTTTTTTTTTTTTTTTTTTTTTTTTTTTTGCAGTACTGGGGATTGAACCCAGAGACTCACAAATGCTGGACAAGCACTCTCCCACTGGGGTACATCCCCAGATTATTTTTATCTGCTAGTCAACAGTGAACTGATAAAAAGGTAAAAGCTGACAGCAGGCACTAAACACCAAGTTTAATACATAGTAAGTAGTCAATAAATCATCTTTCCTCTTCATTTCTACCTCCCTGATCACGGGTGACTTCTTTAGGTCCAATCACTCAGCACAGAGTAACTTAAAGAACGATTTACCCCTAATAAGTTATGTGATTTACCCCTATACAGAGGGAGAAATTTCATGTGCACATACCTGATTGCCATAAGCATACAAAAAGTGGCTTCGTGGATGAAATACCATTCCAACAGGAGAAGAAAACGAGGGAGGAAATAGGAAAGGTGGAAACTTTGGTTTGGAATTTGGGTTGTTCTTGGATATGACATTCACAGAGGCAATGGTAGTTTTCTTGAGCTAAATAAATAAAATATCAGGAATTTGTAAGAATTTGATCATTATTACTAGTCCACATTACAAACTTTAGACCTGTTTCCTAGATTTTGAGTAAGATAGGGACAGCATAGAACTGGAAGGATTAGCAATCATTGATATTTCTTTACTCCACTGCTCTCCATTTTACAGATGTTGAAATTAAGTTTAGGAGGCAAAAATAATTTGTCTAAAATTTTATAATCAAGGGCACAGAGAGTTTATAGAATTTTTCCTAAACCTGGCAGACAGAATCAAGTGACTGTGCTTATAACTCTCATGCCAAAAGTGTGGATACCTGAGTCATATCCTAATTTTCTCATATCATGATCTTGAAGGGAAACAGACTATGACATCCCAAAATACATCACTTTGGAATAATTTTAAGCTGAAGAGACTTTTGGAATTCAACCGATGCAGAAGGAAAATCTTTCTCAGAGCTTCCTTTTCTGACTAAAAGCAACTTCTGGGAAATGACTGTCATAAACTTTTCTTCAGAGCAGATCTACTCCCAGAAAAGAAACTGAAAATAAAACCTACCCTTGTGGGAGATATCTAGATGGACAAACGTTATCTAACCTTCTTATCTCCTGTTATTCTCCTGAAAACCAGTCATCTGTTTTCCCAAAACAAATGCATCAATTGAATCTCAATATTGTTCAGTTTAAAATTATCTTGACACCAAAGTGGCATATTTTGGGGTATATTTTTCCACTCACCTTTACCTATTAAAATATCATCCCCCAATTTTAGCCACCCTTGAAATTACTCATCACTGAGTTTCTCTCATATAAATGAACACTGCATGTGTAAACTAACAGGTTTTTTCCCCCTCCTATTAATATCACAAGGATTAAGGACCTTTGGAATAGAAAACATAGACATGTGGCAACAGGTCCCATTGTCTGCACATCTTAACTAACCACTTTATGGAACCTTAAATTTATAAGGAAAAAACTATCAGCTTATATTCTCCTGGAGAACTAATAGAGATTCATCACTCTGCCATTAGCATCATGGTTTCCACCGTCATCAAATGGAACAATCAGAGGTGATGAATCTCTAAAGTGTCAAACTGTATTCTTCATTGTAAATAATTTTGCTGTAGCCAATTTTATCATGATCTATGGCTAAAGATAACAAGAATTTGGAGATAGCTTTTGATAAGGTAAATTTGCATTGTGGGAGTGTCACGAGCAATCACCTGGGCTATAAAACCTACCTTGTCGTATAAGAGGTAAACTCCAGCATCGTGCTCTTGGTCCATGAGAAATGTTACCACATTTGAGCACATATAAGTTGCTATTTTATCTTGGTCAGGTAAGCAAGGAAACCATTCAACAAATGGTTCCTTACCAAAAAAACAAGAGCTCGACTATAAAAAGAGAAGGGAAAAGTTAATGCTGTTTTAGAAATGTAAGTCATCATAGTAAAACAAACTAATGAACCATTGTGTTGCCCTAACTAATTACAAATCAAATGTTTAAATCTTCAAAGTCTTTGCTTCTTTTCTAAGGGAGATGAATCCAGGAAATATTGCAAAGCATCTCTTTCTGGTACAAATTATTTGTCAAGAATCATTGTGTAGACCTAGATTTAACATAGTTAGGTAACTGCTATTAAAGCTAATCAGACCCACCACTGGGAGTATAGAGTGATTGATTGCTAAGCATTTCACCACATAAATTCCATTTTTTGGACTAATAACTACCCATGAAATCATGCATAACAAAAATTCTTACCTTTTAAAATATTTAATATCATACCTCACTTAGAGTCCTGTTTCTGTCAAAGGTGATAGTAATATAATCAACTATAAAATATAAAAGTACAGGAATTATGAATAGCATATATATTTCTAGAACTAGAAGGGTTAGTGTTAATAAAATAGTCTTCAAAAAATAATAGATGTTGGGCTGGGGTTGTGGCTCAGCAGTAGAGTGCTTGCCTAGCAAGTGCGAGGCCCTGGGTTTGATCTTCAGCAACACATAAAAATAAATTAATAAAAAAGGTATTGTGTCCAACTACAATTAAAAAATAAATATCAAGGATGTGTTATCAACTCATACTCAAATACAATTTTTTTGCAGGTGTGTCTATTGTCTCAAATTTAAATTAGTTTTTCCCTTTATTTTAGGCCATTAGTTTGTATAAATCAAACTTATCTTTACATTTTATTTTATTTTGATGTATGCCATTTTATTTAATCTCTATATATCATCTATATTGAAAAAAACCTGTTAATATATAGTTAACTAAAATTTACCTTCAAAATGTTCTTTGTTGGCGAAACATCTTTCATTATACCATAATTTTCCTTTGATATAATCAACCTATAAAAATAGATAAATGAAAATATCACTTAAGTAACATATAGACTTAAGCTATAAAACAGAAAAAAAACTTACCAAAAAATTCCAAGGTTTGATAGTTCAGGGATGGGAGGCAAATAGAGAGGAAAACTACATGCAAATGAAATAAAAGGTTGTAGAATGAAAATAAGAAGCTAGAATGCAGATTTTGAACAATACACGCAAAAAAAGGAATACAAAGAGGAGAAATTGCATGACTTAGTTTGCATTATTGAAGATGCTATTGTCTATGACCCATCTTTCTGAAGCTAGCATCTGCCCTTAGTCTATCATAAAGGGTTTATCTTTCATTCCGCATTAGCTGCAGCTGTTAGGTTTAAGGAGCCTTCACGGATGCCTGAGTGCAGCAAGTAGCAGCAAGAAAAGGGTATTGAAAATTGGTCATGAGAGAAGCTTCAAAGGAAGTGAGATGGTATGCACTGGGTATTCCTTATATGCAATTTGAGATGATTCTGTTACGAGAAGATTCTGACTTTCAAATTATTGTTGAGTCACAGGGAGACTTTCTTACACTTTTATAGACACAGTAATAACATCTATATCATATGTGCATAAAAACCTTTTAAATATTCTAAAATTGTGGTGATGGTTAGACAACTCTGTAAAAATACAAAACAACATGGAATTATACAATTTAAAAAGATAAAGTTTATGGTATGTGAAATATAGCTCAATAAAAAATGGTAAGAAACAAACAGAAGGTCTTATAAGATGAAACAGACAACAATGTATTTGGTGTTCTACTGCCATTCAAGTTCAGGTATTATAATCAAATAAAACTTTTTGAGTTCTCAGATAAATCTTCAGATTTGCAGGATACAGTAATTATCATTATAATATCTGGGAAGTTAATATAAAATCTTTATTGGGCCTTGAAATATTTCTCTTCTCCTGGGCATAGTGGTACATGCCTGTAATCCCAGTGGCTAAGGAGGCTAAGACAGGAGGATATCAAGTTCAAAGCCAGACTCAGCAATAGTGAGGCATTAAGCAACTCAGTGAGACCCTGTCTCTAAATAAAATACAAAATAGGGCTGGGGATGTGGCTCAGTGGGCAAGTGCCCTTGAGTTCAATCCCCGGTATCCCACCTGCCCCCCGCCCCCCACCCAAAGTTGTATTCCTCTTCTGCCTCTTTAGATTCTTCTGGGATTAAAAAAAAAAAAAAACAACCAACAACTTGAAATCAAACAGCCCTGTGATTAACCTTAGGGATAATTTAATCCCAGGATGTGCTCATGGCCCAGGTCTGACCTAAAGTCACAGGATTGGTTAGGTATGAACATATAATCTGAGTCATGTGAATCGTGAAAATCAGCCTTAAGATGCTTGGGTGTCTTTATTCCTGTTGGGATTGCTAATTTGGTATCTGCAAACATGGTGGCTAGCATAAAGGAAAGCAGGACCAAAAGTTGAAATGACAGAGTCCTCCAGATATCTGGTAGGGAGTGAACCCAGTCATGTTTGGAAGCCAGCTTTATCCCTTGAATTCCATATTTACATGAGTCGATAACTTTCTCTCCTTTGCTAAAATTAGGTTTAATTTGGCTTCTGTCATTTGTCTTCAGAAAGTTCCTGGCTATCTGCACTGGAAAAGAATCCAACTACCTTTTTTAAAAAAGTAAATTTTATTATTTATTCTTGAGCTTTATAAAATGATGTTATGGGATATATAGATAGTAAAATGGTTACTAGAGTGGGCTATCTTTTTTAAAAAACAGCTACACTATATTATGTACTATGCTAAGATTTTTATTTAACTACCTTACTTCTAAGAGATAGATATTTTTTGCCCATTTTAAAACAAAGAAATTGAGATCCAGAGAGTTATACAACTCGTTCAAAGTTATATGCTACATGGTAATAAATTAGCCAAAATTTGAATTCAGTCTGTCATTTATTCACTCATGGATTCATCAAATATTTATTGAAACTGCCCATGTACAAGGCAATGTGGTAACTGATTAGTAACAAGATAGCCCTTGGCCTGGAACCTAAAATCTTGGAACTAACCAGGTGTCTGCACAGACAACACAGGGAGTGGAACGATAGGAATCAGTGCTGAGAGCTTTGAGAGTGCACGGGAGGGGTCCTGGAGAGTGAGAAGAAATTTTCTAAAACAGAAAGAGTGAGAGGGAGTGCATGCTAAGAAGACAAAATATGTCCTGCAAGAGACCTGATTTGTGAGAAGTGTGGGCACATTTAGGGAAGGCAAGTATCTGGGCATGGCTGGAGAGATGGCTCAAGGAGGTGAGCAGGCACAAAGGATCTTGTAGTCTCACAGGACTTTGAATTCCATCCCTAAAGAAGTGACCCAAAGTCCATACTATTTCTATTTAAACACATTTTTGTGGGTAAGTAACAGATTTTGCCTCATGCCAATTTCCCAGTTTAGAGCTTTACACGGGGTGTGGATGTGCTGTGTCAATTATTCTTTCAAGTCATTCAAGCTGCTGCTAAAGTTTCACCTCTATGGAGAGGGATGCTCTAACCCTCCTCTTTTAAACAGAATATTGTTTTCCCTTGAATCTCCTTTTCTCTCATTCTGCTTTAGTTCCAGCACTTACAACTATCTAAAAATCTCATTATATATTTGTTTGTGTACTGGTTTATGATCTAGTTCCCTCAATAGAATGCTAAGCTATGTAAGAATAGGGACTTTACCTTAGGCACTGTGAAATACCACATGTCCGAACAAGCATAGATTATAGTCAGTGATCAAAAAAAAAAAAATTGTTGAATGGAGAAATCACCAAATATGAACTACTCAACTACTGCCCCCAAAGCCACATATATACCATGCCTGACTTCTTTCCTCCTCCAGTCAATCTTTACACAAAAGGTCTTATCCAAAGGTAAATCCCTATACCTTTAAGAATAATTTCACTTTTTCCCTTTCTTTCCTCCCTAGCCCCAATACCTCCCTGTTTTCAGAACACTTGGATTTCTCTCCTTTTATCACTACCACACCTGAGATTTGTTGAGATATTTTGTTTCAATAGGATTTGTTATAAATCCTTGTAAATGGTAAAAACCTCTATAAATGGAAATTTAAAAATTTTAAAAATATTTCATAAGCATTTCCCCTTTACTCTGCCAGTCCAAGTTCTAGAAGTGCATTGTACCAATACCCTTGGCCACATAAAATTAATAGGAACAAAACTATTAACAGCAACATTGTATCAGCAAAGAAGTGGAAAATTACACAAGCATTCATCAACTGTGGACAGGTTAAATAAACCCTGGTAAGTTGGCATACTTGTAGCTATAAAAAAGAAACAAGGGGAAAAAAAAGAAAGAGAAGAGGTCATTCTTCATGTACCAGTATGGACTTTTTCCTGTGCTATATTAATAATGAAGAATGTAAGTCATGTCTGTAGTATACTTGTATGTAGTGTAAGAAACCTGAGAAAAATATATAGCCCAAATTATTTGAATTTACATTAAAAACACTAAAAACATATGGAATGTTTACTTGTAAGGGACAGGGAAAACGGGCTGAGTATACCCAGGTAGGCAGGAGTGAGACTTCTCAGTTTATGTCTTTATATAACTTTTTTGTTTTTTAATTACACGAATGTATCATCTATTAAAAAATAATTTTTAGATGTCAGAAATTCTCATTTCCCTTGCAACATGACATTTCTTTCTATAGACTGAATGTTTTTGTTCCTCCCTAATTCATATGTTGAAATTAATCTCCAGTATGATGGCATTTTCAGTGAAGACTTTGAGAGGTGATCAGGTGGCTGAGACTTAGGTGTCTTTATCTGATCCGAGGATGGTTAGATACATGTGATTAGCACCCTTACAGAAGAGAACCCAGAGAGATATGTCTTGCAACTCTGCCATGTGAGGTTACAGCAAGAAGACAGCTGTCTACAGACCAGGAAATGACCCTCACCAGACAGTGAAATGGCCAATATCTTGAAATCAGACTTGCCAGCCTCCAGAACTATGATAATCTCTGTTCTTTATAAGCCACCCTTTCTGGTATTTATGTTATAGCTGCCCAAATTGACTAAGACATCTCTGTTTCAAGAATCCTTGTCTCATATATTACATTTTTACTTACATAGACAGAAAACATATCTGTACTAAAACAGCATAGTATTTCTACATAACTAACATGCATATCCTCCTGTCTACTTTAAATCATCTCTAGATTACTTAATGCAATCTGAATAAGTAAATAGTTATTACACTACTTAGGATTAGGTAATAATGACAAGAAAATGAGTCTACTTGTTCAGTACAGATGCAATTCTCACCCCTAATATTTTTAATTTATATTTGACTGAATATGTAGAGGTGAACATGCAGATAAATTGAAGAATATTGTTATTAGTTCTTCTTTAAAGGTCTTGTAGAACTTAGCTGTGTATCCATCTGGTCCTGGGCTTTTCTTGGTGGGTAGGCTTCTGATGGCATTTTCTATTTCATCACTTGAAATTGATTTGTTTAAATTGTGTATATCATCCTGATTCAATTTGGGAAAATCATGACTCTAGAAATTTTCAATGCCTTCGATATTTTCTATTGCTTTGGAGTACAAGTTTTCAAAATAATTTCTAATTATCGTCTGTACTTATGTAGGTGTCTATGGTGATGTTTCCTTTTTCACTGTGTATGTTAGTAATTTCAGTTTTCTCTCTCCTTCTCTTCATTATCATGGCTAAGGGTTTGTCAATTTTATTTATTTTTTCAAAGAACCAAGTTTTTGTTTTGTCAATTTTTTCAATTGTTTCTTTTGTTTCAATTTCATTGATTTCAGCTCTGATTTTAATTATTTCCTGTCTTCTACTGCTCTTGGTGTTGATTTGTTTTTCTGTTTCTAGGGCTTTGAGATGTAATGTTAAGTCATTTATTTGTTGACTTTTTCTTCTTTTAAGGAATGAACTCCACGCAATGAACTTTCCTCATAGTACTGCCTCCATAGTGTCCCAGAGATTTCGATAAATTGTATCTGTGTTCTCATTCACCTCTAAGAATTTTTTAATCTCCTCCTTGATGTCTTTTGTAACCCATTGTTCATTCAGTAGCATATTATTTAGTCTCTAGGTGTTGGAAGAGCTTTTTATTTATCATTGATTTCTAATTTCATTCCATTATGATCTAATAGAATGCAGGGTAGTATCTCTAATTTTTTAAAATATTTTCCAAGAGTTGCTTTGTGGCATAACATATGGTCTATTTTAGAGAAGGATCCATGTGCTGCTGAGAAGAAAGTGTATTCACTCATTGAAGGATGAAATATTCTATATTTGTCAGTTAAATCTAAGTTATTGATTGCATTAGTGAATTCTGTAGTTTTGTTTTTCCAGCTTTTGTTTGGAAGAGATATCCAGTGGTGAAAGAGGTGTGTTAAAGTCACCTAGAATTATTGTGTGGTGGTCTATTTGACTCTTGAACTTGAGAAGAGTTTGTTTGATGAATGTACACGCTCTATTGTTTGGGCCATGTAAATTTATTATTGTTATTTCTTGTTGATGAATGGTTCCTTTAAGCAGTATGAAATATCCTTCTTTATCCCTTTTGATTAACTTTGGCTTGAAGTCTACTTTATTTGCTATGAGCATAGAAACCCCTGCTGCTTCTGCAGTCCATGTGGGTGGTTGCTGCGCCCCTCCCCTGACTCAGGCAAAGGCAAGGCCCTACTGAGGTGGATGGCGCAAGGCGTCCATCCTCTGGAGGAGTGCAGTATGTTTCTGGGAATGGGCTGGTTTGTTTTTGTATTCCTGTTAATAAGTATAGTGGTGACTTCTCATATAACCATTAAGTATGAAGGAAAAAACAAGACTTTCCCAATTAATGCAACTACTTCTAAAGAATAAACCTGTTTGCTCTAAATGCAATGATTCAGCTATGGAACGTAAATTGTTAATGTTTAATGAGAAACCCCCTGTAGGAAAAACAGTCAAGGAAGTTTTTGAGAAAGTAAATTAAAATCTAGAGAAGAAAAATTAATATTAAGAAGACAGATTAGTGCTTGGTATTGGGCAACTTGTTCTTGTTCCTGTGCACAATGGTTTGGTGCTCTTATTCTTGTTTGATTAAAATTAGTAGCCTCTCTTTTCAAGTTAACTACTTGCCATAACTGCGGTGCCGGTTCTAGTCAGTAAGTCAAGAAAGAATAGTCAAGGTACAGGCCAATAGTCTGGGACATTTCTAACTATTATTAAAAGCTAACTAAGCAGAAACAGTTCAAAGCAAAATGTAAACTGAAAGTAAAAATGCTTGCTTATGCATAAGCCAAGATACATTCTTCATATCTAATTGTAGCTACGTAATATTTTGTTTCTTTGAATAATGATTTCTGTTTGGTATGAATAATGATTTCTGTTTGGTAATCACAAAATACTGTGAGCCTGCCAAAAATGAAAAGTATATATGATTAACTTCACAAGATTGGGATTCAACACCTTCACTCTTGTGTCTGTGTTGTTTCTCCGCCACCTTTCGTCGACTCCTCACCATCCGTTAGTCTCCTGAGACCCCCTGCCCGAGCTGGATTCCGACAGGTGGTATGGTTTTTCTCAACCTTTTACCTTCAGTTTGTGGATGTCTTTTCCTATGAGATGAGTCTCTTGGAGACAGCATATTGTTGGGTCTTTTTTAAAAAATCCAATCTGCCAGTCTATGTCTTTTGATTGGTAGTTTAGGCCATTAATATTCAAGGTTATTATTGAGACATGACTTGTATTCCCAGACATTTTTAGTATTTAACCTGACTTGGTTTCTCCTTTGATTAGCTTTTCCTTTAGTGTAATACCTCTCTTTGCTGATTTTCATTGTTGTTTTTCAATTCCTCTTCATGGAATGTTTTGCCGAGGATGTTCTATAGTGCAGGCTTTCAAGTTGTAAATTCTTTTAACTTTTGTTTATCATGGAAAGTTTTTATTTCATCATCATATATAAAGCTTAAGTTTGCTGGATAGATTCTTGGTTGGCATCCATTTTCTTACAGAGCATGATATATGTTGTTCCAGGATCTTCTAGGTTTCAGTGTCTGGGTTAAAAAAAAAAAACTGCACATAATCTAATTGGTTTCCCCCTATATGTAATCTGATTTTTTTCTCTTGTGGCTTTTAATATTCTCTCCTTATTCTGTATGTTAGGCATTTTCATGATAATGTGCCTTGGTGTGGATCTGTTGTGTTTTTGTACATTTGGCGCCTTGTAAGTCTCTTGTATTTCGTTTTCCAATTCATTCTTCATGTTTGGAAATTTTTCTGATATTATTTCATTGAACAGAATCCTCATTCCTTTGGTTGGCAACTCTATGCCTTCCTCTATCCCAACAACTCTTAAAATTTGGTCTTTTTATGCTATCCCATATTTCTTGAATGTTCTGCTCATGGTTTCTTACCATTTTAACTGTGTGGTCTACATTCTTTTCAAGATTATATATTTTGTCTTCATTGTCTGAGGTCCTGTCTTCCAAGTGGTCTAATCTGTTGGTGATGCTTTCAGTTGATTTTTAATTTTTAATTTAGTTTATTGTTTCTTTCATTTCAAGGATTTCTGTTTTTAGTTTTTTTAGAACCTCTATCTCTCTATTGAAGTAATCTTTTGCTTCCTGTATTTGTTTATGTAGCTCTTTTTCAAAATGATATTTTGCTGCCTGTATTTACTCTCTTATATCATCCTTTAATTAATAGAACATTTTAATTATGTACATCCTAAACTCCTTCTCTGTAATTTCCTCTGCTGTGCTGGCCATGGATTCTAGTAATGTAGTATCTTGATTTGTTTGGGGCACTTTCTTCCCTTGTCTTTTCATATTGCTTGTGTCTTCCCTTATCACTGTGGATCTGAGGTGTTACAGTTTTTACCCAATAGGCTTATAGGGCCCTGTAGGGTTCCAATACCTCTCCTTTGAGGTAAAGGACAATGTTAACAGATCCCAGTATAAACAATATACAGCCTAAAAACAAATGTTTGCTATTAAAACTTTTACAGTTTGACCACAATGTACAGAAATAGTGAATTCAATTATTATCTACAATATATTCAGTTGGTTTGTAAAAAGGTTAACAGTTTCTGATGGTGGACAAAGAACTGGAAGTGAGGAGTAGGACAATATGGTGACGAGGTAGGAGTTGAGGATATAGAGTTGTTATATCTTAGGAACTGTGAAAGAGAAATCTAAAGAGGAAGTAGCAGGAGAAGAGAAAGGAAGTGATTTTTAGTAGAGAAGTAAGTAGGAAGACAGTAGAGTATATAAAACAAATATATATATATATATATATATATATATATATATATATATATATATATAAATTAAAAAAGGTTAAAACAGTAGAAGTTGGTGACGATAAAAAAGGAAAACAAACAAAAGAATATAAAACACAACTGTAATATACTATTCAGGTGTTGCAGTCCTTAAAATCCTAATTCATCAAAGTATTTGGTTGTTGGGGACGTGAGGGTGGGAGAATAGGGAGGGAGAAGAAAAAAAAATCTTGAAGGAAGAAACAGGGATTGTTTCTGTTGGAGATTAGTATCTTTCCTGCGTCCCTTCTCATCCAATAGTTGGATCATCTGTTGTTAGCTGACATCTCCAATGTCAGGATGGTGAAGGTAACCAGGGTGTCACTGTGCCAGGGTAATGGCTGCTGGGAGAGGGGGTAGTTAGAAACTGGGTACCTGGCCAGGTGGAGTTCCATACTGGGAGCTGCTCCCACTGAAGATGGTGATGAAGGTGACCCAAGATGGAGGCGCCTGCTTTCAGTGGTGGGGTGTAGAGTCTGGTGTGGGGATTCGAGCCATGGTGGTGGAGGATGAGTTCAGAGCAGAGCTCTGTGGCATGCAGTTGCTGACTTCAGAGCCTGGGTGAGGATACTGAGTGCAGGCAGACCAGTGCGTGTACAGGACTATCTCCCTGCTGCAGAGTCCCAAGATGGCAGCCACTGGAGGAGCCCCTCGTTGGTAGGTAGGGGTCCACACAGGAGTGGTGGCTGGAGTTCCTGTGTGTAGAAAGCTGCAGGGTGTCCTGCATGGGATCGGTGTTCTTGATTGCTACTCGAGTGGGTGGCCAAAAGTTCTGCGTGGGTACTGATGCTGTTGGTCCCTCTTGGGTACCTGGCAGTCCTGCATGGGCAAGTAGTTGGGAGACCTACTCCGAAGCTGAGGCCCGGAGCACTGGACAGGCAAGGTGACGGTGATTCCTGTGCAGGAGCAGGAATATCACTCTCAGAGAAGCCGTATCCTCACTTCTTGAGTCCAAAGTCATGGAGTGACACAGAATGCTGCCTCCCTCTGGCCCGCCATCTTGGACCCCCTCCTTCCCTCTGTTCTTTCAAATGTAAATCAGTTTTGCCTAACTGGCTTTCTCAGTTATCTCTTTGACTTTTTATTCCATTAGTATGGCATCAGTCAGTTCTAATTGTTTCCTGGGAAATAAATGCTCCTTTCTCCTAGCAGTACGAGCGAGGGTGTAAGGTGCACATGTCCATGTGTGTACATAGGACAGAATGGGAATGGCATATGATAAAGGCTAGGAATACTCATAATTCTGATTGTGATTTTCAGATTGACACATACATATGTGTTGACTGGATTGACTTAGCTGAATTACAAAACTCTGTAACAGAGAAAGGAAATGACGGTTGGAACAAAATCCCCCAACAGAGCAGAAGCAGAAAGGTGGCTAGATTATATGTCATTTTTGTGCAAAGTTTAAAAAGCAATCCTTTCTCTACTTGAGCCCAGATGACACCACAGTAGGTGGCCTGTGGAATATAGTGTTATTCAAATTCTGGCCTGACTCTCTTTGTGGAGAATTTATAGAACATGACCTGAATAACAATAGAAAAGCTATACAAAGCATGGGAGAAGGGACTAGGCTGGCCTCTAAAACAAGGAGGGGCACCACTTCTTCCTTGAAATAGAATTGTCTAGTGGTTGTTGAAAGTTTTTTTTTTTTTTTTTTTTTTTTTAAGTTCAAACTAAATAACATTATGGTAATAGGAAGAATCTATATGGGGAATTGTTGTTTTGCATTTCATCTATTTGGTCACCAAGTAAACCAACCCATAGAAATGTTAAGCTTCTTACCCTTTCAAAACCACAAAAGTCTGCTCTCGAAAACTAGAAGAAAAGAGAAACGTTAACTTTTGCTTGCGCATCAGAGGCATGACAAAACAGTAATTTAAAGTATACCAAAGGAAATTCATGTTTTTTCTATTCCATCAGTTAGGATGGTTAAACACTAAACCAGCCTCTGACATAGTTTACATAATATCCTGGAGATTTTCCCTTTAGTCTTTGCTTTGTGTGACCATCTTATTAATTTACTTATACCTTAATGAAATTCCAGAAAGGATTTGAGATGAAGATTGTAAGGGCTCCCCAACCCCTCCAACTGGGAATTGAACCTAGGCCTTGAACATGCAAGTTATACCAGGTGTAAGAAATATTTGCTTCTCGGTCAGTTGCTTTTGTTTTCCTTCTCTTATCTTAATTTATATTACTTTTAAAACTATACTTAGTTTTACCAATTACCTTATAGCATTTTGGAAACTTATACAGTGCTTTAGTCAGCTTAGAGGAGGAAAAGTTTATTTTGGGGCTCACAGTTTCAGAGGTCTCAGTTCATAGACAGATGGCTCCATTCCTTGGGGCTTAAGATGAGTTAGAACATCATGGTGAAGCCAGATTTTAAAGTTAGGTAGTCAGTGTAGTTAGGTAAATCGGGTCTAATACCGAGTGAAATCTAAAATGGAGGCCATGCTGGCAATGATTCCGGAAAACACAGGACAACTCATGGAATGTTAATGAAGTCCCGAAAAGGCCCTAGGCCAAAGTCCACCTCAAAGAAATGTCAATGAACAGCCCCCAGCAAAAAGGTGCTGACTCAGAAGTCCTTCCTGACCAGATTACTTCTTTGGCCCACCTGTGTCCCACCCCTCGGGCCTTCCCACCTACATTCCATCACTGAAAGAACTATAAAAAGGGGAGACAACATCCCTTCCACGGATTCCACCTCTTGGGTCCCCTTCTTCCTCTGGGAGAAGTCTTTTCTGCTGTCCTTTAATAAACTTCTAATTTCTACTCTGACCTTGCCTCGGCGTGCTTCTTTGGTGTTATTCTTCAACATTGGGGAAGCAAGAACTCGTCACCGGTCAACAGCGGTAACAATGGCAGAAGAGTATGGCAGAAGAAAGCAGCTTCCATGATGATCAGGAAGCAGAGAGAGCCTAAGCTCAGCTCACCAAATATTACCCCAAAGGCATACCTCCAGGAATTCACCTCCTCCAGCCACATCCTACCATCCTTGGGTTACCATTTAATTAATCCCCATTGGGATTAACTCACTAATTGGGTTAAGGTTTTAATAACTGAACCATCTCACCTCTAAACCTTCTTGCATTGTCTCACACATGAACTTTGGGGAGCCGCTCACATACAAATCATAACATACAACTAAAATACATAGGTAGATAATGTCTTTTCTACATGTATTTACTTAAAATTTACTATAAATACATATATCAATAAAACTGGCACCATTTTCAAATTATATATTCAGTATTGTAAGGCTATATTATGCAACTTTTTTAAAAGGAAGAAGCATTTTAATTCTAGGATATACCACACATAACTCAAAAGCCAAATATTTCTTTTTATGTCTCAGAATTTAAGGTTAATGATTAGTTACAAAGTGATTTACATACCTTTAGGATTTTGCCTGAAGGATAGCGAAGATCTTTACTTACAAAAACACCCAAAGATGTGAGGATAACTAAAACATGATTTGTTAAAACCATATCAATCAAGGAAAGCCCTGAATGTTCTAAAAAAAGAAATCAAACCCTGGGTTAAAAGGTAAGAAAAAAAGTGAGCTCTTTAGCAAAGCAAAGACATTTCATAAATACTGTTCAAGTTATTGTAAGTGAAAGGTTGTAGATAAAGGCAGCTAGAGGAATTACCTTCATGAAGTGAAGTATAGATGTTTTCTGTCAGGTCAAACCACATGGTAGAACCATAATTCCAAAATCCAGAAAAGGTTAGGCCTATGAAAACACCTACGATGAAAGAAAAGAAAATGAAAACTCAACAACTTCACAGAACTAGTCAATTCTATGGTGCTAGACTTCCAGGGCAGGAGCACGAATCTACCTCATCTTCCAATACAATTTCCTGTCCTACTTCAACTCTCCTTTTCTCAGTTTGAATCTCATTTTCCCACGCACTAGAAAGATGAATTAACTGCAAGTTACAGCCAGGATTTTAGCCAACCACCTCATTGACTCCTAGAAGAGTTCCTCTAGGAACGTTCTGTCCTTAAGCCCTCTTAATGCATTGGTATAGCCTAAAAATATTTTCCAAGCTGTATTTAAGTATTCTGTTCATACTGAAGAGGATCATAATACTCTACTCCAAAATATGCCGTTTTGATTTAACACCAAGACAGGTTTGCATAAACAGACATTACTTAAATAACCCTTATCCTCCATGAGTTTTCTCAGATATTTCCTAGCTATTTCTTCACAGCTTATTGTCCCTTGAAACCCAAACCCCATTTTCTTTGTTAAAATGGCATATACGATCCAAGTTTAAGCACAATTGACAATTGAACATAGGAGCAGTTTGGTCTTAGAGGAGTAGTCAGCACCAAAAATATAGATTTGGGATTCATCAGCCTGCAGATGGCATTAGTATAGGAGACTGGATTGAGTCTACCAGAGAGAAAATGTGGTCACATAAGGAAGGAGAGTCAAAAACCTCAGGTTCATCAACATTGAGAGGTCACTCCAAAAAGGAGTCAGCCTAGAAAACTAAAGAGTTACCAATGAACTAAGATAAAAGCAGTTGATAAAAGGTGGTGTCAAGAAAGCCAAGAGGATAAAGTGTCTTGAGGAGAGTTGTCAACTGCGTTAATGTTCTGGGAGGAAAAGTAGAATAAGAAAAAAGAATTGGCTGTTGGAATAGGGCAATATGGAGATTGTGGGTGATCTTGAGAACTCTTCAGATAGAGGATGGAAACAAAAGTCTGATTTGCAGTAAAATAAAGATAAAATGTGAAGTGAAAAAAAGCAGTCCCATTTTGCTTTGAAGAACAGATAAATGGAGGGTGGGAGTAAAGTCAGAGGAATGAAGGTTTTGTTTAAGATGGGGGACAGTGGGGCTTGCTGGTATGCTAATGCATAAGATCAAGGAGGAGGGAGAGCATGATGAAGCAGGAGAGAAAGGAGAAGTCCAGTGTAGATGCAGGAGCAAATTTCTTCAGATGGTGGGAGTAGGACCCAGGACATGAGAAGTGAGGAGTGGTTTTTGATGGAAGTAGAGAGAACGAATACAACAGGTGGAAGGCAGAGCTTGCAAGTGTGAGTGAGGCAGGACTGCAGATGACAGGTGTAATAGTGAAGGAGCGCCTGTGAAAAGTCTCTACATTCTCTACGAAGTATTAGACAATGGCACAGCTGAGAGAGGGGAAGCAGATGACACTGAGTGTATGAGGAGTTGGAAGAGGTGTGATAAGGCCATCTTGCAGAGTGGGAAAATAAATATAACACAGAGGAGTGACAGTATGTCAGGGCAGTGCTACATGCCCTATTGAAATCTGTGATCAAGAGTTTAAAGTGAGACCAGTCTGTGGAATTCTTAAATGAGACTGGTGAGCAATTATTTTCTAGCAACCATGTGCTCCTGCTCTTCCAGGAGCACAGGTGGCCTTAAATAGAGTTGGGAGTACACAAGGAAGAAAGAGAAGGGTGAGAAGGTTACAGAATATTTTTAAGGATGGAATATGAAAATTATGGTGAGAGAAGAAAATAAGGATATTGGATACTTGAAAAGTATGGATCAAAGTCTCAACAAGACCAAAGGAATGTTGGAATATGAATTCTGGGAAAGATAGAATAGAAGGCAGTACACAGTGTGAGATTCTTGTAATGGAGATTTTTGAGACACTGACGATTATTAGAGATTATGAGGTCATGAATATAACCACAGAAGGAGATGAGCCCTTGGAACTGGATAACCCTTAACATGGGTTACTGAAAACAGTGACAAAAATCAAGGTGGAGAGGAAGGAAGAGATCAGAAGCTTAACTCATTAAGAGTGTGACTGACAGGGAAGTGCTGGAGGGGACCTGAAGGGATATGTCATACGAGTGACCTACGGGAGGAAGGTGGTTAATAAGTCCAAAATGGAGCACATAGGGCCACTGTTCTCACCATTAACCTCATGTGGAATTAAGGCTGGAAGGATGAACAGGGCCTTGCAAAGGAACTGCTAGCTAAGGCACTGGCAGCCTGCTTCTGTGGCAAATTTTGTTTCTGTTTCGGGACAGTGGTAGTCAGTTGGGGGAAGCGGGTTTCACCTAACAGGTTGCTGAAACCAATTCTTTCATGAAAGTCTGAGGTGGTCTGTGAATGTGACTCCAGGCAATTAAAACTGCCCCTTCCCTCCTCCATGACTCTCAGTTTTATGTCAGGATGGAGCTTGAGGAATTGAGAATGGCTGCTCTATTGTGGGTCATGGTAGGAAGGCAGGTATCAGTGTTTGAATAAAGAGAAGAAGGAGATCCTAGCCTGGTATCCATGAAACAAAGTAGGGAAAAAAGGCTGTTTACATCTGGGTTGTTAGAGCTTAATACAGGGACAACAGAGAGGAGATGGACACCTGACTTATAACTAACTTAGCAGAAGCAGGCATTCAAAACTAGAGAAAACCAACAGACTATAAACTTTTAGGAAGTCAAGGAAACCTGAGCCCAGGCTATGTCTATTCCTAACCCAATGCACATGGTTTTAATCTGTTGCTTTAGTATAAAGTGATGGTAGGGTAAGCTTTTATTCTTTTATTGTTTTCTAAAATTATGTTTGCTATTAATGGTACATTACTCTTTCATGTGAATTTTGGAATTGGTCTGTCAATTTTCATGCCAAAAAAAAAAATTTTAAAAAAATGGATAAATAAAGGAAAATGTACCCCCCTCCACCAAGTAATTTTTCTTCAAACTGTATTGAACTGGTTGATAAATTTGGAGACAATTAACATCTTTATAATACTCTGTGTTTCTATTGATAAACATAAAATCTTTTATTTATTTCAGTTTTTTAATGGGCTCTATTAGGTTTCATAATATCTGTACAACAGGCCTTGCAACTCTTTTTGTTTGTTTGTTTTTAATTCCTAGGTATCTTTTGGGATTTTTTGCCCTATGAATCATAATTTTAATCTTGGGACTGGGGATGTAGCTCAGTGGTAGAGCCTAGCCCATATGAGGTACAATCCTCAGAACTGAAAAAAAAAAAGGAAAAAAAAAAGATGAAATTATAGTTTTGAATTAGCCTTTGAGGTGGTTTTATATATTGTTATTATATCTCATAACCTTATAGCTCTCTCATATTTGCTCAGATTGTTTTTATATAAAAATTTTTAGCTTTTTTGTAGATATACATATTACCTATGAGTAATAAAAAATTCTTATTTTTTAATCTGTTTATTTCTTATTTGCCTTTTATATTAATTTGAACTGAGTACAATAGGTAATCAATGACTGAGGAAAAGCAATAGAAAAATACTGTTAATAGCTAAAATGTGTAATGGTGATCTGATATTATGCAATAATATTTAGTCTTCATACCCAGGGTTCCTATGTCTCTTGGAATTTCCTGTGTGATAGAAACATCTTTTGTTCTAATGAGGTGACTCTTGATGGGCTGGTCATCAGAAAACTGAACCATGACTTAAGCTTGAAACTTTGAGCCCCATAGCCATCCTCCAGAAAGGCAGGAGAAGCTGGAGACTGATCTTGCCAATGTGATAAAGCCTTCATAAAAATCTCTATGGCAAAGGCTTCAGAGAGCTTCCTGGTTGATGAATACATCCAGGTACAGGGAAGGCGGCATAAACAACTTCATGAGGACAGAACTTGTTGTGTTTGGGACCTTTTTGAATTTTGCCCTATATACCTCTTTATCTGGCTGTTTATCTGTATCCTTCATGATGTCCTTTACAATAAACTTGTTAAATGTATGAGATGTTCCTCTGAGTTCTGTGAGCTGTTCTAGCAAATTATTGATTGGGGGTGGGTCATGGAAACCCTCTGATAGGGTTGGTTAGAAGTACAGGTTACAACCTGGAACTTGTGAATGGAACTAAGACTCCAACCTCTAGGGGGTCTGTGCTAACTCATGCCAGAATTGAATTAAATCATAGGACACCCAATTAGTGTCAGCAAGGAACTGAAGAAAGGCTTGGTGTGGAGAATCTATACAATTGGTATTTGAAGTGTTGTAAATGAGAATAAAGAGAAAAAGGTTATTTTTTCCTTTGTACGTGCAGCAGTGAAAAAACATACACATAATAAATAAAATAATGTAATACCTTAGGAAAAATAATACCTACTTATATATGGAAGAAATATCAAATGGATTAAAAACAATGCATAATCTTTGGGAAGAAGTAATATACCAGTAGAGGGCAGAGGATAAATGAAATTAGGAGAGATACTTAAGCCACTACTGACATGGTAAAAAGTCACGAGAAACAATATCCTCAGTATATCACACTTGCAAGTAGATAGGTAGAGTGACAAAGAGTAAATTCATGGGTGTTTTTAATAATCATTTTCACTCCAGCCCAACTATATACATTTCGTTTGTACTGCCACTTAACCAACACCTTTAACAAATGCAAAACACTACTAATGACATTCAATAAATTTGTAAACTTACCATTATATGTTGTATTCAAAACGAAGCCAATTATAGCGACATCATTGGCACAAGGGCACTTTGTCACTTTGATGTCTATCACATGTGGATACAATGTTTTGACCTCATGTTTTACCATCGCTCTTCCAAGAGTCCACTGTAGAATAGGTTCTGTGGAAATTAAATTTAGGTGTTTAAACTGTGGCAGCATCCTTGAAAATGAAACATTACCACTTTCCTTTAAAAGTTTTAGACAAACTATAAAGGAACTATTCTATAGTTCAAAAATGGGTGCAGTAGGATCTCACCCTTCATTGATGGAAAGTAAGTCCATTTTTATTTTCCAGAGTAGAAGGAATGATGTCTAATTCCTTCGGTGTGAGCCTGGCAAGATCACATTGCAGAAGAGTATGTGGGATGGGAGATATTGCTTTGGCCATATTTGGATAAAAACATTATCGTAGGATCTATGCCTAGAAATGGAATTGCTCCAACATGGGATATACACATTTATAACTTAGAAAACAACTTCTGTCTCAAGAGCCCCCATTTTCCTTTCCTTTTCCTTCCCAATCCCATCAAATGGCAGTAGATAATTAAAAATGAGAATTCAGAGTAGCAGTGGAAAACAGGGGAAATTGTCATTAGTAGTTAAGAGACTTAGAGTGGCTTCTGGAAAATAGAAAAGTTAGGAGTAGACTAATAGGTAACCCAATCAGCGATGACAGTTCTTCAACCCAGCATGGTCTGAATGGCAAAACAAGTGGCAAAGAAGGTCTTTCACATGACCCACAAGGACTTCCAGGAGATAAAGTATTTAAATCCCTCACCTTTAATTTTTGCTAGGCTCTAGTTCATGGGCCTTTGAATATTTGTTTTTCTCCCAACCATTTTCCAATCTCTTTTTGGTATCACCCTCTCTGCAAAGCCTTCCATGAATCCCTAGAGTAAGTGAGACTCCCCTCATCCTCTCATGCTTCAGGACAGCCCTAAACTTCAGTGGACCTAGAAGAATGAAACTACCCTCTTCTTCACCAGACAGGGTTAGGCAACAATCCTTTTGAAAGAACTTAATAAGACAAGGTTTTCCAAATTTTAAAATTTATTCATGGAGATGTAACAGGTTGAGCTAAAGTCAAATCTTCATGCATAAAACTCAGGCTGGGAGACAAAAAGACAGTCAATATAGGTAATAAACAATTGGGTCAGATCTGGAAGACGGGGGGGGGGGGGGGGGGGGGGGGGGGGGGGGCTGATTCAAAAGGAAAGGAATCAAATGCTAAATATCTCCAAAGTCCTGCCCCCACCAACCTGTTCCCCTGCATCCAGGGAATCGTTCCTCCCTGCAGAGAGCTGTAGGAGTTGTTAATGAAGTACCTCTGGGCAGCCCCTTTCCTGCCCAATTGTGCAGTCATGGAGAAGCACCCTGGAAAGGCTTTTTGCCCACCTTTTGGTTGCTAGTCACTAGGCAAGATGAGAGGAGAAGGAGGGCTGAGAACAAAGGAACTAGAATGTATAAAAGCAGGAGTGAAAGGTCAGGCAACACAGCGACCAAAAGGAGGCAGATTTTAAAAGGCTGCTGAACAAGGCTTTCCTGAGATTTCCCTGTGTGTGTGTGTGGGGGGGGAACTCTCAGACTGACAGAGGGGATAAGAAGAGGGTCTGAGGAGAAACCACACGGGGCTCGACCGAACTGGAATTTTTATTTGGTTTAGGGCAGGAAGGGAGAACTTGGGACAGGAAAAGGGGTTTTTAGAGTCCCTTGTACCACTGGAGTTGGCTAAGATCCAGGATTGGCCAGGAGACCCTGCTGATTGACAGGCAGTTCTCTCAGGGCCTGATTGGTGGTTCTTTCACACGTGGGCTGCTTGGTACTTTGTTCCTAAGTCACCTCCATCAACCTGACAGGGAGGCACCCCTACTTCCTTGGACACCCATCTCTAGGCCCTCTTCTCTGCAGAGAAGCCTATCTCTGTTCTATCCTTTAAATAAAACTTGCTTTCTATGCTTGCCTCAGCATTTCTTGGGTGTTCAGTCTTCACATCTGGGGAAACAGAATTTGGCCCTCATGGAGTCTCAACACTGGTATCAAAACGACAGAAGGATTTTTTTTTTCCCTGAAGAAAATCTTTTGAAAACACTTGAAAAAGGAATCTGAAACCCAGATATATGAGTTTGCAGTTAGATCAACGTAAACCTGTCTGAGCCTAGCAATCTAGTGGAAAGTCAGAAACTGGAAGCATTTCACATAGGGGAACACAGAACAGCTCTCCACCCCCAACTGAGGCATAGGTCCTGGGAGAGACTGATCAGGAATTCAAAAGGCCAGGACAGAATGTAGTGGCACCCAGTCCTCCACAGAAAATCTTAACTAAGCTTCTCCAGAAATCTTCACCATAATTGATTTTAGGACTGTCAGCAATAGAGTCTCTACAAAAGAGTTCAATGTAGGTAAACTTCCTATTTTCCTGTTGCTCTATTTTACTTGGCCACTGGCCTGGAAGAATTCAGCACTCCAGGTGCTGTATGCCCCTTTTCTTGTTTTTTCACAAACATTTATCCAGTATAGTAGTTTGTAGAAGTATGTTTGCAAATGCAAAATGTGATTGAAAAAATACATTCTGTAACAAGGCCTCTGGCCTTGAGCTGGGACTTCACAGAGATGTCTACATTTCTAAGATAAAAGAAGTTACCAACTGGGTTCCATGGTAAAGTTGGCAGGGGGAGGAAAGAAAGGGAAGAAGAAGCTCTCCCCTTCTCAGGTGTTGTCCTTAAAGGGTTAACTTGCCCAGAACAGTGAAAAAAAAATTGCTTTTATGTGAACTTCTGCAGACTGTGAACTTCTGAGTCCCTCCCCTTATATGTTGGGTATAAAGTTATGAAACTTATCTGAACTCAGGATTCAGGGGATTAATTGATTACAGTGAAAGCTGTACCCTCTGACCCTGGCTGCAGCCAAATAAAACTGTTTCCTGCTGTCTTTGGTGCCCTGCCTCATCTATATCAAGGAGAGATAGAGTTTGGAGACTAAATCAGAGACCAGAAATTGTGGGGTCCACAGGCGATGTAAAGGGCTAAGAATTGGCTCCATATGGGTGAAACCTTGAAGGAGATTCGTGGGGTGCAGTCTTCCAACATGGAAGGCCTGGTGAGGTAAAATCTCCTGACCAATTGGCATACAGCAAAGATACTGGAGCAAACTTAGCCTATACCCCGCCTCTAGGAGTTCTGCCTCCAGGACTAACCCTCCCACCATCCTGAAGGTAGAGCTACCATCAAACTCCAGACAATCCCACCTATTGGCTGAGAAGGAAAGCTGAGAAACTTTTGAACTCCAATGGAAACAATTGTCCCATTTTTCCATTGAGATCTTTTTTTCTCTCTCTCTCTTTCACATCTTTACCATTTTTGAAACAAGTATTTTTCATGCACCAGTTTATTGAGGATCAGGATGTCTGAATAGTACATTATAGTTTTTTGTGTATTCTTTTATTTTACTTTATGATATTTTCTCCCTCACTTATCTGTTTCCCTAGATTTTCTTTCTCTCTTTTCTTCTACTAATAACCATCATATATTAATTCTTCTTTCACTCTTCCTTTAATTTTTTACTTCTGTCTTCTTTTCTCCTTCCTCATAAACATCATATCCTGTACCACTTCTGTTCTCTCTTTGTTCACCATTTGAAATTGTAACCGTTTTGCAAACTCACTGTTTATATTGTAGACAATAATTGAGCACATCATTTTTGTTTATTGTGACAAAACCGTAGACATCGTAATAGAAGCTTTATGGGTTAGGGCTGTATATTGTTTGCATTGTGTGCTGTTAATATTGGTCTCCCCCTTAAAGGAGAGACACTGTAAATATACACAGTAGAAACTGTACTGCAGTAGATCCACATTGCTAGATGGGAAGACACACAAACAACCCCCAAAAAATAAGGTAGGAAAGGGCCCCAAACAAACCAATAGAATCCATTGACAATACAGTAGAAGAAATTGAGAGAAGGAGTTTAGAATGCACATAGTTAAACTGATTTGTGACATAAAGGACAATATAAGGATGTAAAATCAGAGATAAATTTCAGGATGTGAAAGAAAGATCATTTCAATGAAGAGATCAAGATTCTAAAAAAAATCAAGCAGAAACCTTGAAATGAAGAAATCAATAACAAAATAAAAAATTCAATGGAAAGCATCACCAACAGACTAGACCACTTGGAAAACAGAACCTCAAGCAATGAATACAAAATATGTAATCTTCAAAATAAAGTTGACTACACAGAGAAGATGGTAAGAAACCATGAATAGAAATTCCAGGAATTATGGGATACCATGAAAAGACCAAATTTAAGATTTATCGGGATAGATGAAGGTGCAGAGATACAAACCAAAGGAATGCACAATCTTTTCAATGAAATAATATCATAAAATTTCCCAAACCTAAAGAATAAAATAAAAAATCAAACACAAGAGGCTTATAGGACCCCAAATGAACAAACCAGCATCAAGGTACATTATAATGAAAATGCCTACCATACAGAATAAGGTAGAATTTTAAAGGCCATCAGATTATGTATAGGGGGAAACCAATTTGGATCTCAGCTGATTTCCTCAACCCAGATCTTCAAAGCTAGGAGGTCCTGAAACAACATACACCAAGCTCTGAAAGAAAATGGATACCAACCAAGAATTTTATATCCAGCAAAATTAAGCTTCATATTTGAAGATGAAATAAAAACTTTTCATGACAAACAAAATTCAAAAGAATTCACAACCAGAAAGCCTACACTACAGAACATTTTCAACAAAATAGTCAATGAGGATGAAAAAAAAAAAAAAAAGTAGAAACAAGCAAAGGGAGGAACTGCACTAATGAATAGTCAACCAAAGGAGAAACTAAATCAAATTAAAACCCAGATATAAACCAAAATGACCAGGAATACAAATCATATCTCAGTAATAACCCTGAATGTTAATGACCTAAATGCATCAATCAAAAGATACAGACTGGCAGACTGGATTAAAAAACAAGACTCAAAAATATGCTGTCTCCAAGAGACTCACCTCATAGGGAGAGACATCCACAGACTAGAGATATAAAGATGGGAAAAAGCATATCACTCACACAGATCATAAACAAGCAGGGGTTTCCATCCTCATAGCAGATAAAGTGGACTTTAAGCCAAAGTTAATCAGAAGAGACAAAGAAGGATATTTCATATTGCTTAAGAGAATTATAATCAGCAGGACATAACAACTATAAATACTTATGCCCAAACAATGGAGTATCTACATACATCAAACAAAGCCTTCTTAATTTCAAGAATCAGATAGACTACAACAATAATACTGGGTGACTTTAATACACTGCTCTTACTACCATATAGATCCTCCCCCCAAAAAACTAAACAAAGAAACTATAGAACTAAATAATATAATCAAGAATTTAGATCAATGACACATATAGAATATTTCATCCATCAGTGAGCAAATACACTTTCTTCTCAGCAGCACATGATCCTTCTCTAAAGTAGACCAAATCTTATATCACAAAACAACTCCTAGAAAATACAAAAAATAGAGATAATACCTTACATTTTATCAGATCACAGTGGAATAAAGTTAGATATAAACAATAAAATAAAAATAGAAGCTATTCTAACACCTGGAGATTAAATAATATGCTATTGAATGACAAATAGCAGAAGAAATCAGGGATTAAATAAAAAAATACTTAGAGGTAAATGAGAACACTGATATAACACATCAAAATCTCTGGGACACCATGAAGGCAGTGCTTAGAGGAAAGTTCACTGCATTGAGCTCATTCATTAAAAGAATAGAAAGTCAATGAATAAATGACTTAATAAATAAATAAATAAATGACCCTTAGCCACAATAACAAAGAGAGAAAGAAAACTCAAATTACTAAAATTCATGATGAGAAAGGAAATATCACATCAGATATACTGAAATACAGAATATAATCAGAAACTATTTTGAAAATTTATACTCCAATAAAATAGAACATTTTGAAGACATTGGAAAATTTCTAGAGACATACGACCTACCCAAGCTGAATCAGAAGAACATACACAATTTAAATAGATCAATTTCAAGCAAGGAAATAGGAGACACCATCAAAAGCCTACCGATCAAGAAAAGCCCAGGACCAGCTGGATTCTCAGATGATTTCTGTAAGATCTTCAAAGGAGAATTAGCACCAATACTCCTCAAATTATTCCATGGAATAGAAAAGGAGGGAATCCTTCCAAACTCATCCTATGAGGCTAATCTGATACCAAAACCAGACAAAGACACCTCAAGGAAAGAAAACTTCAGGCCAATATCCCTGATGAACATAGATGCAAAAATTCTCGAAAAAATTCTGGCAAGTTTCATACAAAGTGGGGTTCATCCCAGAGATGCAAGGTTGGTTCAACATACAGGAATAAATAAATGTAATTCATCACATCAATAGACTTAAAGATAATAATAATATGATCATCTCAACAGCTGAAAGCATTTGATAAAATATAGCACCCTTCATGTTCAAAACACTAGAAAAACTAGTAGGAATATTCCTCAACATTGTAAAGCTACCTATGCTAAGCCCAAAGCCAACATAATTCTAAATGGAGAAAAATTGAAAGCATTCCCTCTAACAACTGGAACAAGACAGGGATGCCCTGTTTTACCACTTCTATTCAATATCATCCTTGAAACTCTAGCCAGAGCAATCAGACAGATGAAAGAAATTAAAGGGATACAAATTGGAAAAGAAGAACTCAAAACTATCACTATTTGCCCATGACATGATTCTATATTTAGAAGATCTAAAAAATTCCACCAGAAAGCTTCTAGAACTAATAAATGAATTCAGCAAAGTAGTAGGATATAAATCAATATCCATAAATCAAACATGCTCCTATACATCAATGATGAATCCACTGAAAGAGAAATTAGGAAAACTACCCCATTCATAATAGCCTCCAAAAAATAATAATTTAATGAACACTACAGAACTCTAAAGAAAGAATTTGAAGAAGATCTTAGAAGATGGAAAGATATCCCATGCTCTTGGACAGACAGAATTAATATTGTGAAAATAGCAATATTAATTAATTAAAGTGCTATATAGATTTAATGCAATTCCTATTAAAATCCCAATGACATTCTTCATAGAATTAGATAAAGCAATCATGAAATTCATTTGAAAAGCACAAGAGACCCAGAATAACAAAAGAAATACTCAGCAAGAAGAATGAAGCAGGTAGCATCACAATACCAAACCTTAAACTATACTACAGAGCCATAGCAATAAAAATGGCAAGGTATTGGTACCAAAATAGACATGTAGACCAATGGAACAGAATAGAAAATACAGAGACAAACCCACACAAATATAGTTATCTCATACTAGACAAAGGTGCCAAAAACATACACTGGAGAAAAGATAGCCTTTTCAACAAATGGAGCTAGATAAACTGGAAAACCATATGTAACAAAATGAAATTAGACCCCTATCTTTCCCTCTGCACAAAACTCAACTCAAAGTGGATCAAGGACCTAAGCATTAAAACAGAGACACTGTGCCTAATAGAATAAAAAGTAGGCCAACTCTTCATCATGTCAGACTCCTAAAGCATAAGAAGTAAAATCAAGAATCAATAAGTGGGATGATATAAAGCTAAAAAGCTTCTTCAAAGCAAAGGAAACAATCAAGAATGTGAAGAGAGAGCCTATATAGTGGGAAAAAAATCTTTACCACATAACACCTCAGATACAGCATTAATTTCCAGGATATATAAAGAACTCAAAAATCTTAACACACACACACACACACACACACACAAAAAAAAAAAATCCAAAAAAACCAAATAACCCAATCAATAAATGGGCAAAGGAACTGAACAAGCACTTCATATTAAACAATGTTCAACATCTCTAGCAATTAGAGTAATGCAAATGAAAACTCATCTCACTCTAGTCCGAATGGCAATTATCAAGAATATAAGCAACAATAAATGTTGGCAGGGATGTGGGGAAAAAGGTACACTCATACATTGCTGGTGGGACTGCAAATTGGTGTAACCACTATGGAAATAGTATGGAGATTCCTCAGAAAACTTGGAATGGAACCATTATTTGACTCAGCTATCCCCTTGGTCTATACCCAAAGGACTTAAAATCAACATACTACAGTGACTCAGTCATATCAATGTTTATAGCGGCTCAACTCAGAATAGCTAAACTATGGAACCAACCTAGGTGCCTTTCAACAGATGAATGGATAAAGAAACTGTGGTGTATATATACACAATGGAATATTACTCAGCCCTAAAGAAGAATGAAATTATGGTATTTGACAGTAAATGAATAAAGCTGGAGAATATCATGCTAAGCAAATAAGCCAATCCCCCAAAGCAAAAGGCTGAATGTTTTCTCTGATATTCAGATGCTAATTCACAATAGTGGGGAGGGGGCTAAGGAAAAATAGAAGTACTGTGGATTAGACAGAAGGAAGTGAAGTGAGGGGAGGGGGTATGAGGATAGGAAGGATAGTAGAATGAATCAGACATTACTACCCTATGTACATATATGATTACACAACCCATGTGATTCTACATCATGTATAACCAGAAGAATAAGAAGTTATACTCCATTGGGCTGGGGTTGTGGCTCAGTGTAGAGCACTTGCCTAGCATGTGTGAGGCCCTGGGTTTTTATCCTCAGCACCACATAAAAATAAGTAAATAAAATAAAGGTATTGTGTCCAACTACAACTAAGAAATAAATATTTAAAAAAGAAGTTATACTCCATTTATGTATTAGGTGTCAAAATGCATTCTACTGTCATGTATAACTAATTAGAAAAAAATAAAATAAATAAAAAATTTTAAGATTAAGTAAAAAAAATCTTGGAGGAAGAAATTTTCAGAAGAAAAGAATTTTACTTCTGAGAAGGAAAAAAAATGAGAAAAGAGTATATAAAAATTAAGCCTAGGCAACTTGAACAAGTACAGCTGTCTGAATTTCAAAAATAGTCAAAGGACTTTGAAGAACAGAGATATCTAATAATTAATTCTTTAGCTGTTTATATTCTATAGTGTAAATTTTAAATAAAATATACATTTTAAATAAAATCTGCTACAAACCCAAAGACAATATGTGGTATTTTTTCACTTTGTGCAAAGCAAGAAAAGAAGCTATGTATCCATCTAGGTTGACTTAGGGAGTAGCTCAGGTACATCAGGGAAGGAAAAGACACACAAAGTATAACTAAACTCATTCCCTAGTAAGGCACTCAGGAATTTAAAGAAATTTGGGGGTAAGGCAGCTGACATTTTGGAGTGTAGGAGGTTATGTGTTTGCCGGCCATTCACATCCAAATCTTAAGAAGACAGGGAGGTTTAAGCTCACATCTGGAACAACTAAGACTGTACTTAGTTGACAGTGCCTCCGTACTTGCATACAAACTCCTCAAAGTCGGATGCTGAATTTTAAGCATTATAAGAACCAGGGAGTGAGTAAAGGCTTTGACTGCTGCTGAGAAGCTAAAAAAGACACAGAAATGTGACTGGTATGAAGGCCACTGGTGATGGTGGTTTAGAGCTGGGAGTATAGAAGACAGAAAAAAGATGAGTGGTATGAGTTTGCATTGAATAAAAGCGTTAGACACAGAATTTCAACATTTCTTTTGAATTTAACAGTGAATGAGATTTCTAACCTAACCTTTACCTTCCTCCCCTGATCCTTCTTCCTAGTGTTTTCCCCATGTCTTCAACAGTTCAGTAAATGATATTAGCCTCTACCTGATTACTGGAGTAAGAAATGTAGGATTCATCCTCGATACATATTCCTTATTGCTGTCCACTAGGAAGCCATTCGGCTGTACTTCCAAAGTGTGCACTGAAGATTTCACTTTTCTCCACCTGCACTACACCTACAAGGATCCAAGCTCTCCATCTCCTAAGTGGATTGTTGTGACAGCTGCTAACCTTGCCTTTGTTCTGTTCTTGCCTTTCTTCCCAAAGAGCCAATTTTCTACGCAGCTAGCCAAAGGGACCTTCTCTAAAGCACAAGTCAGACTGTATAACTTTCTTGCTTAACACATTCTAATAGCTTTTCAGTATAATTAGAATAAAGTCCACACTTTTTACTATGATCCCTGCCAGTCTCTAAACTCATCATGCACTGACCACTCTTTCATTTTCTATGCTTCTGCAACACTGGTCTTTCAATTCCTTAAGCAAATCAATCTCATTTCTGCATCCATAGATCTATAATTTGTGAAGTTTTTGCTGCCATAGTACTTCTGTACATTCAAAACAAATACAAGTTAAATGTTAATACAGTGTATCTCAATATGGAAATAATTCATATTGCAGATTTTTAAAAAATTGATATTTTTTCATAGTAGTAATTTAATTTTTTTACTTATTCTAATTATACATGACAGTAGAAAAATTATTTTATTTTATAATTGTTCTAAGGATTGTTTTTTAAAAAAAATTGAAATAATTTTAGATTGGTATTTAATACCTAAAAGTAGCATGGAATATATTTCCTAAAATCACAGATGCTTTACTCTATCTGTAGAGAGCAACTATCAGAGTCCCCAAAGTCAGGATTGTAATTACTACTGAATTATTAATTGACTATTTTTTTTTAATTTTGGAAAGAAACTGTGGGAAAAAAATCAAGAAAGTAAAACATTTTGTCATTATTTTTTCACATATTTTAATTTCTGTATGAGTGTGTGTTGGGTGCTAGGGATCAAACCCATGGCTTTGAACATGCTAGACAAACACTACCACCGAGATATATACCTCCAGTCCTAGATAATTTCACTTGGTTACAGAAATAAAACAATACAGATAAGATTGAAGATATCTCTGTTCCTCTCCACAGTCCCACTCTCAAGTCATCCCCAAATGTATAAAAAATTACTATATATATTTCTGATCCATGTGTTTATATTTTATATGATAGATACATATGCATGAAGATTATCTAGCATGGCTTTGTTTTATGAATTTTTAAAAAATATTTTTTAGTTGTAGATGGACACAGTACCTTATTTTTATTGATTGATTTTTATATGATGCTGAGGATTGAACCCAGTCTCTCACATGAGCTAGGTGAGTACTCTACTACTGTGCCCCGGCCCCATCCCCTATTTTCTAAATTTTTGATAAATATTCTCCTGCTGTATTCTGCAACTTGATTTTCACTCAATGCTTGAGTTCAGTACTTGATGATATTTATGGGGTCTATATATCATTTTAACAGAATATTCCAACATGTATTGTCTTTCCCCTCATTTATGGAAATGTAGGTGGCTTCCAGTTTTTTTTTCTTGTTACAAATAATACTATGGTTAAGTAGGTTTGTAGACATTTATTGGGCACATATGCAACTCATATGTCTAAGGTCGTTTTCAAGTCCTTACCGTACATCAGAATAATGTTGGAAGATTTCCTAAAATCACAGATGCTTTACTCTATCTGTAGAGAGCATATTTTAATTTTTGTATGATAGAGTTTAGACATCTTATTTTTTAAAGACCCCCAGGTGATACTTTTCATAAAATGTGTTTAGTTATTTTAACACTTCAGTCTTCATAGCATCATATCAAAACAGGACTAAAATAATAAAAGCAAAAAAGGTGAGAAAAGACAAGATCCAACACTGAGGTGTTTTTTTATATTAAACTTATGCTATATGCTATAGGTAATTCTAAATTTGTGCTATTAATTTCCTGTCAGACAACTGACAGGAAATGCTACAAGCAATACCTAAGATGCACCAAAGGATGCAAAGCCTAACTTTAAGAGCCATTCTTTAAAATGACCTCTGAGATGGCTACAGTAAAATATACATTTTCATATTCATAAAACATTATGAAGATCTCAGATCAGGCTGAGAGCCCCTCCAGGGTTGTGGTCATCTAGGACTTAGCATAGAGTCTGGTGTATAGAAGATATCAAAGTCTGTTGAAGGAATATATGAATTCCATTCTACTTTTATCAGTTGGCACTTACCTCGAACGATATCCAATAAGGTTCCCTCAGTAGCATAAATATTTAATCCTTTATGTAAAGTTATCCTTACTAACCATTCTTCTACAGCTGCAATATCTAAAATAAAAAGGCAAAACTCAGCTATTTTACGTTATGTTGGTAAAACTTAAGGATATATGAACATCACCAATAATGATAACTTTTCCTTTTCCAACCACTTTGACTGTCAAGTTTCCCACTTTGTCCTACAAACATTTTGCTGATAAAATAATAAAAAAAGAATTATGCAGTGATCTTACCATCACAGCAATGAATCTATTACTAATATTTTTGATTATGATTTTTCTTCTAGAGTTGTTGTGTGTTGGTAAAAAGCAAATTATGACCATCTTGTGAAGTGGTATATTCCTTAAAAGAACCCATCAAAGAAAAGTCCAGGTCCTGACAGCTTCATGACTAAATTCTACCAAACATTTAAGGAAGAACCAATAGCAGCTCTTCTAAAAGAAATTCAAGAGGAGGAAATATTCAAAACTCATTCTACAAGGCCAGTATTTCTCTGATATCAAAACCAGACAAGGATTCAACAAAAAGAAAAAAATTCAATCTAACATCCTTGATAAACATAAATGTAAAAAAATCCTTGACAAAATACTATAAAACCTGGGGCTGGAGCTGGAGCTCAGTGGCAGAACACTTGCCTATCATGTGTGAGGCACTGGGTTTGATCCTTAATTAGCACCACATTAAAAAAAAACCAAACAAATAAAGGCATGCTGTCCATCTACAACTATAAAAAATTTTTTAAATACTAAAAAAACAAATCCAAAAGCACATTATAAAGATCATTCACCATATCAAGTGGTATTCATCCCAAAGATAAAAGAATTATAATTTAAAAGTAAGAAAACAAATGACCTATTTTAAAAATGGGCAAAGGAACTGAAAAAGACATTTATCAAAAGACATACAAATGGAAAACTGGTATATGAAAAGATGACCAATAAGTATAATTATAAGAGAAATGCAAATCAAAAACAATGAGAAATTTCCTCACATCTGTTAAAATGGCCATTAACAAAAAGAAACAATATAACAAGTATTGTCAAGAATGTGAATGAATGGGAAAACTTAAATATTGTCATGGGAATATAAATCTACTATGGAAAACAGTATGGAGGTTTACATTAAAAATAGAATACTATGTGATCCAGAAATCTCACTACTGGTTATATGTCCAGAGGAAACAAAATCAATATATTGAAGAGACATCTACATTCCTATGTTTATTGCAGCACTATTCACAATAGCAAAGATAGAATCAACCTAACTGTCCATCTGTGAATGAATGAATAAAGATAATGTGACATATGTACACAATAGAAAACTCTTCAGCCATAACAAATATTGTCATTTGTGACAACATGCATAATCCTGGAGAACATTATGTTAAGTGAAATAAGCCAGGTACAGAAATGCATAATCTCACTCATGTGTGGAATCTGAAAGAGCTGATCTCTTAGAAGTACAGAATAGAATGGTGGTTACCAGAAACTTGGATGTTTAGAGGGTAAGGAAAGATAGGAAAATGTTGGTCAAAGACATGAAATGACACTTACCTAGGTGGGTTGGGAGTCCAGAATAGGCAAATACATAAAGATAGAAAGTAGATAAGTGATTGCCTAAGGCTAAAGGGTTGAAAGGAGAGAATAGATAGTGGAGGGAGAATAATTGTGAATGTCTGCTAGTGGTTATAGAGTTTCTTTCTTGGATAATGAGAATGTTCTAAAATTGATTTTGGGGATGATTATACAACTCTGTGAACATACTCAAATTTATGGATTGTATACTTTAAGTGAGCAAATTGTATGACATGTGAATTATATATCAATAAAACTGTTGATAATTAAGTAAAATGTATATTATAAAACCCTAGAGTAAATATGAAAAAATTAAAGGTATAAGTAATAATCCAATAGTAGAAAGAAAATGTAATCATAAAAAGCAATTCACATGAATTGAAATCTACCATCTTGCAGGTTGTTTTCTATTTGTTTCATCTCTTCTGTTTTACTTTTTCCCTTTTTTTCTGTCTTTATTCATATGTCAATAATTACATTAAATGCAAATGGTCTAAAATATAAATTAGTTATATTTCCAGATTAGACTAAATTAAATGCTATTTATAAGGAAATCTACTTTTTTTTGCAGAGGGAGGGGTACCAGGGATTAAGCTCAGGTCACTCAACCACTGAGCCATATTTAGTTGTGAATTTTTAAAAAATATTCTTTAGTTGTCAATTGACCTTTATTTCATTTATTTATATGTGGGTTCTGAGAATCGAATCCAGTGCCTCACACATGCTAGGCAAGCGCTCTATACCACTGAGTCAAACCCCAGCCCCGCCCCAGCCCTTTTTATATTAGGATCTTGCTAAGTTGCTTTGGGCCTTGCTAATTTGCTGAGGCTGGCTTTGAGCTTGCAATCCTCCTGCCTTAGCCTCCCAAGATGTTGGGATTATAGGTGTGTGCCACCTTGCCCAGCTGAAATCTACAAATATAAAAGCACAGATGTGTTAAAATGAAAGAATGGGTAGAGATTGGAGAATTCATCATCAGTGGCTCTATCCTGGGGGCTGCTATAGTAGCTGTACCCATCTGTCAAGGCTGAGGCTGAAGCTAGGGCACATTTAAGAAGAGCATTTGAAAACAAATGGAAAGACATACTGTATCCATAGACTGGAAGAGCTAATGTTGTAATACAACAATTCTCCCTAAAACTGATCTATTGATTCAACGAAATACAAATTTAAAAAAAATCACAGCCAGATTTTTTTTGTAGAACTAGACAAGTTGATTCTAAAATTTATATGAAAAGGCAAAAGAACTATAATAAATGATTTTGAAAAATATCAAAGGCAAAAGACTAGCATTATTTAGAATATCTATTATGAGGCTTAAAGTAACAAAGAGAGCATGATATTAGTGAAGAAACTGCCAATAAATAGCAATTTAATGGAGACAAAATCATTTTTACAGCAATGGTGCTAGAATAATTGGGTATCTATATTCCAAAAACTTTAATGTTGGTCTATAAACTTATACAAGTTTACTCAAAATGAGTAATAGGCCTACATACAAAATCTAGAACTGTAAACTTTGAAAGCAAGTAAAGGAGAACATCTTTGTGAATGTGGATTAGGTAAAAATTTCTTAGCTGTGATGCCAAAAGTACAATCCATAAAATAAAAATCTGATAAACAAAGTTTCATTAAAATTAAGAACCCTGATCTTCAAAAGACATTCTTAAGAAATGAAGAGACAAAGTTAGAGACTGGGAGAAAATATTTGTGAATCACATATCTGATAACAGACTTGTATCCAGAAAATATCACAAACTTTAAAAAAAATTTTGAATAAATACTTCACCAAATGGCAAATAAGCACACATTAAAAGAGTCTCCATGTCATTAGTTATTAGGGAAATGCAAATTAAAATCACAATTAAGTTCCATTACATTCCTATTTAAATGGCTAAAATTTTTAAAAAATATATGAACATGTGTACGTACTCATATGTATAAATGCATACATACATATATATGAATATAACACTGATATATAATATAATAAGTGTTCTTGTGGAGGCAAGAAAATAAAAAATAAAATATCATATTCAGGTTAACAAAACATGTATGAGATTGCTTATAGCAGCTTTTTTCATAAATGCCCCAAACTGGGAAAACCAATACCTGTCAACAAAATTAACTATGGTGCATCCATATAATGGGATACTATCCAGTAAGAAAATGAAAGAAACTACAACACGGATGAATTTCCAATGAATTATGCTAAGTGAAAGAAACCAGACTCAAAGGTTATATATTCTATGTTTCCATTTTTATGACCCTGGAATAGGCAAAACTAAAAGAACAGAAAACAGTTGGGAGGTTGATGGGACCTGGAAGACTGAATTTTCATAATTGTATACAATTATGTAATAACTACAATCAGGATATAGGACAGTTCCATCAGGCAATAAAATTACTTAACCTGTAATCAACCAATAAATCAATCGTCTCCCTGGTGGAGTAATTTTATCAGGTGATAGAACTGTTCTATATTTTGATTGTAGTAATTACACAACTGTATACATATGTGAGAACACAGAACTGGACACTAAAAGGGCATATTTTATTGAATGTAAAATATGCCTTATTTTAAAATGAAAAAGAAAAGAGCAAATTGTGCACTGTAAATCCAGAAGGAACTCTTGATATTGAATAGCAATATGCAGTTCAAATTTCAAAATGCTTTCACTATTTTTTAGTTATCACTAAATCTCCATATGGCTCCACTGACTTCAGTTAAATCTTTTAAAAATGGAGGTAATAAGAGTACCTACAAAGAGTATACTCCTACAGTGAGGAACAAACGAGTTAATACAAGCAAAGTATTTAAAGCAGTGCTGACATATGATAATTCAGTGAATGCTACCTGCTGTTTCTACTACTATTATGATGAGTATGTTGCTACCTTTGCTGTTGACTTTACTTAAACTACTCGTAAGATTTTTCACATACAGATGGCCTCCAACCATGGTTTCACTTGAAATGTTTTCTGCTTTATGATGGTGCAAAGATGACATGCATTGATTAGAACCCATACTTCATATTTTGAGTTTTTATGTTTTCAAGGTTAGTATCCTCTCTTGTGATGCTGAGCTGCAGATCCTAGTCAGCTATGTAATCGTGAGGGGAACAACTGTGTTGCCCAGCAATGAAGCTCAGTAGCTTAGGTACTTACAATAGGTCTATCTGGATGTAAACCCCTCATAAGTTGGGGAGTATCTGTATAAAATATACAAAATTCAAGGCATAGTGGTAAATAAGATATGATTAAGGAAGAAAAATGAGAGCAAAATGGCCTTTTTTCCTCTAAGCATTTTTTTCTTTTCTTTTTTTTAAACATTATTATAGACCCTCGCCTTCTGCGCTTCCTTTATATTACTAGAACATTTTTTTTTTTTTTTGTAAAAACTAACTTAGTTCTGGGAGTTGTGTCAGGAGTGGCAGAGTCAGAATATATTTGGTCTTTTTTTTTTGTCCCCACTCCCTCCCCTTATTTTTTTCAGTGCTGGGGATCCAACCCGTGCATATGCTAGGCAAATGCTCTTCTACTGAGCTATACCCCAGTCCTTTTATGACTTTTGTTTTAGACAGGGTCTTTCTAAGTTGCCCACGTGATCTCCAAACTTACAATCATCCTGACTCAGGTGCTGGAGTGGCTAGGATTATAGGCATGCGTCACCATGTCCAGTTTATTTGGTCTTTTTATACAAATTCTTATATTCTCAGGTCACCTTTGTTTCTGTCTGGGTGACTTCAGAATTAATGCATTTTGAAATTAAATTTTGTAAATAAAAATAGAAGTAAAACTAATGTGATCTCCACTACTTTGTCAATGTCAATATGATGCCCAAGTACTTACATAATATTCTGTCTTTATACTAATGAGAGCTAGTACATCTTTAAAAAGGGTACAATTTTCAATATGAATGTCTTGCAAAAACAATCACAGAAAGTTCCAATAATACCATTAGTTTTTTTTAGTTGTAGGTGGAGACAATATCTTTATTTTTATTCATTTGTTTATTTATTTGGTGCGGAGAATTGAACCCAGGGCCTCACGTGTGTGAGGAAAGCACTCCACCACTGAGCCACAATCCCAGTCCATACAATTGGTTTTTTAAAAATGAGAAGAATAAAGGTAAAGATAGTGATAAGATCCATATCAGAACTTAGCAGCATGGAGCTTCTGCTGTGGACTTTTATATTTAACATTTCCTTATCTATAGAATCTTTTCTATTTCTCTGCTCTATTCTTACCTTCTCTTACTTTCACCATGTAGGACACAGTTGTGTTAGTTAGGTTTCCGTCACCGTCACCAAGATTCCAGACAAGAACAACTTAGAGAAGGAAAAGTTCATTTTGGCTTATGGTTCACAGGTTTAGTTCATGGTGGGCCAACTTCATTGCTCTGGGCCCAAAGTGAGACTAGCACATCATGGCAGGAGAACGTGGTGGAGAAGCACTGACAGTGTGTGTGTGTGTGTGTGTGTGTGAGAGAGAGGGGGGGGTGGGGGTGGGGGGGGAGGGCAGTGAGCATGGGGGAGCAAGCCATAGGGCAGATGCATTCTTCCAGGGCTTAGCTCCAGCAACCTACTTCCTCCAGCTGTGCCTCACCTGTCTACAGTTACAACCTTCCAGTCAATTTAAACTAGGATAAACTGATTAGGTTACAGCTCTCACAGTCAACTCATTTCACCTCCAAACACTGCTGCATTAACGGAGAAGTTTCTGGGGGACACCTCATATCCAAACCGTAACAGCAGTCTATTCCCATACCTAGCGAGATTGGCCTTCCATATTTAATTGTCACACAAGAAGAAACTAAATAAACAGTGAACCAACTGAATATATTCTCCTGAGAATTTAGAATTGGGCTGGCCTTTAGAAAAAATATATAAAAATTCAACAGAAGTGAGGTAGCTTTAGAAAGCCAGTCTGCAAAGAAAGAAAATACAGATTTACAGAAAATATATATAAGAGAGTCAGGGTGAAAGTATTCCCTGGGTGCTTGAGGATTTTCCATTTCTTATTTCTAATTCCTTCCTATAGTGTGGCTGCAGTTTGTTTATTTATTTTTTGTTTTCATTGGTTATTTTTAGTTATACATGACAGCAGAATCCATTTTGACATAATTATAAAAGCATGGAATATATCTTGTTCTAATTGAGACCCCAATACCTCTCCTTCCCCTTCCCTCTTTCTACCCCCTGTTCCCTTTCCTCTATTGATCATTTAGTGGCTGCAGTTTTGTCTTTGTTTCCATGACTAAAATAAATTCCTTCTTTTTTCCTTACATGAAATTAAGTCAGTTTATATTTCTTGTACCTACTATATTAAAACAATAAACTTTCCACCATTTTAGTCTGTGGGAATATGTCTTATGCTGAAAGTTCTACCAATTTAGTCCTCTAGTACTCAATATTCATAACTCCTAGAATTTCTTTCTTTCTTTCCAGGTATATATAGTAGTATATAATGTTGTACTCCTACATAATGCTTAATAGTAGATTATACAATAAAGCAATACATTATATTATAGCCTATAATATTTTAAGATTAACTTAATTTTTTTAAGCTGTAGATGGACTCAATACCTATATTTTATTTATTTATTTTTATATAATGCTGAGGATCAAATCCAATGCTTTCACATGTGCTAGGCAAAAGCTCTACCACTGAGCTACAACCCCAGCCCCAGGCTGATTTAATTTTGATAAAATTATTTATGCTCAAATTTCTCAATATTATAATTTCTAACTTCTAGAAAATGAGTTTACTTTAAACACTAATATAAGTGTTATGTATGTTAGAAAAATCAATCTATAATAAGATTGCTACATAAAATATAGAAGCACAGTTAAATTTGAATTTCAGATAAAAGAGAAGTTTTAGGGGCTGAGGTTATGGCTCAGTGGTAGAGTGCTTGCCTAGCATTTGTGAGGCACTGGATTTAGTTCTCAGCACAACATATAAATAAATTAAATAAAGGTCCATTGACAACTAAAAATATATATGTGTGTGTGCATATGTATATGAATATGTGCATATATATGAATATATATATAATATATATATAAAGTTTTAGTATGTCCCAGATGCTACATGGGTCATTTACTATATAAGATAATGAATAATTTTTAAAATATATTTTTAAAAATTTATTCATTTTTGGTGGTGCTGGGGATTGAACCCAGAACCTTGTGCATACTAGGCAAGAACTCTACCAACTGAGCTACATCCCCTTCCCCCATATCAAATGTTTTTATTTGCTAAATTTGGTAACTCAGATCCATGAGTAAAAGAATTCATTCAGATTACTCTTACCTGTATTTCCTGTGATGTTTCCTCTAGGAATATCAATTAGCCAGAAAACCCGATCACTGTACTTGAATGAAGAAGACAATATTTTACAATGTTAATAATAAAACTTATTTTGGCATATTCTATACTGCATCTCCCCGTTTTTTGGTACTGAGGATTAGGCCCAGTGGTGTTCTACCCCAGCCCTTTTTTATTTTTAAACAATGTCTCATTAAATTGCTAAGGCTGGCTTTGAACTTGAAATCTTCTTGCCTTAGTTCCTCCCACTTCCAGATGGGATTATAGTCATTTACCACCATGCCTGGTCTATACTATCTTTTAAAAAAGAAAATTAAAGAAAAAAATATCTAAATACATGTATCCTTTATCTATCAATTTCACTTAGGGAATTTTCCTACATTATGTTCATATGAATGAAATGACGTGTGATATTATCTTCAATAGTTTTGATATTTTTACATCATTGTTGTTTTAAGATTAGAATTTAATCAGTCACATATGATAATACAGTCACACATTGGAATACCATACAGCAGAGTTCAGGTAGCACAAAGTTGAAGCATATTGTCTTGATAAAGTAGACAGAGATGGAGTTGCAGAGCATTTGGAATGTAAGAGCAAAATGTTGTTCTAATGATGGATGGATAGAGAATTGCAACAGAAATAAAAATACACGTAAATAAACTCAAATGGAAAAATAAGGTTAAAAATATAAGAACTGATACACAATATTTACTAGACAGATTCAAAAGCAGACTCAAGGTGGAAAGAGAAAAAATAAGTGAACTTAGCAAACCAGTAATTGAAACTACCCAATATTTTTAAAAAGGAACACAGTAGGGACACTATAGATCTATAGATAATATTAACGTACTAAATGTTTAAAAAGTAAAAAAAAAAGATTTGAATGTCTTCATTATAAAGAAATGATAAATTTTTGAGGAGATAGTATGTTTAATCTGATCTCAACATTACATAATATATACATACATTGAAAACACCTCATGGCATATACAACTCCATTAAGATCTATAATTTTTTTAATATTTATATTTTTATGTATCAGTTAAAATAAAAAAAGAGAAAAGGGAAATTAGATTAAAGAACATAAACAGTTTTAGAGACTAGTGGGATAATAACATGTGTTTGAAAATGGGCATAACTGAAATCCTAGAGGAAAAAAGACAGAAAAATAGGCAGAGACTTTTTTTTTTTTTTTTTTTTGAGAAATAATGGCTGGAAGGTTTTGAAATTTTAACTAAGATAGCCCCAATTGGGTAAATAAAAAGAGTAAATCTTAAAAATATCCAGAGAAAAATGATACATTGGAACCAAAGACTATAATAAAATCAACGGATAACTTCTCATTCAGAAACAATGTGTCAGGCAATTAGAATGACATTTTCAGAATGCTGAAAGAAAATTAAGGCAAACCAGAAGGTGTATATGTGACAAAACTATGCTCCAAAAATTCAGGTGACCATTAAAAATTAATTTGAACTCAAAATGAGTTCAGCAAGATTGTAAACTACAAGACAAATATACAAAAAAAATGAACTATTAGGAATAAATTGAACAGTGGTATAAAACTTATATTCTTGAAAACTATAAAACATTATTGAAAGAAATTAAACAAAATACAAACAAATGGAAAGAGATCCTATGTCCATGGTTTGAAAGACTTAATGTTATTAATTTATCTGCAGATTCAATACAATCTTTATCAGGATCCTAGCAGTCTGTTTTGTAGAAATGACAAGCTTATTCTAAAATTCATATGTAATCTCAAAGGAGACCCAGACTAGCAAAAATAATCTTGGAAAAGAAGAACAAAATCAGAGAGCTTATGCTTCCTGATTTCAAAATTCAATACAAACCAACAATATCAAGACAGCATAGTGCTAGCATAAAGATAGACACACAAATAAATGCAATAGAATTGAGAATCCATAAATAAATCTTCATATTTATGGTCAACTAATAAAATAATAAGTTGCCAAAATAATTCAATAGGGAAAATATGATAACCTTTTAAACAAACAGTGCTAGGAAAGCTAGACATCTACATGCCAGAGAATGAACACAGATTCCTACCTCACACTGTATAAAAAAATAAACTTAAAATGGATCAAAGACTCAAAGCTAAAAGTTAAAACTATAAAACTCCTGGAAGAAAATAGAGGGGTAAATATTTAGAACCTTGGATCAGACAATGTTTTTCTACCTATGACTCAAAATACACGAGCAATAATAGAAAAAGCAGATAAAATAGACTTGATAAAAAGATAAAAGGAAATAAACTTTCACCATGTTTCACGTATCAAAAGACAAACCATGGAATGGAAGCAAATGCTTGCAAATCATGTCTAATGGGGGATCTGTATCTATACACAAAGAATGTTTGCAACCCAACCATAGAAAGACCAATAACCCAATTAAAAGTGGGCAAAGAATATGAGTAGCTACTTCCCCAAAAAAGATACTCAAATGGCCGATAAGCATATGAAATGGTACTCAACATCAGTTGTCATTAGGGAAATACAAATCAAACCATAATGAAATAGCACTTTATACTTACAAAAAAGACAGATTTTAACAAGTATTGGTAAGCTTGTGGAGAAGTTGGAATCTAATAAGCAGAAGTGGAATATAAAACAGTACTTCAGAAATAATTTTAGCAGTTTCTCAAAACAGTCAAATATAGAGTTAGCATATGACCCAACAATTTTGTTCCTACTTACTGATCCAAGAGAAATAAAAATGTATTTCTCATGAAAACTTATACATGAATGTTCATAGCAGCTTAGTTCATTAGAGCCCCAAACCAGAAGCAACCCGTGTGGTATCTATACAATAAAATATTACTTGACCATAAAAAAGAATGAGGAGCTGGGGTTGTGGCTCAGTGATAGAGCGCTTGCCTAGCATGTGCGAGGCCCTGGGTTCAATCCTCAGCACCACATAAAAATAAATAAATAAAATAAAGGTATAAAAAATTAAAAAATAAAATAAAAAAGAATGAAGTACTAATATATGCCACAACACACATAGACCTCGAACAAATTATGCAAACTGAAAGATGCAGTCACAAACACTACATATTATATTCATTTGCATGAAATGTTCAGAATAAGCTCATCTATAGAGACAAAGTAGAAGAGTGATTACTTAGGCCATGAGGAGTGGAGGGAGAATGGGGAGTGACTGAGTTGTCTTTTTGGAGTGATGAAAATGTTTGGGGATTATGTAGAAATAGTAGTTGTACAACTATTAATATTATGAAAACCAAATAAATATACTTTAAATAGGTGAATTGTATGGCATGTGAATTATCTCTCAATAAAGTTGTTTCTAAAATGAAGGTGAAATAAAGACATCTTCAGGGGGTTAAAAAACCCCAGAGAATGAATTCATTGTCAGTAGGTCAATACTGTAAAAATTCTAAAAGACGTTCTTCAGGCTGAAGGAAAATGATAGCAGATGGCAACTTGTATCCACAGAAAAGAATGAAGAGCAAAAGAAATGAAAAATATGTAGGTAAATAGTAAAAATAAATAAGCATTTTCTTCTAATTTCTGTAAATGTTTATCGCTATTTAAAGCAAAACATATAGCATGAAACAAAATAAAAATAAAACATAATTACCAAAGTTAAATTGAAGTGGAAGATGCCATGATATGTACTATTTATGATTCCCAAGCTGGGAGCCAGTCCTCCTGATGTGAATATACTCAGCATTTCCTTTGAAAGGTTCTCATTTTCAGCTTGGAAAAAACACTGGATTATCTTTAGGAAAATAAATAAGTAAGTAAATAAACAAACAAGTAATGACAATTTGATGGAGAGAAGCACATTACATTCATTTAAAAGTGAGGAGAAATCTGTGAAAAGTAATTGCTTCTAAAGACTTCCATCTTTAGTAATTCCCATTTTTAGCTAAAAAATCTATTTTTAAACTTGTGTTTTAAAACATTTATCTTCAGAACTCAGTAATAATATGTGTCATAAGCTTTAATTCATTCTTACTATAATCTTTTCTGCCATAAAAATGGGAAAAAAGTTTTCACACTTAATAAACATAAAATCAAAACTGCAGGCTCTCACATGTAGTGCTGTGGGAAACAAGAAGCGGGCAACTGCACTTGGAGGATGGGAGAACTACCGCAGGCCCAGAGATCAAACTCCAAATCCTGAGCTCCACCCACAGCTTCTCACAATATTTATAGTCTATCCAGTGCCATAAAATTTCTACCCTACACGATAGAAGGCCATGAGCATGCAGGGGAGGGGTGTGTGGTAGTGGAGGTTCTAGCGAGAAGTGTTTTTAAGGGGGAAACTGTCGATAAATCTCTAGCCTTGTTTCTTTCTTTGCTATTGTTGTTATTTATCAGGGCAGCGTTTATTTCTGTTCAGTCAAATGTCCAATAAATGTAATTCAAATATCAATTAGCTAAAGATGTATTTTTATTTTTATGTTTTGGTACTGGGGATTGAACACAGGGGCACTCTACCACTGAACTACCTCCCCAGCCCTTTTTATTTTGTATTTTGAGACAGGGTTTCACTAAGTCGCTTAGGATCTCGCTAAGTTGCCAAGGCTGTCTTTGAACTTTCGATCCTCCTGTCTCAGTCTCCCCAGTTGCTGGGATTCTAGGTGTGCACCACTGCATTTGGCCAACATAAAGACTTATTTTATTATTATTTTTTTTTTCTGAAGGCTCTAACTGGGTGTTTATACTCAAAAGGGAGTAGTCAGACTCCTAGGGGTAGTTATTTACAATCCAAAAGGTAGGGGCTTTGGTTAATTAGACTTCCTGAGGAAAGGCTGACAGAAAAGGAGGGGAGCTCTTTCCGCAGGCACCAATTTTTCACTATAACATTCTTATCATTTCACTTTACAACTAGGCCTGGTTTTGCCATCACAGTAGTAAATATGGTTTTATTAAAGTCATTTTGCATCAAAATAAAAAAGGAAGCAAATGTAAAAAGCAAAGTTCATCTTATAGCATTTTCATTGACTGTTTCCCAGTTTTATAAGGGAATGTGAAAATGCAGCAGTTGTGAATGATGAATTTTACCAAAAAACTTGTATGAGATGGATACTAAGAGCTTTATCTCTGATCCCCTAGTTGTTGAGAACACTTTGGGCAAGTTCTCTATTTGAATTTTAGTTTCCCTATCTAAAAAATGGGCAAACGTATTTATTTCAAAAATGTCTACTAAGCCCCAACTATGAGGGCGGTGTTACTGGGAATAATAGAAGTGAAACAAAACCTGAAACACAAAAATTCCTGTTATCATGGAATTTACATGTTAATGGGTATTAGCAGGGAGACAAACTGGATGGATGGAGTGATGGGTGAAGTAGTAGAAGGATGGAGGGGTGGGGACAAGTCAAATAAAGAACCAATTATAAGAATGAAGTAGGGAAGGGAGCTTGGGAGTGCAGGAGGGAAGTGTGATTTTTTTTTTTTTAACAGAGTCATCAGGGGCAAGAACAGTAGCATTTTCTCACCTCAAGGAAAATCAAATGTGAAGACCAAATTTCATAATGAACATTAAACACTTTGAAAAATGCCTGATACATATAAATACTTTATAAACATATAAACACTTTTTTGGTTAATTAGACTTCCTGAGGAAAGGCTTTATAAATGTTAGCTATCGTTTCTAATAATGCCATTAGTAGAACTACTACGCCCAACTATTCAAAAAGTATGTTGTATTTCTTTAAGGAAAAAAAAAGGCTGTCAAGAAAAAAAAAAGTCAGAAAGGTTAGATAACCTGCTCCAAGGGCACACAGACCACAACCCAGCTTTGTAAATTTGTCTTTCTCTAATGCCCAAACCTTTTCCATAATATATAATCACAAATAAGAAAGACACTTTTGACTCAAAGGGCATGCACTTCACAAGAATCTTAAGTATAAAACTTAAATATAAATTTGGCATGTCAAGAAGAACTGTGGTCTAATTTAAAGCAGACTTAGGGATAAATGTATTTGTGTTTATAGAATGCTTTTCTTCATCTTTATTGTATTTATCATAGATTTTTAGACAATCTATGCATTTTTAAAAATAATTTGCTTTTGTTAGTATTTATTTGCCGCATAGATTTCTTAATACTAAGCTTTATTTTATTTTGTTGTTTCTTTCTTTTTTTTTTAAATCCCCATTATTTGAGTCAAAGGATCATCTTATCCCTTCCCCAAAGTGACAACTACAATGTGGTATTTGTTATACAAGGAAAAGGTTCTTTCCCAGGGTCATGTGAGGGAATTTTCTTTCTCTAACAGGCCACCTTTGTCAAACTTCAAAAGAATAAATCAGCTCCATAAAAAATAAAGATTGTTACAGCTGATCTTAAAATTAAGAAGGGAGGGAAGAAGCATTATTTAAAAATAACAACAACCATCACCAAACAGAACCACCCAGGATGCACAATGATTGAGTGAAAATTTTACCAGATCCAATTGGACATGGAATTTAAAGGATAGAAACAATTATATAGTATTTCTGTTTCTCAAGTAGAGGGTGTTTGAAGAGTACTGCTATTGGTTTTACACATGGACTTAAAAGGAATACGAAGGGTTATAATACAGGCTATTAGTGGTCTTTACCAAGTTTTCTGTGGAAAGAAACAACTTGATTATTTCATTCTCTTTGGGGTATCCTTGGCTAGAACAAGCAAAACGTCTCTCTGTATCACCTAAATAAAAGAAAAATCATGTATTTTAGCTTACGAAAGAATTTCCATGAAAAGTTTTTTTTCAAACTGACAAAGTGGAATATTTTAAGAACTTACTATTTTTCTTACTAAGATTATAATTGTATATTTTAAATTCACTTTTCTCTAGAAAAAGCCCAAATCTTCCACTTTTTTTTTCTTTTCAAAATTATCAGATCAGGGCTGATAAAATGGAAGGTTTGGCTGAAGTGCCAAGATAGAATATATCAGAAGCTTGACCATGATGCAAAATTTTGGGGGGCAGTCAAAAGCTAGTTCTTGACTTTTTGGCCCCTTATCCTTGGGAGGATATAAAAGGGTCAGGAATTAGAGCCTGGAGAGACAGTTGTGTTGTGTCAGAGAATTACTATATGCAGGTGTTGGATGGAGGACCCTTCTTCTTACTTTGAGTCTGGGGAAAGATGCATTCACAGATACACTAAAAAAATTAAGATATAGCCCTGCCATTTAGGCCATAAATTCACAGTCTGCTTAGAAAAAGGACAGAGATAATTTTGTAGAGAGGACAGGAGATGGTTTGGTAAGAAGGAGATGGTTAGTTGGGAGTTTTGTACAACCACAATTTGCTGGGGCAAAAGATAAGTGAATGTTTCCTATTGGCCACTCATCACAAAGTACCACAAATATGGCTTAAAATACACCTAGGGGCCATAATGTTAAACAGTTTTCAAAAACTTTCAGCTCATACATTCCTTCACTTTGCCCATTCTTGACTGTGTTACTAGACCCATTTCTTTAAAGCTAAAATTTGGTCTCTATAGTCTAAATCACTCCTCTGATTTTAAATCTTCATGACTACTCTATTACCTAATGTATAAACTCCTCATGTGGAATAAAGATAGGCAGAAGGAAACTAATTCCTTTGAATACCTTACTTGAGCCAGCCACCACAGTTACATGTTGTGTTATGACATTCCCTCAATACTTTGCACAACCTACATTACTGTCTCCTCTTTGACAAAGAGGAACTTGAATGATTTCAAGGGTCATAAATCTAACAAACAGCAAGTCACACTGGAAGCAAGGTGTTTCTGCCTCTAAGGGTCACCCTCTATTCTGCTAGACATTCGTTCAACAGCCAAGCCCCTTTTCTGACTCTCTTGTACAAAATCTATCCCCTAGTTCCTCTTAAATGCTCATGGGATTCTCTGCCTCAGATTTTTAACTCATTTTGAGGTCTGGTGCAAATAGAAAATTTTCTAACACTTGCCTCAGTGAAATTAATCAATTGTTCCTCTGCACTTTTGTATTATTTTGTAAATTATGTGGTTGGATCAAAAGGCTCCTTTGAGCTTGGGTGGTAAAAGAGGAGGCAGGGAAAACCATAGGAGAGATTATAATGAGAGACAGATGCAATTCCCAAGTGCTATACCTTTGCCTAGAAATTCTCAGGTTATAAATTCTAGATTCTGTTTTAATAATAAGATGCAAGAAATAATTATGTTGTGTGAGCCTCTAAAGGAAAGATGTGTCAGTGACATTTTAAACATGTGACTTCTTTAACATAAATCATGACCCTAAGGGAAACCATATAAGTGCAATCACTGAGGGGATATCTGCTGCGTATAGAATAAGTGATCCACTTGGGGACAAATTTAAAGAAACATGGCCATTTATGAAATTAATTCATTGCTCTATTCACAGTTACATTTATAGCAATGAAGTTGAAAAACGTCATTTGAAGCAGCAAAACGTCACCCATCTCTCTCCACCAATCCATTTACATATTGCTGCTGTAGAGCATAAGAAAATGCTGCCTCCAACATAAGCCACCTTGGCATATTGGTTATTTCATGCTGAAGACAATTGAGAAACAATGATCCCTGCTTTGTACCTAAAACTAGGACATAAATTTACCAGGAGTAATGTGCCTACCTGTACATTTCCTACCACTGAGATGAGTCTATGCAAACAAACTTAACTAAAATCATTATCTTCTATTATTTCCCCCTATATTTCCCAGTAACTTCCCACATTACCACCCCAGTCCAAACCTTTTTTTTCTTTGTCTTGTCATATCTCTCGAATTTATTGTTCTTTGTTGAACTGGTATATAGGCCCCTGGGTCTAACTCCTTCTTTAGGTTCTCACTTCTTTCTATGAAGTCCTCCATACCATATAAAGAAGATTAACAGAAACAAAATTTGTATTCTTTTTCTCCTGTTAATCTGTCTTTTGCTAGTTCAACTCATAGACCCCAGTCACAGAACCTTACAGGGTAGAGAAAATCTTTCCCCCTCTATGCTGACTAATATCTAAACTATAGCTATGGTATGCCATATCTCCAATCCAGTAATCTTAAATAGCTTCCCAATGATTGCAGAGTAAAGCCCAAATTCCTTAGCCTGGCATTGAGCACCTCTATGATGAATGCCAGCCATTGTCTTTCCAGAATAGTTTACTTCTATCCCTCTTTCTAGTCAAATGGAAGTATTTACTGCTTCCTCCCCATATAATGGGACTTCCTACCTTTATAACATTGTTTACCACATACTCTCATGTTTTTGGAGAATACTCTTCCCCATAGGTTTATATCAAATATTACCCATTTTAAGGACGTTGATAGATTTCCCTCTTTTGTACAAAGTCTTCCTTGACAACCCCCTTTCCCACAGCTGAAAATAACCACTTCCTTCTCTGAAATATCTCTGTGGCTGTTCCATCTTGGGTCACATGCATGTATGTGTTCTATTCTCTAGCGCATTATGGGAATTCAAACTGGGGTCATCCCAGAACTCTTTCAGTTCTGCAACACATCTGTGAATAGGAGAAAATCTGAATCCTTCTATCCATCCATTTAGTCAACAATGGCCTATGGAGCACCTCTTACATTCCAGGACCTATAGCAGGATGTTGCAGAGAATTAAAAAATATTGCACAAATTAAAGTAGATTTATCTTATTTCTTCTTGTTCTTTTACAAAGTTTTTCTGCCATAAAAGTCCTGTTAATTAAGTCAATCTGTGTATTATCTTCAGAAAATTCTCCTCAATATCAGTATAGTATCCAGTTAACTCAGTGTATAATTCATATTACCTACAACCATTCATGGAGAAAAGAATTTTAAAATGTTTGAGTAGCTAAAATTTTACAAATGTAAAATTCTCTTTAAATGTTAAATATTCTATGACTTATAAATGATGAAATACTATAGTAAGAGATAAATCTTCATGTACACAATTTAGTAAAATAGTTCACAACGATGTTATTAGAAACATCTAGACCACAGTAACATAGATAATGCCTGGAAACAATTGGAAGATCAGGTAAAGAGGAAATACTAAAAGAAAAACATTTTAATTACAAATGGGGAAGGGATATAAATGAGAACTTCTCAGAAGGAGATAAAAGATAATAGAATCTGTCACTTACCTTTATTGTATACTATTCCTGATGAAAATTCAAACATGTTCAGAAGCAAAATTATAACATATATAAGTGACAATTCCATCTGTTGGAATAAATAATAATTATTTTAAATTCAGTTCCTCTGAAAATGTTTGAGTTCTTTTTGAAATAAAGAACTATAAAGTAGTAAAGGAATCATCTCTTTAAGTTAAAAATATTTCTCATAATGTGACAACAGCAAAGAGAGCCTGGGGTATAGCTTGGTGGTAGAGAGCTTGTCTATCATGAGCAAACCCCTGGATTGGATCCCCAGCACTTCAAAACAAAACAAAAATAACAGACAGTATAACAGTTAACTAAACTCTAAATTCATTCCATGATTGCTATTAAAGATATTGCAAACTAGAAAAAGAGATATGGCCCAGGTTCTTCTTCTATATAGATAACTGTGGGATAAAATAGCTGTTACTAAATGTAATATTTTGATTGTATTACTTTTGGGTGAGGCAGTCTAGATGGTCCTGAGCATCACTGTTAATTCTTGTTGAGAATACTAAGAATGAAAGGTCTAGACCACTCTTTTTCCATGCCCTTTCTCAGGATCGTATTTGCAGGAAATAGACTTGCTGGGTGGGGTAAGGCACCCCTGGACCACAGCAGGCTTGTCTCCATGATGAATATCCTAATTCCAGTGTTCCTCTCCAGCAGTGCACCTCACTACACATGTAAGCTTCTACTATGGGCTGAACAGTTTACCCTCAAAATTTCTATGTTGAAGTCCTAACCCCTAGCATCTCAATATGAGATAATGTTTGGAAACAAAGTCTTTAAAGAGGTGATTAAGTTAAAATGAGGTCCTTAGGGGAACCTCTAATCTAATATGACTGGTGACCCTATAAGAAGAGGAAATTTGGGTGTGGACACAGAGGGAAGATGAAGCAAAGACAGGGAGAAGATCAAGCCACAGAGAGAGGCATGGAACAGATTCTTCCATCCTGGCCTTTAGAAGAAACCAACCCTGCCAACAACTTGATCTTAGACTTTTAGCATCTGTAACTGAAAAACACACACACACACATTTCTGTTGTTTAAGCCACCCAATTTACGATCTTGTTATGGTAGCCTTAGCAAACTAATATAGCATCCATGATGGATATTACTTATGTCTATGGGACTTAGGAGGGCCAGGGATCTGGAATGAGCTTCAGGCTGATACTGGCTACTGCTCTTGCTATGAGTAATAAAGTTTGTTTGTTTTTTTTAACCTTTTTTTTTTTTTTTTTGGTACCAGAAATTGAACCCAGAGGTGCTTAACCACTGAACCACATCTCCAGTTCTTTTTATTTTTTATTTTGAGACAGGGTCTCACTAAGTTGCTTAGATCCTCACTAGGTTGCTGAGGCTAGCTTTGAACTTAGGATCCTCCTGCCTTAGCCTCCGCAGCCACTGGGATTACAGGCATGTGCCACTGCACCTAGAGTCTTTGACGGAGGAGTCTTTTGCCTTTTGCCAGCATCCCAGAAAACAGGTTCAGACTAACAAGCCAACTTTAAGTACAGTGAAATCTCAGAGCCTGTTCAGTTCCTGATACTGCTGAATAAAATAAATTTTATTGTTTTCTCCCCTCCTTCAAAATTGTCTTGCTTGACTAAATATATTTAATTGATGACAGAAAGCTCAAGCATTAGATTTTTAAATTTATCATCCATACCACACTGTCGGGGGACAACTTTTTAAAAGTGCATTTTTCAGTCATCTGAGAAAACAATTTGTTACCATAATGTAAGCAGAAACAGTACATTAAAACTATATCAGCACGGTACTATGCTCAATTACATTTTTGGTATAAGAATGAACATTAAATGAAGATCTTATCAGAGTTAAAATTTGAAAATAGTGTTCTCTTACCAGAAAAACCTTGCATTACCTCCCCATTCAATTTGAAAAGTACAACGCCATTATTAGAAAACCTGTGAGTTTTTCTCATCTCTTTGACTAAAATGTATTATGTTTCAGGTTTACAGTTTGGATGGCCTATTATTAAGTTATCATCAAAGTTCCTCTATTTCTGTTTTCTCAACTACGTATAAGATCTCTAAATTTCATTTGATCGGATTTGGTGGTATCTACTTTTGACCAAAGATCTAAAATCTTACTTTGAAAGACTTAATTTTCATAAAGAGAAGGAAATCTGAGAATTAATTCAAGGGAAAGAGAGCAGAAGTGATCTCTGGGCTCTCTGTGGCTGGGCTACTAGCTCAATATGCCTTTATTGGAGTGATTAAGCCTGTATTTATTTATACTTTTAATTTAGAGATGGAATGCACTTTAGGGTTGATACATGGCAGATTAAGTAAACACAATCAAAGTTCATTAGTAGCTGATGACAGAGATGGGCTTAGAAGCAAAGTTTCTGGATTTAATAGATGTAGTCAGCATACAAACATGCCACAAAATAAATTTTAAAAACTAAAAGATATTGAGTATATGATTAGATTTAACCTATCACAAAAACTGCTAAATTTGTGTACCATTAATCTGCTCTATACATCCATCAGTCTCAGTCTTCTTGGTTTTTTTTCTTCACCATTACACCTTTTCACAATTTGGTACTTCATTCTTTCAATAGTCATTCATGGTTGGAGAAAACACACAGACTTTAGCTTGAGATGTGTTCTGTCCACTGAAATGTCTGACCTTTAGTAAGTTCTTCTTTGAATTCACTTTCTACTGGGTAAAATGATATAGTAGCCACTTCATAGTAGTGGTGTGAGAATTGACAAAAATCTCTGACAGTTACTTTACATGAAATAATAGTAGATAAATATTACCTCTGAATTCATACCTTTATATGCTGCAGCAACTTCTTAATCCTCATCACACTGTCCTGTGTAAATATATATTGTAGTAGGGTTCTTACTTTAATATTTGTTTCTATAATTACCTCTCATGGATGCCCAACTAATTGCCCTTTTTGTTTTTATATTTTGCTCAAGTTTCCTTCCATATAGATCAAGAAAGAAAACCCAATATATAAATGTTAAGTTTTCACAGTTGACTGGTTTAACAGTCTACTTTACTCTGATAACAGCCAATCAGAACCTACCAACTACAAATGCATGCTTAGAAGGACAGGCAGTTAGAATATCCAACTTACTTCCTCCTTCAGAGCATCAAAGGTCATTTTGTTTAAAAATATATGAGAAGTGGAGTTTTTCCAAACTTATCATGCTTAATAGAACATCAATCTAGGAAGGTTCAGAAACCTACGTGTGGCTGTCTACAAAACATTTCAACCATCAGTGATTATCAAGTACCCGGGGAAAACACAACTGCAAAACAGTGATGCCAAGTACATGTAAGAGACTTAAAAGAGAGTAACCTGCCAAAGAGAGTTCATAACTGAATCTCAAATGGGACCTAAAAGAGAGAGATGACCTTAATGACAGGTAAACAACATGTGCAAATACACAGATCACAAAGATAGTAAAGATCTGTGTAAGTATGGGAAACAGTAAGACCCAATGATAGGCCAACTTGTCCTCATTATTCATGGTTGTGTGGATATCCTTTATGTGGCTGTATATACTGCCTTTGACCGTGTGCTGAGAGGGGACTTTTTGACTTCCTAAGTGCCTGGACTAGTCATGAATGGTTGGCCATAGAGGCTGACAAACCCTCTTGATAACTATGATTTTTAAAAAGCCTGTTTTATATTAATGCTCTACATCAGAAGTCCCTTCACATAATCACATGAGGCCTCCTTCACACTCATGTCACCAAACATAACAGCTGTCTGGGTTTAACTTTTTCCTGCAAAAGCCTGTGTAACAATTACTTTGTCACCTTTTCTCGTGATCCCCTGCCACTTCCACCCCTGCCCCCATCCCCAGCACTGGGGATAGACCCCAGGGCTTCATCCATACTAGGTAACTCTACCACTGAACTATGTTCCCAACCCTTTTCTGGTGATCTTAACCTAAAGAAAGTTCCCCCTGAATCTAAAATAATGTGTGCAGAAGATAACAAAATCTCTCTCTTAATAAAGGCTCAGTTCCTGGAAATATGGGGCTGTCTTTTCTTGTTGTCTATTTCCTGCTAGAGAAGGTGCTAAAGGCTTTTGCATGGCAGCAAGTTTTTGGTCCCTATGGCAACCCAGTGATAAGCTGTTTCCCTACACCGTGTCAGAACAGAAATGTCTCAGTGAGGCTGAAGGTACAGATTGATAGCCCTAAAGAAAACTATGAAGCAGGTAACACTGAGCTTCTTTTCCCCAGCAATCTTTCATTTGTTTTTCCTTTCTCATTTGCTCTGATATGACATTTCTTCCCTTGTAAGATGAAAGGATCTGCTTTTAGGCTATTACATGAATTACACTTTGATGTGAATGAGCACCCAGGGTACTCACACAGTAGGTAATTTATCTGTAAGAGTGGGCTGAGAGGTGAATGAAGCCTTCCCCTTGACAAACACATCATCCTTTAGGCATCTAGTCAGGAGGTTTGGGGACAAGGAGAGGGTCTGATTGAAAGAATGACTTTCTTTTTAAAATAATTTTGTCCTGACTGTAAAAGTTCATTATCTAAAACTTGAAAAATACAAACAAGTATAGACAAATTAATTACACATAAATCAATAACCATGTCTAATAACTGATAATGAAACAGACTGAAGTTGGGGTACCCTTTAAAATTGAGAGAAACTTCCTCATGCTAAGAGTAAAGGATGAGGGGTTGCCCACCTGGCCTGAGGGACATCAAGGTAGCAGAGAATGGCTATGGCCCCTGCCCTGGCCTCTCTAACAAAAGCTAACTGTATCAGCATAGGTACGTTTCCTGACTTTTGTCCCATTTTGCCACCTCTTTTGCAAAAGTTTCCCTTGCCCTCAAAGTCTCATATTCCCTCATAGAGATAAATTTTGAAACAAACTGTTTCTTCCAGCTTTCTTCAAAGCTGGCTTTGAATAAAAGTTAATTCCTACCAATCTGACTCCAAATTGTTATGGAGCACCAAGCACTGCAGTCCAGTCTCCGGTGACAATAACATCTTGACATCTTCCTTGTGTCTGTTCCCTATGCATTTATATATTACACGTAGAATCATTCAATTTATAGATTCACATAATTCTTTCAGTCATTGTTATTCTGATCATTTCCCCATGTAACTCAAGTGTTTTTTCCAAAAGTTTCCATAGTTACATATCTAAAGTGACTATATACAATTTACTTAAACATAAGACGTTCTGATGTTTTTAAGGTTTTCCTATTATGGATAACATGGCAATGGTGATCCTGAGCAAAAATCTTTCCCTGCATTTAAAAATATTTCTTTAGGATATGAACATGTTTAATAAGACTTGTACTTCACATATTGGCAAATTGCTTTCCAGAAATCCAGCAATGAAAATTACATATAATCTTAAAAAAATTACATATAATCTTTAATAATTTGATACATAAAAGTACCTCATTTTATCGAATATTAAACATTTAAAAATATGCCTGTTAACCATTTTTTTCTATGAATTATCTAGACACATTTCTGACCATTTTCTACTGGAAATTTGGTGTTTTGCCTGTGAAATAGCCCCTTGTAGTATTTATTTAACCCAATTATCATTTAACTAGATTGTTTTATGATGGTTTGGGGGATACAGAAATTCCAATTTGATGTCATAAAAATTTTTAAGTATTTTCCTTTCTTTCTTTTCTTTTTTGGTGTGGAGGACAAAATCCAGGGCCTTGCACATGCGTGGCAACTGCCCTACAACTAAGCTATATCCCCAGCCCCAAGTATTTTCCTTTCTGGTTATTTCTGTTGCTCTATAGTTTCAAAGTTTGTCCCTCTCAAGAGACATATTTTTCTCATCCTTTTTATGTTACAAATTTTAAAGACTCAAAAGTTCAAAGAATAAAATAATAAGGATGTTTTAATCATTCCAGATTAACATTACTCCCAGTTTTAAAAAAATAAAACTTTTTATTATGGGATGTTTCAAAACATTAGAAAAAAGTAAAGAGAACTGTACAGTTTCTTGATATCTATTGTTTCATCTATATTTCACCCACTCACTCTTCTCCAGGATTATTTTGAAGATATACTAGACATCTGCATGTATTTCAGTATGCGTTTCTAAGAGAAAATGACTTTATAAAAATGAAAGAAAACCACAAGTACATTTCCTGCCTGAAAATACTAATGATTCCTAGATTTCTACCTAGCAACTGTTTATATGTCCTCAGTTATCTCATTCTTAAATTTCTTTTTAAAGTTTTATGAATCAGAATCCAATAAGGTCCATATTTTGCCATAGGTTGATATACAGTCATGCATCACTTTATACAATGCAAATATTCTGGAAATGTGTCCTTAGATGATTTTATCCTTGTGCAAACATAATAGAGTACCTGAATATTTCTATAAAAAATAATTTCCTTCATCAATAATTTGGTTACCCAGAGGTACAATACTTAAGGTAAAACAAAAGAAACACTTCATTCTCTTCCTTCATTTACCAAGTTTGAAAATAAAGAATTGGTTCTCTACCTTCTTCATAAAAGCAACCAATAAGGTTCAGGGTTTTAAAATTTTAATATATTATTTATGACAACAGAATGCATTACAAGTTTCAGTTTTTATTATGTATGTATAAATACATACATAATGTATGTATAAATGATGTATGTATAAATGTATGTATAATTACATACATTTCAATGTAAATATAATTCATGTGTTTCTGTCATTACAGTTGTCATCTTTTTTAATGCCCAAAGTGTTGGGACTCGTCCCGGCTCCAAAGACTAACTTCCCCATCCCCCAAGAAGAGCCGTCCAATGGTGAGCCCTGCTGGCTCACATGATTCTTACCCACCAATCAGATCCCTGCTGGCTCACCTGATCCTACCCACAAATCAGACTAGCCCTTCTGGCTCATCTGATCCTTACCCTCTAATCAAAAAGCACCCCATGCCAACTGTCAAACCACCCCTGGCTGTATAAATATGCAGAGCTGTTCCTCAATAAATGGGCATTTGCTCCGTTGACAAGCCTTGTTCGTTCTTTCACAAAGCATCCAAGTTTTGATATGCATGTTCCTCTCCATGTGGGCTCCTGGGTCCTTTTGCCAGGGCTTCTGCAATCTTCTATAGATTCTTTCTTTCCTTATAGAATGAGATATTCCAGGCTCACTTTATATACTTTCTGTGCCAGACAAAGTATCAGTTATTTCTCTATGTAATTCTGATTCCTTTTATTGGGAAGTGGTATTAAGAAGGCATAATTTGGAGAATTAGGCTAGTCTTCTTTTTTTCTTTTCTTTAATAAACACATACAACTTTATGGGAAATAAATGGTGGTATCTAAAACTGAATTTCTTCACATATTCTAAAAAGTAACTTAACCCATAGAAGATAGAGATTACTAACAATTTAAATTTACATATAAGTAGGAAAAAAGTATAAGCATCGAAAACTGAAGTACCAAAAATTAAATAAATAACACAAAATCGAAGGACCAACTCCAGAGTCCCCAGCAGAGGAAAGGCAGGTATAGATTGTGTGGAGAAGAACTGAGGACGACTGAAGTACAACTGTGATGACTGCAGAGTAAGTCCTTCTTAATAGTATTCTCCAGGGGGAAATATAGAGAATGTGATTCCCTGGGCAATGGGATGGAGTTGTGGCTCACTGGTAGAGCACTTACCTAGCCATGTGAGGCACTGGGTTCAATCCTCTACATATAAATAAATTAAAGATATTGTGTTCATCTACAACTAAAAATATTTAAAAGGAAGAAAGAAAAAAAGAAAATCTCTGTGCAGTTCCAGAAGGCACTATTCTAAAGAAGAGGAAGCTGCCTTCAAAAAGAAAGAGCTTTTCAGATGTTTGATGGTGAAGAGAAAACAAAGAAAGCAAATAATGGATATTAAAAGTTTTACAAAAACAATAAAGAACCATAAATGTTGAGAGCCAAACCGCTCACATCTGAGGAAAAACTACTTGTGTCTGAGGAACAGATAGGGAGAAAGGACGGATGGACATTTCAGGAGGATAGAAAGGCTGATATAATGAATTTTTGTTTCATTTTGTCTCGGTTTTGTTTTGCATTATCTTAGTGAGGGGTTTCTTCGTCACGGAAATATGGAATTAAAAATTAATAAGAACCAAACTGAAAGGGTGTTAAGTAAAGTGCTAGAGGAAGGAGGCATCTCAGTAAAATCAAGAACAGTTAGGGCATACGTTAAGACGATACAAAGGTGTAGCCCATGGTTCATTAAAGAGGGGTTGTTAAATATATCACAATGGAACCATCATGGTGAAGATTTAAAAAAGATACAAAAGGAAAGCCCAGGAACTCTGCCAGTTGGCACATTATCATTATGGACGTTGGTACAATCTTGTTTGCTTAGTCTAGGAGAAGACATCTTACATCAAGTAAAAGAGGAGGCCTCTCAAGATAGTCAGAAAGGGGAAGAAAGTTTAGAGCAGAAAAAGCCATCAGGGGAAAAGTTACAACAGGAGACTATACTAACATCTTTCTATCACCAGAGGGCGTAAGTGTCCAACCAAAAGCTCCACCTCCATATGCTGGGAGGACCCCAACCCCTGTAGTTGATAGATGGGATCCTGAGACAGGACCTCAAATATTAGCATGCCCTGTATTTGAGCAGGCAGGAGGGCAGCAAATTCACCATATTTTAGATTACAAAACAGTGAAGCAGCTAAAAGAGGCTGTAACAACCTATGGTCCTCAAGCACCCTTCACTGTAAGCATGGTTGAATCCATTATCAACTTGAACATGACGCCAGCAGATTGGACTAGTATGTGTAAAGCTGTGCTAAATGGAGGACAATACCTGTTATGGAAGGTTGCCAATGAGAAATTTTGCAAGGAGATGGATAGGCTAAATGCAGCAGCTGGTTATCCTCAGAGAAATCTAGATATGTTGTTAGGAAAAGGACCTTATGAGGGTCAGCAGCAACAAATTGCATATGATCCTGCCATATACTTACAAATTGCTATAGATGTGGTTAGGGCATGGAAGACTTTACAAGGACATGGAGATTTACAAGGTCAATTATCTAAGGTAATACAAGGAGCTAATGAACCTTACGCTGAATTTGTAGATAGGCTTCTTCAAACAGCTTCCAGAATTTTTGGGGATACAGAACAGGCAATGCCATTAATAAAACAACTGGCTTATGACCAAGCAAATCGTTGCTGCAGAGAGGTCATTTGACCATGGAGACATGAAGATTTAAACACATATATTAAATTATGTAGAGACATTAATGAACAAGGGCAAGTCTTGGCAGATGCAGTACAACAGGCTTTAGATGCCAGGCCAAAAACATGCTACAATTGTGAACAAACAGGACATTTTAAAAGGAGTTGCCCCATAGGAGGAGGGTTTAACAAAGCTAGGTATAAAAGGAATAGAATACCGGGTATTTGCCCACGATGCCGTAGAGGGAGACATTGGGCTAATGAATGCCGTTCTCAAACCACCATACTCTAAAAGGACTTATGATAAGTCCTGGGGTAATTGATCCCGATTATGAAGGTGAAATAAAAATTATAGCCAGTTCTCCAAAGGGTATATCAGTAATTTCACCAGGAGATAGAATAGCACAGTTATTAATAATACCCAGCCTACATGATAAATTTTCCAGTTGTACTGTAGAAAGAGGTTCCAGGGGATTAGGCTCCACAGGTGTAGATTGGGCTATGCTTTCTTTAAATTTAGATTCTCGCCCCATGCTAAAACTAAATATTCAAGGACATGAATTTAATGGACTACTGGATACAGGTGCAGACCTTAGCATCATCTCTCATCAAGAATGGCCAAAACATTGGCCATTACAACAAGCCACTCAAACGCTTCGAGGCCTAGGAGTGGTGACTAATCCCCATAGTGCAATGGTATTAGATTGGAAGGATCCTGAAGGATGTGAAGGAACTATACAGCCATATGTATTGGATCATCTTCCTGTAAATTTATGGGGACCAGATGTCCTAGATCAGTTAGGACTAACTTTAACAAATAACATCAATTCAAATGCATCCACTATTATGGCTAGACAAGGTTTTAGGAAAGGAAAAAGATTAGGAAAATAAGAACAAAGTATAGCAGCACCAATACAAATAGATCAAGGAGCAGACAGACTTGGATTGGGTTTTCAGGAGGGGTCACTGAGACAATAAAAATTACATGGAAATCAGAAAGGCCAGTATGGGTTCCTCAGTGGCCCCCGACTAAAGAAAAGATATAAGCAGCCCATGACCTGGTCAAACAACTATTAGTGGAGGGACATATACAACCTTCCGTATCTCCCCATAATACTCCCATTTTTGTCATCAAAAAGAAATCTGGTAAACGAAGATTATTGCAAGATTTAAGAGCCATTAATAATGAGATGATTATTATGGGACCTGTTCAATCGGGGATTCCCCAATTGTCTGCTTTGCCAAAAACCTGGTATGTTTTAGTTATAGATATTAAAGATTGTTTTTTTTTCAATTCCAATTCATCCTGAGGATAGTCCACATTTTGCATTTACTATCCCTGCACTGAATCATGAAGGTCCTGATCAGAGGTATGAATGGAAAGTACTCCCTCAAGGGATGGCAACAGCCCAACTATGTGTCAAATTTATGTTAACAAGTAATCCAGCCACTTAGAAATCAAAATCCTGAACTACAGATATTTCACTATATGGATGATGTATTATTAGTCCACAAAGATAAAAACACATTGCTAGAATGTTATGCCACACTTACAAACTTATTAAAAAATTATAATCTAGAGATAGCAATAGATAAAGTACAATTAAATTTTCCAATTAATTATTTAGGAGTTCTATTATCCTCAACCATGGTCTGTCCACCAAAAATTCAAATACGAGTAGATCAACTCAAATCACTTAATGACTTTCAAAAGTTATTAGGAGACATAAATTGGATAAGGCCTTATCTAGGCATACCAACAGGAGAGTTGGGACCTTTATTTGATATCCTAAAAGGTCCATCAGATCCAAATTCACCCAAATGTTAATGCCTGAAACAAGAAAGGCATTAAAAATCATTGAAACATATATGGAAAATAGGCATTTGGATAGAATTGATATAAGTTTGCCTTTATTATTTATTGTACTACCAACAAAAAATTTTCCTACATGAGTATTTTGGCAAGAAGGTCCATTATTATGTATACATTTATCTTATTCTCCTAACACTATTCTTACTAGGTATCCTGAGGCTGTAGGACAATTAATACTCAAAGGAATAAAAGCAGCAAAGGGAGTGTTTGGGATTTCTCCCAATAAAATTATTACTCCATATACTATGGATCAAATTGATGAGTTAGCTAATGAGTTAAATACTTGGGAGATAATCATGTGCAAATCTAATGTTTCATTTGATAACTACTTGTCATCTGTTAGAGTCTGTAAACAAGTCAAAATAACACCTGGCATTTTGCCAGGGGAATGTTAGAGTTCGTAAACAAGTCTGGATGGTGCCTGGCAAAATGCCAGAGGGAGTGGTTTGAGAAGTAACAAAAGAGAGCCATTAAGTGTGGAGATTCCTGATTGGTTGACTGATGTATCTAGTTTATGCTAATTAGATAAGCTCTGTGGAATGTATAAATACTGCTCCTGTCCTGCAATAAACGGCTCCCACTCCTGCTGTATCAACGTACACAAGTTATTCGTCACCCCCCCGGTTATTTTGCTGCAGCCAGCCGGACTGCGGCAGATGGTGGCCCGTACGGGGAGCCCCGGGACACTCGGGGGTAAGTGACGAAAAAAAGCTGCCCGTCCATAGATAGGACGGGAGCAAATCTGCTCGTCCCTAGGCAGATAGGGCGAGAGGAAAAATGACCATCTCGAGAAAATGGAGAAGATTGATACAGTATGTTTGTGTCTTGTTTTGTCTCAGTGTATTGTATTGTCTTTGTGATGAAAATATGGAAGGGGTGAGAAGTAAATTACTAAGGGAAGAAGACACCCCAGTGGAACCAAGAATAGTTAGGGCATGTGTTGATAAGAGCCCAGGAACTCTAGTCAGAAAGAAAAAGAAAGTTCAGAAGAAGAAGGATTATCAGGAAAAAAGTTGCAACAAAAGGCTATTACTAAATACTTTTTGTTACCGGAGGATGCGTGAAATGGAGAGGCGGCTGCCAAGTGTGCAAGCCAGTCACAACGCAGCAAGGATTTTCCAAGAGGTGGCGGCGAATGGCCCTTCCCCGCCTCCTGGCCGGGGAGCTGGCTCTTCCACTGCTGTGAGCCCAAATCTAGACCTGACCTGGAGGCACAGTCTCGCAGGCTCTTGCTCCCTGTGCCCAGTAGCAGTTTGAGTCCGGGACACTCCCCAGGGCCATCTGGGGCTGCCCAGGACGCTACAGCCGACAAAAGACGCTACTGGCGTCCCTGATGTTTGGTCATTTTCAATGCCAATAACTAAGCTACAATGGTTCTCCCACACCTGAAAGCTGATGAGTAATGAGCACTATTAATGCTTATTTCAAATGCAAAAAAACCTTGAGATAATGTACTAAATTGTTCAGACGGTTGTTTTCTTAGTAGAATGCTACAGGATTTTCTTTAGCCATCCGGAGTTCCTGCCTTCGTCCCAGTGCCGGTGAGGATGAGGGTGGAAGAATTTCCAGTGTTGCTGAAAACCGGACAAGACTTCGGCTGAGAACCGGAGGAGACTTCGGATTAAGCTAGCTGCCTGCAGAACTTACCTGGACTGTGATTTAAGCTAGCTGCCTGCAGAACTTACCTGGACTGTGATTTACCTGGACTGTGAGTTAATCTATTGAGACACTGCTTTACCTGGACTGAAACAACAAACTGTAATCTATAACAAATTGTAACTCAGTATCTTTGCTAACAGTATCATTGCTGGTATAATTTTTCCAAGGGCTTCTTGCATGGAGCCATCAATTGGCTTGGTATTGTGGCATTTTGTATCCTCCCTTTCTGATTGTAGCAGATTATTTATGGTGTTTGTGTGAAAACCACTATGGTCGTTATTTAAATTAAACAAAAGGGGGAAATGTTAAGAGTCTGTAAACAAGTCAAAATAACACCTGGCATTTTGTCAGGGGAATGTTAAAGTTCATAAACAAGTCTGGATGGTGCCTGGCAAAATGCCAGAGGGAGTGGTTTGAGAAGTAACAAAACCAAGCCATTAAGTGTGGAGATTCCTGATTGGTTGACTGATGTATCTAGTTTATGTTAATTAGATAGGCTGTGTGGAATGTATAAATACTGCTCCTGTCCTGCAATAAACGGCTCCTACTCCTGCTGTATCAATGCACACAAGTTGTTCGTCACCCCCCGGTTATTTTGCTGCAGCCAGCCGGACTGCGGCAGTCATCTAATCCTTTGTTGTCTTTTTGGTCATCGCATCCTGTAATTTTTCCAAAAACGACAAGAAAAACACCTATCATGAATGCTCCAAATATATTCACTGATGGGTCAAATAATGGTACAGCAGCAGTAGTTACCCCTGATCAAACTTTTACATTTTTAGTACCCAAACAATCAGCTCAAAAGGTAGAGCTTAATGCAGTATTACAAGCTTTTGTGATGTTTAAAGATTTTGTATTTAATTTATTTTCTGATAGTCAGTATATAGTTAATGCTATAGTATCCCTTGAAGATGCTGGTAGGATTTACCCTTCCTCTATTGTTTTCTTTTTGTTTTCCACTATACAAAATCTAATCTGGGTCAGAAAAGATCCATTCTTTATAGGACATATCAGGGCACATACAGGATTGCCTGGAGCCCTTAGTTTGGGCAATGATTTAGCAGATAAAACAACACATGACATACATATTTTCTCTACACTAGAAGAAGCTATAAATTTTCATAAAAGGTTCCATGTCAATGCTAATACTTTACAAAAGCATTTTAAAATAACTAAGGAACAAGCTAGACAAATAATAAAACAATGTCAAAATTGTGTGACCTTTTTACCACAAATTAATCTTGGAGTCAATCCTAGAGGACTGATACCTAACCATATCTGGCAGATGGATGTCACATACTTGCCAGAATTTGGAAAATTAAAATATTTGCATGTTACAGTTGATACTTCTTCTGGATTTTTGATGGGCTCCCTTCATACCAGAGAAAAAATTAAAGATATTATAGCTCATTGCTTACAAATTTTTGCCACTGTAGGCGTTCCAAAACAGTTAAAAACAGATAATGCCCCTGGTTATACTTCTACCTCTTTTAAACAATTTTGCTCATCATTTGGCATTACTCATATAACAGGAATCCCATACAATCCACAGGGACAAGGCATAGTTGAAAGAGCTCATCAAACTATTAAAATGTACTTATTAAAGCAAAAAGAGGGAATTGGGAAGGGGTATATATCCCCCAAAGATAAACTTAAAATAACCCTTTTTACTCTAAATTTTTAAAATTTGGATTCATCAGGGCTTAGTGCTGCAGAAAGGCATATGTGTCCAAAAAGTGTACATAAGCCTAAGGTACTTTGGAAGGATATTCTAACAGGACAATGGAAAGGTCCTGACCCTGTGATTGTCTGGAGTCGGGGTTCTGTTTGTGTATTTCCACAGGGAGAACAGCAGCCGATTTGGATTCCAGAGAGATTAACTAAGGTCCTGACCCAGTGATTGTCTGGAGTCGGAGATCTGTTTGAGTGTTTCCACAGGAAGAACAGCAGCCAATGTAGATTCCAGAGAGACTAACTAAAGCGATTTCTACAGACCAAAAAGAAGATGATTTGGCTCAAATCCATAACAGCTGATATCTAGAACTCCAGTTTGGCTATCCTTACATCTGTGACAGTGGTTCTCCCACACCTGGAGGCTAATGAAACCAGGATGCTTTTTTCAATATTTATTTTATTATTGCCCTTTCCCACATTTTGAAGTTCTATTTTGTTTTTTGAGCTCATACAGACCTAGGTTAATGTTTTGCTGATCAGTTCTATTTTTTGACTATGGAGTTTTTAAACATTGCAATGGAGATTTCACCTGTAAAAAGTTACAAGGCCTTTACTATTATGTTATGTGTTGTATGTATTATATTATCTGTGCACACTTGTGTTTTGGGTTGTATGTTTGTATGTGCGTATGTCCATATATCATATATGATGAGCGCTCATGAAAAAATGGATCCAAATTTTTTTTCTTATTCACATGATTTAAATGGTTTGATTTAAATTGGGTAAACAGGTGTTGAGGATTGTTTTAATATGTGAACAAAAAAGGAGGTTAACAGATCTGTTTGTTTACTTTCACCTTTCCTTTTCATTATATTTAATAATTCTATTCAGGATAATGTAAATTGTTCAGAAAATTGCTTTCTTTTAGTGCCTGCTGGAATGTTACATAATTTTTTCTTTAGCTATCATTGCCAGAATTCCTATCTTCATCCCAGTGCTGGTGAAGACAAAGATAAAACCAAACTACAGCTTCTGCAATAGCTATCACTGAACTATCTGTTGGTGCAGTGACTTGTGGTAGTGCTGGGGTATTTTTGCTGATGGTGTCATCGGTGGTACAATTTTTCCAAAAGGAGCCGGTGTATCCTCCTCCCTTCTGCTTGTGATGGATGTTCAGCTAAAATTTGGAGGCCAACAGAGGTGAGGCAAAGAACCTCACCCCCCCACACACTAGTACAAAGGTCTATCCACAGGTAGTCAATGATGGGTAAGATCCAATTGCAATGGTACCAACCTAAGACAGGAGGCTGATGCCTTGAGGTCAGCTCATCCAATGACGGGTAAGGACCATGTGTAGTATTGGACAACCTAAGGCAGGCACGGTCCCTAAGCCACATGCTTGTTGTTTAATTAAACAGAGAGGGGGAGATGTTGAGAGCCACAGCGGAAGCAGCCCCAGCAAACTTCCAGCTGATTGGCTCCTCTGCGGTGATGCTCACTGGGCTGTTTCCCCGCCCTTTCAGACCACGGAGCTGCTCATTGGGGGACTCTTTTGGCTCCGCCCATGCTACCCAGCCAATCAGCCTCAAGAGCGGGAGGAATGGGGGTTGAGAGGCTCACCGGAAGCCAGTGGTGGCAGTTGGCCTCTGAGGGAATTCCTGAAGAGCTCCTGTAGTGCCGTGTGTGTTCTAAAAATAAAGTTCAGTTTCTGCTTGACAAATGGCTCGTGAATTGTGCCCAGCCAGACTGCGGCACATAAACTTCGAAAATTACCAACCCAGCTTTCAAATATCTCATCAACTTAAAAATTGAACTTCACTGCAATAATGGAATAGGATGCTTTTGAGTTAAGAGAACTCTATCCAAGTTGAATTCTGTCCTTTACCTATAGATAAACAAAAAACAAACATGAAAAGCCAAACAAGCAGGAAAAACAAACAAACAAACAAATACATTTGAAAATGAACACAAATGGCAGACAATACCATATATGGGAATCAAAATGTCAGCAGCTGAAAATATTCTTCTAAATAACACACACACACACACACACACACACACACTCCAAAACCCATGTAGCAGAGAAAATTATGACTTCAATCTAAATTAAATATATTAAAACAAGAATTTGCACACTAAAAATCACATTAAAAATGAATTCAAAATAACTCCAATAGAAACAGAAAAAAAGGAAGATGTAAAATAAGAGTTGACTAAGCTCAGAAAACAGAAGAAAAAGACAACATAATCTCAGAATTACATACAAGTGTGTGCATGTCTGTGTGTACATGTGTATACACATACATAGTCAGACTTAATCTTCCCCTTACTTAAGTGGTAGTTTACTGTACATACTGTTGTGTTCTATATTTTTGAAGTTAACAATACATTTTGGATATCATTCCTTAATAGCCCCCTCATTCTTTTTAGTTACTGCTTATTATTGTTCTAGATATGGCAATTTCTATAACCAGTCAGTCACCTGTTGATAAACCCTTTGTTTTCAATCTTTTGCAATAACAAAGAATATTCTTGTCCATGTTATTTTATACATGTGTAAAAAGAATTATAGATAAATTCCTAAAAATGAAATTGCTGGGTTAAAATGAATATGCTTCTAAAATTTTGCTAATATCAAATTGCTCTTCACTTCAGCTATAGAAAGGTACACTGCCCAATCAATGGAGAGCATCAGTTTCCCCATACCCTCACCAAAACCAAATGCTATTATTGTTTTTAAAAAATATTATATCATATTTAAATTTCCATTTTTCATATACTTCCTTTCTTCTGAACTTTTTTCTTTTATTTTTTTTGAGACAGGATCTTGCTGTTGCCTACATTGCTAAGGTTGACCTCAAACTCATGATTCTCCAGTCTCAGCTTCCCTAATAGCTGGGACTATAGGTGTACACCACTGCACCTGGCTTTCTTCTGAACTGTTTGTGCACAGGTTTTGCCTTTTTTTCTATGAGTTGTGCTCTTTTCCTTATTGATTTGGAGATACTTAATTATTTTATCAGTTGTCCTTTTAGTTGATTCCTGGGGTCTACAAATATTGGTGTATCTTTTAATTTACATACATTTATTTTTTGAAATGTTTTAAGTTAACTTTGTGCATGCTAGGCAACTGCTCTACCACTGAACTATGTCCCCAGCCCTTTAAAAATTTTTATCTGTTAAGGATTAGCCCTTTGTGAAGTGAATTACAAAAAATTTCCTCCATCTGTCTTTTATCTTTGACTTTTTTATGGTGACATGATTTTTTGTAGTTAAATAAATGATTTTCTCTTTTATTTTCTGGTAATTTATGGGTTTATTTTTTAATGTGACATTTTTTATTCATCTGGAAATCATTTTAGTATAATCTGTGAAGCAGAGATCCAAATTTTTTGTTTTGTTTTTTCAGATGGCGGCTTCATTGTTCCAATATCATTTACTGAACAACTCATCTTTTTCTCCTCTGCCTTAAAATAAAACTTCTCTTTAACTGCTGAGTATATTTGGATATATTTCTAGATTTTCCAGCTGTTCGTTTGAATTTTGATCTGCTCATATGCTCAATAAGCATACTCAATAAAGTATCTCTTTATTTTTATTATTATAAAACAAGTTTTTAAGAATTAGCTTGCTCAATTCCAAACAAAATCAAAAACCAAAATACTCTGTTGAGTCAGTTAGATTAAGTTAAAGAGAGCTAGTATTGTGATGATGCTGTATTTTCTTGCCCAAATGTGGCAATGCTTTTTAAATCTTTTTGTTCTTTTTGTGACATTTTATAATTTTTTCATATTAAGTCTATGTGTTTCATGCTAAGTCTATTCTTTGGTCTTTTTAAAAGCTATACAATGGTATTATTTCTCCCATCACTTCTTTTACCTGGTGGTTGTTTAAGCATATTAAGTTAGTATTTCTGAATTTTTTTTTGTCTCAGTAACCTTACTGAATTATTCTATCAGTTGTTTCCTGGAATCTACAAATATTGGTTTAATCTTTTTTAATTTACATAAATTTATTTAAAAATATTTTCAGTGAGCAAATAAAAATTATATATATTTATGGTACACAACATGATGTTTGGTATATATAGACAACAAGGAGTGGTTGGTTAAATCAGACTAATGCATGTATTACCTCACATACTTTATTTTTTGTAATGGGAACACTTAAAATCTACTGTCTTTGCAAATTTCAAGCATTTAATATATTAATTATAGTCACTGTGATGTATAATATATCACTTGAACTTGTTTGTTCTGTTAACCTAAATAACAATCTGAGTGAGATTTTCCAAAGAATAATGATTTTGGAAGAGCAGAATATTGCAATGAGAATATGCACGTCACAGTGAACTCTGGGGGTATATTCAAGGATATCCAAGCAAAAGGAAGGTTTTAAAGACACAAAGAGAGACATTAGTATAAGCTCCTTGGAAACAGAGTTCATTGGTCTTGGAGACTTGAGGCAGGAGCTGGCAGCAGCTCATTGATGAAGGTGCCACTGCTGAACCAGCATTATCTCCAGAACATCTTGTCTGAATTACTGAAATCTTAAAGAATGTTAAAAATAAGTTTAGTTATCCAAATCTGTGCATAGATACATGGGAGGTGAACAAAGCATGATATGTGTGTAGAATAAGAAACCTTTTTTGAGCCCATAGAAAGTCCTTGAGAAAATGCTTAGGTAGGCAGGCATGAGCCCTCCCCCTTCATAATTTTCTGGTTCTAATTTTGTCTGGATTTAACAAAAAAGAGTTCATCTTAGTATTATTAATTTTCATACTCCCTAACTGAAATTTTGTGTCTTTTAACCAGCATCTCCCCAGTTTCTCCAACCCATAGTCTCTGTAATCACTAATCTCTCTTTTGCTTTTAAGTTTGACTTTTTGTAGTTTCCACGTATATATGTAAGATCATGGGTATTTATTTCAGTGCTGGGTTGTTTTACTTAACATCGTGTTTTCCAGGTTCACCCATGTTGTCACAAATGACAAGATTTCCTTTCTTTTTAAAATCTCAATGGTATTCCATTGTGTATATATGCCACACTTTTTTCATCCATTCATCTGTTGATGGACACTTAGGTTGATTTCTCATCTTGGTTATTGTTAATAATGTGGTAATAAACATGAGAGTGCAGATATTTCTTTGGCATACTGAGTTTCATAAATTGGTTGATAGATTGTATGGTTAATTCTATTTTTAATTTTCTGAGGAATTTCCATACTATTTTACAGGATGATTGTATTTATTTACATTTCTTTCAATAGTGAACATGGGTTCCCTTGGTTTCATTTTCTCCATATCCTTACTAAAACTCTTTATCTTTTGTCTTTTTGACAGATGTGAGATGCTATGTCATTGGGGTTTTAATTTGCATCTCTCTGGTGATTAGTGATGTTGAGATTTTTTTCATATACCTATTGGCTATTTATTTGTATGTGTTCTTTTAAGAAATGTCTAGTTAGGTCCTATGCTCATTTTTAAATTGGATTATTTGTTTTCTTACTATTAAGTTGAGTTCTTTATATATTTGGATACTAATCCTTTATTAGGTGTATGATTTGCAAATATTTTCTTCCATTCTACAGTTTATCTCTTCATTCTGCTTGTCTCCTTGACTGTAAAGAAGCTTTTAACTTTGATGCAATTCTACTTACATAATTTTTCTTTTGTGATTTTGAGGTCACATCCAAAAAATCATTGCCAAGATCAATGTTCCAGTTTTTCCTCCTGTTCTCTTCTAGAAGTTCTACAGTTTAAGGTCTTTAATCCATTTGGAGTTGATTTTAGTATATGGGGTGAGCTGAGGATTTAGTTTCATTCTTCTGCATGTGGCTATCATTTTCTCTCTGCACAATTTATTAAAGAGACTGTCCTTTTCCATTGTGTGTTCTTGGCATCTTTGTAAAAAAATCAATAGACCATAAATGCATGAACTTATTTCTGGATTCTCTATTCTGTTCCATTGGTCTATGTGTCTTTTTATGCCATTATTATGCTGTTTTTATTGCTATAGCTTGGCAGTAAATTTTGAAATCAGTTAGACTGATTATTCTTGCCAATTCTATTCAACATAGTACTAGAAGTACTAACTAGAGCAATTAGTCAAGAGAAGGAAATAAAAGTCATCCAAATCAGAAAGGAACAAGTTAAATTGTTTGCAGATGACCTGATCTTTTTTAAAAAAATTTTAGTTGTAGTTGGACATAATATCTTTATTTTACTTATTTTTTTTAATGTCGTGCTGAGGATCGAACCCAGCGCCTCACATGTGCAGATGAGCGCTCTACCATAGAGTCACAACCCCAGCCCCAACCTGATTTTATACATAGAAGACTTCACCAAAAAACTGTTAGAGCAAATTCAATAAATTTGCATGATACAAAACCAACATACAAAAATTAATAGTGTTCCTATACACAAAAAAAGAGATTATCTGAAAAGAAATCAGAAAGTAATCCTATTTGTAATAGCTACAAAAATAAAAATTCTTAGGAGTAAATTTAACCAAGGAGGTGAAAGTTATGTATACTGATAGTCATGAAACACTGATGGAAGAAGCTGAAGAAGACACAAGCAGAAAGATAATCTATGTTCTGTGTTTTTCTATGGAAAAAATAGTTATATTAAAATGTCTATACTACCCAAAGCAATTTACAGATTCAGAGCAATTTCTATCAAAATTTCAATATTTTTTTTTTTGCAGAAACAGAAAAGAAAAACACTTAAAATTCATATGGAATCACAAAGATCCTGAATAGTCAAAGCAATCTTGAGTGAAAAGAACAAACCTGGATGTATCCCATTAGTTTCCTTTTTATTTTTTATATTTGTTGTTTACTTCTAAATGACAATATCTCCAGGACAAAGATAAACTGTAATAAAAATACATTGTGATAAGTCCTGTCTCATTCCTGATTTTAATAAGAATGCTTCTTATACATCTCCATGAAGTATGATGCCTTCAATCATCTTCTGGTTGCTTAATTCTAAAGTTGATATGTTAACATCATTCATAAGTTAATTGAATAGGTTTGATTAATCTAAGTTCATTACAAATTGGTTTTTGTACTACAGAAATGATTTATAATCTAGACTCTTAGAGGAGGAAAGGGCTTAATGGAGAATCAGCAGATTTACTGAGAGCCACAAATGCAGATACTGTAGACTTTGAGAAGTAGAATACAACAGGGGATTGGGGTGAAGGAGTGATAGATGGAATAATAGCAAAAGAAAATTTTGACCAGTTCTATAGATGGGGTAAGATTCTTTGGCACCTATGGTTGATACTCAGACAAAACAAACCCGTGGTAAGATGACTACTAGGGAAATTCCTGAGCAATATTTTTCCAGAGCCTCTATATCAATTTCATCTTCAAAATACAAATAAATAGGAAGAATGACCTAAAAGAAGCCAGAAAATAGGATAGATCACCTACAAAGAAATAATAAAGATGATAACTGACTCTTCTTTAGAAATCATATGGTAGAAAATAATTGTCAACCTATAATCATGTGTGCAGCAAAATTATCTTCCAAGAATAAGAGTTAAATAAAGCAATTTACAGATAAAATATAGTGTTTACTACCACAATATCTACAGTAGGGGTATTTATAAAATATGTACTTCAATTAAGAATGTGATCCCAGAAGGATTATTGGAGGTTTAAGAAGGACTGATGATACATGGGAAAATAAGAAAAAAGGCAGTGTTCCTAGATGTAACCAACTCTGGCTGACTTCTACATAGGAGTTAGCTGGAAGGATACTGTTTGACACACAAAATTGTTGGAAAGGCTCAGAAAATGGGCAGGAACACAGTAACTAAGACCATAGCCAAGTATCACACCATCAACCCATCCATAAGCACATACCGCTGCTGCAATCAAAATCTCTGAGCATCTACAACTTCTTACACCACCTTTGCTGGAACTGAATGCTGGACACTGTTTCTGGAAACTGAATGCTGCTCAGATTCTCCACTGCCCTTGCTTCTTTTTTCCACAAGCTCCAGATTCAGAGTCTATGTGGATATACCTTACTGATCAAACCTGTCACATGCCTAGATTGAGCTACAAGGACAACAGAGTTACTAACTATGTGGCATTCTATATTCTATTTCACACCAAGATTCCTACAGTGGGAACTTCTAAGTAGGAATATGGGGGTTGGGGACACCATAACACACCTGACAACTGTCTGCTACAGGAAGAAATTTTAAAAAATTAAAGCTGACAATTAGGGGTTGTAGCCCAGTGGTAGAGCGCTTGCCTAGCATGTGTGAGGCACTGGGTTTGATTCTTGGCACCACATATAAATAAAATAAAGGCCCAACAAAAACAAAAAAATATATATATTTTAAAAAACGGACAGTTATACAAAAATTAAAACCACCAGGGTAAAGCCATAACCAAAGTACAATGTTTTACTGCAGATCTTTTAAATAATTAAGATTATATTGACTAGAGTCTGAGATATAATTCAAGTAAAATGTCTTATTGGAAAAACCACAGAGGAAGGTCCTCCAAAAGGCCCTCCCTTTTGTTGAAGCCAAAGAACTATGACTCCAAGCAAGGCATGGATAAACTATCTGTGGAAGAGCACCAGCATATCAGCCAAGTCACAGCTGATCATTCCATCACCAGCCACTGCTTGGCTTAACTAAGTCCCCCTCCCTGAGGTCTTCAAATAAACAGAGTGCTTGGGGATTCTCCAAGAGAATAAAGTCTCAGAAATGTACCTGGAAATTGGAAGTCAACATAGAGACAATGGTATGGAAGAAGGATTTCAGGCCAAAGGTAGGCTTCACACAAACACCAGAACTTCAAACAAAGCAATAAGATGAAATTAGGCAAGCAGGAGGGATCACTATAGCTATTAAAAGTCAAGTTTGTTTTAAAAGGTGAGGTGAAAGGCACCGCAATGAAAAGCAGGTATGGCAGGAAGCTGAAGAGTATAAAACCTAAGAATTTAAAAGAAATTGAGAAAAGCTGGGGGTGGAATCTGGCACTGTCACTTACCAACACATGGAAAAGTAATAATGAAAGAAATTACATTGGAAAGATAGTGTCTTAATTTTTTTTTCTGTTACTGTAACAAAATACCTAAGGGTATAATTTATAAAGAAGTTTATTTAGCTCACAGCTCTGGTGGTCCAAACAACATGGTACTGCCATCCTGATGATAGTCCCTCTGACTACATTACCACATGGAAAAGAAGTGTCTAGAAGGGACACATGTGTGAACAAGAAAGCAAGAAACTGGGGAAAGACAGTGCCTGGAGACCCTTACCAGAACATTAGCTTTTTGTATATGACAATCACATATTGAACAGACTAACCCTTGTTTCAGATTGTCGTCTCTAAATTTATGCTTTCAATGTCCATGGACCAGCCCACTGAAATCACCCAAAAGACGTTTGGAAATGTAGAATCTAAGGTTCCATCCTAGATCTATAAATAGAATCTGATTTTTAACTCAATTTACCAGAGATGGGTTTGTATATTGAGAAATTGTGGTTTAAGATCTGTTTTATCCTTATGTAAGTAACAATGACATCCATCCTTAAAATTATGAAAATGTGTCATTTTTGGAGAACATACTCTGGGTAGGAGTTATAGGGTCCTCCTGCCCTGGCCACATCACTGTGAGATTCTGTTGCACAATTGTGTCAGACTTGTTTCTTCCTCTATTTTGTGGAATTGTGGCCAGGAGGCATGCGCCCAGACATAGAAAAGATTTTTCTGCTTTCTTTTGTATCAATGTGTGGCCCAATAATTAGTTCTCACCAATGAAATGTGGAAAGTGATGTGTGCTGCTTTTGAGCCAAGGAAAAGGATAAGACTACTCTCTTTTCCCCATCCATCACAAAAATGCAGCAGACTCTGAGACTACAGTGGGATGAAGACTCCAGATGAAAACTGACTGGCTCCTTGATCACCGCGGGATTCACCACTGATCTACTATATAAGAAGTAAATGTTTACTATGTTATGTCAGAAGAAGAAGAAGGAGAAGGAGAAGGAGAAGAAAGAAGAAGAAGAAGAAAGAAATTGGGGAAAGATCCAGGTTTACTTTTTTTTTAGCAATATGCTCTGGTGGGACTTCCCAAGAGAGCAAGAATATACTTCCATGAGAAAAATATTAATCCTTTTTAAAGAACCAGTAATCTCCCACTAGGCCCCACCTCTCAAAGATTCTACCACTTGTCAATATAATCACACTGAGAACTAAGGCAGTAGGAATCGGGCATAGACTCTCTAATGGAGGAAAAGAGGACCACCCAGTTCTCATGGTCCAAGAAACCCACAGTGAGAACTCATGACCATTTTCTGCCAATCCAGCTTTTTGGACTACAACTAATTCCTTGTTTTTCTCCCTTATTATCCTAAAAATTCCACTAATTTTTTTTTAAAAGGATATCTCTTTTGTCCCTTATTGTATATCTTATTATTTGGTAAAGTACTGGGCACATATTAGACATTCAAAAAGTACTTCTTGAATGACTGCATCCTGGATGGGGGAGGTAGGTAATGAAAATAAGTCCCAAAATAGAAAAACACAGCCAAAACAATGTGATTTTCTGTCATCTGAGTGAAACAAAATTCAGGAACTCTGGTCTTGCAGGAACTATTCTGAGTTCTTAAATCCATTCTCAAATCAGGTTTCTGAACAAACCAATTACACAGAGATTAAAACTAGCCCCAGTGGAGAGGTATTTTGGACATTTAATGGAAACAGGTACTGTATTTTAGTAGTGCTGACTATAAGACATAGAGCTATAAGGCTTACCCAGTGCCTTAAAAAAAAAAAAAAAAAGGCACATTTTCATATCAGATAGCTTCCTACTGCTCACATGACTGATTTTTTTTGGTTAATTCTGGTGGTGCTAAAGATCAAACCCAGGGTACATGGTAGCCAAGCACTCTACCACTAAGCTACAGGCCCAGCCTTAAAAAAGAGAAATTTTGGGATCCACTAACCTTTTTATGCACACTTGCTCCTGGTATGCTTTCACACCCACAGCCAGGGCCTGTATTTCTGTCAGAAAGCCACTCTATGGCTGCAAGGAATTCTTCACCTGGTAGCCTGAGGTTCCTTGGAATTTACATCTCCACAAGGGCAGCACTTAAATCAATAGTTCTTTACAGGGAGGGGAGTTTTGATCTCTAGTAGTCAAAATGACTAGAAACAATTTTGGTTATCATAACTGGGCAGGAACAGGACATTGGGATGTTACTAGCATCTAGTAAGTAGAGGCCAGGGGTGCTGCAGACACCCTACAATGCACAGGACAGACTGCCACAGTAAAAAACAAAGAACTACTGACCAATGTCAATATTATGGAAGTTAAGAAACTCCATCTTAAACAATGATGGGAAGAGAAGCATAAATTCTCCAGTTTTTTCTCTTGTACTTAATCTGAATAATTCTGAGATATGAGCTACACTATCTCCAGAGCTCTCTTGTGACACTGATCTAGAACAGCCTGCTTGGAAGTGTCTGATATTGTATCCTTGTTTGGTTTCCTTTTCCCTATTTCTCTGCTCCCCAACCAATTTTTCCTTAGAACAATTCCTAATAAATTGTTTTTACAAGAATTATCATCTCAGAGTTGTTGTGGGGAAAACAACTCAAGACAATATACAAGTGGCTTTTCAAGGAATACTATAGATTTTATATACACACTATGGAGTAGGTTACTAAATGGTTGGCTGTGCTATAATAGAATGAGTTACTTGGACAATCCCGTCAATGGCGGCAGGGGTGAGGGGGTGGTCAGAGTGTCTTAAACTCAAAACAAGCATGTAGTAGTAGGAAAAAAAAAATATCTGGGAAGTTGGGAAACCTGAGTTCCAATTTCTGACTAAAGAAGCATGAGATCTTAAGTAAATCACAGCCATATGAAAAATGAGAAAATAGAAACTGGGTAATTGCTAAGATCTTTTCTCTAGAATTCTATGTTTTCTTAGAGCTGTAGTTCTCTGATAGGGACAATCCACTCCCCTCCCTGGGAACATCTAACAATGTCCAGATACATTTTTGGCAGTCCTAACAGGAAGCAGGGCCCACTGAAGCATAGTGAGCAGAGCCTTGAGTTGCTACTAACCATCCCATAAGGCACAGGCAAATACCCGCCCCCTCCTTCACCAACAAAGAATGTTCTAGCCCCAAATGGTAGTAGTGCCAAGGTTAAGAAACCCTGTCTTACAGATAAATATTAAGAAATTTCTAATGCTTGGAATTATTAAAAACAGGTGATGAGTTATTTACAACATAGTCTCTAAATAACTCCTGAAAACCAACAGAGGCTAAAAATACTTTTCTGTATAAGGTTTGGAGGGACTTATTCTAAACAAATTTTGAGATATTACATGGGAGACCTAGGCACAAAGCAGCTCTAGACAGGGCACATAGTAGGATCCTGAATCTTAGCAGTTTGACATAATTGTGAAGAACTGACTCTTGTCCATAGATTAGGACTTAAACATTCCATGAGTATGCATCCAGATCTTTCTCTCTGCCCTGCAGTCACTGAAGCAACCTCCTTTGCATATCCATTAACCTTTGTATACAATTGTGGAGATAAATTTTTCCTGGAGGAAAAGTTTCCCCAAATCACATGCAGGGAAGAATAAGAGAAAAATAATGATTTTATAGCTAGCTTATCTGAGTTGATAGAAATATTTAAATGTTTAACATATTTGCTTATGAGTCTATGTTTATTTGTGCGACAGGTGGCAAGATAATGTCATATTTAACTTTGACTTCACTTTCTCATTGGCCCAAACCTCTCACACCCTTCTTAAACAAAAAGCTTGCAGTAAAATCCAACATATTGCATAACTAGTCAATGTTACATATTGCTAAGAAAACTTTATTCGGCCAACAGGAAACTCCAGAAATAAAAAGATTTCTTATTTCATTATCAGAAAAGTACCTTGTTCCAGTAACCACAATAAGCAGGCTAAAATGGAAAGACTCAGCTTGGATTGAGGTGGGTGGTCAGAGTATCTTAAACTCAAAACAAGCATGTAGTGGTAGAAAAATAATTTAAGAACAAACTTAAGATTTTTGAAGTATATAATGAAATCTCTTTCATCTTTGATAATACTTTGAAATGTGCATCAGAAAATCTAAGGTGCTTAGAACTTTGAAAGACAAGCTGCTGCCAATCAAGAACTGGCTAACAGCTAAATTGGAACCCAAGATTTCATTTTGGCAACTTTCCCAGGTTGGATGGACTTAGCAGAGGCTATATCCTGCTCATGACCCAAGTCTTGCTTATTAGGAATCAGGAAAGAGTCATGTTCTCTATTCTCTGGTGTCTATGGTAGACTTGCTTATTAGGAAAAAGACCAAGATACCATCTACCACAACTTGCACCATAAGGCACTTTGATTATCTGCTGTCAATTGCCAAACTTATATCATTTCACAGCAATGCAGTTTGACTTTTCAGATTCAAGGTTTCAAAATTGAGTATTTGCTCTTAAAAATACAGCTACCAGTAATTTTTCATCAGCAACACACATTTTAATTTGATTAACACTGCTTATGGTTATTATATACAAACTTAAAAAAAATAAATAGCAATTTTTAACCCATATTATCAGGCTTTGCATCTCACAAGGGCATTATAAATGATCGAAGAGAATGGAATTAACATTTACTGAGATTCTAATTCAAATTTTCCAATACATTTAAATAAAATGCATTTATTCTTGCAGTGAGGATGGGGGGAGACAATGGAAGGTACCAATTCAAATGAAAGTTATTTTTACTGCCATCTGTTTAAAAATATAATAAACCTAAAAATGAGATTATTTTCTGCAAAGTTTAACATGGCAGACTTTCTACAACAAAATGTCAAGATATATGTTATAGTAATGTCATAGTATGTTTTGTGTTTCCTTTCCAATCATTTAAAAATAATTTCATTACTGAAAAAGAAGGGAATTAATTAATTCAAGGCTGTATTTTTCTAATGATTAATGGTTAAATAAAATATATCCAAAAAATACTTATTAAAGGAACAGTACCTAACAGGGAAGTCTCCCTACATTGGCTGTCTTAAGAATTTTATCAATATTGAAGGCAGATATTACAAAATCATTATTAAATTTTGAATAATATGAAGGTATGGGCCTCTTACTGAAAATATTCAATATTTCCTCTTCTCTTGCTGAAATCAGCAGTGATTTAGGTTGTAAAATTGTTATACATTCTAAAATTACATTAATCAAAACGTTGCAATTAACACATTTCCTTTAGATATGAGTTTATAATTAAAGATCCCTAAACTAGACATCAGGAAACATAAGTCCTAGTTTTGGCTCTGTCATTAATGACCTAATAAACTATGGAAGCTATTTATTTTGGATCCTTTTTTTCTGGTTATAAAATTTTCATTTTTTTCTTTAAGTTCTATGGTTCTAAGATCAAGTGGATGAGTTAAGTAACTAAAAAGAAAGAAGAAGGCCCTAAGAAAAGTGTTTTAGGCAAAAGGAAATAACTTGAGTATAGCCCCAAAGGGCAAGACCATGTATGAGGCACCCAGATATAAACTCTAAGACCAAAGCTAATGATATCAGGTATTGAGATTTTTATCAGAGTCTGTCTCTTATTCTGTATTCTGAAAAAAGGACAAATAAGCATTCCCAAGAATACGAATTTACATATTAAGTTACTTCTCTTTTGCTCAGGACAGATTATTTCAAGACATTTCTAGCATATAATTAATTTCTCTTAGTAAATGTTAACTATTGCTGCTTAACTTGAGTCAGATTCAGTCTGGAACCACTAATGGTCATTTAGTTACACAAAAATCAGCTGGAAGCTTTTTCATCACTTTCTTATAGTCTTGCATGTGAGACAGCATATAAATACATGTTGAATAAATGGGAATTTGAAAAATTTAAAAGACTGGCATGGCTTGCTATGGTACTAAGGTTGACAATGAATATTAACTGAATCATAGAATTAATTATAAAACAAATTTTTAAGATGCATTTGTCTCTGGATTCCATATATAATAGATACCCAATATACACTGCTTAAAAGCCACATTTAACCCAGATAAGTCACTTATTTCTTTAAGATAAAGCAATTCTCATGTTCATTGTTATTTTTTTTTGGGGGGGGGTATGGACATTAAATTAACTTCTTTAAATGGATGTGATTTTACTTATAGACAATTGACTTGGCAATGGTAAGTGATGTTTTACTCCTGTATTTTCTTTATTCCTGGAAACTTGAACTTTTGTCTTTGTTTTTTCATTATTACTGTTAACTCTATGGTAAAAGTATTGGGAATTTTAACAGATAGGCTTTTTTTTTTTTTTTTTGGTGATTTGTTCTTTTTTTTAATTTTTTTATTCTTGGTTGTTCAAAACATTACATAGTTCTTGATATATCATATTTCACACTTTGATTCAAGTGGGTTATGAACTCCCATTTTTACCCGTATACAAATTGCAGAATCACATCAGTTACACTTCCATTGATTTACATATTGCCATACTAGTGTCTGTTGTATTCTGCTGCCTTTCCTATCCTCTACTATCCCCCCTCCCCTCCTCCCCTCTTCTCTCTCTACCCCCTCTACTGTCATTCATTTCTCCCCCTTGTATTATTTTCCCCTTTCCCCTCACTTCCTCTTGTATGAAATTTTGTATAACCCTGAGGGTCTCCTTCCATTTCCATGCAATTTCCCTTCTCTCTCCCTTTCCCTCCCACCTCTCATCCCAGTTTAATGTTAATCTTCTTCTCATGCTTTTTCATAAATGTAAACTTCCAACTGTTTTTTAATAAGTTTACTATGGAAATCCCCCTCCAAATCCCAGCAAAGAAAACAAAACAAAATATTTTTAATGGGTTCTGAAATTACGAGCATATCAGTAGGCAGAAAGGTTCGTCTCAGATGAAGTAAATTTCTTATTAAACTTTAGTTCTAAGAACTTTCTCTAGCATACACTGCTGCAAATGCTAAATTGATGATCATTCTGGCACTTTTGTTAAAAAAATGTAGATTATAAACTGCTTTCAGATAACTTTTTAGCATCACTACCCCTGCAAAAAGAGAAAAGACCTAACTAAGTGAAGAAATTGGTTCCTTAAGTTTTGGGTAACATTATAAACATCATGAATCTCAAAATGAAGAAACTCTGAAACTTTCAGAAAATATTTCAACAGTACAGGGAATATTAGTAAACCTTTAGAACATAATACTGTATAAGAGTACATTTTCCCAAACAATTGTGCACAATTCTTGGGCTGAAAATTGTTTCTGATAATTTTCTTCCTAAGCCAGAAAAATGACAAAACATTGTCACTTTCAGATAAGAATATTAAAATGCCAGATATTCAAAAGTATACCTGGTGGTATATGTGTATATATATAAAATGAAATTGCAGCATTTGCTGGTAAATGGATGGAACTGGAGACTATCACGCTAAGTGAAACAAACCAATCCCCTCAAACCAAAGGCTGAATATTCTCTCTGATATGTGGATGCTAACACACAATAAGGGGAGAGGGGGAAAAGAAGTACTTTGGATTAGATAAAGAGGAATGAAGGGAATGGAAGGGGGATAAGAATAGGAAAGACAGAATTAATTGGACATAACTTTCCTATATGAATATACAACCAGTGTAACTCCACATCACGTACAACCACAAAAATGGGAAGTTATACTATATGTATGTATAATATGTCAAAACATATTCTACTGACATGTATAACTAAAAAGAACAAATAAAAAAAATTAATATCCACCAAGAGTATACCAATAAGACTTTAATATGCGCCTGCGATAAATTTGGCAATCTTGCTAGAGTTTGTGAAAATCACATAAAGACAGAAATAGATATTTTATAACAACAATTTCCCTGTCTTTGGAAAGAAGATCACAATTCGGAAAAATCTCAGCTCCAGTCATACAAATTCCAAACTGACACATTTTTGGGATGCTTATTTAAATGACTATCATGATGACCTTAGATATTCTTTGACAATCCAGAGAGGAATTCTGTCCTGATAAATTTCTCTTACGTTCATTGTAGTATGAAGCCTACCAACTGACAATTAAAACCCTGTCTAGCTTAATGACAATGTCATATTTTCCAACCCAGTGATTGTAATAATCAACAGCATCAAATCCTCCAAATACTGGTAATAGTTTTATTTATTATCATTGTAACTATTATATTGATAATAGTTATTTATTACCAGAGACTGGAGATAATTTCCCAAACTACATTAAAGGTGACCTGACTCAGCAGCTTGGGAGGCTGAGGAAGAGGGATTGTGAGTTCAAAGCCAACCTCAGCAAAATTGAGGCACTGAACAACTCAGTGAGACCCTATCTCTAAATAAAATACAAAATGAGGCTGGGGATGTGGCTTAATGGGTGAGTGCCTTTGAGCTCAATCCCTCGTAACTCCCTGAAAAAAAAAAAAGGTAACCTGGGTTAATGTTTGGGAAACCTTATAAAGTGTGATTATATATTATATAGCAAGCTGAAATCTCATCAATTAAACAATAACTTGCCTAGCCTAAGACTCTAAACAGGTGGAGATGGTAAGAATGAAATATAACAAAAAGGAAAGAGATGAAATACAATGAGTCTTATACTCTCCAGGAGAAAGTCACTAAATATGGGCATCTCAAGGGAAGGCTGTTCAGCAGGCTCCTGCTTGGGGCAGATTGTTACTGGCCACACCACAGCCTAGATAATGCTTCCGTCTCCAATCCTCCTCCCTTTGCTTTGATTTCATGCTCTCCAGTTACCTAGCTTCTAGGATTCAATTTTATGCCTGCCCTGACACAAAACAGAGGCATTGTGAAGGTACACATAAATCTCTCTGTCATTGGAGGGGACTATCTTCTGTTCATAAATTAGTAAACTGGTATCGTAGTTTATACATAGGGCTTTGGAAAGTTTTGTTAGCTGAGCCAATCCCTTTAATTTATTAGTGTCCTAATAAAATTAAAATTCAAGCCTTGCAACTGGGCTCAGACTGCCTTCGGGGTCTTAGCTTGGGTGAAGTGTCCTGGGTAGTCTTGGTCTCTCCAAGTTATTTTCACCTCCATTCTCAAACATAGTCAAGCTTACCTACTGTCTTGCGGCTAACAGCAGCAATCACACAAGATTCTGCAAAGAATTATTATTTCTACCCTATAAACAAATAGTTATTAAGCCAATGTTTTCCAAATGTGGTCTAAAACTCCAAAGATTAACATCTTCTAACATTTTGTTTTTAAAATAAAATAAATATGCCTAATTCATTTCCCTCACTCTAGGGCATGGAAAAGTTGAGGAAATAATATTAAAAAGGAAAAATAAGGAAAGTCAAAGAATAAATTGTATTTTAATGTATAAACCACCCTAAGAAACGTGTATGAATTTCACCATGCTCTACCTACTTCCATAATTCTTAAAGGGGTAGCCTAAGGAACTATTTTCAAGATTCACAACCTAGGTAAAAATTGTTGCCACTGTGACTCACTATTAATTATGGTAGTGTGTCACACTCTTCAAGTTTGTCAGGGGGTGGTGGGAAGGCCAAGAACTACTATTTTATTTATATGCCCAGGTGAAACTAGAAGGAAATTTTTTTTCTTTTTTTTTTTTAAACTCTCTCAGCCCTTAAGGCATTTGTTATTTACTAACTACATAGCAGAGGGACAATGCTATACACAATGAGCAGACCCATCCTTCTGAACCACATATAATCAAATCCAAAAACCAAACATATCATTCCAAACAATTTACCATTTTGTTCTTTCTGCAACTTTCTTCTGGACTAGGAAAGGGAAAGCTTTCCCCTTTTGTTATTTCTCAAGCTTAGTATTTTTCTGGACTAAGAAAAGAAACAAATTTGACTGATTAAATCTGTCATGATGTTTCCATCACTGGGCCAATCCTGTTAATCATTTATTCCTCTCACTTTCAAGAAAACAGATGTTGTTTTTCTGATCCTACAATAAAAAGGGAATTTGTTTTGTGTGCCCAGGTGTGTGCACGTACACAAGAAGTAAATATAGAAAGCTGAACTTATTTTCACTTTCTTCTTACACATTCTAAAAACAAAAACTAAATAAAAATACTCTCTCTGGTTTGTAGAACTCAAAGATGTTATTTTTCTTTTTGGTTTAACATCAATAAAAATAAAATAACATTTAATAAAATCAACCTCATCTCTATCATCTTTTAAAGCTAGCACAACTCAAACACACAAGTAACCTAGATAAAAACTGACCTGCATGTGAGATGTTCCTAAAATAATCACAATATATCCCTAAGTTAAGAATTCTGAAGTGATTCTTTCCAAACAATCTCTTGATATATATGTATTTCATGTTTTAGCTCAGAGTAACTCAAGGAAAATAATCATTAAATGTATACTTTCTTGAAAAAAAAAAACCTCAGCTATAACCCATTAATGTTATTAACATGAATATTTTATGTAAGCTCAGAGGGGATTAAATTATAAAGATGAGATATTAAACAGCCACATGGAAGGAAAGACTAGAAACAGATTTTCTGAGCTTCTATTTGCTCATTCATTGCACTCAATCTACCAGGTTTTATTTGGAAATATTGTGTGCTTTGATATATTCACTAAAATATGAGTTCTATGAGGGGAGAATTTTTGGTATATTTTGTTTAGTGCTGTATTCCTTGTACTTGGAACTATGTGGCAAAGGGTAGCTACCATAAATATTTGTTGAATAAATATCCCTATGTCCTAGATAGATGGGCATATATAACAGGATTCTTAAGGGCTTTTTTGTGTTGTTCTTTTCTTTTCTTTTTTTAAAACCGTGGGCCAAAGTGGTTCTCATTGAAGAAAGCAAAAACTGAGTAAGAGGTTTGGCAAAAATGTAGATGGGAATAAGGGAGGAAGGAGGGCAGGAAGGAAGGATAAGGGAGAGGGGAGAAAGAGAAAGTATAAAAAGTTTTTGTGTGTGTGTGTGTGTTAAAAAAGTTTTTTTAGACATATGGGCCTTTATTTTTTTCATTTATTTATATGGGGTGCTGAGAATTGAACCCAGTGCCCATACATGCTAGGCAAGCGTTCTACCACTGAGCCACACCCCAGCTCCAAGAAGTGTTTATATATTCCTTTATACAAAATCTGAATTATGACCAGTTATCACAATGTAACAAGGCACATCATGTAAAAAGTATATAGTATTAGGAAAATATAAATTTACTATACATATGCACTCTTACTTCCTACGTCTTCATCCTTAACTGTTGTCCATAAACTATCTTCCTCTTACAGCCCCTTTCTGGTTGCCAATCTATTCTTAAAGGGTTTCTTTTTCAATATGAGTTAAGACAACATTACTCAACAATCCTCCTCATCTTCTGTATCTCTGGACTCATTATCTGTCTTCCAGATAAGGAGAGGAAGAGAAAAATTATCCTTAGTACTAAGGTGTACATAGGATTATAGGCTTGCTTCTCTTGCAACCTCTTCCTTGAATCTCTTTCTTAAAATTATATCAGGAAAGTTCTCCAAATTCTCATTCTGTCCCTCCAAGAATAGAACTGTCATCTCACCAACCTCTGTTTTTCATTTCTTGCCTATATAAATCTTGTGAATCCTGTTTAGAACGGTAAATAACTATCTGCTTATTTAGGGTTCCTTAAACTTAAATAGGTTATTTACATCTTAAAGGAAGTTTTCAAAGCTGGACACAATCTAAGTATTTTGTATAGGAATCAATCTTAATTTACTCCCTGAAAAATAAATAAGCATTTTAAACAAAATGTGCTTTGTAATTTTACATATTAAGCTGCTAATGTAATAATTAGGTAAAATCTGATACTTCAGCAACCTACTATTTATATATTCCTTTATGCAAAATCTGAATTATGACCAGTTATCACAATGTAACAAGGCACATCATGTAAAAAGTATATAGTATTAGGAAAATATAAATTTACTATACATATTCACTCTTATGTGTCATAATAATGTATCATAAACACTTCAGACTATCAAAAATTATTTTTTTGCTAAGCCTTGATAGTTTGTGCTAAAGAGATACAAAGCTATTGGATTTCTCTTCTATTTTCCTTTTTTAAAAAATTTGTTCTAATTATAGTTAGACATTACAGTAGAATACATTTTGACACATCATACATAAATGGAGTATAACTTCTCATTCATCTGGTTGTACGTGATGTTGAGTTACACAGGTCATGTAATGATATATGCGCATAGGGTAATAATCCTTCTCTTCTTTATAAGTAATGTACCAATTAATCTTAAAAGTAAATATAGTAATAATGTATAATTGAGCATTATCTCTTTCAAGAAGGTATCAGCCTTTACCTACTTTATTGAAAGAGCCATAAATCTGACTCAATGTGTTCATTCAATTTTTTTTTGTTTATTCACTGTTATATATCCCTAATATCCCAATTAAATGAATCAATGAATAAATATTGACTAAGTACCTCTTATGGAACAGGTACTATGCTGGGTTCAGGAATCCAACAATAAATAAGACCCTGCTTTCATGGAAATGCAGTGTGAGACATTAAAGTTTTGCAAGTAAGTATTCAGCTACAATTGTGATAAAAAGTTATAAAGGAAAGTGATAAAGTATATAGAAAATAGGATCAAATATTTTTTGAGAAGCTGAAAAATACTTTTCTGGGGAACATACTCAAGTTGGCTCCTAAAAAATTAGCAGAATTTAGCCAAGGGAAGAGAGAAAACTATTCCATACAACATAAAACAGCATGCATGAAGATCCCAAGGAAGCTAGGTCTGTATTGTGTTCAACAGGTGAAGGAAGATCAGTGGGTATAGAAAGAATAGTTCAAGATGAGGCTGGAACAGGGGGCAAGGCTAAAATTATTCAGGGGTACTATAATTTTTAAAACTTCTTATTTTCTTAATGCCTCAACACCCCCACAGCTGTGAACACCAGGCCCAGGCAACCAATGCCACCAGTGTGATAAGGCCGGTCCCTGTCACAGGTCTCCTTTTTCACCATCCAGTGACCTAGTGACATTCATTTACACTAATGAAATCCCATCATGCCTTTTGCCTGTGAACTGTATCCTGACCTCCAGGAAAGGCATTTGCCTATCAATTCTTCTTCAATCCCACCTCTCTGCTCCCCACCTCCTAGTTTGAGCCTGATTCCTGGGCATTCCTTCCATCTGGTCTATATGTCTCCCTCTCCTGGGACCTATGAGTACAATATATCTTTTTCACTTTCATGTGCTTCTTGGTGGTGTTATTCCATGTCCACATCTGACATCATTTTTGAAAAACCCATTTTAGTAATGCAATCATTTTTTTTACAATGCAAGAAGGGGATCAGTATGTGTCACCCCTACAATATGACACTTTGGCATAAGGAATATTTTAAGCTGAAGGTAACTGAGAATCAATAGTTGTAGGCAGAATTCTCTGTGCTCCCCTTTTCAGCTTAAAAATGGGCATAAATTACCCTTTATAAATTTGTCATCCCCACCCCCACCACCAGGAAGACCAGTGACTTACCACCAGAGAAGGAGCATTGACATAAAAATGAGTTGGCATAAACAGGCCAACTGCAATAACATTTATCTTCCATTAGTTCCCCATACATTTCTTAGTCACTTCAGTTTTTCATCCCTTGAATTTTGACTTCCTTTCTTTTTTAAAAAGGTATATAACCCACGACTAATTAGGTTTTTTTGTGTGTGAAATCCCATGCATGTAACAATTAATAAAAATTATGTGCCATTTCTCCTGTTAATCTACTATTTGTCAGTTTAATTCAAAGGTACCCTTTTGTGGAAGAAAAATTTTCCTACCCAACAAAGGTTCTGCTAACCCTATTAAGAATTTTAGAATTCATACCAAGAACAGTGGGAACTAAGATTTACATTTCAGAAATATCTCTTTGGTTATTGGGTGGAGAATGGACTGGATGGGAACCAAAAGGAGGCAGGAAGACCAATTATGGGGAGAGTAGAGTTTCCAGGTGGGAGATACTGTTGCCTTCGGCTGGGGAGGTATGGTGGAGATGGAGAAGAGGGTGGACTCAAGATCTATTAAGCATGTATATTTCCAAGGAGGGTGACTGAGTACCAGAGACTAGGGAGAGGGGTTCCAAGATATGATATGAAGGGGCTGTGGCTATAGCTCAGTGGTAGAACATTGCCTAGCACGTATGAGGCCCTGGGTTCAGTCCCCAGGACCACATAAAACTAAATAAACAAAATAAAGATATGTGTCCCATCTAAACTAAAAATATTTAAAAAAATATATGACATGAAGAAATTTGATACCATCCCATTTGTTAATTCTTGGCATTGTTTCCTGAGCTGCAGGAGTTTTTTTTTGAGGGGGGGGGGGTGGTGGTGGTGGTGGTGGTGTATTGGGGATTGAATTTAGGGGCTCTCAAACACTGAGCCACAGCCCTAATTTGTACTTTATTTAGAGACAGGGTCTCACTGAGTTGCTTAGTGCCTTGCTTTTGCTGAGCTGGCTTTGAACTTGTCATCCTCCTGCCTCAGCCTCCCAAGCCACTGGGATTACTGCCACTGCACCCCAGCAGGTATAAGGATCTTATTAAGAAAGTCATTGCCTCTGCCTATATTTTGGAGTGTTGACCCTAAATTTTCTTCTAGGAGTTGCAGGGTGTCTGGTCTAATTACTAGGACTTTGATCCATTTTGAGTTGATTTTTGTGCAGGGTGAGGGTGGGAGGTAAGGATCTAGCGTTCTACATATGGATAACCAATTATCCCAGCATTAATTATTAAAAAGCCTATTTTTTTTTCTCCAATGTGCTTTTGGCACCTTTGTTAAGGATCAAATGACTATATCTGTGTGGGTTTGTCTCTGTCTCTCCTATTTTTTTTTAAATTTTTTATTGATTTTTTAAAAAAAAATGACAGTAGAATGCATTACAATTCTTATTACATGCATACAGCACAATGTTTCATATCTCTGGTTATATATAAAGTTTGTTGATACCAATTCACGTCTTCATACATATATGTTGGATAATGATGTCTATCATATTCCCCCATCCTTGCAAATCCCCTGCCCCCGCTCCCTTTCCCTTCCACCCCTCTGCCCTATCTAGAGTTCATCTATTCCTCCCATGCTCCCCCTCCCTACCCCACTATGAGTCAGCCTCCTTGTATCAGAGAAAACATTTGGCATTGTTTTTTGGGGGGGATTGGCTAACTTTGTACTGGGGAATTTTTTTAAAAAAATTTATTTTTAGTTGTAGACAGACACAATACTTTTATTTATTTATCTGTGGTGCTGAGGATTGAACCCAGTGCCTCACATATGCTACGCAAGCACTCTACCACTGAGCTATAACACCAGGCCTGTACTGGGATGCTTTACTACTGAGCTACATCCCCACCTTTATTTTTAAATTTTAAGACAGGGTTTCACTAGGTTACTGAGGCTGGCCTCTACCTTGTGATCCTCCTGCCTAAACCTCCTGAGTTGCTTGGATTATAGGTTTGTGCCACCATGCCCAGCTATGTCTTCTATTCTGTACCATCTATCCATGTATCTGTTTTCATGTTGAAAATTTTTGTTACGGTAGCTCTGTAGTATAGTTTGAAGTCAGGTATTGTGATGCCTCCAGCATTGTTTTTGGGGTTAGAATTGTTTGGTTATTTTGGGTCTTTTATTCTTCCAAATGAATTTTGGGACTTAAAAAAAATCAAACCAGGGATTGAACCCAGGGGCACTTGACCAATGTACCACATCCCCAGTCCTTAAAAAAATTTTTTTTTTTCCCCAGACAGTATCTTGCTAAGTTGCTTAGGGTCTCTCTAAGTTACCAAACATGGCTTCAAACTTGAGATCCTCCTTCCTCAGCCTCCCAAGTGTCTGGGATTTCAGGCATGTACCACCACAACTGGCATTTTTTTTTTAAGTTTTGTTAAGGATATCATAGATACTTTGATGGGAATTGTGTTGAATCTGTATATTCCTTTTGGAAATCTGGCCATTTTAACAATATTAATTCTGCCTATCTGTGAACATGGGAGATCTTTCCACTTTCTTGTGGCTTCTTCAATTTCTTTCTTCATGGTCTTTGGTTTTTATTGTAGGAGTCTTCCACCTCCTTGGTTAGATTTATTCCTAAGTGTTTTTTTCTTTTTGAGGCTAATGTGTATAGAATTGTTTTATTTTTCTTTCTTAGCAGAAAAGTTATTGGTATATATAAAAGCTGCTGATTTTGTATGTTGCTTTACTTTGTTGAATGTATTTATTAGTTCTTGCAGTCTTCTAGGGGACCTTTTTGGATATTCTAAGTATAGGATCATATCATCTGCCAACAATGATAATTGAATTCTTTCTTTCATATTTTTATTCAATTTCTATCTTTCTTTTGCCTAACCTAATTGCTCTGTAAAATTTCTCCATTATATTTTATAGGATTATTAAGAATGGGCATTATTGTCTTGTTCTGGATTTTAAAGGAAATGCTTTTCAGTTTTTCCCCATTTACTATGATGTTGGATTTTATATATATATATATATATATATATATATATATATATATATATATATATATATCCTTCATTATGTTGAGTTAGGTTCTTTCTATTCATCATTTCTTCAGTGTTCTTATCATAAATGGGTGCTGAATCTTGTTGAAAGTCTTCTCTGCATTTATTAACTACACAATGTTTGTGCTGAGTTACATTTATTGATTTGCATATTAAACCATCATTGTGTCCCTGGGATAAAACCAACTTGGTCATGTTGTGCATCTTCTTAATACATTGTTGAATATGATTTGCTAATATTTTATTAAGGATTTTTGCATCTAAGTTCATCAGGGATATTGGTCTGTACTTTTCTTTCCTTGATGTATCCTTAACTGGTTTTGGTATGAGGGTGATACTGGCTTCACAGAATGAATTTAGAAGTGTTCCATCTCTTTCTATTTCATGGAATAATTTAAGAGGCATTGGCATTAATCTTTTTTAAAGATCTTGCAGAATTTAGCTGAGAATCCATCTGGTTCTGGACTTTTCTTTGTTGGAAGGCTTTTTATTGCTGCTTCTTATTGTTAAGTTACTGGTCTGTTTAGGTTTTCTATGTCCTCTTGATTCAATTTTGGCAGGTCATATGTGTCTAGAAATGTATGTATTTCTTCTAGTTTTTCCAATTTATTGGAGAATGTTTTCAAAATAAATCCTAATGATCCTCTGAATTTTTGTGATGTCTGTGGTAATTTCTCCTTATCCATCTATCTAATTTTATTAATTTGGATCTTTTCTTTTTCTTTTGGTTAGTTTAACTAAGTGCTTCTCAATCTTGTTTTTAAAAAAAGACAACATTTAAAATTTTCATTAATCCTTTCTAATTTTTAATTCTCAATTCCATTGATTTTGGCTCTGACTGTAATTATTTCCTTCCTTTTATTGGTTTTGCTCTTGATTTTCAAGGGCCTTGAGATATATCATTAGGCTATTTGGGATCTGGTTTTCTTACGTAGGGGCTCATAGATATAAACTTATAATAGCTTTCATAGTGTCCTGGAGCTTCTGATACGTTGAATCACTATTCTCATTGGATTCTAAGAATTTAAAAAGTTTCCCTGATTTCCTCTATCATTCATTCATTCATCATTCAAAAGTGTTATGTTCAATCTCCATGTGTTTATAATATTCCTTAGGCTTTTTTTGGGTTTTGATTTCTAATTTCAAACTATTATGATCCAAAAAGATGCAAAGAATTATATAAACTTTGGGTTTTTTGGTGTTTTTTTTTTTTTTGTATTTGCTAATAGTTGCTTTGTGACCTAAAAATAGACCTAATCTATTTTGGAGACTGTTCCATGAACAGCTGAAAAGAAAATGTATTCAGTTGTTGTTGAATGAAATCTTCTACAGTTGTCTGTTAAGATCATTTACTTTACAATATTTGTTTCGGTCTGAAGAATCTTTATTGTGTTTTATGTCTAGAAGACCTATCTGTTGGTGGAAGAGGCATGTAGAAATCAGCCAGTATCATTGTACTGGGGTCTATCTGAGGCTTTAAATCAAGTAGTACCTGTTCTATGTAATTAGTTGCACCAATTGGGGCATAGATGTTTATTATTGTTACACATTCCTGTTGGATTGTTTCCTTTACAGTATGAAATTACCTTTCTTGTTTCTTCTAATTTTGGCTTGCAGTCTGCTTTGTCAGATATGGAATTAGTAACTCCTGCTTGTTTGAGGGTTCTATTTTTATGTTATATCAATTTCAACTTGCCCATAAGTTTCTTACACTGAGGCTGGTTTTTGTTTTTTAATCCATTCTGCCAGCCTATGAATTTTTAGAAAAAATTTTTAGTTATAGATGGACACAATATCTTATGTTTATTTTTTTGTGTGGTGCTGAGGATTGAACCCACTGCCCCATGCATGCAAGGCAAGCAAACTCAACTGCTGATCCACAACCCCAGCTCCCCAGCTTATGACTTTTAATTGGAAAGTTGAGACCATTTACATTCAATGTTATTATAGGGTTATCTATTAATTCCTGCCATTTTGATTTATTTCTAATGTTTAATTTGGTTCTGTTTTTCATTTGCTTAGCTTCTTCTCAAGTGAGATTTAGCTAATTGTGAGCTCTGGGTTTTATTTTTTATTTCTTCTGTGTAAAGTATTAAGTATCTTCTGTAGTGCTAGCTTAGAATTCATGAATTCTTAGTTTTTGCTTATCTGGAAAGGTTTTTATTTCTCCTTGAATTTGAAGAATACCTTTGCTGGATATAGAAGTCTTGTTTGACAGATATTTCATGGCTTGGGACACATAATTCCAAGTCCTCTTGAATTTTAGAGTTTGTGCTCTGAAATCAAAGTAATTCTGACCCTAAATGTGACCTGAAATTTTTCTCTTGAGGCTTTTAAAATTCTATCCTTGTTCTGTATGTTAGGCCATTTAATTATGACATGGAGAGATTCTTTCAAAATCTTGTCCATTTGGGGTTCTGACTGTCTCCTGTCTGAATTCCATTCTCATTTTTGAAATTTTTTCTTATATTATTTATCTGAAGAATTTATCCATGATATTAGCCTGTAGCTCACTATCCTCTTCAATTTCAATGATTTTAAAATTTGTTCTCAATGTTTTCCCAGAGTTCTTATACAGTCTGGTCATGGTTACTTATTTTCTTTTCTTTAATACTGTTTGAATGTTCAAAGCTGGCCACTCTGTCTTCTAGCTCTGAGATTTCATCTTCAGCATGGACTACTATAGTGGACAGACTTTGAACTGAATATTTTATTTGATTTATTATACCTTGCATTTCCAAGATTTTTGTTTGGTTCTTTTTCAATATTTCCTTACTGAATTTCTCATTTGTATCCTGTAATGACTCCCTTAATTCATTCAGTTGTTTTTCAGTGTTCTCTTGGAATTCATTGATCATTTTTATAATCATCCTTCTGAATTATTTATCTGGTATTTCATCTACTTCAATATCTTTGCAGTCAGTTGATAGTAAATTATGAATTTTATATTTCATATTTCTTATATTACTGTGTTGGGTTTTATATACATGCTGGGATGTATTTCTCTTCCACTCTTACTTGTGAGCCTTTTTAAGACATAACCTTCTCTGGTTGAAGATTACGAGATCGAGATTGAGATGCTTAGCCTTTGTGCTGATTCTGTTTTTGTTGCAGAGTGGATGTCCATGAGTGGGGCCTAAGGACTTCTCCAGTCATTCCTTCCTGGGACCTATAAGCTGAGGGTTTTGTCTCTTCTTTGTGTATTGCTGAAGTTTGAATGTGGTTAATTTGTGTGTGGATCAAGGTGAGCTGTCCCTTGACTGGGTTTAGTTCAGCAACAGAGTCTTTAACCTGTGAATTTTTAGTGTCCCTATAAATTTGCAGCACCTCACAGAAAAGGGGAAAACAACAGCGACAACTATAACAAACCAATACAGCATTAAAAAAAAATACCAGGTGCCCACTATACTAATATCCTCAACACTAATTACCACAAAAACAAGAATGTTCGGTGTCAACAATTGTCCAAAGCAAAAACAATACAGATGTGAACTAGATCTGGAATTAAACAGTGGGTGTCAACTATGCCATCCACAGTAGTAATAACTGCAAAAACATGAATGGTGGAAGCAGGCGTTATATAAACCAAATAATTCTAAAAGATGGTAAAAATGCAGTTCATTAAAATGGGATAGGAAAAAAAATAAAATAGGATAGGAAAGGAAAAAAAATGTGAGTAATGCAGAAGAGATGTAGCAAGTGATGGCCATAAAGGAGAAGGAAAAAAAGAAAAGGAAAAAAGCAAACTAAAGGGAGAGAGAACAAGAGAATTTTGCTGTTAGGAGAAGAAAAGAGATAAAGAGAAACATGCAAACAAACAAAAAAGCCTAACCCTCAAAAGACAAGGAAAATATTTTAAGATGCTAAAAATGATAAGAAACTACATAACACACACACACACACACAGGAAAAAAGACTCCTTTTTTTTTTTTTTTTTGGTACCAGGGATTAAACACAGTGAGTATTTAACTACTGAGCCCCATCCCTAGTCCTTTTTTATTTTTAAATTTTGAGACAGTTTCTCACTACATTGCTTATAGCCTCTCTAAATTGCTGAGGCTGGCTTTGAATCTGCAATCCTCCTGCCTTAGCCTCCCAAACTGCTATGATTACAGGCATGTGTCACCACGCCTAGCTATGAACAAAGATTCTTAATGAAAAAATTAAAGAACTATCTCCACTGAGGTGGTCAAATCTGTCAACAAGGATGGATAGTCACTGCTTCTGCCCAACTTCCTTCTTTCCATTTTTTCTTGGGCTATGTACCAAGAGACAGAAAACAAGGGCTGAGGGGTGCTAATCTCCTCCTCTTTTTCTGTTGCTCACTGAGCTGCTGGCTGTAGTGGCCTAAAACTAAAACTGGTGGAAATAGCTCTCTGCAGGGTTGGCAGGGGGGGTGGGGGGCGGCTGGGGTTGTGGCTCAGCGGTAGAGCGCTCTCTTAGCATGTGCAAGGTCCTGGATTCAATCCTCAACACCACATAAAAATAAATAAACAAAATAAATGTATTGTGTACAAATAAAAAATAAATATTAAAAAGAAAAAAAATGAAATAGCTCTCTGCTTCCCTTCTCACCAGTTTAAGGTAGAAGGAAGGGAACTAACTTCAGTTGGAGTTTTGACAATGCACTCCCAGAGTGGCGCTGCTGCAGGGTTGAAGAGGGAAGTTCAGTGACTAGGGCTTAGGTCTAATCAAGCCTTAGGGGCTTTGGTGGGCAGTATCAGTTCTGGAGGGATTAGATGGACATACTCCTAGAGTGCCAATCTCAGCTGGGAGTCTAGATCTCAGGAGACTCCTAGGAATTTTACTCACTGGGGCAGGGGAACCAACCCCCAACAGGTTTCACACATGCCACTGCCCAAGAATATTGCCTTCCAGGTTTAGTCCCTGAGTGTATTCACACTTGTCTGTTCAGTTTTTTGACCCTGGTCACACGAGCCGCCAGAATCTGTCCCTATAAATTTTTAGTGGGAAAAGCAAGTTGCACTCCCCTCCATATTTCTGATTTCAGTCCCCTTGGGTACTATCTTCTCTGTGCCCATTTCACTCACATTCTGTTGGGTAAACTCTAGGCCACACAATAGGAGCTCTCTGGGACAGTGTGGCAATCTCCTGAGCTATGACAGCAACAAGCCACAATGTGGCCTCCTCAAAATGGCTCCCACCTCAGCTCTGTGTTTGCCAGTTGAAAAAGAGAATACTTTCCAAGCACCAGTTTGTTGTGCAGCCTCTGGGTCTGCTAAGTTCAGGTTGCTTTTCTGTTCTACAGGTTTTCTCAGGCCAAACTTGTCTGTTGTTTCTCTGTGGTGGTTTCCCTCTGTGGTGAAGCAGTGCCACTGCTGTGGCTGCAACTGTCTGGGCTCATGTGTATTCTTGTTCTTTGTTCTATGCTCTGACTACCCAATATTGAATGTCAGTGAATTCTTTCACCCACCTCGCTGAGAAGCTGTACTCCCACTGCTTGAATCCCAAGCCATGGAGCAACTGAATATGAATCCTTCCTCCAACTCACTATTCTCAATCTCCCTAATGAAGTGACTTTTAGAAGGTGTCTAGAGATTGGGGCTGGTTGCCAGGGAAATTAACCACGACTTAGAGGTTTGGTACTTCCAGGTTCACCTCCTGACTTCTGGGGAGAGGAGCAGGACTACAGATTGAGTTCAATCACCAATTGCCAATTACTAATCAATCATTTCTACATAATGAAGTTTTCACAAAAGCCTGGGAGGGTTCAGGGAACTTCTGAGTTGGTGTTAACCGTGAGGTGTTAGGAGGGTGGTGCTCCCAGAAGAGGCAAATAAATTCCACATTCTTACCATATATCTTGCCCCATGCATCTCTTCTATGACTATTCCTGAGTCAGACCCTTTAAAATAAACTGGCATGTAAAGCATTTCTCTGAGTTCTGTGAACCATTCAAACAAATTATCAAACCTAAGGAGGGATCATAGGAAGCTGCAATTGGTAGCCAAGTTAGACATACATGGTAGGTAACCAGTGGACCCACCATTTGTGATTAGCACATGAAGTAGGCTGATTCTGATGAAAACAAATCCTTAACCTGTGGTGTCTATGGTAATTCTGGGTAATGTCACAATTGAGCTAAATTATAGGACACCCAGTTGGTATCCACAGAGAAGTGAAAAATTCCTTGGTGTGGGAAAACCACACATTTAGTGTCAGAAGTATTGCAAGAATACAGTTTTTTTTCACTGATAAGGTGACTCTTAGGATTCTGGGATGACCAACCAGGTACATGATAGTACCTTTTACTTAGAAGGGGGAAAGAGAAGACCAATTTTGTGAAGGAATGTGAATAAAAAGTTTGGCTTAGAACACGTTCAAGAAAAGATGTTCACATTAGCTATATGACAGTGGAATTCCCACCAAATTTGGGTAGAGATAAAAATTTGACTGCCTTTGGCCAACAGATAGCATTTGAAGTCATGAAAATGAATAAGGTTGACCAGAGAGAATTTACAGTGAGAAGATGGCCTAGGGATAAGTCCTAAAGCACTTCCAGTTTTCAAAGGTCGTTCTTGAAAAGGAGCCAATAGAGAAGGATGAGTTAGGTGCTAAGAAAATAAGCAGAGCATAATGATGTGAAAGTTAAGGGAAGAGATGGTTTCAAGGCAGGAGAGATCTATTGTTCAGAAAGCTGAGGAGTAATAAAGAAAAATAGCTAGGGCATTTGTTAAGACTTCATGAGTTTTAGTGGAGTGGCCAGGACAGAAGACTGAAGAGACAGGCTGGGGACAGAGCAGTTAGAAGTTATCTATGGGATGAGCCAAAATATAGAAGGGATGAGCCAAAATATAGATCAGGGTAGACCATTCAATAATTTTTTAAAAGAAAGAAATACATCACAGAGAAGCCTGAAACCTAAGAGCCCTAATAGATGCCATGCTTAGAAACCAACCCTCTTATTCATAGAGTTAATTACACTAAAATTCTCAGTAATTACTCAGGATTTGTTGAGACTATTTTCTACCAGTAACACTTATTGAACAAGTAGACATGGGAGTAGCTAGGTGGTAGGAAAGTGAAGGACGAATAAAAATTCCTTTGAGAATAAAAAATGAGTTTCTGCTATTAGGAGGAATCTTCACTGGCTATACATAGGGAACTTTGGAGTCTTAGAAAGACATGATACACCATTTCCTGCTTTATGTAATGTTTTTGTCTTAATATGAGCTGATCTAACAAAATAACATAAATGGAGTAGCTCATTAACAACAAACATTTATTCCTCCCAATTTTGGAGGCTGGAATTTTAACATCGAGGTTCTCACAGACTGGTGGAGGCTGCTTCCTCACAGCCTGACAGAGGGGCAAGGGATCACTTTCAGCTCTCTTGTAATAAGGGTACTAATCCCATTTGTGAGGGCTCCACCCAAATGATCTAATACCATCATCTTGTGGGGGGGGGGGTGTCAGGATTTCAACATATGAATTTGGGGTGGGAAGACATAAACATTTAGTCAATTGCAAATTTCCAGTTTCCTTTGTCAATACAGTAATCTAACCACCAATATTAGGTCTATAGGGTCCTTTCCATCAAACATATCAACAAGCAATTTTGAGATAATCATGCACCAGGGTTTGAATAATGATACAAAGAATCCAGCAACAAAGGCTCAGAGAATAGAAGAACATGTGTTTAATAAATGGAATCAGTGTTCAAAAAAGGCCAAAATGATTGGATTCAGAATTTACAAGGAAGGAATTGCTTTTTAACATAAGAAGAAGAAGAGGAAGAAGTCGGATATGGGTAAAAAACTTATAAATAAGGCAGTAGGTAACTGAAGGAATTCAATGTTATTTTCTTTGACATCAAGAAATAAGATTTTTGATCCGGGTGGGTGGCACATGCCTGTAGTCCCAGTGACAGATGAGGATCTTCTATTAAGAGTAAAGAAAAAAGCAGGTAGGTTAGAGGATAGTAAGTGGAAGGAAGTTAAGAATTTTTTTTTTTTTTCAGTGAGTCAGTTGACAAAAGAAATGAAGTAAGATTGTTAGGTAGGTAAGGTCAGTGATCAAGAATAATAGTGCTACCAATCTGCTTGTTTTGTGTGTTTCAGGTCAGGGATTTAACAAATCTTTCCTGATTCCTTAAGCTACATTTAATTCTTACTTTATTTGAGCCTCCAAAGCATTTTATCCATGCCTCAAATCCTATTTTATACTATAACACAACTTTGTATAGTTTAATTTCCCCCACTAAAATAAAAATCTCAAAATAAACAATGATGGCTTATAGCATTTATTATTTAATATTTATATATTATACAAAATAGCTTATTGCTCATTAAAAATGTAGTTGTTTCGTGATCAAGACTCCATATACTATGTAATCAATAAAGAGTAAAGACTCAGATATCAAACTGAATGTCAATTTAGAGCCACAGCCAGTCAAATTTATTTCTGCTAAAATAAATCCAGCCTTACCATGAAGAGCAGACATTTTTTATCTATTTTCTTCCCCCAGAAACTAAAGGATGATGGATGACCCAGAAACAAATTCCACAGGATAAGAATATGAAAAACAATACAGAACAAATATCACCATCATTTAAAGACATATCTCCTTCAGTGATTTAGCTCAGAATGGAACTGGCAACCTTCTTGCCATCCAAGAAGACATATAATATAAAACTTCCTTTTTAGATACCTACTGCCATTGTCAGAATCCTATGATTTAATGTAGACTGTGATCAATGTTTTTAAAGATGTTTCTTTTTAGAAATCGAAAAAATTTTAAAATCAGGAAAACAAGCTAAATTTTTTTCTATAAAGAAATTACTAAAAATATAGGCAGGATTTATCTTCAGAGAAGTTGCCACTTAAAAAATAAAATATAGTTTTTGAGGGCTACATTAACTCCCTTAATATCTATCTTTATTTCAAAATGGAGATGGTATTTTACATGGGCCCTTTTTTCATAATTCTTTCAACTAAGCGCTTAACCTAGAAATGAAAGAATTTGAAATTTTAATTCTTAACAAGAATTACACTTATACAACAAGAACATCAGAAAATCTCCTCAAAAACCACTAGATACACAGATATTTTATCTGGCACCTTTCTTAGTATACCTGAAGAAACACCAAACAAAAGTTCAAATATCTAATAAAGATGTATAATTTTGAAATACCCATTCCTGAGCTGGGCACAGTGGCACATGCCTGTCATTCCAGCAGCTCGGGAAGCTAAGGAAGGAGGATTGCAAGTTTAAAGTCAGCCTCAGTGAGACCCTGTCTCTAAATAAAATATAAAAAGGGCTGGGGACATGGCTCAGTAGTTAGGTGCTTCTGAGTGCAATACCCCTTATTCCCATGGTAAGAAAAGTTAAAATTTAATGAAAAATTGAAAATCCTTCATAAATAAGCAAATATTTAATTAAACAATGAAAATTTTTGGTAGGAAAGTGTTTTCACTAGGCTGTGTAGTACATTGGTATCAAAAAATTCATGTAACTACATTCAAACAGAACTTCACTTTAGGTTATTTTCAGACCAATGACATATGTTCAAAATCCCACAGGTTTCTTAACAGTCTGATTAAGAGTTTGAACTGACATACTTTCTTGGTCATTTTTCAATAAGTTCTGCTTAAAAAATCATCAAAACTAAAAGTCAAGTATTGATGCTATATTTTGACATGCATGGGCTGTAGTTACTTAACTGTGTTAATGTGAACGTTTATAAATAAATACTATTTTAGGGATTATATCATTTAAATTATCAGTTATCAACATGAATCCTTCCATGGTTCCCTTTGATCACCCAGAATCATTTTGGTTTCCTTTTCCTTATTATAGCTGGGTAAAGGTCAAGAAAAGCCTAAGCAAATGCAAAGAAAGGGAAGTGATTTTTCCACAGTATCTCATTTTTTGTTACCAGTTCCTATTGTTTTTCTCACAATATGAGAGGCTGTTAACAGAAAGACGGTATTTCTAGGGCTGGAGTTGTAGCTCAGTGGTAGAGCACTTGCCTGAGATACTGGGTTCAATCCTTAGCACCACATAATAAACAAATAAATAAAAAATTTAAAAAGGTTAAATTTTTAAGAAAGAGCATGTTTCTGTTTATATTTCTACATAAAGCTTCAAGAAATCAAATGAGCATTTCAGCTATATTCAATATCTCTTCACCTTTGGAAGGTTTAAGTTAATACCAATTAGAATATCTGAGGTCTTAGTTCTACCAATACTTTCCTATCTGAAAGTTTGTTTAAATGAAGTTTTCTTTTTATGATTTATTTGGGATCCTAAGAAACCAAGAAACCATATTTTTCCCTCAAATCATATATTATACATATATTTAAATACTACCAATTAAATAATTAAAAATTGAGTTAAGTACATGACTACATATATTAAATTTAGGAATTAAAAACACAGAAAATTGCGAAAATAAAATTCTAGTTTTTTTTAAAAGCAAGAAAGTCTGTTATTTATTATCTAAAAGCCAATAAATACATTTATTTCTTTGATAGTTATTAAAATACTGCATTGCAGAGGATTTTTAGGGCAATGAAACCACTCTGAAAAGATTCTAATGATACATGTCATTATACACTTGTTAAAATTTACAAAACGTAAAACACCAGGAGGGAGTCCTAATGTTAATTATAGATTTTAGGTGATAATGGTATGAATGTAAGTTTATCAGTTGCAACAAATGTATTATTCTGGTGCAGGATGCTGACAGGGTAAAGACATTGTACCTCATCTGTGAATGTCTGTGTACTGGAGAGGGTTGTATAGGAAACCTCTGTACCTCTTTTTTCAATTTTGCTATGAACCTAAAACCACTCTAAAAATAGCCTATCAAAAAAAAAAAAAAAAACAAATGACAAAATCAAAATTAGCTGCATTTGTCTCAAAGATTCAAAATACTACCACGCAGGGTAATTTCTTCCAGAAGTCAACGTGAGTACTATCTAAAATACCATTTTTCACAAATCTAAAATTTTTATTTCAAAATGTACAGTGGCAGAGAATACTTATCACACCACTGGAACCATAAAATCTAGACAGAAGCAAAAGGTATATAAACTTGATACATTTTGCAGCTTGTGGAGATAATATCTAGGCAAGAGAACTAGGTGTTTATTTGGGGAAATTTTAATAAGATACATAGAACACAGGAATTAGAATGAAAAGGGAATGTTTAGGTTATGGAAAGGTATACCTCTGGCCTAAAATATCACCATCTATCTCTTGACATGTTTGGAACAAAGAAAGAAAAATGGAAGACAAAGAACACAGAGCACATAGTCTACTTACTAGCAAAAATAAAATCATATTTTGCTAAATTAGGAGTAGGGTTATTTGTTTCTCCAAAAAGCTGTTGCTTTTGGCCATAGTTCATATGGACAACTATGCTGAAATTATCCCCTTATACTGAGTTCTAATAAGCAACTGAAAGAAACCTGCAATAGAAAATTTTAGACTCCGTTGGAGTCTATAATGTTATCAGGTATAGTTATAAAAAACATGACAAAATACTCTAACATTATAGATTACAGAACAAGTAATTTGTACTTAAAAAACTAAAAGCAAGGAAGTGATTATCATAAAATATTTACTATTTAAAACTTATTCATTCTGCTAGTTAGGATGGGCCATATGGATGATAACCTTATTTTAACTCCAAATAAAACAAAGACAAAAGTATCTAATGGTGAGAAACAGCAAAATATGTATAATTTTGGGTCTCCAATTAAACTTCAATCTTTTCTGTTGGGGTCTGGGAGAACGCCGCGTGGGTGGGTCGGCAATCTTCCCGGGAGCGAACGGGGCATTGGCGGCAGTTTCAAAAATAAAGTTTGTTGATTTTTTGAGGAAGATGGCGGCGAGGGGAGTGCATTGTCCCCGTGTGCTGCTTCACTGTGTGGGAGTATGACAAGTCAGGACGGCTAAAGGATATTTTGTTAGGAATTTACAGCAATAGTGGGGTACTCCGGAACCTGGAGGAAGGATTTCCATCGCACGAGGATCGGCTACGGGGACTCAAACGCGAGAGGTTTGTCGCACGGAGGGTATCACTGCTTATTCAGCAAATCGCCCCGCGGCTAAAGTCTGGGATAGAGACGCAGGGTTACAGCGCTGCAGTTTCTGCCAGCCGCGCAAGCACCGTACTCAGGGCTGAATTCTGGGTTCGAGACGGGGGAAGGAAGCGGTCCATCTCGGTTCTCCACACCGGTCAGACCACAGAGGAGGCCAGCAGCCACCATGTTGGTAAACTGACGTCACCACCCCTGTTTTTGACTGACCGCAGCTCATTCAGCCATAGAACAGGTAATTTCAGGCTGCAATTCGCCTGCGGCTTGCAGACAGATTGCTAGGGCTCAGCGCCTGGGTGCTTCTTAGAACCTGATCTTATCAGAGTGAATACTGAGCGCGGGGCGGCCGAGTTCCGGCTCCCGGAACTGAGCCCGCGGGGACTGCTTCTTGGAGCTTACATTTATAGGAGCTTACACCGAGCACGGAGTGGCCGAGTTCCGGCTCCCGGAACTTCCCTGGCCCGGGGCTAGGAGCCCGCGGAAACTGCTTCTCGGTCCGGGTTCTGCTGAGGGCCGGTCAGGACTCACCCGGTGCTTTGGTTGCCCGGCAAGGGGAACGAAATGCTGCCATTCGCATAGGATACCAACATGGCAGAGATCTGATGTCTGCAGAAAGCGGCGGAGGAGGGAACTTCATCAATACCAGTGGTGACATAAGCAGTTGGTCTCCTGGTAGGGGGGGTGAGGCACAGTCACCCGAGTCTCCTCAATTTGTCGTCGAGCCAGAGGGAAGGAGCCGGGCCGCCGCCAGCGCCCGGAGCAGGCCCAGCGGCTCGCCAGCGTGGTGACCGTGTGACCCCAATTGGAGAGGGGGCGGAGCGGAGCCGCCAGCCGCAACCGCAAGGTGGGCAGACCCGCGACCCAGTGGTACATGGGCGTGGTAGGAGGGGCAGGGCAGAGCCGCAGTTCGCGCTTGCAAGGTAAACAGACCTGTGTCAGCCTGGCGGGTCAGGCCCAGTGGCCTGCCAGTGTGGTACACACGTCACCCCAACTGGAGTAGGGGCAGAGCAGATCCTTCTCCCACGCCCGGATCAGGCCCTGCCGGTGTGGTGGTCACGTGACCCCAATTGGAGTGGGGGCGGAGCGGAACTGCCACCCGTGCCCGCAGGGTGAGCAGATCAGTGATCAACCTGCAGATCAGGCCCAGGGGTCCGCAGGCGTGGTAGGAGGGGCAGGGCAGATCCGCCGCCCGCGCCTCCAAGGTAGGCAGACCTACAACAGACCGGCGGATCAGGCCCAGGAGCCTGCCGGCGTGGTACAAACACCACCCTAATTGGAGTAGTGGCAGAGCAGAGTCGCTGCCCGTGCCAGGAACAGGCCCAGCGTCCTGCAGGCGGGGTAGCCATGACACCCTAATTGGAGTAGGGGCAGAGCAGAGCCTCCACCCGTGCCCGAAAGGTGGGCAGATCTGCGACCGACCAGCGGGACAGGCCCAGTGGCCTGCCGGTACGACAGACACGTCACCCCATTTGCAGTAGGGGCAGAGTAGAGCCGCCTCCCGCGCCTGCAGGGTAGGCAAACCTGCAACCGACCGGCGGATCAGGCCCGGTGGCCTGCCGGCGTGGTACACTCGTCACCCCAATTGGAGTAGGGGCAGAACAGAGCCGCCGCCAGCTCCCAGAACAGGCCCAGTGACCTGCCGGCGTGGTAGCCACGACACCCCAATTGGAATAAGGAGAGAGCACAGCCGCCGCCCGCACCTGCAGGAAAGATACGCAAGCAGTATGAAAAGACAAGGAAAGAAAGGACCACAAGCAATGCAGGTCAACGCAACTTTAGAAGAGGTAACAGCTGCAGCAGATGGAATGTCAGATAAAGAATTCAGGATTTACATGCTTCAGATGATCTGGAGTATCAAGGAAGACATTAAACAGCAAAATCAGACAATGAAAGATCACTTCGACAACGAATTACGCAAACAAATCCAGGAAGCAAAGGATCAACTATACAGGGAGATAGAGGTTATAAAAAACAAACAAACAGAAATCCTAGAAATGCAGGAAGCAATAAACCAACTTAAAAACTCAATGGAGAATACTACCAGCAGAGTAGAACACTTAGAAGATAGAACATCAGACAATGAAGACAAAGTATTTCAACTGGAAAAGAACATAGACAGCTCAGCAAGACTGTTAAGAAACCATGAGCAGAACATCCAAGAAATATGGGATAACATTAAGAGACCAAACTTAAGAGTCATTGGGATACAGGAAGGTACAGAGCTCCAAACCAAAGGAATGAGAAGTCTATTCAATGAAATAATACAAGAAAACTTCCCAGACTTGAAGAATGAGACAGAACCCCAAATCCTAGAAGCCTATAGGACGCCGAATGTGCAAAATCATAAGAGATCCACACCTAGACACATCATAATGAAGATGCCCAACATACAGAATAAGGAGAGAATTTTAAAAGCTACAAGAGAAAGGAAGCAGATTACATTTAGGGGTAAGCCAATCAGGATAACAGCTGATCTGTCAACACAGACTCTGAAAGCTAGAAGATCCTGGAATAACATATTTCAAACACTGAAAGAAAATGGGTTCCAACCAAGAATTGTGTATCCAGCGAAATTAAGCTTCAGGATGGAGGATGAAATTAAAACCTTCCACGATAAACAAAAGTTTAAAGAATTCGCAGCTAGAAAACCATCTCTTCAAAACATCCTCGCCAAAGCATTACAGGAAGAGGAAATGGAAAATAACAATGAAAACCAACAGTGGGAGGTAGGACAGTAAAGGGGGGGGGGAATAATCAAAGAGGAAAACAAACCATGTTTAGTAACAGAAATAAACAAATATGGCTGGAAGAACAACCCATATCTCAATAATAACCCTAAATGTTAATGGCTTAAACTCACCAATTAAGAGACACAGGCTAGTCGAATGGATCACAAAACAAGACCCAACAATATGCTGCCTGCAGGAGACGCATTTGATAGGAAAAGACATATATAGGCTGAAGGTGAAAGGTTGGGAAAAATCATATCACTCATATGGACTTCGGAAACAAGCAGGAGTGTCCATACTCATATCAAATAAAATAGATTTCAAGCCAAAGTTAATCAAAAGAGATAAAGAGGGACACTACATACTGCTTAAGGGAACCATACAACAACAAGACATAACAATCATAAATATTTATGCCCCAAACAATGGTGCAGCTATGTTCGTCAAACAAACTCTTCTCAAGTTCAAGAGTCTAATAGATCACCATACCATAATCATGGGAGACTTCAACACACCTCTCTCGCCACTGGACAGATCTTCCAAACAAAAGTTGAATAAGGAAACTATAGAACTCAATAACACTATTAATAACCTAGACCTAATTGACATATATAGAATATACCACCCAACATCAAGCAGTTACACTTTTTTCTCAGCAGCACATGGATCCTTCTCAAAAATAGATCATATATTATGTCACAGGGCAACTCTTAGACAATATAAAGGAGTAGAGATAATACCATGCATCTTATCTGATCATAATGGAATGAAACTGAAAATCAACGATAAAAGAAGGAAGGAAAAAGCATACATCACTTGGAGAATGAACAATAGGTTACTGAATGATCAATGGGTTATAGAAGACATCAAGAAGGAAATTAAAAAATTCTTAGAGATAAATGAAAACACAGACACAACATATCGGAATCTATGGGACACATTGAAAGCAGTTCTAAGAGGAAAATTCATTGCTTGGAGTTCATTCCTTAAAAAAAGAAAAAACCAACAAATAAATGATCTCATACTTCATCTCAAAATCCTTGAAAAAGAAGAGCAAAACAACAGCAAAAGAAGTAGAAGGCAAGAAATAATTAAAATCAGAGCTGAAATTAATGAAATCGAAACAAAAGAAACAATTGAAAAAATTGACAAAACTAAAAGTTGGTTCTTTGAAAAAATAAACAAAATCGACAGACCCTTAGCGATGCTAGCGAAGAGAAGAAGAGAGAGAACTCAAATTACTAGCATACGGGATGAAAAAGGCAATATCACAACAGACACTTCAGAAATACAGAAGATAATCAAAAACTATTTTGAATCCTTATACTCCAACAAATTAGAAGATAGTGAAGGCATAGATAAATTTCTTAAGTCATATGATCTGCCCAGATTGAGTCAGGAGGATATAGAAAACCTAAACAGACCAATATCAATTGAGGAAATAGAAGAAACCATAAAAAGACTTCCAACTAAGAAAAGCCCAGGTCCAGATGGGTATACAGCAGAATTTTACAAAACCTTTAAAGAAGAACTAATACCAATACTTTTCAAGCTACTTCAGGAAATAGAAAAGGAGGGAGAACTTCCAAATTCATTCTATGAGGCCAACATCACCCTGATACCTAAACCAGACAAAGACACTTCAAAGAAAGAAAACTACAGACCAATATCTCTAATGAACCTAGATGCAAAAATCCTCAATAAAATTCTGGCGAATCGGATACAAAAACATATCAAAAAAATTGTACACCATGATCAAGTAGGATTCATCCCAGGGATGCAAGGCTGGTTCAATATACGGAAATCAATAAATGTTATTCACCACATCAATAGACTTAAAAATAAGAACCATATGATCATCTCGATAGATGCGGAAAAAGCATTTGACAAAGTACAGCATCCCTTTATGTTCAAAACTCTAGAAAAACTAGGGATAACAGGAACATACCTCAATATTGTAAAAGCAATCTATGCTAAGCCTCAGGCTAGCATCATTCTGAATGGAGAAAAACTGAAGGCATTCCCTCTAAAATCTGGAACTAGACAGGGATGCCCTCTCTCTCCACTTCTGTTCAACATAGTTCTCGAAACACTGGCCAGAGCAATTAGACAGACGAAAGAAATTAAAGGCATAAAAATAGGAAAAGAAGAACTTAAATTATCACTATTTGCAGATGATATGATTCTATACCTAGCAGACCCAAAAGGCTCTACAAAGAAACTATTAGAGCTAATAAATGAATTCAGCAAAGTGGCAGGATATAAAATCAACACGCATAAATCAAAGGCATTCCTGTATATCAGCGACAAATCCTCTGAAATGGAAATGAGGACAACCACTCCATTCAAAATATCTTCAAAAAAAATAAAATACTTGGGAATCAACCTAACAAAAGAGGTGAAAGACTTATACAATGAAAACTACAGAACCCTAAAGGGAGAAATAGAAGAAGATCTTAGAAGATGGAAAAATATACCCTGTTCATGGATAGGCAGAACTAACATCATCAAAATGGCGATATTACCAAAAGTTCTCTATAGGTTTAATGCAATGCCAATCAAAATCCCAACGGCATTTCTTGTAGAAATAGAGAAAGCAATCATGAAATTCATATGGAAAAATAAAAGACCCAGAATAGCAAAAACAATGCTAAGCAGGAAGTGTGAATCAGGCGGTATAGCGATACCAGACTTCAAACTATACTACAGAGCAATAGTAACAAAAACAGCATGGTTCTGGTACCAAAACAGGCGGGTGGACCAATGGTACAGAATAGAGGACACAGAAACCAATCCACAAAACTACAACTATCTTATATTTGATAAAGGGGCTAAAAGCATGCAATGGAGGAAGGATAGCATCTTCAACAAATGGTGCTGGGAAAACTGGAAATCTATATGCAACAAAATGAAACTGAATCCCTTTCTCTCGCCATGCACAAAAGTGAATTCAAAATGGATCAAGGAGCTTGATATCAAATCAGAGACGCGCCGTCTGATAGAAGAAAAAGTTGGCTACGATCTACAGTCGGTGGGGTCGGGCTCCAAATTCCTCAATAGGACACCCATAGCACAAAAGTTAATAACTAGAATCAACAAATGGGACTTACTCAAACTAAAAAGTTTTTTCTCAGCAAAAGAAACAATAAGAGAGGTAAATAGGGAGCCTACACCCTGGGAACAAATCTTTACTCCTCACACTTCAGATAGAGCCCTAATATCCAGAGTATACAAAGAACTCAAAAAATTAGACAATAAGAAAACAAACAACCCAATCAACAAATGGGCCAAGGACCTGAACAGACACTTCTCAGAGGAGGACATACAGTCAATCAACAAGTACATGAAAAAATGCTCAACATCTCTAGCTGTCAGAGAAATGCAAATCAAAACCACCCTAAGATACCATCTCACTCCAGTAAGATTGGCAGCCATTAGGAAGTCAAACAACAACAAGTGCTGGCGAGGATGTGGGGAAAAGGGTACACTTGTACATTGCTGGTGGGACTGCAGATTGGTGCAGCCAATTTGGAAAGCAGTATGGAGATTTCTTGGAAAGCTGGGAATGGAGCCACCATTTGACCCAGCTATTCCCCTTCTTGGTCTATTCCCTAAAGACCTAAAAAGAGCATGCTACAGGGACACTGCTACATCGATGTTCATAGCAGCACAGTTCACAATAGCAAGACTGTGGAACCAACCTAGATGCCCTTCAATAGACGAATGGATAAAAAAAATGTGGCATTTATACACAATGGAGTATTACTCTGCATTAAAAAATGACAAAATCATAGAATTTACAGGGAAATGGATGGCATTAGAGCAGATTATTCTAAGTGAAGCTAGCCAATCCCTAAAAAACAAATTCCAAATGTCTTCTTTGATATAAGGAGAGTAACTAAGAACAGAGTAGGGTCGAAGAGCATGAGAAGAAGATTAACATTAAACAGGGATGAGAGGTGGGAGGGAAAGGGAGAGAGAAGGGAAATTGCATGGTAATGGAAGGAGACCCTCAGGGTTATACAGTGGAGGAGGTAGAGAGAGAGGAGGGGAGGGGAGGGGAGAGGTGGGGAGGGGGGAGGGTGGAGGATGGGAAAGGCAGCGGAGCACAACAGACACTAGTATGGCAATTTGTAAATCAATGGATGTGTAACTGATGTGATTCTGCAATCTGTGTATGGGGTGAAGGTGGGAGTTCATAACCCACTTGAATCAAAGTGTGGAATATGATATGTCAAGAAATTTGTAATGTTTTGAACAACCCACAATAAAAATTAAAAAAAAAAAAAAAAAAAAAAAAAAAAAAACTTCAATCTTTTGGTGTTTTTGTTTATCCTAGTCTAAATGTACTTTCTATTTCTGAAGTTTCTTGGAAGTAAGTAGTTTACAAAATAGCAATGTAATGCCTTATAGGTAATAAATTATAAACACAGGGCACTATCTTCCCCCAAATATAGAAAACAACTGAAATGGTTCAATTCATTTTTGCTGAGAGAAAATATATAGGAAGAGGTAAACAGTGGAACAAAAATGTAATCAACAATGCCTAGCACTGGAACAAAGGTATAGTCATCTAAATGTCTAGTAGTACTAACAGGGCTTGTTATAGTAGGTTTTAAATATCTAGGTAAAACTTAAAAAACAAAAGCAAAAAACATAATACATAAATTCCTATGTATGGCTTATGTTCTCATAGACTTTATAAGTCATTTAACTGCCATAATAATACTACGCTTTTATTTTGTCTCTTCTGGCACTGTTTTAAAGCATTTCCTTCACTTTGGATATTTGATAAAATTTATTATAATTTTTAGCAAATTAAAATTCTAAGTCTTCTAAAAGAATGTCAAGTTGTTTCTTCACCAAATTAATATGTGAAGTCTTCAGGATGGATTTAACTTGTGCCACTTGGTAACAACCTTTTCTGGATTTGCAATTGTTTCTTTCCATTGGTTCACTGCTTCAGTGCTATTACTGTCTTCACTTATCCAAATCTGTAAAGGAACAGTACAATCATTTAAATTGACACAATTACGACAAGTGAGTTAAAACAGTTTATTACTCTTATTGATAAAAATATTTGAAGTCTGGTTTACATATTTAGAAGTAAACAACTTTCCATTTTCCCAAAAGTAAATTTAATTTATCTGTTTGAGACTTAAATTCTAAAACATTTAAACTGTTTAGTCATTCTGAAGACTATTTCATATAAACTAAATCAATTTAAAAATTCAAGGTGATGGGGCTGGGGCTCAGTAGTAGAGCACTTGCCTAGTATGTGAGGCCTGGGTTTGATCCTTAGCACTACATAAAAATAAATAAATAAACGTATTGTGTCCAACTACAACTAAAAAATAAATATTTAAAAAAAAATTCAAGGTGAGAGTTTTGTAAAATCATTTCCCCGCAAATAGTTCCAACTTTCCTTTCTTATTCAATTAATCTAGGAGCTCAACTTAAAATTGATCCTGATCACTCAAAAACAACTTTATAAAGATGAATTAAACTGAGGCTAATCATGATTTCAATTAATAAGGAATGTGTATTTTTAAAAACCTTTTTTATTCAATACAATTGTAAACTTAATTGAAATTTAATAAATAGTCATTCTTGATCCAGAGTAATTTCATAGTGTCTATCGCTTATGGGGTTTAGGTTATGTATGTGAATAAACCTGGGAAAGTTATATAGTATTATGTAAATTTAAGACACCACGATGGCTATATCATGGAGACAAGGTGGACAAGGAATCTAAAATCTGTACCGTGGCTCTAGCACTAACAAATGCTGTAACCTTGGAATTAACTTCTCTGAGTAAAGAGATTGGAGCAGATCACTCACTGATTTTCAAATATTTTTCCTTTTCTTTCTTGGTCTGAAAAAAATTTCCTTCAAATAATATCTTACAAAGAACCCCAACATATAAAACAGGTAACATCAGAGTGCTTTGGTTGGTAAACAGGAGTGGGAGAACTTGAGTCTGCATTTGTTTATCCCATTATGGTGACACCTAATGCCACTCAAGAGTCCGTTGGAGGCAGACAACCAGCAAAAACATTCCGGAATCCTATTCCATTCATACATGATAGCTAAGGTTTGATGATACAGAAAAACTTTTTTTTTTTTTTTTAGAGAGAGAGAGAGAGAGGATTTTTTTAACATTTATTTTTTAGTTTTCGGTGGACACAACATCTTTATTTTTTATTTTTATGTGGTGCTGAGGATCGAACCCAGCGCCTCGCGCATGCCAGGCGAGCATGCTACCCCTTGAGCCACATCCCCAGCCCCAGAAAAACTTTTAACTAAATTGACTTCATAGGACTCACAGCTATCAAAAGTATATAGTTATACAAATTTTCAAATTCAAGCTATTTTCCAAATAAATGCAGAAACAAAACTACATTTAAATAAACATTTTAGGTAAATTAAATAAAAAAGTGAGTCAAAAAGTTAATATCAATCTTTAAAAAATCATATTTATAATTTGAGGACTACACATACACTACTAATAACAGTTTACTATGAAGTGGAAGCTTTTAGACCAGTAATTTAAATGTGGCTCAAATAATTGTAAAAAAAAAGAAAACTACCATTAATCCATTCAGAATAAGGAAAAAAAATATAAATGGAAACAAGTTCCTGTATTGTTGGCAAGTAAGCCAGTATTATATTGTCCTATACAGATTACTAAGAATTTTAAAATAGACAATCCAGACACTAGTACTGACTATCTAAATATCTCCACCATCATTAAAATTGTTTTCTAGGAATTCAAATCTAATATAATTAAGAAGTTCTCTTGTTAAATATTAAATTGAAGCTGAAACAAAATGAGGTAAATTTGATATTCAAAGTTTTAACCAATTCAATTTAAACACTTAGTGTCTTCTTCCATAAGGAATGAGTCAGTAATACCGAAAAACTGATCTTAAGTTTTTAAAGTTGAAAAGCTGAGAAAAAGGCTTAAAGATAAGCCTGATTGCTCAGAAATTCCAACTACTTATATTAAAGAAATAAGTCTGATGAGATTTGATTTTTGTGTCAACACTGAATTGTAATTTATACTAAGAAATCTTACACTATTTAACTTTAGTTTAATCCCATATTCCTTTTGTTAACCACTCTTTAAATGCATAGAAAAATACACAGAAGAAATTAAAGATAAAATCCCCCTACTAACCTGGCCCACAAAGTGTTTTCTTCTTACAGAGCTTCGACTATAAAGCTTAATGAGAAAAACAATTTCCTTTTCATTCTGTATAAGTGGAAAAATCATAGTCTCTCCCCACTTTACTCTTCCATTGGAGGCCTTCAGTAAGCGTGTTTTCTTCTTATAAATCAACTCTCCTGAGCTAAACATTCCCACCTTCACAAAAAAACCTACGAAACAAATTCTAATTAAATACTACATAAAGATATATATTATGTTTAATGTAAATATATAAATAAGCTATTTTAAAAATGTTCAATGAGCTACTACTATTTGATAAAAGAAAACATCTCTGGTAACTTTATAATCTTTACTGCATTTTACAAGTAACTACTATAACTTCAAACAAATTTAATCTTCATTCTGAATGACATTTACAAGTAGAATCATAGGCATAAATAACAATGAGGAGCAAAGGTGTATACACTGAAAAGGATTACACAAAAGAGAGGTACTCTTTGGACAGATGAGGTATGTATTTCACAATTTTATATAGATAAATTTTTTTGCTTGAGACTCCAAAAGCATATGCCCACTAGAAAACAATCTATTCTTTAAATAAGTTTGAGATGTAGAGCTTCCAACAATGGTAAAATAGTTTTTATGAACTAATAAGCTTCCCATAGATTATAATTACAAATTTTGGGGAAATATTAAAAATAAACATTGATTAAAATCAGGAAAAAACTGAAGGAAAGAAACTTTTCAAAGATGGGAACTGCACTAAAATTCAGGTTTATTATATATAGCTTTTCACCTCAGCATATGCCCTAGTCTGACTGGCACAGCATGCTTACGGCTCGAGCAGAATGTGCCATGTTATCAGGTAATAAAGCTGGGATTGCAGGGTAACAAGAAGGGGATGAGGGAACTCCCAGGAAGGGAGTCTCAGAGTGAGGACCAAGAGACCTGAGCATTAAATTTATAAAATACAGATCATTAGTTTTAATCTAGGGAGTTCACCTGTTAATGTAATATATTGTATTTGTAAATTTCCACTGTTGTCCTTATGACTCACTATTCCAAGATGGACTTTATTTGCTTACTTTTTAAAAAATTTGTTCTTTTTAGATACACATGACAGCAGAGTATATTTTGACATATTATACATATATGGAATATAGCTTATTCTAATTAGGATTCTATTCTTGTGGTTATATGTGATGTGGGGTTACACTGATCATGTATTCATGTATGAACATAGGAAAGTTATGTCTGATTCATTCTACTGTCTTTCCTATTCCCACCTCCCCCTTCCTTTCATTCCTCTTTGTCTAATTCAATAAACTTCTATTCTTCCCTTCCCTCTATTTGCTTACTTTTATTTTAGGATTTTTCTATCTATCTACATAGGTGATGTTAGTGTAGAGTTAATTTTATGTATGTGCTATCTAATCTGTTTTGATATCAAGAATATGCTAACAAAATTATTTTTCCTGTTGGAGTCTGTAAACAAGTCAAAAATAACACCTGGCATTTTGCCAGGGGAATGTTAGAGTTCGTAAACAAGTCTGGATGGTGCCTGGCAAAATGCCAGAGGGAGTGGTTTGAGAAGTAACAAAAGCGAGCTATTAAGTGTGGAGATTCCTTATTGGTTGACTGATGTTAATTAGATAAGCTGTGTGGAATGTATAAATACTGCTCCTGTCCTACAATAAACGGCTCCTACTCCTGCTGTATCAATCAACACAAGTCGTTCGTCCACCCCCCCCCCCCACCCCCCCCCCACCCCCCCCCGGTTGTTTTGCTGCAGCCGGACTGCGGCAGATGGTGGCCCGTTACGGGGAGCCCCGGGACACTCGGGGGTAAGTGACGAAAAAAAAAAAAGCTGCCCGTCCATAGATAGGACGGGAGCAAATCTGCTCGTCCCTAGGCAGATAGGGCGAGAGGAAAAATGGCCATTTCGAGAAAATGGAAAAGATTGATACAGTATGTTTGTGTCTTGTTTTGTCTTGAAATGTTGTATTGTCTTTGTGATGAAAATATGGAAGGGGTGAGAAGTAAATTACTAAGGGAAGGAGGCACCCCAGTGGAACCAAGAATAGTTAGGGCATGTGTTGACGGAAGCCCAGGAACTCTAGTCAGAAAGAAAAAGAAAGTTCAGAAGAAGAAGGATTATCAGGAAAAAAGTTGCAGCAAAAGGCTATTACTAAATACTTTTCGTTACCGGAGGGTGCATGAAGCGGAGAGGCGGCTGCCAAGTGTGCAAGCCGGTCACAGCGCAGCAAGGATTTTCCAAGAGGTGGCGGTGAATGGCCCTTCCCCGCCTCCTGGCCAGGGAGCTGGCTCTTCCACTGCTGTGAGCCCAAATCTAGACCTGACCTGGAGGCACAGTCTCGCAGGCTCTTGCTCCCTGTGCCCAGTAGCAGTTTGAGTCCGGGACACTCCCCAGGGCCATCTGGGGCTGCCCAGGCACTACAGCCAGCAGAAGACGCTACTGGTGTCCCTGATGTTTGGTCATTTTCAATGCCAATAACTAAGCTACAATGGTTCTCCCACACCTGGAAGCTGATGAGTAATAACACTATTAATGCTTATTTCAAATGTAAAAAACCTTGAGATAATGTACTAAATTGTTCAGAAGGTTGTTTTCTTAGTGGAATGCTACAGGATTTTCTTTAGCCAGCCGGCGTTCCTGCCTTCGTGCCAGTGAAGACGAAGGTGGAAGAATTTCCAGTGTTGCTGAGAACCGGACAAAACTTCGGCTGAGAAATGGACGAGACTTCAGAGCTGTTGCTGTTTCTGCTGCTACAGCTTAGGCTAGCTGCCTGCAGAACTTCCCTGGACTGTGATTTAAGCTAGCTGCCTGCAGAACTTCCCTGGACTGTGATTTACCTGGACTGTGAGTTAATCTATTGAGAGACTGCTTTACCTGGACTGAGACAACAAACTGTAATCTACAACAAATTGTAACTCGGTATCTTTGCAAATGGTGCCATTGCTGGTATAATTTTTCCAAGGGCTTCTTGCATGGAGCCATCAATTGGCTTGGTATTATGGCATTTTGTATCCTCCCTTTCTGTTTGTAGCAGGTTATTTATGGTGTTTCTGTAAAAACCACTATGGTCGTTATTTAAATTAAACAAAAGGGGGAAATGTTGGAGTCTGTAAACAAGTCAAAAATAACACCTGGCATTTTGCCAGGGGAATGTTAGAGTTCGTAAACAAGTCTGGATGGTGCCTGGCAAAATGCCAGAGGGAGTGGTTTGAGAAGTAACAAAAGCGAGCTATTAAGTGTGGAGATTCCTTATTGGTTGACTGATGTATCTAGTTTATGCTAATTAGATAAGCTGTGTGGAATGTATAAATACTGCTCCTGTCCTACAATAAACGGCTCCTACTCCTGCTGTATCAATCAACACAAGTCGTTCGTCACCCCCCGGTTGTTTTGCTGCAGCCGGACTGCGGCATTTTCCATCTTTTTTTCTTGCTTTAGAATAGCTTATATAAAAAAGGAATCAGATGTTCCTTGAAAGTTTGGTAAAATCTGTCAGTAAAATAATCTTAGCTTAGTGCTTTTTATGAGAGAGAGTTCTCTCCCTTTTCATGGCTACTCTTTTTAGATTTCTTCCTCTTGAGTAAATTTCTTAGAAAGACATTTATTTCATATAGATGTACAAATGAATTAGTATTGTTACACCTGGTATTGCCTTATATATAACCAAATCTCTTCTGAATTTAAAAATCCTTTTCTTGATTCAGAATATCATTCATGTTTTGTCTATTTTTCTGCTTTATCCAACCTGCTACAGATTTGCCTATTTTAATGGTCCTTTCAAAGAAAAAAAGTTTAGTTTTATTGATTGTGTTATCTGCTGATGTCTCTACATTTTATAACTTCAACCTCAGCTTACTTCTTTCCTTGAATTTTTTGTTTTTGTAGCTTCTTGAATTGAATGTTCAGTTTCATTTATTTTTATCCTTTCTACAGTGGACATTCATTGTTACAGTGGACATTTATTGCTTTGCCTGCTCCCAGATAGTTAATTCCCTTCTTTCATGCTAAAAAGGATCAATTCTACCTTCCTCTTAGCCTGGGAGATAGGGCTGACCTCAAACCTTCAGTTCTAGGGGTGGCCAAGTTACTAGGCCTAGCCAACGAAAGTATCACAAGTCCTGATTGTGCATCCAGCAAAGGAAAGACATCACTCTACTGGTCTCTTCATTCTTATTGAATTGTAATCTCTCTGCATTTGATGTACTTTGAACACTGATACACTTACTTAAAGTCAGAGGTGTTGATGAGCTTGGAAGATACTGTGCCTCAAGAATTTGAAGCTGAATCCTGCTATTTACTGCTTGAAAACAAGTCCCCAATTCAAGTTCTGCATGGCAAACCTGTATATCAAAAAGTATCATTCAGTATTCAATAATAAAGTTTGGAAATATTTCAAAAATAGTTACAGTTTTTGAAAGCTTTGCTTTCTATTGACGCTCAAAGCCATTAGTTATAAGATAAGAAGATAAATGTCATAGATTCTGTAAATATAAGGCATTCATTTGCATCAATTCTGAAAGTCTGTATACCTACATACTGGATTTCAATATCAGTAATACTAAAAGACAATTCAACTTAAAAACAAATTAAATTCCTAGGCAATATTAACAGAAAAACTGCCAGTGAAATAAACCAACAGGAAGGAATGCACTTTTAAAATAATTAAATGTAGTCAATTGAGTTTCCTAATTTTAGAATTCAGAGTAGATGCTATAAAAATCAGAAGACAAAGGATTGATGTAATAAACAGATTTATGGATCCAGAGTTGCATATCTATCCTGAATGGAAACAAGCCAAAGGAAGCTGGCAAGAAGGAAGCTAATCAGTGATAAGGCCGTATATAATAAGGAAAAGGTTTTTTAAAAAAAAAAAACTGAGGCAAACTTTAAGATGAAAACAACAGGTGGGGAGGTGGATTAAAATATGCTCGTCAGTACTGCTTACCAACAGGAAAAGAAAGCTGGTGATTTGTCTGTGAAATACAACACAAATCCTACTCATCTGGATTCCAAGGTACTTGGAGTGAAAAGTAAAAGAGAAACATGAAGTTGTCCAGACACAAAAAGATCACTGTTCATGTATTGAAAAGAACAAGAATGGGAATAAGAATACAACATTTACAGACTTACTAGAAGTGATTCCAGTAAAGTTACAGAACAGTTGAATGATACTTGACAAAAAGGTTTACATATTTGGTAACTGTCCAGTATTCCTTAATCACTCATTGAGGGGGGAACAAAAAAACCTTTCTACATACATGACATCACCTCAAGCTTGGGTCTTTTCTTAAAACATGATGCTGTGTTTTATAACTGTCATGCCATGAGAAATCAAGAAATAGAGAGTAAAAAGTGAATTGTTTAAAAAGTAGAAACTTGAGTTCAGGTTAATTTCCTCTCGAAAAACTCTAAAATGAGAATAAAACTGTTCAATCTGGCAACAATGCTGACTTTTTAAATAAGCGAATTTATTGCTTTTCATGTTTACTCTAAGTGAGAACTGATTAACAACTCTTTTTGCATAACTAACTGGATAGCCATATATAAAATAAAGTCTTTCTTGATTAAAAAAAAGTTGTTTCTGCCCTTGGCATTTAAATTAATACATTAAAAAACTATAATCATTTATTGTTTACAAAACACAAAGATAACCATGATTAAACTTTTTTCATCAATTCTTTTTTCATTATGGTTTTGCACCCATAATTAAGTAACACTTATAAAAACAGCTAAAGGTGGCAAAACTTCTCTTATTGTTACACAATTGTAGAGTTAATTCTCATAAACAGTAGCATTTGGCAATGGGTTTGCTATTTCCTACTTGCCAAGGTTATCTCACAAATTCAATTTATATTCCAGGACATTAATTCAGATCATGAGAAAATATTCAAAATAATTTTCAATCTCATAATAACCAAAAATTAAAATACAAATCAATTAGTTGGTGTGTACTGACTATATTTAATAAGCATAAAACTGTAGAAGGTATGATATTTGCTCCTGAATAATGAACCAATTTTTAAAGAAAAATTTATTAGCCTTCCCGGAACCATTAAAAAAATGAGATGCCAACCATAATCAGGAAGAATCATAAACTGATGATGTTTGAAAATGTCTTCAAAGGGAACATACATGGAAGAGTTCAGAGGGTTAGCTCTGGAATCAAATCTGGATTCCTTGACTATTTACTGGCTGTGCAAATGGCTTCACTGATCTCCACATAGGAAAAGGAGTGCACAGGCTCAGAAGAGCGGTATGAACAGTAGATTACTTAGCAACGAGTCAGCCATAAGGTAAATCTCTATAAAGGTCAACTACTTCTTCAGGCAAATTTTATCTCTTCTATCTTATTCAATACTGAAATTTGAGGTCAAGTAAATACATTAGTATCGGCCAAGGTCAGGAACTCTCCTGAAAAAAAAACATTAGCTTTATACAAAGCAATGCTATTCATGGTGCAACAGTTATCAATGTGGATAGTGGGTAGACAAGTCTGGTTCTTTCAATGGCATAATTACAATATCTATTTTCCTCTTCAGAACATAAAACAAAGCAAAATACTATTCTTATCTTAGCCAATAATATGAAACATCAGTACTTGGTAACATAAATTCATTGGTCCTGAATAACACAAATGCTCTTATTTCAAGACATCAATCTTTATATACCTAGCGCGTGACATCCAGTACAAACCAAGTGTTTATAAGACTTCTAACATATGAAATATAATTTATTAGAAATCCAGTCATAATCATTCATTCAAATTCTCCAGGCATATAATATCTCAGTTTCCCAGAAAATACCTTCACTGACTTATCTTTTGATGTATTCTGTCTTTAGAGTTTTAATGTATGAATAATTTGATTAGTGTTTTTGTATCTTCTGTAAAAGATGGTTGCAGATTACTGTCTAATAAGCTATTGTCAACTCTGCCAGTGACAAACTCCTGTCACAGCTGCTATGTTTTAACAGAAAAGGACAGTAATCTCATTTGGTATGCTTTCATTCATCATTTATTTTTTCATACCTGCCTACATACAAATATACAGTACCAACAATATGGTAGGATCTTAGTTAACAGCACAGTAAAATATGAAGAAAACAGAAACTTGAGACTTGTTTTGTTTTATTTAAAATTAAGTAACTTAAATAATGATATGACATAATAAATGCCATAAAGAAAACATTGGGGATTAAAATTAACAGGGAAAAAGATATCAGAAATTTCAATTCTTCTGATTAATTACAGTAACCTTTGTTTCTTATGTTTTAATTTCTAATTTCCCCTACAATTTGGTGATTTGCAAGGCTACACATTAGAATCACTTGGGGAACTTTTGAAAACTACAAATGCTTCTGTTCCAACCCTCAAGAAATTTTATTGACTTAAATTTGCCAGGTAATTATAATGTACAGAAAGGGTTAAAAAGCACTTCAAGTAATCTTAAATATTTTTGGAAGTAGGTAAAATATAAGTCCTAAATAAGTTTAAAATCACCTATAGATTTGACCTTATAAAACTCAGGACTGTTCTCTATCCTGACACAGAAACTACATAATTAAATTATTAGGAATCTCTAAATAAAGACAATGTTCAGCTGGCCACTTGAGAGAAGTAAACATCAGGTCTCAGAAATCAATCAAGCACTACAGGTAAGCAAGCCTGAAAAAAAAAAAATCTGGGCTGGGAATGTAGCTCAGTGGTACAGTAGGTGCTCATCATGCATGAGGTCCTGGGTTCCATTCTAAACACCAAAAAATCAAAACCCAACTTCCATTCTAACCTATTTATGAACAGATATACAGTTTACCCAGGATTAAAACAACTTCCCTAATCTATTTCAGGGCAATCTCAGATTGAATTTGGACTTTGACCTTATGATCCTTTGTTGTTTTTCCCAAGTCATCAGCAACTAGAAAAACTTTTTAAAATGTATTAAAGTTTTTCATGTTTCAGGATTACTATACCTGATGAAACATTAATAAATATTGTGCTAGGAGAAGGTAATCCAACGTTATTTTAAAATAGAGAAACAGTTATGTTGACCTTTCATCAATTTTTGAAACGATATTACTTCTTCAGACTTTTCCTGATTCCATAATTAATAAAGTATTCAAGTTATCCTCCACTAACAAAACACTATCCACTAAGCCATTCTAAAAGTACAAAATATTTTTAACACTGCATATTATTATCACTTACAGAAAATTTTGAAGGTGGTATTATATCCAAAGAGTAATCCATTTCCTGTGTGCTGAGAGTTCTAAGCGACACAGAACATTCTCCAATGGTTTTCTTCCTGGGAGTTTGGGTTTGAATCTTGAATACAAGTCTTACAGTTTGTAGATTTTGTAGTTTAATAGCAAATACAAAAGTTTCCAAAAATTCAATAACCTTAAAAAACAATAAAATATATAAAGGGTTGAAAAAAGTTTGATATACTATTACAAAATGATATTTTACCTTTATATCTAGAAAAACTACATTTAATTTTTTTTACAACAGTAAAAATATTTTTCCTACTTTATTGGTGCATTATATTTGTACATACTGATGGGATTTATTGTTACATATTCATATATGACATAATATAACAACATAATTAAAAAATTTTTTTAATGTAAATGAAAATGAGAAGAGCCATAACTTGTTTTTCCGGAGTTCATTCTGGATATTACCTTCCTCAACTTCACAAATCATCTTTTTAATTACCTAGGAACTCAGGTCAATATTAACATTGAGCTCACCAAAATATAGCTTTTTCCCTTTTTAAAAATTAAATTGTAGGGGCTGGGGATATAGCTCAGTTGGTAAGGTGCTTGCTTTGAATGCACAAGGCCCTGGGTTCGATCCCCAGCACCATAAAGAAAAAACAAATTAAACTGTTTTTTAATCTTTGGATCTAGGACATCTTTCCTACTATTTACCACAATTCTTCAACAGTTAGAGTAGTTCAAGAATCTCACATGTGAGCATGTTCAGTGCCCAGAATCTTGAATTATCACATGGACATATTTGAATTATTTCTTAAAGGAGACTAAACACTAGACAGTTCTTTTCCATACACTTCCTTTTTTCAATCTTTAGTGTATCCTTTTGAAAAGGCAAGATATCTGGGCAACTAACATAAATATTTTTGATACTCTGCACTAAAAAAATTTTGGCCAAATTTTCACCCGTACTATAATCACTTACATCTGCACAGTCAGAATCATGTTTCTAGAATTTTCCCACTACTGAACTTTTTCTTTAAGACTTTCAAGCCACAGGACCACACTGACAATACATTGCACATAAAATGTTAAACAAGTTTACAAATTAAGCAAGTCTGTGCAGATTTACTTCATAGTTTCCACATTTTGCCACAATAGGGATCTCCCAAAAATCTGCTGTATAAAAATAAATGTTAAAAATGAAAGATCCTATGTAGGTAGGTTCCAATATGCAAACATTTTTCCCTCTAACTTTTCCTAAATTAATTTAGTTTATTTTTTTAAAAGTAAAATTGTTAATTCAGAAAGTATTCTTCCTTGAGTGATAGAATTATACCCAGAGTTAAGATTTATTTCCATCTAGACTTTCTATGATGCATATTTTCATAAAGTGAGATCGTGACATACATACACACACCAATTTTTGATCACTGCCTTTTTCAATAATTTAGGACATTTTTCCCTGTCCTTAAAAACTCTTCCTATCCATAATTTTTCACAGCTGCCTAGTATTCTATCACATAGTGTTCTGGGTTGAATTGTATTGTATCCCCAAAAAAGATATGTTGAAATTCTAACTCCCAGTACCTCAGAATGTGACATCATTTGCAAACATCTCATTGCAGACATGATTCATAAAGTTAAAATAAAGTAATATGGGCATAGGGTAGACCCCAATCCAGTATGAGTGGTATCTTTGTAAGTACGTGGCCATGTGAAAACACAGAAACAGAGAGAACACCATATGAAGATGGAGGCAAAGCCAAGAAATAAGGAAAGCCAAGGATTGTTGGCCATAGCAGAATCTGGGAGGAAGAGTGGAGAAGATTCCCCCTCAGAAAAGGAACCAACATTGCTGACACCTTGATTTTGGACTTCTATTCCCCCCTCCCCACCCATGCTAAGGGTTGAACCCAGAACCTTACACATGCTATACAAGCACTCCATCACTGAGCTCTATCCTTAGTCCCAAGTTTCTTATTGTTTTAAAGCCATCCAGTTTGTGGTACTTTTTTTTTTTTTTTTACAGCAGCCTGAAGAAATTAATTAAATGGGTATACCATCAGGTTTTTCGATCATTCCTCTATGATGCTTTGAGATTATTTTTAACTTTTCACTATGAAAAAAACCACCAAGACTATTTTATAAAACAGTTTTGTTTGGATTTCAGATTACTTCCAAGGAGTAGATTCCAGTAGAATTACTAGAAATATATAAGGTTTTGATGTGTACTGTCAAAATCATTTCTAGAAAATTGTATGTTATAGCATACTTGTAAAATATTTCCTTATTTTAATAAGAAAAAAAGAAAGATCAATATATAATTTAAATCTGTATTTCTATGATTGATAGCAACAGTAATGTTTTGCTTATTAGTCATTTGAATTCTTATTTTTAAATGGTATGTTCTTTTCATTTGCATATAAAACCCTAAGTTTTCTATGTCAAAAAATATAATGAGCATGTATTTAAATTAATGTGAAATAAGAATTTATAAAAGTCAGGAACATAAACTACTCCATTTATAGTAACTGGAAGTATTTAAAAGTGATTAATTGCAATTGTGCAATTATTTTTCAAAGCCCAGTTAGGGAAAAGAAAAGATGAAAATATACACATTTATTTTCCTTTTAAATATATATTTTAGATACTGTTAATTTATATATTTTAGTGATCAAAATTTTCTTTTTAAATGAATCTTAATATTAGACAATAAAATATCAAAACATTTTGAGACTAAAAATTATCTTTAAAAAGCAAGGACACATAATTTTTAGTTTCCCAAAAGTAAAACACTTTCTTATTTTTTACATGGATAAAAGTGATAAATATTAGAAAAACAGAAAGGAAATTCAAACATAAACAGTCACTTACATTAGAAGCTTCCTTTGCTGATGACTTGAAATGCACTGGTTTGGGCAGCGTTAGTATTCCCTTTACAGAAATAGTGGGAGTATCACCATAACTAGAAGGCCAACTTAAATCTCTGCACTAAAAAATTAAAAGTATAGTTGGAATTTTACAAAGGACTCTGACAATACAAATATTTGATGTATTTGTTGAGTTAATGGCTTTGGATAATGATTTTCAAGATTTTTAAATAAACTTCAGTATATATTGAGACTTCATGTTTCATCCACATTAAAATAATTTTGATATTAAATATAGATATACCAGTTTTCTTCTTGCAGTTGAAAACATACAAACAGGGCTGGGGTTGTGGCTCAGTGGGAGAGCGCTTGTCTAACACAGGAGGCAATGGGTTCGATACTTAGCACCACATAAATAAATAAAGTCATAAAAAATACATATACTCATCACACACATTTTTATTTTCTTAAATGCTTTTTTTTGGTACTGGAAATTGAACCCTGGGTACTCTACCACTGAGCTTCATCCCCAACCCTTTTTGTTTTTTATTTTGGGACAGACCTCAAATTTGTGATCCTCCTGCTTCATCCTCTCAAAGTCACTGAATTACAGGTATGCATCACCATACCTGCTTCTTAAATGCTTTATCAAATACTATTCCTGAAAAAACACTATAGAACCCCAAATTCCAAAGACTAACTATTACCTCTTTCCCCAGAAGAGGGCAACAACAGATAAGTGTCGAAATATTTAATTTTGAAATAAAAGTTGGTATTAACTATACTAATTTACCTGTAAAACTGTGATCCAGATCTGCTCCACTGAAGAATTATAAAACAATTTCACATTCAATCTGCCAAAATCTCTTTCATCTCCTGAGAGAGTAATCGTATCTGAATTGTAAACAAAAGACAAAGATGTTTCAAAATTTCATGTAATCTTTTAAATTCAATTTTATGAGCACAACTGAAAAATGCCAACAATTATTTTTTAAGGTTTCCAATTTAGTAAGGCAAAAATCATACTTCTATGTTTTATTAAAGTACAAGAGGTGAAATAAACCATATAACTAACTACAAGATATAAAATTTTACCCAAATTGCAGTGTGGAAAATTTAAGTTAAAGCTTAAACAAACTATTTCAAATAATGTTTATATGACTTTAGTACGGTATGCTTCTAGAACTTTCTTCATTCATCTACTTTAAAACAAATGTACAAAGATGTTTAATAGTTTCACTTTTTAAAAACTGATTCATTCATGCATGAACACTGAAAAATAACCATCTGATCTGAGTATCCATATACAGATAATACTGTCAATATAGATATAATCATGTAGAATTTTTTTTACTGATCATGTTCACTTTCAAATTACTAATGAGTATAAAAATGTAATATTATATTCCTTACCCAGGCTTCTGTTACTCCCCTGAGAATTTTTTCTTGAAGATGTACTACTGGGTACACTAGACAACGAATCATGTCTCTACAAATAAAATCTTTTAGTCAGAAATTGCATATCAAACTGTAAGGATTCTGATACTTATGCCCCAAAACCTGCCCCATCAAACTGCATGCTAATCATTTTGACAATGTTACTAGTCAGAATTTCCCACTTTTAGACAATTAAAGAGAAAAATAAGTTTTCTCTGTGTGTTATCAGGAAAATTTTAAACATCTTATGAAAAAATATACTATAATGTCTCTGCTGGTTTTGGTTTGGTTTTATAATAAAGAGAAAGAGATTATTTCTTAAATTCCATACAGAAACATTAATGACAATTAGAGTATGTTTGGAAATGCCCAGTTACCTAAAAACCTGTAAAACAGCATATTAAACCATGGTCTCTCTAGTAGAAATAAAAACTCAGGCTCCACCTTAGGGCTGCTGAATCAAAAATTCTGGGCAGCAAGGGATGGCAATCTGTATTTTAACAAGCTCTCCAAATAATTCTGATGCATGGTCAAGAATTGTTGCTATAAAGAATTAATTCTGCAAGAAATTGAGAATTACTAAGGATGATTTAGAATACATTTCCATTGTATAAACCATAAGTATATATGTGTGTATATATGTACACACACACACACACACAAGCCCACAAGTGTATATAAAAACATTTACACAGATTTTACTTTCATTTACAGGAATACAGATAATTTGTCATGCTACTTTGCTTATCTCTATCTTCTAATTTTAAATAGTCATCAAAGTATCAAAAAAATTCTCCCTGGCTTTAGCCATACATGCTCATAATTTCAGCTACCAGGAGAATTGCAAGTTTGAGGCTGACCTGGACAATCTAGCAAGAACCTGTCTCAAAATAAAATTTTAAAAAGGGCCAAAGATATAGATCAGTGGTAAAGTGACTGCCTAGCATGCATAAGACCCTAGGTTTAATTCTCAGTACCACAAAATACAAAAACAAAGTAACTCAAAAATAGGATACTGTATTAATATAAGTGAATAAAGTTCTCCACCTTTATAGGAATGTTAATTTTTTTTTAATTTTTAATATTTATTTTTTAGTTTTCGGCGGACACAACATCTTTGTTTGTATGTGGTGCTGAGGATCGAACCCGGGCCGCACACATGCCAGGCGAGCGCGCTACTGCTTGAACCACATCCCCAGCCCAGGAATGTTAATTTTTAATAAAAACTTTCAATAAGGAAAGTTGATAAGTATTTTAATTATACTATTTAAAATTCCAACTGCCTCAAGATTCCTTAAGTGCATACCATCTGAGAGAAAATTCACACAAAAAAAGAACAAAAGAAAAATACTGTCTTTCATTAGTCAACTGGGAACTTCCCAAAGTAATGCATATGGGAAATGTATTTATTGTCCAAATATTAGAATAGCTATATCCACAAAAAGCATGTTATTTCTAATGTTGATTCATGTATTTCTGAATTTTTAATTTGAAATAATTATCACATATAAAAAATTATATAACTACTTTACCTGGATGAATCTCTGAGATGAACTTGTAAGATCAAACATAGATTTGCTTAGGCCAGGGGAACCAGGAAGTTTGCTGGTCCTTAGGTCACAAACTACACAGGGAAAAGAAAGAAGTGCTTATTTTTATAACAAGGAAAATCAAACACTGGAATTCTACTTAATTATTATAAACTAAATCTCTATAGAAATACTTTGTGAAAATTATGTGCAGATCTATATAAGAAATGAGCCTTTTGATGAGATCTAAAACATTTATTTTTCATTATTTTATTTTGTTTGAAATAGAAATCAAACAAAACATTTTCATATCCATATCAAAATGGATTTTTGTTCACGTTTCCCAATCCTCAATCTGAGAAGACTATCTAAGAGGATAGGATGTAAGTACTTTGTGTTATACGTACTTCAACTATTTAATGAGCACTTATCACATTTAAAAAAAAATCAATTCTGAATCTTATGTGCTCCTGTCTTTTTAGTGTCCTTCGTAACCTGAAAGGGCCTTGAAGAAAGGAACTCGGTAAACCAACCCTATGCTATATTCTAGTACGGTGGGGAACAGTCCCTTCAGTAAATCTTTCTTTCTTTTTTTCAGTACCCCACCCTGAATCTAGTGGCAGAGAGAGCTAGATATATCATCATCCTACAAAACAATGGGGATTTATGAATTAGAAACACACATAGTAGTCTATAATTGGAATAGTTTCAAATATGAAACTATAAAAATTTTATAGTTATTTAAGTATTTCTATTCTCTTTGTTTATATTTCTAATTACATCATACATTTTTAAACTCGTCATTCTGACTAGAACACAAAATAAAAAACTTGTAAATATCTGTTGTAGAGTTTGGATAGAAGGTACATAAATTAATAAAAATAATCTAAAAATAACTTTCAAAAAGGAAAAATTAATTAAAATTTGTAACTACCAATAGACACAATACATCAATCTTTCAGTTTTTAAATTAGTTATAACACCAGAGAGAAATCATGCTGTTTATCATAACACTTGTGAAGCCTGCTTTTCTCTTATTTAAAAATTATTTTTAATAATAAGAATCATATCATCCAGGTCTCAGATTTAATTTGATTGCTAAATTTGCTAAGGAGACACACAGAAGAAAAGCACAAAAGACTTTTCATACCTGATCCATACAGTCTTGTTGCTTCTGAATGAGGAGGAAAACGCCGACTCAAATCAGGTGAAAAGTGCTGATACATATAGAAAGGGTTGTACACATCATAGCTGGGCCCATGCTGAGCCGAACTGGAAAGTTCCACCTTTCGATCTCCAAAAGATGCCCTGGCAGATCCTGAAAAAAGCATTTCTAATGTTTTACAACATCGTCTCCTTGGTCCAACAGATGGTACAATCAAGACAAAGGAAAAAATATTATATTTCAAGTAATACTAAATTACATGCCTTTGATATCTTTAAAAAATGAGCACACATTTATGAAGTTCTAACTACATGAACTATTGTGCAAGGGAATAGTCAGGAATCTTGCTCTTAAGACAGTTTAGCAAATTTCTGACATTTTCTCTTTGACCTATAGACAATTCTGTATTTTGTGATCTGAGTTTCTTTTTATTTTTCTTCTAACATATAGAACATCTTTGAAATGGAAAAAAAAAATCTTGGAGATACACGCTCTTCAAGAAGATACAGAACATTTATAAAACTTGACTACATGCTGAGATAAACTTACAGCTCTTAAATTTGAAAGGACTGAACTCACATAAAGTATGTTTTCTTACCACAATGCAATTAAGTTAGAAATCAAATAACAAGAAGATGAATACAAATATTTATATGGAAACAGTAGGACTATGAATAAGCAAAAACGATAATCTTTAAGAAAAAAAAGATTTTCTCTATGGGGTTGTAATAATAGAATATTGGGGGCTGGGGTTGTGGGTCAGAGGTAAAGCGTTCGCCTAGCACATGCAAGGCCCTGGGTTCAATCCTTAGCACTACCTAAAAATAAACAGATAAAATAAAGGTATTGTGTCCAACTACAACTAAAAAATAAATATTAAAAAAAAGAATAGAGGGGCTGGGGATGTGGCTCAAGCGGTAGCGCACTCGCCTGGCATGCGTGCAGCCCGAGTTCAATCCTCAGCACCACATACAAACAAAGATGTTGTGCCCGCCAAAAACTAAAAACAAATAAATATTAAAAAATTCTCTTTCTCTCTCTCTCTCACACACTCTCTCTTAAAAAAAAAAAAAAAGAATAGAATATTGGCACAGTGACAGAAAAATAGATCAGTGAAACAGAATAAAAGGTCCTGAAAGAGATACTCATATTTTGTATACACTTGATTTATAACTGAGGTAGCCCTGCAGAGCAGTGGGGAAAGGATGGTCTTTTCTCTAAAGTATTAAGACAATTCAATATTGATATGGAAAAAATTATAAGCCTTCTTTCAACCAAATATATTGACAAAAATTAATTCCCTGGGGCTTGTACATCTAAATTAAGTGCCAAGGGCAAGCAAGTAAAGCTTCTGTACTTGTTAATTTGTAATTTTTTCACAAACTTAGGACAGGGAAATACTACTTAAATGGAACACAGAACATATTAACCATAAATGTATTCAGCTATACTAAAAGTCAAAATTTCCATTTGTCAAAAGACTAAGAGAATACAAAGGTAACCCACAGAGTGGGAGACGACATAACTGGCAAGAGCTTATATCCAGAACATATGAGGAACTCCTATAAATCAGTACAAAAAGGATAGACAGACCTCAATATAAATTGGCTTATGACTTAAACAGGCAACAACAGAAGAGGTCAACAACCTCATTAATAATGAAAGAAATATGAGTTTAAACCCCATTGAAATATTACCACACAACAGTATAGCTGAAACTAAAAATATTACCAAGAGCAAACACTGACAAGAAGCAATGTAAACAACTGTACTTTGCTGGTGTGAATGTAAATTGATCCAATCACTGTGAATAACAGTTTGGCAGTTACTACTAAAGCTGAAGATATTTATATTCAATGACCCAATAATGTCATTGTAGACATATATACAACAGAAATTTCTATATGTGTACACCAAGAGACATGTACAAGAAAATTTGTAAATATCATTATCTCTACTAGCCAAAAATTGAAAAAGAACCTCAAATGTAAATAACAGTAAAACAGATAAAAAGTAGTATATATCTGCTACATAAAAATACCTTCTAATATTCTATACAAAAAATACCATATATTATGCTATTTAGAATAAATTGTAATGTACATTTACAAACAGATATGAAAACAAATTAAAACTAACAACGTGAAAGAATCTCACAATGTTGAATGAAAAACATAAACAAAAGAATATATACTAATATTATTTTGTTTAAATAAAGGTCAGAACACAGAAAAAAATTAAACCACTATTTAAGGGATATGTGCTTAATTGTTAAGAAGAAAAACTAGAAAATTATAATGATTGTGTAAAAACTAAAAATAAAATCACCAGATAATCCAACTATCCTACTCCTAGGTATATATCTGAAGGAAATGAAGTCAGCATACAAAAGACACCTGCATACCCATGTTTACTGAGGCACTATTCACAACAGCCAATATATGGAATCAGTCTACGGACCATCAACAGACAAATGTATAAAGAAAATGTGGTACATACACACAGTAATTATTAAGGCATAAAAAGAATGTAATCCTGTCACTTGAAGGAAAATAAGCCAGACCAGAAAGGCAAATATTACATGTTTACATGTGGAAACTCAAAACATAATATTAAATTATAAAAAGATGACCAGAAAGTAGAGAAGTAACTATGAGGAGCTGGTAAGAGAGTCTGAGGGAGTAGGGAGAAAGGGCAGGGTGAGAGAGGACACACCAGAGGGTGAATGTAATCCTTGCAGTAATTCATTAGGCTTCTCTCTAGGTATGCATGAAAATGTCACAGCAAAACCCATTAATTTGTATGATTAATATGTGTTCATAAAAATGCAACTCTGATACCCTGGGTGACTGTCAGGCAGGGAACAGGGAGGCTTTTGGGTTGCTAGTGATACTCTATTTACCTTGTGCTGACTGCAGATGTTTTGCTTTGTAATAACTTACTATACTATGTGTTTCTGTTTTGTGCATTAGCCTATGTGTGTATGATATCTCACAATTTAAAAATTTCTTAAGGTTAATAATCATTTTAGGAATAAAATACAGACATAAAATGAAGTTTTTCAAAGGTTTAATTTACTGTCATCTTTTAATTCTTTTTGTTCCACTTAAAATGAAACACACGGAAGCTGGTATTTTCTGAATTTAGCTAAATATAAAATAAGTGATTTTGCATAGAGTTAGGAAGAGAAAAATAAAATATGGAATATGAGGTAAGATTTTATCCTCATCTTGGTTCAAATATCTGTTACAACCAAGTATATCTAGCACATGGGAGAGAAGCCTAATGAATTGTGATGTCAGATTCATTACCTATATATCTTATAAACAGACACTGAGATCATTTAGCACACAAACAATATTACAAATCTTTATAGTAACCCAAGTAGCCTGATCATTAGGAAGAAATCCTTCAAATAAAAGAAATCCTACAGTAGTAGCACCAAGATGATTTACTAGCTTAATAAGCTACACTTAAAAAAGAATACAGTATTCTCATTTCATTTTTCTCATTAGAGAAATTCAATTTTGCCCTGAGATAGGGTAGAATTTCTCTCAATTTACTAAAGTATAAAACTAAATGTAAAGTTACATGATTGCTCATCCTTCTCAAAAGCCTATTTAAAATTCTTTAAATTTAAAATGCATATTCTTAATGGCTAGGTAGGTAGATATGTGAAAAAACAAGAACAGCACAATGTTAATAGTAATTTTTTTATGAAGGCAGTAAGGTATAGCTATAAATAACACCTATTATCAAGAATGAAATCCTGTCACTTGAAGGAAAATAAGCCAGACCAGAAATTATTCCATATACAAAAAAAAACTTCAAATATACTTGAATTATAATTTTAGTTGCTATTGATAGGGGTCTGCCTTCTCAAAACTTTGTCCTCCGTCTCAGGCCATCACTTGCACATGCACACATGCACACCTACAACACATAAGACTTAGGTTCCAAGAATACTTCTTGAATCTAAGTAAATAAAGTAATTTTCTGGGCTGTGGTTGTGCCTCAGTGGTACAGCACTTGCCTAGGATACATGAGGCACTGGGTTCAATCCTCACACCACATAAAAATAAATAACTAAAATAATTGTGTTCATCTACAATTAAAAAAATTTTAAAGAGTAATTTTCTCTTCAATATATAAAAATTAGATAGTTTTACTACATCCTCAATGAACCTACAATTTAAGAGTTAATTTTTCACTCATTCAAGTCAAAATGCAATTTGTTTTCTAGTGAGTGCAATGAGAAAAACAAAGAAAAGCCATAACATATTTCTAGGTAGCTATTTCTTACTTTTTTCCTGATTATAAAAATAGTACATAAAATACCTTGTGTGTCTCAGAATACAGAATTCATTAAACAATCATGGTACACCCATATGATGAAATACTATGGAGTCATTAAAAAGCAATGGATAAACCAGGCATGGAGGTACATGCCTATAATCCCAGCATCTCCGGAGGTTGAAGTAGGAGGATTATGAGTTCAAAGTCAGCCTTAGTAACTTAGTGAGGTCCTGAGTAATAAAGCAAAACCGTGTCTCTAAATAAATTATCAAAAAGGGTTGGGGATGTGGCTCAGTGATAAAGCGCTTCTGAGTCCAATTCCTGGTACCAAAAATAAATAAATAAAAACACTGAATAAGAAAACATGTTCACCATGTATAATGTGAAGAAATGATTATGAGATTACTTGCACAGTCTGATCCTAATGTTGTTAACAAGTATGAAATAAAGCAATAAGATCTATTGAGCAGGATATCCTGTGAGCCAGAACTTTTTTAAAAATTTGTTCTTTTAGTTATGCATGATAGTAGAAAAACTATTTTTGAGAGATACTAGATATGCACTGGGTTCATCTTTCCTTCTTTCCAAAAACAAAAAAACAAAAACTACTCCTACCAGACCCAACTCTCCTATAGATAACAACAAATTATCTAGACAAAACAAAATCCCTAAAGGCACTGAAGAATAAAGAACAGTAGTGCAGATTCTGGACACCAGTTGACTCTTGAAAAAAAGGTAAGGGCCTAAAGTGAGTTATCTGTTTTGATAACTTTAAGCCTGAGTATAGGCCAAAAGTGACACCACGCGGGATATGTAAAACTCCAACAGCAAATGCACAGAAAAAGCAGAAAGCAGAATTCCAGGCAACCAGAGCTGCTGGAAAGAAAGGTGGGAATCCTGGAAAGGAGAGAGTTCCAAATTTTATAAAGGAAGTCTGCTCAAATATCTGACTGATCCATGAATCACCATACAAGGTTGCTGCCAAGACAGAATTTGCAGTCTACATTCAACCGAGTTACATATCTGATGGAAGGGAGGGACAAAGGAAGGAAAAAAAGGGGCGGGAAAGGAGGGAAAGAGAATTTCTCAAATTAATGTAACTAAATCTAGAGTATCTACAACATAACATTCAATGTCCAGAATATAATTCAAAATTATTCCATATACAAAGAAACTGGAAAATGTTAACTCATTCTCAAGAAAAAAGGCAAGTCACAGAATCCAAATCTTGATGATGTTAAAATTAGCAAAGATTTTAAAGCTTAAAGACATAAAATAGGCTTGAAGTAATATAAAAATAGAAAGTTGTGGGAGACACATAAAAAATAAGAAAAAGAACCAAATATAAATTCTAGAATTGAAAATGCACACCTCAAATAAAACGTTCACTAGATAGGCTGAACAGCAGAATGGCGATTACAGAAGTAAAAGACTGTGAACTTGAAAAGAGAACACCATTACCCAATCTAAAGAAGAGAAAGGAAAAAAATATGATTAGAAAAAATGAACAGTCTCAGAGAGCCATAGAACATTATCAAAGCTCAAAATGTGTGTAACTGGAATCTCAGAAGATGGAAAGAGGATAGGGCAGAAAAAAAATAGTGACAGGAATTTGGAATATACTGTTGTACATACTCTTCAATATTCAATAAACATACATAAAATTCAGCACATATACACTTGGGCAGCTCACAGTCTATAAGATTTATGTCAAAAGAAGAAATTTTAAACAGATTACTAAACTTTTTTGAGTATTTAGAGGGAAACATATTGATGTCTTCAATTTACTCTAAAATGCATTCCCCATCACTCACCAAAAAAAAAAAAAAAAAAAAGCGGGGGGGATTAATAATGTGTAGAAGACCAGGTAGGTGAATAGACATGTGATAATAACAAGTACTGAAAATGCTAATATGAGAATTTATGTGGTAAACACACAGGTAGGTACTCACTGTTAAGTTCTTCCAACTTTTCTGTAAGTTTAAAATTTTTCTAATAAAAATTTGAGGGGGAAAAGTCACTGGTGGAGTTTCAGTGGAATAATACAAATTATTTTTAAAAGTTACATATTGTTTCATCCTATCTTCATTAGTTCCTAGCCTCTACAACATAAGCCAAATATCAGCCAATGAATCTATCTTATGCAGGTAGCTACTTAGTCTGGGAGACAGACTGGTGAAAAAACAAGGGAAGGAACAAGGACTACCTGGCTGTTTCCTTATTTCTCATTGTACCAATTTTTAGAAAGTGGTAGATGAGAAACTACTTGTTTTTATGTTTACTGATCAAATACAGAATAATTCCTTTATTTTTTCTTTCTAGATATGTGAAAGATTACTGAGATGTATATTATTCTTGTTTTAAAACACCAAATCTATATACAAATGCACTACATGTGATCATATTTCATACTGGGACCCTTCAAAAACACTATACATTCAGTTCTTCTACAGAAAGAGCAAAACACATAAAACAAAATATATAATTTTAATATAAATTTTGTATTAAAGATAAAAGAGTAAAATAACATCAATGACAGTATTTAAAATGCTGTATGTTAAGTTTTAAATCCTGCTATTTTATTGTTTACCTTCAAGTTCTTCCAGATGAGAAGGAGTTCCTTGTGCCCTGGGCTGAATATAAGATAACTTGAACTTAGGCACCACAAATGGTACTTCTTTGCCATGAGAGGGTATTTTGGAAAGCAAATAATCCTCAGTACAGCCAACCTGAGGCTTTACAGAAACAGAAGTCAACGGAGGTATACAGATAGTGGTAGTCTGACTATTTGAGACTGCTGCTTTACTGTCTCTTTCCACAGAAACTGTATATAAAAGAAAAAAGGTAGAAAAAAAAGTCACAAATATGAATCATATTACATATAATAATCTAAACCTAGAAATTTCTGACACATAAACTACTCTTGGGTCCTATAAGCATTTCCAGAATCTATGTTAATTTTGACCAAAGTCTAGTAATTAATATACTATTGCTAAAGTACATTATCACATCATAATGGTTAAAAGTAATTTTTAAAGATTCATTCCTAATAAAGTTCATTGATGAAAAATAAGTTTATTTTGTAATAAGTTTATTTTGTAATAAGTTTATTTTGATTTCATAACTCTTTCAAGTGAAAATCTAGTCATTTAAAAATGGGTTTCATGGGAGGGGAAGGGAAGGGGCAGTGGGTTAGCAATGATGGTGGAATGTAATGGGCATCATTATCCAAAGTACACATATGAAGACATAAATTGATGTGAACATACTTTACATACAATCAAAGGTATAAAAAATTGTGCTCTATATGTGTAATATGAATTGTAATGCATTCTGCTGTCATTTATTTAAAAAATCAATTAAAAATTAAATAAATAAAAAAATAAAAATGGGTTTCATTGTGGCATATTTATACATGCAAATAACATACTTTAAAATCAAGAATCAATAAATGAGATGGATTCAAACCAAAAAGCTTCTTCACAGCAAAGGAAACAATCAATAATGTGAAGGAAGAGCCTAAGAATGGGAGAAAATCTTTACCACATGCACCTCAGATAGAGAATTAATCTCCAGGATATATAAAGAACTCAAAAAACCTAACACCAAAAAACCCCAAATAACCCAATCAATAAACGGGATAAGGAACTGAACAGACACTTTACAGAAGAAGAAATGCAATTGATCAACAAACATATGAAAAAATGTTCATCATCTGTAGCAATTAGAGAAATGCAAATCAAATCTAAGATTTCATCTCACTCAAGTCAGAATGACAATTTTCAAGAATACAAGCAACAATAAATTTTGGTGAGGATGTAGGGGAAAAGGTACATTCATACATTGCTGGTGGGACTGCAAATTGGTGTAGCCACTAAGGAAAGCGGTATGGAGATTCCTCAGAAAACCTGGAATGGAACCACCTTTGACCCAGTTATCCCACTCCTTGGTCTATACCCAAAGGATTCAAATTCAGCATACTACAGTGATGCAGGCACATCAATGTTTATAGCAGCTCAATTCACAATAGTTAAATTATGGAACCAACCTAGATGCCTTAAAATGGATGAATGGATAAAGAAAATGTGGTATATGTACAGAATGGAATATTACTCACCCTTAAATAAGAATGAAATTATGAGCTTTGCAGGTAAATGGAGGGAGCTGGAGAATATCATGCTAAGTGAAATAAGCCAATCCCAAAGAACCAAAGGTGGAATATTTTCTCTGACATACAGATGCTAACTCACAATAAGAGGGGCAGGGATGGAGTAGGGTGGGGGCAGCTAGACAAGAAAAGGGGTACTTTCAATTAGACAGAAGGGAGTGAAGGGAGGGGAGCAGGTATGAGAGTAGGAAAGAATGAATTGGACACTATGACCCTATGTGCATGTATGATTACACAACTGGTGTAGAAGAATAAGTTATACTCCATTTATGTATGATGTGTCAAAATGCTTTCTACTGTCATGTGTAACTATTTGCAACAAATAAAAAGAAAAAAATAGCATACTTTGATCATATTCACTCCCTCCCCCACATCCCCATTACCCTCTATTACCTCCCCTCTCCTTATCCCATCCCCTTCTTCTTTCTGATTAGTTTCATGTCTTTCCCTAACCCTAGATTCCACATTAGAAAAAATATGACACCTGTCTGACTTTTTTCAATTAACTTTATGACCTACAGTTCCCCCCATTTTCCTGCAAATAATATTTCATTCTTATTTATGGCTGAATAATATTCCATTGTGTATATATAAGGACCTAGGCTGATTCCATGATTTGGCTATTTTGAATTGTGCCATGATAAACATGGGTATGCTGACCTAATTCCTTTGGATTTATACCCAAGAATGGTTTAGCTAGATCATATATTTGGTTTATTTTTAATTTCTTGAGGAACCTCTCCATACTGATTTCCATAGTAGCTGTACTAATTTACATTCCCACCAATAGTGTATAAGGGTTCATTTCCCACCTCCTCACCTGCAATTTATTGCTTTTTGTATTCTTGATGACAACCATTCTGACTAGGGTGAAAGAGAACCTTAATGTAGTTTTGATTTGCATTTGATTTGCTAAAGATGATGAACATTTTTTCATATTACTGGCCATTCACACTTCTTTTGAAAAGTATCTGCTCAGTTCATTTGCCTGTATTTTGATTGTGTTGTTTCTTTTTTAGTGTTCAGTTTCTCAGTTTTGTATATATTCTAAATATTAATCCTCTGTCAGAGCAGTAGCTTGCAAAGATTTTCTCCCATTTTATAGACTCTTTACTCTTCAACAAAGCAATTTTGTTGTTAATGCTACTGGTTAACGTGAGTTTCAAATATATAAAGCAATATTGAGAAGCCAAAGGTATCCAAGTCTACACAGATCTCCACCAAAACAAATAAAATGCATGCTGACTCTAGATATATCATTATAGAACTCTCCCGGTCCTAGCTTGTATGACCCATTTTATCCATTCTGATTTCTAAACTGAAAGACTAAGATAGGCAGGTAAGCAAGTAAGCAACACTAGAGTTCATCTTTATATTTTGTATTATTTGCAGAATAAATGAAAGTACAACACTGTAGTGTAGGAACTTATGTAATGATTTCATGTAAAAAAGAAGCCCTCTATTACGTATTGGATATTGTTTAAATATATCTCCCAAGGATTTATGTGTTGAAGTTTAATCCCCACTGTGATATATTAAGAGGGTGGAAACTTAATCCAACTATGTGTTTAGAACTGTGGCCTTTGGGAGGTAATAAGGATTAGATAAGGTCATCAAGTAGAATCCCCATGACTGAATGTTAATGGCTTTTAAAAGGGAAAGGGAGCCAGGTGCAGTGGCGCATATCTATAATCCCAGCAGCTTGAGAGGCTGAGGCAGGAGGATCTGGAGTTCAAAGCCAGTCTCTGCAAAAGTGAGGCACTGAGCAACTCAGTGAGATCCTGTCTCTAAATAAAATACAAAATAGGGCTGGGGATATGGCTCAGTGGTAAAGCATCCCTAAGTTCAATCCCTGGCACCTTCACCAAAAAATAAAATAAAATACAAGGGAGATCAGGATACACATGTTCAATTCCTGTCTCTTGCTATGTGAGACCCTGCACCATCTTCAATTCTGCCAGCAAGAAGGCCATCACCAGATGCAGCCCCTTGACGTTGGTCTTCCAGAACCATGAGCCAAAATAAATCTCTTTTTGTTAAAACTTCCCCAGTCTATAGTACCAAGTGTTATGGGCACCAGAAGATAGACTAATACACCTTCATACCCAAATATACTAGGGTACTAGGAAGCTCTTCCCTAGACTAAAAAATATCAGAAAGAATCAGAGAAAAATAAAGTCCCAATCAGAACCCTGAAGAGATAAGGAAACCATGCATTTGAAAGGGAAATCTCCAGCGGTCCTTGATAAATGTGGGTCATGATAAAGTTATGGGTATTTCACCCATGGATCATTCATTCATATAAAGCATTTTAAATGTACTATTCATAAATCAGAATTTTTTTTTTTTTATTTATACTGAAACATTTATCAGAGCATGTTGTCCCCCAAATACCTTCTCTCCCTGCCTTTGCCTACATCATTCCATCCATCCATCAGTGTTCAACTGTCCCATTCTCTTACTTCCTCTTACTTCTGCTTAGCTTGTAAAATGCTGTTCAGGCTTCTGTGGCAAATGTCATCTTCTTTATGGTGATGTCCAGGTTATTATCTCCTAGGTTGAATCCACCTCTCTCCCCAGTACGTTTCAGGATACCTGGGGTTCTGGAATACTTCCTACTGTGCCTTCTCATTTTGCTTCCCCCACAAAGTTAGGAAACACTCCCAATTTGTCTCATTCTCCACAATGCCATAAATAAGGCACTAAATAAATGTTTACTGAAATCAAAACAAAATAAAACTCACACTTGTGCTTTTCTGTTTCACCATGGAAACATCCTCTACAGCAACTCTTTATAAATTCTGCTGCCATTACATTCAATTTCCAATGTCCCTCAAAAGATAGAAACTTCCAATTTTAATATGAACCTGGTGGTAGAATAGAAAGCAAGTTAAAATTATCATGCTTAATGCCATTAGATATCATTAAATAAATCATAATATCTATTTTTATAAGACATAATGAGGGCTTCAAAGTAAAAATATTACAAGGATGATAGATTTTTTTGTTCCCATATATAATTTTATATGATCTAGGAGTCTTTAAAATTATTAAAATGGTATGCTTAAAAATTATTAAATGAACGTCTATATTAAAATCTGACAAAGAAAAATTCCATTCTCAATTTTCTCTTATATGTGATATGCCTAAAACTATATTCAAGAAAAATTTGAAAGAAAACATAGCGCTATGTCATTAAAAAGTATGAAAAAAATTCACTTTCCCCAAATCCATTTTTTTGTAATTCAAAATCCCTATAACTGGGGCCAATAAACAAATTATAATTTATGTTATTTGAATCCTTAGAATTAAAAGTATATCTTAAACACTCTCTCTCTCTCTCTCTCTCTCTCTCTCTCTCTCACTCTCACACACACACACCATAAATATAGTGCAAATAAAAGGAATCAGTTTTATATGTACTGGGAACATAAAATTGTATAAGGATTTCACATCCAATTTCCCACCTTAGTTTCAAGGTCTTTGTTTCAAATACATTCTCCTAATTTATGCCTACTTACTCCAAACGTTTTTTTAGTGAGAAATTTTAAACATATGCAAAAAATACAGGATAACAAAACTCAAATCACCCAAATAAAACAATTACCAAATCATGAAAATATTTATTTCATCTCTGCCCCCCAACTTACCTGGTAATGTCCTTTGAAATAAATTCCAATCATATAATTTCATCCATAAGTACTTAATTAGTAATCTAAGAAATGTAGCAGAAGGATTCAGAGGTTAACTTCAAGAGGCTCTCACCAGCTGAAGATGGATCACTTTAAGCATTAAAAAAAACAGTATTTGTAACGTCAAATATTTCTAAAAGGTATGTACTTGTTTTAAATATATACATTTCTTAAAAATATTTCAAGAAATATTTCACCATATATAGTTATAAGCATATATATATATAAAACACCATAATGGCATTATCACATATCAAAAATTTAACAGTAGCAACTACTCATTTTTTTGTAATTCAAAATCCCTATAACTGGGGCCAATAAACAAATAACTATATAATTTATGTTATTTGAATCCTTAGAATTAAAAGTATATCTTAAACACACATATATATTAAGTATATCTTAAAAATCCTTTTATGATTTCAATCCTTTAATAGTTGCTTTGTTGAAATTGAGACAAAAATGTGGACTGTTTCATCTTTTGCTATTAGAAACAATGCCACAGGGGGTGGGGTTGTAGCTCAGTAGTAGAGCACATGCCTAGCATGGATGTGGCACTGGGTTTGATCCTCAGCACCACATAAAAATAAATCAATAAATAAAATAAAGATATTGTGTCTGCCTACAACTAAAAAATTTTTAAAAAAGAAACAACGCCTCAGTATCTCTATACACACATATTTCTCAATATATACCTATAAGATCATATATACGTGTGTGTGTGTACACACACACACACACACACACACACCCCAGGTAAGATACATATGTGTGTGTGTGTGTGTGTATAATATATATTATATAATATATTATATAATATTATAATATTAATATTATATAATATATATTATACACACACACACCAGGTCAAAGAGTATATATGTGTAATTTTACTTGTATTGCTACATTTCCCTGTGAAACTGAATCATTTTGTATTCCCCATGTATGAGAACACCTGTTTCTGTCACCAACAAAATATGTTGTCCGAATGCTGGACTTCTGCCAATATGTTAAGGAAGGGATAATTTTGTGGTGTTTTAATTTACATCTATCTTATTATAAGTGATGTGGGCATCTTTTCATATAAAGCTAGTTTATATTTGTTTCTATGAATTCTCGGTTCATATGTCTTGCTCATCTTTATAAAGTTTTTGGTCTTTTTCTTCTCGTTTTAGAAGTTCTTTATATATTTCAGAGATTAACTCACTATCCACCATATAAGTGGCAAAAAAATTTTCAGTTTTTACTTTATTGTGTTTTCTGCTATGCAAAGGTGTGTATGTATACAACCACACTACATACTTATACACAAACATACTGAGTTTGCATTCAGTGTGTATATTGGTTGTATACATATACACACATACAGATTGAATATTCCTCATCTGAAATGCTTGGTACTGTAAGTATTTAGGAATTCAGGATTTGGGGTTTGTTTGTCTATTAGATTTTGGAATATTTGTAAATATATAATATTTGTAAATATATTGGAAATGGAAACCAAGTCTAAATATGAAATTCATTTATATTTAATATATACACTTTATATACCCGAAAGTAATTCTGAGCATGAAACACTTTCATAATATGGAATTTTCTACTTGTAGTGTCATGCTGGTCCTCAAAAAGTTTATGTAAACATATACAAAGTTACATAGAAACACATACACAAACACACATGCAGCATACTCTCCTATGTTTTTCCTTTTTGCTTCTGGATTGAGTCACAGTAAACTTTTCTCCATATATAGATCATAAGTAACTTACCTATGTTTTATTCTAGTACTTAATATGTTATTATTTTCTATATGGACATTGTGGTATACAATATGAAAAATGGATCCAAACCTATATTTTCCCAATTGGTTATTCCAATTTTCCCAATTGGTTAAAATCTTTTGCGTTTCTATTTTTTTATGTATCATAAACACCACATATTTAAAAATATCATATTTTCTCCACTGACATTAGGGTCTTCCCTTTATCATAACACTAAATTTCCATATGCACTTGGGTTGGTCTCTGTATTTTCTATTCTCTTCAATTTGTCTATCCATTGTTGTACCAATATCACATTATTTCCATTTTAAAGGCTTAAAAGGCTAGCCACCCTTTCTGCTTTTCACTTTCTTTGCAATATGTCTGGATTATTTATTATAGAGGAAAAATATTATAATACTTTCAAACTAATAAATTATTTTAGAAAAACTGACATCCTAAGGATATTGCCTTCCTACCCAGAACAAAATTATCTCTTTACATTTGCTCATGTCTATCTTTGTACCTTTGGGAGTTTTTATAGTTATCCTCATACAAAGTCTTAATGCCTGTGTAATTTACTTAGTTATTATAAGTTACATCTTTTTCATTACATCTTGTAACTTATTTTCATTTTTAAGTGTATACATTTTCAAAAGCTCTGTTTAGCCCCAATGTTTTAGAAGAACCATTCCTTAACTACTCAGATCTAATTTTCTTTCTCATTTCTAAATGTCTAGTGTACTTTAAAATAAAAGAGTTTAACATTTTTCTTGATATTTCATGAGCTGTTGTTCTATCTAGCTGTTGTTCTATTTATATTCTGCTAAAATATAAACTGTTCGGAAACAATATTGTACTTTCTCTTTAGAACTCAAGCCTAGTAGGGACTGAGGTTGTAGTTCAGTGGTAGAGCACTTGCCTAGCAAGGCACTGGGTTTGATTCTCAGCACCACATAAAAATAAATAAAGGTATAAAAATACAATAACATTTAAAAAATCCTCAACTTACTATTGAGAATATAGTTGGGACTCATCAACTCTAATTAATAGATAAGAAAACATATTTCACCTCCTTTAAAAACACTAACATACTCATCAAACTTCCTTTCTACTCTCAAATTCTTAACGTTAATCATGAGATGAATGTAGGAGGACTGATTAAAAATGATTGGTACTTCTAAGGGAAAAATCCTCAGAGTTGATGACCTGGAATCACCTAAAATGAGGTAGGAAAGATGGGGAAAAGACATAGAAAGGGAGACAAGTTTATATGAATAAAAGAAATCTGATTAAAATGTACACCCAGGGCTGGAGTTGTGGCTCAGTGGTAGAGCACTAGCCTGGCATGTGTGAGGCCGTGGGTTCAATCATCAGCACTGCATATAAATGAATAAATAAAATAAAAGATCCATTTACAACTAAAAAATAGTTTTTTTAAAAAATATACATCCAGGAATACACTGAAGAAAAATGATTTAAAATATTTGTACATAGACAAAATAGAACAACTGGGACCTACCACCTGAGAAACAAACAAAATGTATGAAACATCAATATTCAAAACACTGGTTTAGGCAACAAACAACAAAGAAACGGGAAACACAATAAGCCCTACACTTTACTACCTTGAAGGGAGTTTCCAGTCCTTGATAAAGGAAAAGTTACCCAGATTCTCTGAATATGTAGCTGAATTCCACTGTAGTCAGAGAACTCTCAATATGACTTCAATATTTTAAAATTTTGAAACTTGCTTTGAGGCATAACATATGATCAAATTTGATAAATATCCCATGTACATTTACAATTTTGAGGCACAGTGTTCTATGCATGTCAATTAAATTGTTAGTCATGTTAAAATCTTTCATATTTCTATTTTTCTATTTGTTCTATAGGTACTAAAAAACAGATGTGGTTAAAATGAAAACTCCAACTATGACTATGAATATATTTATTTCTCCTTTAGTTCTATCAGAATTGTTTTATGTATTTTGAGAGTAATTTATTAGGTACATACAAGCTCATTAAATAATATTCCTCTTAGTTTCCACTAACACTTCTAGCCTTAAAGTTGGCTTTGTCTACTATAGATTTCTTTCAGTTAACTTGCATGTTATGTTCTTTCCAGCATTTTCTTTTCAATTTGTGTTATATTCCAGTTGTTTTTATAAACAACACATAGTTGGACTGTTATATTTCCATTCTAACAATCTTTGCATTTTATTTGTATTTAGTCCACTCATATAAAAGTGCTTTAACTTATTAGAAATGCTCTTAGCCTAAAATTGATTTTGTCTGATAGTGATATAGCTATGCAGCTTTCTTTTGAATAGTTTTATGTGGTATATCTTTTCCCTTATGTTTACTGTTTTCAGTTTATAAGTCTTTACATATTTTAGATATGTCTCTTATAAATAGCATTAAGCTGAGGTAGTTTAGCCCAGATGGACAATCTTTATCTTTTATCTGGAGTACTTGATTCCATTTACAAATATTTAAGGTAATTGACGTATGTGAGTTTAGCCCTATGCTTTTTTATCTTGAGCTTTTTCCTTGTCCTAATGGTCCTCTGTTTATTTTTCTTTCCTGTCATGTCTTCCTTTGGACTGACTGAGGGTTTATGATCTTTTTTCTTCTTCTTCTAATAGATTGGTTATTGTATTACTTTTTTTTTCTTTCCCATTTTTATTAATATCATTTTTTGTATTGCTTTTATATTGATATTGTAAGAAAATACCACAAACCACAAACTCGGTGTCTTAAAGTAAGACACAAACTTTACTTAAAAATGGTTTAGTATACTTATTTTAATAATCTATGACTGGTAATTCAAACTTTCGTAGGTATATTTCTAATTATCAATTGTTTCTGCTGATTGTTGCTAGGCGTCTTATTTCCTTTTTGCACTTGCTTTTCACTGACCATGAAACTTTCCTGGTAACTTTTCTAAGCCAAAAATTAAAGTATACTCCTCTGGAGAATACAAGTATTTGCTTACCAGATCATTTAAATTCATACTTTGACAAATAACCCCATTAAAAATGGGCTAACAGGGCTGGAGTTGTGACTCAGTGGTAGGGCACTTGCCTAGCACGTGTGAGGCACTGGGTTTGATCCTCAGCACCACATTAAAATAAATAAGGTATTGTGTCCACCTATAACACACACACACACACACACACACATTATATATATATATATATATATATATATGTATATATATATATATATATATACATACATATGTATATACATACATACATATATATATGTGTGTGTGTGTGTACACACACACACACACACATATTTAAAATGGGCAACCGATTTGAACAGACATTTCTCCAAAGGCAACAGACAAATAACCAATAAACATGAAAAGGGGCTCAACATATCTATTAGGGAAATGCAAATCAAAACTATAACAACATACCACTTCACACAGTTGTACAATTATCACTATCTAATTCAAGAGTTATCATTACCTAATTGAAAAATGGTTTCATTACTCCCCAAAAGAAACTTTGTACCTGTTTGTAGTAACTTTTCTTCCAGCCTCTGGCAACCATATTTTACCTCATTTCTGATTTGCCTATTCCGGACATTTCATATATATCATACAATATGGTCTTTTTCTGTCTTGCTTCCTTCACTTATCTTCAAGTTTTCAAGGTTTATCCAGTGTTGTAGCATGAATCAGTACTTCATTCTCTTTTGTGGTTGAGTAATATTCCACTGTATGGACAAACATATACCACATTTTGTTTTTCCATCATCAGTTGATGGATAGTTGGGTTGCTTATGAACTTTTTGTATTCAAGTTTTTGCATAAAAGTATGTTTTCCATTCTTATAGATATATTAAACCAGGAATGGAATTCCTGGGTAACATGGTAACCTTATGACTTTATGTGAACTTTTTTCTTTTTATGTGAAGTTTTTGAGGAACTGCCAAAGTTTCGTACAAAGAAGCTACACTACTTTATATTCCTACCAGCAATGTAGGAGGGTTTCATTTATTTTTTGTCTTTTGGCTTGTGCAATTATCATACTGAGTCTGTACTCAGTGTTTATATTGCTTGTATATATAAACACACATACAGATTGAGTATCCCTTATCTGAAATGCTTGGTATTTAGGATTTCTTTTTAATGTTTGCAAATATATAATGAAATATACTGGGGATGGAAACCAAGTCTAAACATGAAATTCATTTGTTTCATACGCATATAATATTGTATAAAAAGTCATAGAAATAATGTAATTTCATTTATATAGCACTGCAAATAGGCAAAACTAAACAACACATTGTTTAGGAATACATATGTATGTGGCAAAAGTACAGAGAAAAGCAAGGAAAATGGAAAGAAAGATATAATCAGAGAGGAATGCATAGGGCAGCTTCAAAAATATTGGTTATAGGGCTAAGGTTGTGGCTCAGTGGAAGAGTGCTTGCCTAGCACTTGCGAGGAACTGGGTTCGATCCTCATCACCACATAAAAATAAATAAATAAAGTTAGCTACAACTAAAAAAAATAATTGGTTATATATTATTTCTTAAGCATGAGAGAAGCACACAGGTATTTGTTTTAAATCTATAAATGTACCAAGAGTAGTATTTTGTAAATATTAAGTACTTTCTGAATTAAAAATTAAACATTCATAATCTCATCACCTTGAGATGAGATTTAAAGGAGGTAAATATACCTAAATGATATGATTTCTTTCACTATTTTATTTACTCTTTCTTACAGCTTTATTGAGGTTAAATTGACCTACAATAAATTGTACATATATACAATAAAAACATATAATTAAATGAGTAATATAAGTATATATTGGTGACAGCATCATCTAGAATTTGGAGGGCTATAAGTTGGAGAATATTTTATGCATGTTTTACTTTAGTAGATCCTGCCAAAGAATTTTCAAAATGATTGCACCAATTTACACTCCCACCAGTACAACATGAGAATTCCAGTTATTCTGCGTCCTCTTTAACACTTGGTAGTCAGACTTTTCCAATTTAACCATTCTTTTCATATTCTAAGGAATATATTCAAAATAAGTGTTTGAATTCTAGCGTAACAACTAAAATCACTTTCAGTGAAACATACAGAAGCTTTTATCTAAGTGCATTTCCCCTTGCATAACAATTGAAGCAAAAGCCCTAACATATGCCTCCATTATGATTTAGTCAAAATATAAGATTTTCAGAATATTCATTGAGGTATACGTGAAGGAATCAAATGACTTAAAAACAAGTTGGGAGTATCAAACCACTGGAATTCAGGTAAAATATAGTCCAACCCAGTTTATACTTGGAACTTCAACAGTAACAACACCTGAACTGAATACACAAAATAGTATTCACACAACTAAAATAGTATTCATAATTTGGATGGGGGAGATGAAATACTTTATTATGAACAGTACTATTCAGCATGCTCAGCTGCTTGTTCTCAGTTTTGCTACTCAAACCATGAAAAGCAATGCCGAGAGGATTCACTTTAACATAAAGATATTTAAGTCCTTTATATTCTTTCCAATTTGACTATAAATACCTCTCTTAAAACCATGATGTCATTTCTCCGTTGTTTCTCAAAATATGGATCTACACTCACAATCTTTTTATCCTTTATTCACATCTCAAATTCATTCATATTGACCCTTACCATTTCACTAAGTTTGCTAGGGTTAGTGGCCCCTTCCTAACTACCAGCATCAACAGGCAAACTTCCTGACTGCTCTGACTGGTGTGACTCCCAAATAAGCTTTTCTTCTCATTAAAATTCTCTCCTCCTGGCTTCTAGGGCCTCACCTGGTACACTACTACTATTCCTTCTCCCTTCAGATTGCCCCTCAGCCTCCTTAGTTGTCACTGTCACTTAAACATTAGTGTTTTCCATCCTTGGTCTTTCTCTCTTCTTATCCTGTATTTATTTGAATGATTTCTCACCCTTTTACAGGATTAATTACCACAAATCCACTACTGCTTCCAAAGTCTACAACTCTGAGTCAGACTGCAGAAAAACCTGATGCCAATAAATCTAACTGCCAACTAGACAGGACTGCCAGATGTCCTACACAAATCTTAAACTCATTTTCTCATTGTATATTACTGTCTCAATTTATTAGTTTTATTCATGTGTGCACAATCATAATTCAAGTGACGCAAATAAAATTCAAGACATACTTTTAAAACTTTTTCTTACAAGGTTAAAAAAAGAATTTTTTCCTTAAGGCTTTTCCCCTAAGTTATGAAGGCAACTCATATTCATTAGCAAAAACTACAAAATAAAGAAGAGATTTTTTTAAAACTTGCCTCAAATCCCGGCTCTTAAAGGTAAGCAATATTAACATTTTTTTCCAGAAAAAGTAATTTTTAACCAAGATGCAGTTATATATCAAAATATTAAAGTGATAAACAGAGTTCTGTTAACCTTGTTTGGAAAACAAGGTCAGTATTTACACAGGCTGTTTTCTAACATTATTAATCAAGAAAATTAAAAAAAAAAAAAAAAAACTTTATACCTGTAGTGAAAATCGGAATAATATTTTAACTACAAAAGCAATCCTTTTACATGCTTTATTTTAAACTCAAAGGAATCAGTGTTTGGCTTGGCAACCAGCTTGCCCAAACGCAGATGTTATCAGGGCGCAACACCCCACGGTGCCACCATTCTGTCTTCCTGTACCACAGCAGGGAAAAAAGAAAAAGGTGGAAGCGGCAGAAGTCGCACCTTAACCTTGCTGGGTGGACAGTGGCTTGCAAACGCCAAGGGAAAGTGACATTCTGACACCTTCGCAGTTTCTAGAAGTTCCCAGACCCGCCCGGGAAGGGAGCCCGCCCGGGGCCAACGAGCGCAGCTCGACGCGGCCGTCGCCTGGGGCTGGGGTCGCGGCCTGTGGCCGGGGGTCCGGGCCGCGATGCCCCCCGCCGGCCGCAGCCGTCCCCCAGGCCTCGGCGAGACAGGCGTCGAGAGGAAGAAGCCAAAGGCCGAGGCAAAGAGCCGTCCCAAACAGGGGCCCCGCGAGTCCCGGGGCCCGGCGGGTGAGGCCGCCCCCTCAAGCCCCGCGACCCGGTGCCGACGGGTGGAGGCCGCGCGGCCGGCCCGCAGAGCGCACCTGCCAGCGCCTGCCCTCCCGCCAGGCCCCGCGCACTCCGCGAGCGACCGCCGCTTACCTGCTGCCGGCGGCCGGCGCTCTGCCCGCGCCACTCGGGGAACTGCTACCCCAAGCACCTCTCGCGGCCGCGTCCCGTAACCCCGCCTCTCAGGCCGCCGCCGCCTCCCCGCGCCCCAGTCCCCCGACCCCCAGCAGACCCGCCCCACCTCGCCCCTGAGGGCTGCCGGGCTCCCCTCAGGTTTCCCCGCCTTCCCTGGGTCGCCCCGCCCCTCCCTGGGTCGCCCCGCCCCTCCCTGGTCGCCCCGCCCCTTCCAGGTCCGTCCCGCCCCTCGGAGGTGAGCTCGGAGGTGCGCCCTCCCGAAAGGGCCGAGTGAATGGGGCTCGACAGCCTACCTGAGCTGGGCTGCTCTGGCGTCCTGCACTCTGCCGTTCCACCTGGCGGCTTTTAGTTGTCCCCTCTGGAAAGATCTTAAATCCAAGTCAGGCAGAGCTTGGGGTGTGTAGAAGGATCCGAAAGGCAACCGGAGCTGGAAAGGGTACAGAGGGAAAACCACTGGCCTGGTGTACTTGTCGCGGGGAGGAAGGAGCAGTCTTTTCTTGCCAGAGACGTTTCCGCACTCTTCTTGAAGAAGCGTAGAAGTTGTCTTGTGTTGTCACTTGATAGTATTTTTACGAAAAATCTATAAAGTCTTTGAGAAGCAGCCCGTGCCTCTTCACTTTTGTTACTTTATATCCGCTACTGCCTTGCCACCTGTGGGTGTCTTGGCAGAAACGTTAAATGTATCCACAAGAGCACCTTGCACCTCCCATTACATGGTGGAATCTCCTCTAATCCTGGCAAGGGGTTGGCGGCTCTTGTTCTGGTAGACCTCCGTGGTGGGCATCTCAGCCCTGTGCCTGGGCAATTGTTGAATGAATTTCTAGATTATCTGATGATAAATGGCTCTGCTTTTGAAAGGTTGGTGATTGTTGAAGTAAAAGTTAATAATTATTGTTCCCATAGTGAGTTCTGTCAATCTCAAGGCCCTAGAGATGCTGGAAAAGGGGTGAAGTAGACTTCCAAGATCACATAAATTCAGGGAAAGAGAAGGTATGTTGCTTTCCTTGAGGTTCACAATACACATTAGCGTCTTACAGGTCAAAGAACTGTGTTTTACTTTGCTTAATTATTCATTTTTCTAATTTGACCACAGAACTTTCTTCTTGAGAAATGCCCATTACTATCCCTGGGTATTAGTGTTTCAACAAACACACTTTAATAAACACTGCCTGAAAATTTTGGTTCTTTCACCTTCAATAATTGACCACCAATGTTTGCAAAGTTCTGTACTGTTTACAAAAAGCTTTCACGTGAGTCATCTCATTTAAACTTGGCAATTATGATGTAACTGGTATTTTTTTTCATTTTACAGCTCTTTAAAAAAAAATTGGCAGGTCAACCAACCAATTAGTGGTTGCCCGACTTTAGGGCCAAGATTTGAATCTTCAGACATCAAGGCTTCTGAGAGCCTTCTCTTTGTTAGTTCTATGCTAGGTTCTCATTCTCTCCCCCACCCCTTTTCTCTCTCCCTTCCCCCCCCCCCTCTCTCTCTTTCTCTCTCCCTCTCCCTCTCTCTGATATTTGACCCTTAAGGAGAGCACATCCTTGGTCAGAAACTTCTAGATTCTTGTGTTAGTTGAAGCTTCTCAAAGAAAAGACCATATCTATCGAGTTTTTACTCCCCTGTAGCACCAGACATAATGCAGGGGACAAAAGTGTCATTCCAATGTGCTGAATGAATGAAGAATAAATGCGTGCATGGATGCTCAGTAACTGCTGATTGAACTTGGCTGCGTACTTGGTTCTTTAACTGAACAACTTTAACAACCTCTTCACTGAGGCAGAAGTTCCAAGAGCAGGAGCTCCTGGGATTTTTCCTAGTTTTTTTGTTTCCAGAGTCCATCTAAAACAGCTTTCTTAGAAGAATCCATTCTGTTGACAGATACAGCTATTGCAAAACCGTGAAATCACTTCCCTTATTTTCCTTAAAATGGGCCTCTTTCCTGTTCCCCTCTCAGAGGCAAGGCTACATTGAGATGAATGGAGGATATTGAACCTTTCTCTGTGCCCTTGTGTTTAATATTTTCCCATGAAAGAATTGTCATTGCAACATTGAGCAGGTTTTTGTTTCCTAATGTTACCAATCACATATTATTTGAGGTAGCTCTCAGGGAGAAAAAAACAGATTTTTGGAGGATGTGGATAACAGCTTTTGTTTAGATTTTACTGTGTATTGTTCTTTCATTCAATAGGGACAAATTGTGTAATACCCATTTCCTAATCTATATTCATTCTTTCTTTCACTTAATCCGGTTTGTAAGTGCTTCATGACTCAACCCAGGCTATTTCTCTAGACTCAACTCCCATTTTTGACCTCCTAAACGAAATATAGTTTCTAAATTATCAAGTTTTTATATATTTGATTCCCTTTACCTTTCTCTTATGAGGCTCAACTGGCAAACTCATGTTCAATTACCTGAAGAGCCACCTCTGCTGGGAGATGAAACCCCACATTGCCCATCTCTGACTGAATCAGGTGCCCTTTTTTTTGCATCCCACCACAATCCATTCATATTGCCATCATGGCACCCACATAATAATTGGGATTATTAATTTCTTTTTCCCTCTCCTCACTAAGCTCATTCTAGTTGAGTTACCAATGGTCAGGAATTGTGATTTGCACCTCTATTTCCTGAGCATAAAGCATAGCACTGGACACATGGAAGACTTCAAAATATCTTCAAGGGAATATAATAAAAATATATCTTGAAGGACTTATGAGTTCTTAGAATGTTTGTGAAATAATTACACAAATATAAATGTTCATGTGAATACAACAGGGTAACAAATATCTGTTTCTTCCCATTTTCTGACTTAGAAAAACATAACAGTAAACAACTGTACATAGTTATTCATTTATTTGTTCATTCACTTGTTCAGCAGACACTTTTCAGTGCTTATAAAAAGTACAGTGTTAGACCCTTGCTGCAGAGAGAAAGTGACATTCTAACAGTGTCACAGTTGCTCACTAAATGTCAATTCCTCTTCCTGGGCACAAAACTAAGTTGCTTTGCCCATTTTCCTTGCATCTAGTTAAGGCCAGGTGACCAATACTGACCAGTGGAATTCGAGCAGAGTTTCACTTCTGGATCCAGACAATTAAGAAGATGTGAACCTTCATTCTACTCTCTCTCTCTTCCCAGTCCTTGACAACCTTGGGACATAACTGAACCATGGCAGCCATTGCTAAAGCTGATGATATGACGGGATGGGAGAAGTCTATGTCCTTGACTGACTAACCTTGATTGGGTTGTTACATGAGTGGAAAATAAACTTGTGAAAACCACGTATATATGGGGATTCCCCCACCCGCCCCTGCCAGTAGCTAGCTTTACACTCTGATTAAAATTGTCATTAATGATGACATGTGCACTACATAAAACATACAGAAAAATTTTGTCTCTTGGAGGGGAAACGCGGAACATGGAAATTTATCAAAGAAGGTGTTAAGGTCATAGAAATTTTAAGTTTGTCCTGAGTGGATAAACAAAAATGTTTATGGACAAATTTCTTTGTTCTCTCTCAGATGCCACCATGCTGACACCATCCTTTGAAAGCAAGCATGGAGTCACCATCACATCATCTTCACCTGTCCTTCTCAGATTTTCTGAATTTGCCTGAAGACTTCAGGAGATCAGGTGTTACTCAAAGTCAAGTATATATGGAGGCGTAAGAGAAAAGAGGAGTGAGAAGGTAGGCTCTGAATGGTCCTGAATATCTTATTTAGAACCTGGCACATTAATCCACAGGTCATGTAGACTATTTGTGATGGAATAAGTTTCTTCTTTCTTTCCTTCCCCCATCATCTTCTTTTCTGGGTTCCTGGTTCCTATTAAACTAAGGTAACAATGGGAAAATGAATGGTCATAGACGCTCCCCAAGGGACCTAATCAAAAATGTCTTTTTTCTCAGTGCCCTCCCATAAAACTCTGCCCCCAAACATTACCATCCCCCTCCTGGAAACCTCACTAATAAATGAAACTTCATAGTATCAAATGATTGACAGTTTCACTGGAGGCCTAATAAAAAAAAGATTCAGCACCGAGGATGTGAGGCAGCAGCACCAGTGAGATGAAAGGAAGGCTGTGAAGGAGGAGAGGTTCAGAAAAAAAGAGGGCTTTCCACCAACCACATGGTCAACTCATCCAGACCTGAGCAGCTGGTCTGAAGAGGGCAAGAACATATGGAGGAATGACCCAAAATGGTCTCAGAATTCCAGCACAAAGCCCCCCTGCTCATTGAGCAGAGCAGAGGAGGATATGAATCCCCAGGTCCTGGGAACTCTGTATGGAATGAAAGAAATTACTCAGTCCAAAGTCCATTCCTCTGGACTCTAAGTAGGCCTGCTTAAGCTGTAGCTACATTCCCCAAACATCTTTCCTATGTGTTTCTAAGTGACATTTGTCAAAGAAAGGAATTCAGGCAAGATTTGGAAGGTAGAAGTGAAACAGCTATTTCGCTCTGGAGACCATTCTGCTACCCCGCAGTGGAAGGCACACACAGACGTGCTGGCAGGCGCATCTTCATCCCGTGTCCAGCTCTACGGCTGGCCCTGTTGAACAACACAGGACCCAGGCCTGGCTCCACAGCTTGGAAAAAGACCTATAGAGTTTGGTGGAAGCCCTACTGAGAGGTGACAGCCATCCACAGACTTTCCACTTCTCCCCTTAGGGGTACTGCTCCAGCAATTAAATGGGCCTGACCTCTTGGATTCATTATGAGTTCTGACCCTATGAGTCCACTTGTACCAGGGCATCAGGAAGGCTGAGTGGTGACTTTTCTCCAGTGCCTCACTGCACTGACATTTCCAGACCTTTACATCACCAGACTCTTCCAAATCTGTAAGATAATATTCCCACGTCAGTTATACTGTGCTCCCCTGAATGAACCCCTCTGAAACATTGTACATATGTTTGGCAACTGGAAAATCACATAGCTTGTGTCATGCTTCTTTGCCACTATTAAAGGCAAAGTGCTGGGATTCTGTGTAGAAACTGCAGAAATGTGGGTAAAAATTGCACCATGATTGAGGTCTCCCCAGGAGGGGTAACCAGTTGCCCACTGCCTCATAGCATGAGCTGACCAGAGTAGAACTGACTTTCAGCTTTTCAAGCTGAGCAACTTATTTCTTTAGCATACTAAGTAAATCTCTTCCTTTTGAAGAAGGCAGTATCAGGTTCGCTGGAAGTAGACAATAGGGTGGCTGTCTACTAAAAGAATGAGAGAGAATTGTGATCGCACTGGAAATCCGCATCTTCAAGCCAATGCACTGTGCCCTGCAGAAACAACCATTCTCATTTAGGAACTTAAATGACAATCAGAAGGTTGCCTGGGAACAAACAGAACCCAAACCAGGAAGATTAGGGGGAATAATGAGTGGTTTATAGCATCAAGTTATTATAGCCTTCATTGATATCAAACAAGGGACTGTCTGGTCACAGATGGAGACAGGCTGTGGCTCCACTCACTGGAAGCACAATCCTAGCCATAATCCTTCTTACGGTAGGAGACTATGCTACTGGCCCCAGGACTTTACCCTGCACTATATCCATATCCTTTGCTCTGATTTAGAGGTTCCACTCCAGTAAAAGAGTGGAATATATTTATCTACTCCTTAATTTTAAGTTCTGCCATGTGGCTTGCTTTGGCCAATAGAATGAGGTGGAAATAACAGCATTCAAGTTCTGAATTTGGCCTTTAAAAAACTTGTTGCATTTCTTCTTTCCCTTTTGTGCTTCTATCAATGCTACAAGATTTGCCTGGGTCAGCCAGCTGGTCTAAGAAGAGTGAGAAACCTATGGAACGAAGTCATACAAGATAAACCGAGCCTTCATCAGCTAATCCCCAGCTGGTGGGCAGACATAAAAATAATAGATGATTGTTCTTTCATGCCATGGCATTTCGGGACTATCAAGATTTTCTGAGATGGGGTGATAGAGGTGCTTCTACTCCCACTGTGTCTCCAGAGTCCCAGACCAGTGTGCCTAGGACTCCCAACTTGGCACAAGTTGAGCCAATAGTAAAGTAGGAGATTAAGCTTCTCATTCTCAGTAAAATTCTACTTGATAATTTTCTGCCTTTTGAATTAGATGTAAAAATCTAAATATTGTCACAGCAGAGGAGAGAAAAATTTTAAAACTCTTCAGAAGGCTACTCTAAACATGAATGATTATAAATGCCTCTAAAAATCATTATCTAAAATAAAGTTTGAAACCCATCATTTGTAATTTTTGCTTTCAGCAGAATTTTAGGAAAACTCATACACCCAGCAAAATCCCCAGGCAGTTTTGAGTGCCAAAGCTTTCTTCCTTTTACTTTAAGTCTTTTCCAAATCCTTAAGGAAAATTCATGAATAAACGTGGTTGACAGAGGAAGCAAAGACATGTTGTTTAAGATGCTAGCGCCTTTAATGTGTTGGTTTCAAGCACACATTGGTCTCTGAATGAATTAGAAGTGTGGGGGAGGGGTTCTCAAAATTCTTTCTAACCCTGCTTTTTCCAAACATTCCTTCTTCCTCCACCACTCCCACCTAGATTCCTCCCCCATCCAGCTTAGGCAGGAACTGATGGGGCTGGGATACTTTCTGAGGAAATGTGGGAGGTCTGTAATCCATTTCCTTCTTGATGTGGGTACATTTACCCAAAGGAATAAACAACGCTAATATATTTCCAGCACAACTGCGCAGCAACTCCACAAAACAGCTTTTAAAGAGCTATCATATGGCCCTGCGAGGTGACAGCCCTTGAGGGACAAGACAGGGTCTTTGAGGGCCAGTGAAGCATACCCCTCCATGCCTGAAAAAAAAATCCCCTCAGGAAACAATTTGGCATTTTCTGCAAAACATGAACTTGCTTGGCAGCCTGAGCAACTCATCACCCCTGTTCATCTCAGGCTGCCTGGCTGATTAATAACAAGAACTCTTCTGAGAACATAGTGAATACAACTTTGATAGCAAAGGGGGCAAGAGGAGCCAAACGACACCCCTGCCAAACAAACACACATGTAACACGCCCACACACAGTTCTCAAAAATTTGGGGAATATAAAATGCTTCCACATTATTGGCAACAGGGTTGAAAATTATTTCCCTTCTCCCAACCAAATGTGTATGTTAGCTGGCTTCAGAATGATAACGGCTGCCATTCCCTATTGACCTACTATGTGTCAAACAGTGCTAATCACACACACACACACACACACACACACACACACACACACACACACATTTCTTTTAATTCTTATAATCACCCTGCAAAAATGAGTATTATTATCTAGACTTTATGGGTAAGTAACTTTTCCAAGATCACAAAGAAGTGATAAAGAAGCAAAATTTGAACTCAAGGCCGTGTGTGACTCTAAAGCTCAAAACCCCATCACCAAACCACAGCCTCCTTTAGTAAACTGTAAAGCCCAGATCTGAGTATATTTGCATAAAACAATGAGAATTACCCTCTCCCTGTGGATTCTTGACTTGCTCTACACAGAGTTCTGATGGTCACAAGGAACAGAGACCCACTCAAATTAGCTCAAGGAAACGACAGAATAGTATTCTAGTTCTATCCCTAAGCTGGACAAAGAAACAATGGAAATATTCAAGAATCTGAACAAGTGAGTCTCAGAAAGGGCAAAACCAGAAGGAGCCCAAACCCCCTCAGCCCCTCATCTCATGAAAACTGCTTCTATTTGCATACCTGCACATCCCAACAAGCTTCTCTAAGTCTCTGATCCCTCAAAGCTACTAGACCTTGAGCTCAGGGCCACCTAAGAAAAAGCTCCTTGTCCAGATTCCTGGGAGAGGAATCCTAATGACTTTGGCCCTATTTCCCAGCCAGGCCATGCACAGGGCACAGGTTGCTGGCTGGTCTATGGTTGGGCATGCCTGGATCAGACATTTGTCCTGGCTGGTCATTGAGGAACCTGCTGCTGCCCCTTCTAGACAGGGAAGCACCCTGAAATTCAGGAGCTGCTCAGCTCCTCTTTGCTCTCCTTTCTTTACCAGGCTGCTGCACCTGTTTTACCACTTGATTTTAAGTAGTTTCTTACTGCTCTTCAATTGCCTTCTGCTTGTTTTCTTGGTATCCAGAGAACCACACCTTTCTGTCATTATATAAATGCTCAACGAAGTATCAAAGGCACTGTGCACGATTACAAAAGACTCATAATAGAGAGTTCTTTTGCTTTTGGGGGCAAGACCTTCCCTCATGTTCAGAAACAAAGATAATCAGAGCTAGGAAGCGAATATCAAGTGTCTGATGACAAATCTTCACCCTCAGTGCCTTAAGTAGAGCACAGGTGGAGAAGGAATACAATTTGAGCCTGACCAAAGGAATTCTTTCTCTCTTACCAAAAGAGGTATCCAGGCCAACAGTTGTCAGCCCACGTCAAGTTCCTAGGTACCATACCAGACATCTTTACTCTAGTCCCATCCCTTTATCCTCCACTCAGAGAATTCTAGTAGAATTGTGCTGTGGATGCAAATTACTGTAGCCAATGTGAAAAACAGTGTAGAGGTTCCTCAAAATATTAAGAATAGAACTACCATATGATCCAGCAATCCCACTACTGATATATATCCAGAGGAAATGGAATAAGTGTATCCAAGGGGATATCTACACACCAGGTTTATTACAGCACCATTCATAATAGCCAAGACAGAATCAACCTAAGTCCATCCATGGATTAATGAATAAAGAAAATGTGTTATAGCTACACAATGGAATACTATTCAGCCATATCAAAGAATAAAATCTGGTCATTTGCATTAGGAGAACATTATGTTAAGTGAGATAAGCCAGGCACAAAAAGACAAATGCTTCATGATGTCACAAGTGTGTGGAATGTATAAAAGCTGATCTCATAAAAGAACAGAAAATAGAAAAAAATGAGGCTTGAGAGAATGGGGAAGATGGGCATGGGATTAACATCAAAATACGTATAATTATGATGAAATGAGAGAGGGGAAGTCCCAGTCAAATACAGTCAGAAAGTAGATAAGCAATTTCCTAGGGTAGGGGCCAGGAGGAATCAGGGAGAGTACGTGGAAATGATTATGGAGTTTCTTTCTTGGGTGCCAAAAGGTTGTAAAATTGATTAGGTGGTGGCTGCACAACTCTGTGAGCATACTAAAAAAAAAATACAGAATTGCACAATTTAAATGGGTGAATTGCAGGATATGTGAACTGTTTCAATAAAGTTGTTTAAAAATTTTTTAAAAAGAGTTCAACTTGAATTAAGATGAATGGCATGCAATTAAAGATTTGATTCTGCTCTGATTTTAAAAGAAAAAGTAAACACATTTCAAAACCTTGATATTAAATTACTAGTAACAAATTACCAGCAACTGTGCTACAGTTGGCTTTATGATTGAGAGCTATTCATTTAGGACATTCAACTAGATCGAGAGCTATTCATTTAGGACATTCTTCTGCCCACAGCTGAATGATAATAACTGTCAATAAGGATACTTTCAGCCACAAATAACAGAAAACCCAATTCAAATGGTCATTAGAATAAGGCAGTGTTTTAGCTGGTATGTTGGTTTAACCCATGTCCACAATTTTTTGAAATCCCCTCAACAAAAGTTGGAATATTTGTCTTCTAAACTATATCCCAGCTAACCATAGTGACTGCTCAAAGAACAGTGAAAATGATGCTATAGGAGAGCCTAAAGCTCTATAAAAGGCATAAAAGGAGATGCAGTTTCCATTTGGTTCTTTTTGGATGCTTGCTCTTGGAATCCAGCCACCATGCTCTGAGGAAGCCCAAGCAGTTTGTGCAGAGATCCACAGGAAGAGGCTCATGTAAAAAGGAATGAAGCCCATGACCCTCAAAGCTGATGGAGCCAGCATCAACTGTGCAGCTCTGTGAGTGGACCCTCCAGGTCCTAGTTGAGCTGCCCCCACTGACACCTTGTGGAACAAATGCAAGCCTTCCCCACCAAGCCCTGCCCATATTGCAGATTCATGAACTAAATGATGGTTAAGTGCTATTTTAAGCCACGAAGTTTTGGGAAGTCTTGTTATATAGTAGATAACCGATATGGTTAATGTAAAAGGAAGCTCCAATGTAGATCAGACTTTATTGGCAATTCAACTAATTATCATGGAATGTTTTCCTTCCCTTTTCTCTCTTCTGCATCTCGGAGGTGACATCCTAAATCTAATTGCTTTATAGTTGCAGAATGGCTGCCAAAGCAATCAGACCCTCCTCCTTCAATTCAGGGACAGAATGAATTCTCCTGGATTGCTCTTGAAAGGAAAACTTTTCCAGAAACAAACAAACCTCTCCTCTTGGCTTTTTTGGGTTATGTGCTCACTCTTGAACCAACACTGGTAAAGAAGATGAGAGAACATTTTGACTAATAAGACCTATCACTTGAATTGAGATCATTTTGCCAACCCTCAAGCTGCTACTTAGGGGATAGAATGAATGTTGGGAAAGCCACTTCACTGATCAAAGACATTTGAAAACAGGATCAGGGAAATGAGAATACCCTCAGGCTTGGCTAGCTGAGGTACACAATAAATAGAAGAAAATAAGCTAATAGAGGGGTTCTCCTTCAAAGGGTTTGAAAATCTACTTTCAAAACCCATTGACCTTTCCTTTTTCATCTTTTCTGGTTATGACCTTTTTGGGGGAGGGAGGGTACCAAAGACTGAACTCAGGGGTACTCCAACACTGAGCCACATCCCCACCCCTATTTTGAATTTTATTTAGACACAAGGTCTCACTGAGTTGCTTAGCGCCTCACTTTTGCTGAGGCTGGCTTTGAACTCCAGATCCTCCTGCCTCAGCTTTCTGAACTGCTGGGATTACAGGCCTGCACCACTGTGCCCAGCTCATCTCTCCTTTTATCACCTGTCTCAACTTCATCATCCATTTAGATATTTATGCCTGCTCCTTGCAAGGGTCAGCCTTGTGGGGTGGGGGTGGGGGTGAGGGTGGGGATGCACCATTCAATTTTTTGTAACTTTATTCCAATTTCCCTCTGAAGAAAAGCCTCCTGATGCATTCAATATTGGTATCAACATTTCCTCCGGTTTTGTCAATGAAATGACTAAGTCTCAGAAAGATTTAGTTCTCTTCCCTGGATTTATTTACTTTCATTTAGAGACAAATGAAAGTAAGGCAGAAGACTAATATGTTTTCTAGCTCTGGGAGTTTTTGAACTCTTCCCTCTAGCTTCTCTGAAACAAGCATGGCTATCCCTGGAAATCTGTGTGGTTTTGTGTGGTCATTGCTAGACACTTAGTTCTCTGCAGTCACTATGTCCCTGTCCTTGGCTAGTTTTCTGTCACTACTCTGGGCCACCTCCCAGTTCTGCCTTCCTTCTTCATTTCCTGGACTAGCTGCCACTAAGGGTAGTGAGGATTCTTTAACTGCTCTATGTGGCTTTTTCCTGTTTATACCTTTTGGTAGTGGGCTGGCTCCTTTATTGTTTATTGGTTTGTTTTTGAGATGCCAGAGATCAAAGCCAGGGCCTCCCACATGCCAGGCAGGTGCTATACCGCTGAGCCACATCCCCAGTCCAGGCTGATTCCTTTAAACACAGAACAGTGCTGTGATGGAGTTCAGCAAATATTTCATTGCCAAAAATTGAACTGATATTTCTTGGGGAAGAACAATCTGTGATATTATGTGTAATTATAATTCACCAATTATGTGAATTAAGTTTAGGGTGCCCAGAGTAGACACCTACTTTTAGTTTGATCACGAGGCCCACTCTTGCTCCACACCAAATTTGTGTGGCTGCTGGGCTTTTCCTGTTATTTCACTCACCTCAACAGAACTGACTGGCTCATGAGAAGGCGTCTGACCTAAGGTGGGTGGATTAGAATCTTTCCTTAGAATTTGTTTTTAATTGAAACGAGAAAAAATCATTCAGTGATAGAAGGCATTTTTTATGGGCACGCCTCCAGGTAGAAGAACTCAATCCACAACAAAGAAGGAAGTTGATAACGCTGAGAGGAATAAAAGTATGTGATAGTGTAAGATGCTGGGATGGAACACAGAGGTAGAATACTTACCTGGCAGGCTTGAGGCCCTGGGTTCCCCAGCATCGAAAAATAAATAAATAAATAAACAAACAGTGTAAGAGATCCCAAAGGCATTAGTTGCATTCAGTCTTGAGAAAACCCACACCCTTATTTTTCCCAAAGTATTAGCACCTAAGACACACTGGTAATAATCCCATAAATTATACTTTTTGTCTGGAGTTAATACATTCTTAGTTTTTTTGTTTTGTTTTGTTTCGGGGGGTGGGGTACCAGGGACTGAACTCACGGGCACTTGACCACTGAGCCACGTCCCCAGCCCTATTTTGTATTTTATTTAGAAACAGGGGCTCGTTGAGATACTTAGTGCCTTGCGGTTGCCGAGGCTGGCTTTGAACTCGCAATCCTTCTATCTCAGTCCTGTGCCACTAGGATTACAGGCGTGCACCACTGTATCCAGCCACACTTAGTTTTTTTTTTTTATACTTAGACACAGAGTGTTCAACATGAGTACTGAAAATACTGTGTCCCTACAAAATTCTTTGGAGCTGGGCTTTAATATTTCCATTTGATTTTGATTTTGATATGCTATCATTTGGAACACCATGCAGGGAGGAATGGGAATTAGAAGCAGAAACCCGGAGGTTAAATTCTGGCTTTAATATTTCTTATGTGATAGTATAAGAACTTTCTTTAGCCTCATTCTCATTCCTTTAAAATGGGGAAGAACAATAATTGTTGCCTAGCAACTTTTCAGAGTCATTTTGATGATCAGATTAAGAAAATGGAGAGGAATAGGGCCCTATTTACCTTTGCGTTCCTAACATCTCCCAACAGACTTGGGACAGTGGTTGTAGATACTGAACAAACATTTGATGAATGTAAGAAAAAAGCACTTTGTACACTTTAATTCACTATTAGGTGTGAATTATATGATGAAGGCCACTTTACAGCAGTGGAGAGCATACATGAAGATATACATTGGCTGGTTATGTCAACCTTGGGCTGAACGATGATTTCCATGTCACAAATAGAACTTCTATAAACAAAATTTTGTCCAGTACCTCTCTGCTCTCTTTTTGGTTGTTTGTCCTCTGATTGGTCTAAACAGGGTGTCAAGGTGTCTCTGGTCTCAGGGTTTAGAAGTGGCCAATGTTCCAGAAGCTTGCGCGTGCTGTTATAGAGCATCAGAAAGAAGGAGGTTTTTAAAGATCATCTGAGGCCTTTTGACTTGTAGTTAGCATCTAACTTTGAAGCATCACCACACTAAGGCTCCTGCGAACCTCTAAGGATGCAGGTTGCCCAGTTTGGGACTCTTTTTTCCCTTTCCAGAGACTTCATGTACAATTATACAAAGGAGGATTTGGGAAGCACAGTGGCCGGGGGCCATTCGGAGTAGGGACAGACAGTCCTCCACACTGTACTATAGAGTGCTGCCAATAACCTTCATGATGATAGTTCTGAATCATCATCACATAAAACTTGATGTGTGGTAAAGTTTGGCTACTTAGACAACAAGTTGTCAATTCTTAATTCTTTTTTAAAGATTTTGTTTTTAATTGTTGATGGACCTTTATTTTAATTTATTTATTTATATATGGTACTTAGAATCAAACCCAGTGCCTCACACATGCTGGTCAAGTGTTCTACCACTGAGCCACAACCCCAGCCCTAATTCTTAATTTTTAATATCCATCAATATCCATGGATATTATTTTAAGGGTTTAGTACTTCAGAACGTATTTTCTGAATTATCTGAAACATGTTTTCCCAAATGACTCACTTTCCAATGATTCAAGATATCCTTGGCTTGCAGATATCATTGTTAATTCATGGGTCAATAAGTTAATTACAGGTACTTGCAGCCTACAATGCAAAGACCACAATAGAAGGTAAAAATGAAGAACCTCCCAATAATGGGCCCATTCTAATGGAATAAAGATGTTTTGCCTCATTAACTTTGCCTTTTTCAATTTATAATTATATTATAAAAACTTTTATTTATCTTTGGCCAAATTCCTACAGCAAAGATTTTTTTTGGTGGGGCGGGGGGAATAGACTATCATGGACTTTGGATTTATTTATTTTAAAATTTTTTTGTTGCAGATGGACAGAATAGTTTTATTTATTTTTATGCACTGCTGAGGATCGAACCCAGTGCCTCACAGTTGCTAGGCAAGGACTCTGCCACTGGAGCTACAGCCCCAGCCCCTGGATTTATTTTTACTCTAATCGATAGATCACTTATTTGTTCATTGTTTAAACAAATCACCTCCTACTCTCCCACCTTCGTAGACATACCATATATGCTTTAACCTTTTCCTGGCCTGGGAAACACATACAGAAGAAACTTGCCTGGCATGTTTGATCACAGGGCCAGAGAGGACCAGTGACCAGAACAAGAGAAAGAGAGTGAGAAGGAAGGAAAGTCAGAGTGGAGCATGTGTTAGGATTTGGGGTCAAGAGATGGCAAGGGCCATTATGAAGACATTTGTAGTCTGGGGCCTTAGCTTCAGTAGTAGAGTGCCTGCGTAGCATGCGTGAGGCTCTGTGGGTTTGATCCTTAACACCCCCCCCCCCAAAAAAAAGCTTTTACTCTGAATAGGTGGAGAAGTTATTGAAGAGTTTAGAAGGATGACATGAACTTTTTTTTTTTTTTTTTTGGTTGTAGATGGACACAATATATTTGTTTATTTTTATGTGGCGCTGAAGATCGAACCTAGTGCCTCACACAGAGCAAGCGCTCTGCCACTGAGCCTCAGCCCCAGCCCACATGAACTGTTTTGACATGTACAGATTACCCCAGCTGTTGGATTGAGAATAAACTGCAAGGGGCAGAGGTAGAAGCAGAAAGATCAGCCAACTGACTGATTATGACTGATTATAATTAAGGTGAGAGAGGAAGATGTCCAGGACAAAGAGGTGGCAGAAGTGAAGGAGACAGGTATGCAGGTTAAGTGATACACACCAAGAAAACAGTAGAATGATGGGCACAGTCGACCCCCAGGAGACCTTCTCTACTGTTGTTATGGCATTCAGAACCCCAAACTCAATAGGACCCGGTTGGTCCACTGAGTGGTAGACCTGGTGCATGATTACAAATTACAGAGACAATGTCAGGACTGAAAAAGAAGCATTTTAAACATTTCTGTATAGATCAATTAAATCGAAGTGGAATCGAATCAAAACTAAAGGGTTCATGCTCCCTCTCATTGAACTCTCTGGATTTTTTTTTTTTTTAATCACACACACAATCTGTGATCAAAATTTTTTTTTGAAGTGCTACAATTGCCCAGAATTCAGCTTGAATTTCAGCACTCCTCCTTATTAAACATTGTTTCTATGGGCTTACATTTTTTGGTTTAATAAGCACAAGAGGCCATGAACTCACTCTAATATCTCAAGCAGACGTGTTAAACATCTGGGATCTGGCGTAAGTTTCTCCTATGGGATGCATTGTTTGTGCAAACTTTTATTGAATTAAAAAAAAAGTAAGAACTGAGTTTCAAAATATTCATGTAACCTAGTAAGACTATTTCTCTGAGGCCAGAATCAAAATACAGAGTTTTTGAAACCGATTAATAACCTTAATTTAAAATTAAGCTAGAAATCTATTCTTAAAGCACAGCCTAGTTTCAAATGGAATAAAACTTAAATTTCTGGAGCTCTAGATCAAACAAGAAGATTGCTAGACTAAATTAAACGGATATTTTCCAGGAGAAGTCTGCAGCTCCGTTTTAAGAAAGCCATGGAGTTTGCAGGAAGGGAACTGGCCTGGGAGGGCCAGCTCTGTCACTTAAATGCCGATGATCTTGGACAACTTAATTTACCTCTGGGCTTTATTTTCCTTATTTATTATAAAAAATTGGAAAGAAAAATACTGTTCCATAAGTCTTAAAAATGTGCATGCATTAAAAAAATAGAGAATAAATATGGCAAAGCTTTTAAAAGCTCTGCATGAACAGACAGACAGGGAGGAGAGGAAGTACAGAGGAGATGGAGGAGGAAGTAGAACATGAGAGATTTTTCATTCAAAGGTGGAAAAGACCAAACCAACAGAACAAAGATTTTTAAGAAGAAAAGCTAAGGATGGTCTTCTAGAACCTCTAGCAGGGTCATGCTTCCTCCAAAGGTTCCATGCAGAAATCCTTCCTTGTCTTGTCCTGGCTTTAGGTGGGTGGTTCCCAGAAACACCTGGGGCTCTTGGTTGTGGCTACATCACCCCAACTCTGCCTGCATCTTCTTGTGGCTGACTTCCCCTTGGGCATTTGTGCGTGTCCTCTCTCTTCTTGTAAAGACATGACTTGTTGGACACATCGCTTACCCTGCTCAAGTTTAGGCTCATCTTAACTTGACTAATCACACATGCAAAGACCCCATTTTCAAGTAAGAGCATATTCCAATGTTCCAGGTGGACATGAATTTGGGGAGGACATTATTGGATCTACTGCAATGTTGTTTCATTTCAGTTTTGTGGAAACCCAACAAGAGACTGCTTCACATCAGGTTCCACTGTCAAGGAACTCTTGGGAATGGGAGTGAAAGTTCCTATAACCCCAAAGAATTCCAGAGCAGCTCAGAATTGAGCATCAGAGGTGACCATGGAGATAAAAGTCTCCTTCACTTCCAAAGAGAGATTTTGGAAATGTGGAAGATCTTCGGAATTCCTCAGGGCATGAGAAGGGGAGTTCAAGGCAACATTATCTGGATCTCAAGGCCTGGGGACCCCAGCTGACTTCTGGGCTACAAGCAAAAGGCAGGAGAGAGGGGGGAGACAGAGGGGTGAAGGAGAGGAAAGGACAAAAGGTGAGGAGATGAGTAAGACAGACAGGTGAGTTTTTGAAAGGGGACTAAGGAGAAAAAAGCACCAGCTTTTTAAGGGTCAAGGTGAAAGATCCAGCACAAACCTGGTATGAAAAGTGCTCAAGATGAGGGGCTGGGGCTGTAGCTCAGTGGTAAAGCACTTGCCTACCACGTGTGAGTCACTAGGTTCCATCCTCAGCACCACATAAATAAACAAATAAAATAAAATAAATCGTGTCCATTTCAACTAAAAAAAATTTAAAAGAAAGAAAAGTGCTCAAGATGAGTTTGGGAAAGCAAGACAAGAAATGGCAGAGAAAGAGATGTGCATGTGCTCTCTCCAATAATGGCCTCCACTGCCCACCAGAGCTGCCCATGTTCTGCTTCTTATGATCTAATTAACTTCAAAGCCCAGAGTGGCACAGGGGACCCTCTCTGCCTCACAGTTCCTTATACTTGCACCAAGCTTCTGAGGTCTTTCCATCCTTCGCCAATGATTTACCCTCGGTCTAGACTCTAATTTGATCTGCACTTACTTCTGGCTTTTTTTGTGGTTTTTACTCTCCCTCAGGGCACCAGAGTTTATCTCGCTGAATTCTTATAAAAGGCCACAAAAGTGGCCTAAATTCATGAATGTCCTTCAACACCAAGGAGCAAGAAAACCTCTATGGCTTAAGCAAATTGTTTTCAGATCCCTTGACATACAAGCAGCTAAGATGGCTTTAGACTGGAAAGATTCTGAAGTTCAAGAGAAAAGAGCTAGACTAAGAGCAAGATCCAGAGACCTACCTGTCAATCTACCAGTAACTAACATGTCACCTGGAGAGGGTCCATCGCCCACCCAACCTAAGAGTCCTCATTGTACACATGGCACTGGACCTTGTGACACAAAGTCTAGATCCTTTCAGCTGTTATGTTCTATAATTTTATACTCTTAGGAATTATCAATAAGATTTGACAAAACTACCTCCCTGGTTACTCATTGTGTATTGCAAGAATGCAGATGTCGTTAGAAACCACACCCCAGCATGTAGAAAGTAGAGGTAAAGCCAGGCCTGGAGCACATGCCAATGATCCCAGTAACTTGGAAGGCTGAGGCAAGAGGATCACAAGTTCAAGGCCAGCCTGGGAACCTCAACAAGACCCTATCTCTAAAAACAAAAAGGGCTGAGGATGCAGCTCAGTGGAAGAGTACCCCTAGATTCAATCCTTAGTACCAGAAAAAAAAAAAAAAGGAGAAGAGATAAAAAGGAGCTGACGTCAACTTGAAATGGAATAAAAATGCAATAAGGGAAGTGCAGAGAGTATACCAAAGGAGGTGGGCCACTGTGGTCCTCCACGTTCCAGGAACTGCTGAGTGACTGGGCCGAGGCTGGGGAACAGCTTGGGTATATGGAAGTTTCCAGGTGAAGGAAGGCCTGGGGCAACTGCAGCTTTCTAGGAGGTGGGGAAGGAAAGCACCACAGACTTCCACTCACTTCTCAAAACAATTGGAGGAGGTGAGTACTGTTATCCCCACCAACAGAGAAGAAAAGCGACACTCAGAAAACCCAAGGAACCACTCCAGGTCACAAGCTAGTAATTGACAAAGTCGGGACCCAAATCCAGGACTGTTTGACTCTAATCCTAGTGTCCTTTCCACCTCACCAGTTTGGTACATTATGATAGTCAACTGAACCAGAACACAGCTCCCATGACACCTTGAGTGGTGCTCAGCCCTGCCCCATCCTGTGGCATAAACAACGCAGGCATATTTTTTTTGGATTGAGTGATGGCTTTCTGATCTGGGACCCAAGGAAAGAATTGTTAGAGCTGGGATTTTTAATCAGATCAGTGCCTGGAACAGAGTAGAATTTTGAACAATATTTGCTGAGGAGTCAAATGAATGAATGAATACAGGATTCAGAGTTAACACTTTCTGCAGGTTGCAAAGGAAAGGTCTGAGGCTCAGAGAGACCAAGTGACTTGTCCTGGGTCACAGAGCAGAGAGAACTAGAAACAGAGCCACGGATTTCTAAACTTTCAGATGAAGTTCTTCCTTTCCATCACATCACCACAATTCCTCTGGCCAAGAGAGTTTTTCTGATGTATTTAATTAAATACAGTATACTTTGGGGAGAAATGAATGCTAAGCTCCAGTGGAGAGCATTTATTTGCCTAATGGGTTAATTATCAAATGACTGCTGCTTCAAGGAGTGAAGTCACAGCCTGGTTACTGCAATTTTCAGTTTTCATATGAGGCTATGAGTCATTTTTGTTTATCTCAGGATTCTTTCCTCATGTGTGGTACGTGGTGACCACAATCACTGGGGACAGGAGCCACGTCACTCACTCAGGAAGTGATGGACAGACTGGCTGCTAGGGGAGGAAGGAACTCTGCTTTTGTGTGTTCAGTCTAGTAGATCAAAGAAGAGGTCCTACTGACTGTGACGGCCTCATTCTGTGTCCCTCCCACAGCCTGGCACTCTTTAACAGGCCCACATACTAAACAGACAACAAAAAGTAAGATAGCCTAGACCCCCCCCCCACACACACACACACATACACACACACACACACACACACACACACAGAAAACAGCCAAAGGTAGAAGAAAACACTCAGGTGATCAGTAAGAGGGCTCCAGATGTCCAAGCATGCAGAGGTGGGCAGCCTGGACCTCTGCCCTCAGCCATCTCCTGAGGCCCAGGGCTTCCACATTTCCCCACTCCTGTGTAACTCAGCCTCTCTCCTTCAGTACATACTGCTGACCATCATCGAATGCCCTGGACTGGGGGTCTTACAGTCATCTTGACTTTAGCATAGTTTTATTTTTCTTTGTCCAAACTGTGTAATTGAGGTAACACTTAGATGTAAGTGTTAGCTCAACAAAAAAATGAAAATTAAGAAAGAAAAAAGTTTAAAGAAAAAAATTCTTCTTCCCTCACTAGCAAAACTCCTCCCTGAGGTCTTCGGCTCTCCTCCGTGTGTCCCTGGGCTCCTGAATCCTTCACTCCTTATTAGGCTTTGGTGAAATTCTGGCTTCCATGATAAAGTTCAAACTTGGTTAGGTGAATAGAGCCATAAATAATATGGCCTCCGCTAACATCACTCCCTGCCACATACGCACCTCTGTATCCTTGGTTCCCAACCATGTTGGTCTCCCAAGTGTCCTTCCTTACTCCTATGTTTGAGGAAGTCATGCTTTAAGTCACAGCCAAATGTCAACCGCACTGTGAAAAAATGGTGTATGGGTGGAGATGGTTGGTATGGTTTGGATATAGTTTGCTCTTAAACTCATGGAATTTGGTCCCAAGAGTAACAGTGTAAAAAAGCCATGAGCTGTCCAAGGCGTTCTGTTAATGGAGACTTTGCCTTCATAAAGAGATGAACATGGTTCTCAGGGTATGGATTCCCGCAGGAGTGGGTTAGCTATTGCAAGAGTGAGTTGTTATAAAGCAAGACTGCCCTGGTGTTTATCTTTTTTGAAAAGGACAAGGTGTTTCTTGTCCTTCAGATTTTCTGCCACGTTATAACATAGCATGAGGCCCCTACCCCGATGCTGGGGCCTGGTCCGTGGGCTTCCCCACCTCCAGAACCAAAAGGCAAAATCAACTTCCTTCCATATAAACTATTAGTCTTAGGCATTTTGTGATAGCAGCAGAAAATGGACTCAGAGGGTTGCAGAGACGCAGGTTGATCTGCTGCCCGTGAAATCACTAGCATTTGGAATGTGCTAGCATTTGGAAATCTTTTAGATGAATAATTCTGTAATCTGTGGAGAGTGCCAGACTATGTTTCACAAAGAAAGTTAAAGCTTATTTGCTATTGGCAAAGAGACCTGACCTTTGGAAACTGTGCACTGTCTATATTTAACGAACTCCAGTTTTTCCCAGCTTCTACATGAAGATACAGGGACCACATCAAGCCACCAGGCAGCACATCAAGCCACCAGGCAGCACCATGCACTGGGGACAAAGCTGCTAAAATAAAGGAATGCGTTTCTGGAAAGAGTCCTTGGCTCTTGGACAGGGGTGTTGGGATGAAGGCGGTCTCCCTGGGATGCAGAGACGGAACACTCCCTGGTGAGGAATGGCCACCTGCTCTTGAAGACCCACATTCACACAGTTGGATAAGGAGTCTCCCCTTTTGAGCAAGGGTAACAGGAGGAGAACAAGAGAAAAGAATCCACGGTCTTGCTCTGGAGGGGGTGTTCTGGGGACTAGTTCTATGTGCTTGAAAAAGAAAGGAGGAGCTGGAGGGAGAAGAGGAGAAAAGGCTGTGCACTTTGTCCCTTGTACCCAGCTTTGCTCTGGATAAACAGGACCTGCCCTTGACTACCTCTGTCCACCGTCAGGAGGGAGATCAGGTGGGATCTGGGGAGGTGGGTTGGTGCCCAAAGGAAAGAAGACATGTGAGGAGGGAAGGAGGGGGGCGAAGGACTCCCCTTTGTGCCCTTACTCAGAAGTAAAGCTGGATTTCCTGTGTAATCTCACGGGGAAGGGAACAGCCCCCGCTCCATCCTCTTCTCTCTTGCCCCAGCCTCGCTCAGCTTGTTGAAGGACCAAAAAAGCAGGAGCATGGGGCTGAGGGAAATCTGGTAAAAAAAATTAGAACACTCTTGAGGTCATTTCCCTAGAGAGAAGCAGAGCTCTGAAGGGAGTCAGTGTAAAGAACAGGCTCAGTATTTGTGGAACGAGTGACTTCCTGTCCTCTCTGAGAACTGCCCTGTTCTTGTAGTTGCTCCTAGAGAGGTGACTGGCTCCTTTTTGGTGACTTTACTGGCCCCAAATTCTTGAAGTACCTACACCTGTGAGCGCTTTGCTCCTCTAACAATGATGTCAGGGAATTTTTAAAAATAGTCCTGAAGGCCCTAAAAAATAATACATTCTGAAGTTCCAACAGGAAGAAAAAGCAGGAAACAAGGTGGGGGGTCTAGCTCTCCCCAAGTATGCATGAATTCTGAGCTGGAAGGTTCCCCTTGATTGGCAATTTTTTTTTTTTAAGAGAGAGAGAATTTTAATACTTATTTACTTATTTTTTTTAGTTTTCGGCGGACACAACATCTTTGTTTGTATGTGGTGCTGAGGATCGAACCTGGGCCGCACGCATGCCAGGCGCACGCATGTGGCGCTTGAGCCACATCCCCAGCCCGTTTGGTAATGGTTTTACTGAAAGAAGTAGCTTATGATTTGCTAATGCCTTTGCCCTTGAAGCCATGCTATCCGCCTATCGGATTGCTTCTTTGAAAGACCGGGAAGATGCTAAGTGGAAACGCCAGCCTTGGGACAGAAATCTCCATGAGGACTTTTTAAAGGGGGAACTAGAACAAAACTAGACAGGACAAAACAAAAGCATGACATTAGCATCACTGTAAAGAGCTAAGATATTTGCAAATACTGTAGCTTGCCCCCACCACCACTTTTTTTTTTTTTTTTTGGTAAAAATTGTAAGAGCAGAGAATGGAGAACATTCACAAATAGGATAATAACAACCCAAGCTTCCCTTTTAATTATTAATGGTTTGTACATTAAAACTCGGAGGCCTCAAGGCATCTATTTTGAAGCACAGTAGCTATGTGTGATATAAGCCAGTTTTGCAACATTAAATTCATGGAAAGTAAGAATTAGGAAAAGGGTTCTGTGTAGTGGGCCCTCCGTGGGCTGTGTGTGAGCTGTGAGCATTCTGAGCGCATGTGCAGACTGGACTGCCGTTGCTGCTCTGTCTCGGCTGAACACATCCGTGTCCTTTTCACTGCTTTGATCCCACAGCACCTGAGATGGGTGTGACTTGCCAAGATGTCAGTCAATCTGCGGACCACAAGACATCACGAACCTAGACTCAACCCCCTGAAACCTGACCCCTTGCCTCATTTGGGTTGAACTTTCTCCAGTGACTTCCCCTTGGTAAATAGGATGGTTTCTGGCGTGTGTCCTCTCTTGTCTGTCTCTCTTTCTTCCCTTGTGGGAACTGGGGCTGAGGAGCCATCACTGGACCCTAAGAAAAAGGTACTTTCTGTCTGTGTGTGATTATTTCAGGCCAACCCAAATGCACCTGGAGTGACCCTGAATGATTTAGTCGCGTGTCGCGGCAGTTGTGTTGAAGCCAATGCAATTCTCCCCAAATAAAAGTGGAACCAAGCTATCCAGTGGCTCTCTGGCTCTAAACCAATACTGATAATTCATCTGATCTTAATAAATTGGTATCATAGTGATCTTGATGGTCACATCTGGGTACAATCTAGCCCGCCTTCATTTTTAGGATATTGGTCAATAATATTCCAAATTTCTTAAAATAGCGCTGCTGACCACTGCCCATTAACACGTAATTCCCTTCTATGAAAAGATACCAATGTGGCAACTTAACATATCATCAACAGATCTTAATTCTTCTTCTGACACTTATCATCTCACTTTTATAGTTCATTTTCCTGATGGCTGCTGGCTAAGAGTCATTATTCGGAACAATTAGCAAGTTGGAGAGTCTCGCTGGAGGCTGTCGTCTCAAGAAATCTTGCCTCTACACATTTTGCTCTGGAGCCTCTTGGTTATTTTTTTAAAACCTCATCTTTTAGTTCCCCTCAGGGATTCTAATGAAGATATCAGCCATCTGTTAAGTAAAGGGACTAAGGGACTGGAGCACAAAAATATCAACACCAGGAACAATCTGTATATTTGTTTGCAGTTGATAAGCACCAGCTCCAACTGCAAAATAATGAAGAACTTCACTAAATGTTTCACTTTTTGCCCCTAAAAAATGACTTATGTACAAACCATATCCAAAAATAAAGAAAAATTTAACCTGATATTTGTTTTGTGTTTCCTTTAAATTTATTTACTAGTTCTAAGTGGAGGTATCTTACTCTAAATGTCAACATATGTCTAAGAATATTCATGAAAATTTTGGTTGTATAACACGGTTATGTCTTGATCACTATTAACTAAAATAACTATGTTGTATTCCAGTTTTTCTGGGATGCTGCATGAACCTTTGGATAAATGTGCTATTATTGGTGGACTTTGTTCACCTCTCTGAATCTAGCAATGTCTCAACTGAAGATTCTCAACCAAAGCTCTTAGCCCCTTAAGACAAAGACTTTTTTTTTTTTGCAAACAGGATTTCATCTGGCAAGAGAGGAGTAGAGAATAGTCACTCCTTTGTCATGCCATCTCTCTCTGGGTGAACTTCTTGGCTCAGGTTGAACAATTTGTGCACATTACAGTTAACACTCAGGCCACAAAGTATATTCAAACCACTGAAAATGAAGTAATTGGACCTATTTAAATTTTTCACCATCTGGACAAACAACACCCAAGGGCCAAGACTGTTACCTAAGAAAATTTCTAAGTGCATTACCCAAGTCTAAGAGGCAACAGGTAGGTGGATTTTGCGCCAATTAGAAAGTGTTATGATTGGCACATGGCTCTGAAACTCTAAAATTGTGGTTTAATGGAAATGCTGGCTGTTATCCCTCAAGTACATTTCAAGGAATCACAAAACTTTAGAATCAGAAGCGAGTGAATGGAAGTTCTCATCCATGTGGAACTCAGAAGATTAGGTGGTAACACAAGGACTTTTGCAGGTGTCCCAGTTTTTAATCCAGAGCCCCTTCCGCAACAGGCCCCAACATCCTTCAGGCCCTGATGGAACATAACAGACCAGGTTTCTCTTGACAAGGTCTGGCTCAGCTCCTGGGTAGGGCAACACTGACAAGCGACAGGCACAGGTAGTCCAGATATCTACAGGTCCTGGAAATAGCCAGCCCACTAGTTTAAAGCGTAGGAGTCAGAGCAGCAATCTACAATCTTGCAAAAAAAAAAAAAAAAAAATCACATCTGACCCACCTCAAGGGGTGGGTGAAAGGGAATAGCATTTTGGGTTCTGGGAGCCTCTGGAACTGTTTCCTGAATGTTTGGGGTTTGGGCTCACAGTACACACTTTGCCCCAGGCTGTTCTTCCTTAATTTTTAGGCCCAAGTGTATTTTAAGGTAAATTGATCCCACAAGCTTCTGATTCATTTACACTGAACTCACCCGCTGGTGTTTTGAAAGAGCAATCTGAGGTCCAAGAAGCCTTCCAAGCCTGCTTCAGGAAGGCTCTCTGTGTCCTTTTTCTTAGAAGTAAGAAGCCACATTTGAACGTTAACGAGTAAAAATGCAAGCCCTAGGGACATGGGTCTGGTTCCAAATGTGGCACCTCAGAAACCAATGGGTTCCTCAAACCACCAAGACAAATCTTTCTGGCCTTCTTTGTCAGAAGGGACAGGAACCAACCCCTGGGCCACGTGGAGATGCTCTCTGGCTGCAGAGCTCCCAGAAGCCTCTGCATCTCCACCCCAGCTAACACCTCAGTCTCCCCACACAGGGGTGCCCCCAGCCAGCTAGTAGTGCCTTCCGGCCTTTGCCCTGCAGAGAGCCCAACTGAGGCCATGTGCTGGAAAGTCTAAAGAAATTTGTCCCTTTTCTCCAAGCTTCTAAACTTGGGCACCATCTGTGTGAGTATTACTGTTAGCATCACCTTAGGCTGAGCCTGACTGGAGCAGCACCACAGGCAGGTTTAGGTGTGCTTAAAAAAAAAAAAAAAAAACAACGACAACCAGAGCCATAAGTGAGGTTAGGTGTGTGGTGGGGGTGGGGACACACTCTGGGTGAGGAAGGCGGGCCTGCAGCTGCTGAGCTGCTGTGAGGAGCTGAACCTGCTGTCTCCCCTCACTGAAGCACTTGATGACTAAGGGATGGACTCCTGAATTGCCTACTAGCCCTGGGTCTGGAGCTCAGTTTCTGGCACTGTGGAGGCCTGTAATGAATACACTGCCAACCCATAGGATGGCAGCATCCAGACTCAGCCTTGGCTACCAAGGAGCCTCCAGTCCATTCCTGGGATGGGCCATGAAGACAGTTGCCCCAACCTGTTATCCAACCTGTGCCTGTTGCTATTGATGCTCTTTGCCCTGGCCCTGGGGTTCCAAGGCTTGAGGGAAATCCAGAGTCCCTGGTCGCGGGAAGCGTGATGAATCCTACAGGAACTGCAAAGATGCTGAGAGATGGTGGCTGGGACTTGGGCCACATTTGTCCACTTTACTTTATAGCGGTTCTAACAATACATTCTCAACTCTGACTATTCATTAGAGTTTAAAAAACTTCAGATGCCTGTGCCTTACCTAAGACCAGCAACATTAAATTCTCTGGGGTGAGTCACAGGGAATTGGGTTTTTCTTCAAAGTTCCACCATTATCCTTCTTTGTAGCATGGTTGAGGGCCACTAGTTTAAAGTGACTTGAGTACATTACTGTCTTGGAAGGGTACCCCAAATAGTCCACATAACAGCAACCGTCAGTGGTTTTTCAATTGCATCAAACAGGACTCGGGTTGATGCTTGCTCCTAGTTTCTCTACAGCCCCCATTTCACTGGCTCCTTCTGTCAACTTGCCCCAGTCACAGCACACAATAAATAGGTACAAACAGAACAGAACCCACCCCAAGTGCTGAATAATCCTTAGTATCAAATGAGCCAAACACCAGATCTCTTCAAATATTTAATCATTTTGGAGACTTCTGTCTTCTAACCCAGTTAGGTCAAAATTCTAAAGAAAGCATGATTAAGGGGTCCTTAAAAATAAAACAAAACAAACAAAACAGAAAAATAAAAACAACACTGGCTGATGTGGACAGGAGGCCGGGATTGGGAAGACAGAACATAGTATGTGTTTGAGGTCTTTTGTAGGAATTCTACCTCTTATTAAAAAAAAATACTCAAAATGAACAAGAAAGAATTAAACAGTTATACAAATTTAAGGACAACTAAAACTTCTTTTATGGCTGAAAATACCAGACGTGGTTTTGAAATAGACTCTTTAAAAGCCCTTAGATCCTGCTGTGGTTTGTTTCCATAGCCTTCTCAGGACATGCAAAAAGCAAACTAGCTATACCCAGCGTCCCCACAAGCTCTCTCAGGCCCTTGGCAAAGCAGCAATGCAGCAAGAGAAGGAAGGAAGGAACGGAAGAGGGAAGAGAAGCTGTTCACAGTCTTCGAACATAGACTCAGACCCCAACCTAATCTAGTTTCTTTGAAAAAGATGGAAATCAACGGAAGGCCTTGAAGAATCACCAATGACCTCACATCAGGGGGCCAATGAGAATGCGTTTCAATAACTGCATCATAGGAAGAGGGGTGGGATGCCCTTCTGAGTGACAGGTCTGCAATAGGACTCGGGGAGCCAACTCCTCTGGGAAACGTTCAGCAGGAAAGGTGCAACGTTGCTCGCTCTCGTTCTTTCTCCTGTTTCCTCTCTTCCCCTGTCCCTTGGTGCTGGTGAGAGGCAGTGTCAGAGGCTGCAGCCCTGGGCTCAGAAGGGGTACTGTGACACATAAATCCGCAGTCGGATCACAGAGCTGCCTCTGAAGTTGATGACGGTGTTGACAGTGATCATCTCCAAGTCCAGCTGTATGTCTCGGGGCCCTTTGATGGGGCGTGTCATCACCAGGGTGGCACTGATGGGGCCCGTTTGCTGTAGACAGACCAGGGGACACTAGTTAGAAAAGGTATGATATAAGCAGAAGGCCAGCTAGTGGCTCTGCAGCCTGAAGCAGGGTGCTTCCCCCTTGCCCACGTCAACAACCTGATGACCTCAGTGCCATGCCTATCCCCAGCTTTGCCCATTCTCTACCTGGCTCTTCAGATCTCACCTAAAGGTCACTTCCTAAGAGGAGTTTTCCTGATTCCCCAGTCTAAGTCTGGTCCCCCAGCTGCATAAGATGGAGACATTTGTTACTGAGTGTATTTGTGCACGCTAGCTCCTTGGTCCATGTCTGATGTCTAAACCCCGCTAGACACCGAGAACCCCCTCAGAGCTCAACATGTGCCTTGAACACAGCAGGTGTTCAGAAAACACAGTCTTCTGTATCTGTGGGTTTGTATCCTTGGATTCAATCAACCACGGACCAAGAGTATTCAGAAAAAATTCTCTGCATCTGTATTGAACATGTATAGATATTTTTCCTTCTCATTTTCCCCTAAACAATACAGTATAGAGATTACTTACATAGCATTTGCATTCTATCCTACATTATAAGTCATCTACGTGTGATTTAAAGTATATGGGAGGATGGGGCTGGGGCTGAGGCTCAGCGATAGAGCACTCGCCTAGTACATGTGAGGCCCTGGGTTCGATCTTCAGCACCACATAACAATAAATAAATAGAATAAAGGTATTGTGTCCAACTACAACTAAAAGATAAATATTTTTTTTAAAAATAAAGTATTCGGGAGGATGAACATCAGTGGATTTTGGTATCCTGAGGGTCCTGGAACCAGCTCCTTGCAGATACCAAGGCATGAGCTATCACTTGAGTGAATGAACAAATCATTGACTGAACTTCCTGCAAGACTTAGGGACGTCACTTCATCTCTCTGGAACTCATTCTAAAATGAGGGCACAGACCAGGTCAATAATTTCCAAACAAATGGGATCAAAAGCACCTAAGATACTTTTTAAAATTAACACCTGTTCCAGGGGCCCAGTCTAAGACTTTCTAGCTCAGCATACTTTTAGGTAAAGCACTGGAAAAGTGAAATTTGTGAAGAGCTCACATCTAGATACCATGAAGTTTCATGAGCCTACTACTGAGCCTATTACTGAGATTCTAATAATTTCATGTGAATTTTTCTCCTCCATGGAATTTTTCTTTTCTAGAACTTTCAAGGAAGGAGGGTGAGAGGACTGAAGTCAGTTGAGTACCTACCATGTCTGAGGCACTCTTCCAGTTACTTTTATATACATGGGTTTATTTTATCCTCATCAAATCCCTAAAAGGCCTTGCTATTCCAAGTGTGCCCCTGCACCAGCTATACTAGTTTCACTGGTGTGTGTGTGGTGGTGGTGGTGGTGGTAGGGGTATTAGAAATGCAGAATCTCAGGTTCCACCTAAGATTTACTGAGCCAGAAACAGTAGCTTAACATAATCCCCAACTGATTTGTGTGGACATTAACAATCTTTAAAGTGCTGACCTAAAGCATGGGATCTAGCTGGGACATTGGCTGCCCTTGTCTAGGGTCTGTTCTAAAGGTGTGTCTCATTACTTCCCTAATTTGAAAATAAGCAAACTGGGGTCCAGTGAGTTTCAGTAATTGCCTAGGGTCATCCAGCTAGTCGGGAGCAGAGCTGAGGTTTTGCTGTTTGACCTAAACCTCAGCCATTTTCCCCTTATCAGAAGAGACTGTGCGTTTTACTTCTTCCCCCCCAGCACTGCCCTAAATGAGAGATGCTCAGGGTCAGTGTACTGAACAGATGTAGGGCATCTGTAGAGGAAATAGCGTGAGAGAGAACAGGGACAGACTGGACAGTCACTTCCCAGGAGCTGCAGAATCCAGTCCTGAGCCCAGAAAACGAAAGCAGCAGGATCTGTAAATCAATCACCTTGGCTTGTGTAAAGCCACACCAGGCATTTTGTTTTCTGTCTCTGTAAAGGGAGGGCTCCCCATAAAGTTCTGAACATCCCTCAAGGGCTGCCGCAGGTAATAACAAGGGCAGGGCTGGCTGACAGGTGCAGGCCAGGTCCTGGGGCCTCCCTGTCCGCTGGGAGACAGCAGCTGTGCGACCATGCAATTTCCTCTTGGCATTGACGTTCTGTGTTCCCGTCAGTGTTCACGTAATTAGCAGCCTCTTGAGAAGAAGATCCCTTGGACTTCCTTGTCCGTCCTTGCAACACCTCAGCGCCCTGGGCTAGTTAGGACTAGAGGGTACAGCCACACAGGGAAATGCCCGAGGCATTTATATACACAAACATCTCGCCAGTTTTCACTGTTTGCATGAACAAAGGCCAAGGGCTGAGGACCCTGGGCAGCTCTCTGGAGGGTGATTGGCAGAGACAAAGGTCCGGAAAGGCAGACAGAGAACATGGAAACTTGCAAGTTGTTCCTTTGGGCTTTCCCGGTAAATGTCTCCAGAGAGGGAAAGAATCCTAGACTCTCCCACTTGGAAGGAACCTTAGAGGCAGGTCAGTGAGCCCAATCTCTGCCTGGGTCACAGCTATAGCATCCTGGGAAAGGCTTGCCCATAAGCAAGCACCTGTCAGAGAGCTGAGGATGGTCACCTTAGGGCAGAGTGTGGCCATTAATGAAACAGGACTTCCTCAAGACCCTCCCAGATCACTGGTGGCCTTGGAGGTCAATGGTTCAAAATGATGCTGACACGATGCCAGGCATTTGGTGCAAGCTTTTACACATTTCTTACTTATTCCCTGTGAGTATGTAATAAGTAATTAAGTTAAGAACAGCATAAGGTCACAAAAATAGTGCATGGTACTAGAGTATCTTGATTCCAAAGCCAGGCTCCTGATGGCTAAGCTCTACGATAAGGTCTCAGTGCCCCTGCTTTTCCTCAGCAGCCCATGGCACTTACTTGATTTGCGAATCACCCCTTTGCATCGTGTGTGCCCCACATTCTGTTTGTTTCTAACTAAACTCTGCATAGTGGTGCCAAATAAATGACAGTGATAGACATATGCATGTGAACGCTGGCGGAGGTGTCTGGGATGGGGGTAAGCTGCGGACAGCCCACCTGACACCTGTCTTCCTGGCTGCCCTGCACACAGTCAGGTGTGCTCAGAATCAACTTGCAGGATGGCATTGTCCAACACGTGGCAGGCAGTTGGGCAGCAAGTCAGCTTCCTTTGGCCCTGCCACCTGATCCAGGTGTGTCAGGATGTAAACACACTTGGCGCAGTCTGAATCCCATGATTATGCTCCTTCTCCTGGCCCTAATCATGTCCCCAAGTCACCTGGTGAAAGCCAATCATCAATCCTCTGCCCAGAGCTCAGTGTGAGACAGAGTGCCAACAGGGCTTCTGAAAAGGGTGTGTGGGATATGCATGTGCATGTGTATGCTTGTGTGTGCACACGTGTTTGCAAGTGGATGTGTGTGTGCAAGCAGGTGGGGGGCTTTGTGGTTTGCCTGCTGGGTGACATGATGTTCCTCTCGAGCACTTAGAATGAATCTCAGGGTGACAGGCCCTGAATGGCTAACCAGCCCAACCTGCCACGTGATGCCCCCCATACCCTGGGTAGCATGCCCAACCTGTCCAGAGCCCAGGAGCTCCCAACCTCCTAACGACAGGCACAACAGTAGTAGTGCTGGTAACAACAGCATCTACACAATAGTATCTAATATTTGTTGATTGTTTTCTATTGTTGCTATAGACTTTTTCTTGTTATCTGCTGAGAGCTCAAAGCTAGAAGAGCAGATTAAAATATACCACATTCTAGAGAGAAACATAAAGGCCATGTATAAATGTTGCCCACCAGGGTACACTGATACTTCATCACCTCTACCAAGGAAAATCTGTGTGGGACACAGTGCCAGAGAGGGGAGCTGAGAGGCCTGGGGTGGCAAGTGGTCAACCAGAGGTCCTGGTGCCCACTTCATGAACTGGTCACTGTGACATCCTTAGGCAAACCTCCAAAAAACTCACAAGGCCATCCATCCTGTGAAAGCAAGAGCATTTGGGTGTCTGGATGCAATGACAATAATCAAGTTGACCCTGGCCCTCCTGACCTTGCCTCTTCTCCCAGCACCCTGCCCCCTAACCCTGAAGGAACCAGAATCCACGCTGTCCTTGCTGGGAGGAAAAGAGGAAGGCTGTACAGAGACCAACCACACTTGCCCCTGCTCTGAGCCAGTGGCAGGGAGAAACTGTACACTAGATGGGAGGTGGGAGGCCGGAATTTCCACCTAAACCAGCAGTGACCTTTGACAAGAGAGAAGGGACAATCCTGCGGTGACTGTGCCTGTGAATCCTGGAGGAGCGAGCTGAGACTCACCCAGGCGTGCTCAGGCTCGAGGCAGCGGGGAGAGGAGGAGGAAGTTCTGGCCTTTTTACCCCTGCCACTTATTTGACGAAAGTCATCCTGCGTTCCAGGCACTGCGCAAAGTGGGTGACCTCATCTAATCCTAAGGTAAATATCGTTATGATCTCTCTCCAGATGAGGAAATTGAGACCCAGACAGGTTAGGTAACCATGGTTGGGATAAATGGGAGAACACAGAGCACAGTGGGTCAGCCTGGCCTCGGAGTTCACAGTAAATGCTTGAGTGGCCTCCTGGAGGGTCCTGCAGCTCGGGACAGCCTGGACCCTTGGAAGGCCAGCCTTACCTGGCCAATTTCTCTCTTCCTGCTCCCATGCCCCATGACTTCCCAGGGCCCCACCCTATGCCTCTTTTCTCTTCCCAGGAATAATCTTGGGAACTTTCAGGCCAGGAGCCACCTCCCCCATCCATAGGATGTGGCAGGCCCATGTCCCTTTGTCCCCTCCTTGTCTCCTCACATGTCTTCTTTTTTTTTTTTTTTTTGTGGAGCTGGGGATTGAACCCAGGGCTTTGCGCATGCAAGGCAAGCACTCTACCAACTAAGCTATATCACCAGCCCATCCTCACATGTCTCCTGTATAAATAAATACTAAAGCGATAGGGCCCTTCTCAGCATTCTCACAGAGCACACAAGCCATGCCCAGATCCAAGCTCTGAGCTTCCAGGGTTCCCCCGCTGCTGTGACACTCTGGGCACTGGAGGAAGTTTCCAGGAAGGGGATTTTCCTCTGTCCACCTCAGCTATAGGACAGTCTCTTTCCCCCATCACTGGCACCCCTCTCAAGTCAGTCACCGCAGGGACTATTTGGGTCCAGGGGGATTCTAGTGGATGGTGTCTGGGTGAGTGCCATCTTGCCTAGACAAGGCCTCCTCTGCACATCTCCTGCCCTGCTCAGGGTTGGGGCAACCTTACGCAGGAGGTACCAGTGAGGGTATTTTAAATCTCTAATGGGGGCATCTTTTCATCCTATGATTGGGACCTGCTGTGTCTGTCCGGATGAAAGAGGCTGATGGGGAAAGGCTGGAGGTGGGCTGGGCTCACCTCAAGACAACGGCCAGTCCAGAGGCTCCACAGTGTTTCCACAAGTGCTTATGGGCTTGGGGAAAGGGCAGACATACACTCAGTGCCACCTTCTTCATCTTCTAGAAGGTCCTTTACCTTCACCATTCCAACTTCTTCCAGAGCCCCTGACTGCTATTTTGGTCTACAGAGCCAGGTCTATCCCAGCTCCATGGGTCACCTACTCACACATGACCTGGCTCTGTCTGGGTCTTACTAAAGGTATGTTTGTGAGGATCCTCCATCCTTGGGGCCTTTTCTAATCTGTTCTTTCCACTGCCGTTGAACTTCCAGAAGTAAAGATGGAAAGATACTGCCAGGGGTGGGGAGAAGAGGCTTTGAGGTCAGAGATGTGATTCTTTTATAGGCCCCTGGGTTGGTCTCTGGTGCAAATGGGTGAACTTCCATGGGCCTTCTGTGTGGAACTCCCCCCAGTGACCCTGGAGGACAATATATAGTTAGAATCTGCTAGAAATACTCCTGGGTGTGGTGGGCTGAATCATGGCCTCCAGATAGTCAGGTCTTGATTCTTGGAAATGATAAATGTTTTCTTACAAGGAAAAAGAGACTTTGCAGATGTTATTAAGGATCAGAACACAGGGAGATTATCCTGGATTATCTGGATGGGCCCTAAATCCAATCATAAGTGTTCCTATAAGAGGGCAGCAGATGGAGATTTGCTAAGTGCAGAAGAGGAAGAAATGGGTTCTCCTTTGGTGCTTCCAGAGGGAGCAAAGTCCTGCCAACTCCTCGATTTCAGCTCAGTAAAATGGATTTCAGACATTTGGCTTCCAAAACTCTGAGACCATAAATTTCCATTGTCTTAAAACACCAGGTTGTGGCAATTTGTTACAGTAGCCATTGGAAACGAATACATGGGGTATCTCTTACTATCTTCTGAAACAGATCCTCTGGAGGGGAAGCTGTGGAATCTGCTTTTTGGACAAGTACCCAAATTCACACCAAAAAAATGACAAACATTTAACTAGTTATCTCTAAAGAAGCACAATCACTGCAGGGGTCATGGGAGACAAAGCTCAACAATATAAATGGTATGGTGTTGCACAGATGCAATTTATAAAAAAATAAACATCCTTTAGACTGATGTCCTCAGTCTCTAGAAGTACACAGAAGGTACTTAAGAAATATTTGTCAAATGGGTGGGTGGAGAAATGGAGGTATGACTGTCTCTCCTGCAGAATTTTAGGAGAAAAGAGACTAAGATTGCATCTTGGTCAACTTCTTGGTTCACGGACAAGGACCGTAGGGCTCATGGAAGAGATCATCTTTCTCAAGGCCAGGTAGAAAGTGGTGGAAACAGGAGCTTGCACTCCTGAGTTCCACTACCCTCTTCACACCCGTCCCTTCTAGCCGCACTCTTACCTGTTCCCATGAAATACACCGCTAGGCGAGACAACACAAGGCCATTGCTAAAGATGGTGACTGCCGCTCACCACTCCCTCTTACCCGCATATAGAATTCTCGACCTTCATTCCCAGACTTGATCTGGAAAATGTAATAGGCCCCAGGGTAGCGGGTCGTTGCTTGCATCTGGAAGATGTCAGCAGGAACGGAGCGTCCTGACACCACATCCATGTCTCGGAACAAGATGGTAAAGGGCTGGTCTCTGCAGCCAGGATTCTCAGCAGGACACATACAGCGGCTGCAGGGAAGAGAAAAGTGTGAGAACTGGATGAATCCTTTCCAGGTGCTGGTTGTGTCTACTGAGGACACTGAAAATGAAGCCACCGTGTTTTTTACCACTAAATGGCGGAACTGGATAATGTCTCTACCCCTGGCTCTAGTCTAAGGCTGCTCCAGCATGTAGCTGTGCTCTGGTTCCTTGAGAATAGCGGCTCTGGCCATCGGATAGTCTGACTATTATGGGATATAAATTAGCTCTCTGGTTCTCAGAACGCGGGATGGTTCTGAGAACCATCTGATGGTCACGGAGTCCTTTACCTCCCAGCCGAGATGCTCATTAATACATTTTAAAGCTGCAGATGATGTTGGATTGACAGGTGTCAAGGGTCCTTTCACACTCCACTGCACTAGGACCAGTCCATGTGGAATACAATTGGATCTTGTCACTCGATAAACAAGACCTCAGAACTTAACTATTTTCAATACATGATATTAGACTTTGGAAATCCAATGATAAATAAGATTTTGACCTCAAGTAGTTTACCTTCTAATAAAAGAAACAAATCATAAACATAAATATCTCTAATACAAAGTGACTAATTTAAAACACTAGTAGTAATATGTCCTAATATAAAATTAGTGACTTTTATTAACAAAGGTATATAGACACCCCTTGATTAACCCCTTAGCTCCCCTCTTCCATCTCTCACCTCATTCTTTTCTTAAAATTTTTTAGTTGTTGATGGACACAATACCTTTATTTAATTTATTTTTAATGCGGTGCTGAGGAATGAACCCAGTGCCTCACACGTGCTAGGCAAGTGCTCTCCCTGTCTCACCTGTGCCTCTGGGATGGCCTTTTAACAGGTGCCCTTTGCCAATCATAAATCAGATTAGGTCTTCCTCATCTTCCTCTTCTGTGGCCACCCATTGCCACTAAACACCCATTTAGCCTCTGTGACCCCATAGGGTCCAGCTTCTGCCATTCTTCTGATCTCCTCTAGGGCCACTGTCTACAGGACTCACTGGGCTGCAGTGACTTGGACCTTTCCCATCCCAGTAGGCACAGAGGTGGCTCTTGCCCTGCAGCCCTAGCACATGCTGTTCCCTCTGCTCTTCCACTCTGTTTAGCTAATGTGGACTCACCCTTCCGGCTCAGCCCAGGGGACATTTCCTCACAGGGCCTGTGGATTCCTAGGTCTGGGCCAGATCCAACCTACTTTCTTTCTGTAAGTTTCCTTTTGGTTGTTGTTGTTGTTGATAAAACCCACCCAAACCTACTTATGTGACAATTTATTTAACATCTCTCTCCTCGGACTCTAAGCCCCCAAAACCCACAGCACCTAGCACACAAGAGCCCACCAAGGGTTAACGAGCAAGTATGTACAAAGAGTTTTTAAAGTATTATTTTTTTTAAAGCTGCATCAAAATTGCCAAATCAAAATGTCCCCGGTGCCAAAAGGGCCACATTAAAATGTCACATGTCATGTAGAAAATAATTGTTTCCTACAAGAGATTTGGAGGAGGGAATGATGGCTCCCAGCTGAGGAGGATCACAAACAGCTGGGAGAGGGGCCTCTGAGCAGCCATCTGAAGGTGTGGATCTGGCCACGCAGAGACGGGGGGGGGGGGGATGCCTTCCACATGGCGGGACCTGCGGGCACACAGGCAGCGAGGCTGGACGTGTTGGGTGTGGGCTACACGGTAAGCGCAGGTCCTAGTGTACCTGGCACAGGACACCTGGGCAGGAAAGAAGCTGGCAGGGCCGGCTGGCAGGCTGGGCAGAGGGAGGTATCAGCATCGTGGCTAAAACTTCACCGACAACACCGGCTTGTGCTGCCTGTACCTGTATCTGTCCCTGGCCATAGTCAAACCAGCGAAACCAGGAGCAGAAGTGGGCAAGAGCCAGGAGCAGAAGTGGGCAAGAGCCGTCAGAAGCTCTAATCAACTACCAAGGGCTCTTGACCCAGCAGTCGGAACGCTCTGTTCTAAAGGGTTGCTTAGAAGCAGGGCTCTAGGGAACAGGCAAGGACACCTCTGAAGGACCTGCCTGTCCTGGCTTTGTCCTCTCCTCTGCCCATTTTTTATTCCAGGGGAAGCATCCATGTAAGCTGTGGGTTCCTGTCCTAGATGCCACATTTCTGGAGACAGAGGGCAGGATGGTGTGACTAGTCCAACCCTTGATCTGCAGGGTAAGGGATTGGAGTTCTCATGGGTAGAAACTGTAGCTGAATGGAAGAGCAAAGAGCAAAAGATGTATAAGCACATGTATGTGTGTGGCGGGGGACTTAGGCTGAGGATCCCTCCTAAAAGAAAAAGAAATGGAATTCACAGGATATCAGGGCAGGGAAACACGGTCGGGTGTGTTCATCTTGTTGAAGCTGTCTTTCTTTAGTTGTCTCCTCGACACTAATGTTTACCATCTGGTGATTTAGTAATGTGCTGACCATTATGACATCAGAAACTTAAGTAGACAAGCAAAGAACTCTCTAGAAAATTTTCCTGCACCTCACTACTCATAGAGCAAGTCCCAGGAGCAGGAAGCCTTTGTTTTTCCTGGAAACTTCTCTGAAAGGCAGAATCATGGGCCCCACCCGAAACCCACCGCATCTGAACCTGCACCTGACAGGATCCCCAGGGGAGGCTTCTTCGAGCTGCATTTGAGAAGCCCTGAAAGTCCTGTGTTTCCAGAACAGTCATGAAAGGGAAAAGGAATTCATGAACCCCGCCTGTCTGCTTGGTTAGCTTTCTAGAGAATCTTCACATAGCTCTGGCACGAGTCGGGGACCGGTAGAGAACAGTGTTGTGTGTGCACACACATGTGCATACACATGCCCACACAAGTGCATAGGGCAGGCAGTGGCCCAGGTCTTGTGATGCCCCGGCCAGTGTACTCTTCCTCACAGGACACTGCCAGCCCCCTGGACCAGACCCTCCTGGACCAGGTTTCCACTTCCTCAGGGGATGCTGTGACTTACTTATCACTGATCTGCAGATAATTTTCCTCACAGCGGATGGGGTCGATGCATTTGAAGCCCCCTTGTAAATTGTAGCAAGTCTGCAGCAGGGTGCACGTGTGGTTTCGGTGCTCACATTCGTTGATGTCTGGAATGCAGGGAGATGAGAAGCTAAAGCAGGGCAGCACTACTAGATGTTGGCCCCGGGTCACAGGGGAGAGGCGGGGCCACCTGGTCTTACTATGGAGTTCCACTGTCCAAGATGGCAGCCTTTGCCCATGTGGCTACTCACTGGGCACTTGACGTGTGGCTAGCCCAAACTGACAAGTGCTGCAAGATACACACACCAGATTTCTAATACTGAATATAAGAAAGGACACAAAACATCAGTAATTTTTACATTGAACCCATGTCAAAATGATGAGGTTCTGGATCCACTGTGTAAAATAGAGTAATAAAATAAATTTAAGTGTATCTTCATATGCCTTTAATGTGGCTACTAGAAAATGTAGTTTCACAGTTGACTCACATTTGTAGCTCACATGATATTTTTATTTCCCAACACCCCTATGGGGAGTTCTGGCTTAGTACTGGGCAAAGGAGGCTCAAGGAATTTAATAATGGGCCAGTTGCTCCTGCATGGATCCCCCCATAGGTAGTGTAGGACTGGAAATAAGCCAAGCTGCCCATGTGGAGAAGACCCAGCCCTTCAGTGGCTTGGGATCTGGACCCTTCGAGGGTCCTAGAAGTCAGGGGCATCAGGTATCTGAGGATCCATTCTCTAGGGAGTCAGTAGAGGAAGTTGAGCAAGCCACCCTCCAGACCGCATGAGAAAGCCTGAGCCCCGGTCTCTGGGGCAGGTCATAAGAAGTCCTGGTTGGGTCTGGAGCATTCTTTAGAAGGGCTGCAGAGAGAGCTACAGGGCAAGGCAGAAACCAGGCCGTAGAGGTTGCAATCTAGATCTGCAGAATTCATTACAGAAGCGTGAGTGGGGCCCACATCCTAGCCAAAGGATGTGTCACTGGGCAGGGAGAGGAGGAAGCACCAGGCCAGGGTCCCACCCAGAGTTCCACCCCGGGATCCACCAACACCCACTCACACCCTCACTCCCGCCACCTTCCTGAAGCCACAGAGGAATCCCAGGTGAAGGTGTCCAGATGACCCCCTCTGTCAGCCCCAGCAGGCCCCCTGGATAGTCTTACCCTGGCAGCTTCGGTTGTCATCCAGCAGGATGTAGCCTGGAGGGCAGGAGCAGAAGTATGTGCCAGGCTGGTTCACACACTCATGCTGGCAGAGGAACTCAGAAAAGCTGCACTCGTCCATATCTGGGGGTGACAAGTTACACCTGCTGTTTATTATGGCAGACTAGGGATGGGAGCTTACGGTCATCTACTCCAATTCACCCACTCTACCCGTGGACACAATGGCTTTACTGCTATGGAGTGGTCAGTTCACTTCTTGAACACTTCTGGTGCTGGGGAGCTCACTACCTACCAAGGATGTCCATTGATACTGGACAGCTCTAGTTGCTAGGAAATCCCTTTCGACACAGAGTTGGAATCTATCTCCATCAAGCTTCCAACAGGTTCTGGTCTGGCTCAGCTGCACCATCCACTATTTTCTGAATCACTTTTGCCCTGCAGGTGTATCCATAAGAACCTTCATTTCTAACCTGCTCAAGGGGCTACAATTTGCTTGCCTGCTGGGGTTTCCCCCAAGACCTCAAAAACATTCATGGGACTAGAGAGGAAATTTTAGCAGTGCCAATTCCCCTCTCCCCTCCAAGTGGAGGAACAATATTGTTGCTAAAATCACAATTAAGCGGGAGATGGCTAGAAAACCAGGGGGTGAGAGTGACATTAAAACCTCACTGTATCAAGCTGGGTACAGGAATGGGCACTTATAGTCCCAGGTACTGGGGAGCCCTTAGGCCCAAAAGTGCAAGGTCATCCTGGGCAGCATAGCAAGACCCAGTCTCAAAACAAATAACAACAGAAAAAACTTCCTTGAAAGAGAAAACCCTAGTGGGGCCTAAGGTGGGCAACCACTCTGTGGTTGTCTGCCTCAGATGCTCCCTGGAACAGGGACACAGCAGCCTCCAGCCGGCCTGGGACCAGCCTGGACTGGGCTACCCTGGGCTGCAGAGGAGGGGTTTGGGGAGGGACGCTGCCCACGTGACATCACTACTGGTCCGGCAGCCCATGCAGAAGCAGGCCCTCCAGAGAAGCCAACTCTTCATCACACACAGAGTTTGGCAGCTGGACGCCCATTTGCGCCTCATTCAACAAGCACGCCAAAGAAAACATGTTTTTCTTGCATTTGTTGTTTCCCGAAAACTTGCTTTCACTAGTTTCCCCATGTGACATGTCCTCGGATTACTCTCTAACTCACAGATCACTGGTGGCTCTGGATCACCCAGACGGGGTGTCGGCACAAATGAGGCCACCCCTCTGCTCCACCATTGGAGAATTCTGCCTAACGCCTCTCACTTCTGAGAAGAAAGCTCTCTCCCATCTCTCTCAGAGGTCCTCTGTGATGGGTATTGAGCCAGTAGCTCTGGGATGCTAACTTGAAAACTTAAAGTGGGTTCCAAACTCTGGTAACATCTGCTTCTACCAGCCCCCACCCCAGGAGCCCTACGAGGCAGCCCCAGATCTGTTCCCAGCCCATCATCCCAGAGCATCCTAATTCACTTCTGTGAAGTTGGAAGGTCCCATTCATACCTCTAGCAGGTGTAGTAGTGAACCCTGTCAATTCCTGAGATTCACTGTATATATGCCAAGCTCCAGGTTAAGGGCATCCCAAGCCTTTAAGTCCCCACCTTGACCTTGTAAAGGAGGTATTATTACTGCCTGTGTTTCTCAGGAGAAAAAGTGAGGCTTGCAAAGGTTGGGTAACTTGACCAAGCTCACAGATAAGTGAATAGGAAGGCTGGAATTCCAACACAGCCAGCTTCCAGATCCTAAACTGGTAAACATGATGTTGTCATGTCCTCCTGAGCAGTTATATTCAGGACTTCCAGTCAGTGAATCTGGGGAGCCCTGAGGTTGGGGTAATTCCCCAAGCAGAGTGAGCAGATAGGGAGGGTAACACCCACTCTTGCTTCCCGTTCGGTGGGGAGGGCTGTGACCAATCCCACTCAGTTATCTCTGTTTGCAATTCCCAGACCTCAAGAGGAGATGTGGCTCCACCCTCCACTGACATGATGAAATACAGCCGAGTTTCTGGCAGGGACCACACATTAGGCCATTTTCACTCCTCCACATGAAACCCCACCATGGTTTCCAGGATTAGCATGACTTAGAAAATCTCGAGGGGGGGAGGGCAAAGGGACAAGGATAGGAAGGGGCTGGTTCTGCGTGGAGAGGCCACAGCAACTATGCCAGCACAGCGAGGGTAACAGAGACCAGGGACATGGAGATGCACATAAAAGCAGGAAATTCGCAACAGCCAGGGATTACACTGAGGCTTATGGGAAAGACGGTGTCCATCGTGGTGAATTGGGAGAGGGACTGGCCGTTTGGGGTAAAGTGAGTCAACTGAAAATTCCTGCCAAACCAGCAAGGATTTGAATTCCTTGATAAATCAGAAGTCTCTGACATTTACTTAAGGAAGATTAATTAACAGGTAAAGACACTTCAGTGCACCAATTTTTCTAAACCTATGACTACTTGTTGAGTACTTGGTGGATTTTTTTTAACAAAGGAGGAAACTGAGGCTCAGGAAGTGCCTTGGCTAAGGAAAGTAGTAAACATCAGAGGCAGATTTGGACTCAGCTCCATCTGGCTCCAGACTCACTCTACCACACTGCCTCTGCAGATGGTCAAAAAATATCTGTGGATTTGCAAGGAATTCTGGAGAAACAAATAATCCCATCTCATACTGCTAAATTTTCCACACCTCTTAGTTCCTTGGCTCAGATATCCCAAAAAGTGCCAGGGGGGATTGAAATCTAGGAAGAGAGTGGCCTTTCATGGCTGAGAGTATTTTATTTCTGTTTCTGGGGCTGATATTTAATCAGTTTAAAGCTCTCTGTAACTGCTTGAGTGTGGCTCTGATTTTCCTGGCCCTGGAGAGAAGTGCTCATTTGTTTCGGGAGGCTCTGTCCCTAGGACACTCCAGCCCTAACTGAAGCTATCAAACAAGCCTCATTCACAGCCTGGGTCAGTTCCTGTTACAGCAAAACCCAGGATCAGGAACCACAGGACAAAAGGATTTTCACACCCCAGTGTATGGCCCACTTATTTTGAAAAGTACAGTGAAGCATGATTAAGTTGGACTTTGTTGATTCACAACTGTTGATGATGGTGAAAGGGGATGAAGTAGAGTTTACTTTAATTCAACATTTACAAAGAAGGCAGGACAGAGAGACCATGAGAGAGACAGAGAGACAGACAGACAGAAGCTGTACATGGTTCTGTGTGAGATGCTAAAGAGTAAATACTAGTAAGATATAGTCCCTATTTTCAAGGGGTTAATCTAGTAATAGTTTTCTAACTATCTGGGACATTAAAATTTAACTTTCTGGGAGAAAAAGGGGAGGCTAATAAGAAAATTATAATAGAGTCAACAAACTAGGATGACCAAAGAAGCATAGCTCCTCAGGCTTGGAAGGAATTTATAAAAGATCAACTAAGCTACCACACCTATGTTCTCACCACAGACTGCTGAGGCTTCATTCATTCAACACTCAAGCTTTCATTCAGAGTTCAAGGACTAATTATTACATGATCATTATGTGCTGCACCCGGAGCTGGACACTGATTACATGTAGAGCCTTCAGAAGTTCCCAAAGCAGGTACACTTACATATATGATCTTATGTATTCAATGTCCCCTCCACCTGATGAGATATGTTGTCATTCCTGGGTCGCCATCCTCTGTAAATACTCTCTGTGCTGGCCCCAGGACTTAGGTCAATACTGAGTGAGCTCAGTTTACCCTCAGACCAACAGGCAGATTGCAGGGCTCCTCTCTCTCATCAAACCCCCTCATGCCTAGATGGCAGCTGTGTTAGGAGTCAGATGACAAAGAAGGTGAGGCTCTCCCCCACCTCTTAGGAAGTGACTCATCTCTGTTTTGTGTGGCTGTGGAAATGTCCCTGACTGGACATGTGTCCAGGAAATGAGAGGAAACAACTGTGAAGGAAGCCCTTCCCCTCCACCCTCCCCGCCTGGCCCCTAGAACAGGTGAAGTGTCAATGCCGGGCCCATTACCACTGCAGTGAACACCATCTTCCTCAAGTTCGTATCCTGGGTCACAGCGGCAGATGAAAGAGCCATAGGTGTTGACGCAGGTTTGCACGCAGGGGTTCTCAGTTGCACACTCGTTCACGTCTGCAGAAAGCCAAAGGACATCCCTGACCATTTGCACAATAGAACACACACACCAACCAAACGGAAAAAATGCACCAGCAACAAAATCTCCTATTGCCAGGGCACCAGATCCACAGGCACCAAGGATCTCTATCAGAGACCCATTAGATCACACCTGCAGACTCCAGAGGGTTCACTGAAGGACTGGAGACTCGAGCCACATGCCCCTTCTAGGGTCACACGGCAGGAAAGGGGGAAATGAATACACATGCTATATACGCGTACACGCACCTGCCAGTTGGCCCCCTCTCCAAGGCTCACCCGCAGAATTTCCAAGCAACGCGTGCTCTTTCTCCCGCCTGCCACATTCCATCACCAATTAGCTCATATCTCACCTTCACTGGTGCTGAAGCTTCAGGTGAACAAAAATCATGATGGTTCTAATGTATTTATCATGCATAAATAATCACTGATTAGATGAGACTCACACTGAGTCCTTATGACTCTGCTTCAGGACCACTGCCCCTTTTTACAGGTTAAGCAGGTAAAGTAAAGGGCACCCGGACTGATGGGGGATTCATCATCTTGAGTTTGGTGATGGTTTCATGTCAAAACTAATGAAATCACTCTCCATAGTGCAATTAATTATATATCAATTACACACCAATTAAGTTGTTTCAAATCTTTTTGAAGATTGAGAAACGTGCCCCCATCCACATACTAACACGGGCCCAGTTGGAACTGGAATATGAGTCAGGGGTCTTCCCACAGCATAAGAGATTCATCCTATATGGCTCCTCTGGGTAGTGGAGGTGGAGGGAGGGGTCCCTTCCTGCCCTGGTGCTGGCTGGAGGACTGCAGCACCCCATCTCCCACGTTGCATCTGCCACTGGCCGAGTTTCCAGCCGAGAGATGTCCAAGCCACTTCAAAAGTCCAGTTAAATCTCTTAAAACTCTGAAGAGAGACTCAAGTGTTTTTGGAGGTAAGGGCTTCCTGGTGAAGTTTGAGGGGCTTTGCTCAAAGGAAAAATAAATAAATAAGCAGCCATGTAGGAGGGTCCAGGGAGATACCTGTCTCCCCTGGTGCCCTTGAGGGGCTGGAGTTTCTTCTTCACCCAGGGTGGGGCAGGACCAGGCAGGAAAATGTCCATGCTGCTAAGCCACTGGGTGCAAGTCAGACAGGCCAGTGCTGGTGTGTATTAGGGCTGGCGTCCTCAGCTACTGGCCAGACGCTGGCCACATGGAGATGAATGAGCTCAATCCTTCATCTATGGCCTCCATCTATGGCCTGCTTCTGAGCAAGACCAAAAGGATTCCACGCCTGGGGCCCTAACTGCTGTCCCCTGACAGCCTTTCCAATTGCCCTTCTGAATCCTGTGAGAGCAGAGGGCACCCCACTCCGTCCTGCTGGAGAGGAAGGCTGGGCCCTGGGTTTTCCTCTCAACTCTGCCACCACCTGGCTGCCTGACTTTGGCCAAGTGCCTTCATTTTTCAGAGCCTTGACTTCCTCATCTGTGAAGTAGAGTCACCTACGCCTTCCTGCGACCTCAGTAATGCTACTGTTGGGGCTCAGTGAGACGAATGCTTTGAGGAGGACAAAGTGCTCATGAACGCACGAGGTGCTGGGACTGCCGGAGATCAGCAGTGTCCCTCACATCCAGTGCTGCCCAAGGCCCCGCTGATGTAACACCCTGGCCGGGTGCCTGTGTCCAGGCCTGAGAGCTGTGCCTGCTGCTTTATCACCATGCTGGATTTGGCTCAGCCAGGGGTGTTCACTGCTCTTTGTCACAGACCTGTCCCTGAGAGGGCTGTAGAAGCCATGTGACTTTGGACTCTCCTCTGCTCGCCTGCTCCTCAGGAGGTCCTGGACTTGGTGCATCAAGGCAACCTCTGAGCGAAAGCCTGGACTGGCACCTCCAGGCCCAGCCTTGGCGCCAAGAAGCCAGAATCTGCCCTAAGCCGCTTACTGTAGCAGCAAGGGTGCCAGGCACCCTCTCTGGGCTCTGGGGAGCAGGAAGGGCCCCTGCTCCACCAACTTCCCAACCTCAGCCACTTCTGCTGTCAGAGGACAATGACCCCTCCCTTGAGAGGAATGCAGTGGAGACTGTGGAACAATTAGCAGAACCAGCTTTGGAAGAGAGCTCTACAAAGAGCCCAAGACCAAACCCTTGAACTCTTATGCCTTCCTGTTTACCCAGTGATTTAGATATGATTAAAGTAATGGAGACATAATATCCTCCACGAGCTGGCCAAGAGCCTGCCAGCCAGCGCTCCCTGGAATGGTGTGACAAGGAAATGGCCCTGGAAGCCTGGTGGCCAGTTCCAGACAAAGACCTCATTCTGCATCTCTGGCTCTGCCTCCGCCCTGGACCACGCTGCTGCCAGGGCCTGGAAGCCTGGTTGGGGGCTGGGGCAGGCAGCTGGGGGCCAGGGTAGAACTTGCACTAATTCCTTGAGTCTCAAGTCCTCCATTTGCTTCCTGAGTGGAGGAGGCCTTCCCAGTGGAAACCACAATAGACGCAAAGTTTGCTTTTCTTACTTATCAGTATTTGAACTGATCGTGTGAGAACCAGAAAGTGCCTTTCTTTCATTCTGATTTGGGGAATGCCAAGGAGTAGAGAGAGCACCCCCCCCACACACACCCCTGAGACTCTTTGCAAAGTAACAGGCCCTCCTAAGACTCAGGGAGAGGCCTAGATAATGCCTGTGGAGGCCCTGCAGCATGCATGTGGCTCTATTTTGTGCTTCATAGGAGGTCAGGTCCCTGAGCACCCCTCTTTGGGTCTCAGGAATTGAACACAGGCTACAGGACATGTGGGAAATTTTCAGATTAGGTGAGAAAGCCAGCAAGGCCACTTTTGGCTATCAGACACAGAAAGAGAAGCAAATCCATGACCGCAGGAGCTCCTAGTTGCTGGATGACGGTGGTTTTTCCCTCCATAATATTCAGAGCTTTGTGAGCCTTTTCACATAGTCTCTGTTCAGGTCTCAGGTTTCTGTAAGCAGTGGGGAGGGGGTGAGTGACAAGGGATGGGAATACACTTTACCAACAGTGTTTCGCAGACACGAACTGTCAGGCTCTGAAGAAGACTGCTTCTAGTGTTTCATGCTGTGTCCAAGTTGTCATGCACGTCACATACCTTGGCAAGACCTTCCATCCTCATTGAGGGTAAAACCAGGGTTGCATGTACAGGAATAGGATCCAGGAACATTCGCACAGAGCTGCTGGCAGTAACCATAGCGACATTCATCAATGTCTAGAAACAGAAACACAAGGAGGTAAGACAGGTTCTTCTCACGGAGGCCATCCCCAGCACGGCACATTGCCAGCTCTCCTGGAGAGGGAAGGGAAGCAAGGGGACCTGAGGCTAAGACAGTCCCAACTGGGTTACAAGGCTCCATCTTCCTACCATGTCCCATCTCCCCAGTCATCAGTCCCACGAATACCTGAACCTACCCTGAAAGTGGCAGAAGAAAATTTCTGCTCTGAGTGGGATGCTGAGCAAGAATACCTGTTGGGGTTTATCCAAATCTTAAACTAAGATTTATACAACATTAAGATTCAACTCTACTATTCCATATCACCGTTCTACTGTCTGGACAAGTTAGCCTAACGTGTAAGAAGAAACCACAGCATTGCTCCATTAACAGTCACCATGTCCGCCCTCAGGAGCAGGAGCCAATGCAGACCAGAACCTACAGTGAGGCCTGTGAATCCTATAACACCAAGATGCTGGAATGCACTTTGCTTTCTCCTCCGTGAACAACTGAATAAACACACCTCTTCCAAGTGATGGCTGACCTTCCCAGGGAGATCAGCAGCACTGAGGTAAATGGATCCTTTCAGCAGAGCTGGGCACTGTGACCACTGTAACATGCACCAACCCACAAGGAGCCTGGTGTCACTGGGAAAGCACTTTGCAATATCCCAGGTTGATGGGACAATGGCCGTAGGACAGGGTGTCTTGGATGAAATTACCAACCTTCAGGAGGAGGCATGTCCTCACCTATACAGACTCCGGCTGGGACCAACTGATCTGACTGTAGTGGTGACTGGTCCTTTTGTCATCCCCACGTCCCCCTAAACTAATCATATTCCCTCTAAGGTACCCCAGTTCCTTTGAAACCAATGTCCACCCCGGGCTCTGGAAGTCTGCTCAGAACCTCAGACCCTGTGCCCAGTTCCTATCACCTACTGCCAAGAAGGACTCCAGTTCCCCAGCCCATCTCAATGCTTACCAATTTTTCAGCCCTCATCAGAGCTTGCACCCTGCTTGTGATTTTGCTTTATCTCTGAGTCCCAGCAACTTCTCACCTGGCCACCCCACTGCACCCCGAGCACCTGCAGCTCTTGCTTGGAAAGACCCTTGGTTTGTATGGCTGCAGATCCTCACCTCTTCCCAGGGCAGTTGGGCTTATCACCAAGGCTCAGGGAGGTAACAGAGACCTAGGGGGACTAAGAGGAAAAGCAGCCCCCACTGAAGCCAAGCCAAAGGTGCACAGAAAGGGGTGGCAGGCATCTGTGGAAATTGAATTTTGAAAGAGAAGAGTTTGGCCAAGGGAAAGCATGAGCCCTGCAAAACAGCTAGGAAAGTCTTCACATCGGATGTCAAGAGTGAGTGGGCTGCGTCAGGTGGCCTCCCCCAGGCCTCCACGAGTATCCCTCCCAACCTCCTGCTCTGTGGAACAGAACACCTCTCCCAGGGAGAGGAATGTGCCAGCTGCTGCCACCTTTCAGACCAGAGGAGTGTCTGGCCCTAAGGTCTCTATAATAGGCCTGTATGTTGGGTTGTCCCAACACACCTTGTGGTGAAAACAACAACAGCAAAAAATTTGGCCTGAGAAGCGGGAGACTTAGATATTAAACCCAACTCACTTTAACTTTGTCCAAAATGTTCCTCCTCTTTGAGTCTGTCTCCAACTCTATAAAAGTTGGATGACATAATAACTAACATCCCTTCCAGCTCCGAGATTCTACATATTAAGTTCCTGTACAAAAAACTCCCTCTCACTGATCTACTTATGTTCAGATCAGTAGCATCAAATTTTCCACTGGCGCAGAGGTTGGTTCAGATGCATGGGGACTGTCACATTGATGAATGTCCACATGTACCAGCTCTCCGGTGCATGCCTGGAGAGAGAACCACGCCAGGTCCGGGCTGGCTTATCGGGCCTCCCGGATGCATCAGACAGGTCGTGAGAGCCGACCCGACCGCAGCCTCCATCAAGAGAGACTTGGAAGGCAGTACTTCCCTTATCCTTTTTTTCTGTTTGCTTCCATGATGTTGTTTGGATGTGTTTCTCAGCCCCTCCAGGGCTGACTTTTAGGCAAGAGAATAATGTCTTAGAGAATTTAAACTGGCAGGACCTTTCCAGGAAAATGCAACATAGAAATCACACCCTAGAAGAAGAAATGGAAGTGACAGCTAGAGATTGCTATGGACTCCTTCACTTGGCTCAGTGCAGATCTAGCAAGGAGGAAAGTAAAATAGCCCTCCAATAAAAATAAACAGAAGGATCACATAGCAGATGCCAATGGAGCAAGGGACAAAATTCTCCATCGGTGATGAGTAACTCCTTCAGAGTAAAAAGACACCACAGTGGATGGGGTGGGCATGGCAGGGGTGGCAGTGACGGGGTGTTGGGAGGTGATGTCCCATCAGAATCTGCAGATCATCTGCGACTTGGAGCATCTGGGTAACTCAGGAAAAGTATTCCCTTGGCTGGATATTATTTCTAACTAGGGCAGAATAACTCACTTCTATCACTTCCTGATTTAGACACAAACTTCCTGAAGGCAGGGAGCAGGGGTTCGTCAAATCCAACTTGAGCCCTTAACATGTATCAAAATCTACAATAAGAAGCTGGGCCTGGTGGCTCACACCTGTAGTCCCAGCCACTCAGAGGCTAAGGTGGGAAGACCACTGGAGCCCAGGAGTTTAAGACCAGCATGGACAAGAGAGAGGCACCGTGCTTCGAACAAAACAAAACACAAAAAAGAACTATAATAATGACGTGAGGGTGATGGTGACAACTGACTTCAAAGGGCAGTGAGGGCTGGGGATGGCTCAGTGGTGGAGCACTGGTCTGCCATGTGCAAGGCCCTGGGTTCAATTCCCAGCACCACAAACAAAACAAAGCAAAACCAGGATAAAAGGATGCTGATGATATCAACTCAAAAGCCTTCTGCCTCCCACTCAAAGAAACCATTATGCCCCTTAGGACACCCATTAGGCCACATCTCACAGGATCCTTGGTGGCCAGCAACTCCCAGCTTCCCCATGTGCCCCAGTGAGCCATTACCTAAGCACTGGCCTTCCAGCAGCCAGTAGCCGTCGGTGCAAGAGCAGGTGTACCCTCCCTCCGTGTTGATGCAGATCTGAGTCGGGTTGCACTGGTGGGAATCTGTTGCACACTCGTCCACATCTGTAACACAGAAGCATTCCAGACATGTCACCTAGACCTTTCTATGATCCCTGGTGTCTCCAGAGGTGCCAGGTGCTTGTTGGTTGAGGACAAAAGGCAGGAGATAATGCTGCAGGGTTGCACCCAAGCATCTTCCTGAATAGCCACCTTTAGGAGACGCTGGTCTCTGATTAAAAGAGGCAGAGCTAATCTCTGATCACAAGAAGTCCACAGCAAATGATGAGCAGGTGGTTAGGAAGAGAGCACATAACCTCAGGCCCTCTTCTGCCACCCTATGCCATCACTGTCTGAAGGACGCCACCTTGACCACAACAGTGCTTGGTTTAGAAAGGCACTTGGAATTAGGCTTATTCATTCATGTGGAGCAGGGTCTGCTGTATACCTACTGTTTGCAGGACTCTGAGAGCCACCACTGTGAACAGATCAGAAGTTAAGTCAATGTTTAACACCAACAGGATCTGCTAGTCCAGTTCCTCAGTCATATTCATCCAGGAAAGCCTTTCAGCTAGACACCTGCCCCTTCCCCAAGCTTCACAGAGCCCTGCAGGCTTCCCCCAGAGACAAAGCTTCAGAGTGAAGGCGCTTGTGCCCAGTTCGGCCCCTGCTCCTTAACTGAGGGCTTCAGCACAGGGATCTAGCTGTATTCGAGTCCATCTCTCCCAAGGTGTCTGGCACAGATTCTGCGTACTGTCCGAGCTCAGAACTGCGGGTTTAAACTAAAACACCCTCCTCTCCTCTCTTTCCCCCTGCTCTGCAACCTGGATCCTAAGATGGGACCTCGGGATGCCACGTGCTCACTTTGACCTGAAGAGGAGACGTCACCAAACATTCATGTGTTGGCTCACTCCACACAGGTCCACTGCGGGCCTGGATCTGCCCAGCCTAGTTCCACCACTTTTCCACATTGTCAGCCTGTGTTCACCCGCCTGCGCCTCCCTGTCACCCCTCATTACTGCAGCAGGATCTGCTCATCTATACCTTCTTCCCCCTCCTCCAAATGTGCCACTGGAGGGAACATTAAAGGCTGCAACTGACCATGTGCTGTGCCCAACACCTTGTTTGTTACTGTATTTTTTTCCAAAGTACCTTTGAGGTGGACTCATGATCCCGTTGTACAGATGAGAAAACTGAGCTGAGAGAGCTAATAAGCTCCCAGCCAAGGGCTGAGCTCAGGCCTCTCTGCCTGTCTGACTCCAAGTGGGATGACAGAGGGACCACACAGGTTCAGAAGGAAGCTGGCAGAGCACGCAGAGCAGAGAGGGCCAAACTGTGGCTGCCTTTTCCCCACGCCATCTCACAAATCATCTGCCTGCTGACACTTCAGGTTGCAGACTTGAACCCCAGCCATTAGTGTGACCCAGTGTGAGCTCCCTGAGCCAGAGCCCTGTGGCGCACAGTGCTTTGCACACTCTGCACCGGTCACAACCATGTGGACATCTGAACAGGCAGGCAACGGTCTCTTGGAGTCGAGTGATGCCCCGTCCAACACCTGCATGCAACAAGTCAACATTAATGGCACCAACCAATCCCCACTCCACTCCAAAGGGACTGTTGTCTGGGCCCAGGTGGAGCCAGCCTTCTTCCCTGTAAACATGGACAGAGCCCGTGCCACCCTGAGGTGCTGACTACGTGCAGATTTGAGGCCAAGCCCCAGTGAGTGCTCGGCTGTGGGAACTCCTGTCCCAGCCCTTTACATCCCTTCCAGCCTTGCTCTGCCCACCGAGCCAAGCCTCCCCAGGGGACCCAGTGAATAATACTTGGCCATGGGCCGCTCCTGCTCCAATGTATATCGAAGCTTATGACAATAAATAATGCCGCTATCGGCTGGTGCATGTTTACATTTTCCCAGTGGGGAGTGATGGATGGCGATTGTACCCTGAGAACAACACTGCCTGAGGAATTTCTGCTCTTTTTCCTGCTTTGAGGGGAATGAAGGGTGAGGGAGACCAAAGTGGGTGAGGAGCTGTTGGAGAGCAGAGGAGCCAGCAAGTTCCCAAGTCTCTGTGTTTATGTAACTTAGAGTGTTCACAACATGCCACACAAACCAAGCACATGTAAGTGGACCAGACTGGGCTCAGAAGGGCCCATGTGTGTACACACACACACACACACACACACACACATGCACACACACACACATGCGCGTGCACACACACACACACACAAAGTATTCAGGCCTAGAAACAAAATCTCTGAGGTTCACTTTTTCAAACACTCTCCCTCTTTCCTGAACTACAGATACTCCATTACACCTCAGTTCTCTCAATGTGCATGTAAAAAGTTAAAATTTTAATTGTCATGATTAATTTATACTGAATTGTCAATATATTTTGGGGAACTCAGTAAGTCCCTGGAACTTTCTGAACTCATATCCTTAAAGCACACTGGGCCTAACACCAGGTCCATGGGAAGCATTCCGTTAGCTGTTGGATGAATGAACACATGAACCATCGAGATTACTGAAGCCCCCGACAGCTTCTTCCCAGCCCCTGGGCTGCCAAAGTGCACTTTAAAAGCAACCACCACCCCCAAACCACTGTCAGCTCACACACCTGATGGAGCTCAAACTGGCCGTGTTCACACACTGTGGGTGTCCACACAGGACCGAAGGATGCCTCTCGCATTCCAGCTCTCGGCTGAATTGCTTACATTAAATACATTTGACTTAAATAACAGAAGGAAAATACATCGACCCACTCCAAGGACATTCTTTGGCAGGGACTCCTTTTCTGCATCAGTGGAAAAGTACAAGTTATGGCAACCTGAGCAAGCGTCATTATCCTCACGCGCAAACCGCGTCTGTTATTTCCTTTCCTGTGGAACAGCAAGAGTCCCCCCCCCCAGAGAAAGGAAAGCTGGGTGCAGTCAGTCATTTATCCATTCATTCGCTCATTCATTCTTGACACTCGACAGGGCCTGCACGTGTGTCCTCCAAACCTCCAGGCCATCCAGGAGAGCTGGCACCAAGCAAAATCCCTCCTGCTGGGACTTCACAGAGTGTCCTTCTGGGCCCCAACAGCTGTCTGGACACTTGGGAGATTTTGTCACAGCACCCATGGGTTGTTTCTCCCCAGGTGGGGCAACGTCTATCTGCTGTTCAGGTGACCGGCACCCTTGCAACTGGAGGGAAGTGTTCACTGAATTTTCCAGAATGCAAAAAAGCCTAGTGTTGTCCAGGAGGAAGTCAGCTCTGAGGACTCATAAAGCTCTATCTGCACCATCACTTCTTCCCTCAGATGTCCCCAGAGTGGACTTTTCAATCCCAAACAACTGCTCTTAAAAATCATGAAGATCAGTCCACATATTATCTCCTTGAGGACTTCCCGTGAGGCCCCAGGCAGAGATGGGTTCCTCGGCCCAGGACAGAGGGCCACATTGAGGGACGGTCATTTACAATCTTATCCCACTAGCTAGGCCCCACTAGCTAGGCTGGGTCCCCCAGCAACATAGCAAACTTCATGTGGGCAGGTGTGCTCAGGAGGTGTGAAGGAGGCACTGTCCTTCGGACGGGTGTGCCCAAGGAATGAAAGACTGCCTTTCCTTCAAGTCTAGTCTAAATGTCATAGAGGCACCAGATGAAAGAACTGGCCTTGAGGCATCACAGTGCACCTGTCCAACAATTCTGGGGACAACAAAACATACAGAAAAATCAGACACCCTTCATTGTAGTCAAGAGACAGCACAAGAAGGGACCACAGTCCACCAGCCACCACAAGTTTGAGCCCCTGGAGCAGGTCTGCAGCTGAAGGGCTGACTGGCAAACCCCCACCAGAATCTCTCCAATGAGAACTATGCTATATTATTGCCATTTTATGCCTTCTCCTTGAAAGTGGGCTGCTTTCCTGAAAACACCATGTACCCACATTTCCACCCCATATAAATTGACTTCAAGTATGATCTAGTGTTAACTCTCAGTTATTACCTAAAAATCTCCATAGGCAGGCACAGTAGACTTAATGTACTGCCACTAATAGGTGATAATATGTTTGAATATCAGTGACATGGACATGCATGCCAGCTGTTTGTTACATTTGAAGGTACATCATAGACACATGCAATTACATTGCCGCATTTATTCCTGAGTGTTAAAGAGAGAATACTTGGACTGGTTTCATAACCAATCCTAACTGAAATAAAATATTCTTTTAAAACTCTACTAAACACGAATGGTTCCCTGTGTCATTAGTGAGAACAGTTTCTAGGCCACCTCCTAGTACTACAGTTTAGGAGGAAAATGAGCCGGAAGGATGAGACCTCCCTAGAAAAGGCTACAGGAGGGAAAAAATTAAGAACTCTGGGAGAAGACTAATGCAGCCTGCCTCCCCGGCTGCTGTGAGAGCTTGTAAATTGCCATGTGCAAGGGTCACCCCTGCTGCTGGGCCCCTTGTGGATGCCTAGGAAATATTAGTTTCTTCCCTAGTGAGTGGCTGTTCCCAGCAGCTGTGGGAGATAGGGGAAGCTTGGCTCTGTTCTAGAATTTACCAAAGACACCAAGACCACAGCACCAGGGCTCGGTGGGCTCTATGGCACGGTTGGTTCTATGGTTCTGTCACAGCTGAAGCCAGAGGCTTCTCCCCCTCAACCCCAGCCACATGGTGGGGGATCAGGACAAGAGGGGAAAAAAGACAAAGACAGGGTCCATGCCTTGAAAGTGGGGTCTCACTTTCCACCTGTGAGCTCTGGCACCTAGGGGCCCACCTGTGATTCTAGAATCATCTGTAGCCAAAGACATAAAGTATGAGTGTCTTACCTACATCCACAGCCCTGTGTTCAACCTCTACACAATCTCTGGTTCTGCCCTTTCTCTGCGCTTGTGTGCGCCGACTGCGTGAACGAGCAAGCACTGACTTCGGGAGCCTGGGTCTGTAACCTCAGCCGAATGTCTCTGTTCTTGTGTGAGAACAGTCACGGGCCAAGGGGGAACATTCTCACTTGGTGACACAGGAGAAGCTGTCCAAGAGCCCAAGGAAAGTGACACCTCTCCAAAGCTCTACTCTTCCTTTTTTGGATATAGCAAAGATAATTTCCTTGGTAGTAAATTTTTACCCAGTGAAACAACATGTTTTCCTGGCCCGGTTTTGTTCCTGCCTTGCTCCAGCTAATGGGGCTTGATAAGAAAGAAGAAAATAACAATGGCACATTCCTTGCCTCCAAGTGAAGCCAGGTGCAGCCCGGCTGCTGGGCTGGGTTGGTGCCATTTTTCAGCCAGGCAGGCCCAGCCAAGGCGGGGAGCTACACAGGGTCTCCTTCCCAAACACCTGCTTAATGAAGATCCCAGGGTTGGAGAGCTCGCTTGTTGAATTCCTAGGACATCTGTACTCCATGTGTCTTGGGGTCTTGGGTGATCATTAGCAATCAGGTTTGTTCATGGGGCTCGATATTAAGCGTGGAATACCAAGCTTGCTCATTTTGTGCCTTTAATTAGGCAACAAATATGTGGTCCTTATTCCAAACAAACAAAGAAACGTCTTTCCCTTTTGGATAAAACCAGCTGGAATCCAGGATCCAACCTCTCCATGGATTATCTATCCGTAACGTGAGAGCTTAGAGGAAAGTTCTGAAAGACCCCAGTTAGCTATGATCTTCTACAGAGACAAACTACAAACAATGAGAATCACATTGTTTGGTTCTTGGGTAATTATTTTCATCCACAAAGTGCTTAGTAAACATCCGCGACTGTAGCTGCTTTCAAACTGGGCAGTGACTCGGCCAAGCCCAGGCATTCAACTCTTGCCAATGCGTGAAAGGCCACTGCACCGGAGGAGGGGAAGCGCACATATCTTCTTGAACATCATGCATCAAGACATCCTGAGAGCAAGGGGACAAGGCTGGGGACTGGCCATCCAGACGTTTTTGTTGTTGTTGTTTTGAGGGTTGCAAGACTTGGGCCATTATTGTTACTAAAAAGCAAACAGACATGGAACTCAAAGTAGATTTCCATTTTCTAAAATCCTTGCTGTATGTCCATCAACAGAGAACATTTCTGAGTCTATGTGAGCCAGTGGTTGCCAAACCTAGCAACCAAACAGAATCATTTGACTGTATCAGAATGCCTGGGGTTGAGGCTTGGCAAGCTGTATTATTTTAAAGTTACCTAAATGAATCCCATGCAAAACCATCTCTGGAACCCACCACTAGACCAACTTTAAAGTGCATATCACTCAGTAGGAATTTTGTTAAAATACAGGTTCTCATTCAGTGGATTCTGCATGTCCAACACACACCCCCCAGGTGGTTCCTGGGGCCCAGGCTGCTGACTTAGGGACCACACTTCATGAAATGTGCTAGACTCTTCTGAGTGAGGTTTGGCTCTGTATCCATGTAACTTGCTTAGAGTTTCAGAAAATATTCAAGAGAGTCCAGGAGGGAATTTAAGTGTTTAAAAATATTAAGCAGCAATTCCTAACCGATTCTTCCCTCTCTAAGATAAAGCCAATTGGCTACAGTAGTACAGTCAGCCCTCCATATCCACGGGCTCCACATCCACGGATTCTACCGCCAGCAGATCTTCCTCAGCATACACAGGCTTTCCTCCTTGTGATCATTCCCTAAATAATGCAGCATGACAACTTTTTACATGGCATTTACATTGCATTAGGTTTTATAGGTCATCTAGATGGTTTAAAGTATATGAGACGACGTGCAGAGGTTAGATACCAATAATATGTCATTATATATAAGAGCTTGGGTGTCAGAGGACAGAGCCTAGTGCAGCCTAACCTGAACAGCATGCCCCTATGCAGTCCCACCTGCCGTGGTCGGGTGCCGACTGTGCAATGCCTTGACGGAGGGCATCGTGAGCCTCCCCAAGGTCCTTCTTCCCTTTACTTCACTAGTGACATTCAGATTTCCACCAGTAACTCAATTCCCTGGCTCTTAACTAAGTTCTTCGAAACTCCATTCCTAAAGTGGAGACCAAAAGTACAAGATTCCAATGAGGAGGAGGGACAAAGTCTCTCCTCCAGGCTAGAGCACCGTTGTTCACCCCATACTGTGAACACGGTCCATAGGTATGGACGCTCTGGAATCCCGCCACCTGTATGTCTAACCACAGGCTCTGCTCTCATTCCCTGGAGCCTATGCCCCACCCACATCCTGACCCCTGTGTCTGCTGTGACCCTCAGTGTTGGGCCAGGGTGTGGCTCCATGGCACAGTGCTGGCATTACACTCTGGGTTCCATGCCTAGCACTGCACACACACAAACGCTCTCTCAGAATGATAGCCTGGGTGCTCCTTGTCCCCTCCTGCCCGATCCCCCGCCAGCTCCCTGCTCCCAACACTCTGTCTCAGTTACTGGTGCCACCATTTTCCAGTACCCAGAGCTACGGACCTCAGGCACCCTTCAGTTGCCCCCTTACTTCCTGCTCTCCATAATGGCCCAGGCCCGGGAACCCTCCTTCTGAAAATTTTGCAAAAAATCCTCTTCTTTCTTTTCATCTACTGTTCCAAAGACTCTGGGGCCTCCCTGTCTTTCTCCAAGTGACTGTGATGATAACTCCATCATTTCTCTGCAGCCTGTAGTCTCTCCCTGCTGAAGGTGCACAAAACACAACCTTCGGAACCATCCAGAACACAGACGCAGCCCTGCTACTCAAAGCCTCCTTAGGACACTCAGGGCATTTGCTTCACACTTGGGCACCAAGGCACAACCAGCCTGCCCCTCTACTCCACCACGCACAAAGCACCTCCACGTCTGGTCGAATTACACTAGGGAATCGTTTGGATGTGGCTCTGTCTAAACTGTGACTACTACTTCTTCTTCTTCTCCTTCTCCTTCTTCTTTCTGGTTTCAGGGATTGAAGCCAGGGGCACTTAACCTCTGAGCCACCACCCCCCCGTCCCCCCTTTTTGAGACAGGATCTTGCTAAGTTACTGAGGCTGGCTTTGAACTTGCAATCCTCCTGCCTCAGCCTCCGGAGTCTCTGGGATCATAAGCATGTGCCACTGTGATCTGCTGAATCTTTTGTTCTTGAAAACAGAAAATGGGGCTTATCCTACTGTGTCCTCAACACTCACAGAGCCTGCCACCTGAGGGAGTACTGAAGTGACACTGTGTCCTCAGCATCTCAAAGAGCATGCCACCTGAGAGAGTACTGGAGTGAGTACTGAGGTAAGTACTGGAGTGAGTACTGAGGTAAGTACTGAAGTGAGTTCTAGTGGAAACACAGACACTCCACTCTGAGACTCTCTGAAGGTGATAGGGAAAGTTCTTTAAGCCACCGGACATCAGAAGTGACCAGTACAGACACCCACCTGTGCCATGGCTCACATCTCATTCCCATGGGAGAAGGCTGCCTGGTGGACATTTGTGGACAGTTCCAGCAGAGCCTGGGCCTGTGGTGCTGGTGGCCTGTTCCTATGCTAGCCATGGCCCAGGGCTGCCTTGACTGTGTCCCCGACCTCCTGAGGTTTCGACCTGCAGGTGGGTCTCAGTCTGTCTAAGCTGCTTTAACAAAAATACAACACAGAAGGTCACCTACATGGGCACTTATTTCTCAGAGTTCTGGAGTCTAGAAGTCCAAGATCAGGCTGCCAGCAGGTCCAGTGTCTGGGGAGGACCCCCAGATGGTAGAGAGGAAGCTCAGGGCTATTTCCCCACTTTGTGGGGCACCAATCTCGTCACAGGGGCTCCACACCCATGACCTCATCCAAACATCACAACTCTCAAAGGTGCCACCTCTGAATCCCATCACAGTGGGAATATAAATGGGGGAGGGGGGTCAAGCATTCTTGGTGTCGTGGAGTCCTGATGGAGTGTGCATCCTCCTTTTGACAAGAAAGAACTTTATCCTCAGCAATCACATGAAAGGAACGTCAGGGAAGGAAAAAGACAACTCCCCAGCCTAAAAATAGGCACTCATAGGGCATCACTGGGAAATCCAATCTACCCTTCCATCTGGGCCAAACCCCGAAGCCTGGTGCTGGCTGTGAGAACACCCAGGTGTACAAATTCTCCCTGAGGGACTGGTCAGATAGTGGGAACTGCAGGTGTCCTCTTCCCATGCTGCCTCAGAAGACCCTGCTGTGACCGGTTCCCCCACAGACTGGCACACCCTGACCTTCTGCATAGCCTCCTCCTTACTGCTGATGGAGTGGCCATCCCCTGTGCTCCAGGAGCCGGACAGACACAGCACACAGAAGAGGGCGTGAGGACACTGCAGAGGCCACCAAACAAGCAACAGAGAGGTGAGGGCAGGTCCGGATGCTGGACAGACGATGTACGGAAATGACTGTCAAGCACACCCATCCTGGAAACCTGTGTTCCCCGGAGTCAAGGATGGAAAAGCGACAGGCGGCTCTTGCAACATAATACGTCTCAAGAAATGGGACAGCAGGTGATTAAGAGAACTCAGCAACCAACCCACCCTGCTGGTCTCCTCTCCTGTCCCCGCCCCTCCACCGTGGGAGGGCGCAAGGCCCCCTGTACTTCCTCTCTAGCATATCTGAGCATAGCTGTCCAGGCCATGACTTGAGAGGCGACACCTGTGGGGAGCACATGGGCAGCTACATGTCCCGAGACTCTACAAGTGAGAGCCACACCCACACGGCCCAGGGCTGAACCAACCACGCCCTGCTTCCCACCACCCTTTGGACTTGGTAAAAGTTGCTTATATCACTTGAACCTAAAATAAATATTTGAACCAAGTAAACACTTTCCAGGATTGCGTGTTTGCCCGGCAGGTGGAACAGGGGCTGCCCCTTCCACCCAGCTCTCTGGGGTCAGCAGCAGGCTCCCAGAGTCCCTAGCGGGGAAGGCACTACACGGGAGGCCAACCACCTGGCTGACCGGCCAGAGCACTTCAGCCCTCCTTCCTGCACCAAGGGCCCAGTGCGCGAGGCCCAAGGCCAACAGCACATCTGTTCAGGACTCATCTGTGCCACACACGTTTTCCATGGGCCAACGGTGTCATGAACAGCACATGGGCCACGTCTGTTTGAGAACACACAAGGGTCAGCTGATCCTCAGGCAGGATGGTGGCGCGTGGGGCGACGAGTGGAGCATCCCTAGGAGGAGCAGGCTTCCTGGAATCGACGACATTTGGGTGAAGCTGGAAGGATTATGAGGCAGAGATTGCCACCATCCTCCAATATCCATTCTCCCAACCAAAGCCTGAATTTTTAACTTCCCTTACAGTGAAGGGTGGCTATGTGACTAAATTATGGCCAATGGGAAATAAGTAATGCACACAACATTTGGGTATGGGTGTGTCATCTTCTTGTCCCTCCTCTCCTCCCTCTGATTGGGATACAGATGTGATGAAGAGCTGGAGCAGCTACATTGGATCCAGAAATGAAAGCTACTCATTGAGACACCCAACCAGCCCTGAGCCACTTGCCTCTGGTCTGTAGCATAAAAGAGAAATCAAATTCTCTCTTACCTAAAAATGTATTGAAGGTCTCTTTATTAGAGCAGCTGTGTGCCCCAATGCAAATGAGCAGGAGTGAGCCAAAGAAGAAGATGGGGGACAGCCAGCACAAGGACACAGATGCCTGAGGAGCACAGCATATTTGGAGCTAAGAGCAGTTTGAGCTGAGCGATTTCATGAGGGATGCCTGGGTGAGCGAGTCAGACTCAGGGGCTGGGTGGGAGCATTGGTAAAGGCATCGTGTACCAGGCTGAGGAGGCAGGAGGACAGGAAGGGACAGGAGGAGAGAGGAAGAGACAGAAACACAGCCCTTCTCTCCTGCATGTGGGAACTGGTGCTGATTCGGTTTCAGGAATCGCTTTGCTCACTGAGACTCGCCCAGAATCCTCTTCCTTCCCAGTTCTGCTTCCCAGGTGATTCCATGCACAGGCAAGGCGCAGAAGCATCGGATCAGGGAATTTCTAACTTCTTCCCACCTGCAGAACTCGGCCACCTGCAGCACCTCCTACCTCAGCACATGGTGATTGACTTGTCTCTGTGCAGGGCTCTGGGTCACCCGTGTGAGGGTCAAGAGCAGGCTGGGCTCCGGCTAGAATTTGGGTCCTGACCCATCCAGGCTGACTTCCAGGAAGTCCTCAAACCAAGGGAGGGAGGAAGGGATCCTGGAAGCCTCGAGAAGGTCTTTCGGGAACATGGCGTTGATTCTGTTCAGCTCAGCTGTGCCACATGCTGCTGAGAAGCATGGAGGACGAGGATGGGAATGACAATGAGCCCCTGGACCTGAATTTGAGGGACTCACTGACGACCTGGTGATGGGCAGAAAGAAAGAGGTGGAAGCCTGACCAGAGTGGAGGTGGGAATGACAGGTGTGGTGTGGCGGCAGCATCAAAGGCAGAGACAGAGAAGACGGACGCGTGGTGCCGGGAAGCACACTGGGTCAGCTGTTCCTAGGGTGCTGTTTTATTATTAGAATTTCCTCTACTTCTCCCTACTAATGCTTATCAAAAAAGCATTTATTAAAAACCAACCAGCAATTATAAGTAGACTCCTGATCCTATCCTTTAATGTCAAGGGATAAATCTGGGGGGACTCACCTTGCTGTGGTGTTTTTTAAAAAAATATATGGATGTCAAATTGTTCTGATTGAAGAGAACTCATCAAAACAAAAAAATCACTGGGGAAGCTATAGAATATAGCTCAGAAGCCCCCCCTCCCTGCCCCCATCTCATTAAACCAGAATCCTTGGGAGGGGCCCAGGCATGGATTTTAATGTGCAGCCCACCTGAGAACAACTGATCTAGCCCAATGGTATGCTAAGAGTATTCTTGGAGGTTTGTTTTCTAAAGAAAAAATAATAATAAAGTGCCTGACTCAGGAGGTCTAGGAGAGTCCCAGGATTGGTGTTTTTAAGGCATCACAAATGCTGCTGGTGCCAATGCCCAGGCTCGCAGAAACCCAGGGCTAGTCTCACCCGGGGACTGTGAGAAGCTTGAGGGTAGGAAGCATATTTTAATTATCTTTGTAGCCCCCTGCTCCAGGCTCAGTGCCTGGTACAGAATACCATTTAAAAACTAGTCACTCACTTCACGGCCACTAGGAGGGTTGCTGTAAAAAAAAATCAATCCATCAAGGGGCTGGGGCTCAGGGGTAGAGCGCTTGCCAAGTGCGTGTGAGGCACCACATAAAAATAAATAAAGGTACTATGTCCATCTATGACTTAAAAAATATATTTAAAAAAAAACAATGAATCAATTAGTTAATACAGGCTGGGGAGGATGTGGAAAAATCAGAACCCTTGTGCGCTTTTGGTGGGAATGTAAAATGGTGCCACTATGGAAAACAGTATGACACTTTCCCATAAAGTAAATGCAGCAGTCCCCCGATTCATGAATCAGGAGGCTGGTGGATGCCTCAAACCACGAACAGCACCAAATCCTATATATATACTATGTTTTTTTCTTATATGTGTCAATGATAAATTTTAATTTATAAATTAGGCACAGTGAGAGATTAACAACAATAATGAATAATCACATAGAACAATTAAAACAATATACTATCAATAAGGGTTATGTGATGTGGTGTGTGTCTCTCTCTCAAAATATATTATTGTACTTTGAACTTTCCACTTAAAGGAAGCACTTCATGGCTTCTCTTTTTTAAATCCCAACTGTCAGCATTGCTACCCTCACACTTTGAGGATATTATTAAGTACAATAATGGTTACTTGAACACAAGCACTGCAATACTTGTGACCTTTAGTTTGATAACCACCACAACCACTAGCTGAGTAACGTGCAGGTAGCATATAGAGTGGGGATACACTGAACAAAAGATGATTCATTTTCTAGCAGAGATGGAGCAGGGCAAGTTTTCATCAAGTGACTTAGAACAGTGTGTAATTTTTACTTCTGGAATTTTCCATTCAATATTTTCAGAGCATTGTTAAGCGTTAACTGAGACCATGGAAAGCAAAACCTCAAATAAGGGAGCACTACTCTACAGAATTACCACATGATTGATCCAGCAATGATGCTTACAGACATATATACAAATTAATTTACATCAAGGTCTTAGAGATTTGCACACCCATGTTCATAACAGAATATCCACAACAGCCAAGCATTGGGAGCCACCCACATCTCCACTAAAGAATAAGTGGATAAACAAAATGTGTTCTATATATACATGGAATGATAATTCAGTCTTAGGAAGGAAGAAAGTTTTGATACATGCTGTATCATGAATGAATCCTAAGATAAATAAGTTACTAAGAGAAAAACACTGTATGATTCCACTTACATGAGACATTTAAAAAAGCTAAACTCATCGAAACAGAAAGCAGGAAGGGGGCTGCTGGAGGGGAGAGAAAGGGAGGAGGTGTTGTTTAGTGAATATACTTTGAGAGAGTATTGAAGAATCAGTACACCAGAGCCGCTGAATACTGCCCAATATACACTTAAGGATGGTTAAGATGGGGATCCATAAATTTTGGGTTTTATTACATCACTCGTTAAGTTATAATGTAATTTCCTGCATCTTCGTTTGCTCCACCTACTAAAATAAAAGCTCAACACAGATTTTTTTTTAAATGGTTAAGATGGCAACTTTATGTCATGCATATTTTACCAGAGTTAAAATTAAACAACAACAAAAAAATAACTTGTCACTGAACCAACATTCAGATCTGTATTCTGCATGTGTTTACTGAGCACAGATCACATGCAAAACACTGTGATTTCATTCAACCTTCAAACAACTTCAAGGAATGCCATTATTTCCATGTCACAGGTGGGAAAACTGAAGCCACACGTGTGTGTATTGACCACAGACACCCAGCTCACAAGTGGTAAGTCAGGACTTGAATTCCAGTCTACTGACCTCATGGGTGCTATTCTCTCTCTACTTTTGAGGGAGAGGAAGAAGACAAAAGCTCTTTGTGCAAACACAATCAGTCCTCCCACCATCTGCTCCCCAAGGAGGCTTGGAAGCCTGTATCTATCAAATACAAATCTGCCCTTTTCCAGCCAAGTCACATCTGGCCCTGACTAAGTGCACTGAGTATCACCTACTTAAGCCCTTCCACTGGCAGGCAGACCTGGCCAGGTGTCCAGCCAATATCAAGAGCATGGGGTAAGACCCAGATGTGGGCGATACTCAGTAGTTTTGCTGTCTCCTGTAAAGGCACAGATATTTCATCTCAGATGGGATTTAAATTGGAAAATTAAAACATCATCCTTTATGATGATGAAGAGGTCTTTGCCTTAGGAAAAGGAAGGCTTTTCTTCCTCCCTCTGTGTGGCGGTCTGCTACAGGAAGCAGGAGGGTAAGGAGATTAGGAGGAGCCAGGGGCTTGGGTCAGCACCTGTCCCAGGCTTCTGAAAAGCACACTGAGGACACGCATCAAATTACCCTCCCTTGCAGAACGTGAGCTCCTCAGGACAAAGACCACAGTCCTTCTGCATGCCTGGTATGGTACCTGACCCGTACTGTCAATGATAGCATGTAGCTAGCTGAGGGTTTACCAGGCAGACCATGACCATGACCCTAACCATGACTAGCTGTGTGTGTGTCAAGGGCTTACCCGGATGAATTAAGTAGTGTGCTCAGGTTAACATAGATGGTTATTGGTAGATCGGAATGGAACCCAGCTCTGCAGCTCACGGTCACCCACTTCCACCACAGTAAACCATGGGACTGAAGTAAGCTAACACCCCTGCCCTAAGCAGTCTGGAAGGACTAACAGAAGTTACTACCTGGAATCACATGTGACAACATGAGGAACCTCTATGACATTATGCTAAGTGAAATGAGCCAGTCACAAAAGTCAAACGCTATATGATTCTGAGGTCCCCAGCATCATCAAATCCTGAGAGGCAGAGCACTACCAGGGGCTGGGCTAGGGAGAAAAGGAGACTTGTCATTTAATGGAGGCAGAATTTTACATTTATAAAATGAAAAAGTTCTATGATCAGTTTCAGAACAACATCAAGGAACTTAACACGACCGAACTGCATTCTGAAAAGTGGTCGAGATAGGAAATTTTATGTTATAGGTTCCACAATAAAAAAAAGTCAATATCTGTAATTTACAGTCTCTTTCTTCATTGAGATCCATTCCATATTTTATAAACTATGCTTATTCAATGAGAAAATTGACCTATGATTTAAAGCAAAACCCCATGAGAAAGAGTAGGGCAGTCACTCTGGGTCCCGGGGAGCTCAATGCTACACCCAAACTGCCCACACCTCTTCTGCAGGCTCTGCTCCACAAAGGCCCGGAGAACCCAGTGGACAGAGCAGGCACTCAGGGAGAAAGGGGATGGAGGGAGAAAGGCGCAGGTAGGGAAGGGAGGGGAGGGAAGCAGGATGAAGAGTCTGTACTATACGGTGGGGCAGCCCAAGGCCCTTGTTCAAGGTCAGCACAGGGAGGAGTGTGCATGGGCTTTGGTGCAGACCTGATTCAAATCCTGCTGCCCCATTTTTTTTTTTTTTAAGATATGTGATTTTTAGGGGCTGGGGCTGTAGCTCAGTGGCAGAGTGCTTGCCTAGCATGCATGAGGCACTGGGTTCGATCCTCTGCAACACATAAAAATAAACAAACAAAATAAAGGCATTCTGTCCATCTACAACTACAAAAAAATTTTTCAAAAAAAGATATGTGATTTTAAGCAGGTTTTTTATTTGTTTGTTAGCTCCTAAAAGAGCTATTTTCCTCATCTGTAAGTGGAATTAATTAACTCAAAGGGGTTTTGGGAGGATCACAAGTAAGCAAAGTCCTTAGCACAGCACCAGACATGGAACTGGTCCCCAGACAAGGCTGGCTGAAGGGCTTCATTCCAAGAAGCAGGAGAAAGAGGAGGAAAGGGGAGGGAGAGGAGGGCATCCATCTCCCAAAAGAAGAGAAGAAAGGATTGAAAACCAGGTCCTCGCCCAGCGTGGCTCCATGGTGACCTCAGGCAAGTCTTCCCCACACTGTCTCCTCTGAAAAATGGGGTCTCGGGATCCTCGCATCTGGGAAGGTGGACAAATCTGAACCCTCCGTGGTCCAGGTGAATGCCCTGCCCTCCCGAGGCAACGCCTGCCCCTCTCACCCGGGCAGGATAAGGAGGCCCTCTGGAGAATGCGAGAGGAAAAGGTGCCCGTGTGGCTGGAGAGCCGGGATGTGCCTCAGCATCCCAAGGGAGGACGTCGACCCTGTAGACCTGACTATTACACGTAGGGGAAACTTCAGGAGGGGGTGACCTGAGTGGAGGACAGTTTCTCACCTGATGCCACTTTGAAAGTATTTGGGAGCACAATGAAGTCATCTTCTCCTTCCCAATCTGCCTCCTGTCATCCGTTATAAACACTGCTTCGCCAAACATGGTTTCCACAAATATTTTCTATCATGAACACTGTTGTAATCTGTACATATTATTAGAATATATGGACATTGTTATAATATAGGAAGGTGGTACACCATATACATGTTGTTATAATATATAAACATTGTCATATTTCTGAAATAAGATTTGGCTTTCTGCAGTGATGGAAATCCAACCCAGGGCCTCCTGCCTGCTAGCCAAGGGCTTCACCACTGAGTTACACAAGAAGGCTCTAAAATTTCCCTGTTGATCTCCTTCAATAGGCATCTTCAGAATGCAATTCTGGACTTAGAAGAAGACAGAGGAGCTAACGGCTCACCCCTCTCCTTAAGACACCAAAGTAGTTGTTGCTTCGAAACAGAAAATGTACTCACCAACACAAGGCTGCTCACGTACCCATTCATTTAACCAATATGTCCTGACTGGTTACAGAACAGATTTGCATTTTTCATTCTTTGTCTTCCAGTACCCTTTACAAGCAGAATTCAGTCTACAGTTTTTGTAAACTACCTAGAAGCTCTTCGGCAAGTCTAAGGTGTTAATTCTTAGTTATTATAAATTATAAAAATGAGGCGGAAATGGTTAGTGTATGGAACAAAAACTGTGCTCCTTAAAAGTATATATCAAGAGGGGCTGGGGTTGTGGCTCAGTGGTAGAGCGCTTGCCTAGCATGTATGAGGCACTGGATTCGAGCCTCAGTACTACCACATATTAGATAAGCAAATAAAACAAAGGTTAAGAAAACAAAGGTTAAAAAAACACAACTCCATTAGCCCCACTGCTAACTAGTTTGTCAGTCTTCCCATTTTCCATTTTATTTTTTTCCATAGCTTTATTGAAGTACAATAAAATGCACATAATTGAAATATACATTTTGATCAGTTTTGACATGTTTATAACCCAAACAATCAGTAAGTCCTCCCATTTTTTAAATGGAACCATGCCTGAGTTTTGTGAATTCAAAGAGATACACCCTAAATATATGTGCAGAACATTTCCATCAGAGAAAAACTGCCTTTCTCTGGGACACCGTTACCTAGACCTTTCCTGTTTAGGGGGTGGGTCTGAGGACCTCAGTAGTTTTGCCAGGAACCTCTCCCTCACTCCCACAGCGTCTGCTTCCCAGGACAAAGACGCAAGGGGTAAGCAGCATAGAAGACAGTTTTGCAGGCCATTATTTTTCTGGCACTCGTTGTCAAGATCATTTTGGAATATAGTCTAGTTGGCAGGATTGGGCAACTTGAGCACGAAGATAATTCCTCTAATGTCTGGTGAGCAGACATTGATTCATCTGTCCTTCATTATATTAGCAAATATTTACCAAACAACTTCTACTTTCTTGGCACAAATCATATTCCAAACATATTGCACAGAATCTGTAGCACACAGACTGCATTCCCTGATGACAATGCAATTAAGTTAGAATCAATGCAAAAAGATAAATGAAATCCCCATAAATGCGTACACTTTAAGGACTCACCACTAAATAAATCATGAACCATGAGAAGTAACTGCAATGGAATTTAGAAAAATTCTAGAACTTAATAGCAATGAAAATACTACACAGTCCTGTACTGAAATGATATTTTGGTCAACAACAAAGCACATATACAACAGTTGTCCCATTTGATTATGAAGAGCTGAAAGACTCCTATCACTTTGTATTTTTACTACACCTTTTTATGTTCAGATGCATAAATACCTACCACTGTATTACCGTTGCCCACAGTATTCATTACAGTAGCAAGCTGTATAGGTTTTCAGCCTGGGAGCAAGGCTATCCCACAAGACTCAGGTGTGCGGTAGGTTAGACCATCTAGCTCTGTGTCAGTGTATGTCACCACATTTCACATTTCTCAGAACACAGCCTGTTGTTAGGTGACACAGAGCTGTATACCCAAGCCTGTGGAACACACAGGGAAATACATAGATTCTTAAATACTAAAGAGGAATAATGAAAGGCTCAAAGAGTCAAGCATCCAGCCTGAGAAATTAGGAAAGGAGCAAAGAAATGCAACCCTTAGAAAGAAGAAAATAAGCATAAGAGCAGAAATTAATGGAATAAAAAGCAAAAGAAAAAAGAAAGATCATGTATGTAAGAAATAAATAAATAAATAAAAAGAAACCATTAAAAAAAAGGAAAAAAAAGAGAGGGGATCAGCAAAAACAAAAATCAGTTCTTTGAAAATGGTTAATAAAATGGATAGGACTTGGTAATATTTATACATACACATATATATAAATATATAAGTATATATAAATAAATATATATATACATAAATTATAGTTATATTTTATTTTTATGTGGTGCTGAGGATCAAACCAGTGCCCCGCACGTGCCAGGCAAGCGCTTTACCACTGAACCACAGCCCCAGCCCCAGCCCCAGCCCCAGCCATATTTACTTTTTAAGAAGAGTTTTAAAACATTAGATGTGAAAATAGCAATGAACAACAGACCATAGAGGTTGAAAAGATAATACTAAGAATGTTATAAAAAATATTCAAATAAATCTAAAAACTTAAATAGACAAATTATTAGAAAAACACCACATTGTGAAGCTGACTTAAGAAGAAATAAAAAAGTCCAAATAGTCCCATAATGTAAGGAATTTATATTCATAGCTAAAAATCTTTCCACTCATATATACAAACTACCAGCCTTCAATTTTCTTAAAGGTAAATCCTATTTAACTTTGCATGAACAGATCTAGCCTTCCGGAGAATAGAAAACAATGAAGATCTCACTTTATGAGGCTGAGATGTTATTGAAATCAACAATTCAAAAATGGCATGTGAAAGGCCATTTAATTTATAGACAGTGATGACAAAAGTCCTAAATAAAATATTAGCCAAATAAATCAGTCAGTATGTTTTACACAAAATATGCTACATCATAACCAAGTTTGTTATTCTAGAAATAAATATAAGGGTAGTTTAATAAGAAAATCTACCGATGTAATTCCTTGCATAGTTTTTAATGCATATAATTATCTTAATATTTGCAAAAAAAAAAAAAAAGGCACTTGTAGTGGGGATTGAACCCAGAGGCACTTAACCAAAATGAGAAAAAAAAAAAAAGAGATACAAAGTATACAATACAAAGTATTGGAAACAATAAGAGAATTCCACAAGCCACCTGGATATAAGATCAATATGCAAACATCAATTGCATTTCTATACATTAGCAATAAAAAGAACACTGACATTCTAACAATACTATTAATAAAGCAAAAAAAAATCTAGATCTTAAGAATGAATCTAGACAAAGATATGCAAGAATTGTTTGGAGAAAATGGTAAAATCTTATTTAAAGATATTAAACAAGATCTTAAAAAGGGAAGAGATTGAAGTTCAAGGATACACAGAGCCAATGATGAAGTTGTCAGTTCTATCCAAATTTATCTAAAAGTTCAATGCAATTACAACCAAAATATCAACAGATTTTTTAAGGTCCTTAGCCTGAGATTAGTCAAGATATTCTTGAAGAAAGTAAGACCTGTCCTATCAGATAATAAGGCTAATTCTAAAGCTATTATAACACTGGGAAGAGAACAGAGAAACTCAGAACACAGCTGTAAACACTTGACAGGAAGATAGGGGGCACTGCAGAGCAATGGGGAAAAGAGTAGCTATTCAGCAAAAGGTGTTGGGGAAACAAATTACCCATATGAGAAAAGTGAAACTGAACTTGTCATCTCATCATATACAAAAATGGTTTCAAGGTTTTTGTATTAAAAGGCAAAGTCTTAGCACTTAAAAAGACAATAAAAGAAAATATATTCATGATCAAGATAATACAAACAGTACAAGAAGATTAATAAACTCTGCATCAAATTAGGAATGTTCTCTGTTTAAAAATGCCATAAAGGGGCTGGGGTTGTGGCTCAGTGGCAGAGTGCTTGCCTCGCACATGGGAGGCACTGGGTTCAATCCTCAGCACCATATAAAAATGAATAAACAAAATAAAGATATTGCATCCATCTATAACTAAAAAATATTTTTTGAAATGCCATAAAGACATTAAAAAGTTAAGGCACAAATTGAGAGAAGATATTGGCAGCTTCGCAATGAGAAAGGCATTGAATCTAAATGTATAAAGAACTCATTCAAATCACAAGTATGTAAAAGAAAGAAACCTCAAAAGTGGGCAAAAGATATCAGATAATTTCACAAAATAGAAAATACAAATTACCAATAACTTTATTAAAGGTGATTAACTTCATTTGCAACCTGGGAAATGCAATGAAGAACTGGGTGGGGTAGGTGGGACGTTTGACAACGACCAATCAGACTGGCACTGGTCAAGAATGCTATCAAGGGCTGGGGTTGGGGCTGGGGCTCAGCGGTAGAGCACTCACTTAGCACCTGTGAGGCCCTAGGTTCAATCCTCAGCATAAAAATAAAAAGGTATTTGTATTTTTAATAAAATAAAAAGGTATTTGTCCAACTACAACTAAAAAATTTTATTAAAAAAAGAATGCTGTCAATACCAACCGTCGGCAAGACTGTGGATCAGAATAAACCCTTGTACACTGCTGATCAGTGTGTAAACTGTGGTTTGTTTGTTTGTTTGTTTGTTTGAAAACAGTAAAGCATTGTTTTGTAAAGTTAAAATTACCATGCAATACAGCCCAGCTGTATGGTGCCCAGAAGAACATCCATGGCATCATCCTTAGCCATAGTAAAACACTAAAACAACCCCAAGTCTTCTAACAAAGGAGTGAATCATAAACCGTGGTATGGTATGGTCTCACAGTGGAAAAGTACACAAAACAAAAAACAAACTACAGCCACACTCAACAATATAGATGGGAATCTTGGAAATATGATGCTGAATGAAATTAGCAATTCTCAGAAGACCTTGGAAGGAAGAGGAAGGAGCAGCGGCAGAGAAGCGCCCAGTAGGTGTACCAGGGCAGGTTCTTTGGCTGGGTGCTGGCTCCGCTGCATGCGTGGTTAACAGGCTCCCAGCTGACCTGTGAGTTATATACAATTTGCATATCAAATACTGCGCATGTCCTTTCTACAGTTCAGGTCACCCTTGACTGAGAGAGACAACAGAAGCAAGATATGCTGGTAAACATTTAAGGGGTCAATTAAATTAAAAGAAAAAAAAAAAAACCTTGGAAACATTCAGTACTGCAGATTTTATAGAAACTGAAGACTCCACCACATAGTCAATGGCCCTGTGAGGCAGACAGGGCAGGAAATGTTATCCCCACTACACAGAAGAGAGAAGGGAGATCCAGGAAGTTTAGGACTTATCCAGGGTCATACAACCAGTGAGGGACAGAGCTGAGGTCAGAACCACTTATCTTGTCCCTGGCCCTGAGGTCTTTCTGTAAACATATGCAGGAAAGATTCCAGTCTATCTCTAAAGATTCCAATACTGAGCACCTAGCATGATTCTGGTCCATTTTCAGAAAAGCATTACTTGATTGCTTAAGAATTTCTTTCTCAGTCCTGGGGCAGGGTACGTCCTTGGGCCATCATTCCAGTTCAAACACCTTAGAAAGCTTTTCTGCTCTTTGTAAGTGACCAATGGGACTTTTCCCCTTCAAGAGCAGGAGTTATCCTGATAAAAGTTGTCTCAAGGAATAAATGGCTATATATAGCTTCGTGTCTTGCTTATTTAGTGCCATCTAATGTCACATGCTTTGTATATATTCTCCTAATCACAGAAAATTCTACCAGATACTCCTTATCCCCATTTAAAGATTAAAAACAAAACAAAACAAAAAAAAAAACAAGGCCATATCCAAGATGTAATATGAGTAGAGGCCAGGAGATGAACAAGGAGTTGAGGCAATGAGAGCCCATGAGCAGGGGTCACTATATTAAAACGAAATGAGATCAGCGACACGTATGTGCTTTGATGTGGGGTGACAATGATAATAATGCTGGTGATATTCCACCAGCCTCCCCCTTGCCCCTGCAAGAGCAGGGTGGGAAAGGCAGAAGCAGAAAAGAATTCAAGCCAGGCACTAGGCATTTTCCTTGATTCAAAGCATGGTAACAGCCTGGTATTTCTAGGAAGAGGATTCACGGTATCATCTCCCTGATGATTTTTAGTGAAAGGGAGAGTTAGTTGGCTTTGATGGGCAGTGTAGGCACCTGCCTACCTGAGGACAGGTGAGTGGTATGGATGAAAGCGTCAGGTCCCTTCCTTCCTTACTGGGATCATCCCCCAAAGTCACAGAAGGGGATGTGTATGGCTGATGGGCTGGTGAGTGCATCCTTCATCTTCTGTTCCGGGTGACTGAGGGCAAACTTTGGGCCCTCTTGTTTCTTTGGTCTCTATGAAGAAGCCAGGATCCCAGTTACAGCTCTGGCCCCTCCGGCCTTCACACTTCCGTCACCTGGTAACAGTACCCCAATCTCCCTTCAAGGAACCACCTCTCTGCACTCTCCGTCCATGTGTTTCAGGAAGCTTTAAGACCTGCTGCTGGTTCCAGGGGGTGACTTGTGACACAGTCTTGCCAACTCAAAGCCTCAAAGGTTACTGATTGTTATTGTTTAGACCTGGAATGTCCCCTCCCCAAAAGCTGCGTTAGGCAATGCAACAATGTTTAGAGGAAAATAGATTGGATTAGGAGGACTCTGACCTCATCAGTGGATTAATCCAGTTGATGAATTAATAATGTGAATGGACTACTAGGTGGACATTGTAGCAGGTGAGGTATGGCTAAAGGAAGTAGGTTATTAAGGGCATGGCCTTGGGGACTATTTCTGTCCCTGGTCCCTGCCTGTCTCCCTCTGTTTCCCAGCTGCCATGAGCCGAGCAGCTTTCCTGTGCCATGCCTCTCCGCCATGATGTTCTGCCTCACCATTGGGCCCAATGGAATTGGCCCATCTTGGACTCTATAAATCTTGAGCCAAAATAAATATTTCTTCCTCTACCTTGTTCTTATCAGGTATTTTGGTCATAGCAAAGAAAAGCGGACTAACACACTGGTCATAGGAATGGGCAAGTGACCCAAGCTGGCCCCCGTAGCCTGACCACATCCTTTGGCTGGTGCTCTAGGGATTGAACAGTATCTCTGGGCTTCTATCTGGCAACACATGAGCCCAGAGCTTCTATAGACTTCCACTGAGATGGCTGCTCTTGAGAATGAAGAAGCCTATGTATTGGAGACAGGAAGTGGAAAGAGAAAGAAACTTAGGCTGAATGACACTACCTGAGCCCTTGGATCCAGCCACGTGTGAAGCCAGTTCTGCTCCTGGACTTTTCAGAATGAAAAACAAATTATGTGGTCTTCGTTGTTCTACTTAAGCCACCTCGAAATAGGTTTCTGTCACTTGCAACCAAAAAGTCCTGGTCACCAATACATTGAGTTTAATCAAATTTCTCTACAGCTTTGTTGAACCCAGAGTTCTAATGCCCACATTCACTTCATCAAAAGCCAAAGCCCCAAGGGTGGTTCGTGAATGTGTTTCACATAAAGGTAAGTATTGTGAAAGCTGCTCTGCATTCCTAGAAATCTCTGCAGAACACAATAGTCTGAAGCTATCCTTCCTAATCTTTGTCACGTGGAGGCACATCTGGAACATTGAGGCACAGTGGAGCACTGAGGTAACTGGCCCAAGGACTCGTGCTTCGGAAGCCCCTGCCAATCATCCCAAGACCCAAAGGGACCAACATCAGCCACCCTATTACCACCATGCACCAGTGGGCAAGACTGGGGACCAGAATAAGGGTGGCAGGGGAGGGGAGAATGCCTCTGAGCATATCCTCAGATGAGTCTCCTCTTCACAAGATGGGTGACCTGCTTCCTCCAACAGCGCCTGCTTCAACCTCCATACACCATTCTGGAACAAAGTCCTTTTAAGTCATGAGCATTTTTTCAAAATCAGCCTGCCAAAGCCCAGCCGTTTCTGTAGAGCCAGGCCTTCTGGGGCGTGTGGCTCTGGATTCGTGGGAAGGACACTGAGCTCTGCTGAAACTGCTTTTGCTCACTGCAGCAGACCCAGACACCCGGCCAAGAAACAAGGGGGCAAAAGGTCAGCGGGTCGGGGGTGGAGGGAGGAGTAGCCCAGAGCCCGGCCAAAAGAAGGCCATTATTTAGGAAATGATTGAAGAGTTTCTTCAAAACTGGCCAAAAGAGTCATTCTCTTTGAACTCTGGGGGTTTAAGAATGCTGAGCACCCAGTCTGCAGATTTTTTTCTGTTGACCCGCTGTGGTCAAATGAGAATGGAAGGGTGGAAAGAGTTTCTTCTCTTTATAAATTCAGTAGCTCAGCTTGGTCCAGGAGAGAAAAGAAGCTAAACAAAGGCCGGCTGCCATTGCCTTTTTCCAACAGCCTCATCGTCCCGCAGACGGAACACTCATTACTCAACTTCCTTGGCTGGGCCCCGCCCGCAAGCCAACAGACATGACAGACCCACTCTAGACCCAAGACAGGAGGTGAGGGACTGAGGGAGACACAGAGATGACCAGGACACCAGGCTTTAGTCAGGAGGGTGCAGACGCATTTCTGCCTGAGGTAGATGGTGACAAATGCCCCAAAAGTGGCTCAAGCAAACCATTTGGGGAACTCGGGAAGGCAGGAGGTTGCAATGGGTTTGGGACAGGAACAGTGAGGCCCTAGGAAGGCCTCGTAGGAGAAGCTGCATATGGGTTGAGTCATTGAGGATAAGGACAAAGAACGGTGTTCTTGGTGGCCTCGGACCTCAGACGGGTTCCCTCTGGAGGAGGAAGACTGTGCCCTGCGGTATTTGGGTGATTTCTGGCCCCTCAAAATTCACAAGTTGAAGCCCTAACCCCGAGTACCTCAGAACACGACTGCATTTGGAGAGAGTCTTCAAAGAGGTATTAAGCTAAAATGAGGCCCTTAGGGCTGGTGCCCTTCTCCAAAGAGGACCTTTGGACACACACATGCACAGAGAGAAGGTGAAGTGAAAACACAGGGAGAAGACGGTCAGCTAGAAGCCACAAGGAGAGGCCCAGAATGGCTCCTTCCCTTGCTGCCCTCAGATGGAACCAGCCCTGCGGGCGGCGCCTGCATCCTGGGCTTCTGGCCTCCAGAAGGCGAGGCGATGAATGTGTGTGGTTAAGCCACCCAGTCTCTGGTACTTGGTCATGGTCACTCCAGCAAACAAATACATTCCACAGGCCTCCCCGGCCCGAGCGCCTCCCCCACAGGAGGCGCTCCCCAGGCTTCCAGAGGAAAGGGACAGCCTTGTCCCTTGCTGCCCCCCAGGGTTCTTGTTGACAAGACCCTATTAGCATGCGTGTGGCTCTCAGGGCTTGATCTTGGAACCCCACATCCTCTTCTTCATGGTCAGTAGGCTGCCCTGGAATGTGACCCTGGCAAGCCTTCCCTCCTCACGAGAGCCAAGCCAGGACGCACCATCTCCTGTTGTCTTGAGGACGTTCTATCTTATTAACCCATGTGTGGCTTCTTGCCTGAGAAAGTCCCTGAGACTCTGCCTGATTTTTGCACCTGTGGAAGGAGATAATGGTGGCAGCCACCTCTCTTCCATCTGACCACTACATTTTGAGCTTCAATGTGGAAAGCACAGAGCCGATGGTTCACACCAAGGATGAAGCTCAGCCTGTCCACGCAGCACGTCAGGAAAGAATTTCTGGGCAACCTAGGCCATGGGCCCACTCTAAAGCGTTGTTTTATGCCTCATCCCAACAAAGCCACCTAGATTATAAAAGGCAAGATGGAAGCACCCCGTCAGGAATCCCAATGTTGTAGATCTGAGACTCCGTGTGGGGCACTATTCTCCCCACTGCTGGGCCACAGTGAGCATCTGAACTCACTTGGTGCCCAAGGCCGTTGGGCTCTGAATCCCATCTCTTTCCACAACACAGCACTGGCTTGGGGCCTAAATGCAGCCGTTGGTCTTTATTCTCATTCTACAAATGGCCTGCTGGGTCCATCTTGAGCAAATCATATCGCATGGCGTCTCTGGTCTCCAGATTTCTCAGTTAAACTATAAATATCCTTCCTCTGTGAGGCCCCCTTGATTCTCTCAGGCAGAATTAGTTGCCCCATGATACTCGGCCACGGCAGCCACACGGTGGTCTCTGCAAGAGCTGGCCACTCCACCTTCTGAAGCTCCTTGCATGAGGAAGGGTCAGGTTGGCCCAAGCCTAGCCTTGGCACTCCCCTGCCCACAGGGACAGCTTTGAGGGGTCTACAATGACCTCAGATCTCGTCTTCAACCCCCTTTTGTCAGAGAAGATGAAATTTTATGGTTAAAACTCAGTTGTAGGGGCTGGGGTTGTGCCTCAGAGTACAGCACTCACCTAGCACAGGCGAGGCCCTGCGTTCAGTCCTCAGCACCACATAAAAATAAATAAGTAAAATAAAGGTATTGTGTCCAACTACAACTAAAAAATAAATATTAAAAACAAAAAAAACCTCATCATAGTCTGAAAAAGTCTCAATTTTATTCTTCTGAAGTCAGAGTGGGAGGCCTCAGACACCGAGGGCTCACCAGGGCCACCTAGGGAATCATGACATTGTGCTGCACAAGTCAGTCAGAAACTATTTTAATTCACTCACCCAGAACGTTCCCTGGGGTTTAAGCTGCGGGGCCTGGGCTGGGCGCACAGCTGGCTTCTTAGAACCTGGGGCTGACGAGCCCAGGGTCAAGGCTTCTCTTGGTGCCCATCTTCTTCTCACAGAGGGCAGCCTCGACCCACGGTCACAGCCTGCGCTCTGACCCAGGCCAGCTGTCCTTTAATCCCCTGCCCTATGTCCCAGGGAAAAGAGCCACGGGGAGCTCTTCCCCACCTGCAGGTGGGTGGGCTGCCCTTCAAGGTTTAAGCACACCCCCACCTGGGACCCCCAGGCGGCCAGATGTCCTGGGGCGCGGCTGGAACTCTGACAACCCTCCTCGGACCCAAGTCCAATGTGTCACCTGGGATTTTATGGAAACTGTCTATTCACAAAACAAATGACCCGAGCAAAGGCTCAAGAGTGGAAAAGCAAAAGAGAAAAGGGAACAGAGACAAGAGATCAGACCAAGGAGCTCCCAGAGGCCCGGCTCATGCTCAGCCTCCTTCTATCTCAGGTGCGGGATAGGAACTGTAGGTCCTCTGTACACGGATCTGCAGACTCAGCAGATTCAGCCAACCACAGATCAACTCTCCCCCAGGCAGGGCAGGGGGGACCGAGGCCAGACAGTTCCCGAACAATGCAATAACACCTGTGTACGCAGCGTCTCCATTGTGTTAGGTATTCTAAGTCATCTGGAGAGGATCTAAAGGACACGGGGGTGGGGGGGGGGGGGGTGCGTACGTTACATGCAGATACTATACCTCTTTATAGAAGGGGTTTGAGCATCCATAGATTTTGGTATCCAAGGGCATCTTAGGACCAGCCCCCGTGGATAATGGATACCAAGGACAACTGTATTAAGCAAGGGGTCCTGACTGAGTCTTCAGTCAGTTTACAAATGTCCATCAAGCACCAGTGGTGGGCCAGGCACGAGAGAAATAGCAGGAAACCAGCTAACATCTCTCCCCTTCATGAAGGAGACAGCTAAGAAACAGAACAGGCAGTAGACAAACAAATACCCACAAGACAGCTATTAGCCAGGGGTCTCCCAGTGTGGACTCCAGAAGCTCAGCATGATCTTAAGCCCCACCCAAGACCTACTGAGTCAGAAACCCAGCAGTGGGGCCCAGTAATCTGTGTGTGAGGCCCCAGATGATTGCACACATGTCCCTGCTTGTGATACACAGTGACAAACCTGTGATTGGGAGTAACTGTGGCATTGTTTTAGACAGGGTAGCGAGGGGAGGGCTCCTTAAGGTGTTGGCATCGGAACTGAGCTGAAGCCTGAAAGAAGAGAATGAGCCAGCAACGTGAAGAGCCAGAGGACAATCCCAAAAAGAGGGGACAGCAAGTGCAAAGGCCCCGAGATGGGGAAGAGCCTTTGAGAGAGAGAAAGGAGGCCAACGCAGTCTATGAAGACGGAGCATCCTACACGGTGAGCGGGTCTGAAAGTCATCCCAGACCATAGACATCCCTGGGATGCTGGGACAGTCCCGGAGCCTTTGAATTCCCTAAAATGGGAAGGAGAACACTATTGAGCCTACTCTCACTGTGCTGTTCTGAGAATGGTGGACCAAACAGCATTTGAAAGAGCAAAACACCAGGTTCAAGTGGGAATTATCACAATTACGGCCATCGACTGGGGAGGCAGCCACTGTAGCCAGCCTCCTGCAGTGAGGAGACAATAGACCTTAGGCTGGTGCCACCTGCTCCCTGGCCTCTGCCTGTTCTCTGAAGCCAAATAGGACCAAGATAATCCCAGTAAGAGAATCTGCCTAGGGGGTCTGACTCCTGGACCCTACTCTGCTGGTCAATCTGGTCAATCTAAGAGGGCTCCTGGCTTCCTGAAGACTTTGTGTTTTACTCTGCTGCCTGTAAACCCTGCCCAGGCAGGGACGGGGTTCGCATAGAACCAGGTCATCTGCCATTGACAAAGTCAGAGCCCAGTTCATCCCCCACTGGGGCCCCTTTCTCAGAGCCTCAGCAAAGTGCACACCTCTGCTTGGGCTTAAGGGAGGTCTTCGAGCTGAGCCCTGAGAACATGGAGGTGCTATGGTTGGGAAGCAGCTGTGCGGTAAGCTCTAGAGCCACGACCAAATGCAGAATCATGCCTCAAGTGTAAAGACCCTGACTCTAAGAGCTGGCTGTCTCCAGTAGTCACCTTCACCTGGCTGTCACAGCACCTGCCCATCCTGAGTGGTCAGGGAGGGAGGAGGCCTTAGAGACTGAGGTCCAGCCCCTCGCTCTGAGACAGGAAGACAAGGTCCCAGAAAGAAGGGACAAGGGACTAGAGCACCCCTATCCCACAAGCTGGCTGGAGGGCTGCGGTTAAACCCCGACCCCCACTGGCTGAGCCTCTAAACCTCCAGAATGTCCTTCTCTCACTTCTGATGTAAAAATCCTACTCAGTCCTCTGAAGAGTCACTGAAGACCAGCACGGCCACTCCCAAAGGAACCCACGCTCCTCTGAGCACCCCGTGGCACCAGGTGCTCGCTCTCTCACCCATCACATCTCACGCTCTGAATCCTGGAAAGATTCTGATTAGTTACATGCACGGCCCCTCCACCCCCTCCAAATGCGCACAGCCAGAGACTCCAGGGCAGGGCTGAGTCTTGTTCATGCTTAGCACTTGGCAGGGTCTGACACAGAGAAGGGCTCCATGGATATCTGCTTAGTCAAATGGCGGCACAGCTGTGTAACACCTGTCCTGCTGGGAAGCTTCTGCCACCACTCGAGCCAGGGCTCGCCGATTGCCAAGAGTCTAGTTTTGCTGGTCTGATGTCACTGGGCCCCGCAATTCCTACCAACCCACCCAGCTCCTGCCAAGAGACCATGAACTCCTCAGGATACTGGCGGTGCCTGATTGATCTTTGTGGGTCCAGCATGGACCCCAAGGCACAAACGATGAATGAATGAACGCTTTCCATGCGTGGTAGTCAATTCAGGACAACGGTTCCTGTCGTACAATCGCTTTCTCTTTCTCATTTGAATTCTTCACATACAATTCACCGTGTGTGGCTTCTCCACTCATTCAGCAAATACTTCTCAGGCTTGAGAAACGCAATGGTGAGCAAGACAGGACGTTCCCTCTGGGCAGAGAGAGGTTCAACAGTTGAAATCGTCCACTGACCACAGCTGCAGAGTGTGTGCCAGAGGAGAAGGTGGGATGCTGTGGTCACTTCTAAATTCTCCCTGAGTCCATCAGTCACCCAAGCAGTCCCGCCCCCTCACGCTTCATCCTAGTTACAGCATCCCAGCAGGACAGACACCTCTCACTTATCTCAGATGCAGAAAACAGATGACTCGCCTTTGTCCCCAACAGGAATGAAGCAGGGGCTCAGGGGCTGGGATGTGTGTGTGTGTGTGTGTGTGTGTGTGTGTGTGTTTGCAATGTTTCATACAATCTTCCTCAAATCATGACCACCCCCCCTTCCCATGGGAACTGTGGAAGATGCCAATTTCATGCCGATTCCGGATGCGAAGTCTGTTCTGTCTGACCTCATTGACTCCTGGGGGACGTGTAAAGACCTGTGAAATATGTGGAGCTCATAAATCAGCTCTGGCTGGATTTCTGCAAATGTTTCGGCTTGAAGGAGAGTCAGACAGCACTGCAGAGCCCCAGCAGGACCGCCTCTCCAGCCCCAACCCGCCCGCCGTCTCCAAAGGCCATGGATGCTGGCTGCCTGGGGCAGGGCCCAGCTTTGGCTGTCCCCATCTCCCCTCTGGCCCAGTTCTGAAAAGCTGGAGGGAAATGAGAGGTCAGTCCTTGACATCTTGTCTGCCGTCTGAGGCTCTCTGGAGGGAAGGAATCCTGTGAATGTCCTTTCTCTGCCAGCCCCCAAGGAGGTGGCCCTGAGACCCTTCCCCAGGCATGCACCTCTGCTTCCAAGACAAACATGAACCTCAGGGTGGCTGTGGGGCTCCCAGGGTGTCAAAGGCATGTGATTTAAGGAATGGTGCCTTCTGGAATTGTGTGAGGAACTGGCCCTGGCTGGGGTTGGACCCCTGGGAGCCAGTGTCACCCCTGACAAGGAACAGGGCCCTGGCTTAGGGGCGTAAAGTGCACCTGTCCCCACAGACTGCCCTTAGGAGAGGACAGTAGAGGTGGGTTTCTCTGCAAGTTTACCTGGCCCAAAGCTTCCTTCCCATCAGCCCCTTAGCTAGGCTCTGTGTACATCTGCATTCAACACTCACGGTGTGTTAGCGGTGCCCAGCGCCATGCCAAGTGTGGGAGAGAGTCACTGACCATTCGGTCATCGTGTCCCTCTCAGCATCCAGCACGGAGTGAGAGGTCAGCAATGGGTGCACTTTAAGCGAGGGGTGAGAAACCGAGTGAGGAAAGGGGTAAAGATCCCCTCTCATCCAGCTGAGTTCCATGGTGCCTCTATCCTCCTTCATTCATTATTTAACCATGGACAGTCACTTACTGAGAGCTCACCCTGCCAGACCTGTGGACCGACAGTGGACGCTGATGCAGTGTCTGTGTTCCAGAAATTACCCTGCTAGGCACCCCCTACGCACTTCCCTGACTCCCCCCGTCTGCCTCTCCAGATAAGAGCACGTGGGCACCTGCCTGACCTCACCTTGGTGCACACACCTGGGGCCACTGGGAAAGCCCGGCCTTCCTGCCCACAAGTTCAAGGCTGGTTGCTGGGAGGAGGCTGACTGATGAGGGCCTGGCCCAGCCCACCAGCACTCCCCAGTCAGCCTGCTGGGCCACGACACTGGGGCTGGTGTGGCCCAGGTATCCAGAACGACTGGCAGCCCAAGGGAGAGGAGAAGGAAGGTGCCCAAGTTATTCAGCGACACTCCCAGAGGCTAAAAGGGCCCCAGAGAAGCCTCTAAAGCTGCCTCTGTGGGATCTGAGCAAAGACACTACAACATGCCTGCTTTACCACAGATAGCACACACAGGTGGTCCCGTGAGGGTGTACCGCCTAGTGATGCCAACGCCATCTCAGTTCGTGAAAGAACATGCTATGATGGCCACACGTGACAAAACCAACTAAGGATGCGTTTCTCAGAAGCTGTCCCTGTATCCCCGCAGCTGGACTGTACCCCACATGTGATCCCAAACTGAAGGGGGGTTCTGCTCCCCGTCCTTCCCCTCAACTCTCCCTTCCCCAAACTCCCCGCTGGGTAAGCAGCCATCAGGCACCTGCCACATGTCTGACCTCACAACCTTGAATGGGCAGACACTCCCAAGACATGAAGCAAACAGTCGCTGCTCTTAGGATTAAAGAGCCTGCAGGTTCCAGGAGGGCACTAGTAGGAGAGATGGCGCCATTGTTAGGGAGTTCAGCCTGGAGCCTGGACCATCGAACACGTGGAATATACCCTGTGCTCAGCCTCAAAACAACCCCACAAGCTGAGAATCAGGATCCAGTCTTGTTGATGGAACACTCCAAAGGTTTAACGCCCTGAGCCACACAGCTGCACAACAACATGGGAGCCTAACACCCTCGTTCCCTCCACCAGCTCATGCTTCTCTCTCTCCTCCCTCCAAAATCGGCTGCTCACTCCAGCTCCTTTGGAAAAAGAGACTCACTTGAGCCTCTATTCTAACTTGAGTCTATCCAATGATAGTGACATGAAGCTGTCCTCAGCAACATCAGATCCACTGACTCATGCATGTTCTCCAGAAAGCAAATGCCTTGAGTTCACGTGGTATTTTTTACCTCTTTATTTCATTCCTCATAGCACAGATAGCTCCCAATTTACTGTTTCTAGCATCATGGCTGGGGTGCCAGCGGGGTCGCAGGTACCCTGAGGGCACCATTCACACAAGCAGGAGGAGAGCTGTGGAGCAACGGTACAGAAGCTACAAATTCATGTTCAGAACATATTTGAATGATTTGACTCTAGAGCTCGCCAGTGGTGTATTCAGTCCGCTTACAGCAAAATGATGTTTGGGGGGCTGGGGCAGTATAGCTCAGTGGCGGAGCACCTGACTCACACATATGAGGCACTAGGTTCAATACTCAGCATCACAGAAAAATAAATGAATAAAGATATTGTGTCCATCTGCAACTAAAATATATGTGTGTGTGTGAGAGAGAGATTGAGATATGTGTGTGTGTGGTGTGTGTGTATTTGAAAAGAAATCTGCAATGAACCTCGACAGCAAAAGAGAAGCAGCAGTCCTGGCCTCTGATTCAGCACATCCTGACCATTTCAAACTGAAATTTCGCATCACTGTTCATTATGTTGGCAACTGCCCTAGGACTCTCAGTAGGAACCGTGATAGTATCAACAAGAGAGCCAGATAATTTACCTATCTCATTGAATGAATTATTTTGAAATATCCTTCATGCTTATCACTACCTCAAAATTGTACAAAATGTTAGGTCTGTTGCCTGAAGGCGCTGCCTGAAGCCAGACATGGTGGCACCCCATAAATCCCAGCTACTTGGGAGTCGGAGGTAGGAGGATCACTTGAGCCCAGGAATTCAGGACCATCCTGGACAACATAGCAAGACCCTCATCCCTAAAAATTTAAAAATAAAAAAGAAGCATTGATCCTCTTTAAGAAGCATCATAACATGCACTTCCCACTAATTTAAATAAAATGTGGATAAACAGGCTACTGGGCACCGCTCTGGTGTCTGAGACTACTTACACCCTGGAAGGAAAGGGGCCTCCTGACCTCCAGCAGGCACTCTCTGCAGACCGAGTAATGCGTCCACTTTTCCAGAATCATCAGAGGTAGAACTGAAAGGTCCTGCTGTCTAAAGAACCACCTTCCACCCCTCCTCTCACGACACCACCTGCTTTTCACACACAACTCGCTAATTCCAGAGTGGACTATAATTAGAAGAGGCATATGAGACGGGAGCCAGGAGAAACCTGCAGTTCATTGAGAAAGTTCCCATGCTGGGCACCCGGCAGTGGCCCACGGCACAAAGGCACTGCGGCTGGGCACTCCCCTAGTGGACTCCACCCAGCACTGAGATCAGTCAGTGCAGCGGCCTCGCCACCGGCCAGTGTTGGTGAGTGCAGCCCGCTGCAGCTGGGGCAGGAGGGCCTGTCTCGTGAAGGGAGAGTTGGCATGGTCCCAGCTGAAGACGTCATGGAGCAGATGGGCTGAGCCATGCAGCCTGAGCAATCCAGGTGAGGAGGAGTTACCAGAAAATCCAGACTGTCTGGACACAAAAATGATGTCCCCTAAAGACTGGGAAGATTTAGTGTAGTAGAACATTCTGGAGCTGGAGGGGAACTTGAAAAATCACCTGGTCCAGGGAATTTTGTGTGTGTGCCATGAACGTGCCTTGCAGATAGATGAAGCCCATGGACAGACCCCACCCCCCGCCCCAGAATGATGTTCTCAAGAGTGTGAAGTAAAATTCATAGGTTACAAAGGAAACCTACTCTAGGGAGAGACAGCTATCAAAATATCTTAGAAAGCAAATGTATGATATAGTATACATGTGTGATTATCTCTCTCTCTCTCTCTCTCTCTCTCTCTCTCTCTCTATATATATATATATATATATGTATATATGCACACATATAGACATACATACATTTCTTCAGTGCATTCAATCACAAAATTAGGCAGCAGACCTAACATTTTCTATAATTTTGAGGTAGTGATAAGCATGAAAGATATTTCAAAATAATTCATACAATGTGATAGGTAAATTATCTGGCTCTCTTGTTGATACTATCACGGTTCCTACTGAGAGTCCTAGGGCAGTTGCCAACATAATGAACAGTGATGCGAAATTTCAGTTCAAAGTTAATGGGGAAAATACGAAAATAAACCCCCTGAATTATATCTACAGACCACAGACTAAGAACCCTCATATAATACTATCACTTCTTTTGATAGATAAGACTACTTAGGCCAGAGAGACCAAGTGACTTTCATAATGGCACACAGCTAGTAAACAGTAAGTCTAGAATCAAAGGGCAGTTTCTACACCTGTTTTATCTGTTCCCTTTACCGCTCCAGCATGCTGCCTGTGCTTAGGTTTAAAATAATTCCTTTTGGGTTTTTGTTTTTTTAAACAAAAGTAATACATTCTTCCAACAAATTCAAGCAATACAGGAATTACATTTAAAAACAACGTTTCTACCTCTCGTTAAACGAAGTCCTACCTGATGATATATGGACAGACTAAGGTCTTGAACTCTAAGTGTGATCCCTGGACCAACAGCATCCTGTCAGTTGGGAGCTGTGAGAAACGCAGAGCTGGGACCCCAGACCCCTCCAGTGGGAATCTGCATTTCCTCTTGGTCAACTTCCTGGAGTCTTTCTCTGCTGAGTGCTCCTTGGAAACACAGACTAGTCTCAACTGCTACTGCCCAAGTATGGCAAGACTCCAGCCCTCGACCCCTGCAAGACAGGCCCTGTTGAAGCCACTTCCTGGGGGAAAGAATAGACACCAGAAGAACAGGACTAGGGCTTCAAAGAGGCAGGATAACAGGAGTAGGAGACGCCCTAATGGGATGAGGGAAAAAATGGAAACAATAAGGCTAATAACTAATTTGTGAAGCCCTCACCATGATCCCATGGAGGTCAGCAGTGTTAGCCCTGTTTACAGATGAAAAAACGGAGGCCAAGAGAGGGTGAGCCACTGCTCAGGTCCCAGCCCACGACAGGAGACACTGAAGCAAGAAGGGGAAACCTGGGTGGTGGCCACGCGTGAACAAGCTTGCCAGGGCCAGTGCAAGGACAACTGAGCCCCCGTCTCAGGCCTGGGTCCCATTTTCTTTGGGGCCTGCTGGGTTGCAGAGACCTCAACAGCTTAAAAAACCAACCCTGGGGCTCCATGCATTCTCCTCAGGGGTGAGCCTGGTGCTTGGGTTTCAAGTTACAGCTCAAGCTGGAAGCCAGGACAGAGAATATGGAAAGAAGAAAAGTGGAGGCCTGTTCTTCCCTTCTTTGTCTAACCACAGCCCTACCCCACGGGGCCTGAGGTTTCTCCGTGCTCTTGGCTTTGTCTTATCCACTCAGAACAAATGCCACATTGGACCGACTTCCCATGGATTTGTTTCCCAACTTAAATAAACCCAAGCTTTACTGGCATCTTGGAAGCAGATTCTCAGCGAATTCTCCTCAAGGCTTGGGGGGCAGGAGTGGGGGTGCTGCAAAGGTGGGTATGTTCTCAGCTCCGTTTTAGGTCATTTTAAAGGTTTTAAAACATTTGGCCATCAGTACATTGTCAGACCCTATGAATCTTTCCATGTTGTCATCTCAAGATCACAGCGGCCTCCTCCGAGAATCCTTCCAGTTAGCATTTCCTGGGTGATTCCCTGCAGACACTGGGCAAAGCGTTTTCTTGCATTACCTGTGAGGAAATGTTATACCCATTTCACAGATAAAGAAACACAGCCCCAGGTCTTAATAGGGAGGAAGCAACCAAACCAAGGTCAGACTCAAGACCTGACTTCCAAGTTCCAGCCCCCTCCACCCGAGGAGCCTTCCCATCTCTTCCTCTTCTGGTGCCATCTTAGGAATTTAGTGCCACCTTAGATTGTACCATACCGCCTTCCTTGACCACAGCTCTTAAGAGAGCACTACGGCATCTCTCTTTGTGCCTAGGCCAGGGCCTGCCACCATCGAGGTGTTGTATGAATATCCATTGACTAAATATTGGCCGTCTGTCAGGAAAAATAACCCTAGAGAAAGCCTCAGACTGACTCCAACCATCTTCCAAAGGATCTGTGTGTGTTACCCTCAGCCTGCTTGGACGCCCTGATCAACAACAACGACAACAAATTTTCAGACCAAATGGGAAAATAAAGATACTGCTTAAAATTTTGCAAATGGCCAGAGGAATCTCTTTGGTCCCTGCTGAGGCCTGGCTCTAGCAAAAAGGCTGCTTCCTTAGCTGCAAAGCAGCTCATGGGCCTTCCTGGGGGAGTGCCTAAGTCTGCCCCTGAGCCAAGCTGGTTAGCAAAGCCAGGACTTGGAATGTCCACCCAGAGAGATGACAGCTGAGCCCCAGAGGGGATAAGCAGGCCGGGACAAGAGGCAGCCACTCAGGGACTGGGTCTGGGGGTGGCGTATTAGAAGAGGAAGGATTCTGAGTGGGGATCCAAATCTGGGACATCCCAGGCTCTCAGACACAGCTTCTCGGACCTTCCACACGAACCCGCTGAGTCCTCGCCATCCTTCTCCCAGATGGCTACGCAGCCAGCCCAGAACTCTGTGTGTTTTGGCTTTTGCCTTTATCTGGGTCCTGGTTGGTGACACTTCCCTCCTGCAGCCCTTTCCTTCTTGCCAGTTAGTCATGCCTGTCTGGCTTCCCAGTCGGAGAATCTGGTCATCAGATCTCCTAAGGGTTGAAAATCCGAGGGAGACATTCCAACCAGCCATGAATCCCATCACTCTTGTAGCGTTGAGCACCCTCAAGCCAAGATACCATTTTCCTTAATGATACAAAATGTTCTTGGCTTATGGATTGTGATTCTTGGGTCACTGTTTCCTGTTTGCAAACGTGTCACAAGTGACCCAGTTTTGTATCTAGGGGCGTGGGGACTCGAACCTAAGGTCAAACTTTGCTCTAGAAGGAGCAGGGTCTAGTTATCTCCAAAGTGGAACCCAAAACAACAAAATCAAGAAGGAAACTTCTAGCTGGGGGTGGTGGCACATGCCTGTAATCCCAGCGGCTCCGGAGGCTGAGACAGGGGGATCGTGAGTTCAAAGCCAGCCTCAGCAACAGTGAGGTGCTAAGCAACTCAGTGAGACCTTCTCCAAATAAAATACAAAGTAGGGCTGGGGATGTGGCTCAGTGGTCGAGTGCCCCTGAGTTTAATTCCGGGGTACCCATCCCCCCTGCAAAAAAAGAAGGAAACCTTGAGACATGGGGACCCAGGGCTCTGCCTAACCTGCAAACCTGTGGGAATAGGGCTCACTCTATTGTGGACACAGGGCAGTAGAGTGAGCCCTGTTTTTTGAAAGTGGGTCTGAAATTTAGCAAAAGTGAGCCAGAGGGAGAGGGTGTCCTTCTGCTTCCTCATTGCAGACTCTCTCATACTTTATGAGAAGAAACCCAGGAATGGTAAAGGCAAGAGACCAAGAACCCTGCCTAGAAATGTTCACCAAACACTCAACTGGGTTGGATCAAGTTTCTCAACCTATTACCAGCTTACAGAAAAATAAGGGGTGCAGAAATAGATTAGATCATTTACAGACCATCTCAAGAGCACCCTTAGCTAAACCCCACTGTAGGAGATTCTCCAAACAACAACCGGCGTCCTCAACAAGGACGTGACAGGGGAGCAGGCAGAGGGGACAATATCCAGAGACCTGGCAACAAGGACCCCGGTGGATTTGGGGTCTGATTTGATCAAGTCAAAAGAATAAAGACATCAGTGAGACAACCAGGGAAATCTGCCCGCCACCCAGATGTTTAAGGATGAAAAAGGGTGACTGCCGGCTTGCCTAGGTGTGGTAATGGTATTGTGGGTTTTGAGGGAGTCTTTAAGGTATTTTTGTAAAGAATCTTTTATCCTGTAGAGATAATTCTGGAATAGTTAAGGATGGAATGATATGGTGTCTGGTATCTGCTTTAAATTAAAGCACTAAGTGGAAGGTAAAGAAGAAAGGAAATTGTGCTTATGTGGATCACCACTGAACTTGGGTGGTAAATAGGTAAATGTTCATTAGATTCTCACTACTTTCGTCCAGTCTTAACAGAACAAAAATTTTCATGAAAAAAAAAAAAAAAAAAAGCAAAAATCTTGCTGTTAATTCTGGCTTCAGTACTGGCTCTGTGAGTGCCCTTGAATGAGATTTTACTCCATTGAGCCTCCGTTTTCTCACCCAGAGCCTGACCCCAGGTTCAGATCCAGGCTCAGACCCTTACTTACTGGGTGACCTTATGTAGGTTTCTTAACTTCTCTGTGCTTTGATTTCCTCTTGGGTACAAGTAAAATAAAGGCTCCACCTCGTCAGTGGTTCTGAGGACTAAGTGTGTTGGTTCTGAGGATCCTAGACACGAAGACTGTGCATGTATGTGTCTGGGTCTTACTGGGGCTGCTATTGCTGTTGCTATTTATTATTTTTGTCATGATAAAGAGCAGATTCCTCTGGAGATACCCTCCTCTCCGAGAGCAAACAAGGCTCCAGAAATGGTTCCTGGTTCTCCCAACTTCCCCGTTGCTGGTCCAATGCTTCTTCCACAGTTTCTCTCTCTGGACAGTGACAATTCTGGACAACCCTCGTTGTCTTTCCCCCACAATCTCCTTTCATCTTCCAGCCTGTTCCCAGGCCTCTTCTCTCCCATCCAGTCCTGGAAGGAAGAGCCGATAGACAGAACTTTCCTTCCCACCCTTCTCCGGCTCTTGACCCCCTGACGCCACCTCTTACAATGCCCAGAGGGACCTCAGTGGGCCGGTTTGAAAGCCCTCTGTAAACCAGGAAACGGTGGGGTGGAGTGCAGGGAAGTCAGAAAGAACTCGGGACTTATGAATACATAATGCTGAACTTTCTGGAAATGGATGGGCCTGGTGCCAGTCCTCACTAGGGTTCCTAGATTGTATTCTTCTTACAAAAGGGCCATTATGAAGGCTCTGCATCTCCCGTGTGACAGGTTCCGAGCCACCAATGGTATGACGTCACAGGGACCAGGAGATGAATAGGTGGCCCAGCCACATGCTCATTGTCCAGGGCCTTGGAACCCTGGGAGGAGGTGTGTGGGTGGCAGGCGGACATTCCTGGGAGCCCCAGGACAGAAAATGGGTTGGTGGGATGGCCCAACACATAAACCAGAACTGCCTGCCCCACGACCACCCCCAAAGCTGGAGTGTCCAGAAAGTGTCAGCCCCGGCTTCCTCTCCTCCACCTGCACACATGCAGGGGCTGGTGACTCTGCAGATGTGGCCCCAGTGAAGTCCTTCTGGAAGAGCAGCATCCCCTCCCCCACTGTCTCTCTCTGCTTGTCTTTGGGACCATTTCTTTTCCACCCATGGGAAAGGTCCTATCATCTAGTCAGGAAGCTGCAGACTGGTCGTCAGAGCAGCTGGACTCACGTTCTAACTTGCTGAAGTCCATGTTTGTCTTCTCATAAAATGGAGAGACTGGAATTAAAGGTTGTGGAAAAGTCCCTTCCGGTTAGGATGGTCTCTTGCTCTGTTGCATGTTGGAAGTAAGTATGGAGCCATCTTCTCCACCGAGGCTGAAGAGTGCCAGCTGACCATGTCCCCACACTCCTGACCTTCATACACTCGACTCCTCAAGGTCAAGCTCACCTCCCTATCCCCTCCACCTGCACCTCTGCCCTCTCTCACACACCATGCCCTTGGAGACCAGTAAGAATGCAGAAGTTTGGGTTTAGGTATACTTAATTTTCCCTTGGCGCTCTGAAGGGTGCTTGTTTGCACAATACTTACATGTATTCAAATGGCCACGCACGGTCATTCACATGGACACACTGAGGACATTATAAATTCATCAACACAGTCTAATGATTGGGCTCAGCCCAGCTCTCCAGAGCCCTGAAACCAACACAGATCTCATGAGGGAGACTAATGATTTCCCACAGTTTGAGGGCATAGGGAGGAACTATTAGAAGTTCAACTCACATTTATTTTTATCACATTCTTTTATGTGTTCTATGTCTTGCATGTGCTTTCTAGATCTCAAACCATATGGTATAACAAGTATGTCTGTCATTTATAAATGTGCCTATGACAGGGGTCCAGGGTCAAAAAGAGGTAGCATATGAGTGCATGATCCAACAAGTTGGAGCCTTCACTACAGTCCACTTCCCAAAGCTGGAGGAAGTTACAAGGTTTTAGACTGACCACAGCCAAGGGGCCCAGGGAGCATCCCAGGTAACTCCTCCAAGGCTGCACTGACCAACACACCCAAGACTCTGTAGGGCACTGGTCACACCCTTGGCAACTCCCCTGGGGCTCCTGGCATATATGTCCACTTCCTCCCAGAGTTCCCATTAGTGAGGTTTCCTCAGGCCACAGGAACCTTGGTGCCACCCAAGGAACCCACTTTCTTCCCAGAACAGGTGGTGTGTTGTCCCTCAGGACTTCTATTGTAGGAGTCCATCAGAGTTCTGGCCCTTTCTAGAACTCTCTGGGATTCACTTACTAAGGTTGAACAAATATATTTGTTATTTAGTTGAGAAAATATGAGCTTGACCTTAAAATATATAGGAAATAGGAAGGAAGGAAGGAAGGAAGGAAGGAAGGAAGGAAGGGAGGGAGGAAGGAAAAAGAAAAAAGAAACCGGCTCTCTGGAAAACTGTGAAGCCAGCCAGGCTGAGCTCCCCAGGGAGAGGACCCAGAGACACAGGCTGCTGGAATAAGCCAAGTCTGTGGAACAGGCCACTGTTGTACGAGCACTTTGCATGGTAGCCAATGCCCCCGGGGTAGACTCACTGCAGGCAGACGGTGCCTTCAGGAAAGCGTGATGGAGAGAACGGAGAGACGTGACCACTCACCCACACACTGGTTGCCTTCGTCCATCTGGTATCCAAAGCGGCACACGAGAGGCCTTGAAATCGTGGGGTAGTTTGAAGCTGATACCGGTGGGGCAGCCGCTGGGTATGGACCCGAGTAGGGGGTTGAATAGGGATTCGAGTAGGGCCCTCGGTACACCGGGTTTGTTCGGGGGATGCATAAATACCCGCCATTCTGGTTAACACACATCATGTCACCTCGGCAGGCCTCGGGGATGGTCCGGCATTCATCAATATCTGCAAAGGCCACAGAAAGGCCAAGCATTAGTAGCCCCCCCTCCACAGTGTTCGTGGAACTTTTGTTTTATGTTTTGCATTGCTGGGGATTGAACTCAGGGCCTCATACATGCTAAGCAAATGCTCTACCCCTGAGCTACATCCTCAGTCCTCACAGTATTTAAGCACAGCTTTGTACCAAGCTTGATGCAAAGAACCCCAAACACACCTCCCCAGCTCTCTTTGCAGGCAGGTGCTCCCAATTGCTGGCTGGATTGAATCAGATCATGATTTCAACCTTACCTACAAAAACCTATACTAGCACTGTCTTCAGACTTTTCTTTAAATGAACCCACATTTGAAACTCAAATTTCTTTTTTAAATTCTACATGATTACAGAAATTAAAAAAACACTCTCCCAATTAGCACAAACAGAAGGTAACAGTAAAGGACTGGGGTTGTGGCTCAGTGGTAGAGAGCTTGCCTAGCATGTGTGAGGCACTGGATTCAATTCTTAGCACCACAAATAAAACATGAATAAAAATAAAATCCATAAACATCTAAAAGATATTTTTTAAAAAAGAAGAAGGTAACAGTAAAAATAAAAATATAACCATTAGAATAGTGTTTATCTGTGGATATAAAACATGTTAGGTAATCTCGTCAGCGCACACTACACTCTGAAATCATGGGGATGAACCAGTGAATTGTCCCCACTTCTATTCCACATAACAGCCAAGCAGGAGAGAAAGAGGTTTGCATTAAGAAAGACCAGGCTTGACTCCAGGTGTAGTGGCGCACACCTATAATCCCAGTAACTCTGGAGGCTGAGGATGGGGGATCCTAAGCTCAAGGCCAGACTCAGCACATTAGTAACAAAAATAAAAAGAAAGACAAGTCTTGGCTGAGAGCCTGTGACAGATCTAGAAAGCTCAGTCTCGCAATTTATTGATTGATTGATTGATTGATTGGTCCCAGGGATTGAACCCAGAGGTGCTTAACCACTGAGCCACATTCCCAGCCTTTTTTATTTTTTATTCAGAGACAGGGTTTGTCTAAGTTGCTTAGGGCTTCACTAAATTGCTAAGGCTGACTTTGAACTTGTGATCCTCCTGCCCCAGCCTCCCAAGTTGCTGGGATTTCAGGTGTGAGTCACTGCACCAGCCTAATGTTGAAGTAAGCTCCCCTGGTGCAGTAAACAGGGCCCACTTCCAGCCAGGCTGGTGCTCAGCTTGCCATTCCTAGAAGGGGAGAGGTGGTTTTCTTAAATCAGCCTTACTATGGAGGGGCCAGGGAATATCTGGACTTTGCTTCCATAGGCTGGGCCCTGTCACCAGCTTTGGAATCTGTTCCGTATGGGACCAGAGACTGGATTCTGACAGCTTGCCCCACCATCCCACCTGAGAAACCTGTGCCAACTCTCACCTCAGGAAGGGGGAATGCTGAGGCTCAGCATGCAACAGTTAAAACAGGTGGGCCCTAAAAGAGGGCTGCTGCTCCCTCTTTGTCCCTTGGAACACCGTTAAATCCAAGTGTGGCACTTTAAATCCAAGTGTAAGCTAGATTTCCCAGGGCAGGTTTTATTCCTCCATCCTCAACCTCTTTCAAGCTGTGCACAGGTTAGCCAATGTGAGCTCAGGGAAGACACAGATTTGGCCCAAGTCAAATATAAGCCAAACACTGCACACGGAAGGGGAAAGGCAGGACAGGGGCTGCCTTATTCTTGTCATGCAGCCTGCTCTCCATTCACAGCACCCTGTTCTACACTGTGAATGTCCTTCCCACCCCAGGCCCTGTCTTAAGCTGCTCCTTCCCCCTGGAATGCCATCTCGCAGATCCTATTCATCCATCAATACCCAATTCCAATGGGACTCCACCACTCTTTGTGAGCCACACAGAGAGTCACCCCTCCTCTTCTTTCGCATGGTCCATTGCTTTTGTCTCCATAACCTATCTCACTATTTTATTCCATTAACCTATCTCAGTGTTCTCAGTGTCTGTCTAGATGGTCTAGACACTAGACGGTCTGCTAAAGAAGCACCCCCTGGAAGGGCCTTGTCCTAATCCTTGGAACCTGGGAATGTGCTAGGTTATGTGGCAAACGGGAATTAAAGTAGCAGATGAAATTAAGGTTGCTAATCAGCTAACCTGCAGATGGGGAGCTTATCCTGGATTATGGGGGACCCAGTGGAATCACATGAGTCCTTGAAAGTAGAAGAAAAGGCAGAGGAACTGGTCAGAGAGATGCTACAACAGAAAAGGCTGCAGAATGAGAGGCAGTGGATGCCACGTGCTGACTTTGAGGATGGAGGAGGGAGCCACAAGCCAAGGAGTCAGGGCAGCTTCTAGAAGCCACAAAGGCCCTCAGCTAACAGCCAGCCAGGAAGCAATACCTCCGTCCTACAGCCACAAGAAAGTGAATCTGCCAACAACCTCATGAGCAAGGAAATAGGGAACCCCTCGAGCCCTAGTTGTACCTGGTGGTACTTGGTAGCCCTGTGGACCAATGTTGGGCTTTTCCCAGGTGGAATGCTGAGATCATAAATTTTTGCAATCTCAGCAGCCACCATGGTGGTCCCTCATTACCACTGCCCTGGGAAACCAAGATGGATGGAAAGCTCTCGGAGGACAGAGCCCAGTTCTTTGAGCTCTCACAGTGCTCCACCAGGGCTCGACACCAAGAAAGCAACTAATAAAAGGGCATCGTTGACCTCCATCATTTCCTGTCACCGTGTTCTTCCATGGCAAGGCAAATAAAGGTTTGACAATTGCCAACAACATCTGAGAAAGAAAACGGGCCTGCAATTGATCTGTTACCAAAGGTTCCCACCCGGGTGAGGGGTCTGCGGTGACACCTACCTAAACATTGTCCTGTCTGGCGATCCAGGTCAAAGCCGTTGGTGCACTGCTGCTGCAGGAAGGAAGAAATGGGCAAGGTCATTTCACTTCTTTTTTTTTTAGTTATTGATGAACCTTTATTTATCTGTTTATCTGAGGTGCTGAGAATGGAACCCAGGGCCTCACACATGCTAGGCAAGTGCTCTACCACTGAGCTACAACCCCAGCCCCTCACTTTTTTTTTTTTACTATGGAAGATGCATTGCAGAGTGTTTGGGAAATGGATCTAAGAAGAAAGACATTCACGACACCAACACCTGCATCATAACCACTTATAATCATTTTATATTTTAACACTGCTTTTTTTTTTTTTTGGACCAGAGATTGAACTTGGGAGCACTTGACCACTGAGCTCTACCCCAAGTCCTTTTTATATTTTATTCCGAGACAGGGTCTCACTAAGCTGCTGAGGCTGGCCTTGATCTAGCAAACCTGCCTCAGCCTCCAGAGTCGCTGGGATTACAGGTGTGACCACCCTATATTTAGCTTTATTTTTAAACTCCCTGCACTATCTCTTCATAACCCCCACTTTTAGCAGATAGTTACTGGGCTTTTCAATGCTCTAGCTATGAAGAGCAATAAAGCTCACATCTGATATGTGTGATAGCATGCCCTGCCTTCACCCCCTTCCTGGACAGGAATCAAATTGTTTTTTAAGGGCAACTCTTTTTTTAGGTGCTGTTTAACTTCTACCTCCCAGAGTCCAATATAAATCCTTTGTCACCTGTGAAATCCTCTTCCTAATTCTCAGTCCTGGACAGATAGATAATAAAAACGACATGGCAAATGTGATGCGTTTTCTAAGAAAAGTAGGGTTGGGAGAATTCCTCCATTTCAGTCTCAGCAAAGGAATTACACACTGATGCTCCCAGAAAGAAATACAGCTCTACAAAACCCGAGGATTGTGGGTTTCATATACAACTTGAGCTATAACTTTATGCACTTGGAAAACAAACAAACAAAAAAAGATTGGGGCAGAGAGTCAGAGGGTCCTTCAGGAAACCCCCAAAGCCTGACATTTTATAGGGATAAACCAAGGGGCAAGAGTTTGACTGTGGGAGCTCCCACCCCAGGCCTGCCCTCCAGTTTCAGGGGTAGGGCTTCCCCAAGCTATAGTTGACTTGTGGGTGATGGGTTTGGCCTACGCTCCTGGAGAGTTAGGTGTCCCAAGGCCTCGGGTCAAAGGAAGTAGAACAGAAGAGCCAGGAGGCTGTGCTAGGGAGCACAGGAGCCGGGGTTCCAGCCTACTCTCAGCTCAGCGCTGAGGGGCTCAACCCTGCTGTTCCACGCAGCTTCAAATCCTCACTCTAGACCCAACTTGCTGCACAAATTGTGCCCCACTTTCTGCATCTGGAAAATGGGAATGATGCTACTTACTTCCAAGTGTTTGTAAAGAGTAAATATTTTAATGTACAAAAAGTTCCTAAGCCATAGTAAATAGAGTCCTGTGATTACTGTCCTCTCTGGCCTACGTGTCTCCATCTATGCCCCACGAGGCTGGATTAGAAGACTCCAAGGTCCCTTTGAGATCTAAAATTCTTCGTTCTTTTTCCCAAGACCCTCCTCATCCCCAGTAACTCCAAATTCTTCTTTTTTTGTTTGTGCAAAAAACTTATTTTTTTTTTGTTTGTGGTGCATTTGAGGCAAGCACTTTACCTCTGAGCTACACACCTAGCCCTGCTTCAAATATGAATATGAAAGGGAAAAATATTGTCCTCCCTGCCCGCAGCCCCTCTGCACTGCTTCCAGATGGGGGCTTCTCTCGTTTCTTTCCTGAGCCAGAGACACAAGGGCAACTCTGAGTTTTTAAAAGGGATCTGCTCACATTGCTCAAGGGCTGATACATCTGGGTCTTTCCCTCCCATGACTTCTCCCAGCCCCTCACCCTGACCTACCCTCACCTGCCCGCTCCTCATTCCTCCCAGGGGTCCAGCATAAGGGTGCTCTCCCAGGTTTGGGGCTGAATCACCTAACACTGCACGTGGGGATAACACTGCACTTAACCTCGACTCCTCCTCTAGCCTCCTCCGGGAGGATGCAAAAATGGAGGCAAACACGGACCCTCAGGCTGCAGGTGGGATCCCCAGGGCACAATCCTCCTGAAGCACTAGGGCCCATTGTAGGTTTTGACATGGAAGATAAGGAGGCTCTCTGAGGGACTTAATTGAGGTGATCCAATTCTTAGAATGGGAGTCAGGATTCTGAGCTCTAATCCCAGCCCTGCCTCTTAGAAACTACATTCCTGGGGCCAATGGCAGCTTCTCTGTCCCAGCTACAATCTCAATACAGTGAAGAGCTCCAATTAGGTCAGTGAAAACTCCCTCCCACCACCTTAGTCTAGGATTCTAAAATGCATGACTGGACTCCCTCATCCTAGTTTTTTTTAATACATTTCTGGATAACTTTAAAAAAAAAAAAAATCTTACCTGTGCATTCCCAGGACATGGAAGACAGAGAGCCAGGAGGATGGTAACAGTGAGTATCCTATGGAAGGAGAGAAACTGCAAGTAAATCCCAAGATATAAATGGGTCCGAAGGGACTATGGGTCTCCCACTCCCCTGATGTTATGATGGTGACTTCTCCAAGTGCTCATATGGGGGAGAAGGGACACACTCTGGAGAGGCCAAGGAGGCTTCCAGATACCCTAACCCTAACCCCAAATAGAAGTTGGCCTCCCCCACTTGCTTCGTGTATCAGGATAATAAGTTGGGTCACACTGTTATTGTGTGTGAGGTGCTGGAGATGGAACCCAGGGTCTTGTACATGCTAGGCAAGCGCTTTCTAACTGCCCCTAGATCACACTTTCTTAATGAATGCTGCTTCCGAAAAAAAAAGAAAAGAAAGAAAGTTTTAAAAAAAATGTTACTGTGAGATTCACAATGCATTGACCAGTTGAGTTTTGAACGTCTCATTCTGAGCTAGCTACATAGTCAATAAGCCGTTATAAGCCATGATGCCCACAGACCACAATGGAAGGAGAGCAAAGTGGGAATGCGAGGCACTTTGAGTTCCACTGAAGAAAGGGGTCACAGAAGTCACCTAATCACAGCTTTGAGCCCTTTGTCCACACACATGAGAATCCCCCTGGTCAACAGATGGCTTGATGATCCAGTCCCCCAGTGCCAGTCCCACGGTGTGAACTGCAGGAACTGCCACACCAGCAGGCCCCCTCGGAAGAAGGACTGGGGGACAAAGGGGAAGAGCTCAGAAACCACAGGTCAGGTCAATGCTGTCACCCACAAGCCACAAAACCTCAGTGCCTACCTGCAGTCTGACCCTTCATCACTCCCAAGCTTTGCTTTTTTCTTTCCTTCTTTCTTCTTCTTCTTCTTTTTTTTTTTTTTTACAGTGCTGGGGCTTGAACCCAGGGCCTTGCACGGGCTGGGTAAGGGCTCTACTATACTGAGCTATATCTCTAGTCCACAAGCTTTTTTCTGATAAAACTGCGATCACCAATGTGGCTTAAAAGTCTGAGCTGGGTGCAGTGGCACATGCCTGTAATCCCAGGGATTCAGGAGGCTGAAGCAGGAGAACCACAAGTTCAAAGGCAACCTCAGCAATTTAGCGAGGCCCTAAGCAACTTAGCAAGTCCCTGTCTCAAATTAAAAAATAAAAAGGGTTGGGGATGTTGCTCAATGGTTAAGTATCCCTGGGTTCAATCCCTAGTACAAACAAACAACAAACAAAAACCTGTCTGTATCACTTCACACCCATTCAGATGGTTATTAGGAAAAAAAGAAAACAACTAAAAATAACAAGTGAGAGCAAGAATATAGGGAAATTGAAACCCTGTGCAGTGTTGGAGAAATGGTGCAGCCACTGTGGAAAAGAGTGTGATAGTTCCACCCCAAATTAAACAAAAACTACCACATTATGCAGCAACTCTACTCCTGGGTACACACGCAAAAGAACTAAAAGCAGGGATTCAACAGACACTTGCACACCGATGTTCACAGCAGCATTACTCACAATAGCCAAAAAGTGGGCACAATTCAAATGTCCATGGCGGATGAATGGCTAAGCAAAATGTAGATAGGTGTATGTATGTGTACATACATGTGTACACATGTGAACATTCATGCACACACAAAGGAATATTATTCAGACTTAAAAGGAAGGAAATTCTGAAACACAATACAACATAGGCAAACCTTGAGGACATTAAGCAAAATATGCCACTCATTAAGAAAAAAAGACAAATACTGTACAATTCCACTTACATGAGGTACCTAGAGTTGCCAAATGCATAGAGAAAAGTAGGATGGATGGTAGTTGCCAGGGCCAGGAGAAGTGGAAAGAGGAAATTATTGCTAATGGGTAGAGTCTCAGCCTGCAAGATGAAAAGAGTTCTGGAGTCTGGCTGTACGGTACAGTGAATGCTCAGAACACTACTGAACGGGCTACTTCAAATGGTTACATGGAATACAGAATCCATGCAAATGTACAGCTTTATTAAGGGCTATCATTATTCTGTTCGAATAGCGATTTGTCTGAGCAACTACTGCCTGCAGCAAGCACATTAGGCAGAGAAGCTACAAAACTGTGACCTGGTTGCTCCCCAGGTGAGCTGATTGGGGATCTACAGGAATCCACTGGTAAGAGCACTGATAGAAATATGCACTGGGTGCCATGAAGCCAGGCTGGGGGAGGGGCGGGAAGGTCAGGGAAGACTTCCCTAAGGGACTGATCTTGAAGCCATCATCTAGGACAGTGGACCTGGGACCTGGCTGGATTTGGTGATCTGTAACTGCCCAAGTGCATCACCACTATGTAATCCCTCCCTTAACAGAACGAGTGCTGGATAGATTACAAAGCTCACCCACATCCTCGACATATGGTTCATGTGAAGCAGCAACTTTGGGTGCTCAGACAGCCAGAGTTAAGGTGACATCCAGAAAGAACAGAGTCCCAATATGGTACTAAATGCAAGTCTACTTCCTTCATCTTGTCCCCAATCCAAAGAATAAAGACCCTGAGCAGCCACAAATTTTTACTTCACCTAAGAGCCTGTGTCAGCCAGGTTCTAGAACACTGGAGACAGTTCTGACCTTATAAAGTACAGAGCCAAATCCTAGGGCTTTTTGATATTTGCAATGGCCAGATTTATATCTGGAAGGAATGAAAGAACAATAACAAATTTATTTTCCAGTCTGTATATTATGAATTTCAATGTTTTCCTGTTTCTTCACATGAAGTTTCCTTTCGGGTGGTTATAAAATCCTGTCTCGTTTATGTTGGAGACAGAACAGGCTGACTGCATGCAGTGAACTTCAAGAGCTAGTGGAAAAGGCGTGCTAACCCCGCCCCTCCCCTACTCCTGCTCTCCATTCCCTTTGGCTGGAGGCAGCACCGGGAATGTCCAACACCAAAGAGCCACAGCTGGGTCCTGGGGGCCAAATAAGCTCCAGGCTAATGAAGAGGGTTTCCAAAATGAAATAGTACCCAAGCACTGCTGCTCCCACAGCGTCACAAATAGCTGCACCTTGTCATGAAAAACCCTAGAAAACGCCAAAAAAAATGAACTAACCACAGTTAATGCTGGAAAGGGAAAAGGAATAAATGCCCAAACTGGTCCCAGGAACTTTCAAAATCAGGTGGGTCCACCCATTTTGTGCCCCATCCTAAAATATGAGGAAAGCTGGGAGACCAAGGGAATATCAGGACTGCCTGTCATTGAACCCGCTGGTCCCAAGCCAGCATGACATTATCACAGCTTCGTTTTCAGCATGCAAACACACACACTAACACACCCATACAAGGTTAATTTATGCAAAACAGCTATGTTTTCAAGAGTTGGCCAGAGAAACACTGTGCAGATGTCATGTAGATAAAGTTCTGCAAGACTTAAGGATTACTTGACTGGAAGTGCAATTTCCGCAAAGAATAACAAAACATTTGCTTACATGTATCTCTGTCTGCTGTCCCCACTTTTCATTGGTTCAAAACTTCTGGGTCCCATGCCCTTTGTGGATCCCACACAGACATAGAGCAAATTCAGCCCGCGATGTTCAGCCAGTAGATTTTGCTTGTCCAACAGCCTAGGCAGCAAAGCAATGGCTAGGGAACTAGGAATCGCTCTCCCAAGTTTAAAAGATATATAGGGTGTTAAAAAAAAAAAAAAAAAACTGTGCACCAATTTGCCGCCCTTACAGAAAAGAACGAAGAAATTAAGCACTAAGCTTTCTGCAGACCTCTCTCTCTGAGGCTGACTTCTGAAACTGTGAGAAAGTCCCCACTCCCAAACGAAGGCTTCAAGATGGAAATTACAGAGGCGCAGCTTTTTATAATTAACAATATCATTGCATCACTGGCTAATGCCTTTTCCAATACCCTGACACAGCCTGAATCTCCGCCACAGCCATTTTCCACCCATCAGGTTTTTAGTAAGGTTTCCAGACCCTGGAGAAAGAAAGCCCGGCGCCGAGAACCTACCTTTTAAATCCTGGCATGTCCAAGATGCGCGAGGAGAAGAGGCAAAGGGGGAGAGAAAGCTCCCAGGCGGGACCCTCGGAGGAGTTCTGCGCTGCGGCTGCGCTGGGCCGGAGGGGCTCGCGGGGATTTTATTCCAGAGGGGCCCAGCGAGTGATGGAGAGGGCAGGGGGACAGCCTGGGTGCTCCGAGCCACTGGAGAGCCCTCGGAGCAGGCACCTGGTTTCGCTTAGCCCTCTTCAGTAATTCAGCATTAAACCAATTGGAGGAGGAATGTTAAAAATGAACACTTCATTTTCTAAGTATGTTAAACAATGCAAATGGGGCCTCAGTCTGGACACAGCTGGTTCAGATTACAGCGCTCACCAACTGGCTAGACTCCTCACAACAATCTTGGGGCGTCTGCCAGGGCCAAGTGCTCGGCGCTGGGAGGAGAGCCCGGTCCCGGCCGCACTGGGCTGCGAGCACCTCGGCTGGAGGCGCTGGGCGGGCAAGTGCAGGGGCGTGGGCCGGGGAGGCCTCCGCTTCCCACCCGGGGCGGGGCGCGCGGGAGGGGGTGGCGCGCCCGGCTGGGCTGCGTGGCACCAGGACCCTCAGGGACGCGATCGCGCTGGGACAAGAGTGACTTGCGCTCACGACACTCGCAGTTGCAGGGACTAGAAACGTAGAATTGATTGGGAAACCAGAACCTATGAAGCCAAGGTTTGGGGCGAAGGGTGGGAGGGGGTGGGGAAGAGGAGGAGGCTGGAATCCCGCGGATGCTCACTTCAGGCCCCGACGGTAACCAGGACACCGTTTTTTCCGGGTCCTCGTCCCTGGATTCCTTCTAGCATTTTCTGGCTTTAATTAAAAAGTGTCCCTTGGCTTGAAAGTGACTTTGACAAGTGGAAAGGTGTTTTGCAAAAGAGGAGTGGGGGAAAGCGGGATGATGAACAACACCCAAGTCCTGTAGTGGAGGTGTCAAACTATTTTTTTCTTTCTTTTTTTCGAAATTTGGAACCTTTTCATTAAATGAAATTGGACCAAGAACACTCTAGGAAAGACACAAGTGGACTGGTGGTGGTCCAATCCCTTTTTACTCATCTCCACTTTCTCCTGGACTCCTCAAAACCCTAACTAACAGCAAGCACACAGCTCCTCTCCATCTACCCCAACTCTGTGCCGCAGGAATCTCCTCTACTTTATTACAAGTGGGGATCGTGGGGGTTTGGTAATTTCCTCGCGGTCACACAGATATTCCTTAATACCACTGGGCCTTCCGAGTCTGCATATTTAGTTTAGCCCTCTCAAAGGACATTGTATGTGGGAATTAAATGGAATTCTACTGAACAAGAAGAGCAGAATATTGATAGTTGTGGAAGCTGAGTGTCTATTTACTCTGTTTGAAATTTCTAATATTACTTAAGATTTATTGTTCATCTCTCCCACTGTTTATAACAGCAGAAGGTAGTAAACCTCTAGGGCTCATTAGTGAGACACCAATAGAGTTAATATAAGGGATTTCCAAAAATAGATAATAAATATAAAGTGAAATCATTTTTTTTTAAAAAAGCTAGACACATAAGACTACATACTGACGGATTCCATTAATGTAAGATTTGAAGTCAGGTTGTGCGGGGAGGGGAGGGGGTGTACAAAAGGAGCCTTCCGGATACTAGTAATGTTCTAATTATCAGTGTGGGTCTGCTTACAGAGGGTGTGTAGACTTGGAATTTGTGAAGTCCTATGTGTGTTATGACTTATTTATATTAAAAAAAAAAGACTGAAGAGCCTTCTTTTTTTTTATTGGTTGTTCAAAACATTACAAAGCTCTTGACATATCATATTTCATACATTAGATTCAAGTGGGTTATGAACTCCCATTTTTACCCCAAATACAGATTGCAGGATCACATCGGTTACACATCCACATTTTTACATAATGCCATATTAGTAACTGTTGTATTCTGAAGAGCCTTCTTATGTGCTAATATTAAAGAATTTAATATATTAAATATATATATTAAATTAATATATATTAAATATATTAATATATTAAATTTAATATATTAATATATTAAAATTTTAATATTAAAGAATTTCCAATATATTTTGTGGGTCAAAACTGCAAAATATTAGTAACTCCACATAGATCAATCTAATACATTAATGTAAAAGTACAAGTCTACCATATATGCAAAAAGTAAATAAAACCATGATATACGGGAAAAGGGAGTTATAGAACTGTATGTAAAGCATGCCACCATTTTCAAAATAAAAATTTTGAAAAGTTCTTGCTTGTATGTATACAGAAAAGATATCTCCAGATATCACCTGAAAGGTGCATGAGAAACTGTTGCATGGTTTCTCTCAGTCATCTCAAGTTACTATAATTATTACCACAGACTAGGTGTCTAAAGGACCAACGTATTTCTCACAGTTGTGGAAGCTGAAGTCCAAGATCAGCGTACCAGCATGGTCTGGCTCTGGTGAGGGCCTTCTTCCAGGCTGCAGATGGCCTTCTCTGTGCCTTCACATAGTAAAAAGAGGGAAACTGGAGGGAGGAGGGGTCTTTGATCCCACTCATGAGAGCTGCACCTTCATGATGTAAGTACCTTCCAAAGGCCCCACCTGCTGATACCATCATATTGGGAGTTAGGATTTCAACAGGTTCATTCTGGAGGAATATAAACATTCAATCTACAGCAGAGTCCTAGGAAGGAATTTGGGTAGAGAGTGGGAGAAGAGATGTGAGAGGCAAATTATCTTCATTGCTTATCTTTTGGTATAATTTGAATTTTGTACATGTACACACATTTCCTAGTCAAAATATGAGATTAACTTATTTTATGCAGATATTGTGTTTATGTAGGACTATTTGTGGAGGCAGGGAATTTTAAATCACTTGGTACCCCACAGACACTACCAACTTTCCTATAGGTTCGGGAAGTAGAGGAAATCCATGTACCTGTTTTCTACATGAGCAAATGGAAGACCCCCAAATCAAAAATGTCTAGGGACCTTTCTTGGACCAGAGATTATTTCCATGTTAAAATTGTAGGGCTAGAATAAATGCATAAATGTAAAGGGCTATCATCCACGTACCAATGAAACCCAATTTCCTCACCATAACAGGGCAGGGAGACAATCAAGTGATTTTTTTTTTTTCAAAAAGGTTTGATATGGGAAGCTGGGTTGGGGCCTTGTAAAATTAGGCATTTAATTATATACTTTATTAATATTAAGTAGAGAGAGAATGAGGGCTGTCATAAAAGACGTTGACCTTGACCTGAGTCTTGCATTTATCACTTACCAGTTGGGCACTTTGGACAGGTCAGTTCACCCCTCCACTTTGTGGTTTCCTCATCTGCAAAATGGAGATAATGTTTCTAACTCGCAGGATGACTGTGGGAAAGAAATAAAAGTTAGTTATCCTCATGATGGTTACTGTGTCCAAACTTCCACCCCTACACAACCTCCTCCAAAATATCTTTGCTAAATAGCAACTTAGCCATTTCTAAAGCCAAAAAAAAAAAAAAAAAAAAAATCAGTCTCACTATTGAACAGCTCAAATTTTAGTGCTGTCATGAGTTGAACACAAGTTGGGTTCCCTGGTTTCCTTCCATCGGTCCTAATTCTCTCCTCTGCAGCCATAGGCCAAGCTCTCTTCTGCCTAACAAGCTTCCCATTCATGAACGCAGTTCATGCTATTACAAAAATCCCCCCTTATCCATTAAAAGTTGGCTGCAGTCAACCATAGTACAAAAATATTAAGTGGAAAATTCAAAAAATGATTCAGAAGTTTTAAATTGCATGCTGTTCTGAATAGTATGATGAAATCCTGCCCTGTCCCACTCCATCTGCTCAAGATGTGAAACATCCCTTTGTCCTGCTGGGTTACTCAGTTTTTCACCACTTGACAAAATACCTGAGAAAATGACCTAAAGAAAGAATGGTTGTTTTGGCTCAGGGTTTCAGTTCACATTCAGTTAACTCCATTGTTTCTGAGCCTGGTGAGACAATACCAGGGCAGAGGGAATGGGGGCACAGAGCTCTTACCTCCTGGTAGACGGAAAGGAGAGAGAAAGAGAAATTCAGGGGACAAGATACAGTCCCCAAGGACCCCCTCCTTTCAACTCGTACAGTTCTCCCCGCCAATAGTCCATTGAGCTACGAATCCATCAATGGATTAGGTTTTAGCCCTTGTGACCTGATCAGTTCCCAAAAGCCCCACCTCTGAACATTGCTTTATTGGGATCCCTACTTTGCAACCAAAAAAATTTTAAAAACACCTGGAAAAGGAAGTGGTGATCTCTAGGAGCCAGCAAGGGTCATTCAGCAGGTCCTGCCAAAGGACACTCTTTCTTTTTCTTTTCAAAAAGAGCCTTCAACACATGACCCTTTAGAGAATGTTTCAGATCCAAACCATAACACCAGCACACCTAGCCACATGTATACACCACCTGCCCCTTGGTTACAGAGCCACCTTGGTTGTCAGAGTCACTGTCATAGTATTACAAGTCCTTGTGGGAAAGTAGCATTATTTTACTTCAAATGTCTCCAAAGCACAAGAATAATGACAATGTCAATTTTATTATGGTATATTGTTATAAATGTTCTATTTATTATTTATTGTTGTTAATCTCTTAATGTGTCTAACGCATAGATTAAACCCTATCATAGGTAGGTATAGGAAAAAGCATTGTATCTACAGGGTTCGGTACTGCCTGTGGATCCAGGCATCTATGGGCCTTAGGATGTATCCCCTATGGATAAATGAGGGCTACTGTATTCTATTCTCCAGGTCCTGCAGTGTCCTATGACCCCTTTGGCAGGTGCATTGGCCTCGTGGTTCCCAGGGAGCCATGTGGAGTACACAGGCTGCTAGCACCACCTCCTCCATCCTGTTGGGCTGTTAATTCTTTTTAGCCAAGAACAAAGTTTTACGTGTATCCTTACTGGAGTTTTATCCATTGTTCAAGCCCTTTTTCATCATGAGTTCTATCATCTAATGTGTCACGTGTCATTTCCAGCTTTGACCACCAGGGATCTGCCAAATGTGACTTGGACTTTCTGAGTTATGCACAACACTGTTACCAAGAAAGGTGCAGGAGTGGAGCGGTTCATCCAGGTTGGCACTGAGCTCTTCTCTTTCCTTAACGGTTTGGGCCACTGCTGATTGTCCAGGTCTGGGTGCCACCAACCTCTCTCACAAAACAGGCAGTCCCACTGCTAGATTGTTACAAGGGCTGCCATGAGTGGAACCGTGTGACCTGCCCCCATGGGTCCTAATCCTCCTCTCTGCAGCCACAGGCCCTACTCTCTGTTACCTAACAAACTTCCTGTCCCTGAATGGTTCCCTTGTGCAAAAGAACTTTGTGAGAGACTTTGTCACATGTCCTGCAAGCATCAAAACACACGCTACCCATCACATCTCATGATCTAGCAGGCCTCTTTTTGAAAAGAAAAGGAGGGTCCTTTGGCAGGACATGAACTGCTGAATGAACTTTGCTGGCTCCTGGAGATCACCACTTCCCTTTCTGTGTTTTTTTTTTTTTTTTTTTTGGGGGGGGGGGTTGCAAATAGGGATCCCAATATCTGCCCTGCCTCCCTCCAACAGAATCAAATGGATGTCACAAAATGTAAATTGTTGCATAAATGTAACAGGGGTATCATCCACATACCAATGAAGCCCAATTTCCTCACCATGCCAGGGCAGGGAGAGGATCAAGTGATTTTTTTTTCAAAAAGGTTTGACATGGGAAGCTGGGTTGGGGCCTTGTAAAATTAGGCATTTAGTTATATACTTTATTAGGTCGTTAATTTTTTTCACTGTCCAAAAAGAATTACATCACAATGTTTTTCTAGGAGCAAATTTGAAACCCGGAAAAGGATGTTATTAAATGTCTATTATGGGGCTAGACTCCAGATTCCCACAATAGCTCTGTGAAATAGGAAATCCTCCCCTCTGCCCATGAAGAAGAGTTTAGGCTGCACAGGTAATAAACGGTCCAAAGTCCAGCCCCAACCAGGCCTACTTGGTTTTGGACCCTTACTCCTCCCAATTTATCCAATTTTGCTTTCTCTGACTTAACTATTTACATGGTTCTTTCCCTCCCTTATCCCTAACTCCCCAGGAACATTCCAGAACTCCATGGGCCCTTCTGTCATTGCCTTCTCTTTTTCTTAAATAACTTTCAATTTTTTATTATAATTATTCAAAAGTGGCCCTTAAAATAGCAGACAACACCCAAGTTCTGTGGGGGCAGTGGCTCCACTTCACACATGTCCCCCTCCCCCAGAGGCTCTCTCACTCCTGTCCCTGGTCAGACTTCTCAATGAAGTGTCAATGTCTCAGTGTCTCAGTGTCTCTGTCACCTCCTCACCTAGTCCCACTTCCACAGTCCAGCTAGCTCCTCATGATTTACCCAAACTGATGTCCCCTAAGAGTCCCAGTGATCTCCTCACGGCCAAGTCCATGCCTTCTTCTCCATCCCTGTGTGTTCCTGAGCCTCTGGAGCATTTGATGCTGAGGTCAACTTGAAGTCGACCTGGCAGCGCCCCCCCCCCTTCTATAAATGGGACTGCACTTTCTTCAGTCTCTTTTGTTTCTCCTTCTTCCTAAGCAAAGAGTTCCATGCAGCCTCTCTACTCTCCTGTCCTGAGAATAGTCACTGGTCCCTTAGTTTCAGCTGTCACCATGACATAGATAACTCCTGAATAAATCCCTCTCACCTTCCTTGACTTCCACCTTGCTCTGGAGACCCGAGTGTTTAACTCCTTGTGGAAAGTGATCTCCAATTCACTTCCTCTGCACACTTGGACACCAAGCCAAGGTAATTAGTTCACTCCCTGTGAGCCAATAAAAAGGTCAGAATCCTTCCACTTCAATGCTGGGTTTTGTGTGAGGTTCTTAATAGGGTTGGTTTGGGTGTTTGAATTTTTTTTTTTCAAACTAGAAATAGCTCAATTGTTATATTTGATTGGGATAAAGTGATCTGTGGTCTCACATTGTGGTTCGCAGTCTAGGTGGTCTGGGGCCAGTGGGGTCAGCATAGCATGGTCCCTTGAGGGTATTTGCAGTATTGACCTTCTCCACAATGGTTCAAAATGCCTCAAACTGCCTGCCCACCTTCAGGAGGTCGGACAGAAGAGTTTGATGGCCACACCCAGCAGCAAGGGATGCTGGGAGATCTATTTTGTGTTCTGAGAGGTCAAGTGCCTTCTTACCTCAAAATCTGGTGTTCCCTTACTGTGTAAACAGAGTTTGGACATCAGAGGGCAAGCAGCAACTCTGCCAGAAATTCTCTCTCTCTCTTCTTTGCCCATAAGTATGTCTATAGTGGAGATATTATCTTTATTGTCATTTATGTTGCAATGTCTTCCTCAGTTTGTATTTTGCCTTTTAATCTTGTTCGTGGCATTTTGGGAAATACATACACCTTACATTTTTTACTTATTTAGATGTCTTAATCCCACCTTCATGGTTTCTACCCGTCATTAATTAAAGAACACAAATGGCCTTCCACGTTCATGGTGAGCAGAAGTGACCTTTAAAAATAGACCCACAAAATCCCTTTTCCCCCAGGGTATTTCCAATAAATGGTATGCAGGGAACATCCGATCTCCCCAAAAGCCTAGTTAGTTGGTAACAAGATAAACGGTAGGATAAAAACTCATGGGCTGTATCTCAGGAGGTGGTTTTAGTCCCACAGAGAAGTCCCATGAATAAGCTGGATAATCTTCAACAAAATAGTTTCTTTTTTACCTTTAAATGTCAGCTCCTCTGGAATGTATGTTGGTATAGGACATATGGAGCGCATCTACTTAATTTTTCTCCATAGTTAATCATCTGAAATACTATCACTAATAAACGATGCTCATTTCTCTCTGAATTGAAAGGTAGATTTTATATGAACTGTGGATATACTTAGATCTCTTCCTCATTACTTTGTCAACTTGCCTGTGCCAGGTCCAGTTTTATTTACTTTTATTTTAAATTAATATGTTGACATCTGGTAGGGTACATACATATTCCCTGTTACTTACTCTTTTTAAAGAATATATTGACTTGTCTACAGTTACTTATTCTTCAAAATGAAGTTTAGAATTATTTCACCAAGTTCCAAACTAACACTATTAGAAATTGGAATCTCATTAATTTTTTAGTCTTTTGGATAAGATTATCATTTCATTCATGTTGAAGTCTCCATCCAGGAACGTGACATATCTCTACACTTATCTGAGCTTTTGAATGTCCCACATAAAGCTTCATGAATTCTCATACATAGGCATCCATTCATTCTTCCATTCATTCAAGTGTTTCAAGTGCTAAGTACAGCTACCCATGAGCATATGGGCTTTTGAAGTCAGGTCAACTTGGGTTTGATTCTCCCTCGTATTTACTACCTGTGAGACTGTAAGACAACTCTCTAATCTCATTGAGCTTCAATTTCCAGCTGTTAAATGAAACAAAAATAGATCATGCTATTCAAAAAGAGATAGTGCTTATATAGTACCTAGCAGGTGCCCATGCACAGTAGGTCTTCAGTAAAGGCTAGGTCCTTTTCTCTCTTTTTAACCACAAGACATTGATTAGTCAGTAATTCTGGTGGATCTGGGTGTGATGGCACATGCCTGTAATCCCAGTGATTGCGGAGGCTGAGGCAGGAGGATCACAAGTTTAAGGCCAGCAATTTAGTGAAACTCTGTCTCAAAGTAAAAAAAAAATGATTAGGAATGTAGTTCAATGGTAATGAGCCCCTGGTTCAATCCGCAGTACCAAAAAAAAAAGGAAGAAAGAAGAAAAAGAAAGAAAGAAAAATTGGTGCTAATGAGTATGCACACAGGCCAAGAGGGCACACAAAGGGGTGCCTCACCAGTCTTGAAAATGTTAAAAAAAATAAAAGGATATTACCTGGGGGAAAAGACTGGGTCCTGAAACCCACGTGAAAACTATGTCCCAGAGAGACAGAGGATCATACAATTAGAGGCAGAACCAGAATTAGAGCCTAGGTTTCTTAATTTTTGATCCAGGATTTTTACCCCCACCCTTACTTTTGGTCTTTAACTGTAGTTTTTATTTGTATTTATTTATTTGTTTGATGCTCGGGATAGAACCTGAAGCCTCACGTGTGCTAAGCATGTATTCTACTACTGAGTAACACCCAGCCCTTTAATTGTACTTTAATATCACCAGTTTGTTTCAGGGCACCACAATTTTCTGCACAAGCCTGCAATTTCCAGGGAATTCAGCAAATCATGAACAGACCTGAGCTTTTCTTATGGATTGTTCTACTGACTGTGGTTTTGACATATAATTGTACGTAAAAACTCAACTCAAAGTGGATCAAGGACTTAAGCATTGGACCAGAGACCCTGTGGCCACTAGAAGAAAATGTAGGCCCAGCTCTCCATCATGTCAGTTTAGGAACTGAATTCTTCAACAAGACTCCTAAAGTGCCAGAAGTAAAATCAAGAATTGATAAATGAGATGGCATCAAACTAAAAACCTTTGGGCTGGGGTTGTGGCTCAGTGGTAGAGCCCTTGCCTAGCATGTATGAGGCCCTGGGTTCAATTCTCAACACCACATATAAATAAGTAAAATAAAGGTCCATTGACAGCTAAAAAATATTTTTAAAAATCTTTAAAAAACTAAAAAGCTTCTTCTCAGCAAAGCAAATTATCAAGAACATGAGCAGAGAGCCTACAGAATGGGAGAAAATCTTTGCCACCTGCACTTCAGATAGAGGATTAATCTCCAGGATATATAATGAACTCAAAAACTTCTCTCTCTCTCTCTCTCTCTCTCTCTCTCTCTCTCACACACACACACACACACACACACACACACACACAAATACAATCAATAAATGGGCAAAGGAGCTGAATAGGCAGGCACTTCACAGGAGAAATATGAATGGTCAACAAATATATGAAAAAATGTTCAACATCTCTAGCAATTAAAGAAATGCAAATTAAAACCACACTGAGATTCCATCTCACTCCAGTCAGAATGACAATTATCAAGAATAAAAGTAACGATAAACGTTGGCAAGGATGTGGGGAAAAGGTACACTCAAACATTGCTGGTGGGACTGCAAATTGGTGCAACCACTCTGCAAAGTGGTATGGAGATTGCTTAGAAAACTTGGAATGGAACCACCATTTGACCCAGCTATCCCACTCCTGGGCATGTACCCAGAGGACTTAAAACTAGCATACTATAGTGATGCAGCCACATCAATGTTCATAGCAGCTCGATTCACAACAGCTAAGCTATGGAACCAACCTATAAAACGTGGCATATGTACAAAATGAAATGTTACTCAACCATAAAAAAAAAAGAATAACTACGACTTTTGACAGTAAATGGATGGACCTAGAGACTATCATGCTGAATGAAATAAACCAATCCCTCAAAACCAAAGGTCAAATGTCTTCTCTGAAATTTGGATGCTAACACACAACAAGGGGTGGGAGAATAGAAGTTCAGTGGATTAGACAAAGGGGAATGAAGAGAAGGGAGGGGTGGGAATAGGAAAGACAGTAGAATTAATCAGACATAACTTTCCTAAGCTCATATATGAATAAATGACCAGTGTAATTCCACATCATGTACAACTGCAGGAATGGGATCCTAATTAGAATAAGTCATACTTCATGTATGTATAGTATGTCAAAATACAGTCTTCTGCTATGTGTATCTAAAAAGAACAAATACATAATTTTTTAAACATAATTGTATGTAAAATACGGGATCTGTACTATAAGAATCTGCCATGGAACCCCAGAGCTGTATTCAAGGACTATCCAATGGCATTCTTCGATTTGCCATCATTTTGGTCTTGTCTGTTGTTTTCAGATGCTTAATATGGATTGAGGTTTGGAGAAAATGCATCATAGAATGTAAAATGGTGTGATGCTCAGATTGCCTCATTTTCTATTTACAATTAACATAAAGTAGACCGTAACAAGTGCCTCCTAGATTCTTGAATTTGTCAGCCCAGTAAAACCAACCCTTCCAAAACAAAACTGATCCAAAGCAATATGCTGCTTTTAATTTTGTCAAATAAAAATTAAAAATATACGGCAACTATCATATATCACATCATGGAATTTCATGAAACTGTGTGTTTGGTCTTTGGAAATATTACTGTGCTTGTCTCTTTTTGGTGGTCTGATGAAAACCCTTACAGACCTTCATGAATTGCACCTCCCCCCCCCGGCCATTAGCAAATTTCGGAACAGAAGTAAACAAAAGATGAATTCTGTTCTAATATGTATCAGCTCTTCTCTATTGATAGGTTTATTTTTCTCCCAACAATCGGCTACATCAAGCCATTTCAATTGTGCATGGTATTCTCTTCCTAAGTCTGTTGGGAAGGGCTGACCATGGTTCCAAATGTCAGCATGCAACAGAATCATGTGAGATACTTATTAAAATTCAAGCCCTGAGGACTGGGGACATAGCTCAGTTGGTAGGGTGCTTGCCTAGCATTCCCAACACCATGAGTTCAATCCTCAGCAACACACACACACACACACACACACACACATCCAGAGACTTGATACTATGGTTCCAGTGGTCTAACCAAGGAATCTGTATTTTAATAAACACTCTAGTTGATTCTGCTGAGAAATTGCTCTATTCTGAGCAGCTCTGAGTGATATTTTAAGCAGCCATTAAGTTCTGCTAATACAAGCTTTTCTCCTACCAATCTTGCATAAAAGTATTGAGCCTGAATTGAGTCATGGGTAGACCAGCCGTGTCCAACGGATGGCCTGCCCTAGTGGGAATAGTCTATATATCTTTACTATCCAATATCACAGCAACTACCCATGTGTGGCTACTGAGCACTTGAAATGTGGCCAGTGTTACCAAGGAACTGAATTTTGAATTTTATTGAAATTTCACTAATTTAATTTTTACATTTAAATAGCCATATGAGACTGTGGGCTTTCCTATTGCCCAGCATGGCTCTGGCTCTGACTTGACCACCAGTTAGCAAGAAATACAGAGAAGAGAAGGAAAAAACTAGAAGACAAAAGAGGAAGAGCCAAAAAGGGAGAAGATGGAAAGGAGGGAGGGGAGGGAGGGAGAGTGAGGGAGGGGGGAAGAGAGAGAAAAATATGCAAAGAAATACAGAGAGTTTGTCTGTGTGTCTCTGTTCTGTATCAGTGGTCTACATGTCTATTTTGGTGTGGAGAAATAGGTGCACTCATACGTTGCTGATAGGATTGCAAATTGGTGCCACCAATCCTGAAAGCAGTATGGAGATTCCTTAGAAAACTTGGAATGGAACTACCGTTTGACCAAGCTATCCCACTCCTCAGTTTATACCCAAAGAACTTAAAATCAGCATACTGTAGTGACACAGCCACATCAATGTTCACAGCAGCTCAATTCACAATAGCTAAACTGTAGAAGCAAACTAGATGCCCTTCAATAGATGAGTGGATATAAAAACTGTGGTACATACACAATGCAATATTACTCAGCATTAAAAGAGAATAAAATTATGGCACTTGCAGGTAAATGAATGGAGTTAGAGATTATTATGCTAAGCAAAGTAAGCCAATCCCCCCAAACCAAAGGCTGAATGTTCTCTCTGATAAGTGGATGCTGATCCATAATGGGGCCGGGGGGGTGGGAGGTTGAGGAACTTTGATTGAGCAAGGGAAAGGGAGGAGGGGGCATGGGGGCAGGAATGTTGGTGGAATGAGATGAACATCATTACCCTAGGTACATGTATGACTGCACATAGGGTGCGACTGTACATCGAGTACAACCAGAGAAATGAAAAGTTGTGCTCCATTTATGTACAATGAATCAAAATGCATTCTGCTATTATGTATAACTAATTAGAACAAAAAGAAAAAAGAGAGAGAAATACAGAGAGGAGAAAGGAGGAGAGAGAGAAAGCCTGTATCAATCAGAATCTATCTGGGAAAAGAATAATAGTCTGTACTGGTTGTTTAACAGAGGAATTTAATACAGGGAACTAGTTTCGAAAGTGTGGAAAGAGCTAGAAAGCCAAATGGAATGTCGGCAACCCAGAATTATGCTGTATCAGGGAGCCACTACCTCTCCTAGGACTTGGGGACCAAAGGAGATTATGTTACTAGAACCTAGGAGCTGGGACCACCTGTAAGAATTGGAATTATGGTGGAGGCCTCCTGGAGGGGGTCAATACCACTAAAATGAGGAGCCAGGGAGACAGCAGGAAGACGGTCCCCGGCTTTCCCGCTCCCAGCCTTCAAGCTCTCACAGGTGCTTTCCATTGGCTGAACTCAATAGGAAGCCAGTCGGCCAGGGAGACTGAGGAGCATGGCTTGCAGGACACCAGCCAAGCAAGGAGGGACATGACTACGAACAGATCTAACAACAAGGGCAAATGACTGGCACCGAAACAAGCAAATGCCCCATTTGTATCCTGATTTGAATCACCCAAGTGTGCAAAAAGACACGTCTTTGATACAATCAGAAAACTTGAATATGTATTGGGTGTTGGATAATAATAAGGAATGATTGATTTCCTAAGGACTGATTATTTTTAATGTATCGTCATGAGTTAGAAAGGCATACTAAAAAAAAAATCTGGGGAATAAATGAAGTGATATTGGCCAAATTGCATAGTTCAGACCTCACTTAGGGGCTTATGGGAGTTCTGTGTAGCTCTTTCTACTCTTCTGTTTGTGAAAAATTGTCTAACAAAATTTAAAAATGAATTTAAAGTTTTTTTTTTAACTTCTTCGTGTGTGATAACATATCACTTTTTTTCTCCCTCCCCCCTCTCCTTTGATCCATATTCCTTTTCTTCTATTGGCAATCTTCATGGGCATTGGGTGAATTTTTGTTGACTTGCTAATCTATAGATATCACCCCCACTTACCCCCCCCCCGGAATTGCTCTAAGGAATATTCTATTCTCAAATGTCAAAACTAAAGCTGCGTCATAAGTTGGCTTAGGATAAGAAATTATGACACCATAAGGATGGCCAAGATTTTAATATTAATTTCAAATTAGACTTTTTTGAGTCTACAAAGAGACAATAGTCTTAAAATGCAGCTGTGCTGGGAGAAAGAATATCTAAGGTCAGAAGGTAAGGATATTTATAATATCTGGCCAGCTTTCTATGCCCAGGAAAATAAACTGGGAGCAGAAGTCAGGAAGTAGAGAGGCTCAGAATATGAAATTAGAGTAAGAAACTACCTAGTCAACCGGGGAGGTGAGGGATCAGAGTCCAGGACCATGATCAGGACTCCACTTAAGCTGAGGGAGAAGCATCAGGCCCACTTCATAAACCAGCGGCACCCACCATGGTTCCAAAAGTGAGAGTGGAACTTGTGGTGGCAGGAGCCTGAGACACGGACTGCGGGACCCCACTTCTGTTCCCTGTGCTTTTGGCTCATGAGGGGTGCACAAGATCCTGCACGTTCCTGGGCAGCAGTTGACATTGCTTGATTTGGAAACTTACCTCAGCACAAAGAAGAGGCACAGTGCAGAAACGTGAGGCCCACATCACACCCACAGATAGCAGAGAATAGGGTCTGGGATTGGTCAAGACCCCCCACACCCTCTCTGGCCTTTTAATGGGTGTGACACAAAATGCCTGACATTTTGGAGGAAAGGAGGAAAGATTTAGTTTAGCTCACAGTTTAAGGTTTACAGTTGAGGTGGGGGGAATAGGGGAAAGGGGCCAAGGGACAAGATTCAGGCAGTCCACAAAGGCACACACCAACCAGTGACCTACTTCCTCCACTCATGCCCCACCTGCCTGCAGTTTCCATCCAGTAATCCTTTCAAATTTTCAATCCATCAAATGGATTAATCCACTGATGAGATAAAGTAATCATGATCCAATCTCTTCCTAAAAGACCTACCTCTGGTCATTGCTGCCTTGAGCTCAACACATGAGCTTCTGGGGGACACTCCAGATCCAGATCATAATGCCATGTAAGCTTCTCCATGGATCCAAAGCCATGCAAGTTTCAGCCATGGCATTACTGGAGAGTTCAGGAATGGGAGGAGGCACATTACTTGATCATCTATATTCTCCACAAAGAGTAACAAGATTGACTCCTGATTATTCAGCCTAATTTTAAGGTGGCTAGTGCGGATGCTGGAGAGGAGTTGGTGGAGGTAGAAGATGAAATAAGAGTTGATAAGTGATAGTTGTTGAAGTTGGCAATGGATGTGTGGATTCAGTATGTCACTCCACTTTAATGTCTATGTTCAAAGTTTTCTTTAGTAAAATGCTTTTTAAAAGTTTCTAGACAGGTCTGGGGATATATCTCAGTTGGGAGAGTGCTTGCCTTGCGTGCACAAGGCTCTGGGTTCAATCCCCAGCACCACACACACACAAAAGTCTTTAGATGATGTGGCATAATGTTACAGTTTGATAAAGCTGAGTAATGGGTATACAAGTGTATGGGATCTTATTCTGTATTCTTTGGACATGCTTTAACATTTCTATAGACAATCCCACTTTTAAGTTTTTGTGTGCCAAATTCAACATCTAGGCCCAGTTTCTTCTGTTTTTTTTTTTTTTTTCCTGAGTATAGGCCACATTATCTTCTTTGCATTACTCATAATTTCCTGTTGAAAACTGGACAATTTTGATTGTATTGTACCAACTACTGACTTAAGTATTTTCCTTATTAGTTTTAGTCTGATTTTAATATCTAAATGGTGCATTTCTTCTCCCCAGAGGAGAGGGTATCTGCTGCTGTTTCTGCTCAGCTTTACATCCTTATTTTTAATTTTTAGTCTGGCTTCCCAGGGTCCCATTGACCCTAGATCAGTGGTTGGTGGGGTCTGTGCTTGTTCAGCCCCTGGACTTCCAGGCTCTGTCCACCATCAGTTTGTGCAGGTGGAACGGCTGGCTCAGTGGCCAGCTCAGGTCAGCCTCGGCTCTCCCTTGCAGCTCCTGGTCTCTCCTGCACTCCGCAGTTTCCTCTTGGCCAGGGGTTTTCTATGACTCTGCTCCAGGGTCTCTACATTAAATTCCTGCTGGCTCACCACTGTACTCTGCATTTTTCCTTCTGAGTTGGCCACTTTGAATTGACAAAGTCATAAGCTTTGCATTGCCGTGACCCCTGCCCCTGGGTCTGCCCCGTCAGGCAATGACACTGCTGGTTTTCATGCGATGGCTCAGTGCTAGAGAAGCCTGGAGGCTTGGGGCTGAGGGAAGCCCCAGATAGGAAGGCCATGGGCTCCAACAGTTCTTACCCAAAGCTCTAGAAGCTTCTCAAAAATAAATTAAATTTCTTGTCTGCCTTTGATCAATTTTCAGAGCCCCCAAATGACTGTTCTGCAATGTTAGATGTGTACCTGCTTTTAGCAGAGAAACTGGTTGACCTATTCATAATTCTAGCGCCAGGTTCCCTCCTACTATCTGTCTACTCTTTAATGTTTCCAGTGTTACACACTCACGTGTGCATGCACACATACACACATACACACATGAAAGAATAACAATAGGGCTAAATCTCTTTTCAGCAAGTAAAACTGAGGTCTAAAGAGAAAAAGACTCAGAAAAGGGGAATTCAATTTCTCTGGGAAGTGGCAGTTCTGGGAAGAATTCATTTTTACCATCACTGATACTTTCCAATGCAGGAGCTATCCATTTGCAAAGCACAATTCCAAAGAGAAGAATAAAGGTTGAATGCATATATCTAACGCCACCCCAAGAAGCTAAGTTTGCATGTGGCCTAAAAAATACTTTAAGCAGAAAACTTTAAAACAATTAAATAATTCCAAGACTAAATATTCCATGCAGATTTTTAAAAACTAAACAATTATTTCTTGATCCTAGAATCTGAAACATTATCACAATCATCCCTTTTGCTTAAGGACAGCACCATAAAACACCTTTGGTGGCTGTGTGCTATGGCGCATGCCTGTAATCCTAGCGGCCCGGGAGGCTGAGGCAGGAGGATCTTGAGTTCAAAGCCAACCTCAGCAATGGCAAGATGTTAAGCAATTCAGTGAGATCCTGTTTCTAAAAGAAATATAAAATAGGGTTGAGTATGGCTCAGTTTTCAAGTGCCCCTGAGTTCCCCCCCCCCAAAAAAAAAACACCTTTGGTAAAGGGATTAATGTATTAACTCACAGATGATATCATGGTTTCTTCACACCTAAATAGAAGGAACTGCAGAAGAAACCTAAAGCACATTTCTATTGCTTTGTTTCTAATTCTTTAAAAGAAATTGTGTCTCCTTCCTTTACCAGCTGGGCGGTTCTGTCCCTAAGGAGGTGTAGGCCATTTAAGAACACACACCCATTTAAATGTGGATCAAAGGTTTTGAGCCTGACCTGTCACTGAGAGAGGAAAAAAAAATAGTATGATACCTTCAACATCAACATACCTTGGATTTTTAAAAAAAGAAATAATGTATCTTAGAACTTTAAGAGAATCCTAGGGTATCTAGATAACGGCTTCAACAAACTTAATACCAAGTTCGCAGTGAGGTATTTTCAAATCACTGACATTTATTTCTTAAGATCCAAACATAGTTCACTGAAGTCAAAGAAGACTAGACTGAAAAAAAATTACATGTCTAAAAATGTTACAGCTGAAGATTATCACAGTTAAAATATCATTACAGTGCAAATTATTAATCTCTTAACCCCAGAAGAGTTAAAGGACTGATACAGAGGAAGAGTTCATCGTAAAAGTCAAGGCAGAAAAAACAGCTAAGATTCAAACATTTGCCTTATGTGATCCATTTATTAACATTTTTTAAATTTTTCTTTCTCTCCAGGACAAATATTTTTGTAATTATAATGGGTTATTGATTCATAGAATGTACTAAATTTTGGTAATAACATGCTGTAAAACCCTCCGCTACATAATCATTCACATGACCTAAGTCCCAAGGACAGGAAGGCAAGGTTCAGGTTGATAACATTTTGTATTCCACTAAAACTGGTTTTAGGGCAAGAACCATTTGACTTTTATCTGACAGTTGCTAGCTTGCTTCCTTCAAGATGTGCTTAGCCACCACTCCCGCTTCTCCCATCTGTCTCCCCTGGCACTTGGCCTGTGCCCCCAAGTACATCTCTCACAGTTCTTCAGCAAACTGGACATGTCTCTTGACTGGATTTCTCAAGCTTCAGACCCTACTCCCTCCTTTTCAGAAGGTAGGTCCCCTCCAAACTCAGAGGCAAATTCCTACAATTTCTCTTTTCCCAAAGCCACCTATTTTCACTTCCCCGCTCTTTCATCGCCCCTATCTGATTACAGAAGTGCATCCTCTCTGAGCTCAATCTCTTCCCCTGTGCTCTGATGCTCTGTCTCTGGGCTCAGGAACTCTGTCAGCCTCCCCATCCAAATGAGGCCTTTCCACAAGCGTTTCCCTCTGTCCACCGCACCGACTCCTACTAATAAGGCCCTCTGCACCCTGCTTTCTCAGCAGTTGCCTACTAACACCTTCCACTTGGTAATCACCCACTCAGCAATAGTTTTGCCCCCACCATTCTGCTCTAAGCAAAGCCAACCACCACATTCTGGTCCCTAAATCTGTCTTCTTAAAATTTACCTCCCCAGTCATCTCAATGGCATGACTGGTGCTTCTGATTTCTCCTTATTTTGAAGATGGCCCTTGGCTTCAGCAACTCCCCTATCCCTGACATTCTTTTTTCCTTTTCTTTTTTTTCCTTTTAGTTGTAGTTGGACACAATATCTTTATTTATTTTTATGTGGTGCTGAGGATCGAACCAGAGGCCTCACTCGTGCTAGGCGAGCGCTCTACCGCTGAGCCACAACCCAGCCCTTCCCTGACATTCTCATCCACTCTTAGGCAGTAATGACCACAGCTTTGATCAATTGTATGAGGAACTATGGATTTGAGCAAACACTTCCACAAGTGGAACACTAATTCATTTAAGACAGATTATGAACAAATTTGTCATTTGATCCTTATAACCCAATGAGGCTTACCTACTAGGTGGGTATTATCTCAAAGATGAGAAAAATAAGAACCACACTCAAAATGATTTGGATAAGGTCACACATGAAGGGTCAAATCATGACTCCTGCCCAACTGTCAACTTAAAAACCCATGTTCCTTTCCAGACTATCATCATATGAAGAGTTAAAAGATATCAAGTTTCCACATCTAAGAAAAAATGAAGATATACTGATTATCTTGGAGAGAGACCAAGAGGCCAATGATGCTAATACTACCTAAGGGAAAAAAAAAAAGAAAAAAACAGCTAAAATCTCCTCTCAGGCCTATTCCCATGCTAAACTGAAGAATACTAAATTGTTCATATTTAAAATTTCCAAGGCTCAAATAGAATGCCCACAGCAGACATCCGGTGAGCTCTGGGACATTGCTTCAGTAGTTCGACTGCTACTATAAACAACATGTGTAAGCCATTCCTCTCCCTTCTAAAGAAAAAGTCAGCAGCTGTTTGCTAATTTTTTTTTTTTTTTTTTTTTTTTTTTTTTTGTGGATGAAGACATTGCCAAGTTACATATATCATTTTTATTTGGATTCTTTTTTCTTTGCAGTGCTCCCGAGAAATTTAAAAAATGTATTAAATTTAGCTCTATAAAACCCAAACTCATCTTCAGATTGGGTTGAAAAATTCTCCCATTTAGATATTTTCCTTAAATCAAAACAAACACAACTTAGAAATTTTAAAGCAAAATCTTAAAGACTGGCAAATTGTCAGAACATTAAAATTATCATTTTCCCCCATAGGACTAACTTATTTGATATTTACAAAGTCAAAGATAAATTTTGGTTGATGGAAGATGTTTTAAATACTTTGCTATTTGAAAAGCTTCATTAGTTTTAAAAATCAAATTCAAATGCTTTCAAGTTTGGGGCCTAATAGCACCTCCTAAATAGCTTACCCACTTCCTTGGTCCCTGAAGACACAAGCCTACTTGCCACCCCCCCCCCCCCTCCACGCTCATTAACTGGATAAGTATCTTGAAGTCTCTCTGCCCTCTGCAACTGACCATTGAAAGGTTAAAAGAAACTGAAGGCTTTATTTGAGAGGATATTTAATGTTCTAATTGAGTAGGTAGAAGAAAGCCATTCCTTCTTTCCTAGGGTTCTGTTGTTTAGTTTTGTTTTTTTCTCTTTAAAGAAACATTAGGAACTAAAACTCAAAAAACAAAAACAAACAAACAAAAACCCAACCATACGATATAGTGTTAACTAAAATCAAATTCAATGGCTGGGTATATTTTCTACTAGAGTTATATTCAACTAACTGTAGTTGAAAACCATTGGGAATGCTGTGAAAAACTGTGGCAGCAAAGATGAAGTTCAACCACAAATTCTACTGTTTATAAAGAAATAAACAGCAAAATTACTGTAGTTAAAATGTTGCTGTAAGCATACCGTTGGAGTGTCCTCTTGCTAACATTAGAATTACATGCTTCACCACTGTCTGGTTGCTAAGCTTCCTTAAGCAGATGGTTCATCTCTGACACAACTTAGTTTCAGAAAAGTCAATGAGTTAGGTCTGGTTTAGATCAACGTACATGGTATGCAGAGCAGTCAGCTATGGTTTCAGTGTCACGGCAAAAACATTAGGTACTACAGCTTTCAGACAATGGTACATACTTAAACAGCAGTCATGTAATATCATGTTCTGTGACATTTGGATGTGCCATCACCCACAACAGTTTCCAAACTAGGTTGAACTACAGCATGAGGGAGGAACCGGGTGTTTTGGTCAAGGAAACATATAAAAATGTCAAAAAAGACATTTCAAATATGATGACATACCACTTAAATATCCACTCTGCATTTCCTTTTCAAAATAAAAGACTTCTTGAATGTTCCATTTCTTCAAAATGAAGGATTATGTATTTTTTTTAAGCTCAGAAACTAGTATTTCAGGTGCTCCACACAGGAATCAAATAGGACCCATCAGTGAAAGTATCTTAAGACGTATATACGAATCTATTGAAGATGGTCCTCAACTTAATATGGTTCAATTTCATTTGTAGACTATATGTAAAAATGCATTCGACTATAAAATATGTAAATAAATTAATTTTGAAAAAAGAACCGGGAATTTATGGACACTGTATATAGATTATATTAAAGAGCTATTATTACTTTTTAGATGTGAAAAAAAATAGTACTTGCAAGAAAACAGAATTCTGTCCTGTATCAGTATTGTTCACCATTTATTGTGTATGTGTGTGTGTGTGTGTGTGTGTGTGTTTTACTAGGAATTGAATTCAGAAGTGCTCTATCACTGAACTATATTCCCATCCCTCATTTTTTTTGTTTTTGAGATAGGATCTCACTCAGTTGCAGACACTTGACCTCAAAGTTGTGATCCATGTTACTTATTCTGAGTAATTTGATATAGATTCTGCATTTCCTATTAACCCATTCTTATTCTTAGTTATTCTATAATGAAACATGATTATAGCATCAGAGGTTTTTTGTTGTTAGTACTGGACTGAAAAAACATGGTTAAATACGAATTTTACCATGCTACTCTTTTTTTTTTATATAATTTTTTTTTTTTTTAAAGAGAGAGAGAGAGAGAGAATTTTCTTAATATTTATTTTTTAGTTCTGGGCGGACACAACATCTTTGTTTGTATGTGGTGCTGAGGATCGAACCTGGACCGCACGCATGCCAGGCGAGCGCGCTACCGCTTGAGCCACATCCCCAGCCCTACCATGCTACTCTTAAAGTGCATTACCTTAGAAAAATGAAACTACTGTTTGTAAAGCAGAAAGGGGGGCGAGAGGTCAGGAACCACGGAACAAGAATGAGCCACCAAAAGGTTTATTGTGGGGCGGGCGCTCCCTGGCGAGGTTCACGGTCCATGAAAGGGTGTGGGCCTGGGAAGTCGCGGGCGGGAAAGGCAAGAACAATGCTAATAAGGGAAACTGGGGGTAGGAGGGCCTCGCCATCTAAACTGCAGCTACCGACAGCAGGCTGGCGAGCAGAGTTTAGGGGTTGGTCAGGGCGACTGCTAAGCGGGCAGGAACCCAAGGTGGTTGGGGTCCTGTTGCCAGGTCAGCCTCTGATTGACCATTTCAGGTCTCCTCAGGCAGGTGGAAAGTCCCTGCCCACAGCTGCCATGAAAGAGGAGGGGGAAGGGAAGGCTGCCGACCCAACACTGTGACAAGAAACCACCACCGCTACTGCTATCAGATGGAAGCTTTATAATCCAGAAATTTTGTATGCTGCGAAACAATACTAATTTGAATTTAAGAATATACTCATTAAGAATACTCATTAAGAATAAATTTTTATTTTTGCTTGTAAAGAAACGCATATTAAAGGTTTTCATCACAAAAATGATATTAAAATAATTACTTTATTACAAAGATAATATTTGATGAACAGGATAAAACTTTCACATAAGAATTAAAGGATAGAATTAAGAATATTTAGCCAATACACACTAAGCCAATACAACAAGTGACTTTGGCAACTCCAATTTATTTTATAATTCTAGATTTGGGCATTTGGGGGGAACTGCTTTATATGAATCCAGTTCTCAAACTTTGCAAAGGCAATCTTTTTACAGTATTTCATCAAGGCATCACTTTTTAAGTTATTCTGAGTTATACACTTTAAAATAATATATATTTTAGCTATGACTTTTAAATGTCAATTGTTATTCACTACCATTGATTAGTTGTTACTAGAATTTACTCAAAACAAATTCAGTGTATTCTGCATATATTGAAATAAGTGAAGCAAAAATTTATGATATGGAAGTCTTAATTTTTCTCTTGAATTTCTTTCCAAATCTTTAATTGGATACCTGTTCCCATGAAAAGTTGACCTAATGTTGTACCATATTAGGTAATTTTTGTCTAAAATTCAGTAAGATTTCACTGGTGTACTAAATTTCTTATGTAATGTGAAAGTAATTTTGGGATAACTCTTTCAACCTTATAGGAAGATGGCTAAATAAGCCTCAGAACAATATAAATGCTTTAATTATAATTAAAAATGCTTTTATTTAAAAAAAAAAAAGATTTTTCAACTTTATGGTAGTTCAAAAGTAGTGCATATTCAGCAGAACTCGTACTTTAAATTTGGAATTCCACTTGTCCTGGTTAACAACATGTAGGACAACACCCTCTTGATGGGGCAGCAGCAGGGAGCAGCAGCTCCAGTCAGCCAAAGAATCATCAGGGCAAGCAGCACACTGCAGAGCATGGTGCTGGTGGGCACAAGGTGTGGTACGTGCATTTTCAATTTACAATGTTTTTAATTTATTGTGGGGTTTAGTAGAGGAGCATCTATGATGCCAACTGGGCAGAGCTCCGTAGGCAGTTGAACATTTCTCATACGTACTGCTACGGGAACCTCCTTTACAATGTATGGAAGAATGGCAATATAAATAAGTTGGTTAAGAAGAGAAGTGACACTGTGTGAAGCAGTGTCACCTGTTATTTTTTTTTTAGAAAAACAAGTTTTAACCATCAACATATAATCAAAATTTCCAGTCTCCCAATATACAGTTAATCACAGCAGAATTGACAATCAAATTTCGCTCTAGTTGGAGCCAGACCTCTTTACATATTTAACTAGTCTTATTTTCACCTTTTCTTGCTGTACAAATGTTTCTATTTCTAAGGCATTGCTACATTTACAAAATCTGCAAGAAAAAGCTCTTCAATGTACAACTTCAAAGTATAAATACGAACATCCTCATACAATTAAGCTTCAAGTCAGGATTTTCTATAATGGGCTTATAAAAATTAAAGATTCATTCTTCAGTTCTAAACAGCTGGTGCTGGTGCAAGGAAGTAATTTCACTGACCCTGGGGATGCAAGTGTGTCTCATGGCTGTGGTGGTGGTGGTCGTCACATCAACCTATATGCATGAACCACATACCCAGAGATGTAGGGGACTGGCGACCTCTTCAGAGAAAATCTTCTTCTCAGCCTTTTTATACAAGTTCTTCTAAAGGGTCCATTTTCTGCACTATGTAAAGAAGCCACTTTCTTTTTCTTTTGTGTAAATCGTTTGAGGTTTAAAAAAGATAAACCACATGTCCCGATCCTAACAAGAGCTTGAAAATCAAATAAAGAAAAAAAAGCTGAAACAGAAAAAATTAAAAGAAAGAAAAAAGAAAGAAAAAGCTGGTATATATATGTAGCTACTAGGTATTTTGTCTTCCCTTTTTTATTTTTTTAAATTAAGATAAATCAAAAGTTTCTAGCTTAAGTTAGGTAAAATCAGAGAAGAGAAAAAAGTAGATTATATAGCAAATACTTCTCTTGACACCTGTAATTTCTAAAACCACTAAGAGCATTTTAATTAGAATTAATTTTTATTAAAATTTATATTAAATTATATAATTAATTACATAATTTGATCTATATTATATTTATTAAATTAACTTTATTAAATCATTAATTTAAATAAAATTTAATAAATTTTTAAATATAAATTATAATTTAGTATAAATTAATTTTATTAAATAAACAATGATTAAATAAATTTAAATCAAACAATATTAATTTATATAAATTTAAATTAATATACTGAATTATTTATATTTAAAATTTATTAAATTTTATTTGTTAATTTTAATGAAAATGTTCTTAATGGTTTTAGAAACTACAGGTGTCACAGAAGTATGTTATATAATCTGCTTTTTCTCTTCTCTGATTTCACCTACTTAAGCTAGAAACTTTTGATTTATCTTTTATCTTAATATACAAAAATTAAAAAAAGGTTTTGTTAAGCATTTCATCTTTTAAAAATTTATATTATTTTCTTTCTTTTTTTTGATCACATGTTTTTAAAAAATGTGTTTGTAAGCATTATTGAAGAGCCCAGAAAAGCAGGTAGATAAATAGTCCAGATATTTAATGATACATTCTTACAAATTAACTTTTACATTGGAAATGGTTCATGTGGTTCCACTTTTGGTTTGACTCAAAAATACTCTTCCTTCTGGACATATTTAACTTCTAGAAAACTGAATTAATGTGAAATGACTTTTCTATAGAAATGAAAATAAGTAAAATGGATAGGTGTCATACTATTTGGATTAAAAGAATCTTAGAATTTACCCACTAAACTTCATGTTCAGGCCTTCCCCACTGTAATTTTCTTTTAGTAGTTTTACAATGTTTTCTTCTATAAACTAAAGAATTCACAACTTTTGCAACATTATATTTTGTTTTCATATACTCTAAATCTGAGATATATATATTTTTCATATGGGTCGGATTTTTCTTCTTTCCTAGTATTTAAATGTATCATTTTTATCTTAATACAATTAAATTTAACAAATATAATCATAAAAAAAAAGAGGTTGGAGCTAATGGTTCACTAATGCTCCTCTGTACAGTTGCTCACAAAAGTACATACGAATTGATTACTGCTGATGATTACCTGATACATTGGAACAAAATTTTATAAACAAAAAGTGCTATAGCAAAGAAAACAAAAAAAATTTAAGTCCTATAGCAAAAAACCACACACACACAAAAGAAAAAAAAAAGACAAATTACCTAGTATATATATCGACTTTTTTTCTTTCTCTTTTTGTCTACAAATACATGACCTTGTTTTCCAAAAGGCCACTCTGTAAAAAAAGTACAAAGTGTTTATGGCTTCTTTAAAGTGCTAAATCATCTCTGGCTTGAGAATTACCTATTGCTTTAGAAGGTCCTGTAGTACAACTCTGGCGCTATTGTCCGGAGACACTGGCAATGGTGTAAAGGTGGGCATGAAATCTGCGATAGGTTTCAAAAGCAGATGCCCAGGTCCACCAGGTCCAACTCCAGCTAGGTTAACAAGTGGCACAGCTGCTGAACGTGGAGCCAAGAATGGACTCATGTCAGTTCTTCTACCAGCTCTGAATTCTACTGCATCTAAATGATAAGATATGGGTTATTTAGTCTCTATCTATCACAAAGAGGTCAAATTGAAATAACCTTCTAAGATAAATAAGAGCATAAAGAAAGCTATCCCTATACTGTCAAGGAGATTAACATAGATACATGAGTCAATTTACCACATATAGACTTTAAAATTCTACTTCCATGGTAGTAACACTGGTGTTTAGCACAGTTTTTGGACTGTTCTTTAATTGTTCAGAAGGAGAGCACAAGTAGACGTTAATTTATAAACATTGATACTTATTTGCATTATGAAAATCTGATTAAAGTTTATTTGGTAACTTGGAACATTTTCTGGTTAAAAAACACAATGCTACATATGTGCTTTAGGTCTCCAGATCTGGCTCCATAATCATATGCTACTGGATTCTGGATCCTACAAGCAGAATCTATGAAATATATATACATGGTGAAGGAGAATAAGAAATAAAACTATTTATATGAATAACTAATGCTTTATTAAACATATTAATGCTGTTGCTTTATCCTTAATCAATAAGCTTTACTTACTAGAACAACAGCTTTCTAAATGGTGTTACCTATGTTGCAAGGCAAACTCTTACCCACCTAAAAAATAAAGGACTTGAGAATTTAAGATTTCCCAGTAATTAACAATGGTCATGAAAAATGCTGGTGCCCATATTGTAATAATAACAATTAGAATCGATACTAATTTACCAGAAGGAAAGATAATAGATGCATATATTACCTGATCATCTTTTAGATATTCAATTAGACTATATCCTATCAAGTTGGGCTGACACAATTCATTTTCACTGGAATAGGTATTTGGCACATGGTCTAATGTATTAGTGACTAGAATTCTGCTTTTACACAAGACCACTAACAAGTTCACAGCTTGTAGTTGCCACTTCAGCAATGGAAAACTCAAATACATCGGGCCTCCTAACACAAAGAAAGTACTAAGACAAATTCAATAAATCTAGTTGTTATCAAGTACTCCTGGATCCCCGAGCTAGATTTTCCTGTGAATGACAACTTCCTAAACTGGAAGGCTTCTGATATTATCTACTAAGCTCTGACATATTTCTTAAATTTGCTTTAATTCATGCAAATACTATTATCAGTTCATCATTGGCTTGTGTCCCTGATCAACACCAAGCAAGCTGGTTCCAAAGTGATAAAAGAAAGAGGGTATAACAGGGGGAAAGGGAGAGGGAAGAAGAGCAAAGTAGAGAGAGGGAGGGGAAGACCTTGCCATAAGGAATTGAGAATCTCCTTCAAGATGCTATAGTCTAGTGTAACCAAAAAAAAAAAAAAGTTTTCAGTATTGTCTATACCTCTTGGAAAAAGTAATGACTTTTCACTGAATTTGGTAGTCAAACCTAAACAAAAAATAACTTTTATCAATGGAAAAATTTTATATAAATTTTATTTATCTTTCTATAAAAGTTTGGAAAAAATGAAAAGAAAAAAGTTCAAAAAGTAAGAGATATTTGTTCATATTAAGCTTTTAAAATTCTATAAATAATTTTATCCAAATTTAAGTATATGGTATGTGATACAAACTAAAGAGTACATAATAACATACATCTTTAATCTACACTAAAATGTACATCTATATTAAAATATAAAAACTTCAGAAAGATCTTCCAATAAAAAATAGTTTAATGAATAATTCAATTTCAACTCAAGAAATTTTTCTACATGTCAATACTGGTAATATGAATATAAGATCCTTAGAATATAGTGGGATAGAAAATATGTACACATGTCTATAACTACCATCCATTTGCTTCCAGGTGCTTTATGAGTCAGTTTTCTGACCTGATCTTATACATATGCCAAGTGACACTTCGATTTTCAAAGGGAAAAAAAAAAAGCTACACAGCTGACTCTGATTAGTAATAAGCACCATTAGTGAGAAAGGCAAACAGTTTAACAGGCAAAAGTTTTAACCAGTTCACCATCATTTCCAGAAGAATGATTCAAAGAGGCTTATGTAAAGAGAGAATTATTCTGAAATACAAAGGGAAAATATTTCATACTATTTAAATTAATCTAAGCCAATTAAATATCAGACTGCTACAATATATAAAGCCTTATTGGAATTTTGAAAGCAGTATTAATGTTTTTAAAAGCACTAAAAAATTAGTTAATATCACTAAAAGCAAAATCATCAGTTAGACATTCTATTTTTCACATTGAGAAAAAAATAAGTATTTGCATTTACCTTTAAAACTTCCTGGTACATTTGCACCTTGCTCTCTCCTTTCTGGTGAGTCTAGACATTTCATGGCATGAGCAGAAAGTTTTGGTGGTGGAACAGACGGATGAGATTCCGTTTCCAGAAATTTAACAAAAAGTTCTGAAAAAGACTAAGAAAAAATCTTTTGGTTACATTAGACTAGATAATAAAATTACATTTACTGTAACTAAGAAAACATACCAGCTATTTTAATTAAAAATTGATCATGCTATGTCAATCTTTCTCTTTTTTTAACAAATCAGCTTTATGGACAAATGAAAATGCAGCACTTTAGATACATTGTTTTTACAGAATTTTTTATAATTCAGTAAATAATCTTTGTGACAACACCTGTTTCAAACACCTTCCTGTCAGATTTAGCTAACTAAGTGCCATTAATGACACTTAGACGTCAGTCTTTTTTCTTTTCTTATTTTTTCCCCCCTGTGGAGGTGGGGATTGAATCCAGGTGTGCTTTAACCCCCTTTTAATTTTTTTTAAATTTTGAGATAGGGCCTTGCTGAAGCTGGCCTTGATTTTGCCATTCTCCTGCCTCAGTCTCCCAAGTCACTGGGATTATAGATGTGTAACAGCAATGCCTGGCAAGACATAAAATTTTATCAATGGAAAACATTCATTAAAAATAAGTCCCCTTTTTCCAGCAGTACTGGGGACTGAACCCAGGGCCTCATGCATGCTAGGCAAGTGCTCTACCAGAACCCCCAGTCCTTAAACATGATTTCCTAAATTAAGATCCAATCAATAGGGCTGGGGATATAGCTCACTTGATAGTGTGCTTGCCTTGCATGCAACAAGGCCCTGAGTGTTCAATCCCCAGCACCAAAAAAAAAAAAAAAAAAAAATGCAATCAATGAATAATAGCAAAAGATTAGTAACATGATCAAGTTAAAATAATATTGTAGCATATATCTTTCTTTTAGATTAAATTCTACGTCATCCAAATAAAACAGGGTCTTCCTATTTTTGTGTCCTTTTTATTACAAAAATAAAAGAAAAGCCCTATATTCTATAGTGCTACTTAATTCAATTAACATCCACCTAAAGTCTACTGTATACCAGGCACTAAATCTTTTCATTTTTGTTAACTGCCTGCTCCTACCAGAATGTTAGTTTGTTCAGGGCAGATACCTAGTCTATCAGCTTTGCAGATGTATCCCCAAAGCTTACAAGTTTGGTATACAACAAATATATGATATTTACAGGTGGTCAGTAAATATCACTGGCTCAAGATCTTGAAACATACATATGTGAATATAATAAAGATTCGGCATTTATGAATGTTGTTATTTCATGGCGGCAGCATGATCAAACAAAGAAATGACGGCTGGGGATTTGGCTCAGCAAGAGCGCTTGCCTAGCATGATCAAGGTCCTGGATTTGATCCCCCAACCACAAAAATACACAAAGAATGCTTTAATACTTTGAAAAATAAAAGAACTGAATAAAAAGTTAAAATGAAACCTATATGCAAAATAAAGTAGTTCAAACTGGCCTATCATCCTTACAAACCTCACTGGATCTGTTTCCACAACTCCAAAATAAAAAAGAGTTGTATGAAACAACCCAAAGAATAAATCTGATTCTTTGCAAATGAGTGTGATATGCAATCATTTCACCATTCATATTCCATAAGAATAAAACTGATTCTTACACTATTAAGCACAGATTGTTGATTTGGTCTCAGAGGTGTGTTGGGGACACTTTTTGATCCTCCTCCAAGCCAACTAGTCATCCACTTTGTAACACCACCGTAATCTTCATTCAACAACTGCAAGATTATTTTAAAACAAAAATATTATCAATACAAGTAAAGAAAAATATGAATTGCTTTCACATGATTTCAACAAATCATGCTTTCTAAGTATGGTCTCTTTTTGGTTCCAAGTAAATATTTCCTAATACTGACAGAGGCCACAAGTACAATAAAATGTCATGCCAAGCACCCATAAAGGTTTGGGGGATTGTTAGATCTTAAAATTTCAGTACAGTAATAAAAAAGTTGACTTATAAGTTAGAAAATGTTTAAACTAATACAGTGTAGGATAAATTGAGAAAATTAGTTTAAGTAAAAGTTAAATATAATAAAAGGAAACAATTTTCTACAATGGTATTCTTTTAGTTATAAATGCATTCAGAATAGCTTTTACTGTCCAGTTACCTGCTCCATTTCCTCCTTTTGAATATCCAGGATGCTTCCCATTAACTGTAACACTTCGTGACGTTTACTCTTTGGGGTATGGAAATGACCAATAAAAAGGTTTCTCATGAGGACTCTATGAAAATAAAGGCAGAAACAGCTCAAGCCATCTCCACATGGAGTGTACCCAAACACTAGACAGATAAACATTTAATTACACTTAAATAATTATATTTAATAACAAAAGACTGAACAATAAAATACATTAAATTAGCTTTTTTAAAAATTTGACAAGTTTAATTCAGAATATTTCTAACAATCCAAAATGCATGTCTTTTAAAACATCATTTATGAGTCGCCCATTTTCTTTAACCCAATGACCACCCGAGGAGGTGCCTTATTAGTGACGCTCAGTGCCTGACTGGACTGGCGCTCACCTGAAGTAGACAAGTAAGTGGCAACAACTGTTCTTGTGTTTATCTATTATATTTCTCCATTCACATTTATCAAAACATTGCTAATAATAATTTTAAGAATATTAAATATTATTGCATATATTCCTAGACTTAATATGTTTGAGCAAGATATGTTCAACAAATCATACTTTTTAAGTCTGGTTCTTGTAAATATTTTCTAATATTGACAGAGATTAGAAATGCAATAAAATGTCATGCCAAGCACACATAAGTTTGGGGGATTGTTAGATTTTAAAATTTCAGTAACATATACAAGGGAACTGATATTTAAAGACAATAAAGGGAGAAAAAATAGTAAAAGGAAATTTTTTTCATTTTTAAGTACTTCACATTGGGGTGATGTTTTAACTCTTCCATATGATTTTTTTTTTTTTTTTTTTTTTTTTTTAATATTTATTTTTTAGTTATCGGCGGATACAACATCTTTTTTTTGTATGTGGTGCTAATGAGGATCGAACCCGGGCCGCACGCATGCCAGGCGAGCGCGCTACCGCTTGAGCCACATCCCCAGCCCTCTTCCATATGATTTTAAGAAAAAGAACGTGTTGGGGAAACTATACTTAAAAAAAAAAAAAAGGCGGCAAGTTATTCTATTGACCCTCATTTAAAACTACCTCACTCTTTGCCCAGGGATGGAGCCGGAAGAGGGGACGTCCTTGTGGGGGCTGCAGAAGCTGCACCCCCCTCCCCCCAGCTGGGCGTGCAGCCACTTCACAAAATAATTGATGGCTTCTGTGGTCCAGCTTATCCTCTCTACCAGGATTACCACAGTGTTTGGGATTCAACAGAATGGATGAATGTTTTAGAAAATGTTACCAAAATTTTTAAAGCTCTAGTTGGTAAAAATTTATCCGATGAAGAGACACTTCAGCAATTGAATCATTTGAATTCATCTCATCAAGAAGCTATCATGAAATGCTTGAAAAGTAGGAAAGATGAAATCAAGCAAGTTCTTTTAAAGGAAATAGTTGATATTTCTTCTGCACAGTTACAGGATTTTGATTGGCAGTTAAAGCTTGCACTTTCTAGTGACAAGATTGCTACTTTACAAATGCCACTCTTAAACCTTCATCTAGATGTAAAAGAAAATGGTGAAGTAAAACCATATTTGGTTGAAATGAGTAAAGAAGAGCTGCAGAATCTAATAAATTCCTTGGAAGCAGCTAATAAGGTGGTTCTGCAGTTGAAATAACAAGAAATAATGGCTACCGATGCTATCAGATGTCACTGAAACACTTGATATGGCAGAGTGAATGCTGTGTGTTCAAGACCGCTGAGATGTATTGACTCTACACCAGGCTGAGAGGGCAGCAGAGCTGAGATTTGAAAGATAAAAGTCTACCAGCCTCCCTAAGGAACAGGAAATTACTTGGTAGATAGGAAAAAGATAAAATGAAAGATGAAAAAGATGTAGTTGCAGTTTATATTTTCATAATGATTGTTTTGTCTCATTTATTAAATATTTGAGAAATTTGTGTAGATAAAATTTTATTGAAAAGTAAAAGTAGCTTATAAAGTAATGTAAACATGCAGAAGCACAACATACTTGAATATTGTTTAAAAATGACTAGAAAAGACATGTATTATGGATATATAATTAATTTGTGATATTTAAGAATAACTTTTTAAAAGAATGTATAAACTGCATTTATAACTCAGGAGATTTCATATCTTTCTCATATTTCAAAGAAAAGATTATAAAATTTTTTATAAGATTAAAAAATTTCTTAGAGAAAAGTCTTTATCAGACGTGAAAAAACAATTCAAAATTTATGTGAATTTTTAGATTCTATGATCTAAAATCTGGAACACACAGAAATGAAAATAACATTGCTATTTCTGCATTTCCATGTCTGGTTGGGAGACTGTGTTCTGATTAGATGTCACTGTGTAGTGTATATATTGTTATTGGGGTATCAGGTAAGACTGACTATATACAGGTCCGTTTTGTTATAAATTCTTTTTTTTTGAATTTTTAATATTTATTTTTTAGTTTTTGGCGGACACAACATCTTTGTTTGTATGTGGTGCTGAGGATCGAACCCGGGCCGCACACATGCCAGGCGAATGCGCTATCGCTTGAGCCACATCCCCAGCCTCTGTTATAAATTCTTAATAATGAACTTAACACTTTTGGATGTTACAAATTACATTGGAAACCAGAAAATTTTTAACCTCAGCTAACTTTAAAAATAAGTGTTCTGAACAAATAAAAAGTGTCATGTTTCAAAAAAAAAAAAAAAAAACTACCTCACTCATCTCAACATATGAGAAAAAGAAAAGACTTCTTAAAAATCTAGTCATATTATAAAGATCTACATTTATAAGTTGTTTTTACCATAAAAGCAATCTCTATAAAATATACAAACGTTAAAAGGCAAAAGCTTACTTGTCTACTTTTCCTTCTGTGCTGTTTACCAAATTCGTCAATTTCTTTTGGGCATCGTCCAACATTTCTTTTCGGAGCTCATCTGGTTTAAAATATATGAATAAAGATAGCTATTAACTGATTAAAATAGTTTGGGCAGACACATAATGATACTTATAAGGTCTTTATTATGAACTTTGAAAATACACCCTATTCTAATTGGGAATATTCAATTACCTCCATCTCATCTGTGGTTTAGGAATCCAGGCTCTCTAGGAAATAAGAAAGAAGTCCGGGAATGCATTATTCCATATGGTTTCCCCCAATAAAATATCTGATTCCTTAAAAAAATTTTTAAAACTCACAAAAGATTTCCATCCTCTAGAAACTTAATATCAAAGAAATTTTATCACTATTTCCTTGCACGAAACATTTCCAGAGCAACTCTTATTTAATAGGAGGAAATAGAAAGATCAATTTCATATTTTTCTATTTTCCTGGCTGGATTCTGGTTTTGGTGAGTTGAGTAAGAGTTCTGCACAACTAAGTCCTTGGCTCAAGACACAGTTGATAGAACAGGGCAAAGTATTCAAGGGTAAGGAAATCATAAAATACAATTCAGACCATTACAACAGTTTATGACTGATTTAGAAGGATGCTTGGACTATTTTTAAATTCTTATTTAAAAAGTAAGCAAAATCTGGGCTGGGGTTGTAACTCAGTGGTAGAGTGCCTGCCTACCACACGTGAGGCACATGCTAATCATAACACAGGGCCAAGGATTCCTGGACTAAGAAATTCGCAGTTGAACATGGAGTTTATACCTGTTACTTTGAAAGTGGATGGTGTGAGCTGAAAGAGATGCTTACTAATTGTAAGGAAGATTACATGTTTTCATTTTGAAAGAAATGAAGAGGAGACCACTTTGTAACAGAGCTCTACTTCGCAAATCAGGAAACACATCCAATCACGAGTCTCTGACCTCTTTCCACAAACCTAGTCTATCGACTTATGCATTTTCCCAGCAGTAGCTGTATATAAGTTCCCTTATCAGATACATGACTTGCAAAAATTTTTTTCCTCATGTATGGGTTACTTCTCTTTGTTAATGGTATCCTTTGAACAACAAAGGTTTTAATTTTGATGAAGTCCAATTTATTTATTTTGTTGCTCGTGCTAAGATAGTATTCCTTACCCAGACCATGAAGACTTACTTCTGTCTTAAAGAGTTTTACAGTTTGATTTTAAAATTTAGGTCTTTTTTTTTTTTTTTTCCTGTTAAGAGGTGGTTTAACAATTCCAAACACAAAATTTCTCATCAGTTTTTAAAAGCTATTTACAAAAAGTTTCAATTCTACTACTTTTACTTTTAAATATATCAAGCACTTCTAAATATATAGAAGGACTAGATATTCCACATAAGACCCTGTCCACTATTCACACAGCACTGGTAAATAAAATTGCACGCATAGCAATGGTTAAATATGAGGTATCTTCTAATATGACCATTTTGTCCTTGAACCTCTCCCTCCTCATTTCCTTCTATTTTCAGTCCAGTGGACAAGTACAGGCATATGTAACACTTAGAGATGGTCGAACAAATCCATATCCAAAAGTCTTTTTACAGAGGACAAGCTTTCCTATGAATTTCAACAAAAAATGTACAAAATGTTCTAATTTTACTAACTACTTGGTCATACACTGGCAACCTCTTTAACATCTAGAGACTAGATGTTACAAAATTGGGACTTATTTGTCCATTATATACACAGCAAAAACAAAATGCACAAAACATAGAAAACTGATGTCTGAAAATGTCCAAATATGAACACACTAACCTTTTGCAATTGCTTCCCTCCCACCTCCTCCACATCACTGAGCAAATACAGACAGTACTATACCGCTCACAGAGGTGGTTTAATAGTTCCATTCCCAAAAGACTATTTCATATGAATTTTAGCAAAAAGATATTTACAAAGTGATATTTTACTACCTCTACGTTTAACATACATCGGGCACTTCTAAACATCTAGACAAGACTAGATGTTTCAAGTAAGGACTCAATTTGTCCACTATGTACATGACAGTCTTGAATACACTGCACACATGTAACAATAGTTCTAATTTGAAAATGTCTTCAAAATATGAGCATTCTGGCCCTTCACCGACCCAGTGGGCTATAATGCTCAAAATTTTCAGAAGACAATCTTTCCTAGGAATTTTAACACAAAACATTCAAAACTGGTTTACTAATTCTACTTTTGTCATACACTGGCAACCTCTTTAACATCTAGAAAGGCTAGATGTAGATTAGGAGGACTCATTTGTCCTTTATATACACTATGTACACATCAAAGTAAAACAAAACTCATAGACAACTCTTGGCTCTTGGTAAGCACACTGGCACGGTGCTCCCCAGGACCAGCACACAACTGTACTATTCAACAGGGGTTTGGCTATTGCACCCCCCCCCCCCAAAAAGAAACCATTTCATAAGAATTTTAACAAAAGAAATTTACAAAATGTGTCATATATTCTACCACTTCTACTTTTAACATATATCAGGCACTTTAGAACATCTAGAAAACCTAGATATTTAAAAAAAAAATATTTAGCATTTTCAACTATATATACACTAATGAGTAATAAAATGCACACGCAAAACAATGGTTATTATATGAAAAATGTCTTTTACGTAAAACCAGTCTGGCACAGGACCTCCTTCTCACAGTCAGTCTTCTCCATGTCCAACAACCCACTGAACAAACGTGGACAAGTGTCGCTCCTAGAGGTGGTCTAACAAATTCATTTCAAAGTCACTTCCAGAAAACATTTCTGATTTTTTCAAACAAACGGACATTTACAAGACGTTATTTTCTAACTCTATCGTACGTCAGGCATCCTCTCTACATTTAGAATGTCCAGATGCAGCACAAGTTTTAAAAGGTTGGGGGGCAAGTTGAGAGCAGCTTTTTCATATTATATACACAGGCCTTTTACAAAGGGCCAGGAAATCTCCCCAAAGGGTGGCGGGCGTTTCCAACTGGGTAGATGCGGCTTGTGACTACCGTTTCTCTCTTTGGTAGAACGAACACCAACCGCCCGAGCCGCTAACCGTTCCACCCGTCGTCGTCGTCGTCTTCCGGGGCTTCTCTCACCTTCCAGGACGGTGGCCGGTGGCCGAGACAAGGTGTGGTCTGGAGGAGCCAGCACTGAGCGCTCACGGAGAGCCCTGGTCTGTGCGGCTCCGCTGTCCAACGCGTAGTCGAGCTTTCAGGCGTCCATCCTCCTTCTTGGGACCTTGAAGCCCCTGCCGGCCTCCGCGGCGATCGGGCGGCCGCCATTCTTCTCGCCATGCCACGCCCGCCGCCACCCAAAGGCGCCACGTCCCAGGTGGCGGCTTCAGCTGGGACCCGCACGATTGAGCCAGGAGACCCGGCAGCCCTCTTCCCATTCAGAATGTAGTGTTAGAGCCAAGCACAATGGCACACGCCTGTAATCCCAGCACCACAGGAAGGTGAGGCAGGAGGATCACAAATTCAAGCCAGCCTGAGCAACTTAGTGAGAACCTGTCTCAAAATAAAAAGGGCTGGGGAACGCACCTCAGTGGTAAAGTAACTCTGGGCTTAAGCTCCAGTATCAGAAATAACAATGAGAATAAAAAAAAAAAGTAGTGCAAGAAAAGGCCCCAAAAGCAATCACATGCTCATAGAATTCATACACAGATAAAGGATCTAAAATAAAATGTTGCCCAGATTAGCAAGTTTACTTTAATAAAGAGTACTTTCTTCCCTTTTTCCTTTCCCCCTTTTAAATCCAAGTTTAAATTCCTTGGAAACATAGGAAAGGAGAAGTTTATAGTAGATTTTCCAAACACAAACCTTGCTTTTATAATATAGTTATGGCAACCGCCTCCACTTTGATAAAGTTAGCCTATTTACATGATGGTATTTTGCAATTTGGAAAAGCCACAAACTGTTGCAAACAGTTAAACTGCAAACAGGTCGCCGCCGCCATCAGGTCATCCATCTGGGTGGCAGGTTCACCAGCCCTTCACAGCCAGGGCCAGCCAGTGGGCACTCGCAGCAGGAGCTCCGGGGATCTGCAGGAGAGGCCGCGACCTGTCCTCAGGCCCCCCAGCGCACCCGCCGGCCTGGGGCCTGGGGTCCCAGAGGGCCCGGGGGAGCAGGCCGCACTCCCGTTTCTCACCACGCTCTCTAAAAATTTAGGTCTTGATCCATAAATTCAAGTTCATTTTTGTAAAGAGGCAGGTGTGGGAGACCAATCTTACTGAGTCATACTTCCTGGCTGGGTGCTGAGGTGCTCAGTCACAGAAATGTGGCAGAGCTTTCCCTACCCTTCTTGGGTTCGAGGGTCGGTGTCTCGTGCATGGGTGTGTCTTGCTACAGCCCCATGGGTGAAGCTATACTCACCTGTTCCTTTGTAATATATATAACCCTTTGCCCTATTTAGGATAGAATCTTCCATGGAAGTGCCTTGTGTGTGTCCCCTTCTCTTACTGTGCCCTTGGGTGTGGCCAACCCAGGTGTCAGTCAACCTGCTGACAGTGGACATCATGACTCAGCCCCCTGAAACCTGGCCCCTTGCCTCATTTGAATAACTTCTCAGTAAAAGGGGTCAGCACGTGCTCTCTCTCTCTCTCTCTCTCTCTTCCTGCGGACGCTTAAGGTCAGAGGAGCCGTCACAGCGACCCCAAAGAAAAAGGTATTTGTGTCTCTTGTGTGGTTATTTCATGCAGCCCAGTTAGCCCAGTTTTCCTGGAGTGACCCCTGAGCCTTTTAGTCGCGAGAACAGAAACCCGGCAGCAGGAGGTCAAGGGTCTAACTTCATTGTTTTCTTCAGGAATATCCAATTGATCCAGGACCCCATGGTGAGGAAAAAAAAAAAAACACTATCCTTTTTGGAACCCTTTTCAAAAATCAACTGACCTTGGATGTGAGGGCAATCTGGCCACAACATCTATCACCCGCATTGATCACCAGGGCCGATCTGGCTGGCTAGGCGGTTGTCCCTTCCCCTCTCACTACTCCCCGTGCATCCCTCCTGAATAGTTGAAGAGAACAACCTTCTCCAATAGAGGAGGACCATTCCTTAGTCAAGGGTATAGAGTAGTTGAGCTCCCCTGCTAGAACCTCCAAACACGCTCTCAAAAATCAACTGACCATAAATGTATGGTATATTCCTGGCTCATTTCTACACATTTTTTCTTCTGCCTGGAAAGCTCTTTTCCATCAGTACTGCCTATTAACTCCTGCTTACCCTTCATATTGCAGTTCGCAACTCACTTCCTCAAGAAGCTTTCTCTGGCCTTACAGATTAGGTCTGGCTGTGTTATGCCTTCATTCTGTCCTATACAAAGCCTAAAATTCTCATTTAACAATACCTAAATACAAATATAAAATACCAGTTTAACTGTTTGCATCAGTTTGTGGTTTTTCCAAATTGCAAAATACCATCATGTAAATAGGCTAACTTTATCAAAGTGGAGGCGGTTGCCATAACTGTATTATAAAAGCAAGGTTTGTGTTTGGAAAATCTACTATAAACTTCTCCTTTCCTATGTTTCCAAGGAATTTAAACTTGGATTTAAAAGGGGGAAAGGAAAAAGGGAAGAAAGTACTCTTTATTAAAGTAAACTTGCTAATCTGGGCAACATTTTATTTTAGATCCTTTATCTGTGTATGAATTCTATGAGCATGTGATTGCTTTTGGGGCCTTTTCTTGCACTACTTTTTTTTTTTTATTCTCATTGTTATTTCTGATACTGGAGCTTAAGCCCAGAGTTACTTTACCACTGAGGTGCGTTCCCCAGCCCTTTTTATTTTGAGACAGGTTCTCACTAAGTTGCTCAGGCTGGCTTGAATTTGTGATCCTCCTGCCTCACCTTCCTGTGGTGCTGGGATTACAGGCGTGTGCCATTGTGCTTGGCTCTAACACTACATTCTGAATGGGAAGAGAATTCTTGACTCTTCAGAGGAAGAAGAGCAAATAAGTAAGTTAACCTCATTACTGTTCTGACTTAACCATCCCACCCACAAGCTGCAGAAGGAGCCTGAGTGAAGATGGGCAGGGTCTTCTCATCTGTTCTCCTCTGCTCCTCCCCACCGGTAAAGAGAGGGAGCAGAGAAATAGAAGTCAAACTTCATTGCCCTGTTCTTCTCTGAAATTTCCCTTCTCCTAGCTACTTTCTCTATAACTAATAATTTTATGCCAATTATTTGTCAAAATGATAATAATTTGGGTATACTGGGTCATATTTATCAAAATTATTTAAATCTGTATATTTTTATTGATTTAATGTACTCACTAAAGACTTAAAAATTATGTGTGGCTCACAGTCTATTTCTATTGAACAGTATTTCATTAGATCATAACCTGAATATAAAACTACACTATTCTGTCTCTTTTTTAAGAAAAAAAAAAAAAAAATGAACTGGGTATGGTGGTGCATGCTCACAGTGCCAGTTACTTAGAAGGCTGAGACAAGAGGATCCCTTGAACCCAGGATTTGGAAGCCAGCCTGAACAACATGGAGATGGAGAGACCCGTCTCAAGCAAACAAACAAAAATTAATGACAGACATTTTCAGAGTAAAATTCATGGAACAGATTCTGATACAAAGTATCAGATTCTGAGTAGATTCTGCTGCACACAATTTTAGCAAAATAAGTTAGAAAGTCAAAATGTAATTTAAGGCCAAAATCTCAAGAATAAAATTTCTTAAACCATTATTAAAATATATGGTTAGTTCCTGAGCTAATGTGACACAGAATGCAAAAGGCTATTTCAAATTCAAGGAGTAGTTTAAATGTATTTTGATATTTGTGTCCAGAAAAAGAACAAAGTCAGAATTAAGGGAAAAGGGTTGAAAGAAATGTGTTAACTGAGAGGCTAGAAAAAGGCAACCACCCACTTCCAAGGTCTCCAGAGGCACCTCTTTTTCTCCAGGAACATTTACTCTCCTCCCATCAGAGATTCTGAATTTTCTCTTTAAAAACTGAAGACTAACTCAAACCACAATTTGAACTGCATTTACACAGGTAGGCAAATAGCACCATTTAGAAATGACTTTAAGCCAAATACAATATTCCTGTGAAATAACCTCACACGCCAAAAGGATTCTTTAGAAGTTAGAGTGGGAGATGGATCAAGGACTTAGGAATACAACCAGAGACCCTGTGTCTAATAGAAGAAAAAGTAGGCCCTAATCTCCATTATGTAGTATTAGGCGCCAACTTCCTTAATAAGACTCCTAGAGCGCAAAAATTAAAACCAAGAATCAATAAATGGGATGGACTCAAAATAAAAAGTGTCTTTTCAGCAAAAGAAACAATCTGTGAGGTGAATAAAGAGACTACATCTTGGGAGCAAAAGCAAATCTTCACCCCTCACACATCAGATAGGGCACTTATCTCTAGGGTATATAAAGAACTCAAAAAGCTAAACACCAAAAAAACACAAATCAATAAATGGCCAAAGACATGAACAGACACTTCTCAGAAGAGGTTATTCAATCAATCAACAAATATATGAAAAAATGTCTATCATCTCCAGCAATTAGAGATGCAAATCAAAACTACTCTAAGATACCATCCCACTCCAGTCAGAATGGCAGTTATTATGAAGACAAACAACCAAAAGTGTTGGCGAGGATGCGGTGGAAAAGGCACACTCATACATTGCTGGTGGGACTGTAAATGTTGCAGCCAATATGGAAAGCAGTATGGAAATTCCTTGGAAATCTGAGAATGCAACCACCATTTGACCCAGCTATCCCTCTCCTCATTCTATACCCAAAGGACTTAGAAACAGCATACTACAGGGACACAGCCACATCAAAGTTTATAGCAGCACAATTCACAATAGCTGAACTGTGGAACCAACCTAAATACCCTTCAGTAGATGAATGGATTAAAAAAACTGTGGCATATATACACAATGGAATATTACTCAGCAATAAGAGAGAATAAAATCATGGCATTTGCAGGTAAATGGGTGGCGTTGATGCTAAGTGAAGTTTGCCAATCCCAAAAAAACTAATGCCAACTGTTTTCTCTGATATAAGGAGGCTGACTCATAGTGGGGTAGGAAGGGGGAGCATGGGAGGAATAGATGAATTCTAGATAGGGAAGAGGGGTGGGAGGGAAAGGGAGGGGGTAGAGGATTAGCAAGGATGGTGGAATCATCCAAAGTACATGTATGTATGTAGACACGAATTGGGTGTCAACATACTTTATATACAGAGATATGAAAAACTGTGGTATATGTGTGTAATAAGAATTGTAATGCAAAAAAAAACAACAAAGTACATGTATAAAGACATAAATTGGTGTGAACATACTTTATATACAAAGATATGAAAAACTGTGCTCTATATGTGTAATAAGAATTGTAATGAATTTAGCTATCATGTACTTAAAAAAATAAAATCAAATTAAAAAAAGTGAAATAAAACTATATATAGTTATATGTGTACTATATTCATAAGTTGTTGTGAAATAAATAGCAGAAATAAATACAGCATTTAAAATATTACTTAAAGTCTATACCCATATACACACAGCATATAAATATGTACATGTTTTCAATTGTGTATCAGTGTATGTTTGTGTAAATATACAGAGAAATAAGAGCACACAATAGATATCTATATATTGGTATATTCAAGAAAAGTATGAAAGAATAATACCAAACTGCTAAATGTTAATGAAGAGTCTCTGCAAGGGTGGATGGTGGTTTTAGTGTAGAATTAGCAAGACTTTAACCTATAGTTGAGTTTATGTCTATATAATTTAATGTTTATATTAAATTAGCCTTTTAAAATATTTATCAGAGAAATGTGATAAACAGCCATGAGTCTAAAATGGAATGGGTAGATACTGTCCAGAAGTTAAAAAGTTGGGCTGAATTAGGGAACTTAAGAGTGTGGATTGATAACGTTGGATGCCATGCAGCAGGCCTTTGGGGATGCAGAATAATGACATAAACACCATTTTATTTATGAACAATTAATGGATTTATAATATTTAATGTAAAAATATGATTTGTATTTTTCACTAAAAGTATTTTTTGTTTAAAAAAAAAAAAAGAAGTTAGAGTGGGGAAGGGGTGTGTTTAAGTTAAGCAATACGAAAGATTGACTCTAGTATGGGGAGAGAGTGACTCTGAGCACAGGACACACTAAACTTCCACAGTGGGGTTTTCAAAACTCTATAGACAGAGCCACAGTCTTCATCACTTGATTTAAAATTAAAATCAAACACAAAGTGTAATTACAGTAAGTCAGCATATCATAACTTCACATTTTGTGATCAGTGACAGTGCGCTATAATACTGTCTTCAGACAAAATCTTAAAATTAATCACACTCCCTACAAAGTCATTTGGATATCTCATGTCTAATCTCATCCTATGGACAAGACCCACGTCAGCTCTACTGAACAGTCACTTGACTGAAAACAATATACAAAGCCCAGAACTTGAGTCCAAGACCTAAATATGAACCATCGTCCTATCATTAGGATCAGATGTTGTTACTTTTTTGAAAAATGAACATGTTTATCTCAAAGGATTTTGAGAGAATTAACTGAATAATCAAATGTGGATTTTCTAAACAGTAGAGTCCTATATAAAACATCAGTACTCATTCACCTGATTTCTTAAAATAACTAATGAGGAGTTCATCTTTCAGCAGCCCTAATCAATATCAAACGTATGTTACATTTCAGTTAATGCTAATATTTTGTGATTTTTCCCTCCATTTTTCATATTTTAAAAAAAATAATTTTTGGTTGTAGTAGGACACAATACCTCACACGTACTAGGTGAGTGCTCTACCGCTGAGCCACAACCTCAGCCCCCATATTTTTCATCTTTAAGAACTACAACAAAGGGGTCAATAGAAGGAAGAAAAAAATATTATAAAGATAATTTCATTTATATATTTAAATGTCAGTAAACAAATTTGGTCTGGTGTCCTATTTTCAATGGCAATCTTGAAAATAAATTTAAACCTAATAAAATATTAAATCTAATATAAAGAAATTTCACTTATTCATTAAATATAACCAAAGGAAAATTAGGTAGTCTTTTTATTATAGAATTTCAATGTATACAAGACCACTATACTTCAACACCAAATAATATTTTTTTTTTACAAATATCCTATCTATTTATAATTTGAAGTTGAGATATATTAGCATCTGCTTTGCCTTTTAACTCAATTCTTATCAACCCTATTAGACATGTAATTTTAAGGTCTAGAGTACATGGTTACTTCTTTTTTGTCCCATAATCATAATTATTGATTTCAGAGTAAAAAGTTAACTTCCTAAAAATGAACTTGAAGAAATTTTATAAATACATTATAACCTCACTAATTTGAATTCCACTGGATTATAATCTATGATTAAAACAAAATAGTATAACAAGGTCTGTTGAATTATTTATTTGGTTAATTGGAATTACTCTATTATTAGTGTATATACTTGAAAGAGGTTTTGTTTGTTTGTTTTGGTTTGTTTTGGATACTGTGGATTGAACCCAGGGTATTTTACCAATAACCGTACATCCCCAGCCCTTCTTATTTTGAGATAGGATCTCACTAATAAATTCCTTATGGCCTCACTAAATTGTGGCCTCAAACTTGTAATCCTCCTGTCTCAGCCTCCTGGGTCATTGGGATAACAGGCATGCACCACTGTACCCTGATGAAAGATTTTACATAAAATTTTTAATATGACCAAATCTGTTCTCCCTCTCCATTTTCCTCCCTCACCCTTTATTATGAATGCAGATAATTTGTACTATATTTTTTTAAAAATATTTTTTAACTGTTGATGGACCTTTATTTTATTCAGTTATTCATATGCAGGGCTGAGAATGGAACCCAATGCCTCATACATGCTAGGCAAGTGCTCTACCCCTAGGTAGAGCATAATTTGTACTATGTTTTCCATACTGAAACTGAAAAGCTGTTTAAGAGTGAATGAGTCAAGTTACATAGTATTTGATTTAAAAAGGTTACACAGACTAGCCAAATCCCAAAAGAAAGGATTGCAATTTTGTCAGAGAAAAGCAATATTACTGTAATATTTCCCTATTACAAATCAGCTGGATGGACTATATCCAGCTCAAAGAAGTGTTCTGGTCAGCCCACACAGGGTTTTCATGAAAATGCAAATTAGTTGTCACACTAACAAATGGGGATATTTCAAATGAACATCCAGATTTCCAATATCTCTTGAAAGATTGGAGATTTATCAACAATGGGACCATATGCTTGTGCAGAGCTAAAAATCTGCTGTACCCATAAAAAAAAACTTCAACTCATCAGTCTCTATCCTCTTCCTTTGCTCTCATATTATCATTCTGGTTCAGTTGACAACTTGTGTTTGTGATCCATGCTTAAGAGTTTCATTTCTCCATGCAACAACCCATTTCTAACTCCACCTTCCCAGCCCCCACATCAAACTACATCCTGCCTCCCCACACACCTGCATTCACATGTACACTGCACTTGGTTATTATTAGGCAAACATGTCTTTGGCCAGTTATTGGATTATACTAACTCATGTGAGTTTCTCCTCCTGTCTGGAATGCTTTTCAGCAACTTCTTACTACTTAATTGTACCTAGTTTTCACTCTCGTGGGGTCTTCTATACCCAACAGCCCTTCATTCCACAAACTAAGGAGAAAGGGTTGCACCTACTTGACACATGTTGTCTTCCCTTTTCTGCCTGTCAATCTCTTGAAGTAGACCTTTGTCCCTGTCTTTGGTAACTCCAATACCTACTGCAGTGTTTGGTATACAGAAGATAAAAAAATGAATATTTGATAAATACAGAATGATTTTTCTGGGGCTGGGGTTGTAGCTCAGTGGAAAATCGCTTGCCTTGCACATTTGAGGCACTGATTTCAATCCTCAGCACCACATAAAAATAAATAAATAAAATAAAGATATTGTGTCCATCTACCTAAAACAAAAAATATTTTTAAAAAAAGAATGATTTTCTCTAAAAAGGGAGAATATCTGGGAAAAAGCAAATAATAAATTATTCATGCTCTGAATTATCCAGCTCAAAGAAGTGTTCTGGTCAGCCCACACAGGGTTTTCATGAAAATGCAAATTAGTTGTCACACTAACAAATGGGGATATTTCAAATGAACATCCATAAAAAATGTTAACTCAAAACGTTCTCACTAGTACATAATTTACTTTTTCCTTTATACTAATTGTTTTTGAAATACTAAAATTTCTAAAACATAGTTCATTTAAGATACTAATACTAGGCAAACATACTTAAAAATGTACTCATTAAGGCTGGATGCAGTGGTATATGCCTGTAATCCTAGCAACTCAGGAGGCAGAGGCAAGAGGATCACAAGTTCAAAGCCAGCCTCAGCTACTTAGCGAGGCCTTAAGCAACTCAGTGAGACATTGTCTCAAAAAATAAAAAAGGCTGGGAATGTGGCTCGGTGGTTAATTGTCCTTGGGTTTAATCCCCAGTAAACAGCACCCCCCACCAAAAAAAAGTAACCATTAAGGTCAGACGAGGTGGTGCACACCTGTAATTCCAGTGGCTCTGGAGGCTGAAGCAGGAGGATTCCTAGTTCAAAGCCAGCCTCAGTAATTTAGTGAGGACCTAAGCAACTTAGTGAGACTGGTCTCAAAATAAATAAAAAAGCTAGGGATATGGCTCAGTGGTTAAATATCCATGGGTTCAAACTCTGATTTAAAAAAAAAAAAAAAGAGGAAATATTAAGTTGAAAAGAGCTTAATTATTTCCCTAAATTTTATATATATATAAATTCAAATTTGGCATTGTCTAGTATACCCATATGTTTATATCATCACAAATAACTTTTTAACCATTTATGGCAATTCAGAACACTGCATCTGGTACTTCTTATATGTTTCCTCTAAAATCACCACTTCTGCCAAAAACATCTATAAAGAAATCCCTCAAAGGTTTGGGTAACAAAGCGTCTGGGAATGTATTTGGCCTATGGTCAACAAGTCATTATATGTTTTCTTGTATAAATCATGTCCTAGAAAACGGAATGTCTTTATTTAAAACAAAAACTCTATCATAAAGCTCCGCAAAGGAAGTTCCATGAAAAACATTTTAAGCTTCTTTTATATTTGTAGTTTTAAAATGGTTTTAAGCTTCATATTATAGTAAGTTTTTACTGGAACTCATTTTATACATTCTTTCAGATTTTCTTTTTAAAAAATATTCTAAGGAAATTTTCCATTCTCAACTCTGAAGAAGACTTTTTTTTAAAAGAAGTTTCTAAGCTTTCTTTTAAAGCAGGTGGCAGGGGAGGGGGCAGGACACAGTAGTTTGGAACCTTTTAAAATAGAGGTATAAAATGGCAGATAGACCCAAAACATTTTCCCAACTTAGAACTAAATTGTACTGCATATGAAAATTTGTTTTTCTTTGCATATCATAAAATTCACCACTCTTTTAAGTAACAGTTACTGAAACAAGAACTATTATTTGCTAATTATTTATCCAATCATTTTCATTTAAGCAGGAATTTATCTCAAGGATGATGGTAGAAGTGAAAAAAGAATGACAGCGAGATAACACATCTTTTAATGGTTCAGCTACAGTCTAGGTTTACACTGATGTGTATATCTCATCAATAACAATTTTATGAAAATTCTGGATCTAAATATACTCAATAATGACACCGTCCTATCTGAGTTTGAAAAAACAAATATAATGTGGTATGTGAAATAAGTCTTCTTAAACTTTTTCAAATTACAAATGAAAAAGCATGCCTTCAGGTGGAATAATTCCAAAACTAAAGGATAATAGTAACCCTTCTACCAGTCAACACTATGTATTAAAATATAGTACTCATAGGACCTTAGGGTTTCCTTTTATTGTTACTCGAGAGGTATAGCGGGGAATATGTAAGTCAGTTTTCAACAGTTCTCACAGTTTTAAATAGTTCTTATTCTTTGTAAGAATCTACAGAGAAGTGAGGGGAGGGGAGGGGAGGGGTTGGGGAGATAGGAAGGATAGTAGAATGAAACAGACATTATTATTACTGTGTGTATATATGTGACTGCATGACCAATGTGATTCTGCAACCTGTACACTCAGAAAAATGAGAAATTATATCCCATCTGATTCAAATGTATGATATGTCAAGGTCATTGTACTGTCATGTATAACTAATTAAAACAAATTTAAAAAAAAAAAGAATAAGAACCTACTAGTGGTGTAAGGCTCTCCTTCAAGTTCCTTTCCTCCACATTATGCTGCCTGACCCTTAATAGGTTCTAGAGAAACTAAATGCACACTTGTCATATGATCACTGTTGTGCGCCACTGTCTTAACTCATGGTGTATCTGTGCTATATATAGTTTCCTTTGTTCCTTGTACAAAGGGATCTCTCTAATATGCTACACAGCACCTAATACAAAGTCAAGTGATTGGTTCTCATTAAGTAGCTAATGCCCAATAAAGCATCTACCTTTACATTTTTCATACAAGGCCTATAAATACCCTCAACTCATGATCCCAGTTGAATGTTCAGGGCATAATAATTATGCACTCTAAGAAGGGCTGAAATCATGAGCATGATATTGGTGTTTTGATACTGGTGTCATATGCAACCATTCTCTTTTGTTTGACTAGACTAAATCATCTCATCTCTGATAGCAGTGATAAAAATCAACCATTGTGAATAAAATACCACTTTTTAAAACAAGTTTCCTAATATTGTTTAAATGTTGAAACTGCCTATCAACTAATCATTAGTGTACAAATGCTTAGAAGTAAAACAATACTTTGCCTCTACATTGAAGTCTCTATGTACTTCATCGCAACAAAACCCAATCTGCCTTTTTCAAAATTGTTTCTCCTGGCAAAAATTTCTGCTGTCTGGCCAAGTTTAGTGTTAAAAATAAAGTACAGTATTACAACATCAATCAACATTTAAAGTACTTAATGATTTATGAAAGAAGTATACAATAATTCTTTTTGAAATAAGTAAGCCAATCAAAGATTTATTTATATTATCAGATCAATAGTACAGTTTTGAGAAAATCACATTTGTGTGTTTAGAGATATAAAAGTGGTATTAAACACTTAGGTAATATAAGAAAACAGACTTACAGGAGGCTATAAAAGGCAAGAATAATTTAAAGGGCTGGGGATATAGCTCAGCAGTAGAGCCACTTGCCTAGCATGCCAGAGTTCAATCCCCAATGCCAGGGGAAGAGAGGAAAAAATTTAAAGACAGAACCCACTGCAGCTTTACTTCCCTTCTTGTCTGTGTGACTCTGGCCCCTTGCCTGCTTTTCAAATACCATGTGTACAAGCCTCATGGCACAGTTTTTTTTGTTGTTGTTGTTGTTTTTCCCTTGTGGCTAATACTGATTCCACAAATTAAGTCCAAAGTTCTTACACTGTGATGATGAGTAAAAATTGTAATCTTTTTGAAATACAGGGGATAAAACCCAAGGGTTTTTTTATAATCTACTTCAAATTACTCTATCATTGAGCTACATCCCTGGCCCTGTCTAAATTTCTTAGTTGATTTTGAGAGAGGGTCTTGCTAAATTGCCAAGCCTTGCCTCAAATTTGCAATCCTCCTGCCTCAGCCTTCTAGTAGCTGGGATTGTAGGTGTAGGCCACAGCACCAGTGAGTTGTAATTTTTTTACATGAATAGGAAACTAGTCCACCTAAGTCCAATCAGACATGATCAAGAAAATCTGAAAAGATTCTACCACTGGGAGTTTAAATGGGAATCGAACAAGTACTAAATACTGCAAGGACTCTGGCATCCTTACCAACTACAACAAATCACAGATTTTTTAAAAAATCTTATAATCTACTGCAGATTACTCAGGTGGCTGTCTAAAAGGGAATGCATGGCCTTAGATAACATGGAAGCATGGCACAGATAATAAGTTGGTTCAGAACTCACCTTTTTAACTCCATGAGTTTGAGCCTAGCCCTAAGAGATGAATTCTTTTTTTTTTTTTTAATATTTATTTTTTTAGTTTTTCGGCGGACACAACATCTTTGTTTGCATGTGGTGCTGAGGATCGAACCCGGGCCACACGCATGCCAGGAGAGCGCGCTACCGCTTGAGCCACATCCCCAGCCCCAGAGATGAATTCTTTAGCTAACCCATTACATAATCAGTGTCCCCCCTCTGGACTGCCATATGTGTTCCAAATGATGCTAAACTGTAATGGCCTTCCATCTAAGTGAATTTTTCCCAAAAAATAACATCTCTTAGTAAAGCAGTCATTTCAACTGTGAGGGAACAAAATAGATGATACTACCATATCTTCCAGGAAGGTGAAGGTATCCAGAACAAAAGATAAAGTCAGACTATATATAACCATTTTCCTGACAAGAATGTAATAATGTATAAAGATCATAACTTCGGGCATGAGTAAAGAGATCAGCGTTCAAATCTCAGTTTCTTTACCTTATAAAATGGAACTAATACCCACTTACTTTAGAATTGTTATAAATGGCAAATATAATAAGAAAGGATTAGCTAACACAGGCTCTGCTGTCAAATGCCTGCAATAGAGCTTTAGAACGTATGGTTTCTTTGCTGCTTATTTCCAGGCATATCCACTAGACTTGGTTTCTAAGCTAGCCAATTCTTACAAAGTAGAGGGCTTTTAGTTGGTGGTAATCTGCCTCAAATCAAGTTATTCTGAGGAAAATTACCTCATACCTTACTGGGTGTTTTTATTTATAAAAATCCCATATTTCCTTTCTTCTGCTGGATTTAGGCCAACTTACTTAGGTTCTCCTTTGGTATCCATGCTTCAAAGGTTTTTGCCTGCTTACCCCCTTAATGTCCAAGTCACTCTTCTGTTTTGACAGTACCTCTGCTTTTCCACCTCCTTCTATTTTGCCTGTTTTTATTTTTTTTATTCTAATTAATTTTTTTCTATATGACAGCGGAATGCATTAGATTTCTTATGACACATACAGAGTACAATTTTTCATATCTCTGATTGTATACAAAGTTTATTCACACCAATTTGTGTCTTCATAGATGTACGTTGGGTAATAATGAACATCACATTCCACCATCATTTCTAACCCCATGCCCCTTCCCCTCCCACCCCTCTGCCCTATCTAAAGTCCGTCTATTCCCCGCCATGCTTCCCCCTCCCTACCTGACTATGAATCGGCCTCTCTATATCAGAGAAAACATTCAGCATTTGGTTGAGATTGGCTAACTTCACTTAACATTATCTTCTCTATTTCTCTTTTGAATCAGATGGTATGTTTTTCTTAATTCCTTCATTGCATGCCTTATTACCACCATGCCAACAAAGACACCCAAGGATTAGGGATTTCTAGGCTCCACCATGGGACCTCTCCTATCACCTTGAATCATTACCCACTACACATAGTCTTAGAATAGCCTCAACTTCCTGGTTACCCCAAAATCAGAGATTAAATGAGGACATGTCATCATTGTCAGCTGTTAGAATCAACAAAGCATTATGAGCCACTTGATAACCTGAACCCCAACTGATAATCCTAAACACAGGGCTCACCTTAGGGAACAGATAGGACTTATGATACCTTACAAGCATGAAAAAAAAAAAAAAAGGAAGGAAGGAGGAAGGGAGGGAGGAAAGAGGGAGGAAGGAAAAAAACATGGTAAGTGTCTGCCTGTGTGTTAAGTCCAACTACTGTCATAAAAATCTAGTTATACCCAGACATTCAATTCATAAAAAGTTACTCTTTGACTTGAGAATACTGTCCTCTCCAACTGCTTGCCCCCTTAGTATCTGGATTCCTAAGATGCCTTCAGTTGGATGCACATGAACCTATCAGGGAGAAGTCATAACCATAAAAAGTTGAATTAGGGGCCTGGGGCTGTAGCTCAGTGGTAAAGTGCTTGCCTTGCATGTGTGAGGCACTAGGTTCGATCCTCAGCACCACAAAAAAATAAATAAAGATATTGTGTGTCCATCTACAACTAAAAAATATATTAATAATTTTTTTAAAAGTTGAATCAGTCAAATCAACCCCTTGGATGACAATAGGATGACAACCAACAAAACAGCATCGTTTCAACATTCAGGAGAATTAACTGGACATCCAGATCCTTCTTAATAAATCTGGTTTCTTTAGGATCAGACTCAAATAGAAGCAAAACAGTCATAGGAGATGGAGATGGAATTCACACACCAAATAAACTATTGGACTCATTCAACTGTGCAAATGCATAGTGGAAGACTACATTTGATTCAACACAAGTACTGTTGGGAAGAACAAAGGAAAAGAAAAACAAAAAAACCTACTTTGTTTTTTAAGTTCTTCAATCTGTTCTTCCTTTAGATCTAACTGTTCCGTAAGTCTGGAAGCAGAATCCAACACAGCATTTGCTTCATCCAAACGTTCCTGAGGGAGGAAAGTTTATTAAAAAGCAGTATCCAAAAATGGTTCTACAAACTATCAGTCTGGGATAGAATCAATCTTTTACACCCTGGCTGATGAAGCTGCACCTCTATGACCTCGGGCAAGTTAATGCAACTAGTAAGTATCAAAGACAGAACCTGCAGTCTTTCACATACAATACTGCCTTTATGAAAGAAACTAAATAAAAAAGAAGATGCTACAAAAAAAAGACCACATGGTGACAGAAGTAAAATAATTTAACAATAGGAAAAATAAAATTACAAAGATACAAATTCAAGAAACACAACAAATGTTCTCACTTTTTAAAATTTTTGCCAAGTATAACACACATAAAATGATTGTTTCATTATGATTTCATTACTTTAAATCATTTACTTAATTACTATTGCATTTGAACATTTCTATCCTGTTTACAGGACAGTTGAATCTGCTCTTTTATGAAAAACCTCTTTGCCTGTGTGCGTCTGCTGCGCTGTTTTCTTTGTTAACTTGTAATTACGAGTACCTTGTAGATATGAACCCTCTGTCATCTGTGCTACACAAATTTACAAGATTTGCCACTTGTCTATCGACTATTATTACCACTTGTCATTTAAGTATTTTTATAATGTATATAGTCAAACATGTCCTACTACTTTGCTTTCACAACTTAAATTTAGACTATTGGAATCCTCCTTGCCCCTAGATTAAACATGTAGTATTTTAGATTCTACTGCAAGATAATTTTGGCGGGGGGTGGGGGGGTGGGGGAATTAACCAGGGATTTAATCTAGGGGTACTTAACCACTGAGCCATAGCCCCAGCCCTTTTTATTTTGAGATAGGGTCTTGCAAAGTTGCTTAGGGTCTCACTAAATTGCTGAGACTGGCCTTGGAACTTGTAATTCTCTGCCTCAGCCTCCTGAGCTGCTGAGATTACAGGGATGTGCCCCATGCCCAGCTATTTTTTTTTTTTTTAATATTTAAATCATTAATACAGTGGAATACTTTTTTCCAGTGGAATACTTTTGATAATTCCTAGCTCACTGAATGTCAGAAGAACCATTTAGTCACTGTAACAATTGAAAATATCCCCATGGTGCACACCTGTAATCCCAGTAGCTCAGGAGGCTGAAGCAGGAGGACAGCAAGTTCAAAACCAGCTTCAGCAACAGCCAGGCACCAAGCAACGCTGTGAGACCCTGACTCTAAATAAAATACAAAACAGGGCTGGGGATGTGGCTCAGTGATGGAGTGCCCCTAAATTCAATCTATATATATTCCCAGATATCTAACACCACTTCCAGTTGAGACTTCTTGCTTTAATACAACTGGAATTTATTTTTGTATCTGATGTTAAGATGAAGTCTGATTTTATTTTCTTCCTTATGGATAGTTTCCAACGTTATTATTTAGATAATTTAAATAAACTTTCAATCCCCTTTTCTCAGGGGTTAGTTTTAATTTTCAAGTATATCCTGGGCTCTTTCTCTGAATTCTTTGGTTCCACTAATCTAGTCAACATTGTAATGGTTTGTGGCTCTATTTTGATATCTAATCGGCAAGTCTCTCCTCATTGTTATTCTTTTTCATAATTTTCTTGGCTATTCTGGAGAATTTACCCATCTAAATTTCAAGCCAAGTTTTCAATCTGAGTGATAGCTTTCTTGCTGTATTATCTTGGATAAGCTACAGTCTCTAGCTATTCAATCAAATATAATCTAGATGTTGCTGGAGAGGTATTTTGTAAATGCACTCAAATCCCTTAATCAGTTGAATTTAAGGAAAGCACATTATCCTGGAGAATTCTGGGTGGGCCTGACTGAAGTTCTTAAAAAGCAGGGATTTAGGCTTCCCCAAAAAAGACTAAAAAACTCCTTCTGTGGACAGCAGCTTCTTTTGTGCTCATGGAGATTTGTCCTGCTTATGACCTTCCTGACTGCCTGTGGACAGCATCTATGGCCTGTGCCTACGACTTCTGCTTGCCTTTGATGTGGTCTTCCCATCTTAACCACCATCACGGCAACCTTCAGACTTGCTTAGCCAGCCTCTACAATTATGTAGTCAACTCCTTATAATAAATCATGTTTATATCCTATATAATACACATATAAACTTATATATGCACATACATGTACACACATACACCCCACTAGTTCTGCTACTAAGGGTTGAACTCTGATACACAGAGCAACTGAAACTAAATTTTAGATCAAAATGTTTTATTCAGGGCTGAGGATATAGTTTAGTAGTAGAACACCTGTCCAGCAAGGCCTTGAGTTCAATCCCCAGTACTGCCCCCCCCCCCAAAAAAGTAATATTCCAAGTCCAAGAAACTAAATTTAATATAAAGGAAATTTAATAAACTTTCAAATGATATTTTTAAACCTTGTATTTACATTCATGAAATTATCAAAGCTTAAAACTACACTCAAGTATTTTCAAACATCAGCATTTATGCTGTTATTCTTTCTGGGTTTTTATTTCAGTAGTTTCAGATTCTATCTTCATTAATTCCCTCATCATTTCTTCTGGTTTATTTTGTTCTTTTTTAAATGTATATTACATTTTAAAATTAAAACACACACACACACACATATACACACAACACTAGTTTAAAAAAGGGACCCGGACTTCCATGCTAGCAGTTGGACAGATGGGATACTTCAGAACCACTGGACATAACTAAAAGCATTGGATAAAATGTAGCCTGTAAAACCTATCCATGAACCTACAAGAAAGCACAAATGGTCAACAGCTACACTAAATGATGTGTGCCCTCATTAGTAGTCAAGGAGATGCATACAAAAACTGTAAGAGAGTCCGTCTGATATGGTTTGAATGTGGCCCCCTAAGTTCATGTGTTAGAATCTGAGGCCCAGTGTGATAGTGTTGGGAGGCCGGTCTATTGGGAGGTGCTAGGTCATGGGCACACCACCCTAATGTCATTATTTCAGGCCTGGGCTCTTTATAAAGGACAAATTCAGCCCCCTCTTGCTTTCTCTCTGGCCCTCTCTTTGCCCTTCTGCCAGGGGTTGGACACAGCAAGAAGGACCTCATCAGACACTAGTCTTGGACTTCTCAGCCCCCAGAACCATTAGCCCATAAAATTTCTTTTCACTGCAAACTATCCAGTATATGGTATTTTGTAATAGCAGCACAAAACAGACTCAAACAAATTCCCAATCACCAGTTTGATAAAAACTTAAAAAGCCTAATAATGTGAAGTGCTGACAAGAATGCAGAACAAGAACTCCTGTGCATTCTTGGTAGGAGTATATAAACACAAAAGAACAAAATCTGCCATCTGCAATCCGCCATAAACATCTATGACTCAGCAATTTCAACCAAAATGTATACCTGAAAGAAATTCATGTGTGTGTGTACCAGGAGATATAAACAACAAGGAAGTACGTAACCACATAATTTGTACAGAAGATATCTAAAATGTTCTTTTGTCAGTAAAATGGGTAAGTAAATTATAACAATAGTTTATGTATAAAGGTTAGGTTATACATGCCTTATATATAATTTTGTGTATATGAAATATGGCATAATAATAAAGAGAAAAATCTTTTTAAAGGTGGATACTTACAAAAGAAAGAGATCTAATGGGATAATATATGTTATTTGAATCCATGTGAAATGTAATACCCAATATTATTTTGCTTAAAAGAGAAAATTATAAAGTTAAAAATGCAGATTAAATTTTCTTTAGAAATAGCTAAAATACCTATGTGTGCTAAAAAATTAAACGTGCCTTCATCTACATTCTCTGGAAATCCTGACTACCTTATTCACTGTTATGACCCCAAACTGTGCTGGATATACAGCAGCCGCTCAAATAACATTTACTATATGAATGGAAGAGAAGAGAATTTCCAAGACAAGGATCTACAAGTAATCATACCATGAATAATAAGATTTACAAGAGAAAACTCTTTTGGTCTACCTGTAATGACAATACTTCTCCTTCTAATTTTTCTGCCTTTTCCTTCCATTCAGCTATAGACTGTTTTGCTTTTTCTAATTCGGCAGAATACATAGCTTTTTCTTCTAAAAGAGAAAAAGAAGTTATATTAATATTTTGCAATTGTGATAAAACTGGAATTTTAAACCACCTGTACTTTAATAATTTGACAACAGTTCAAACACCTCAACAAGAAATTTATATATCTTAATGATCAAGTGGAACTAAATAAATTAGTATTTCCCTCTGCCTAAAGCCTGATCTTGGATATTCTTCTCTCCTTTCATAACTCCATCCAATACTTCCTTTTCGGCAAAGCCTTCTCTACAGCCTCAGTGCCACACTACTCTATATGCTGTATACTCAATCACATTATATTGTAAAGTAGACCTGAGAACTCTTACAACTTAAAGTATAAAATTTCAACCATGTGAGTAAGTCTGAAAGAATACAGAGGTACAAATTTAAAGTTTTGTGTAGACAAAAAACTATAAACTCTTGTTGGTTACTTCAGTATCCTCATATCCCCTAATCCTCCTCCTGCCTGCTCCCAGTCAGTTACTTAGCAATTAATTCAGTCAGTACCTACTGAATGTATGAATAAACATATAGGTGGCTACATAAGTGAATGGAGTCAACTGGATAAATCTAAGGATGGAAGGTCAAGTGTGGAAAAGCATGTAAAGCGTATTTGGTTCTCAGGGTAAAAAAGCTTTGATCACTGTTGGTATGTCTCAAAAAAAAAATTTTTTTTCACTAGGACCAGAAAATGTAATCATCTCAAAGTCCAGATGACCAGAGTAAGGAGTTAATAAATAAATACTTCAAAGGACAGTAATTACTGGTAATTAACACTCTGAAGAGGATTTAACCTCCAATCAACATCTCAAAAACCTAACCCCCTTGTTTCTATGTTCTTCTTTTTGTTCCCCTTTATCATTGGATCATCCTTATTCATGTTATCCTTATAATTCCAACTTTGATTTTAACTAGTAATAACATACTAAACACAAAGCTTTCAATAATTACTAAATACAGTTCATGTTCTTTAGTTTTAATTGTAAAAGGAGTCTAAATTAACTTTTTGATGGTTTTTTGATGTCTTTCCCCCTTAACAAGCAAGAAAATTTTCAAAGATTTCCCCATGTCTAACCTAAAGAAGTATTAACATAAGGCAAAATTACTAACAACTACAATTTCTCTTCACTGCAAGATCAACCACACAACTTACCTTGTTGGAAATGCTCTAGAACCATTTGCAGATTGGTTAATGACAGGGCATACTGTTTTACTTGTTCCTGGGAGAGCGAAAACTGCAGTGCGTTCTCATCCCTCTGCTTAGACACCATACTCAACTGCTCCTGCAGCGACTCTATCTGCACACTGGCTTGATGACTTCAAACAAAAGAATCAAAGTCAAACTGCTTCTACCTATTTAGACACTTCAGCAAGAAGAAACATTTTCCCAACATAAATCTTACTGCATTACATACAAGGTAGCTTTCAAAGTATTTTTTTAGACACTTAAACAAGATGAAATCTTTCATACATTTTTAAAATTGTGACAAAATATAACTTAAAATTCACCACTTAACCATCTTTTCAAGTATATGGTTCAGAGTCACTAAGTATAGTCACATTGTTGTACAATCATCACGCCATCCATCCATCTCTAGAGCTTTTCTACTTCCCAAACTGAAACTCCATTCCTATTACATAACAACTCCCCCTTCCCCTGGCATCCACCATCTACTTTCTGTCTTTAGAAATTTGAGTCTCCTTACATTTTACTGCATTAAATTCAAGTTCAAGAACTGGGAGAATTTTTCTGATCTTTGTTGTTTCTGTTAATTCAATTATCCTTCCTGTGAAGGTGACTTTCACCAAACAGCAGGCCTTTTAAAGACTGACAATTAGACTAAACAAGAAATGCTGGCAAAAGAAAAACTTATAAAGAGCCTGCAACTTTCACATTTCCAAACTAAAACTAACATATAATTTATCATAAAATGCTGAACTGTAAGGGCCCTTCAAAGTCACTGTGTCAGCATAAGGCATTTTGTCCAAGCTAAGGAGAAATGGATGTCCGTTCTATGATGTTCCCTTGTTTTTATCACTTGCAATCATGATGTATGTATAACTTTCTAAAGGCTGTCCCACTGATGAACTGCTATGATTAGTTATCTTTCATTATCATCTCTCTTATTGCCTTTATTAAATATAATACAATAAACCCTACCCCTGTTCCAAATAATAACACAGAGATTCCTAAGAGATCTATTTATATAGCACCTTTGCATGCAGGCTTATGTCATTGGTGTACTTCTTTATTGTATTATGATTACATCAAAAATACTGCTATGATCTTCATGAGTATTTAACCTCCAGTTAAATTCATACTGAAAAGCATTAAATAACTCACTTTGGAGACACTTTACCAAATAGCACCCTCTTGTGGAAAGAACTGTAAATTGATAAGACCACCTGAACTCCATTTCCCAAATCAAACTGTTGATTGTAAGGATAAGATGTGCTATGACTGCCCTCAAAAAAGTTAATAAATACCAAGTATTACTATTAAGGGCTCAAAACACTATAAATTGGTTTAAAGATCTGAGTTTTTCATAAAACAAATATTGCTGAATATCTATAAACTATGTATATAACATATATGGTGGGAAGGGTACATAATGAATAGCTCATCACTTCACCTCAATGAACTTACACTGTATAGCATGGGAGACAGTGTAACATAGGTCAAGAACTACCTGTACCCTCAAGTAAAATATATCTGCCCTACCAAAGACTCAAGTATTATGCAAGTTCACAACAGGAACTATTTTTTGATAAAAAGGTGAGGGGTACTAAATAAGGCACCCTTCGTGAAGAAAACAGAATTTGGAGAATAGGTGGGACTCACAGAAAAACTGGTAGGGATAGGCCCACACTTCAGGTAGAAGGATTACTATGAAAAGAAAAAGTAGAAAGAAAGGAAATCATACTCTGAGGAGCTGAATAATAGTTTGGCTGGATGTGGATGACAGTATAAAAGAAGGCTAAGGTGGAAAGTAGCCTAGGACCAATCACAGAAGTCGAGACACTTGTTTCAAAAAAAAAGGAGTTACAAGATCAAAGCTCATCTTAAGGAAGTTTATCCTGGAAGTTATTAGGAAGAGTAAACGACAGAGACACAGACTAGAAACTATTTTAATTAAGGAAAACAAGGGCCTAAAAACTGCAAAGATGGATTATAAGTATGCCACAGCCTAAGGATGTTTTGGCATTTCTGCCAAAGTAATGCATGTACCAATGATCATTGTTTTAATCCCTATATTAAACAAAATTTCCTTGTGAGTCAAAGGATATAATAATATACTTTTCAAAGCAGACGGAGGAACTCACTAGAAATTTGTCTCTACTGACTTTTAAACTCTTTTCAAAGAGATAACATCTACTACCTCCTTGTATCTTCATGTGTGTCATACATAGCGAAAGGAAAATAAAAGATGCAAATATCACTAATGGAAATAAATGTAGACATAATTTTTCTAGCAGATAATTTGATGATTCAATCTCAAAAATTTTTAAATGCCCCTTGATTTGAAAGTTCTCAAATTTTACACAGGAAATAATCTGTCCTCACCACAAAAAAAAAGTCTTGAGATATCATGACAGCACTCTCCATGATTTTGAAAGGTTGAAACACTCTGAATGTTCAATAATAAATGATTGGGTTAAAGAAATTATAACAAATCCAAATCCATATACTATATGCAGCCATAAAATGATAGTACAGAAATACATGGCTTACTGTATTCTGATGCTCATATTAGGTGACAGAAAAAGGTTACAAATAACAGCACTAATGATCTCATTTTTGCTTTTTGGTACTGGTACCAAAACAGGCGGGTGGACCAATGGTACAGAATAGAGGACACAGAAACCAATCCACAAAATTACAACTATCTTATATTTGATAAAGGGGCTAAAAGCATGCAATGGAGGAAGGACAGCATCTTCAAGAAGTGGTGCTGGGAAAACTGGAAATCCATATGCAACAAAATGAAACTGAATCCCTTTCTCTCGCCATGCACAAAAGTTAACTCAAAATGGATCAAGGAGCTTGATATCAAATCAAAGACACGGCGTTAGATAGAAGAAAAAGTTGGCTATGATCTACATACTGTGGGGTCAGGCTCCAAATTCCTCAATAAGACACCCATAGCACAAGAGTTAATAACTAGAATCAACAAATGGGACTTACTCAAACTAAAAAGTTTTTTCTCAGCAAAAGAAACAATAAGAGAGGTAAATAGGGAGCCTACATCCTGGGAACAAATATTTACTCCTCACACTTCAGATAGAGCCCTAATATCCAGAGTATACAAAGAACTCAAAAAATTAAACAATAAGAAAACAAATAACCCAATCAACAAATGGGCCAAGGACCTGAACAGACACTTCTCAGAGGAGGACATACAATCAATTAACAAGTACATGAAAAAATGCTCACCATCTCTAGCAGTCAGAGAAATGCAAATCAAAACCACCCCCTAAGATACCATCTCACTCCAGTAAGATTGGCAGCCATTATAAAGTCAAACAACAACAAGTGCTGGCGAGGATGTGGGGAAAAGGGTACACTTGTACATTGCTGGTGGGACTGCAAATTGGTGCGGCCAATTTGGAAAGCAGTATGGAGATTTCTTGGAAAGCTGGGAATGGAACCACCATTTGACCCAGCTATTCCCCTTCTCGGTCTATTCCCTAAAGACCTAAAAAGAGCATACTACAGGGACACTGCTACATCGATGTTCATAGCAGCACAATTCACAATAGCAAGACTGTGGAACCAACCTAGATGCCCTTCAATAGACGAATGGATAAAAAAAAATGTGGCATTTATACACATGGAGTATTACTCTGCATTAAAAAATGACAAAATCATGGAATTTGCAGGGAAATGGATGGCATTAGACCAGATTATGCTAAGTGAAGCCAGCCAATCCCTAAAAAACAAATGCCAAATGTCTTCTTTGATATAAGGAGAGTAACTAAGAACAGAGTAGGGAGGAAGAGCATGAGAAGAAGATTAACATTAAACAGGGATGAGAGGTGGGAGGGAAAGGGAGAGAGAAGGGAAATTGCATGGAAATGGAAGGAGACCCTCATGGTTATACAAAATTACATACAAGAGGAAGTGAGGGGAAAGGGAAAAAAGGAAAAAAAAAAAAAAGGGGGGGAGAAATGAATTACAGTAGATGGGATAGAGAGAGAAGAGGGGAGGAGAGGGGAGAGGAGGGGGCATAGTAGAGGATAGGAAAGGCAGCAGAATACAACAGACACTAGTATGGCAATATGTAAATCAGTGGATGTGTAACCGATGTGATTCTGCAATATACGGGGTAAAAATGGGAGTTCATAACCCACTTGAATCAAAGTGTGAAATATGATATGTCAAGAACTATGTAATGTTTTGAACAACCAACAATAAAAATTGTAAAAAAATACATTATATGTATAAATACAAACAATACAAATATAAATACAAACAACAAAAAAAAGGTACCAAACAACAACAACAAAAGATTATCTTGGGTGAGTGGTGCTCTGTTCTTTTGGTTTATATGATTTTTCTAATGTGAAAAACACAATGATTTTATAATAAAGAATTTAACAAAACTATTGATAGAAATAAAATTTTTAAATATATAAGCAAAGACCTGGTCACTCAAAAATAATAATAAACCAAAAGTTCATCCTTCATGGTGAACTAGACATTCACTTTGGTTCTTCCTTTATTTTCTTCCCTTCTAATATCCATCCCTAGTTCAAGCTTAGATCATTTGATGAAAAAAATTAGTTTTTGGGGAGCTTCAGAGCTAATTACATCAGTCAGAATTTCACAATATTCTCCTATAATGACAAGTAAAAAAATCTAGGAAATCACACACACACACACACACTGTGCCTGATATTGGGAAGATTTTTAAATCTCTTTACTTTTAGTTTCTTCATCTGTACAATGGAGATGATGAATTTCATGAAAATCAGCTAACATGAAAAGTACTGAGTCTGACACTCAAGCAACGTTCAGTTAGTTGAAATTAATGCAAACAAATGAAAAAATTACCTTGCGTTAGAAGATGAAACTAGCTTTTCCTCCAATAGTGTGACTTTCTTTCTCAGTTGAATCTCTTTGTTTTCTGCAGCCACAATTTCCCGGGTGTAAGAATCTTCTGATTCTAAAAGATGGCTGCGTAGCCTTTCTAGCTCCTGGTTTAAGCGTAGTTCTTTGTCACGTAAGTGTTGAACCTAGGTAGAGGACATTTCTTTACTTTTATTCTATATAATCCTTCCTCCCCACCCTCTCACAAACCACTTTGCTATCAATCTCTTCCCATTACTGAAGTTTATTATACTAACATCGTATAGAATAAGATGTATTTATGCTAGGAAAAATTCACCTGGTATCACGCTGCATATTCATTCCAAAGCTTTAGTAAGATCTCATTTGCTGTGGCTATAATGGAAGATGGAATTATACAAAAGCAATGGCCTCTTTGTGACAGAATACTTTTTCAGTAAATGTCACTTTATTTCATTACTTTATGAGAAATTTTTCTTATATCCAAGATATGCCTTGGTTTTCACTTTTGAAAACTGAAATAAAAAGTACTCTAGGAGATCAAAATCCTACTATAGCAAATCAGAGGAGTCTAAGAAAAATCAACAAAGAGATAAGTTCATTTTACTTGGTAGTCCTTCCAGTTATCTTAATAATTATTAAATTTATTGTTTGATTCATTGTCCCTTTAAAATGAAAGTATACCTCATGCTGTAGGGTACTGTTTTCCATCTGTTTCTGCTTTAAGGCTACGATGACTTGGTCTCGTTCTTGCTGAAACATAATTGTCTTCTCCTGCATTGATTCAACTGCATTTAAAAGCTGATTTAACTCCCCAGCTTTTCCCTTTTAGAAAGAAATAACTTTAGCTTTGAACAAAATACACTTTTAAAAAGACATTTCTTCATTAAATAATTTGAAAGTATAGTTAACTAGGTCAAAGTCAATAAAAACAAGAAAGTCTGAGAAACTGTCTATCTAGAGAAGCCTAAGGATATAGGACCTCTAAATATAATGTGGAATCCAAGATGGCATCCTCAAACAGGAAAAGGACATTTGGTAAAAATTAAAGAATTCAAATATATGAACTTTAGTTAATAATAATGCCTCAACACTGCCTCATTAACTGAGATAAATGTACCAGAGTAGTGAAAGATGTTAATAATAAGGGAAACTGAGTATTAATATATGAGAACACTCTTCATTATCTATGCAACTCTTCTGTAAATCTATAATTAGTCTAACTGAAAAAGTTCACTAGACATATTTTAAAAGGAACCCAACAAGGCAAAAAAAAAAAAAAAAATCTCTCCAAATTTATTCTATTTACATTTTACAATGTCCACAAGCCTCCAAATCACAAAAGAAATGGGATTCTTCCTGTGTGTGTGTGTGTGTGTGTGTACGCGTGCACATGCATTCATTCATCAGGCACCCATGATTATTAAAGAGAAATAATGATGTCAAGTGTCTGGCAAAAGAGAGAAAGGTAAGTCTTTCATATTATGTGCAGCCTATTTTAAAAGAATACTTTTGGCAACAATTTAACAAAAGCAACTATCAAATGAAATCTTGCTAGACAGTAAATGAAAATTTATTTTTGAATGCATTCTGGACAAGTACAACATATTAATGGCAGCAGATAAAAGATAACCCTTCACTGCAAAAGTAGGGCCATGAATTTTAGCCAATAGTTGGAATTCTAAAAAGCACACAAAAATGTCAAGGCCATTTACAGTTAATCCTTTAATGTTTTAGATATGCATATCAAATGAGTATACAGTATTATTTTAAGTGTCCATGTAAACTTTTCATTTCTTTGAGAATATATAAGCCAGGAATGGTGGCATGCACCATGCACCTAGAGTCCCACTACTTTGGAAGCTGAGGCAGAAAAATCAGGTGAGCCCAGGATTGTAGGCCCAGCTAGGGCAACACAGTGTGACCCCATTCTCTCTTAACAAACAAGGAAATTTTAAAAAGAAAAAGAACATAAAAATGGCAGGATAAAATCACTGAAAATGAATCATAAAACCAATACCCATCCCTGGATAGGGAGGCTAATCTTTTCCAAATAGTTTTTCAGTTAAGTTTGTTCTTCATATTACAAAGAAAGAAGAAATGCTTACAAAATTAAATAGGCCTGAAGATCTCCTGTTGAGAAACATACCTTTTCCTCTAAACAGATTGAGTATCTGTTGATTTCAGATTAGGGATGTTTAACCTGTGTAATCTAAAGATGCCCTCAAAATATATTCAGAAGATTGAAGAAATTGTTTAGTTCATGGTAATTTCCTCAATATAATATTTAAGAACTACTTAACTTAGGGAAGCTTCCTAAAAGACAAGAGAGCCTTAAAAAAATCTGCACACTTAGATATGTAAATGTCAACTAAATGAACTAAATGGTATCAAATGCTAAAACTGCAAAAGGAAAAATACAAATAGTACAACAGAAAATTTCACTGTTTTGCACTCTTCTGATAGACTCTCTCAAAACCATCCAAGCATACACCCAATATCAGTGAACAATGGGAAGCTCTACTCTCTAAGAAAGTCTTTTACACCAATTATAGACAGGTGTCATCTAAACTAAAAAGCTATCTCTGAAAGACCAAACACCTAAACGCTGACAATCGTGTAGCTATTTAATCAGATAATCCAAGATTCTGAGAATTTAACTGGCAAAAGAAGTTAAATCAGTTTGCATCTTATGCCTGGGCAGTATACAAATGTTAATGCAACATCTGCTGAATATTCTACTGTTCTATCATCTCTTTTCCAAATTTCTACTACCATAAGTTTATAAAAATCACACTAAAAAGGTACTACCACCAAGATTTACATAGCAGCTCTCAGAGTTAAATGCAACAGATCACCAATAATTCTTCTTAAAATGACCATGAAAAATATTCATTACAACATGCTTATCAGGGGATAGGGTTGTGGCTCAGCGATAGAGCACTCATCTAGCACGTGCAAGGGCCTGGGTTCAATCCTCAGCACTACATAAAAATAAATAAAATAAAGGCATTGTGTCCAACTACAACTAAAAAAGTAAATATTTAAAATAAAAAACATGCTTATCAGATGAGAATGTAGAACTCTGAGTATAACAAAAGCTACCAACACTTTCTATTTTAACTACTATTATCCTCCATTTTATAGCTGAACAAACAAACCAGAGCTGGGATTAGAGTACTTAGAGAGCCTACTATGTTTAAAGTACCACTTATGCCTAATACTTTTCAAATTCCAGGTTTGTGACAAATTCGATTCATTAAAGTCAATTTATGGATCATCCAGCATTTTCTTTTTTTTTTTTTTTTTTAACAGAGTATCACATGTAGTAAGGGTGATTTCTGGTTCCTTACACTTTTTTCAGTTACACACACATACACAAACACACACACGTATCTACTGTGTCACAGCATAAAAGTATTTCTTATTGCAGATCACAGTCAAAGATGTAGACGGTTTATATTCATAGAGCTTCCCTTTCATTTAAGAATCTAAAATGTTAGCTATTACTGGCAGTTACTGAAACATATCTAAAATTTAGTTAAAGTGATTCCCTCTGATACAATATTTTCTAAAGAAAGATATTGTTATTACATCCTTTTTTTATTTTGAAGGCTATAAAATTAATCTATTAAAAATTAGTAATTGGAAGAAGAAACTTCCAGATACCTGAGGAAAATTTATTTAGATAAATCACACAGTATCTTGAAATACATATTTCTAAACGAACATATTTATAGTCCTGAAGAGTAGACTAACACCAGTACTTTAAATAAAAAGTCTACTTCACCCTCAACCTCCTCCTCCTATAATGCTCCATCCAGAACATACCTGCTCTTTTTCTTGTAACAATTGCTCAAAGGCAAGAGCTTTCTCCTTCATCGACTGACATTCAAACTCTTTTTCTCGCAGCATCACAGAGAACTTCAAGTTTGTCTCTTGTAATGCTTGATACTCCGTTTCCTTTTCTTTGGATGTTTCTATTATTTTTTCATTTTCCCCTTTTAGTTTAGAAATGTCCATTTCTAAAATTAACATTCTCTCCTTTAGGTTTGTTACGGCTTGCCTCAATAATTCATTTTCATTCACCTTGTTAGTAAAATCTTCATTTGAAGAAAGTAACTGATCACTTTTGGCTTTGATTAAGAGGTCTTTTTCTTTAAGTAAATTTTGCAAAATGTCTTGCTTTTCTTTTAGCTGTTTAATTTCTGAATCTGTTTGTTCATGTTCTTTCTTTTCAATCCCTGAAGAAGCAGCAATTGAATCAGACAACCTGTGGTTATTTTCCTGTAGTGTCTTGATTGTGGCGTCTTTTTCTTGCAGTGATTTTCTCAGTTCTTCTACCTCTGCTGACTGGGAGGTAAGTGATGAAGCAGACAAGAGCTGGGGTGAAATAATATCAAGTTTTCCTAAAAGAAGGTCTTTGGTATTACAAAGCTGCCCTATGCAATGTTGAACTTGGGCTAATTCCTGCCCAAAATTTTTGAGTTTGGTTTCATTCAGCTCATAACTTTGGATGAGACCAGTGTAGTCTACTTCTAATTTAGAACTATTATCACTGTCAACTAAAACTTGGGCTTGAAGTTGTAGAAGTTCCTCTTGAAGTTGGGCTGACTCATGATGCATATTTTGGACTGTTGTCATTACCTGTTGTTTCCATTCTTCCATTTTTTTAACTTGCTGTTTTAATGTATTGCGTTCCTGTAGGAGCTCCTCAAACTGATTACTATTAACACCTCCAACTTCATTATCAGTGCCAGAAGTTTGTAAAACTTCCAATAAAGTCTGACATTTCTGACTTAATGCATCTATTTCAATGTCTTTTTCTCTAATGATACGAGATAAATTCTGCAGAGTTTCTCTAAACATATCTTGACCGCTACTTTCAAATTTGGTGGACAATTTTTTATTTTCTTCTTGAAGTTGGATGAGGGCTGCTTCTTTGGCAGCTACTATGTCCATCATTTTGTGATGTTCTGTTTTCAACTGACTATTTTCTTTTGTCTTCTCATTCAAAACAGCAAATACTTGTTCTCTTTCCACAGTGAAGGTCTGCAGTTGCTGCTGAAGGTAAACAACATCCTGGGAGTGAACTGAAGAAATTTTAGCCTGAAGAGCTTGTATCTCCACATCTTTCTGCTGGATAATTTGAGTGAGTTTACCAACTTCATCTTTGGACAGCTGATCAATCTGTTTGGTTAAAGATATATTCTTTTCATTTAGAAGTTTAATCTCAAGTTCTCGTTCTTTGATTCCTTTCACTAACTTTTCAGTTTCAGATTTCGATAGGTCATGTTTTTCACTTTCATTTTCTATATTAAGGCTTTTAACTTTTGTTTCTTGAAAAATATCAGAATTCTCTGTTTGAGTATCGCATCTTTCTCCAGGCAACTGGGCTTTTATTTGTTCAATAGTTTTCTGCAAATTCTTAATTTCCTCATCCTTTTCTAAAAATAACTGGGTATGCGCAGCATTCATCTGCTCATATTGGTATCTGAATTCATCCATTTCCTTCTTCTGCTCCTGTATAGACTGAAGTAGTTGCATTTTACTCTTGTTTTGATCTTCAATTATCTTTTGATGGTGTTTAATTTCATCTTCCAGATGATTTTTTATTACATTCAGTTGAGATACCTCCGATTCTAGTTCTGTGATACCATCAAGGGTTTTAGGCTCAGCCACAGGTACAGCTCGATTCTGCTGTTCCCTAAGTCTTTCCAATTCTTCTTGCAAATGATTGTTCTCTTCTTTCATGGATCCAAGAATTCTGTCCTTTTCTTCTATGGTTTGCCTTAAAGTTTCGTTTTCTCTTAAGGCCTGAGAACACTCATCTAAATCCTTTTGTAGTTCTGAACTTTTTTCTTTGAGTTTTTCAATAAAAACTTCTTTCTCATTTATAAGTTGTATCAATTGCTTCTGTTCTTCTAAATGAGATGCCAAAATTTCCTTAGTTTCTTTTTGATCAGCAGTCATTTGCTCAATATTCTTTTTGAGTCCTGCTATTTCAAAGTCCTTCTCTTGATTGAGTTGAACTACACGTTCATTTTCCAGCTGTAAGGCAGAGGTATTCAAATTACGTGCATTTGAGAGTTCCCGAATAGTCTGCCTGTAATTGTTTTCTTCTTCCAACAGTCTTTTTTCTGCCTGGTGCAGTTGGGCTTCTATCTGTTCTTTGTCTCTTTTTAGAGTCTCAATAATAGTGTCTTTTTCTTGAGAAATTTGATTGTTACCAGCAATAGATTCTTCCAACTTATGTCTTACCTCTTCACATGCTAAGATCAACTTTTCATTTTCCGTTTTGAGATCAAAAGCAACTTTCTTTAAATTTTCATTGAGCTGTTCTACTTCTGAAAGATTTTGCCTTAAGTTGCTAACTTCAGCTTCCCGTTCTTTAAGCAAGTCATCCTTAAAATTAGAGTCTTCATTCAGAGAAATTCTGAATTTAGACAGCTCGTCTTCAATTTGTCTAATGTGTTCCTTAAGCTCAAGGTTTTCTTGCTGGATGTTTAAACTATTTTTTTGTGATTTTTTTAGCTGATCTACTAAACCTTCTACTTTATCTTCAAGCTTCTGTTTGGTTAAGTTCAAATCACTGAGGCTCTGTTCACTCCGAGTTAACTTTTCGTTCTGCACTTCCAACTCTTTGGATATGTTCATTTTATCATCCTCAAGTTGATGAACTCTCTTTTTTTCATCATCTAGATCTTGTTTCAATTTCTTGATTACAAGGTCTCCTTCATTTTGTTGTTTTGATAGCTCATCTTTTATCAAAATCACGTGCTGAAAGAAAAGTTGTATGGTAACTTTACAACATTTTCTCATTTTAGTGCCTCAAGAAATTCTTACAAAATTTTGTACATTTAATAAAGAAAATTCTTAGTCATTTTTAATCTTTCTTAAAAACAACTTTCTTTCTATCCCAATATCCCCTACAAAATTTACAATATCTTAGAGCAGGTCCATTTTATCACTTTAGGGATAAGAATTTAAAACAAAAGAAGGTAAATGATATAAGTTGTATATTTTCAAATTAAATAACAGAGTCAACAAAAACTACAGACCACAGGCCTGTTTTGTATATAAAATTCACATGCCATGCTCATTTGTTTATACATCACAATTGCAGAGCTGAATAGTGGCAACTGAGATGACATGGCTTGCAAAGCCAAAATTATCTTATTAACTGGCACTCTACAGAAAAAGTGTCCCAGTCTCTATGACTAGAACATCAATAAACTAAAACATTACTCAAATTATAAAATTAAATTATGCCTATTATTTTTTGCATGTTCACCCAGTGTTCAATCTACTGAGTGGAATGTGCTTCCTCAGCCCTTACTATCTGTCATGTAGCGTTACCTTTGTAGCTTCCTGGTTTTGATTGTCCAGTTCTTCTAACTCAGCTATCAGCATTTTCTTTTCATTGATACTCTGATTCAGTTCTTCCTCCTTTGCCTTCAAGTTAAGTTTTAAGTCATGTAATTGTACATTCAAATTCATGTCTGTTGAAGCTGTATTTTTAATTACTTCATATTCACAGCTCAATTTTGACAGTGATATCTGAAGTTCCTCCTTAAATAATAAAAAGGTAGAAGGTGGCAACACATGGTCCATTGAAGAAGAGACATCAAAATATTATATACACAAACGAATGGAATTTGGAGACCTATTTTAAATGCTTTGCATTATAAACATTAAACAATACCTCAATAATGATAAATAAAACTCAATAAGCCAGTCTTTATTCATGTGCAATTTTACTTCTAGCTTCAAGCAAAATTCTATAACCCTAGACAAGATGTGATAACTTTATGTTTACCTTCTATAGCTCTAACTCCTTCACACAAGTCCTTTCCCAGTAGAAAGCCTTTTCTATCCACCCCCACAGCTGCTTCCCTTAACCCCTCCTCCACCATACACAGACTTAACAAAACTCCTCAAGTCTCCTGGCTCTCTTTACTTTCACTTCTTAACACTCAGTCATTTAGTCACAGAGTAAATGAAAATGACAAATCAATACTCATTCACTCTAAAGTTCTCCCTCTGAAAAGTTTTCTTCTTTCCCCCTAGAATTCATCTCATTCCTTGCTTCTGTCAGAACAGGGAAACTTTTCTTGACTCAAGAAAACACCTGCCTTTTTCTTCCTTTACCTTCTAACAAAGCATGGACTAGGTTCCCTTCTCTCAAAGCTGACATTCCTATACATGGATCTATATATACATTTTATAGTCTATTACTAGATACTTAATGTTTTCTCCAAAATCCCAGAGGAGGGACAGTTCTCTTTGCTTCAACCTTATTTTGATAATGTGATTATGATGTTTGTGATTATGTATCAGTGTAAAGCCTTCCTTCAATTATATAGATTTTTAAAGATTAAATTTCTAAGGTATCTAAAGTAAATAAAAATCTCAAATTCCTTCAAATAAAAAGCCTAATAATACCTTATTAAAGAGACCTAGAGTTGTGTACAATGGTGCATATCCGTAATCCCAGTTGGGAGACTGGGGATTGAAAGTTCAAGCCAGCCTCAGCAACTTAGCAAGGCCCTAAGCAACTTAGCTTGATCTCATCTTGAAATAAAAAATAAAAAGGGCTGGAATGTGGTTACACACTCCTGGGTATTAAAGAGAGAGAGACAGAGAAAGAGAGAGCATGCGTGCGTGCAAGAAAAGCTACAAAAGAACATCTGCATAACAACTCTCATTTCCTTCCAATTCAAAAATTCATTCTGAAAGAACAGAAAAATAGAAAAGTATCCTCCTAAGTCTTCTAAAGTTGCCTCTATATTTAGGAAAACCACAAACATTTTTTTTTTCCAGTTGGATCTTAAGGGCACACATACTTATAGCATTCTTAACCAGTAAGCAGACCCATGACAGACATAAGGAAGAGTTACAATGGACTACTATAAACATCAAAAGAATGGAAAAAAGCTAAGACTAGCTACAGAATCCAAAAGTTTCATAAAAGGTTGCAGGTCCCCAAATATGTGTAGAGAAGTCTTCAAACTACAAAGTACACATAGGTCAGTTAAAGAGCAGAATACAATGAGAGTAGAAACAGAATATATATAGTATGGTAATAAAAAAAAAAAAAGATTGGGAGATGTTATTGGCATTTAGTGGTTAGAAAGGGTGGTGGCAAAGATCCCATAAAGTATAGAACAGTGCAAACAACTAAGAATTTAAGAAATACTGCCTATATACCTAATGTGTGAAGGTACTGAAAACGTTAGTTTCTATAAGAACAGCATGTTAAGTAAAGTGACATCTGTATTTATTAAAATATTTTTTTAGTTGTCAATAGACCTTTATTTTATTTATCTATATGCTGTGCTGAGAATAGAACCCAGGGCCTCACACGTGCTAGGCAAGCGCTCTACCACTGAGCCACAATCCCAACCAGATATTTGTATTTTTAAAGCAATTTCTATGTATAATCAAATATGCCTTACTATGTTTGAAAAGATGTACTAGAAATTGGTAACAAGAACTGCTTGTGGGAAAGAAGCCAAGCAATGAAGGAAGACGCAAAAGATTACTACTCTACATGTATTATCTGAAAATTTTCAGTAGGTACTAAACATATATATCAGTAAACATGTATTACTTTTTAAAAATTAAGAATTAAATTGAATTGAAACACTGGTCTTTAACTTAATACCAGTTTTCAAATGACCCTTTATGTAAGGACCTGCCATAGACAAGGAAATTTTCCTAAGTGGTCCAAACCCAAAAAATACCTCTTCCATAACCAATACTGTATTACAGAATCCTTTTTCATCCTTGCTATCAACATATACAAAAAAGATGCCATTTCTACCACTGAAACTGTCCCTCTTTATCCCTCTTCAAAATGAAATTCCTGTCCCCCATGATGGATCCATTCAGGATATACACTCCAGATCTTCCAACTCACATATGTATGCTGCTGCAGTCAGAACTCCATCTGATAGTAAAACAGGGCCTATCTTTTCCACTCATTATCTGTGTGCCTACTGGCTTATCTCTACATGTAAACTCTGGCCAGCCACTCACACTCTGAACCTTGCCCGGGTACTTCAATTTGGTCTTATAAGAATCAATGAGATCAGCTTTGTCCTCAGGACTCTATTACCAAACATTCCATTTTGATATAAACTTGTCCTTAGCTGTAAACTGTAATACATAACACCATTCTAATTCTCTCCCCATTTTTCAGCACCCACCTTTTCTTGACTCAGTGATGACTTCTCTTTTTCTAAAGCTTCAACATGCATTTTAAGTTTCAGATTGTCTTCAGCAAGACTGTTATCCTACAGAAATGTTAAAGTAGTATTTTCAGAAACAGGAAATTTCCAGTTCACAAAAAAAGCAGGCTACTTATACAATTGTGTGTTTCTACTCAGTATTTCCTTAGTGATACATAAAGTTAGAAGACTATAACACTGGACCATTCAGAGCCAATCACTCATTTTAGACATTCTTAAGGAGGATTTCTTTATTATGTTTTTTTTTAAAAAAAAATTATATATATATATAACCTCTAATTAATAGAAACTCCCTGAAGTTCTCAAAGAAAGTCAAAATGCATTCCTCATTTTGGTATAGCATCGTACAATGTCTCTATATACATAATTTTCATCAAATTGTTCTGCACAGTTATACCTGAATTTTTCAATTATAAAAATTTTTAACCTAATATAAATTTATGGTGCAAATAGTTTGTTTCTGTTATAAATTGGCAAACATAAAATTACTGTGACAAAAGTTCCCAGGGTATGTTCACATGAATTTGTTAAATAACACAAAACAAACTACTCTAATAAATTAAATTACTTTTTATTAGTAAACCAATGCTAAAAGCTTTCTTCTATAACATGAGCTTACCTGGTTTAAACCATTTAGCCTCATTATTTCATTTTCAGCATCTGTAAAAACAATTAAATGAACCTGACATTACAATTATTTAGAAAGTCTTTATAATAACCTCCCATACTAAACTCAGAAAAGCAACCCCATTAAAACAAAGTGTACTTATAAGAACCATTAGCAAGCTTTAACAGTTCTGGCAAAACATTTTTCTCATTTCATACTTCTATTTTTTCATTTCATACTTCTAGAAATCATATTAAATCAGTTAATCTATATTAAAATCCAATTCTTCAGAAAAGAAAGAATAAGTGTATTCTGTATGAATCATATGTTACTGCTTTCATAAAAATACTAACAACAACTGTGTTTCCAAATGAGCTGGTTAGTTTGGGCAACCAGGAATAGTATAAGGCTTAAGACTCGGGGAAAAGAAACCTCAAAAGTAACAAATATATATTTATATTACAACAATACAATAATATCTCTATTATCTTAGGTAATTTAAATATGAATGTACTACATACAGATCCATAAATAGAAGAGATTCTGGAAGAAGAATACAGAACAGAATACCGTGAGCTCAGCTGAAGTCATTCATTTAACATTTAGTTGGAGAAATATTGAGCATATATGATGAGGCCAATATCAGATAAGGCAAAAATTTAGTCCTTGCTCTTAAAGAGCTTACAATTCAGAGGAGAACAAGTAAACATGTGATTATAATACAGTGTGATACAGCAAACAAAAAGGAATCATGAAAGCAAAAAGGGCAAACATCTAGTAGAGATTAGGTAGAGAAAATGGGGCCAGAGAAAAGTCAGTGCAAGTACTGGACAATGAAAGTAATACCTGTATTAAACCACTACACTAAGAGTTAGCTCAAAGAAATGTAAGGATACTCCACACAAAGAGAATGCAGCAAACAAAACAGTGACAGAGCTCAGACAAGACTGTTGGCTTAAGCTACGATAGTTCAATATGGTTAAAGCTTAGAATGGTAGAATGGGAAGAGTAGAAACTGAAGAGTAGACAGGTATCAGATCATGAGGGGCATTACATGTACGACTACGGAAGTTTAGACTTCATCTTGAAGTTCCTGGTGAGCAATAAAGTACTTTTTAAAAAGTAGGAGAACAATCTGCTTTGTGTTTTTGAAAATTTATTCTTGCTACAAAATGAAAAAATAAAATAAATTGAAGGAGGCAGCATGGGAGCCTGAGAATTAAATTTTGTAACATTGACATGAATAATAATTGACATGGACCACCTTTTCTAAAGAGAACTCTGCAGCAAGTAACTCACAAAACAACAAACAAGGAAGATATTATTATTATTCCAACCATATACATGAGAAAACTGAGGCAGAGAGATGTTAACTAACTTACCCAAAGTCATCTAGTTAGTGACAAAAGTTGGATTCCAGCCCAGTCTTATTCTTAAACACTACGCTATTATGCTCAAGCGGGCACAGTGGTGCATGCCTGTAATTCCAGCAGCTCCGGCTCAGGAGGTTGAGACAGGAGAATAGGGAGTTCAAAGTCAGCCTCAGCAATGGAGAGGCACTAAGCAACTCAGTGAGACCCTGTCTCTAAATAAAATACAAAATAGGGCTGGGGATGTGGCTCAGTGGTCAAATGCCCCTGACTTTAAATCCCAGTACACATAAAAATTGAATAAATAAAAAGAGATCTACCATAGTTAACACGAGCAAAAGCAATTATGATTAACTGAAATGAATCATGGCAATGGAAATGGGAAAGGGGATAAGGACTAGAGCAGTAGAATTTATTTAAGCAAATGATGGATCACCTGATATAATTAAATTTATTTTATAAAACCGCGGAGTTATTCTGATTGAAACCAAATGAGAAAGAGGTCCAGGACCTTACACTTCACTGCCTTCCCTTTACCTGCATGGCAGCTCTCAGGACAGATGAACCTGTGAGAAACCCTGGAACTCCTCTGGGATATAATCCTGAAATATCACTCGGCCAGAGAAAAGAAAAGAAAACCCAAGGACTTGTCAGTGATGACTTCCAGCATTCTGATTTGAGAAACCAGTGAATACTACCAATCACCAAGGCTAGGAAAGGAGAAGTTGACAATGATTTTACTTTGAACCTAACTTTAGTTAAAAAACCCAGGTGATATATAGAGTTGGCCGACTAGATCAGCAGCTGGAGAAAAAAGGCAGCTGAGGGGTACAGATGTGGGGAGTAACAAGCACACAAGGATTGGAAACTTCCAGAGCAGTAATGAATGAGTTCATAAAGTGAGGGTTTATACTGTGAGAAAATAATGAAGTGCAAAATAAAATGCATCTTTTCAAGCTGAAAAGTTCTCATTATATGTTCCTGGAATGTATGAATACTAGTGATTTATCTATCTAATTTAATATTTTTGTACCAGTGAACACATCAACTTGAGCATGGAAAACAGTAGATGACCTAAAGTTCTTATCTTTTGGGCCTCTGCTTCAATTTAGGAAATCATTTAAAAGGATAACAATGGACTTGTAAAGATGGAATGCTGCATTCCCTGAATGGAGAGTCTGGGCTGTGATAAGTTATAGAAAGTATTCAGTTCTGTGTAGACTAAAAGAAACAGTACCTCTCCACAGCAATGTGTGCACTGGATTTACTTCTCAGAAATCCACGAGGCTTCCTAAATCGCTGACTTCCATGTAAATACATAAAAAATAAAGGAAGGCTAAGAGACACCTAGTCAATAATTGACCCATTTTGATAGAAAAGTATTTTTTGTTGCCTATTAGCTATGGCAATGAATTCACACCAAACAATTTTAATCAAATTATAGACGGTTCCACAAATACTCCATTTTCATGAAGTATTTGTCTACTAAAGTGTGTGTGTCTCTAAAAACAATTCCAAAGCACTGAAACAATAATCTGAAATAAGTCCCAAGCATTCTATACCAGACAGGGCTTGTTGCAGCCTGAGCACTTCTTCCACTGTTGAACTCTGTGGAAGAATTTTTCCCTTTTCTGCCACAGTAGCACTCTGCTCCATCCCAGAAGGCTGCAATTTATTACATTCCAGTTTCAAGTTTTCACACTGTTCAATCATTTGTCGCTTTTCCACACTGAGTTGTTCCTGTTCTCTTTTCAAGGTATCTCTGTCATTTTCTGCAGAAGATAATTTTTTATTTATGTCTTTGATTTTTTCCTCAAGTTCTTCAATCTTTCTTTTAGATTCTACTTTTTCAGTTTGTAGAACCTGAATAGTCTTCTGCATCTCACAGATTTTAGGCTCATCAGTTACTATAACTCCTGAGTCACCTAGAACATAAACAAAGTCAAGGACATCATGTGTTAAATACCAAGAAATAAATACTTACTATATATATAACTAAGATTCGAGTTCCGAACTTGGAAAGCTTAAAAAGAAAATTTAAATTACTATCTTAAACTAAGCACTTTAAAAATGAATAAAAAATTGGAGAAACATCAGAATCAACTACTAAAAAGCCAATGTATCTGAAAATATCTTGAATCATATATCACCAACATATCATCACCAAACAATGCAACAAAGAAATCTATGAGTTGTAATTGTTTACCATAAAAGCAAAAAGGACCTTTCCATTTTACAGAATCTTGAAAGCTATGTCATTTTCTAAACATCTGCCAAATGAGTAAACCAATCACTTACTCATTTTTTGGAACTTAGTCCAAGTTTACAGCAGTGTCCTGGTCTTAGAGTACTAGTTTGCCATTTGTGTCATCTAATATGTGAAACTACTAAAATTAATAACCTTGTTGTAACTGATTTTCAAGTTCTTCAATTCGTTCTTCATAGTCACGTAACTCTTCTCGATGCCGGCGACTTATCTCTGCCAGTTTCTGTTGATGTGCATTCTGCAAAACTGACATTTCATGTTGATGTTCATCTATGTCTCGACTTCGGTTTTGTTCAAGTACCTTAAAAAATAAAACAAAATTAACCACATTTATGATCAATAAATTTACCTAAGCTATTTATTTCACTATCATCCAAGGTCTGTATTATTAAAATTACTTCTCTAAGCATATTAAGGCTGAAAATAATTTAACACAGTTCCAAAATTTGAACAATTTGGAAAGACTCCCCCTCCTCCATCCTGTCTTAAACCTTAAAAACAGTCATCTCTCTCCACCACCCTCTGCCCCACACGAATACTAGGAACTGAACCCAGGGCCTCTGACATGCTAGGCAAGTGCTCTACCACTAAGCTATATCCCCACCCCTTTTCATTTTTATTTTGTGACAGTCTCACTAAGTTGCCCAGGGAGGGCTCAAACTCATAATCCTCCTGCCTCAGGCTCCCCATTAGCTGCCATGACAGGCTATGTCCCACCTCACCCTATAGTTTTTCTTTTTTCTTTTTTTTTAGTATTGGAGATTGAACTCACAGGCACTCGACCACTGAGACACATCCCCAGCCCTATTCTGTATTTTATTTAGAGACAGGGTCTCTTTGAGTTGCTTAGTGCCTCGCCGTTGCTGAAGCTGGCTTTGACATCACAATCCTCCTGCCTCAGCCTCCCAAGCTGCGGGGATTACAGGCGTGTACCACTGAGCCCAGCTAGTTTTTCTATTTTTTTTTAAATATTTTTTTAGTTTTAGGTGGACACATATCTTTATTTTATTTTTAAGTGGTGCTGAGGATCGAACCCAGTGCCCCATACATGCTAGGAGAGTACTCTACCACTGAGCCACAACCCCAGCCTGTAGTTTTTCTATTTTTAATGAGGGAACATCAACAAGAAAATACTGAAAACAAAAGATGAACATAAACTTCTCCTTTTCCAAACAACATATTCCACCATTACCAGCATCAACCCTTTGAGAAATCTGTACCTGTTTTCCTACTACCACTATTCTCTTGCTCAGCCTTTCCTTCTCCAGGCCTACTGGAACTCCCAACTGTCAACCAAAGTGCTTTATTACCCAAGTTGAGACCAATAATGCTTTTCCAGAAACCTGGACATGGAAGCATCCTGAGAGCTGCATCCTTAAAAGTCTGTATACTGTATCTTGCTAGATTCCTGATGCTGCTCCCATTTCTGTCCTTCCTGATGCCAGAATGCTCAACTCTTCCTTCAGTCCTACAGACAGACTATTGTGGATCCTTCCAGTAAATCCTCTTTTGTTTTATTTAGCCAGAGAAAGCTTTTACTGCTTATAACTTAAGAATCCTAATCTATACATTAGCTATTTTTTCTTGAGGTTTAAGTGTAAGTCATTCTTTAATCCTATGCACTTCTGTGCCAGCACTGGACTCAAAGCCTTATATGTAAAACTCAAAACAAACCTACACGGTAGGTAAAACAACCATATCTAGTTTACTGATAGGCAAAAGAGAAGCTTAGAAAGGTTAAGAAACCTGCCCAAAGTAGAACCGTGGGTAAATAGCATATCCAGGTCTCACTCTGGAACTTATCACATATTACTATTAGAATAACAATAAACCCCCAAAGTAAAAATTCTGTATCTGACAATAATTTCAGCACTAAAAGCAATTCACTATCACAATAAACATATAAACTATGCCTTTTCTTAAAAGAAATAATAATTGACAGAAACTAGAGAATTTCTACCACTAAAGTAAAACAATTCTTTCCAATAAAAAATAGTAGCATTTTATTTTGTCAATATCCTTCAACTCTAAAAACCTTGAAACTTCAGCAAGCTTGAAATTCTGTTAATGCAGTTTTATGAGACAGAGTACACACACATATGAAAAATAAACTACTGAAAAAATGTTCAAAACCAAATTATTTTGGAAAGAGATATTTTTATATACCTTACTTGTCATAAAGTTAATATGAACCAGTTAAAAATGTATATCATAATCTATAATCACTCTTAATTAAGACTTTTAGTGATTATGCTTATATTTTTACATATAGATTTTAGATGCATAAAAGTTAATGACAGGGGCTGGGGATATAGCTCTGTTGGTAGAGTGCCTGCCTTGCATGCACAAGGCCCTGGGTTCAATCCGCAATACCACACACACACACACACACACACACACACACGTCAACGACAAACAACATCTGACCTACCTTGATAGTATTGTGTAGTTTGCAGATTTCATTTTGATCAGAATTATGTGTTCCCTGTGCCTTAGAAGTTCAGAAAAAGAGAATCAGAAAACAATACCAATTTTCTTATAAAACAGAAAGTCACTAACTTTATTAAAAGATACTTGTCAAAAAAGAAGAATTTCCCAGATAGATTCTAACTCAAGGATGCCAAGAACTTTGTTCAGTAGAGAGTAATACATAATAAAAGATACTAATATATAAGAATGTGTTAAATAATTGGGGAGACAACAGTTTTGCAAAATATCTAAATTTAAGATTAAAAAAAACAGAATATTTTATTTATTTATGTAGCTTAAATATTTATTTATGTATCTTAAATATTCAATGTGAGAATAATTAAGCAGTTTTCTAAAAGGCACTTTCTGAAAGCTACCCAATATTAGTGCTAATGATGATCTAGTAAAAATCTTTTAAAAATGATTTTACATATATATATATATATATATATATTTTTTTTTTTTTTTAGTTGTAGATGAACACACAGTATCTTTATTTTTCTGTGGTGCTGAGGATCGAACCCAGTGTCTCACGCATGATGCAAGGCAAGCACTTTACCACTAATAATAGCCCCAACCCTATTATTTAGTTTGAAAAGAAAATAAAAGAACTTTGGATTTTTCTTATTCAAAGCTGTATGTTTTTCATTTACCTTTTTAAAATGTTTACTTGATACTTAATAGCTGTACATATTTATGGGGATACAAGTGATGTTTTGATTTATTTATACATTGAGAAAGTTCAAATCAGGGTAACTAGCAGTATTATCTCAAACACTTAGCATTTATTTGTGGTGATAACATTCAAAATTCTCTCTTCTAGATATTTTGAAATATACTATACACTACTGTTATCTACAGTCACCCTAGTACCCAAAAGATCATCATAATTTATTTCTCCCATCTAACTAATTTTGTACCCACTGACCAACCTCTCCCCATCCCTCCCTCTACCCACCAATGCGCTAGGTTACCATTCATTTATCCTTATTAACACTTAACTATATATCATGTTAATGAACCAAAAAGACAGTATAATGGAAAGAATACAGTATTTGGCAGTCAAGAGATATATATTTGCTTTGTAACTTAAATCACTTTGACAATGAGGGTGTTACTTTTGGAAATAACTTTGTTTCCCTGTTTGTAAAACAGAAGTAATGAATATTTCCTGTAGCTATTAAGGATAATATACATAGACATATATGCCTCACTAGAAAATTAAGCCCCTATAAGGTCTCAAATATGCCCTTTTCACCTTCATATTCTAGAAGAGATCTATCACAAACTAGGCAAAAACCCATCTTCCCCTATGAAATCTTACCCTCAACAACATTTCTTAAAATGTATCCCCCTTGGGATTAATCAGAATCACCTGGGAGTATGTATTCATTTAAACACTGTTTCCAAGGCCCTGAAATAAATTACTAAATAAATCTCCAGAGATAAAACAGGAAATCCCTGATATTATCAAGTTCTTCGGGTTATTTTTACACATACAAAACTTAATTACTGCTTTTTAGAGATAAAATGGACAGACTGCCCTTACTACAGTTTACTTTAGGTATTGGGAATGTTTAGCAACATGGGAAGCATGCAGATCATTTTAATTAGGAAGATTTCTCCTTTACATAAACTAGATTACGTTCACAAAAAGAGAACAAAAAAATCTAACTATTTACTTTGTTTTTCCCCCTACATGAATGAAGTTAAATCCAAGTTAACAATGTATCAATTTATTCTAAGTCTTGTGTCTTTTGCCAACCTCCACAGTCTATAAAATCTGATGTGTAAGACAAAAAAAAAAAAAAATGTTCCTTGGAAAAAAGTTTATATCTCCCAAATAGCAAGTATTTCATTTCTGATACATGTGAAAAAAAAATCACAAAATAATTTAACATATTTTATAATACCAATGATCAGATTTTCATTTTATATATTACTAGAGCTAACAAAAATCTCAGATAAAAATCCAAGGAAATAGTGTCAAACATAGTGCTCTGGAGCCCTAGTATTTCCATCAAAGAAGTCTCAGAGACTTCAGGGGGAAAAGAAGCTAGCTCCACTCAATTCTTCTTTCTTTTCTTTTTTCTTTCTTTCTTTTAGTTGAACATGGACACAATACCTTTGTTTGTCTTATTTATTTATTTTTATGCAGTTCCAAGGATCGAACCCAATGCTTCACTTTGCAGGGCAAGCACTCTGTCACTGAGCTATAACCCCAGCCCCTCAATTTTTCTTTTGATTCCTGGGCTTGTAACTTTTATTTTGAAAAATGGATCTGTTGCTCTAAAATTTTTGAAAAAAAAAATTCCAAATATTGTACAGAAGGGGAAAAGGAGGCTGAGAGAGAAACATAACCTGACCAAAACCACTGAGAGAACCACTGGCAGAATTAGAATATAGATTTTCTATTTTCTTGTCCAGGATTATTTCTGATACCAAACACTTCACACACTGCTTCCTAAATAGCATCAATATTTTTACTCATTCACAGTTTTAAAAAAACTCACCCACATTTTACCTACCTCAGCAATATGCCTCCAATGGCCAACTTCAGATTCAAGTCTTGAAACTTCAATTGACAATCTGTTTATTTCTTGTTGTGATGAAATTATGTCACTAAAGTCCATGTCATCATCACAAAAGGCTGAAAAATGACTACTCATTCCGTAAACAAATGAAGACGGTGCAGTGGTTGTTGGTATACCACCAGCTCCTGACTGTACCGATTGAGCAGCTGACTGTAGTTTCAACAATTGATCTTGTAGTGCAATCTGTCTTGCTTTAAGGTGGCTGATTTCTACCTATATATTTATAATCCATGTTTTAGAGAAAGTACTTTCAAACAAATTGATCTTTTTAAACCTTCATTATATTAAAAGGTAGAATGATTTGTTTAAGACTAATCATTCACTAAGTATCTTTTAAGTGAATCCAAGTCACTTACAACATCCCAACTATAAAATTTTTATTTAAAAAAACATAATTACCATAGTTAAAGCACATATATTTTAAGTAGTATGAAGATCAAAATTTTACTCATATATTAAGTAAAATAATAAATTTCTCAGTTAAACACAAGTTTCCTATCTTCTATGAAAGGGCTAATACAGGATATTTCTTAGGGCTCTGTTGGTGATCATCAAACCTTATGATGAGAAAATGAAAAGCTGTGTCAATCTATATATTAAATTTTCTTTAGGATTTCTGCTGGAGGCCAGTAGTGGTACATGCCTTAAATCTCAGACTCAGGAGGCTGAGGAGGTTGAACTGCAAGTTCAAGGACAGCCTCAGCAACTTAGTGAAACTCAGTCTCAAAATAAAATCTAAAAATAATTTTAAAGGGCTGAGGATGTAGCTCTATGGTATAGCACCCCTATGTTCAATCCCTGGTACTTGAGAAGAAAAAGAAAAGGAAAAAGAATGAACAAACAAACATCTATTGCAAGAGTCTTATGTATCTGATTATGGCTGAATTTAGTCTTAAAATGCACCATGAATCAGAGATAATGCTTCTCTACACAACACAGCTGGAATAATGCTTTGATTTATAGATCCATTCTTTGTAGATAACACAGTAAACCCATGGTTATTAGCTCATGAGTCTCAGAAGGAAATAATGCACTCAAAGAGGCCCTGGCTTTAATACTGGCAACAAGCAGGCAGTGAAAATCTGACCCTATTGAGGAAGAGAACAGTATACAAAAGTTCTGAAACCCTGAGCAGAGTTTTGATTAAAGGCTGGCCATACTAAATCATAACCCCCCAAAATTATGAACATAGGACCTACCATAATGCCACATCCATTCTGAGTGAGAGAATACTCAAGTAAGCCATCTAGACACAACTGAAATAACCTTAAACTAGCATAAGACACTACCATAATATGGTAGTATAAGACATTACCATAACCAAGGAAAACTTGATACTGGGAAAATAGCCAGGAGGTAGCAACATTTCTACAGGTGTAAAACTAATCAATTAGTCAAACAAAAACCAAATATGTGTATACTTTATGTCATAACAAACAGATTTTTCATATTAGAGCCCCTTTCTCTAGTACAGACTTACAATAGTATATAAATTTTATTCTTTTTCCCATAAATGATATGAGATAAACCGCATCTTCAGGGAATAGAGACATCACAAAGAGTGCAGCAAACAGATTCAGAAAACAGCAGAGGTATAGTTATGTATTATCATTCATTCTACTAAAAAATACTGAAATCCATATTTTAGATATATTTTTAACACAGAAAGAGTTGTCATTATACCATAAATATTTATATCAAGTTTTAGAGCTACTCAAGTGCAAGCTTTAATAATAACAATAAATTCTAAACAGTTTAATGTGTTCTCTAATATCAATAGTTAAAAAGAAAATAAAATGCCAAAATTTTCCACACAAGTGTTTCCAACTATGGGGTGAGCATTAGAATCATATGGAAGCTTCTGAAAATTACCAACATCAAGGTCCCTTCCCAGTACACTAATCTTCCCAGGATACTCAGAATCTTCTGAGGTGTATGAACATGTATATTTTTTAAAGGTGTCACTAATGATTCAGCTGCAAACCCCTGGGTAGGAACTACTATTTCTATCATCATGTCCATTAAGTCAGTGCTACTCAAAGTGTGATCCAGGGATTGATGCCATGTACATTTGCTACCAGTCCACAAATACAGAAATTCAAAGAGTAAAGTCTAAAGACTTTGAAAGCAGTTTAGCAATAAACTGTTATATCTGTGTTGAATCTTTAAAAAAGAGAAAAAAAATGGGTTTGTAAAAAATCAAGCTCTAGAGCCGGGCACGGTGGCACATACCTATAATCCCAATGGGTTTCACAAAAAAATGATGTACAATATAAAAGGTCACAGAATAATAGCCTTTAAAATGCACTTTCAAATTAAAGCTACAAATGCATTTTGTATACATTTTACCCTTGCAGAAATTTGTTTTTATTATATTATGTAAAATTATAAATTGCCATCAGTTTGAAAATTAAACTCTAAAGCTAGGCACGGCGGCACACACCTGTAATCCCAATGGGTTGGGAGGCTGAGGCAGGAGGATCATGAATTCAAAGCCAGCTTCAGCAACTCAGCAAAGCATTAAGCAACTGAGTGAGACCCTGTCTCTAAATAAATTACAAAAAAAAAGGTTGGGGATGTAGCTCAGTGGTTATGTGTCCCTGGGTCCAATCCCCAGCACCAAAATAAAGAAAATTAAAGCTCTACTTTAAATGTGTATATTTACCCTCAATTTTTAACCTTAGCATGTCACTAAGGAACTAGAAACCAATTCATCTAACTTTAAAAACCCAAATAGGAAGTTACAGCAGAAATGAATTCTTAGTAAACAAAGTGAGTATTGAAATAATATGGATAATAAAATAGGAAATGGTTCAATTCAAAGTAAGTTTTTATTGGACTCCACTTATGTACTAAACATGAAAGAGAATTCAGTAACAGCATGACACATAGAAACATAGTCCATATTTTAAGGATGCACTGGTTAAATTATATAATATCACTAATACTGCAAAGATAAGCCAATTCCAAAACAAACATTTCAATCAAACTAGAAAAAAGCAAAAACATTTATAAAACAGTAAAAATCAATTATAATGTACTTAATTTTATTTTTCCATGGAAAATCACATATATTCCAACATAACAGACACTTGTATAGACAAAGCATTTTTTAAAAAAGAAATTATCACTAAAAATGATCATGTTGATTTAAAACAACTTAAGAAAATAGTTAAGAATAGTATTGAGATTATGAAATAGTTAAGAGATTTCATAAAATTAGAAATTATGAGCAACAGATGCCTGAAGATATTTTATAAAAAAAACTTTTCTTCTTTTAGAAAGTAGAAATTAATCTCTGCAAAGGTTAGTTTTTATAATATAAATAAAAGTTTACCAAGTTTTATTGAATTCAATACCCTTTCAATATTTTTATGGATCTAAAAATAATGGTGAAATAAATACAAAGTAATTGTAATAAACTTTACCTCTTTCTGCTGCAGTTGATTTCGGTAACTTGCAGACTGATGCTTTATTTGAAGCTCTGATGCTTCATGCTTTTCTTCCAGATCAGTACAATACTTTTTAAGTCTTTCATTCTAGAAGCAAAGAAAGTATTTTCAACAAAAAGAATACAAGTAAAACAGGTTAGTGATGGCTACTGCACAGCACTGTTTCACAAAAAAAATTGATGTACACTATAAAAGGTCACAGAATAATTGCCTTTAAAATGCACTTTCAAATTAAAGCTACAAATGCATTAAGCATGTTTATATAGAATATGCCTAATCCTAAATCAAATTTGGGTGTAGATTTTGCTTCTTTGATTTTATGCTACAAAGTCACTGATCACAGGTCTGGGGCTGTGGCTCAGTAGTAGAGTGCTTGTCTCGAATATGTGAGGCACTGGGTTCGATCCTCAGCACCACAAAAAAATAAAAATGAAATAAAGGCATTGTGCTCATCTACAACTAAAAAAAAATATGTAAACAAAAAAGAGTCAATACATAGTTAAATGAATTAAAGAACATTGTCTATTCTGAGTATGTGTTTGTTTTGAAACAGGGTTTCACTATGTTGACAAGACTGGCCTAAAACTCCTGGGTCCAAATAATCCTTCTGTCTCAACCTTCTGAGTAGCTAGGACTACAAGTAAGTATCACCACACCCAGCTTTAGATATGTTTTCAAAAACCAGAAAAATTCAGAATAAAAACCTGGACTTTACATTTCTAAATAAAAGTTTTAAAATTATCACTTTATTCATACCTCGTGTAAATTATTTGTAAAAATGACAATATAAAAATATTAAGAGTACACTGGACGAAAGATCACAAATGTGAGGACTACTTTCTTGGCACATAGAGAATTAAGTTAGCTTAGGGTGGTTGCTTTTACTTACAACTAAATAATCTTAACTAAGTTAGGCGCGGTGGCACACACTTGTAATCCCAGCAACTCAAGAGGCTGAGGCAGAAGGATTCCAAGTTCAAAGCCAACCTCAGCAACTTAGCAAGGCACTAAGCAACTTAGTGAGAACCTGTCTCAAAATAAAAAATAAAAAAGGGCTGGGGATGTGGCTCAGTGTTTAAGTGCCCCTGGGTTCAATACCCAGTACTCAAAAAAACAACAACAACAACAAAAACACCCTAACTAATTCAGTCAGCTAAAACATTTAACATCTGTAAGCAAATCTAATTTGTAATGGAAAACACACTACTCTTCTATACTAAACTTTCTAAACAGACTATTCAGAAATATCATTATCTTTTTTATTTTATTTTAGTTTAACAGCAGTGAGTCCTGGATGGTGATATGTTGCATAGTTACAGAAAAGATTATGATGTCATAAGAGTTTTAATGCCACCAAGAATCACACAGTTAAAATTACCTGACAAATAAAGCCCTTTTTTCCTTTAGTATTTGAGTACCTCTGGATAAGTACCAATGAGGAAGCTAGATCACATTTGAGTTTTACCAAAAATAAACATTTCTAAACATTGAAATCATACTTGCCATAGACCCAATAGACATTCACTGAGCAGGTTAACCATATTTACTTTTCTCCCCAAATGGGTCACGGGGAATTCACCTAGGTTAATGCCACTCACACACATACTTCTGCTGTTTAATTTTTCTGGGTGAGTCTGTACCAATGAGTACTTTTTAAAGAATTTCCTATCTCAGCCATTAAGTTCATCTGTCACTACAGCACCTACTTTTCTTATTAAGTCATTACTGCTAACGTCTCTTAGTGCCACCAAATTGTCTACACACAGAAAGTTAATACAGTACAGTTCTACAGGGGTTTCACTACTTTCAGTTCCACAAACTCACCTTGATATTCTAGACCAGAGTTCAATAATGTTTGTTAGTAGTATTTTCTTACATCTAAATCCAATGTTCTTTTTATAACTTAGTAGAAAGGAAACACACTTTCCACAGTGCTCTAACAATACCTTTTGCTGCAATTCAAGTGCTCTCTGTTATTATTCCAATGCTAACTAGTTGACTTTTATTCCTTTACAATAGCTTCTACTGTGAAATCCTTTCCTTTCAAGGCTTTCCTTTGAACCCCTACCAAGTTTCCCAATTAAGCACAATGTCTAGAACTAGTCACAACTAGACATTAATTACAAATAAAACAGCAAAATTAACTTGCTATTCCTATATTCTTAACTTCTCTGTACCCAAATATAATTCTCTCAACATTAGAATATTAAAAAGCTCTAGATTAAACAATCCCATTCTTCATATCATACTTAAATGTATTACCATAATTTAGCATTCCTTAATAACGATAAACTTTTGCCCCTATTACTTCTACTTTTGGCAGTTTTCCTACTTTCAATATGTAGAAGTACAGAGGAAAATATTAAAGAACAACAAACTGTTGTCATGAAAATAAATTCTTCATCTAAGTAAGCCTCCTAAAAGTTAAAAACAAACAAGATACACAGAGGAAAAAAAGTGGTAAGCAATGTAAAGAGAGAACTGAAATCCTGAATAACTTCATGGTTTCAAAAGAGATAAAAATCTAAGTTTGATAGTAGTCTTCAATTTTCCTTACCTCGGATCTTAGTGTAGATTCAGTACCTTCAACTTCCTTTCTCTGACAATTAGGTAAACCTGCTACAAAAGAAATTCATATATTGAATATTTGGTCAACACCATATGATGGAATAAATAGGCTTTCTGTGTGTGTGCGCTGCGGGATTGAACCCAAGGCCTTGAACATGCTAGGCAAATAAATGCTCTACTACTGAGGCTCTACATTCCCAGCCCTAAGTAGGCATTTTAAGAAAAACACATTTCACCGAGTTTAAATAGAATAGTATGGGCTGGAGTTGTGGCTCAGTGGTACAGTGCTTAACTAGCATATGTGAGGCACTGAGTTCAATTCTCAGCACTGCATATAAATAAATAACATAAAGGTCCATCAACAATTAAAAAATAATAATAAACAGAAAGTAGGCTGATACAAGAGCAAATTCAGAAAATATTTATCATCTGATTTTCACCACAACTTATCATTGCCACTAATGTTCTTCATTGTCACATGGGTCATTCTCTTTGCCAATCTCCTACACCTTAGGATGTCTACCTTTAGTAGCTACTACAGCAGACAAAAAGTGCTGACTTTCTCAGTGAAAAAAACACAATGTCCATCATTTTTCAATGTTTACTACTTGCTGAGAGTATTTATCAAAATTTTGTTACAGGAAATTAGAAGTTTTTGTAAATTTCTCTTTTTGGCTTGCCATAATTTTAAATGAAACATATTCAACTGGGGCTTTAAGGCCCTATTTCTACTTCCTTTTTTTTTTTTTTTTTTTTTTTTGGTACTGGAGATTGAACTCAGGAGGACACTCGACCACTGAGCCACATCCCCAGCCTGATTCTGTATTTTATTTAGAGACAGGGTCTCACTGAGTTGCTTAGTGCCTTGCCATTGCTGAGGCTGGCTTTGAACTCGCAATCCCTCTGCCTCAGCCTCCTAAGCCACTGGGATTACAGTAATGCACACCATACCTGGCTTGTATTCTATTTTTAAATAGAAAACAAATGAAACAGGTATTAAGCAAGTCCTATTGTAATACCAAGCGAAAGGAATAAAAGCTTTGAGCAACTCAGCAGATTTCTGATCACTCACATTTTTATTGACCATCCACTGTGTACCAAGGAAGATGCCACATACTGGACATATAAGGAGAAAGAAAAAAATACCATCCCTACCCTGGGCATCAAGGAAAATGAGCAATTATAACTCAATATGGTAAGTGTTGCTAGGCAGAGATCCTCAAAGTTCTGTTAGAACACAGGCAATCAATTCAACTTGCGTAAGAGTCACAATGATTTCACCAAGTGCCTGATCTGTGAGCAGGGTTGCTGGAAAACTGTTTTCCAGGCAAAGGAGGAAGTAGAGAAGAAAAGGCTTTCTGTGAAGAGGTTTGGAGTTCTGTAGGTGCCTGACAAAGTTCTGTGTGACAGAAGCTCTAGGTATTGGCACACATGCATATATAAATAGATTAGGCATGGCAATTGGCAAGGCAATTAGAAAAGGAAGGTTGAACCCATATGGACAATTGTTGGCCTTCTAAAACTAAGAAATTTAGATTTTATCTGTGATAGGTCAAGAAATTTTTAAGCAAATTTGCTTTTAGAAAGTAACTGACACTGGACACGGTGGCACATCCTTATAATCCCAGGGACTTGGCAGGCTGAAGCAGGAGGAAAACGATGAACTGTCAATAGACAGTTGCCAGCCTTAGCAACTTAGCAAGGTCCTAAGGCCCTAAACAATTTAGTGAGAACCTGTTTTAAAAAAAAAAAAAAAAGGCTGGGGATGTGGCTCAAAGGTTAAGCACTCTTGGGTTCAATCCCTGGTACCAAAAAAGAAAAGTAACTGGCAATACAGCAGAAAATAGAATGGAGTGCAGAAAGGATGAAAGAGCACTGAAGAAGTAGGAGTAACAAAGGAAAGTACAATTTTGACATAGGCCACAAGAATTTGGTGGCCAATGGGAAGTAGATAAAAGACAAAACATGACTTGAAGATTTCTAGTTCAGAAAATTGAGTAGATAGTGAAACTGCTAAGATTGATATTATGGGAGTACCTTTAGTAGAGGAACAAAATTGAGGTCAAAGGAATAGCCAACTGCTTTCACCTATCTGAGATACAAAGTTAAACCTAGTCACTTCCATAGTTTTCAGCCTCTGTTTCTAACTGCCCTCAAGTCCAAACAACCTTTTACTAGACACATGAAGAAAATCTTTCATTACCATCTCTAAACCTAACATATCTCCCACCCAAATAGAACTGGAAGCAGTAAAATGGATTTTGATTTTGGCAGCTCCACAATCTCACTTCTTCTCAAATAGACACCACATCGAAAAACTAAATGTAAGCACTTTTTATCAAACCATTTTTCTCTATTTCAACCAAATAAATATGAAGGATTGGTTAAATAATGATAAAAACAAAACTAGGGGGCTGGGGGCTAAAAAACTCAGGGGTAGGGCAGTGCTTAGCATGAGTGTGAGCCCATGGGTTCAATCTCCAGCACCCCAAATTAAACCAGAATGCTAATTTATAAATTTATAAGAAATAAGTCTATCAAAAGAATTGCTCTCATCTGAATGAGCAGCCCATTATCTCCCATAGTCATAGGCAGACTATGATTTTAAAATTCTCTTAATCCAAACCCTACTTGCTAAAAGAAATGTCAAGAAATAAAAATGGTGATTAACTAGAGCACTCATTACCATGTCCCTTTAGGTCACTGTTCACTAACAAAATACGGTGAACTGTCAAGAGACAGTTGCTAAGGAATCCCTAAAAAAGGAGGATCTTCCCCATTCCGTTCCGTTGAAATACGGGAGAAACGGGCAATTATATAAAAATACATTTTTAGCTGGAATGCTGTAACATGCCATCACTATGAGGAAAGGCACAAAACAATTTACCTGAAAATCATAGGCATATTTCACTAACAAATAATATACTCAAGACAGCGTAAAGAAGTCACCAGATGTTTTAATCATGAGTTATTTCCTTTGCTACAAAAATCAAAGAAAACAAAAAAGTATATGTGGTAGACCATCCTTTTAACTGTATCGAAATAAAGGATGATGATCAAAATCAGACCGCCCCCCGCCCCAAACTGAGGGCAAATTGACTGGGAGGCAAAGACAGACCCAGCAAAAAAACCTCAGCGCAGTTTCACTCCGCTTTGACAGATCCAGGGTACCCAAAGGGAGCCTCCCCAGCACCCCACCGGTTCTCATTAGAGAACTGGTAGAGAAGGAGGCAAAGGAGGAGTGCCAAAAAGGAAAAAAGGGCGGAGTGGCACTCCTCCGCGACCAGTCCCATCTGCTGACCGGCGGAGGTGGGAACCAAACGGACGCTTGCAGGGTCCCAGAAAAGCCCTCCCTCCCCGCGCCCCAGCTGTTACCTTCTGCGTTTTCTAAATCATCCAGAAGCATGTCCCTGGTGAAGCTGGAGATCTGGTCGGTGAGAGAAGCCAAGCTGCCCCCCACCTGACCCAAGGACTGGCCCAAGCCGGAGCCCAGGCCTCCTAACCAGGACGACATCGCTGCAACTTCAGTGAGCCATTGGACCCGCTCCGAAAACCGCGACCATCAACCATCCACTTCTCGCCCCCGAACGTCCTCGAGCGTTGCGGGGTCAATTATAACCGAAGCACTCAGAATTCCACGCAGTGCGGGGCTCGAGCCAACCGTCGCGTTCTGCCCATAAACGCAGAGGCCTGGCCTGGGCTTTTACCGGGGACTCGCCGCCAGTGGCACAGTCACCCCCGCGGGGCCTCTGCTCCTTCCCTCGACTTTCCGCCGTCGGGCTTGGGTGACTTCTCCCTCTGTGTTAGTGACTTGCCCCAGCTCGGCGAGCTGCTCCTGCCACCTCGACGCCGGCCGCCATAACACCTCTCTCGGAGACCGGCAGAACCATAGAGAGGCGCCGCCGTGGCGCAGAAGGGCCCTGCAAAGCCTCCGGACGTGTCCTTGGCGCAAAGGAAAGTGGGATCGCGGAGGACCAAGCACGAGCGGGCGAGACCAACCTCCTCCCCGTAGCCCTCAGGCTGCGAAGCCAGAAGAACCGGTGGCGGTGCGACGCTCCCAACCTACCTGTGCGGCTGAGTTTCTAGCTAGAGTCGGCTCTGCGGAACGGCGTTGTGTCATTGAAATCTGACTCCATCCTCGAGGGCGGCGGTGCGGACTTGGCGGGGTCATCACACCGCGCAAGAAGCGGCTTCTAATAACTTATCCACGTTACTCCATCACTTATCCAGTCAGTGTGGGGCCGCTCTGTGCCGGGCACTATATGTAGTCACTGTATGTAGTAGGATCCGAGGCTACAGAGCTATAAAAGACGGGTTGCAAATTCAAGTGACCAGGCAGGAATCACAGTTTTTATTGATTACTTTCTACAGTAGAAATTTTATTTTTTTGGGGGGTGGGGGGGGCGGTACCAGGGATTGAACTCTCAGGGGCACTGGACGACTGAGCCCATCCCCAGCCCTATTTTGTATTTTATTTAGAGACAGGGTCTCACTGAGTTGCTTAGCGCCTCGCCATTACTGAGGCTGGCTTTGAACTAGCGATCCTCTTGCCTCAGCCTCCCCAGCCACTGGGATTACAGGCGTGCGCCACCGCGCCCGCCTAGAAATTTTCTCTGGTTTTCCAGGTCACATTTGGAACTCTGCCTTCATTAATATACGATGAATTCTATTCATGAAGCCGACTTCACCCATGAAGTTATAGAAGACAGTCTTTTTTCAGAATTATTTTAGAGGACAGCAGGACAACTCAGAGAAAAGAATTTCTGTTCTAGCGTATAAACACTTAAAATGATGTTGGTGGCACTAGCTGTGCAAGTGCCCACCCCCCACAGCTCTCAGTTAACACATCAGAGTGTCTTGCTTGTTTGCATTCCTTCCTAAAGAAAGAAGGACAGTCCCATGAATTTAAAGCAATTGGTGCAGTGAAACAAGGACACCAAAGCACCTGATCAGGGAGGCTACCACGTGACATACAGATAATAGCATATTATTGAAAAGGACATGCTAGGCCTGCAGTTCTTTTAAACACACTACTAAACACGCTCGTGTCTTTCCCTTTGATTTTATTACCAGGCGGGGCTACCACAAATTGCCCTGTAATTGTGAATGAATAATTGGGAATGCTTCAGTATTTGGAATCTGATGGCACTGGCAATAGTAGCTCCCCCTAAAATGTGAAACCTTTTAAAAGAAAATTCGCATCTCATTCTGGAAGGGCTTATTAAATCCATGAATTTATGTGAATGACATCATAGCACAGGAGTTGGGTGTATAGACTTCAAGGCCCAATTGCCTTGATCTGTCACGTATTAGCTGTGTGATCTTGAATAGGTTTCTTTACCTCATTGTGCACCAGTTTCTCATTTATAAAATGGAGCATAGTAACAATAGTGCTACCAGGGTTGAGATACTATTTTTAAGAGCTTGGATCAGTGCCCCATACATAATGGTTGCTATTGAAATGTTTGCAAAGTTTTTAAAACGTGACATACAGATTAATGTATCTACCATTATTTGGGGCACTGGAAATAAAGCAGGGGAAAAGAACAGAGTCCTTGGTCTCATAAAGTTTGCATCCTGCTGGGAAGACACTGATAATAAGCAAAATGTAATAAGGAAGGTAGTGATCACAGGTAGGTAGGTAGGTAGTGATAACAGCTTTTTTTGGGGGGAGGGGAGTAGTAAAACAGGGCATGGATGATATGGGAAGAGGAGTTCTAATAATGTTATAAAGGGTGGTCAGGGAAGGCCTCCCTGATAAAGGAGCTCTTTGAACAAATACTTGAAGGAAATAAGGGTGAGACAGGACTTGGAATGTAGCTCGGTAGTGGACCTCTTGCCTATCTTGCTTAACATGAATGAGGTCCTGGGTTCAATAGTGGACAGGGGGTGGGGGAGAGAGAACAAGACCTAAAGAATATCCAAGAAAGAGCAAGTGAAAGAAATATCCAAGTGAAAGAAAGAACTGATAAGTCTGCCCTTGAGGTAGGAGAACACCTGTCCAGTTAGAGAATTCAAAAGAAGGCAAGCATGGCTACAGCAGAACTGACCTGGGAAGGGTTGTAATCAGTGAGGACCCAGAAGAACCATGTGAAGGCCTGGTAGGCCATTATGAGGAGTCTGGCTTTCACTCAGTGGGATGGGAGTGACATGAACTTAGGATCTAATAGGGATCCTGCATAACAATGAAAAACTTAGCTATTGTAATCCAGTTCATATTTCCTATAGGTATAAATTCTCTGGACTTCCAGTTCCATAAATTCATGTTTTGGCAGAAAAATACTGCAATTAATAAAGAAAGCAAGCCCAACTATATGCCTTTACATCATGTACTAGTAATCAACATAAAAGTTATTTCCTAAAAGTTCCTTAAGGGTTTTTCTTTTCTGTAAGATGAATGTAACCTAAAGTATTTTCCTGAAAAATGACATGTTATGATGTCTTCTATGCACTCCAAATAATGGGGGGAAGGGTATGTGAAACAAGAATTGTCAGGAATTGATCATTATTGAAGTTGATGAGTACATGGAGGTTCATTATATTAGTCACTAACTTCTGCATCTTTGAAATGTTTTATAATAGCAAGTTAAAATACGGGTTTGATAATATTTGAGCTGAGGATAGCTTTTCCTGCCCAATGTTCCTGTGTTAATACAGGTGTTCTTCGTCATCATTCATGAGTAGAAAGAACAAACCAGCACAGTTGAACACATCACATCAGACACAGCCCTCAGACCTCAGGAGCTCCAGGTGATATAGACTTCCTAGGTGAAAATTTGAACCTAGGATTTTTGAAACCTCAGTGGATAGAAATAAAAAGGAAAAAAATCAGAAAGATTTTTAAATACATTAGCTACTATCTGGTCTCTGTTTCTCAGGTGTTGGAATCAAGTCTCCTCTAGTGAAAGCTCTTCCTTTGTTCTGAGACAGTCATCAAAATGGAGTTATTTATGCAAATGTAAAGCAAAAATCCATCTTTAACATGGGCTTCACATTATTAGTTTGATATCTCTTTCTGAATTTCTATTATGCTTATGATTGCCATTACCTCATTAACTTTAGACATAACCACCTTTTCATTAAGAAAAATAAAAGATTTAATCCTTATACCATGCCTCCATTCTGAGCAAAGCCTCCATCCTGAAGACAGGTCTGGAAGGGAGTATGTTCACATTTCTGCCTTCTGAGCTTCCAATACAGTAATATCATAATTATTGGCAAAGTCAGTTATCAATGTTACCTTATATGATTTTCATTGCAGCTGAGCCAGGTGGTGTACTAAGATTTCATTTCCTTGATTTGCCCAATTTTCTGTTACTACAGAATCACTAAATTAACTGTTGGTGAAACTTAGCAGCAGAATTGTAAGACATGCTCCTAATTCTGTTTTCAATAAAACATCTAGAATTCTAGCAGTTGGCTTTGATGCAGTCCTCGTTACCAAGGGCTGTGTTTTCCTGCTATAAAATCCTGGTTATTTTCTGGCCTGCTTTTCCTTTCTGGAAGCTTGTCTGTCAGATCTTCTCTTTATCTCGAATATTCTGAAATTAATAATGATGTGCTTTAGTGTGGGCTTTCTCTCTCTCTCTCTCTCTCTCTCTCTCTCTCTGCTGGGCACTGAGTGAGCCCTTTGAAAAACCATGTCTTTTAATTCTGTAAATAAGTTAAAATATTATTTATTGATAAATGCTTCCTCTCCAAGGAATCTGGTGTTTCTTCCAGATTTGGTTTAACCAAACCACCCAATTTCAGTCCACGTCTCACCAAGATACTAGTTGCTTTCGTTGTCTGTGTGCCACTGGGCATATTTCTTTTTAACATTTAGTATTGGGCTTGTTCTGCTCGTTCCTGCATCAATATTTCAATCTTTCAAAAAAAATAACATTCTCTCTTCTGTTGTCTCATATGGAAGTCACTACTAATTGTTCACCAAAGTCTGTTCTGCCCTTCTGTCGTGGTAATTGAACCCCTGCTTTTAACCTGAATGCCTGGTTTAGCAGAAGATGCAAGTGCCCCTCTCGTATCCCCTCATTTTACCATAGTCATGCATACTGGCCCTCACCTGTGTCTGATTATCAGAGGACTACCTTGGGTTGCCAGAGCCCATTCTGCCTGTGTGCCTGGAGAGCTGAAACCCTGTCTTGATCAGTCGGAGTGTGAAATAATGTAGCACCTCGAGATCTGCCTCTGAAATGTGAACATACTCCCTCCAGACCTAACTTCAGGATGGAGGCTTTGCTTAAGATCATTCCTTTACAGGCTTCCTGGTCTGCCTGTTTTTCTTCTCTACCCTTTCCATTTCTTCCTCGTGACACTTAAAAAAAAATCATTTTCACAGGACTCCTCATTTCAGGATCTGCATCTAGGGTACCCAAGCTAAGGTTCATGGCTACTCAGACCCACTTTGTAGCTAGGAGTGGCCATGTAATTAAGTTCTGGCCAATGTAATATACGCGGAAGTGGTGGGTGCAGTTTCCATAGAGAAAAAAGGGCACATGGCCTTTCTCCGCTATACTTTATTTTTTAATGCTGGAATGCAGATAGAATCATGGGCACTAAGGGTCCCTGAGTTGACTGTAGCCATGGGAGTCATGTACATAAAGCAGTAATACAGAAAGAGCAGACTCCTTGACTCTGGTATTGTGTCATCCATGAACTTGCAATCACTTCTCAAAGATGAGAGAAAAAAAGGAGTGTGGTAGTCTCTGTGTAGCTGGCTTTTCCATTACCATACCGTGAGTACATCTCCTCTCCTGGTCTCTCTGTATTTTGGGGTTAATTTATTTTCTCTATGAATTTGACTACTCCGAGGACCTTGTGTAAGTGGTATTAATCCTCTACATTTAACTGTAAGTCCTTGGAGGTGATGATTCAAAGAAGCTAGATCTGCTTTGGCCTGAGAAGATAAAAGGGGGTTCAGTGTTGGAGACAGAGCTGCCCCTCTGCAGAACAGAAACAGCTTTTGAAGAACATCAATCATTTTGACAAAGCAGGAAAGCAATGGAGATGGCATAGGATCTGCTCCCTTCCTGGCATCTGGTGCTGGGCTGGACCACTTCAGAGGGGTGAATCTGACAGTTATTTTTCAAGACACTCAGTAGGATTCTGTGTATAAGCGGAGTTGCCTGGGGCTCTTGTGAATAACATGGGGCTCAGGCTGAGCAAGAGTAATTCAGTTCTGCTCAGCTTGAAACTTACAACCTCTCTGATGCTCCAAGAATTAGACATAATTGGGCTTGGCAGTTTTCCATCATAGTTTCTAACATGTTATAGCTACTATGTAGTGCACTACGTAAAGAAGCTATTGACTTTAACAGATGAATTGATTAGCAAAATGTGGTATATGCATACAATAGAATATTACTCAGCTTTAAAAAAGAAATTTTGACATGCTACAAAATGAATAAATCTTTTTTTAAAAACATTTATTTATTTTTATGTGGTACTGAGGATCAAACCCAGTGCCTCACATATGCTAGGCAAGCGCTCTACCACTGAGCCACAACCCCAGCCCCCGCAAATGGATAAATCTTGTGGATATTATGCTGTTTAATGAGCTCAGTACACAAAGACAAATACTGCATGATTTTTTTTTAATGAGGCTCTTATAGTAGTCAAATCATAAAGACAAATAGAATGGCAGTTGTCAGGGGCTGGGGAAGGGGCAGAGGACATTATGGGGAACCTAGTGGTTAAGCTCCATAGTTACAGTGTCACGGTATAGTTTCAGTTTTACAAGATGAAGACAGTTCTGGCAGTGGGATGGGTAGTAATGGGTGCAACCAATTATGAATGTATTTATTACCACTAAAATGTACCCTCAAAATAGTTAAGATGGTACATTTTGTTATCTGTATTTTACTACAATAAAAAGGAATGAAAAATGACTGGTGTCCTTCTTTGACTGAAACATTGTTATGTGGCTCACAACTGTTACAATATTTGGATTCCAGTGTGGAGTTGCGTAAAATTAAGAAAAACAGCACACAGAAATTGTTGCTTGGGGCTACGGATGTGGCCAGTGGCACAGCACTTGCCTAGCATGCATGAGGCCCTGGGCTCAATCCCCAGCGTAAAAATAAAAATTACCAATGCCCTTTGTCAAGCCTAAAGAACAATTACACAAGCATTTAAAAATCATATCTCAAATAAAAATGTGGACTTCTTAACTTCTTTTGGAAAAGATTGGAGGCGCAGGTAATAATGGAACCTGTGGCAGGAATATCAGTGGGCTCCCTGGTCTGCTGCATCTGTCACTGAAGTGGGGCAAGAACACAGAGCTATGGAGCTTTCCAATGCTCAGTTCTGATTCAGGGCTGAGTGCGGCCTGAAACTGCATTTCAGAAAAGCTCTCAGGTGAAACAGATGCTACTGGCCCTCCAACCACACTGTGAATAGCAAGACTATGAACTTAAAATAAACACAGAGAAAGAAATAAAAAAGCAAACATTCTCTTTATTTAATAGTCTTTGATATTTAAAATACAACTCATCGAATATCCACATCAACAATAGAATCCTTAGCTTTCAACAGTGCTTTGGAAGCCCGGCTTGGAAGGACCAGAGGAAGGCCTGTGTGGAGTAACGGCAAACAACTCTACAAGAGAGGGGCACACACAGAGGGGCTGCAGAGCTGGGTCCTGAGCAAAACAGCACTGCCATAGTGCACTTGTATCATGGCCAAAAGACAATGCCTTTTGTTTCACATGTTTTTTTATACTTGAATTCCAAATATTTCATTTATACAGAACAGTAATTTTAAAAAAATGTATTCATACTAGTCCAGTGTTGTAGAAATTAGGTAACCATGTTTAAATGTTATGATTTCTTCTTTCAAAAAAAAAAACAAACATTAAAAATATCCCAGGAAACATTCAACTTTAAACTATGCAAGAGACAACTGAAAGATGCCTAAACAAATCAGGAGTTTTCACACACATCTCACTAATACTTCCTGCTTCCCATTTTGTCTATGAATCCAGTATTAAAATGTATCAATACACTTATTAAACATACCAATTACCATAAATTTAGAAGTTACATTACTAGCATTAATAATTAAAATGCCAGACCATTTTGGAAAAAATAAAAACAGCAGAAATATTCTTAAAAGAATCAAAATTCAGGAACTAACCATGCCAATCACCTTTTTATTCATGAAAGAATAGAACAAAAGTTTTTATTATTAATAAGACTTTTAAAAAAAACAAAAGTCAATTCATTTCTTTAACAAAAGATGGTTATAAAGGAAATAGGAATGTAGAAAAGGTTTTATTTTGAATAGGAAAAAGTGAAAAATTATTTACACTGCTTAAATGATAATTTTTTTTTCCCCTAATTAGGGTCACATATATCCCATTCTCTATACTTGCTAGAACTCAGAGACAACAAAGAATTCACTTAGAAAATACTGGCCTGAAGCCTTTCCAATTAAAGATAAAATGGGTTTTTTTTGGGGGGAGGGAGAGGAAAAGGAGTGACATCAGGGCTTGGAGTGTACCAGGCAAGGGCTTTACCACTGAGCTTTACTGACCTCCACAGATAGCATTTTTAATAGGTGGTCTCAATATTAATTATTAAATCCTCCTAGTAACTTTTTTTTAAGATGGTGGGATTTAACCCAGGACCTCACACATCTTGGGCAATCACTCTACCATCGAGCCACATCCCTAGCTGGGAATCCTCCTAATAACTTAAAATAGCAAAGTTTTCCAACTTAAGATTTTTAAATTACCACATTTTGATTATGCACTGAATTGATATTTGAATTTGCACAGGTCCAATGACCAGTTTTAAGAATTTTAGTAACTCTTGGCACTAGTGTGATTTAAAAATACTATCAAACATGTAGAACTGAAAATGTGATTTAGGTTCTGACTGGAATAAACTTTATTTTATTCAACTTGCTATTAGATGAATCGTAACTACTAGTAGTTTTTGCTTATAATAAAACTCAACTAGTTCTCATCTTTCTTCATTAACTTTGGCATCATGAATAAAACTTCAATTAAGAAAATCAAGTTTAAAAAAAAAAAAAAAGCACCTCTTAAATCTTCTGTGAATTGTAAATAATTTGGCCAAAATCTTAGAATTTAGAGTTCACCTGCAGCAACCGTTTCAGACAATTTATATTCCTGAATATTTGTATGTTATTTACTATAAAAAGCATATCGATGGTTTTGGATCAGAGATTAGCTACTCTGAATACTTAAAACAGATAATCCCTTAGTAAATCCACAATACCTAAAAATATGAGTGTTATTTCCCAAAGTTTGCTTAAATTTTACTTAAAATATTAGCATCACCACTATACATATTTAATCTTGGTAATACAAATTATACATTAGAAAAATGATACCAATAGTTTAAATATTAAACATTAAGGTGTTCCCAATTGATACAACAGAATGGAAATCTTTATAACTCTCTTAGCAGGACAGTTACTATGAATTTGCTTGCTCCTGACTTTCTTGCAGGTGGCTTACTGGAAGTGGCAGTTCCATAACAATTTTTTTTTTTTTTGATGCTACTGTTATAAGCACTGGCATATTTTCACAGTGGCTCATCAATTAAGATAAATCTAATCATTCAGATAAATTTAGGTCAATCCAAATAAGATGGCAATTGACTGGTGATTCTGGCTCTGCCTGCCAAATATGACAATTTCACAAGAAACTAAACAAACACATCCAGTGTGTGCTCTGCTGTTTTAAAATGTCCCTAATAAACAAAGGTTGACATGCCATACTTTTGTAAGTGCTTTAAGGCATGTAATGCATAAACCTAATAAACTCTAAAGTTAAAACTTTGCTGGTTTTTTACTTTTAAGTAGTTCATCAATTCACTCTGAAAAGTTTAATGCAACTTTTCAAAGAGAAAAAGTAAAGGCCAAATATCCGTGGAAAATATGGCTAGAACACTGGGGGATAATTACATAAATGTTTGGTCTTAAAACGTTTAGCTTTGTGCATTTTGAGGGAGTCTTTGAGCTCTAACATCCCTTGCATTTCTGAAGTTTTATAATTCTGTAACATTTTCAATAGTTAAAACTTCAGATTTTAAAATAAAACTGTCTAATATTGTGTAAAGGAAACTTCAGAAAATAATGACTTAAAAAATCTGTCCTAAGAAAAAGCTATTACATAATCATAAATAAAGATTTTTTTTTATCTCTTTTCAGTTAGCAATAATCCTAACTCAAAAAGCTTTCCCTGATAAAATGTGTGCAGCCACAAACCAGTGGTACAACATGCCATACTTTACTTTTCTAAGTTATCAGCTGAAATTTCTTCTTGAAGTTTAGCTTATGAATAATTCAACATTCAAAAGGGCTTCAAAAAGGGGTGGGGAGCAGATGACAGACACCCATTAAGAGAGACATGGTAAAGTTTTCTTTTTGTTTTGGGGCACTGGGGATTGACCCCAGGGACACTCTACCACTGAACCGCATCCTCAGCCTTTTAATTTTTTTATTCTGAGGCAGGACCTTGCTAAATTACCAAGACTGGTTTCAACTTGTGATTCTCCTGCCTCAGTCTCCCAAGTTGCTAGAATAACAGGCTTGCGCCACTGCACCAGGTGAGACGTGGTTAATTTTCACCAAAATCACACCACTATATTGATCCAGCAAGAAACTCTCTGTGCATCCCAATGTTTATCAAAACTAAGAACTTTCTTATTTACAGACTCATTAAGTACTGTGACTTCAGTAACTCTAAAGCTATTTAAACATGATGCAATGTCAAATCACAGTATAAATTTAAATATATTTTCATTAGTAAACTATTTCATGTTCCATATTACCATCTCTGGCAAGCTTACCTACCTAAAAAATGTGAAGCAGACATCTACATTCCATGATTCAATTGTAAATACAACATAAAGCTCCATCACAAAAGAAAAATTAAAATAAACTATTACTAAAATTGAAGGCCAGATTTTTCTCTATCATACATTCATAGTGGGTACATATGTTAAGCCTCATAACACAAGGAAATGTGCCTGCACACTATGCTTTCGACATTTCCCAACTGGAGAAAAAGGAAATAAGGCGCAGGAGAAAGGGATTACAACAAAGCTGTAAAAGTTCTGACATAATTGAAAAGACATTCATAAAGCATCTGAGAAAGCATGTGCTCACACATTTTTTTTAATGCTCATTTATTCTCAAATACTTGTGTAGAGCTGATTTCAGAATTTAGGAATGCACCGAAGTCATAAAATAATGATCCCATCGTAGAGAGCTTAAAAAACAAAACCTCAGAAAAGATAACCATCTTTCAAAAGAGTTGTAGAAAAATAATAAAATCTAGCTAGCAGAAAAATTGTGAGCCAAGAAAATAACCAGAGAAAACATCCAACTGCACAATACAATTAGGTGTGAGAGAAAGGTTTATCCTTCCAGAACTAATACCGTCATTGAGGCAGACAGACATTTTCCTGAAAGGTTAATTTGGTTCATGAGAAATAAAAGCAGTTATTAGATGATGAAAGACAGCCAAATTACTTACAACCCAACAGAGAAAAGGAGAACAAAATCACATTGAACAAGTTCAGTGGCAAGAGCAAGTTAGTTTGGTCTATAAAAAGAGTCAAGAAAAATATACTAATTTTAGACATGTTAGATATTGCACACACAAAGAGAAAAAGAAACATTTAGAAAACCATTTTAAATTTTTTAATTGCTGACTAGCTTTTGGGCTAGTCTTTGGAGGATCATTATTTAGTGCTTCAACTGATGCATTTTTTCACTTTCTCCTCATTGTGTTTGCAAACCACCTAAAGGTCTTATTTCCTCTGATGAACATTGCTCTTTGACACATTACCAAAATGGACCCTATGCTGTAACCACACAGGACAAGGTTGGAAAGTGTGAATATCTAGATGATTTTTTTTAAAGGTATTATTTTTTTCCTTCTGTTTTCATATTATTTTTAACAGTTTCTAAGGACACGGTCACAGCTGCCTGAAGTGTGTCTTCTTCACTCATGGAATCACCTGTGGGAAAATAAAACACATACATTTCTTAAAAATTTCTAGAAAATTCTTGGTCATCAAAAGATGAACTCTTAGGGAATGTACTTCTGTTTAAACCCTAGTTTCTCTTTTTTTTTTTTTTTTTTTTGTCTTTTTAATTCATATAAAGTAAAATTCACACTTACTTAGTTTTACAATTTTTTTTTTCTTGGTAGCACTGGGGATTTTTTTTTTTTTAAGAATTTAATTCTTTATTTGTGATATCCATAAATGTTGCTATTCTAGATTTCTATTCAGGAAGGCAGTTTTCTCCTATTTTTTTTTTTTTATAAACAACAACTTGAATTCTATCATATGAAAGGGCTACAAATATACACTTGTTAACCAAGCAGAACACAGATATTTTGACTTACTTGCACCTAAGATACCAGTACACACAGCTGGTTCATTAGTTGTAGCACTGGGGATTTAACCCACAAGTGGTATACCTCTAGCCCTCGCCTTTTAAAATAATTTTTATTTTGAACACAGTCTTGCTAAATTGCTAAGGCAGACCTCAAACTTACAATCCTCTTGTCTCAGCCTCCCAAATTGCTGGGATTACAGGTGTGCACCATCAGTCCTGCAGTTTTAAATCTCTGATAGATGCATGGAGTTGTTTAATTAACACTACCAATCAAGATACACACCTGTTTCACTGCCTCCAAAAATTCCTTAGTGATTCCTCTTTGTGGTCAATCCCCAATCCCTAACCCCTAATCCCAGGCAACCACTGATATGTTCTTTGTTGTTTAACCTTGTCACTTCCTCCAAGTCATATGAATAGAAGTATACAGTAAATATGTAGCCTTTTGAATATGGCTATATTTACTGAGCATAATGCATTTAAGATTTATTCTGTGTATCAACAATTCATACTTTCTGGAAAAAATTTGATTTTGAAATAAATTGTCAATTCACAGAAAGTTGCAAAATTACATAGTTATGTACCCTTCAGCCCAACTTCACCCAAGCTACATTTTATAGAACTAAAGCTCAGCCAGACATGGTGGTGCATGCCTGTAATCCTAGGGGATTGGGAGGCTAAGACAGGAGGATCATAACTTCAAGGTCAGCCTTAGCAACTTAGTGAGAACCTGTTTCAAAATAAAAACAACAAAAAAAATTATACCAGGCTGGGATGTGGCTCACATCCCCTTGGTTCAATTCCAGTACCAAAAAAAAAAAAAAAAAAAATCCCAATCCAGATATTGACATTAGTGCACTGTGTGTAGTTCTACATGACATTACATTACACATATGAATGCATGTAACCATCACCACCATAATCAGGAAAACAGACTTGGGGGGCCCAGGGTAGCCCATGGAAGAGCGTACTTGCCTAGCACGCATGAGGCCCTGAGTTTGATCCCCAGTACTGCAAAACCAAATGACCAAAAGACATGGAACCACTCCAGTACCACAAAGATTTCCTTCCTGCCAATGCTTTATAGTCACCCTTATCCCTTTTCTACCCTCTCCCTAACTGTTGGCAACCTCTAATTCGTTCTCTATGTCCATATATTTGTGCTTTTTGGAATGTTGTGCAAATGGAATCATACAGTTGGAGACCTTTGTAGATTTTTTTTTTTTTTTCCCCACTCAGCACAATGCTCCTGAGAGATCCCTTTAAGTCCCTGCAGTTGGTTTCTTTTTGACTCTGGGATTACATTCCATGGTATAGATACACTATGCTTAGCCATTCACCCATGTAGGACATCTTGGTTATTTCCAGTTTTTATTATTACAAAGTTGCAATGAACATTTGTGTGCAGGTTTTTGGACATAAATTTTCATTTCTGAATTAATGCCCAGGAATGTAAATGCTGGGTCATATGGTCAGTGTATATTCAGTGTTTTAAAAAATGGTCAAATTATATTCCAAAGTTGTCTGGGCCAGTTAAAAGTAAATGTAGAAAGCTCCCTTTCTCTTTTTATCCCTTGACCCGCCCTCATTTGTAACATATAATTGCCTTCAAATATTTTCTTTTTTTTTTAATTTATTTTTTTAGTTATATATGGACACAATATCTTTATTTTGTTTATTTATTTTTATGTGGTGTTGAGGATCGAACAGGGTCTCTCACGTGCAAGGCGAGCGCTCTACCTCTGAGCCATAACCCCAGCCCCCAAATATTTTCTTTATATCACTGAAAACCAAATCAATTATTATAATTCTTGATTCAATCATTAAGCATAATTTAGAAAATACAAGAGGAGGAGAAAGTCTATTGTGTCTGCCATTCTCTATTTTTCCTTCCTGATATTTCTTTATTACTTATTTTCTGAACTTGACAGGTCTACTGGAGGCAAGAATATCTTCACTTCCCCTTTATTCCTGAAGGATATTTCACTGGCTATAGAATTTGTGTATAGTTTTTCTTTCAGTACTTGGAAGAATGTTGTCTACTTCTTTCTGGCCTCCATGATTTCCATGACACGTCGTGGTATAAATTTAGGGGTTTATCTTATGTAAAGTTCATTCAGCTTCTTCAATTTCTAGTGTTCTGTCTTTGTCAAATTTTGGAAATTTTCAACCATCATTTCTATAGAAACTTTTTCATCTTCACCCTCTTTCTCTCCCATGATACAAATGTTAGGTCTTTTGTTAGTGTGCTACAGATCTCTAATGCTCTGTCCATTTTTTCCAGTCTGTTTTCTCTGTGTTGCTCAGAATAAGTAATCTCTTCTCTTCTTTTCTGCTACTGGGAATTGAACCTAGGAGCACTTAAACGCTGAGCCACATACCCAGCCCTTTTCTTAAAATTTTGAGACAGTTTAGGGCTTGCTGAGGCTGGCTTTGAACTTCTGATCATCCTGCTTCAGCCTCCCAAATCACTGGCATTACAGGTGTGCACCACCACGCCCGTCTGAAGAGGTAATTTCTATTGTTCTGTCTGGTTAGCAGCCACTTTTGGCTATAAATAGCAGCTTCTGGGGGGCTTTTCTCTTGGTCTGTGCCTATGGCTTCTCTGCACCAAGTTCAGCACATCTGAGGCAAAACAGAAAATCCAGACCATTCATGACCATGTTACTCTCTGATCCTGAGGTCCCTAACCAACTGTCTCTTCTCTGCTTTTGAGGTTCTTGTTTGTTTTACACAAGTATCCAGGTTCTTCACTTCACACAGCAGGAGGAATGAGAAAAAGCACAAGTTCATTCCTTTTAGTCTTCAGTTGTTTGGATACATCTGTGTGAGCACCCATTCTCCACATGAAGGCCACCTGTAGGCAGCTTCCAATTTAGGGCCACAATGAATCCAGCTGCTATATACAACCACTTGTAAGTTTTGTGTAAATTTTCTCTCTTTTGATTACATAGCGAGGTGTTAAGACTCCTGGGTCACATGGTTAAGTATACCATATAAGTATATAAAAAATGCCACACTGTTTTCCAAAGCATGGAAAACATCTTACATTCCCACTAATAGTCCCAGTTGCTCTGAGCCTTGCCAGTATTTAATATCATTTGCTTTATTTGTTCATAAAGTCATTCTTTCCATTCTTTTTTTTTAAATTTTTTTTTAGTTGTAGATGGACACAAACCTTTATTTTATTTATTTTTATATGGTGCTAAGGATCAAACCCAGTGCCTCACACATGCTAGGCAAGCATTCTACCACTGAGCCACAACCCCAGCCACAAACCATTCTTACAGGTATGTCACAGTATCTCATTGTGGGGTTTTTTTGTTCTGTTTTGTTTTGTTTTTGGTACTGGGGATTGAACTCAGGCATACTCGGCCACTGAGCCACATCCCCAGCCTGATTTTGTATTTTATTTAGAGACAGGGTCTCACTGAGTTGCTTAGTGCCTCACTTTTGCTGAGGCTGGCTTTGAACTCGTGATCCTCCTGCCTCAGCCTGCCAAGCCACTGAGATTATACGCATGCACCACCACACAGCTGGCTGTGATTTTTTTTTAATACTTTTTAATTGTAGATGGACACAATACCTTTATTTTATTTACTTATTTTTATGTGGTGCTGAGGATCAAAGCCAGTGCCCGACATGTGCTAGGTGAGTCCTCTACCACTGAGTCACAACCCCAGCCCCATCACTGTTTTTTGGGTTTTAAAAAAATATATTTTAGTTGTAGATGGACACAATACCTTTATTTCATTTGTTTATTTTTATGTGGTGCCAGGGATCGAACCCAGTGCCTCATGCATGCTAGGCAAGCACTCTACCACTGAGCCAAAACCCTGGCCCGTCACTGTGGTTTTATTGTGCCTTTCTCTAGTGACTAGTGATACTAACCATTTTCATTGTGCTGCTTATTACTGTGTTATTTGGTGAAATGTGTTTTCAAATTCTTCATCTATTTATTTGAGTTATTTTCTTACTGTATAGTTTTGAGAGTTCTCTGCAGGTTCCCCTTACAAATCCTTTGTCAGATACAGCTTCCTTTTCATTCAACTTCTACTACCAACATTTGGCCAATGTTTAAGAACTATTAAGCCTGCTGATCTTTGGATTACACTCAAATGTTTTTTAGTTTTCTAGGTAATAAACTGTATTTATTTTCCATCTATTAATATTTACTATCTCTGAGGAGTTTTTGGAGAATATACTAATTACTGTGAAGTTGCATGTACTATGTTTATAATTTTAAAACCAAATATTCTTTGAGTACTCTAGTCTGCCTACTCTATAGACCAGGGAAAGTTAGAGTACAAATTCAATTAACAGTTTTAACAGGACTAAAGAGGAAAGAGAACATATGAAGCAAAAATCACATGGAGGGCTGGGGTTGTGGCTCAGTGGTAGAGGACTTGCCTAGCACGTGTGAGGCACTGAGTTTGAATCTCAGGACCACATAAAAATAAATGAAGTTATTAACAAAATCACATGGAGTTTGTGTATCAAATAGAGCATGCAAGTAACAAATGTGATGATTACTAATCAGAGATCCAAACCTTGATCACTCCCACGTGCTCCTGAACTTGTGGTTGGCCTTTCACATGGATGTGAGACCTGTCCTGGTGGATCTACTTGCTGCTGCTGCTGCTGCTTCTGCTGTTGTTGCTGCTGTTGCCTGAAACATTTGAAAGTGAATGTGTATTAAATAATGATCTAAAACCAAATAAACAGGAGAAAATCTTTCACATGAAAAACTGTTCCATAAATCAAAAAATAATCACTGTCATGAACACCACAAAATGCAGCAAGAATAACTGGTCTGATAATTAAGTATTCATACTAGGAAACCTATATATAAAATTTGAATTTATCAGACCAATTAAGAGATAGGTACTTCCACCACAAAATAACTTATCATACAAGATTCACTGGTAGTTATTCTTATGAAAATGAGAATTGGTTTACAGATCCTTAATATTGTTTGAAGTCACTGAAAACGGACTCTGAGAAATCACCTTGCAATAGCATGCAAATTAACATGATCTTTTCCCTTCTTGTCCTTCAGGTCTTTCTGAGTTTAAACATCTCCAGAGAAGCCTTTAAACACCCACCTGAAGTAGCCTCCTGGTGTTCTACCTCATTACTTCATTTTGTTTATTTTCATTACTTCATTTTAATCCTCAGTATAAACTTACTACCATCTGATATTCTTCTCTTTAGTTTCTTTCTTGGGGAATAAGCTAGCAAGAATACAAACCTAGTCCTGTTTATCTATTTCTCTAGTGCCTAACACTGTGTCTGTCACATAGTAAACATTTATCAGATACTTGATGAATTAAAGACACGAAAACAACTATAAAACATATATTATCAAGCTTTCAGTAGTAGACTGTATTGCAATAAGTTCTTCTGTATTTTTTAAAGTAAAAATAATGTCATAAAATCCATATTTTTTAACATGGAAACATGCCAGTTATAGGACTGCAACTGGGTGGAGTGGCACACACCTCAGTCCCAGCTATTTGGGAAGCTGAGGCAGGAAGGAGGATCCCTTGAGGCCAGAAGTTTGAGACCAGCCTGGGCAACACTGTGAGATCCTATCTCCAACAAACAGGCAACAGGTAGTAGGAGTGTATCTTTGTATTTAGAAAATACACACTGAAGCACTGAGACACAATGAGAAATAATGCAAGTTTTTCCCAAATGGTTCAGAAAGGTCAACAGCTGGAAAATCTGGGTGCAGGGAACTGAAGGGATAAGGAGCCCTATGTACTATTTCTGCTTTTATGTATGTCTGAAATTATTTCATATGTAAAAACACATACACAGAATACTAAAAAAACATATATTTTATAAATGGCTGAGAATCTGAAGTCATATTTTAAAAGGAACCAGAATTTTAAAACTATCAGCAACACTATTAATAGAATGGCATATTTTTTCCCCCGGTGTGCCTCTCAATCTTGAATTTTAAATGTGAGCAACAAAGAAAATTCCACCAATGGTAACTCGATTTCTTCCTGATGGCCTGAGATAGAATGCTGATGCAGCACAGGTGTATGACCTGCCGATGTTCATGGCTAATGGTGCATGCGTGGGCAGCATGCTCCACTAGCATGTCCTGGTTCTGAGCCACGGCATGAGACAGACAGACTTCTCGGGAATTTCTGGCACATCAGATAGCTTCCATGCCTTCTCTCTTCTACTCAAGAATGAATGTCGGAATGCAAGAAAGTGATAGGACAGATAGCAACTTCAGAGGGATAACCTTTATCCTACTTCTTATTTTTAAAATAATATTAATGACATTAATAATTGCACATATTTATGGGGTTATTCTACTTTTAATTGATGAAAATGAAAAGAAAAACAACTGCCAACTTTGAAACAATCTTGACACCTTTCAGCCTCGAAGACACGGAGATGGAACATGTTCAAACAGCACTCAGCATCCATTCCCACTGTGCATTCTAATGTGCCTTTAGTATTACAGAGGCCACCAAGCTAAAACCCGCAAGACCAACACTCCTTTACAGATAGGATCCTAGTTACAAATTAAGCCTTAGTATGAGATTATAAAGGCAGAAATGAGGTACAGCCATCTTCTTGCTACCTTGGCTGCTCTCTGCTGGTAAGCAAAGTTATGGAGATACAGTCCCTGAATCCTGTTACATGGCTGTCACTGTGGAGGCCAGACTTCATGCTCCCAGGTCCATGTAGGTGCAGCAGTGGCTTCCTGACCCTGGGATCACAGCTGTAACACTGTGTTCTTAAACTCAATATCCTGAATTGGGCCAGGCACGGTGGCACACGCCTGTAATCCCAGCAGCTCAGGAGGCCAAGGCAGGAGGAGCATGGGTTCAAAGCCAGCCTCAGCAATTTAGCGAGGTACTAAGCAACTCAGTGAGACCCTGTCTCTAATAAAATACAAAATAGGGCTAGGGATGTAGCTCAGTGGTCAAGTGCCCCTGAGTTCAAACCCTGGTATCCTCCTCCGACAAAAATCCTGATTTGCCATCGTCCCAACAGGGCAGGAGTTTCAACTATTGCCAGAGGTGGACTGTGGTATTCTGGAGGCCTAGAATACCACACCTCCCACTTTTCCTGAGACTTTACGCCACTAATTTCTGTATTGAATACTACTCTATTTAAACACCCCTAATAGTTTCTGCTTCTTAAATTGAACACTGTCAAATTATGCCATGCCACTGAAGTGATGGCTCAGAAAAGCCACCGCAGACTACCTGAAAGAGCTGCTCAGCTTCACAAATCTCATCTTCAGCCTGCATGCCTTCACTCCAGCCTCCACCATGTCCATCAGGGTGACCCAGAAGTCCTACTCAGTGTCCACCTCTGGCTCCAGGGCCTCCAGTAGCCACTTACACATACATGAGTGTACCTGGTATGCATATCAACTCTTCCAGCTTCTCCTGGGTGGGCAGCAGGAGCAGCTTCTGGGGCAGACTGTGTGCTGGCAGAGGTCTAGCCAGTGGCCATGGCAAGGTTGGTGATATGGGGGGGCATCACAAACATAACAGTGGACCACAGAGTGCTGAGGCCCCTCAAACTGGAGATGGATCCCAACATCCAGGCCATGCATATTCAGGAAGAGAAATAGATCAAAACTCCCAACAAATTTGCTGCCTTCATTGATAATGTATGGTTCCTAGAGCAGAAAATGCTGGAGACCATGTGGAGTCTCCTGCAGCAGCAGAAGATAGCTCAGAGTGACATGGACAACATGTTTAAGAGCCACACTGACAATCTTCAATAGCAGCTGGAGTCAATGGGCCTGGAGAAGTTGAAGCTGGAGGCAGAGCTCGGCGGTGTGCAGAGAAGGTGGAAGACTTCAAGAATAAATATGAGAATAAGATCAATAAGCATGCAGAGATGGAGAACCGGTGTCCTCATCAGGAAGGATGGGGATGAGGATTCTAAGAACAAGATACAGCTGGAATCTCATCTGGAAGGGCTGACTGATGAGATCAACTTCCTCAGGCAGCCATATGAAAAGAAGATCAGAACATGCATCTCTGTGGTACTGTCCGTGAACCCCAGCACTCCCTGGACATGGACAGCAACATCGCAAGGTCCTCACTCAGAACAAGGCCACAATGAAACAGCCTGCTGATCTCTGAGATGAACTTCAACATCAGCCACCTCTGGGCAGAAAGTGAGGCCTTCAAATGTCAGAGGATATACCTGGAGGCTGCCCCTGCTGGTGCTGGACAAGGTAGGGAGACGGATAGTAAGGGTGCCAAGGCCAAGCCAGCTAGCTGGGGCCACCCTATGGCAGGCCAAGCAAGACATGACATGACAACTGTGTGAGTACAGGAGCTTATGAATGTGACACTGGTCCTGGATGCAGAACGTAAGTCTCCTTATGATGGGGCTGAGTGCCTTCCAGTCCAGCTCCACCTCTGGTAGGGGGTCCAGGTCCTTCAGCTGTACCAAAGCCATGGGTGGGGAAAAGACTGAGACCTACAATGAGAAGCTAGTGACGAAGTCCTCTGCCTTCTCAAGTCTCTTCCCAGCCTCCCCAAGTCTCTTCCCAGCCTCCCCAAGTCCCTTCCCAGCCTTCCCTCTCCTGTAGCTGTGGTGGAGCCTACAGGGGAGACACCTATATAGAGGAATACAGAGAACAAGAGACCCACCCACCTAAGGCTCAGTCCTGGTACTCAGCTCCACCCTGGGCGGAGGTCTACTGCACCCTCTCTTGTCCATGCCCTCAATCCAAAACCAATTCATTTGTTTTTTCCAAAACAAAACCTCAACTGGCTCTGTCAACTGAGGGGAAGAAAAAATGTCACAGCAAACTATGGCCATGGAAATAATATTTGTGTCCTTCCTTGTAGGGAAACTGCCTTTAGGCAACAGAAAAAAATCTGCATTGTTGCAAACTATACCTGGAGAACACATTAGTAATAAAATACAATTTACAAAACAGTTTATACCCACTGCTTAATCTGATCCTCATAACACACAAGTTAAAGCAGACTTTATAGTGACATGGCTGATACAGTAGAATTTTGCTTGGGATTTTTTCGACAAGTAATTTAGAAATTACTGCTGGAAAAAAATGTCCTGGCTATGAAAATATTATTTAGCAAATCTTAAACTACAAATTTGTAGTAGGTAGATTTTTAACAGTATTTTTTACATAAGAAAGAAATCTTATAGTATGCTTTATGCACAAGTACTGTGGTTACTATACTAATTATGAAGCTTCAAATATTCAACGGGAAGTGGGGAACCCTATAAAACTTTATGAATAACAAGTTAGCACCAGTATCAGTTTAGGGAGATTGAGAGAGAACAGTTAGCTTGATGAGCTTTGAACAAGTGCCCTGAGCTAGAGAGATAAGGACCCATCCAGGATAAGTAATCAGGAATTCTAGTGAAAGGCAAATATTAGTTTCTCAGTTCTTTAAGTCATTTTATAAAGTTCTGAATGCTAGCCAATGTTAAAAACAAACATCAAAAAGTTCAACTCTTAAACTCAGCAACATGTGACTATGTGAAAATATTCTCTAACATTTCAAGTTCTCACTAGTATTTTCAAAGTTAAACCAGGAGGCAGAGGACAAAGGCTAAAGCTGACAACCATCTTTAATCCACAATGTACTATCCTCCAATTAGAAGGAGGCACACCAATACCTGAACGTTTTAAAAAGGGTGCAAGGTTGACCTAAATGTCCGTTTTACTAAAAACAAAACAAAACAAAAAAAAAACCTAGTTATTACTTTTGAATTTTGCTTGTTATAATTACTCAGCCATTACTAAGTTATCTTCACTACTATTAAAAGAAAAATTGATGGATAGTTTCACATTTTTAATCCAAAAAAAGTCTTAAAAAGGTGAAATGTAAATAAAAGATGGGTTTATTTTTATACTTGAAATGTTTTCGTTTTCTTAGGTGTACTGTGAATTTTGTAGTTTTTCTATAAGGTATGTCTACAAAGAACTGGGTGAGGTGTTGCTTGCCTGTAATCCCAGCAGCTTGGGAGGCTGAGGCAGGAGGAAAATGAGTTCAAAGCCACCTCAGCAACTTAGCAAGGCCCTGAGCAACTCTACAAGACCCTGTGTCTAAATAGAAAATAAACAGGTCTTGGGCGCTGGGGTCATATCTCAGTGGTAGAGCGCTTGCCTAGCCTGTGTTGAGGCACTGGGTTCAATTCTCAGTACCACATATAAAGTTAAGGTTCATCAACATCTAAAAAATATATATAAACTTTCATTTAAAAAATTATTATTATTATTATTTTAATTAGAAGGTCTGGGGAAGTAGCTCAGTCGTTAAGTGTCCTGGATTCAATCTCTGGTACCAAAAAAAAAGTATGTCTATTTGGATCATCTGATTCTGGACAAAAGAAAAAAGGTCTGAAATAAACATGGTAGAAGTATCATGTGAGAACTATTCTGAAAAACACTTTATTTAGAAATCTGTACTGAGGACTTAACCTTAAAAATGATCTCATACACTAATCCAGTATCTGACATCTGAGAATGCGATGAGAAAGAAGCAGAGTCAGTACAAGGATTGTTCACTACACCCAAAGTCCTAACAGCAAAAACCAAAAGGTTTATAAATAAATTATGATATACTCATTCACTTTATGAAACATCATGCACTCTAGTATATAAAGAATATTACTGTCATGGGAAAAGGTTTTAACATATAGTATGTATGTCTTTATGTGAACAGAAAACAATGTGCCCAAATACTGATATTGGTTATTGAAAGACGGTGGGAATATACTTTCTTTTAATTTTGGAATTTCTTAAAATACATTTTCTAGAATATTAGTTTCATCCACTTAAGTAATTTTAGGTTATTTTTAACACTAGATATTTGATGGTATAGAATTATTGTTAATTATGTGATGATTATTTTGTGACAACAGCATTTAGCTACATATTTTTTAGAGACATTTTAAATTTATGAACCAGATAATATAAATTAAATAATATGATGACAAAATACTCCAAGCCTGGGGACAGAAGAGTAGGAAAGAACTGAGAGCTGGGAGCATAAAATAATGAGGTTGCTCATGTGCTAATATTTGTTAAATCTGAATAAATGAGTTCATTATGCTAGTTTCTCCATATATGTATAAATCTGAAGTTTATCAAAATTAAAAATTAATTTTATAATTAAAATGTGAAAAGCACTACATCACTGAATAAAGACTAGAAATATCTCACATTAACAGGATGTCAGTTGATCAGAACTTTCCTTCATATACTTCTGAGTTGTGACTTAAAAAAACAGAAAACAGAAAAAGTAAATATTATCTTCATTATACCATCAGATGCAAAATGCTCCATTATTTTAGTTATCACTAAATACTGCCAATTATAATTTTAAGATGCTTCTCATTTCAGAGATGTAGAAAAGTAGGTATATGTGAACTTTCGAATTGATGAAATACATAATAGACCAGATTCAGTCACTGGTCTTTGGATTGGACCCGGATCAGAGGATCTGAATATCTATTAGAGATCTTTTAGTCCTTAAGACAGATTTTATTTCTCCTTTAAAAAAGGAAAAAGGGAAGAATTGAAAATGATAATTATTGAGAAGGAAGATATTTTTATAGGGTGAAATTTTCTTTTGCGAGCACTTTATAAAGCTATGCACAAAATAAGGTTTTAGGCATTGAAGATTGAGATTTGCTGTTTGCTTCCATGTCTCTGAGGCTGACAGGCCTGCAGGCCCATCTAAAGTGGCAGTGAGCAGGACCATGAATCACCACCTCTATCTGTAAGTGCGCTCCCTGCCTCCAGTGCTGTTTTTCTTATTAACTAGTGAAGAATTCTGTACACACAGGATCAACAGGCATTGTTCTTACCTTGCCTAATTCTATTTTCCTTTGATAAACAAAGTTTTACTATGTTTCTTTCACTTTATTTCACTTAAAATTTATCCTGTATTGTGGCAAAGTTTTTCCCTAAAACTACATTCATTTTGTATTTTATTTGCTGTAAAAATTTTTAAGTACATTTAAATATACACAAAGTTCAGGCGGTAACCAGACATTTACAAACAGACAAAATAGCCAAAGCAAATATTAAATATGCAACTTTAATTTGTACCAACTACTTTACTTTTCAAAGTAGGCTTCTCTTCTTTTCCGCAGCTCTTCTGAAGTAAGATTTGTACCTGATGTCTGGGGAATATCTTGAGATATATTTCTGGAACTACCTAAAAACAAAATAAAAGAGCAAAAAGCAATTGTTTTATTCAACAATTCAAGAGATGATGTTTATTCTTATCTGAACAAGCTTTTAAGATTTTGAAAATATCAGAAGCGCAGTGAAAGTCTCATGGACTAAGGCACACCAAATCTAATTTACGCCTATCACATTCAAAGCTGACACCCAAGTGCAATGCAGCAGTTCTGAGAATAAAGTCCAAAAAGCAACCTGTTATGAGAAGTCACTAACATCACACGTGTATGCTCTGTTTAATTTATTAAAAATGAACCCACACCTTCAAGACATGGTGTTCCTCAAACCCATGTCTTGAAGGTGTAGATCATTAGGCAAATGATCCTAAGACAAATCCATTCTCGATACTCCTCTACCACAATATCTGGTATTACAACAGAGATTTTATCAACCTGTAAACTGGTAAGAGAAATGAATTATATAAATACACCTCAGATTACTAGGCTAAGCCAACAGGGCTTGACTAGTAAAAACTGGTACTGCATACCAAATGGAGTATTCAGTGGTATGCTGGGAGGCATGAGACGTTCAGGATAGAAACAATTTTTGTATAAATGGAATCGCAAGTATAGTTAGACTACTAAGGAATTCAGTTGATGAGTGATTTCATTAGAGAGTAGAAACCAATCTGTATGAGTGAAATTAAAACAAAACTACAAAAATAAACCACTTTACACTTAAGTTAGACACTTTGAGCTATGTCAGCGTTTTTCTATGCCTACATTCCTGAGGGAATAATCTTTGTTCTTCTTTGTTGATGGATTTATATCACTAAAAAAGTGGGCCCACTAAAAAGCACAATTAAGCTTAAAGTTGCATAAAAGTGTTAAATTTTTGTCAAATCAATTTATATTCTCTGTCCAGTCCTTCTGTCACATCCAATGCATACATTTATGAAGGAACTGGTTTGGATAAGGGTCATCTGACGCCTACAAAGATTACCCTAAATTTACTGTTGTTTTAGTACAGTTTAATAATCAAATCAAATAAAAAATAAATGAAAATATAATTACATTTCCTAAATGTACAGTTCTAATATAAGTTGTAAAAGTGATATATGTTACAAGAAATCTAAAAGAAAAGCTGACTGTACATAGCTGCTGCAGTAACTGTTTAAGAACTCATAGTAACAATACACTAATTTCCAGGAAAACTAAGAATAATCTGAATCAATTCTTCAAAAATAAGGTACACATTACAATATTTATACCTTGCATACTGAGCTGAATAGCCCTGCGGAGATCTGCTTCTTCATCTTCCATGTCAATTTCCTGGCGACTTAGTGCCAGAGCCCTCTGCAAATCCTCCTCATCTTCATCTAACATTCCTGATCCATCATTTGCTTCTAAAACCCGTTCCAGGTCTGTTCTAAGGACTCTGAAGAACAAAAGCAATCATAATAACTGCTGCCCTAGTCTTTAATTTTAGACATAATACAAAGGTATTTGCAAACTGAAGATTTTAATACAAATAAGTTTTCTGTCAGATAATCTCTAGTAATATGAAGATGGTATTGTAATGTGCACCTAAGTTAATACACTTAAGTGATTCAAAGAATTCGTTCAAACTGATTGAATAAACTTTGCTAAAACAGGACTGAGATATAGCTCAGTTGGTAGAGCACTTGCCTTGCATGTACAGGGCCCTGCGTTCAATCCCCAGCACCACAAAAACAAAACAAAACTAGACTAAATCCTAGCCAGGTGCAATGCCACATACCTACAGTCCCAGCTACCCAGGAGGTTGAGGCAGGAGGATGGCAAATTTGAGGCCAACCTGGACAACACAATGAGACTCTGTCTCTTATAAAGAAAACATGAGGACTAGGGTGTAGCTCAGTGGTAGGACACATGCTTGGAACCTGGTTCAATCCCCAGCACAATCAATCCATCAATCAAAATTTAAAAGTAAAATGAAAACCCTAAAAAAGAGCCCCTGTAAAACACCACACATTAAATGCAAGCATGGAAGTTTAATTCTTGTAATGAAATACTATTATATCTTCTATACTATAAGCTAATTTTTACCTTTGTTCTTTTAGTTGTGCTAATTCTTCTCCAATAAGTTTTGGTCGGTGCATCTGTTGGACCCTTATCATCTGCAGAAGCTGGTCAGCTTCACAATCTGGTAGATCACCCTTAACAACAAATATAGAATAACCTAAAAAAAGGCAAAAATAAACTAAAACAACTAGAAAGAGATTCAGAACTGACTTAAAATGATAACAGAGAGGCAGCATATTATGGGGGGATGAGGGAACCAAGCTGAAGATGCAGAAAGACCTGGGATCAAATGATGATTCTTACATGTATTCATCCAGGACAAATTACTTAAAGTCTCTGAGCCTCATTTTCCCTACCTATAACACTAAAATAGTTATCTTCCAGAGTGACTACGAGAAACAAGGGGAACAGTGTTTATTAAAGCCCTACTAATATAGCACTTGACCCAACAGACTACTCATTAAATGGGAACAGAGAAGCAGTTCAGTAAAGGAGTGGGGAAGAGCGAAGGATTTAGAATTGGACCATGTAGGGTCAATCCCAGATCTTCTACCTCCCACCTGCATGGTGTTGGTCAATCATTTTACCAATCTGTCTTGATTACTTCAATTCTTGATCAGACCATACCAGAACCTTACTCCAAACCGATGTGAAGACACAGTAAGATAATGTGTATAACAACGGGTAATGTAGGTAAAATGAGTCAGGGGTGTAAACAGCTGTTGGCCACCAAAACCCACACTCAAATACATCCCTTCTAACTGAAAACGGGAGGTAGAAAGTTAATATAAAATCTAGCCAAAATGACAAACATGTAGCTCCTGTTTGGAAGGAGTTACACTCTCCAATATAATTTTTTATGAATATGAGGCAGGAGGCCAGGGCTTTTCCAGCTGGATGTTCCACATAGAAACTGAATACAGGTAGGCTAGACCTAAATCTAATTGATTTAAAGTTTTTCTACCATAAATTCTCTTAAACTTTGTTGATTATTATTGGATATCCTTTGTGAATATTAAGAATGAATCTGGAGAAAGGATAGCCTCTTCAACAAATGGTGCTGGGAAAATTGGAAATCCATATGCAACAAAATTAAATTGAATCTCTTTCTCTCACCATGCACAAAAGCTAACTCAAAATGGATAAAAGAACTAGGAATCAAACCAGAGACTCTGCATCTAATAGAAGAAAAAGTTGGCCCTAATCTCCATCTCGTGGGATCGGGCTCCAAATTCCTTAATAGGACACCTATAGCACAAGAGTTAAAATCAAAAATCAACAAATGGGACATATTCAAACTAAAAAGGTTTTTCTCAGCAAGAGAAATAATAAGTGAGGTAAATAGGGACCCTACATCCTGGGAACAAATTTTTACCCCTCACACTTCAGATAGAGCGCTAATCTCCAGAGTATACAAAGAACTCAAAAAGTTAAACAAAAAAAAAACAAATAACCCAATCAACAAATGGGCCAAAGATCTAAACAGACACTTCACAGAGGAAGATATACAAGCAATCAACAAGTACACAAAAAATGCTCACCATCTCTAGCTATCAGAAAAATGCAAATTAAAACCACTCTAAGATACCATCTCACTCCAGTAAGAAAGGCAGCCATTATGAAGTCAAACAATAACAAGTGCGGCGAGGATGTGGAGAAAAGGGTACACTCCTACATTGCTGATGGGACTGTAAACTGGTGCAGCCAATTTGGAGAGCAGTATGGAGATTCCTTGGAAAGCTAGGAATGGAACCACCATTTGACCCAGCTACTCTCCTTCTCGGACTATACCCAAAAGACCTAAAAAGAGCATACTACAGGGACACAGCTACATCAATGTTCATAGCAGCACAATTCACAATGGCTAGACTGTGGAACCAACCCAGATGCCCTTCTAGAGATGAATAGATTAAAAAAAATGTGGCATTTATACACAATGGAATATTACTAAGCAGTAAAAAATAACAAAATCATAACATTTGCAGGGAAATGGATGGCACTAGAGCAAATTATGCTAAGCGAAGTTAGCCAATCCCTAAAAAAGAAATGCCGAATATCTTTGCTAATATAAGGGAGGTGACTCAAAACAGAGTAGGAAGGAAGAGTATGAGAATAAGATTACCAAGAAATAAGGAAAAGAGGAGGAGGGAAAGGGAAGGAGAAGGGGAAATGCACGTAAAGACGGAAGGAGACCCTCATGGGTTCACAAAATACATATACGATGGTGTGAGGGAGAAGGGAAGGGAAAAAAAAAAGAGAAAGAGAGAGATAAGTGTCACAGTAGTATGGGTAGACAATAGGGAGGGGAGGGGAGGGGGGATAGGGAGGGCAGCAGAATACAACTGACACTAGGATTGCTGTATGTATACACATGGATGTATAACCAATGTGATCCTGCAATCTATACACGTGGAAAAATGAGAATTCATACCCTATTTGAATCAAATGTATGATATTCAAGATCATTGTATGATCTTGAACAACTAATAAAAAAATAAAAATTTAAAAAAAAATGAATCAAAGATCAAAAGAATCATTCATGTAAAACTCAAACTTTACAAGAACAAGTATATTCACAGTTCACATGGCTTAACACATTTTCTGCCAGTAAAACTGAAATTGTTTCTAGATCCTAGAATAAATATGCCAGCTCACCTTGGTATTCCATGGAGCATGTCATTAAAAGTGGACACTCTGCCTCATTCAGGTAAAGTAGTAGAGTTCTTGGGTTTTATCCAAAATTTTAGATTTTATTCTAAGTGTGTTGGGAAGCCACTGAATGGTAAAGAGTGAGTGTGGGATATAATATGCATTATATTTTTTAAAATAACACTCCAATATATCAATATATAGGAAACAGAGTATAAGAATGATTTTTCACTGAAATGGAAAACTTGAGAGACATCATGTATAGACAGGTTAAAAAAAAAAAATCAGTTTTTTGTGAATTAACATGAACTGCTTTCTGGACTTCCAAGTAAAAATGTCAAAATTAGGAGTTTGGTGTTCAGAGCAGGTTAAAAAGTTTGAGAACTGTTAGAATACATATCTTAGAGTTGACAGAATCATGGAGTAGCACATAATTAAGAAGCTGTCCAAGAACTGTACCCTGGATCACTTCAACAGTTACAGATTGGAAATGAGAAGATCCATAAAAGGAATCTGAAAGAAGCAGCCTATGAGACCTGAGGAAAACCAGAGCATGGTGGCCTGGAAGCCAGGAGTAGGGTGTTTCAAGAAGGCAAGACATGACGAGGAACCAAGGGTTTAGGCCTAAAAGACAAGATACCCAAGTATATAAAACCAAACAAGGAAAAACACTGTAATCATAAATGCAAATCGAAATGACAAGATGTCCAACCTAGTCATAAGAAGCATGCCCGCGTGCTCAGATTGTGATCTGTAATTATCATTAATAAAAGGCTCCAGGTATCCTTGGAGAAATGAGGGCAGGAAATGCACAGATAAACCTGAAACATCCTGTTAAACAAGAAAGTGAACCTTCAAAAGACCACATTGGTCATGTCAGACACTTGGGAGTAAACTCCAAAATGTTCCCACTGGTCAATGATGGTACAATTTGAATGTTAATATGAATAATATTTACAAAGGACTAAAACATGTGAACTACATTTTAACTAATTAATTTATAATGGTGCTTTAGTTTTAAAAAAAGAAAAATTAATTGGTCACCTTTGGAGGACACACAAAACCAATTTGTTTTAAAAACTGACAAAAGGACAGAGGTGTTCAGTCAGTAACAGAGCACATGCTTATTATGTGCAAAGCCACGGGTTCAATCACACACACACACAAACACACACACACACATCCAAAAGATTGAGGGAAAAAAATATTTATTCTTCCTCTTCTATATAAACTATGAAATAAATGAGAGGAAGTATTTTATTTATGAAATAAATGAGATATAGAAGTATCCCAGCTAATAAATGAAGGAATGACAAGATTCTAATATCACCATTTTGCAACCTTCAGTGAAAAACGGATCCAGGTATTAATCACTAATGGTGAAGATCACAAAAGAACAACTATCAAGAGCCACATCATCTGTGAAATCTTTCTATCTCCCCCCAAAATCAACCTGAATTGGATCAAGTCTACTGATCTGAAGACCAGCAATAGAATATCCAGAGACACGAAAAAGAGAGGTTCAATGAGCAAAATCCAGAACTTGAGAAGCAGGACAAATGACTCATCCTCTACCCCGTAAAATAAATAAACTAATACAGGAAAAAATGAAGAGGAGAGGAATCCTACAGTTAGATTCAGGAAATATACCAACCCAGTACAATTCTGTTTCAAACCAGACTGAACTGTAAACACATAAGACAACCAGAGAGACTAGAGATTTGAATACTCACAGGGTATTTGATGTTTTTAAAAGCACTGTGATTAAATTTTTTAAGATGTGAATACAGTTATTTTGGCTATTTTTTTAGTTTTCATTTTTAAAAAACTTATTAAGAAAATACTTCATAGAAAAATAATAAAATACCCAGTATTTGCTCCAAAATAAACAGTAGAAAGAAGCAGACAAGGTAAAATAAAAGGCTATAATAACTGTTAAAGCTGTGTGAAGGGTACATGAGGCAGGTGTCATTTTTTTAATATTTTGTCTGATTTTTAAAAATGTTTGTTTTGTTGTGTTTATAAAAAGGTATAATCAACTACACCCTCTAATAAAAAGAAGACTGAGAATTGAACACCAGCAGTGGCAATGGAGGTCACTGGTGAGACTGAGAAAAGTTTTTCAGTGACATACTGGTTTTGGCAGCAAGTCTAGAATGAGTTCAAGAATAGGAGACAACACACTAGGGATGAGTTCAAGAAGAAAATTTAAAATGGGAAGCAGCCAGAGTTCTGTGGAATTAAGAGATGCTTTTCCTTTTTAATCAATGGAGATAAAGAGCTATTTCTCCACTGATAGGAATAAAATAAAACAATTTAGAAAAAGGGGAAAGAAATAATCACCCAAGATAATGGAGAGATAAGAGCAGGGGTCTTAAGTAGGAAGAGCTGGGATCCAATCACATGGAGGGGTTGGTCTAGTTTGGATGCAGGAGACAGTTCATCTATTTTAAGAGGCTCAAACACAAGCAGATATAAACAAGCTGGCAGATTTGCTGGTGGACAATAAAGTTCAATTTTAATTGCTTCCATGTTCTTCCATAAGCAAGGTGAAAGGAAAGAAGCTGGAAGTGGCCAAAGGTTTAAAGAGATAAGCTATGACATAATCATCTTGGAGAATGGTACATGGATTTACTAAGGAAATACAACAGGCAGTTCAAGCAGCACATCAAGGGAAAATTAATAATCACAAGACCAATCAACATATTTTATGTTATTTTTTTAACCATGTTCTGTTGCTCTGGTACAGGAATGGCCAAGGCCAAAATAGGATTTATAAGTAGAGTTCAGATTTTAGTCACTAAAATTATAATGGAGGGAGAAAGGGAAAGAAATTGAAGAATGAAGAGAAGTAAAAAATATTGATGGATCATAGAAAATAAGCAGGGTAAAAAAGAAAGTAATAGTTTAAGGGGATGTCTGGGTCCCATGGTAGAATTTAAAGAATTGTTAGAATGCGAAAAACAGAGAAAACATGGCCTAAAGACAGGAGGTGGTAGTCAAAGAACAGGATGCTTGTAACTGGGACTTGACAATGGTTATGGTTATCAATAATGGCAAAGAGAAAGTGAAGACAATGATCTTTTAAGAAAGAAGGTGGTCAGATTGATTACTGATATAAAAAATCACTAAGAATGATATAAGAAATTGAAGGTTGGGGGATATACATGAATCCTTAAATCTCCAGTGAAAACAGAGGAGGCTCAGGGATGACTCCAAAAGGACACATATAGTCTAGTCTAGAGGCATATATTTCAAAGGAGCTCGACTTAACAGGGAGGAACACTGGCTTAGAAGGGACATGGACAAACAAGAAGAATATCCATACCTCCCCTTGGGCCTGTGGTATGTGGGACATGAAAGAAAAAACTATTACTTAGAAGGGCTGTAAAGAAGCCCCAGGCGTCAGAGAGAAATCACACTGAACAGTATCATCCAGATCCCAGCCTAAAGTTCACCACCCAAAATGTAAAGATTTTTACTGACTCTGATGGAAAAACTTTGTTACACTCACATCTGAGAACCCAGTTCTATTTAGCTACTTTGAAAGACAACATTACAAAGTGTTAAGACTTTATTTACCTTCCTGTTGTAATTGAGCCAAGAAAAGTGCAAGGTATGTATCTGATATTAATTCTGGACCCGTCAAAAGAGAATTCAAGTTAAACCACTGGGGAAAAAAAAAAAGTCAACATTTTAGTATATATTATATGAAATAAAGAAGTTTCACATGTTAATAGATATAACCCACTAGTAAGCTTGCCTAAAATAATGAAAATATGCCAAATTGAGGGGTTTTTTTTTTGAGACTTTTTAAAACAATATGATAAAAAAATGGCATAGAGTTATCACTATTAAATGCTTTTTTAAAGCAGAAGCTTCAGTGAGGCATGGCTACATACCTGTAATCAAAGCTACTCAGGAGGCTGAGGCAGGATTGCAAGTTAGGCAAGCCTCAGCAACTTAGCAAGACCCTGTCTTAAAATGTGCTGGGGATGTAGCTTAGTGGTAGAATGCACCTCATTCAATCCCCAGTACAGGAAAAAAACACACAAAAAAAAACAAAAAACCTCCAAGCCATAAATTTAAATCCCCTCCACACAGAAACTAATGGTACTTTATAATGTCTTTGCTGACAACTATGGCTACATCTTTTTTTAAAGCATCAATAACTAATCATATCATACTGGAAATATGCAACTACACAAAGTTTTCCCACTACTGATAATTTTGGTGAAAAGAATCCAATTGTAAGAAAGATGAGACATTCCACAAAGAGCACTTATAATCACTAATTCCCTTCAACATGTTAACCAAACCACCATCACATGTAATTAACAGGATTTAGTAACTCCTCTTAAGAGTACAACTTTAACCTACAGCATATAAAAAGTTTCAAAGTTGTTGTCAACATCATGAACAATTAAATACTTTTCCTAGATTTTGACATTCCTGATAATACTTTTTTCCAGTCTTCTCTTTTGTTATACAGGTACCTCAAACAGATAGAATCCATAATGAAAAAAAAAATCTACAATTTTAAAAAAATATATGAATCAGAACTAAAGATAACAAACCAAAATTTGACATCTGTATTGGTCAAAGGTAAATTAGTTCAAAATGTGAAAATTCAATTTTGAAGAACTAAAATTTAAAAAAAAAAATCTCAAAATAATAACATGGAAGTTTCTCTGCAGGCTGGGGATATATAGCTCAGTTGGTACAGTGCTTTCCTCACATGCACAAGGCCCTAGAGTCAATCCCCAGCACCACAAAGAAAAAAGAAAAGAAAAAACCTAGTGATTAAACAGAAAAAAAGTGAAATATCTAACTCTTGACATAATTTTCTGAAGATAGGGACTGGGATTGTAGTTCAGCAGTAAAGTGCTTGCCTAGCATACATGAGGACCTCAGTTCAATCCCCAGTACTGCAAGGAAAAAAAAAAAAAATCAAAAAACTCCTGAAGTTATAAATAAAATCCAGAGGTTAAATCATCTTGGCAACCTCCTGCTCGGGTCTCTCCCAGAGTGAATTCCCTCTGGGTGACCTATATACTCTGAGTCTCTACATATATACTTCCTCTCAGCTCCTCAGGGAGGACTTTAAGAAACAATTTTTTGGGCTGGGGCTGTAGCTCAGTGGCAGGGCACTTGCCTCGCATGTGTAAGGCACTGAGTTCGATCCTCAGCATTCTGTTCATCTACAACTACAAAAATTTGAAAAAAAAAGAAAGAATTTTTTTAGGGGGGTGCAGGGGATTGAATCCAGAGCCTTGCCTTCATTCACTCTGCCACTGACCTGTGGCTCCAGGTAAGGTAAAGCTGCTTGAAGGTGGCTGACTTCAAAGATGACAGAAGGATATTGTTTCTGAATTATCTTTTATTGATTTAACTCAATGCACTCTTTCTTCACTTCTCTGTTTTGTTTTTCACACATTTTATTCTTTTAAACAGCTTTATTGAGGTATGACTGATGAGCAATAAATTGCACATACTTAAAATCTACAATTTTAACATGTTTATGCCCATGAAGCCATCCAGACAAGCAAGAGAGTGAAAGCACCCACCACGGCGGGTTTCTAGCACCCTACTGCGGCCCTTGCCTCTTCCTGCTTCCCTCCTTCCTCATCCCCACACCATCACTGGTTAATATACTTTCTGTCACTATAGCTTACTTCCCATTTTTCTGGACTTTCTTATAAAAGGAGCCACACAGAAAACAGTGCTTTGTGTCTGGCTTCTTTCAGCATGGTATTCTGAAATTCATCCATGTTGTTGCATATATTAAGAGTTCATTCTTTTTTTTAATCATACAATTTGGTTTTCAATAACCCTCTATTAAAGATTCAAAATTCTGAGCTAGGGCTGTGGCTCAGTGGTAGAGCACTTGCCTAGCATGTGTGAGGCACTGGGTTCGATTCTCAGCACCGCATAATAAATAAATGAATAAAACAAAGGTCCATCAACATCTAAAAATACATATATTAAAAAAAAGTTCAAAATTCTAATAAAAAGAACTTTAAATGATTCTGTTTCTTCAAATAGCTTGTTCAAAACACAATTTTTTTTTTTAGAAGTGACTTAATGAAGATGTGTGTATTAGAGGGCATTTTAGAATTCTTTGAATAATCTTTTTTTTTTTTTAAGATAGAGAGAGAGAGAAGAGAAAGAGAATTTTTTTAATATTTATTTTTTAGTTTTCGGTGGACACAACATCTTTATTTTATTTTTATGTGGTGCTGAGGATAGAACCCAGCGCCCCGCACATGCCAGGCGAGTGCGTTACCGCGTGAGCCACGTCCCCAGCCCATCTTTTTTTTTTTTAATATTTATTTTTTAGTTGTAGTTGGACATGATACCTTTATTTAATTTACTTATTTTTATGTGGTGCTGAGAATAGAACCCAGGGCCTTGCACATGCTAAGTAGTCCTCTACTGCTGAGCCACAATCCCAGCCCGAATAATCTTGATACATGAAAGAAAACTTGTTTGCATACTTTTATTCCTGGTTGACATGATATCAGGCTTTGGGTCAGTACTAGGCTAAATACAAATTTCTAAATGTGAAAGTCTACTGGGCAGAACACATTCATCACAAAAGACCCTACTGAAAAGTAACAATATCTACACTGTCTTAAATATAAAATTTTTATCATGATAGTTAAATTGTATATGGTTGTCACAAAGAAACCTATAAAAGAAAATCGAATTATCTCTTAAAATAGCAAATATCCATCTATCAAAATTGGAACCACTGAATGGAGGCTGAGGATAAAGCTAAGTGGCAGAGCACTTGCCAACAGGCACAAGGCCCTGGAGATACTGCCCAAGAGATAATAAATTTAAAAGATTGTGACTTATGGGGCTGGGGATATAGCTTAGTTGGTAGAGTGCTTGCCTTGAATGCACAAGGTCCTGGGTTCAATCCCCAGCACTGCCAAAAAAAAACATACCAAACCCATGCCTCATCTACATTTATGGTCAGTTTCATTTTAAAGGTACTGACCCTTACATTTTAGTTTCAAATAGAGTGCAGAATGAAAAGAAAGGCAGGAAAAAAAGCAGAAATATTACCTGTTTTCCTAATTTTCTAACTGTAAACCAGTGTTCTTTATAATTGCATATAAATGATTTTTCATTTCTAGAAAAGAAAAAAATACATATTAAATTGAAATAGTAAGAGTTCATATTCATAAAAATTTGGGAAACTTAAGATGTTTACAGTTAAGTATCATTAATTTGTTAAAAAAGTCACACAACTGAATGAACAGCTTAATGATGTGGTGCCAAAGTATAGCCTTCTGCACCACTTGGGTCAGGTGAGTGCCAGTAAGGAGACTAGAGTACAGGAAACTTAAAAAGGCAGATACTCATGGACATCAAAAGATAAAATAGGGGAAGTCTAAGGGAATGAAACAGGGATAACCAAAACATTCAAAATATATTTTTCTTCATTAACAAATTATAAATTTAAATATAAAATTTAGGAAAAGAGATTCAGAAAAAGCCAAAAAAAAAAAAAGAAGGTAATCTTACATAGGATCAATCCTGAGCCTCTGATACTCTGGACTGTTGAACAGGATTAGTTCTAAACCCCAAACTTTCAAGGCATTGCTTATAACCTGTTTAAAAAAAATAATAGCAACTTTTCACGAGCTAAACCATTCAATTTCAAATTTAAGTAGCATAGTCATGTTACTTATGTAAGTAATTCCACTTCATATGTACATTTCTCTAAAAGGCTACGGTTTAAAAAAAAGTGCATCTGCATAGAGATACTACTATATCCACAAAACACACACACACACACACACACACACATATATTTTGTGTGTTTTTTTTTGGTTTTTTTTGCGGGGGGTGGGGGAGAAGGGACAGGGCATTTGACCATTGAGCCACATCCCCAGCCCTTTTTTGTATTTTATTTAGAGACAGGGTCTCACTGAGTTGCTTAGCACCTCGCTTTTTACTGAGGCTGGCTTTGAACTGGCAATCCTCCTGCCTCAGCCTCCCAAGCCACTGGGATTACAGGTGTGCACTACTGCACCTGGCACACATATGTATTTTTAAAAAGTGCTTTTTATAACCAGGTTCCTGAGATATTAAAAAATCCAGATGTGTATTCCGTCATGTTGATGCTGTTCTTGAAACTAGTTCATGATATAGATCTGATAATCTGGCTGCTGTGGGCACTGCGTTTGAAAAGTTATATCCAACTCACCACCTGCAATGTCAGTAATCACACATCTACTAAAATAAGTTCTTCTTGGGAATTTAGACTGTGAGTTTCTTCCTGTGGTCATGAGTTTGTAATTTGTAGAACAAAAGACAAATTGATTATTTCCAGCTGTTTGAGAAACAGGGAAATCTATAAAAATTCACTCTCTGGCCTCCAAGGTGGCCAATAAAGAATCAAGTCATCCCGGTAGCAGCGCAAGCAAGCAGTGAGTGCAACGCAGTGGGCAGGTCAACAGTGAAGAAAGCAGTGCTGCTGCACAGGAAATGCCAGTGCTGGGCCACTCTTACTCTGTTCCCAGCCCAGCTGAGTGGCCCTCACCATTAACAGCGAAACGAAGAAACACTGCATGGAAAGGCTGCTGAATGAGAAGTCGAAAGAGAGTAGCACAGGGGAATGGAAACCAAGATACTTGCAGAAGTGGGTTCCTCAGAGGAGAGCCTCATACTACAGAAACAGGACACATCCACGGACAAAAGAATCTCAAATGTGCATAACAACCACAGGACTGAAAATGTAGCTTGGTGATAGAATCTGCACTTAGCATGTGAGTAAGTAAATAAATGGAGCAATAAAAAAAAAAAAAAATAGATCAAAAGCTACAGACCATAAAGCTATAAGGCTAATTTAAAGGGAAGATAAGGCAGATGGGGGTGTGGCTCAGCGGTAGAGCACTTGCCTCCCACCTGTGAGGCACTGGATTAGATCCTCAGCACCACATAAAAGCAAATAAACAAAATAAAGATACTGTGTCCATGTATAACTAAAAAATATTTTTTAAATAAAATAAAGGAAAGATAAGAAGAAGCCAGGCGCAGTAGCACATGCTATAATCTCAGTGGCTTGAGAGGCTGAGGGAGGAGGATCGCAGGTGTTCAAAGCCGGTGCTAAGCAGCTCAGTGAGACCCTGTCTCTAAATAAAATACAAAATAGGGCTGTGGATGTGGCTCAGTGGTCGAGTGCCCCTGAGTTCAATCCCTAGTACCAAAAAAAAAAAAAAAAAAAAAAGTGGGTGGGGGAGGTAAGAAGTTATTAGATTTTCTCAAATTCACCCAAGAGATAATAAATTTAAAAGATTGTGACTTATGGGGCTAGGGATATAGCTTAGTTGGTAGAGTGCTTGCCTTGAATGCACAAGGTCCTGGGTTCAATCCCCAGCACCACAAAAAGAGAAGAAAAAAAAAGACTTATTAGATATAAGGTTATTATCACCCAGATACAAAGTAAATAATCTTTCTCAAAATGTGACTATTATATTGGTCTTGGGTTGTGGCTCGGTGATAGAGCGCTTGCTAGCAAGTGTGACGCACTGGGTTGGATTCTCAACACTGCATATAAATAAAGTCCACTGACAACTAAAGAAAAATTTTAAAGATAAATAATGGTACTGTATTCATCTACAACCAAAAATATTTTTTTTTTTAAGTGATTATGGGCTGGGGTTGTGGCTCAGAGGTGGAGCTTGCCTAGCACGTGAGAGGCCCTGGGTTCAACCTTCAGCACCACATTAAGAAAAATAAATAAATAAGTAAAATAAAAGTGTGTGTCCAACTACAACTAAAAAGTAAATATTTTTTTAAAAAGCGATTATTATGAAGGTCAAGGGTTGAATGCTTTCTTTCATGTGTGGAAGCTAGAGAGGAAAAAGGAAAAGAAAGGTGGGGTGATCTCCTAAAAATCAAAGGGAGATGAGTAGAGGAAAGAGACAAAAGGGTGGGAGGTTGGGAGGGAGGGGAAAGCATTAGGGAGCAATACTGGCCAAATTATATTGTTATATTGTTTGCATCTTTGAATATGTAACAACAAATTCCATCAATATATACAACAATAATGTGCCAACAAAAAAATGTGGAAAGAAAAAAAGTGATTATTATATAATCTTTGTGTTCAAACTTATCTATATAAAAATCTAGTACTTTGTGGACAATCTACTGGAGGGATTTCTGAAGTCCTATCATTACAGTGATTATAAAAAGTGGTGAAAAGATCCTCCCTAAACCATTAACTGAGTTTAATGTGCATGGGAAGCAGATAGCACTTTGTACATGCTCGCAACTACTTACCTGAATAGAAAAAAAGCCACTGTCATCCATATTTCCAGAAGGCTGCTGTTCATTTTTATGGATAGTTGAAGGGGGAGGTGGGGAGAAAAAAAATTATCATTAGTGTGCATAATTTAAAATAACATGTGCATTACCATTTACAAAATCAACGGCAGAGTTATAATTAGCAAGTCAGATTCCTACAGGAAGAAAGGCTCATCCTCTTCTCAACAGTACCCACGTTTTTTAAAAATGTGACTTAAGTGAATTTAAAATCAGTACCTGTAAAAATGTGCGATAGTCTTCACTAGTAACTCCTCCTTCTGCCATTCTCATCCTTTCTTCTTCATCCAGCTGATGTGCGATGGAGGATAATTCCACAGGGCTAAAATATTCTCCTTGCAATAGATTATTCAAGCAATGTTGAGCACAAAGCGAGCCTTCTTGCTAATATTTCCAGAAGAAAAAATTCAAATGTTATTTATTAAGTAGATCTGTATAGTTTCCTCTTTTTCTTCCCCTAAGTACTAGGGATTGAACACTGAGCTACATACCCGGCCCTTTTTAAAAATTTTTTAAATTTTGAAACAGGATCTTACTAAGTAGCCAAGGATGTCCTCACATTTGCAATCCTCTAGCCTCCCAAGTAGCTGGGATCACAGATGTGCACCACAATGCCAACTAAATTTGCATAGTATCTTCTGCAAATTTTAATCATTAACTTTTAATATAGTCAAACCAAACCTCTTAAGACTTAGACAATCATAATTAATATAAATCATATATTTGCCAACATTTATTTTACAGTTCTACTATTAATGAAACTATAATTATTTAGTTATATGATCAAAAACTAAGAGTAAATATAGTAAATAACATAACCTATAAAATCTCATATTTTACTAAAATCTACTCTTTAAAAACATTTAAAATATTTAATTTTCAGTACCTAATATATATTTGCTTTTGGCAAATCACATGGCAAATTACAAATGCTGAAAGGGAGTTGTAATCACTAGAACATTTATTCTTTAAATCTCTACTGGTCTAAACACTTGTCCTAGAATTTCAGATTTCAAGAACTGGTAAAGGTGAGAAAAATTCTGTCCCATGTTAAGCTTATAGCTTTAGAGCTGAGGTTCTCTTCAAGAAATCCTGCAGCTGATGTTATATAGAGTACCATGAGCAGAACTATCCCACACTGACCCTGAGAGTACACTCATAGACAAACCAGCAAGAGGAACAACATCCAAGCTCAAGAAAAGAATGGAGACTTATGGGTGGATGAGATCCCTCCCTGTGACACAGACCCAAGGTTTGCCTCTCCATGTGACAATGGCAGATGGGACAACATTTCCTTCTGCTAACCCAGGTCTCCTGAATTGTCCTACCCCAAGAAGGTGTACTCCTTAATTCAGGTGGTGTGACATCATGCAATTTGTTCTGAGCTATGTTACGTGGTGTTGGTGACCTCAAAGAGCACTACCTTGTAAGACACAAAATTGTCCTGATGAATGACAGAAAGCGTCTAGCTAGGCGCAGTGGCGCACACCTGGCCCAGCAACTTGGGAGGCTGAGGCAGGAATATGCACAATTTTGCAGGAACAAAAATCAGTTGCTGAAAAAGATACAGGATATATGTATGTAACAGAATAGAAAGGCAGCATTGAGGCAGTCTAAGTTGGGGCTGAAGTAAGTTTATCTTCATAGTTGGGTTAAGGGATAAGTGGGTTTGAGTTGAGAGGTAACTCTCCTCAAGTCACAGACACCATGGTGAGAGACTTCTTTGTATCTACCTCGTTTTCCTTCTACTGTGTATCTGTTGCCATAGAGTAAGCGCCCACCCCGCCCCAAACAATGTAAAGTGGGGGAATATGCAGATGTTCTAGTTCTACTGGGAAAAAAAAAAAAAAGACAAGCAAGCATTTCTCAAGAAGATAGCCAAATAATGCAAAAAAGGGTGCTCAACTTCAGTGGTCATCAGGGAAATATATATTAAAATCACAGTGTGTTCCGACTACACACTCTCCAGAACAGCTAAAATGGTGAAAAGAATTAGAGACAAAAAAAAAATCTGTCACATGTTGGGGGGAATGTAAATTAGCATAATCACTTTGGAAAAATCTTTAGAGTATCTTGCTAAAGTTGAAATATCCATACCCTATGATCAGCATTTCCAATATTAGCTACATAATACAAGCATGTGAAGACATGTATAAGAGGGTTCATAAAAGCTCTGTTGTAATGCCTCCCAAACTGAAGACTATCTGAATGGAAAACCAACATGAAAGAATAAATTGTGTTATTCCAAAGAAATACTCTATAACAATGAGAATAAATTATAACTATAACAATATGGATGAATTTCTCATATAAATTAAAAAAAGAAAATAGGGCTGGGGGTATAGCTCAGTGGTACAGCACTTGCCTAGCATGTGCAAAGCCATAGGTTTGATACCCAGCACTGAAAAACCAAACCAAACCCAGATTCAGAAGAGAACATGCTGTATGACTCCACTTACAAAAGCTCAAAAAACGGCAAAACTTATCTGCTGTAATTAGAATTGGTGGGAGTGAGTGTAGGGGTGGAGGAGGAGCTCCTACCTGGAAGAGAGGCACAAGAAGCTTTCAGGATGTAGGTACATCTCCTCTGACTTGATCTAAGTGTTGTTTACATGTGTGTTCATGTTGTGAGTTCACCAAGAAGTACTCGTGACTTGTGTGTTCTTATATGTATTAACAGAGCTACCTAATATGGTAACCAGACACTGGGTTTTCTGGAAACAGGGGTAATGCCAATTTTCTGTGCTGCTGTTAGGATTCATGCCTTTGTTTGGAGTTCACAAATTATGATCACCATACTTAATATATCATATCAAAATAGTGATATCCAGATGGTTTATAAAACACCTCTCTACCAAAACTTAGCTTTCAATTATGGAAATTTAGCACTTAAAATGAAAGATTGTCCAAGTAAAACTGTAATGCTGTAGGAAATACCAAACTCTGTACTTGTAACACAATTTAATAGAAAAGAACAAATTCTTGTTTTTTCTTTTGCAGTACTGGTGCTTGAACCCAAGGCCTTCTGCATGCTCTACCACTGAGCTTTATCCCCACCCCTTTTTACTCTTTGAGACAGGGTTTCTCTAAGTTGCTGAGACTGGTCTTGAACTTGTGATCCTCCTCCCTTAGGCTCCCAAGTAGCTGGGATTACAGGTGTGTTCCACTACACCTGGCTTATTCAGTCCAAATTTAAGAATCACTTCACAAGACAGATCAAATCCTACATGGGGGAAAAAAACTTGTATAATAAGCCAACATGAAATTACCCACTTTCCTGCTCTGCCTCCATCTTAAACTATCTGTCCCCAGTTACCTCACTCTAATCAAGTATTTACCCAAGCAGAACAGAAACTCACTTTGTTATTTAACGTTCAGTGTATTAAAATTCTGTGACTTCAGGCCCAGATTTTATTTTGTTGGGCTCAAAGGATAAGCAAACTGCACCTCCAGGTCTACGAGATGAAATAGTTTATGACCAATCTATTAGCTACCATAGAAACCAGGTATAACCCTAAGGGTGCTCTGAGAAACAGGTTAGCAGGGGACATGCAATCTCCAGTTGTAAGGGATAAATGGATTGGAATGGGAGGGTCACTGTCCCTCAAGTCATAGCCATCACGGTGGAAGATGACTTGGCTCTACCTCTTCAACTCCCAGTGTTCTCTCACCTGTTTTTTGTTTGTTTTTTTGTTTACATTGTTTTTGTCAATGCTGGAGACTGAACCCAAGGCCTTAGGCATGGTAAGTCACTCTACGTCTGAGCTACACTCCCAGTCCTCTCTCACCCCTTAGCATGATGTCCAGAAAACACAAGAATCCGAGTAGAAGCAATGGCTAGCACCTCTGTAGCACTGCCACACTCCAGGTACCTACAAGAACTTCTGCCTTCGAGGCAGACACTCGGTACCCTTACATTACAGAAGGGGACCGGACTGGAGCACAATAGTCAATGCCTTGTCCAGGATCATCCAGATACCACTTGGCAGAGCTGGAGTTCAAACCCAGATAGAGGTTTCAAAGTCTGTACTATTACCACTTTCTCAAGCCACTTACCTGGAATTTGGCTTTTGCTCAGTCCTAAATACCCTAAAGACAGCTAAGAGCCAGCAACCACAAAAAGGCATGATGGATGTCACAAAGTCAAAGCTCAGTATCTTTTCATGATTCTCATTCCCATTTCATATTACATTAAAAGTACCAATTTAGATAACACAGTGACTACACCAAGAGCAGTGAGCAATATAAGTGATAACAAAAATGACAGAAAGCATCTAACTAGGCGCAGTGGCATACACCTGGCCCAGCAACTTGGGAGGCTGAGGCAGGAGGATCTTGAGTACAAACCCAGCCTCAGTAACTTAGCAAGGCCCTAAGAAACTCAGTGAGACCTTGTCTCTAATAAAATATAAAAAAGGGATGGGGGTGTAGCTTGGTGGTTAAGCACCTCTGGGTTCAATCCCTGGTCCCCCCACCAAAAGACAGAAAGCAAGCACCAGAAAAAGAACCCTAAAATACCTTTAAAATCAGCAGTTATTGGTTATTTAGTATTAGGGTTTAGGTTAGGGCTTGATAAATTTTAGCATTTGGGGACAAATTCAACCTGCTCCAATAGCTAAGAATAGTTTTTATATTTTTAGACAGTTGATAAAACACACACACACACACACACACGTGATAGAAGCCAGGCATGGTGAAGCACACTTGTATCCCAGTGGCTCAGGAGGCTGAGGCAGGAGGATTGGAGAGTTCAAAGCCAGCCTCAGCAACATCATGAGACCTGTCTCTAAATAAAATACAAAAAAAGAGAGAGAGAGAGCTGGGGATTGTGGCTTGATGATTAAGTTCCCCTGGTTCAATTCCTGGTACCAAATAAAAGAAAATATGTGATAGAGACATATATGGCCAGCAAAACTTTAAAATAGCTACAGATAATGTTGTTTAAATAGCACTGCATACATCTTAGATGCTCAAGGAACTGTGTTTTGTTTGTTTTGCTATTTTTTGAGATGGAGCCTCACTACGTTGCCTAGGCTGGCCTCGAAGGACCCTCCTGTCTCAGCCTCAGAAGTAGGTGGGACTACAGGGTACACATAACTGTACCCAGCTAAGGAACTCTCTCGATCCATTCAAATATTATTTTTTTTTAAAGAGAGAGAGAGAGAGAATTTTTAATATTTATTTTTTAGTTTTCGGCGGATACAACATCTTTGTATGTGGTGCTGAGGATCAAACCCGGGCCGCACGTATGCCAGGCGAGCGCGCTACCGCTTGAGCCATATCCCCAGCCCCCAAATATTATTATCTTAGACTGCCAGAGATCTATCAATGAACAACAGCTTTTCATGCTCTAACTTAATAAGGGTACTCAAAGTGAAAAATAGGAAAACCAATGTTCCAAGATAACAGGTTGCAAGCCCTCTGCAGGCAGAGATTCCTACCTGCACAGGTGGGATTTTTTTCTTGTTCTTTTTTGGAGCCAAAGTTGGTTCTGGCTCAAGGGTTAAAAATGTGTTGTGGAAGGGAAGAGAATACTCTGAAAAATGGTACATTAAGCTCAAACATTCTCAAACTGCACTGAGTACATGATTAACAATGGAACCAATGGTTACAGGTACATTCTCTTGAAATGTGCCAGAACTTTAAGAGTCTTTATACACTAGGGCCATATAAGTTGATGATAAAGATAAATGTATTCCTGAAGTGTTTTTTTGGTACCAGAGATTAAATCCAGGGAAGCTTAATCACCGAGCAACATCCCCAGCCTCTTTTATATCTTATTAAAGACAGGGTCTCACTGAGTTGCTTAGGGCCTCACTGAATTGCTGAGGCTGGATTTGAATTGGGATTATAGGCATGCACTATGATGCGCCACTAAAGTGTTTTAAGCAAATACACATGCTGAAAATTCAGAGTGACCTCTTTTGGGTATGTAGATTTTCCATCAGACAAGTGTTCAACAACTTCTTTTTTTTTTTTTTTTCCTGCAATGCTGGAGATGGAACTCAGGCCTCTCATTCCCACATTCTAGGTGAGCACTCTACTATAGAGCTACATTCCCAGCCCTTTTTTAAAAAATTTAATTTGAAACAGGGTCTCATTAAACTGCCTAGTTGGCCTCAAACTTCCCATTCTCCTACCTCAGCCTCTCAAGTAGCTGGGATTACAGGCATGCATGCTCATCTTTTGAATCCACGGTTCAGTCATTCCTGAAATCTATCCAGATTAAGTAACAATATTGTTAAAAATATATGAGCTGGGTGAGGTGGCACACCAGCTTGAGCCCAGCTAAACTGGAGGATGAGGCAGGCAGGAGGATTGCCAAATTGGAGGTCAGCCTCAGTATCTTAGCAAGGCCCTAAGTAACTTAGTGAGACCCTATCTTAAAAAATAAATAGGGTTAGGATGTAGCTAAGTGATAAAAGCGCCTCTGGGTTCAATCCTCACTGGCCCCCCCAAAAACAAACAAAAAACATATGAACCTCACCAAGCAGAAAGTGTCCAAAGTCTTCCATGCCAAAACATTTTGTTCTATGCCAAAGCCTTTGAAAATTAATTATAAAAATATATACATGCAAGAGCACCATGGCACACACACATAATCCCAGGCTAAGGCAGAAGGACTGCATGTTGCAGGTCAGCCTGGACAATTAACATTGAGACCCCTATCTCAAAAATAAACAATAAGAAAGCTCAGTGGTAGAATGCCCCTGGGCTCATTCTGTAGTATGAAAACACACACTCACACAACATGTATAGTTCTCAATCTCCTTAGTTAAACAACTAAATCTTTCTTGCCCAAAATTCATAAATCTGTCCAACCAAGTAAAAAGATTACTGCTAATTGTAGCGCTGAGTACTTCCATCCCCATACATAAAAATTGTTCTGTTCCAGTTTCAGGACATTCTGAAATGTTTTCTAAAATTTTGAAATACTTTCTAAAAAATACTGCATTTAACAATTTATTTATATTTCAGATTTATGCCATGTTTTTCTGAATTTGCTTTGACTGCGGTGCAGGTATGTGTGAGTTTTTACATGTCTTGGATGAATGATCACTCATAGGTACTTAATAAAACAAAAAAACCTTTGCTCCTACTAAATAAGTAGCCTCATTAACAGCCCTTTCCAAACATGAAACTATTATGAAACAAGATATCATATGCCAAAACTGTCCCAGGAAAGCTTCACTCACACCCAAATGGATTGATAATTGTATATGAGAAAAGACCAGTTTCTCAGGATGCCACAGACAGTATCTTCAGTTTGTGGCCACTGGAGAATTAAGGCTGGGCAGATCACAACAAAATTATTTCAGTTCACGCCTAATACCTAATACCAAAGCTGGCCTCCCAATCCGGAAAGATGGAACACCAAAAGAAACCAAACCCACATCCCGTAATAAAAACTCTTGTGACGACTTCCCTACTGCACTTCCTAAGTGTCAGGCCCTACAATGGGCGAGCCAAGTCCCCGCCCTAGTGCAGGACATGAATTAGACCCCAAAGATCTAAGTGCATGGGGGAGGATTCCATTGTAGAACCGGAGAGCCCAGGAAAGGGAAAGTTCATTCTGCCCAGGGTGGGCTGGTGGAATTGGAAAAGGTCCAGCGAGGTGTTGGAGAGGTGACTAGCCATACTCTAGTAGGAGAGGTGGGAGACAGAAGGAATCCTCCAAAAAGGCTACACGAAGTGGCGGAGAACCGCCAAAGCTATCCCGCCCAGCGCCGCCCCCGGCCCGGCCCTGGCCCTCGTTCTCTCCCGGCTCCCGGAACCGGTGCCGCAGGGGCGGAGGGTGCCTTGGGGGCGTAGGGGAAGCTCCCCACCCCGGGCCGAGCAGGCAGGCGGCACCCCTCGTCCGGCAAGGTCGGGATCGGGGCACCTGGGGCCCCACCCAGCTCCCCCGGAGACTGCGATACCGCACCCCAAGACCGCCACCGCACCGCGGACTGGTTCCCACCGAACGCGGACACTCACTTTCTCGTGGAAGATGGACTCCATGTTTATTTGTCTGGAGCCAACGGCCCCCGCGCCGAACCAGCCCCCTCCAGCTCCGCCCCCCGACCCCACCCCTCCGCCCACCCCGCCCCGCCCCGCCCCAGCCCTGGCCACGTGCCTCACGCAGACCAATCATCCCCGAGGATGTGGGTTACGTGGAGCAAAGAGGTGATGAACGCCGGGGCGGCAAACGCGGAGACACGTGACCTTGGAAGCTCAACCTCCTATCTCTTGCTTTCTGAGGGTGCTGCAGCGCCACCTGCAGTCTGGAGGATCTTCTGAGCCTCCCACCCATTGCTATGGCTTTGGTTTCTGGGGATGTAGATGAGGACCAACCAGCAGGATTCTATGTTCCTTTTGTTTTCTGCTTTACTTTGCACTTTCTACTTATCATATTTGCATGTAATTAATATTTTCTTCCTCCTTCCCCACTGAAATCCTTATTAAAGTATCATCACATTCCCCCAATATTTAGTACTTATGTAAAATAATGTTCATATTTCATAAGCTTACTACAAAGTAGGCATCTGACCAAGTGTTTTGCATATAACATTTAATACAGCAAGCTTTGATATGGGTGTTGTTATTATTCCTCAAACACACATGAGGAAAATGAGGCATGGAGAGGTTAAGAAGGCATAATGTCTAAGATTAAATAGTCAATTGCCTTGCTAGGATGAAATTTAGGCATCTTGTTACTGAGAAAGTGATGTGACTCCATTTTTGAGAAACCAACTTCTACCTCAAGGCCTGTCCAGAGGGAGGGGGCATGACCCTTTTTCTTGGGAAAACCCACAGAGCACTCCAAGGCACATAGCCACCCTGCTGAGTTGTTTGTATGTAAATAATTGGAGAGATCTGCGGGGCCAGGTGTCCCTGACTCAGTTAAGCTAGGTGAGGACCCATAGCAACCCCCTAGCAACCACCAATCAGCGTGAGACAGGGAAAATATCTGAAATGCCAGGTGTCCCTCCCAGTAGTTTCGGTGATTGATAACAGGATTAGGCAACCCTGCAAGTTTAGCATATACACTCTTGCAACCCCTTGAAGCCTAAACCAATCAGTTCAAACTTATCCATCGCTTGAACTAACCAATCACCCTTACCTGACTTGTTCGCGCCAATCAATGTTAAGAGTTGTTGTTTGATTTTCCCGCGGTATAAAATGATTTGCATGTGATGTTGTGATGAATAGAGTTTCCCCCAAAAAACTATAAATCCTCACTGAACTAAGGGTCAGGACTCACTCCTCGGGTTGTGAGTCTAGGCTCGAGCTTGCAATAAAGACTTTTGTGTGATTGCAAGAATTCGGCTCCTGGAGGTTTATTGGGGTCCCACAAATCTGGCATTACATTACCTGGGTAGGTGTTCTTACTCTGAAGAGGAAGCATTAATTGGTGAAAATGAAACAGTGAATCAATTTATGCTTTGACTATACCCCTTGCTGCTCTGCAACTGTTTTTTTAAATAGACATGTTTCTTTCTCTTCCTCTCTCCATACTCCTTAATCTCAGGAAAATAGGATTACCTTTCAAGGCAGATGTATCTGTCCTTGGACATACCCACCATAGGAATGAAGTAATCCAGACTTTGGGGATGGTACCAGAAGATCTCGGAAATGACTATCTCCCAAATTAACAAGCAAATTGTAACTCCAACAGAGAACACATGGAATGTAGCTTTGAATCACCTCTTTAAAAACCCCCTGTTCCCACTGATGGGCAGAATCAGAGTCTCTGGGACAGGAGTCCCCTGTGTTTCTACCTTGCTAGCAAAACAATAAACTTTTTTCCTTTTTCTTAAAACTGTTTTCTCAGTATTGGATTGTCATTGGGGACAAGGACTGAGGTTTGGGTAACAGAAATGAAAAGTCCAGCGAAGGGTAGGGGAAAGGCGGGTGGGGGCAGCTGAGGGATAGTAGGTGCAGATCTTTCACCCTGACACCAGATTAGGGTGTTCTGAGTGTGTGTGTGTGTGTGTGTTTTCCTGGGAATTGAAACAGTGGTACCCTTTTTATTTTTTGAAACACGATCTCCTTAAATTGCATAGAACTTGCAATCCTTTTGCTTCAGCCTCCTGGGTTTCTGGGATTATGGGCATGTGTTGTTATGCTCAGGTTCAACTGCTGGGTTTCTGCCCTAGGTAGCCACATGGAAGGAGTGGTATTCATGGAGATGACTGGAGGAAGAGCACCATCTTGGGAAAAGAAGGTAGAGATTTCAATTTGGATGTAATGAATTTAAAGATCTTTGAGACCTTCAAGTACTTTTGTTGAGTAGTAGTTAGATACCAGGTCTGCAGCTCAAGATGCTGGTTTGAGCTGTAAGATGAAGATTTGTTGATAGAAAAAGATAAGTAATGCCATAAGAGTGAATCAAATTATCCTAGACAAAGGAAGAGATTGAAAAGAGGATTTAGAGTTGAGCCCTAGGGTAGAGAAGTAATAGCAGTCTGGAGGAGCTTCTGTGCCTCCCACCCCTTGGGTGGAAAAGCAAGAGAGTATAATATTATGGAAGCCCTGGGAAGAAAATGCTTCAAGGACCAGTCAATGTCAATTGCTGCCAAGAAGTCAAGCAACACAAGGACTTACAAGAGACCACTAAATTTTGTTGCTATGGAGACCATTTTGGTGAGTGCAAGTTCAAGAGGAAGAGAAGCAACAGTGGGAGATAAGGGAATGAAGACTGCCAGTAACCAGGTGCTAGAGGAGAGGGTCTGGTTACCATTTATTGAATATTTCTGCATGCACAGCCCACAGTCTCATCAAATAAAAAAGAAAAAAAAATACAAACAACATTTTCTGGTATTTTTTTAAAGACATAGTTGATATCTTTCAAATAAATAAATGAAGCCAGGAGTCTTGGTATATTCAGGCTACTATAATAAAATACCTTAGATTGGGTAATTTATCAACATAAATTTATTGCTCACAGTTTCAGAGGGGTGGGAAATCCAGGATCAAGGCTCCAGCAGATTCTGTGTCTGGTGAGGACCTCTTCCTCATTGATGGTGACTTCTGTGTCTTCCCATGGTGGAAGGGCAAAGGGGACAAACAAGCTTTCACAGTCCTTCATTTAAGGGCATTAACCCCATTCATGATGGCTCTGCTCTCATGACCTAGTCACCTCCCCAAGGACCCACCTCTTAATGCACTAACACACTGCAGGTTAGATTTCAACAAATGAACTTTGGAGGCACACAGACATTCAGACCATGGCTCCAACTATGGGAACCATTTTTGATTCCTTTCCCACAGTACTTTCTACCTCACCCCTTATTTCAAGTAGTTCTCAGATACTGTGTATCCACTTCTGGCTGCCATTCCCTGCCCCAGTTCTCCCTTTCTAAGAACGCTTAAGTTAAGCCTTCTGTGTCTCTTGTGTGGTCAGTCCTAGGAACTCTGAACTCATCTTCTGATTCCATTCTCAATATGTCCAATTCATAGAACTGTATCTCACCAGTTTTTCTTTATTGAACACAATGTTTCTGTGTATCAAGCTGTTTTAGTTAGCTATTTCGTTGCTGTAACCAGAAGACCTCACAAGAACAATTAGAGATGTAAAAGTTTATTTGGGGGATTATGGTTTCAGAGGTCTCAGTCCACCTTCAGCTCTATTCTTTGGGGCTTAAGATGAAGCTGAACATCATGGTGGAAGAGTGTGGTTGGAGCAAAGTGGCTCAGGACATCACCAGGAAGCAGATAGTCTTCACTCATCACATACAAAACAGATACCCCAAAGGTATGCCCCCAATGACTCACCTTCTCCAGCCACCTGGCCTGGGTACAGTAACTATCCTGTTAATCCCCATCAGGGTGTTAATTCACTTTTCAGGTTAAGAGTATCATAACCCTATCAGTCACCTCTAAACTTTCACACATAATGTTTCACACATGAGCTTTTGGGGGACACCACATACCTAAACCATACGCAAGCCCTGGGACTCTAATCATTAAAAAGACACAGTCCTGGGCTGGGGCTATAGCTAGCTCAGTGGTATAGCGCCTGCCTCACACATTTGAGGCACTGGGTTAGATCCTCAGCACCACATAAAAATAAATAAAGATATTGTGTCCATCTACACCTAAAAAACAAATAAATAAATAAAAGACACAGTCTCACTTTCATAGAACTTACATTGGTTGGTATTCTTACATAATTACATAAACTTTTTTTTCTTTTTTTCATTAAAATTCTTCAGTGGTTTCCCACTACCTTCCTGTTGCCACCGGGGGAAAAAAAAATGTGATCTGGGACAACCATCTGTTCCATTGTATCTTCCCGAAGGACTTCTGCTCCAATCAATCACACCAACTTCTTCCCTTGACTTCTGGAGAGTACACTGAAGAAAAGTCCTTTGTACTACCACTATACCTCATACTGCCTGTGTTAAAATACACTACACCATACTACTAATAAGATTTGGTATGCTCATAAACTATCAGCTTTTGAGAGCCAAAGAAAACTAGCTCATTATGTAAAGAGGATTGGTGCAGAACAGTGAATAAATGCATGAATTTTTGGTTGCACATACACACACACACACACAAATCACAATAATTCAGCAGGAGAGAGATGTTACTGAGCCAAAATAGGCCAAATAGATGTCCTGTGTCACCTTGGACAACTCAACATTTCTGAATATACTTCACTGAAATTTTATGTCAAGTGAGATTGCAGAAGATGTTTCCATCGTCTTACTGTTTAAATTCAAACTGGTGTTGATTCGGTTATCCAAAACTAACAATTCGACAGAATTTCAAATGTTTGGCATTTTATTTTATTTTATTTTTTTAAAGATAGAGTGAGAGAGGGAGGGAGGGAGAGAGAGAGAGAGAGAGAGAGAGAGAGAGAATTTTTTAATATTTATTTTTCAGTTTTCGGCGGACACAACATCTTTGTATGTGGTGCTGAGGATTGAACCCGGGCCGCAAGCATGCCAGGGGAGCGCACTACCGCTTGAGCCACATCCCCAGCCCCAATGTTTGGCATTTTAAAAATAATAACGTGTGTCAATTTAAGTGTTCTGAGTTCTGACAAGAGTCACTAGAAGTTAGGGAATATCGTTCCGTTATAATCTTATTTCTCCTGAACCAGTCTTCCCTAAAACAAATGAATTTTGGTTTCCAAGAAGAGGTAGTTGGATTTGACAATATATATTTTAAAAAATATCAAGAGAGAATGTAATTTATGCAAATTTAATTATACAAATCTTAACATTAACAATTTATGTTTCACAAGAAACATACACAACAGCATTGTGTTAACACCATACATCTTTCAAAAATCAAAGATTTAGTGCTATCAGTGCTAGCAATATGATATATATGCTAGAAACAAATCAAACAAAAACCAAAGAAATACAACCTAATGTTCCACACTGTGCTATTTATTATTTTTCCCTTTCTAAAGATATTATGTCCTGAATACATTTTTTTTTTTTTTTGTACCAAGGATTGAACTCAGGGTGCTTAACCACTAAGACAAATCCCCAGCCCTTTTTTGTATTTTATTTAGCAACAGGGTCTCACTCAGTTGCTTAGGGCCTCTCTAAGTTGTTGAGGCTGGCTTTGAACTTGCAATCCTCCTGCCTCAGCCTTCTGAGTGGCTGGGATTACAGGTATGTGCCACCATGCCTGGTTCCTAATACATACTTGATTGCTTATTTTTAAAGGGTTATTAATTAATTCACTTTCATATACTGAAGGCAGAGGAACATTTTCAAGAGATATTTTATTTCTCTCATGTTCTTTTTCGAATCATCCCAGTAATCAGTACCATAACTGGTTATTTGTGTAGAACAATATTTTGTTCTCTGGTGCTGGGGATCAAATTCAGGACATTGCATGTGCTAGGCAAGTATTCTACCATGGAGCTAGGCCCCCAGTTCAAGGTTATGTGAGTTTTTTTGGAGGATGGGGTCTTTACAGTTTTATTGACATATAACGGTTATACGCTCTTGGTACATATTTAAAGTATACAAAGTGAACCACAATCTAATATCACCTCACACCTGTTAGAATCATTATTTTTTTTTTAAATACTCAAGAACTTAAAACTACCACATGATTAAGCAAATAAAATAAAGGCATTCTGTCCATCTACAACTTCAAAAATCCCACTTATGAATATTTACCCAAAAGAACTAAAATCAGGATCTTTTTTTTTTTTTTTTCTTTTTGAGAGAGAGAGAGAAAGGGGGAGGGAGGGAGAGAGGGAGGGAGAGGGAGAGGATTTTTTAAAATATTTATTGCTTAGTTTTCGGCAGACACAACATCTTTATTTGTATGTGGGGCTGAGGATGGAACCCGGGCCGCACACATGCCAGGCGAGCGCGCTACCGCTTGAGCCACATCCCCAGCCCAGGATCTTTTAATATTATATATTTGTAGATGAACACAATACCTTTATTTTGTTTATTTATTTTTATGTGGTGCTGAGGATCAAACCCAGTACCTCACACATTCAAGGCAAGCGCTCTAACTCTACCATTGAGCCCCAGCCCCAGCCCCAGAAATCAGGATCTTGAAGAGCTATAGAAAGCCTTCATATGTTCATTGTTACTTATATTCACTTTAGCCAAAATGTGGAAACAACCTACATATTCACTGATGGATGAATGTAAGGTAAGGACAATGTGGCTACACATACAATGGAATATAATTCAGCTGGTAAAGAGAAGGCAAACCTGTTATACACAACAATATAAGTGAACTTGAAGACATTATTGTAAGTGAAATAAGCCAGTCACAGAAGGACAGATACTGCACGATTCCACTTGTATGAAGTATCTAAAATAGTTAGACTCATAGAATCAGGTGGAATGGTGGTTACCAGGCACTGGGAATGGAAGAAGGGAAAGTGGGAAGTTGCTGATCAATGGTGTAAAGTTTCAGTTATACAAGATAAATTCTAGACATCTGCTTTACAACCTTGCGCTTATAGTTAATGGTACTATATTGCACATTTAAAATTTTAGGGCTGGGGTGTAACTCAGTGGTAGATCACTTACTTAGCAGAGTAAGACCCTGGGTCTGATCTCCAGCACCAAAAATAGATAGATTAAAAATTAGTTGAGCTGGACATGGTGCTGTATGCCTATAATCCCAGTGGCTCAGAAGCCTGAGCAGGAGGATCAGGAGTTCAAAGCCAGCCTCAACAATGGCAAGGCACCAAGCAACTTAGTGAGACCCTGTCTCTAAATAAAAATAAAAATAAAGTGCTAGGGATGTGGCTCAGTGGCTGAGTGTGCCTGAGTTCATTCCCCGGTACCAAAAAAAAAAAAAAAGTTGATATGTTAGGTTTCACATTGAGTTCTAAAAAATAAATAAATAAAAATTAAAAAGGCAGCTCTCTGTGCTTATGTGTTTTAATGTTTGTTGAAGAATATTAAGTGGGGGTATGTATATGGAATAATCAACTTGACATACACACTAAATATTACAGATACCTATGTATATACCTGTGAAACTTCAATATAACATATCCAAAAGTTTGCTTGTGCACCTCTTTAATTCTTCTAACACTTTCTGAACCTCAATCTCCCAGGCAACCACTGATCTGCTTTGTTACAATACATTGCAATTTATAACATTTTATATAAATAGAAATCATATAATGCTATGTTCTTTTTTTGTCTAGCTTCTTTCATTCACCACAAATAATTTGAAACTTATCCATGTTGTATGTATCATTAGATTATTCGTATTTGTGAATAGTACTCCACTACATTTTACATTTCTGCTAGCAGTATGTGACTTGCCCTGGCTACATCCTTGCCAACAATTGGTAAGGTCAGTCCTTCTAATTTTAATTATTATTTGGTACTGGGGATTGAACTCAGGGGCACTCAACTACTGAGCCACATCTCCAGCCCATTTGTATTTTATTTTAGAGACAGGGTCTCACTGAGTTGATTAGTGCCTTGCTGTTGCTGAAACTGGCTTTGAACTCGTGATCCTACTGACACTGTGCCCAGCTAATTTTAACCATTTGATAGGTGTGTAGTGGAATATCATCATGCTGTTAATTTGCATTTTCGTAGAGAACACTGATGATGAGCATCTTTGAATGAGTTTACCATTCTCAGATCATTTTTTTTGTGTGTATACAGTCTTAAAATCATTAGCTCATTTTGTCATAAGATTCTTTACACATCCCAAATAAGTTCCTTGTATATATTTTGTGAATATTTTCTCCCAGTCTATGACTGCAGTTTCATTTCCTTAACAGTGGTCATTCATTCATTTATTCATTCAGGTATGCAAATGGTTGACAGGAGATACATACAGCCCCAGTGTCCCATCATTTAGTTAATGGACAAACACAATGTGATCCATCCATAAAAAGAATATTTGGCCACAAAAAAGGAATGAAGCACTGACACATGCTACATGGTGAACCTTCAAACACCTGGGTGTGGTGGCACACACCTGTATCCCAGCAACTCCAGAGGCTGAGGCTGGAGGATTGCAGGTTTGAAGCCAGTCTGGGTAACTTTGTGAGACTGTATCAAAGAAGAGCTGGGGGATTTAACTCAGTAGTAGAGTGACCCTGGGTTCAATCCCCAGTACAAAAATAAATAAATAAATAAATAAATAAATAAATAAGAACAAACATGCTCAATGAAACCAGACACAAAAGGCCACATATTATGATTCATTTATATGAAATGTCTGGAATAGGATTTACTTCTGGGCTATATCTTCAGCCCTAATAGTATTGTTTGAGGAGCTTTTCTGTGTGTGTGGTGCTAGGGATTAAACCCATGGCACTGTGCATGTGAGGCAAGCACTCTACCAACTGAGCTATATCCCTAGCCCCCCGAAGAGCTAAATTTTATTAAAGGTAGTTTGGTGATTTTAGAAAATAGTTCATGCTCTGTATATTAAGAAATCTTTGTTAACCCCAAGGTCATTAAAATTTTCATCTGTGTGATTTTTGTTAAATAAAATCCTAGCATCCTCCTTTTAAAGTGCCTTTGATGCACACTGTGTGCCTACTTTGCATTACTGTAACAAAAAAACCTGAGGTTGGGCAACTTTAGAAAGAGAGGGTCTATTTTGGCTCATGGCTCTAGGGGTCTGAGGTCATCAAGGGTTATATCTTGACCTTGTATGGCCTTCTTGTTTGATAGTGCCGAGGTGGGCCAGGGAACCACAAAGTGGGAATTAGGGAGCATGCTCTCTCTCTCTCTGTGCAGTTGTTGGGCTCTCTCCTTCATATAGTCACAAGCAATTCCATCATGAGCTCCACCTGAGGACACTAACCCTAACCACCACCCAGGCCCTACCTCCATACACTACAATCCAGTCAGACTATCTCCACCTCTTAATATTTCACAATGGGGACTAAGTTTTAACACATAAATTCTTGGGGGATACTCTGGAATATATCCAAACATACATTTATATCTATATCTATATATCTATATCTATATCTATCTATCTATATATATCCATACATACATTTCTTGAAAAAAAAAACTTTTCTGAAAAAGAATTGGAGCCAGGCACGGTGGTGCATGTCTGTAATCCCAGTGGCTCAGGAGGCTGAGACAGGAGGATCAGGAGTTCAAAGCCAGCCTCAGCAATGGCAAGGCGCTAAGCAACTCAGTGAGACCCTGTCTCTAAATAAAATACAAAATAGGGCTGGGGATGTGGCTCAGTGGCTGAGTGCCTCTGAGTTCAATCCCTGGTATCCACCCCCCCTGCCCAAAAAAGGATATGATTTAATGATACTATGGTCCAAAATAAGAAACAAAATTAAACGCTAAATACAAATTTAATACCTACATATATAATCAGGTAGTCAATAAACATTTTTCAAGCTGAGTGTGCAGGACACTTGAAGATTACCTCAATAAAAAAATAAAGATTACCTCAATAAAAGGTATAAAAAGAAGCTGGGCATGGAGGCAAATGCCTATAATCTCAGTGGTTCAGGAGGCTGAGGCAGGAGGACCCCAAGTTCAAACCCAGTCTCAGCAACTTAGTGAGGCCCTGAGTAACTCAGTAAGAACCTGTCTCAAAAAATAAAAAGGGATGGGGATGTGGCTCAGTGGTAAAGCATCTCTGGGTTCAATTCCTGGTACTTCTCTTACCCCCGCAAAAAAAAGTTATCAAAAGAATTACACTTTGAATTCTTCTAATTAAATAATAAACATGGTTTTATTTGTACAATAACTTTTAAAATGTGAATATTCTGTGATTCAGCCACAGTCTTTACTTCCAGGTAACTTCTTCATTGGGCCTCAATTCCCTGTATTGGAAGAAATAAGGAAGGAAAGGAAATACTGTAAACAAAATTTTCATGAGCAGATCAGAATATTTTACATTTTACTAAACTGAACCATTTTAAAAATTTTACATTAGATTCATCATATTCATTCTATTCTTTCATGATTTTAAATTTGTAGCATTTTTCTGGAGTAAAAAATTATAATTTCTTTAAAGCTGTAATTTGTATCACAGCTTTTGTCTTCCTAATCAGTTCATTTCATGTTTACTCAATGCTTTCTGGATTATTTTTATCTTTTTTAAAATCCCTGACTTGTGACCCACCTTTCCATAATGACTGTGGATGCAACTCAACCCTCTTGCCCATTAAGCTCCTTCTAATTCAGACAGATGTATACTCACTGGAAAATAGACAGTTTTGCTAACCATACCCCTCCACTGCCAGAGGAGCCATTTCTAAACAAAGGGAATCAGGCAGCTGCCAACTGTAATCATTCAACCACCATATCTGAAGTTCTCAGGTAGTGTTGCTGAAAATAGCACTACCCCACTCTTACCGTGTGTGTGTGTGTGTATGTATGTATATATATATATATATTTTTTTTTTTTTTTTTTGTACTGAGGATTGAAAAGGGTCACTTGACCACTGAGCCACATCCCCACCCTATTTTGTATTTTATTTAGAGACAGGGTCTCATTGAATTGCTTAGCGCCTTGCTTTTGATGAGGCTGGCTTTGAACTTGTAATCCTCCTGTCTCAGCCTCCCAAGCCACTGGGATTACAGGCGTGTGCCAACACTCTTCGATCTACTCTTACTATATTTATTTCGGCTATAGCATGTCTTAAGTAACATAGTATACAATAATATATGTGAAAGCTGCATACAGGTAGGCTCCGATCAGTTAGTTTAAAATTTTGTTTCTGCACTGGGGATGTATCTCAGTGGTAGCGGTGCTTGCCTACGTGCACAAAGCCCTGGGTTTAACCCCCAGCTCTTCAAAAAACCAAACCAAACCAAACCCACCTGTGTTTCTATACTAAAAGGCCAGCCTCAGCAAAAGCAAGGCGCTAAGCAATTCAATAAGACCCTGTCTCTAAATAAAATACAAAATAGGGCTGGGGATGTGGCTCAGTGGTCAAGTGCCCCTTAGTTCAATACACACACACACACACACACACACACACACAAACACACACACACACACACACACATATATATGGTAAGAGAGGGGTAGTGTTATTTTCAGCAACACTACCTGAGAACTTCAGACATGGTGGTTGAATGATTGCAGTTGAATTTTAAAAATGTGACAAAGATTTGAAATAGGCTGTTCATAAACTAGAGACTGCCTACATTCTAGAGTTAATCACACAATTTTATCCAAGAATTAAATAACAAGCAAGACTAGAACACAGTATCTCCTGCATATAATTACCCAGGGAAGAAAAATGACCCCTTTTGTTTATCTTTGACACATTTCATATTAAGAATATTCCCCAAAGTGGGTCAATAGCTGGTTTAAAACAATGCGCGAACTGACCTTCTATACAACATACTCTTGTTGCGGAAGGTAGACAGTTTTTCATCATTCTTTCTGTCTAGATAACATCCAACAACAAATCCCATAGGGACGAGTACATGAACCCAGTGGTCCCGCACAATCTGAAGTAAGTTCACCATGACTGCTAAAAAGAAAAATATATTAATAGAGGCATAAAATTGCCTTTGAAATGTCTTTTAAATTGCATATGAAAGAGGAAGATAGCTGTGGATGTTGAGATAGGTATTGAAAGTATAACAGGTATGAAAATGTAAAAAATAGTTTTAAATAATAGTTTTAAAACTATTTTTAATTTAAAAGCCTTTGTATATTTACTTGTCATCAGAATATAGTAATTAAAATCAACTTGATGAAGATTGGAAAAAATGATCAGTATAAAAATTACACTACACTGAAGTCTATTTATTAAATTTTATTTCTCTCTTCATCAGTGAATTGTTATAACAAATGGAGAGAAAAAATTCTACCCATAGAAGCTGATTATTTGTATCCTCCTAATATTAATTCAGAAGTTTTTTTATATTTATTTTTTGTAGTTGGACACAATATCTTTATTTTATTTATTTTTATGTGGTGCTGATGATAGAACCCAGGGCCTAGCACATGCTAGGCAAGTGCTCTACCGCTGAGCCACAACTCCAGGCCCTAATTCAGAAGTTTTATACATGTAAAATTGCTTTAGAATTTCTTATAATGCAAACACAATTTTAATAATGCTATCTTGCCAGAAGTGGAATAGTTTATATTGTTATAATTACTGAAAATTAATCCTATGAGAAATTTTTTTAAAAAATTACAATGTCACAAATTTGAAAGCTCAATTAAAAGACTACAAAATGTAAAAGAAGGGCCTGGGGTTGTGGCTCAGCAGTAGAGCACTTGCCTGGCATTTGTGAGGCACGGGGTTTGATTCTCAGCACCATAAATAAATAAATAAGATCTATCAACTATTAAAAAGAATGTAAAAGGAGACAGGAACACACATTTATGGGATGACTACTAGGTAGTAGAGCTACTATTTATTTTCTATGTTTAAGGTTTAATAACTATTATTTTTCTCATTTTACAGATAAGAAAATAGCTCAAATAAAATAACTATTAAGCCCAGGGCTGGAATTCAAATTCAGGTTTATTCCAAAGCTCTGCCTCCTCTAACATCCCCTCCCTGAATTCATTTATTTATTTATTTTGGTACCAGGGATTGAGCGCAGGTGTGCTTCACCACCGAGCCACATCCCCAGCCCTTTTTTATATTTTATTAGAGACAGGGTCTCTCAGGAGCTGCTTAAGGTCTCCATAAATTGCTGGGGTGGCTTTGAACTCCGGATCCTCCTGCCTCAGCCTCTTGAACGGTGGGGATTACAGGCAGGCACCACCATGCCTGGCACCCTGAACTGGTATTTATGATACTTAAGAGCTCTTAAGATCTAAGTGCTTTTGAAAGAGGAGGAGGAATAGAACCATAGTCACCAGGTGAAAAAATAACACATGCATTAATGAAAACATAACTGAATTGCCAATTTTCTTTAAAAATTTGTGCAAACAGATGAAATAAAAGTACATCCACATGCACATGAATAAATCACACAACAGCAAAGACGTGACAACACCCTAGTAGAGAGGGCAGTACATTACTGTAAATAATAGTAATTAGTTCAATATGTGCTAGGCTTAATGCAGACTCAATTCCTACCTCTCCTTCTGACATTGATCTGCATATTTACATAATTCTATTTCTTTATTTCTCACACTTTACTTTTTTTCTTTTTTGGTGGTACTGGGGGTTGAACCCAGAGCCTTAGTGCAAACAGGCCCTCTACCAACTGAGCTATATCCCCAACCCTATTTCTCACGTTTTAAACACCCATTATCCAAAGTCACTGGATGTGGTCATGGCAATGAAGTTTAAAATCTGCACAGTTACTATATATACTGTACTTCATAAGTAACAAGTAATGCTACCCACAGCAGGTTCCAGTCTAAAGACTACTGAGGTAGAAAATTTTGATGGAGGGCTGAAGTTGTAGCTCAGTGGTAGAGCACTTGCCTACTACCTGAGGCACTGGGTTCAACCCTCAGCACCACATAAAAATCAAATAAAGGTATTATGTTCATCTAGAACTAAAAAACATTATTAAAAAAAGAAAACGATGCAAGTACACAATGAGATATTTACATTCATGATTACAATTCAGTTATCAATTAAGGTTTAGTCTACTGTCTACAGCTGGAGTTCTCAACCTTGAGTGCACATCAGAATCATCTGGGGAGCCATTTTCAGAACAGGGACTCCCTGGCTTCACCTCCAGGGCAAGGCTGGAGAGATAAGTAGTTGAAAGAAGTCCTTAGTTGATTTTGATGCAAATAACTTCTTGGAGGAAGGTAGGGGCAAGCAATTTTATTTATTTCTTAGCACCATGTTTTTATTAAATAACATTTCTTACATTTAGATCTTAAAGTATTTTTTGTGATACCAATCAAGTGCCAAGTTAACTGTTTACTTGCTTTATAAACTTGAGCCAGTAAAGTATGGAAATAATAATGAGGACCTTAAATAAGATAATTTTTTTTTTCTCCTTTTTTGGTACCGGGGATTGAACTCAGAGGCAATCAGTTGACCACTGAGCCATATCCCCAGCCCTTTTCTGTATTCTATTTAGAGCCAGGGTCTGAGTTGCTTAGTGCCTCGCTTTTCTTGAGGCTGGCTTTGAACTTGTGATCCTCTTGTCTCAGCCTCCTGAGGCACTGGGATTACAGGCATGTGCCATGCCCAGTTGTAACTTTATTTAAAAAAATTTTGTTTTAGTTGTAGATGAACATAATACCTTTATTTTTATGTGGTGCTAAGGATTGAACCCAGTGCGTCACACATGCTAGTCTAGTGCTCTACCACTGAGCTACAACCCCAGCCCTATCTGTAACTTTAAAAGTACTAAACTGCAAAACACTAGACAATTTGTCTCTGTGTTCATGCATGTTCAGCAAATTCAGTGGTCACCTATTCTTCTACCCGTCCTTATTAGACTCCTTAAATTTTCTTAAAGAGGTGTCAAATCTACCCTATCACAGCTATTAGTTATCATTTTGTATTTAACCAACAAGTACTTGCTGATTTTTAGCTCCAGTCATATAAGCTCATGGCCACCTGCAGGGTATAAGCATTACTGCTAGCATTCTCTTAACAAGGGCCAGAAGCTAAGGTTTGGTTTGGTCTGCCTCTACCCTGACCTGAGCATGAGATGAGACAGGTCTCTGTGGCTCTTAGCTGGATACAGCTCTCCAGACTCCAGAACCAAGACAGTGGGATTGATGGATTTCCAGAGTTGAATTCAACAACCACAAAGGAACATCCTTAAGAGGTAAATGACAAATCTTTAGTGCTAAGGCACTTCATGTTACAATTGTACAACCTATATTCAATGGACATTGGGAGTAGTTCACTGTACATCATTTGTCCTGCATGTTTTCCAGCAAATGGATGACTAGGAAGGATAAAGATTTATGGATACAAGAAGGGAGCTAAAGGATTGGGGAAGTAGTTCGGTGGTGGAGCACTTGCCTAACATACAAGAGGCCCTAGGTTACGTCCTCAGCACAAGAAAAAAAGTAAGCTAGAATGATTTCCCCTGAGATGGGTAGGAGGGAGACAGTAGATGGGTAACTGGGTTCTTTGAGAGCTTTGTTTGACAGGCAAAGTGCAGTAAGGACTAGGACATGATTCACTGAGACAAGCCTAGGTTTTTCAGGAAGAAAATGGACCAACTGCTTTAGGGACACATCCCCGTGGTGCCCATAGGAGTACTATATGTATTACCAGTGTCTCTTTTTTTGTGTAATGCTGGGGATTGAACCAAGGGCCTTGTGCATATAAGGCAAGCACTCTACCAACTGAGCTATATCCCCCAGCCCACCAGTGTTCTCTTATATGAGGACCCATAAAAAAGTTTTGCTTTTACTTCAAAACCAAGAGTAGCTATGGTATTCTTGAAAAATGAATTGGGTTTTACCTTGTGGATTTAAATAGTCATGTATCTTTTTCTTTCTTTATTGGGAGAGGTTGAGGGATTCCTAGGGAATGAACCAGACCTTGTGTAAGCATGGGCTCTACCTCTGGGCTAGGCTTCCAGCCCCTGTCATGTATCTTTGCCCAAGAAGATGATCCAAATTTTTTGGACCACCCTAGCAAGAGCTGAATCTTAGAGCACTGACAGGTATAACTTTTACTCCTTTTTGTAACGACCAAACTCACATAATCTTCACAATAGTACTGCACAGGTATTCAATAATATAACGTTTCCAATGTAGTTGGCACATATTTTTCAGATAAGGAAATCTAGGGCCAATCTTGGTGAAGCAACTTGCCTAAGGTCATATGTGCAAATAGGGGTAGAGGTGGGATTAGTACAGAACCCAGGCAATCTGAGAGGTAAACATATGTTAACCTCAATTTATCTTTCCTAATATTAATTTTTCTTCAACCCAGTTTTCTCCTCAACTTCTAAAAAGAAAACTGGTGTGTATCTTTTTTAGAGTCGTTCCAAATTCACGTTAGAAACGTGGGTAATTAGACACTTAAAAGATTAGCATTCTATTATTTTATTGGTTCCCACAGCACTTTATACAAGTATTGATTAACCTATGCAAAACGGAGTAGATGCAAGGAGTTACAGAACTCCTGGAGGTCGACCATTTGTGTATGATATACATACCCGGGAAACCAAGCACAATTCATCACGCATTTAAAAAGTAAACAGGTAAGTGCAAATTTTGTGGAATGGTCAGCTCAAGAAGGTTTGATGTTTAGAAGGGAATGAGATTAGGGAGGAAGTGGATCGCTGCGACTTGGACAAACGTGAGGTGCTCCAGGACCAGCAGCCCTTCCTTGCTTCTGGCTGGGCATGGGATCCAGGCTGGTCTCCTCTGCAGTCCAGCCTGGGGGCGGCCATCGGTCATCTCTAAAGACGTTTCCCAGCTATGACAGCCTCAAGAAAAAACTGGCTGGTGGGAAACGTGAACCCAGTCGTCCACCCAAAGACAGCCCTATTTGTTCCCCTTTCCTCTCCCTCTCCTTGGCTCGGCAGTCCGGAGGCCCTGGCCACCCCTCCACATGCACACACCGGCGAGGGCTTTCCCAGAACCCGCCCAGCCTGCACAACCCGACCGGCGGCGCCGCGGCCGCCCGGGGTCCCCAGACCCACCTGCGGCCCTGGAGCCAATAAACGACACCAAAGATCAAGGACAGAAGCAGCGAGCACCGCCACCGGCGCGGACGGAAGCGGCGACCTCGGGACGTGCCACTTGCCGTGCCCGCACGGAGGAGAGGGGGTGGCGGCGGCAAAGCCTGCCTTTTCTTTCTGCTAATGTTTCACTTTTCCCCTCCTTTAAGCTTTTAAACATTACCAATACTTTCTTAATCAAAGTTCTGCCCAAGGCGAGGAGATGCGTGGGCATTGTCGCCGTCGCCGTCCCACGCCTTGGTCCCCCCACCCCCACCCCGCAGATGGTATCGTCCCGGCTCTTCCCCGCCAGGGCCCCTAGCGGCGGGGGCAAGATGGCGGCCGCCACGGAGGGTCTCCTGCCGGCCGGTCGTCACGGTTACTGCTGACCCAGCATCAGCTTTCCTCCTTCCAGAACCTGGCTTCGAGCAGGGGTTGGGAAGGGCAGTGGACGGCGTTGGGGGAGGCCCGCGAGGCAAGTGGGAGCGGGAGGACGGAGTGAGCCATTGCATGGGGGGAGGGGGCGTCCTCGGCCTTAGGCAGAGCCCGGCTCCGACTCCCACCCGGTCTCTCCCGAGGACGTGCTCCGCGGTGCCGGCTGCCACTGCCCTGGTGGCCCCCAGCAGAAGTGGAGGGACAGACAAGTGACTTTTCCGTGGGTCGAAGACTCCGCGGTCGTTTGCGGCCGTGCGTGCGGTTCACTCCCTCTTTTCCGCGGTCCCCGCTGCGCGCTCGGTCTCCTGGCGCTGGACGAGTTAATCCCACGCCGGCTTTGGCTCCTTCTCCTCGTGGCCGCCGCGCCCTCGGCCTCCCCACCGGGGGTCTTGCCGTCTTCTCGGGCTCAGAGACCTCGAGGCTACTAAGACCTTTCAGATGTTTGTACCGTGCTTAATTAGAATTGTCTCGGCCCTCTGCAGCCTCCCACCATGGTCCTCGAGCGCTTCCACTACCTGCACTTTGCCAAGACCTCATTCTTTCTTACCTTTGTACTCTTTAACGTGCTGTTCAGAAAACAGTTCAGGCTAGCTTAGTCCCTGGCAAATCTGGCCTCCTGTGATCAGGCGGACCTGAGCCATCATTTATTGCGCATCCCCGAATTTTTTATTTTACAACCAACTCCCTTGACCCTATCATGAAGGGCTGCTTTCCTTGAATGACTAGGAAGAGATGCCACCCCAGCCTCACGCAGTGAGTTCCGAGGCTAACCCAGACCCCTTCCTTTTTCCTTGGATTTTGCCTACTTCTCGGTTGTCATCAATTTGCATGATCATTATGGAGAGAGGGAGTAACTGATATATATATATAAATATATATATATATATATATTTATATATATATATATATATTTATATATATATATAAATTATTTATTTATATTATATTTATTTTTATATTTATATTATTTATTTATATTTATATTTGAGTTGAGGTAGTGTTGGTCAAAATCAGTGCCCTGGAGGAATTTACGATAAGGTAATGATTCACTCCGGTCAGCGGACTGTGCTGTGAGCACACTGTGCTTGGTAGTGGAGATAAAAAGATACCACTTTACCTTTCTTCTGTACATTTGACAGCTAACAAATATTCTTCGTGCCTTCTTTCTGCTTAGTAAAAAATAACCAACTTTATCTGGGGACCATGAAGAAGGTTTATAAAAGTAAATGTTTGAGCTGGGCCATGAAGAATCAAAAGGAATTTGCTAAACTCAGGAGGACACAATCACTCCTGAATCTAAAACAGAACTGAAAACTTAAGTCTGGGCATAGTTAGGGAGAGTGGGAAAATAAATGGTGCTTGAGCAGGCAGTGCAGGGTGGGGTTGATGAAGCAAGACGTAGGTTGAAAGCAGCTTGTAAATGATCCTGATTTCTAGCCAAGGGGTTCAGGTTTTATCCAGTAGTTAGCAGGAAGCCAGTAGATCCTTAGAGCAAGAGGTGGGCAGGGGGATATTTGTTTCTTAAAATGGGCTCATTGAAAACTGTGTGGAAGATCCACTTGGAACAGGAAAACTAGATGAGAGGAAATTTCAGTCATTCAGATAAGACACTGAGTGTCTCTACTGAGTCAGGACAGTAAAGGATGTCAGACTAAGTAAATGCCAATTAGGATTTAACTCCTGGCCACTAATTAGCTGATAAGACCCTAGTTTTCAGTCTGGGAGACTATATGGTCAGCAGTAATATTAAAGTCCAGTGTGAGACATGTACATAAAAACAGGGTGGTGTCAGCCTGGTCTGCAGGAGTGGCAAAACACAGTGCTCCACAGTTGAAGGTGTTGATTTTAGAGTCTAGACCTGCACTTTTACAGTAGCAACCGGTCACTTGAGGTATTGAGCACTGGCCAGTGGTTAGTTTGAATTAAGGTGTGCTGAAAATAAAAAGTACGCCTGGGTTTTGAAGACTTAGTACAAAAAAGCAATGTAAAGAATCTTAATTTTTAAAAAATGATTACATATTGAAATGATAGTATTTTGGACTTACTGGGTTAAATAAAATATTTTACCTGTTTATACTTTTTAGTGATTAAAGGGACATCTGTGGCATGTGTTATATTTCTGTTGACAACTAGTCTGGTCTAAATTTATGAGGGGGCAATTGATCAGAAGGTGGCATTTGAGCTGGACCTTGAGAGATGTGGTGAGCAGGCAGCTTCCTAGGACCCTACATTGCCAGTTAAAGCATTCAGGTTATTTTGCTTTTTTTCCTCAGACAGTAAGAAACCAACAAACATTTCTGAGCAAGGGGTAATATGTATAGGGATGTTTCTGAGGCTAATCTGGCAGCATTGTTTAAATTGAGAGGAAGGAAAGAAAAGCTGGAGGCAGAGAAATGGAGAAACTCATATAAGGTAATAAGGCTCACATTTCAGTACTGGCAGTAAGGAACAGAAAGGGAATGATATGTGTGCAAGGCATTCTGGGGGAGAAGTAATTTGGAATTGGTAGCAGTCCAAGGGAAAGTAAAAGGAAGAACCATTTTCAAACCTTGGTTACCTAGTATTAATATTTCAATTACAAAATTTATTTGGGGCTGAAGAAATTTAGTCCCAAAACAGAACCAGCAGAGAGGAGGAAGTAGTCTGCTAAATTCTCTCTCTTCATCTCCCTGCTGTTATCTGTTCAATCATACCTACCAACTAATTTTCCTAAACTACAGAATTAACATTTTTCAACTTGTTAATGAATCTTAAAATGTTTCTCTTTTTCCTGAGAACTAGCTCCAGGGTTTCCAGGGCCCTTCATTATCTGGCTTCTCTCTGTTTATTAGAACTTATTTTTTTCCTTTTATTTTTTGATTATATGAAAGTATGCCAGGTTAGGTTTTTCACTGATATTGTTTTTGTTTTGAACCTTTGCTCATTATCCCTGTTTTGAATACCTTCTTTCTACCTCGTTTCCACAGCTCCTTAATGAATAATCATAGATCCCACCTCTTCTGTGACTCTCAATTATAGAAGCTATTTAGAAATTTTAAAATTTTATTTCTTAAGCTTTATACTTAAGCCCCTGATTATTACCAACATGTCTCATTATTACTTATTTTTATTGCTTTATTATCCCTATTCATTTATGTATAAGTTTAGAAATTTATACAAATTCCTAAGATTATGTTTCTTTTTAAAAAATGAAACATATATATTATATAACTTGCCTCTGCTTATGTATATTAGGGGAAGATATACAAGTTAAAGTGCTATAATTATAAACATAAGTAAATCATACCACATTTATGAGATTCTTTATTTATTTTGTAGATTTATAAGGAACTCTTCCTCTGAATTCATGGTGTTTCATCATATATACAACTGAAAAATCAGTAAGTACTTTATGTCTGATAAAGATACAGCTTAATATCCAGGTGTGCTGGTATGTACCTGTAATCCTAGCCATTCAGGAGGCTGAGGCAAGAGAAAGGCAAGTTCAGTGCCAGCATGGGCAATTCAGTTAGACCATGTCTCAAATAAAAAAGGCCTGGGAATATAGCTCAGTAGTAGAGTACTTACCTAGCGCGCATGAGGCCCTGGGTTCAATCCTTAGCACCACACACACTAAAGGATATACTTTATTATGAGTATTTATAACAAAAGTCTTTTCATCTGTTGAAATCAGGATCTCTGCAAAATTTTAGCAAGAACTCATTAATTTGTATCTGCGAGATAACTTTGTATTTTGACTTCATAATCTAAATGAAAGTGGGAGTGAAGGTAGATTTGAGAAGAAAGTTTCTCTTAGACCATTAATATTATTGTGGTATAAGAAACTTTTTGCCAGGGAGAATTTTCTAAGTCCTTTCCAAAATTATAAAACATTTTTCACCAAATAGAGAATTGATGTCTTTATACTTCTCATGTCTTAACTACTTTTTCCTACACTAGGTCAATTTATTTCAAATTTTATCAGTAATTTATTAAACAACTACTATGTGCAGGGCATGTGCTAATGTACTGAATAGATCAAGTATAGTCCTACACTCAGCTCTCTCAAGTAAGGATAAACATGTAAATAGGTAACTCTTAATGGTGTGGTAAGAGCACTAAGCTCATTTAATCTTAGCCATGCCCATTCATTCATATAAGAAACATTGACCACCACTAAATATGACATGGAGACACTGGAATATTGATTAATAAGTTCTGTAACCTCTAGGAGTTCACATTCTAGTATTGGGATCAGGAGGAGAGAAAAGGACAGACAAAAAGCAAGTAAATAAAGAGCAATTATAGACAGCACTAAGTAATTTGAGAGAGAATGATGTTGTAGAATGTAACAGGAGTAGAGAAGGACCTCAAGTTGTTCGAAGAATGTTGCAGGATAAATTGGGGGCAAGGAAAATGTACAGTCTATTTAGAAATCTTGGTCACAATGGGTAAAAGGAAATTTGAGAAATGTAGTGGTTAGTACCAAACTGTATCAGAGGATGAAGGCCATCCATAAACCTCCACACAACCTGAGCTGGTGCATAAACCTCTGGCTTCTCAGATTTGGTAGTGTGAATAGGAGGTGAAGTGGAGACATGTTTGTATATGAATATTCTGAGAAATTTTGCTCTGAAAAATGAGATGCTGTAGTAGTAGTAGGGTTAAGAGGAGTCTTATAAATTGGGAAATTCTAGAGTGTCTTCGTATGCTCATGGGAATAGCACGTCAGTGATACATGTAGGGAAAGAGGAAATGACTAAAAAAAGCAGGAGTTAGAAGGCCAATGAGGATGAGATCAGGTACAAGAGGGATGGCCTTGGATGGAGACAGGGCAATTTGTTTTGTATAGCAGGAGACCACAGTGTGTGTGCAGACAGATTGATAGATGTAGATTCGAGAAAGTGAGATTATCACCTGAGAGTAGGGAGGAATAGAACAGGTTTATGGTTGAGCAGAAAGAGGAATGAAATAATCTGAGATGGAAAGTCAACCTATGAAGAAGAGTAGGAATGACAGGAGTACTTAAATCTGTTTGAGATCTTTGGCTGTGAATTTAAAAAGCAAATAGCACATTTGTGTGATCCTCCCCCCAAAATTCAGCTGTTGGAGTAGACAAAGTGAATGTAGGAGTTAATCAAGGTTGGGGATGAGTACAAAGAAGAACACTAGAAGAGCAAGATATTTGAGAACATTTGCAAAGTAATCACAATGGGTCATGAACTGAAGGTGAGGACCTGGGTTGAGATACAAGGGCATTGTGGATCATGAAGAATGATCAGTGAATTAGAGTGGAGCTCAAAGGATTTTTTTGCAGCGGTAGTGAGATGCTTGAAGGCAAAAGTGGTGTAGGCACAGGTGGTAATAAGGTCAAGGGTGGGTGGCTGAAGTGAAATGGAGGTTATGGGGATCAAGAAAGTCAAGGAACTGAGAGGTCAGTGTTGAAGTTACTGGGAGAAAGACTGAGCCAGGAGCTAAAGTCCTCAGTGAATCAGGTCGGGTTAGTAGATACCGATGCTGAGGAGGAGCTATGGAGGCTAATAGTGAACTAGCTGCTGGTGTGAGCTTCTTCAGGACTGGAGTATTTGAAAGGGGAAGGAGAAGACATAATTTGGAAGTTGCATTGAGGAGCAGGGAACACACTTCTTGCTTTTGAGATGGAGTATGGAGAGATCTAAAAATAAAGCCCTTGAGAAGGTTGTGGAAGAAACTGCATCATTAGGGAATAGCCAGGTTTCTGTGAAGATAATCAAAAAGGAGGTTGAAGTTACAGGTGGGTGTAAGTATAGTTTCAGAGAGTATACCAAAAGGACTTGAGAGGAAGTAGGGGATTGGGTCCAACTAGGAGATAAAAGCATCAGTGATAATGGACAACCTAGGGGTCATTGAGTTTTTGCTGTAACTCAGGTAAACAAGAATAGCAGATGTGGTGGGATTAATTTCCAGTGAGCTGGTTGTGGAAGGTAGACCATCAATTAACCTTAGTTTGCTGATGACCTTGGGTAGGTGGTGAGAGATCATAAGTAATTCAGTGATCTCTTACTTGCCTAGTTAGCCAGGAAAGGCTGATTTTATCTTAAGGAGCTAAATTCTGAAATATTGCTCTGGAGTTGAGCTTTGTTAATAAATACTTTTGTGACATTTGTTCACTAATCCACAGTTCTAGGTCCTAAATCCCCATAGATGTGTCCCTGATATATCTTTTAGAAATGCATGTAATAGGCATCTCAACATGCATTCCAACAGGAATGTGTGTCAGGTTTTGTTTTAGGAATTGCAAATATAAGATACAACCTCTGTTTTTTAGTTACTATGTGCCTGAGCAAGGGTTGTGAACATTTAACTCTGTAAAGTATGTGAATTTCTATATGTATATGTATTTTGGGGGTTTCTTAGTGTTTTGAGGATTGTGGAGGGAAAAGGCGGGTCCATAGCTTTTTATCAGATTCTTGAAGGGGTCTATTTATTTAAGGACCTCTGGGCTAATAGGAGAGAAAGACATGTTAACCAGTCACTGTGGTGCAATGTAATCAATGTCATCATAGAGCAAGGTAAAGGGGGAACAGATTGACCTTGAGGAATGAGTTCATTATTTCAGTAAATGGTTTCATTTAGAAGGAATTTAGATGTGGTAGTCTCTGTTCTAGGTAATTTACTTATTATTTGAAATCTCCAATATCCTTTTTATATAAATATTATATAATTAATGTATAATTGAGGAAAGGTTAATTAACTTGCTCCAAATCACATAGGAGTACCTTCAAATCTGGATCTGTCTGATTCCAAAATCTCCTTTTCATTTCATCATGTTGGGGAAACACTGAAAGACTGTAAACAAGAGTGTAGGATTATGCTTGCATTGTTAAGCTTGATAATAACAGAAGTGGGTCTTAAAAAATATTTGCTTTCCATCTTTATGGAATTTCTGTGCACTTACAAATTTGAAATAATTTGTCTATTATATGTTAGAATGTGCTTTTGTTTAATTATATTTTTCTTTTGAAGGGACCTTTTTAGGTTACTGTTACTCAAACAAAAAGATGACATCTATTATCAAATTAACTACCCTCTCTGGGGTCCAAGAGGAGTCTGCTCTTTGCTATCTTCTCCAGGTTGATGAGTTTAGATTTCTATTGGACTGTGGCTGGGATGAGCACTTTTCTATGGATATTATAGATTCCCTGAGGAAGTAAGTTACATTTCATATTTCAAGACTTTTATTAAATAAACTTTAAAAAATCAGCTTCTTATTTCTATGCTTTTATAATACCATTTTAATGTTATAGAGGGTTGCTGTCTTTTCACTAGTTTAGTTCAGAGTAAAAGAATTTTATTTAAGCCAAAAAAGCTAAATAGTGACCATTTGGAAATCTTTTTTTTAGTTGTAGATGGACACAATACCTTTATTTTTATGTGATGCTGAGGATCGAACCCAGTGCCTCACTCATGCCAGACAAGTGTGCTACCGCTGAGCCACAGCCCTGGCCCTAAATAGTTACTGTTTTAACTTCAATTGACTTATAAGCTTTGTTTATTAAAATTCAGCAAAATTTTAAGTTAGTTGTTACTTGGCTAGTAGATTGCAGTAGAAATTTTGTTCCTTAATTTCTGGAAAAAGGAAGAGTTTGTTAAAAATTTTGACTATTCTACCTTCCACGTGGAAGTCCTGAAGTTGCATTGCAGTTGCATTGCGATAGATAGCTCACTTCCTGCATCTCGTGATGCCTAACATTGTGCCTTAGTTCTCAGAATAATAGCTGCGAGTTACAAAAGGATCCTAATCTACCAAAAATAAACAAACAAATAAAATAAGTTCGGCTACTTTTGCAGAATTGTGCTAATTGTTGAAAGAAAGGAGACTTAAACATTTTTAAAAACTTAAAGTGAAGGGAAAAAAACCCCAAATCACTTGTTAATTTCCTTTGTCAGTGAGAATGTATGCTTCATTGATTAATTGGTATTTACTCTAATGAATGTGCTGTTGGTCACCATCCTAGAAAGCTGAGACAAAATCCGTAAATCTGCGACCATTTAAATATCCTCTCCTTAACAATTTTTGAAATTCCAAGCTGAGTTATTGCATTTAAAATGGTAACATAGAAGATAGCCCTTTAAGATCACCTTATTTGTGGTGTCTCCTTTTTTTCTTTTGTAAATGTGTTTAGACATCATGTTTAGATGCAGCTTATGACTTGATTTTGTTATCTGTGTAGAGCGTGGTTAGTTACGATTGAAACTCACAGGTGTCGTAATTGTAGCTCTTCATTTTGCTCTTTGTTCCCCAGTATTGTCTTCAGTCCAGAATGGGTGAATAGTTTTGACTATTCTACCTTTGCCTTTAAATACAAGAATAAAAAAGTGGTCACTCTTGGTTGTGTTCTCCCAGGCATGTTCACCAGATCGATGCAGTGCTGCTATCTCACCCGGATCCTCTCCATCTGGGTGCCCTCCCGTATGCTGTGGGAAAGTTGGGGCTCAATTGTGCCATTTATGCAACCATTCCTGTTTATAAAATGGGACAGATGTTCATGTATGATCTTTACCAGGTAATTTGAACAATTAAGAAAAAAATTTTATATTCTCATCAGTGATCATTTTTAACCTTTTGTTTGTGTTATTCTTTTAGTCTCGACACAATACAGAAGATTTCACACTCTTTACGTTAGATGATGTGGATGCGGCCTTTGATAAAATACAGCAGCTGAAATTCTCTCAGATTGTAAATTTGAAAGGTAAAAAATATTATCTGTAGTAAATAGTTGTACTAATAGAGGTTTTGTTTTGTTTTGGATTTTGTCTTTTGGTGCTGGGGATCAAACCCAGGGCCTTACGTGCGTTAGGCAAGTGCTCTCCCATTGAGCTATATCCTCAGCCCATACTCATGCAGTTTAATCCTCTGAAAAATACTGAGAATTCATAATAAAATTTATGAGTAGGTGCTGGGGTTGTGGCTCAGTGGTGAAATGCTCGCCTAGCATGCATGAGGCACTGGGTTCAATCCTCAGCACCACATAAATGTAAAAAATAAAGATATTGTGTCCATCTAAAACTAAAAAAAATTAACATTAAAAAAAAATTTATGGGTGCTGTGGTCTGAAGACAAATCATTAGCATTTTCTGCCTTGACATGGATCTCTGAACTTTCTGATTTTAAAAGTATGCCAAACTAAAAACTAACAATTTTAATAGCTCAGACCTTTTTATATTTAGCTTGGGAAAGGCTTATTTTGGTGTTGACAGTGTAAAATGAACAAAAGTAATGTGTCCAGATCCTCCTCCTTGGGGCTTATGGTTTGATTGAGTAGCTCAGATGTGCAAATGTAGAAATTAAAGGAAATGACTGAATTCTAGAATTGGGATATAAAAAGCTAATTTTTTAATTAGGTCAGGATGTCATATTAAGTCTATATTGATGATATAAACAGATATTTTAGAGATTTTCTTTGAAATGAACTCCAGAGATCATGCCAGCGTTAGAAAAAATGGTATACTAATGAACTGTTGGGATTTAACAAGAAACTAAGAATAGTATTAATAGTTTTGCTTGTATTTAGTTTTTCCATAGGATAAATTCTTTTCCCTAATGAGATTTATATTTTTATTTTCTGTTTGAAGGTTAGCAAAAATGGAAATGCTTGATAATTGTTTGTACGATATAAATATTAAAATTTACGACTATGAATGTTCTGTAGTGGTTAAGCACTTGCCTAGTATGTGTAAGAGCCTGAGTTCAGTCCCCAGCACCACAAAAAATAAATTAATTAATTGAATCTTATCTGTTCCTATTAAATAGTTTAATAGTGCGCTGACTTTAAAGTATAATCTCTAACCTTCAGTTTATCAGTACAAATATCTCCACAAAAATACATAATAAGGGGCTGTGGCTGTGGCTCAGTGGTAGAGCGCTTGCCTAGCACGTGCAAGGAGCTGGGTTCAGTCCTCCGCACCACATAAAATAAAGGTATTGTGTCCAACTACAAAAAAATACATCATAAAGTGACAAGTGTTTGTCTTCATTAAGGAAATGGGGATAGGAGAGTCAGATTTACTTTTTTTTGTTTTTAAGTTGTTGATGGACCTTTATTTTATTTATTTATATGTGGTGCTGAAAATTGAACCCAGTGCCTCACACATACTAGGCAAGTGCTTTACCACTGGGCTACAATCCCAGCCCACCAGACTTATTTTTCACTATTTGCATTTTTATTTCTAAAATACAACCTTTCTTTAGGGTTGTGAAACCAATCTGAATGTTGTCATTATCTTGTTGACATAGGTAAAGGACATGGCTTGTCTATCACACCTTTGCCAGCTGGTCACATGATAGGTGGAACAATATGGAAAATAGTCAAAGATGGAGAAGAAGAAATTGTTTATGCAGTTGACTTCAACCACAAGAGGGAGATGTAGGTATATCAAGACAAAAGATAAAGAAATTGCAATTGGTATTATTTTATTTGAAGGGAAAATTAGAAGCAATGTTTTAGTTTTTTTTCTTTTCTCCAACCAGAAATACAGAGTAACTTAAAAGCACCAAATAGTGAATGTTTTTGTTATTACCTGCTTTGTAAGGGGAAAGTTTGGTACAGGACATAAAAGTGATTTTATTTGTGTATGCACTCTATAAAATAGGTGTCTCCCTGCATGTGTTGCAGAGGAAGTGAATTTTTGTACATTAAATTAGATTTTATGCTCTTGGTTTACTATTTAACAGTCTTTGTGGGAGGGTTGTTAAGTCAGTAATTACATATAACTATTTTTTATTATAATTATTAGCACATATACAGATTTATGGTTTTCACTCTGACATTTCCATATATGCAAATATTGTGTTGTGTGGGGGGCGGGTTACTGGGCATTGAACTCAGGGGTGCTTTACCACTGAGCTACATTCCCAGACCTTTTTTAGAAAATTTTTATTTTGAGATGGGTCTTGTTGAGTTATCCAGGTTGGCCTCAAACTTGCAGTGCTCCTGCTTCAGCCTTCCCAATTGCTTGGACTACAGGAGAGTGCCGCTGCACCCAGCCATATATGTGCCTTTTTTTTTTTTTTTTTTGGTGCAGGGTACCTGGGATTGAACTCAGAGGTACTTGGCCACTGAGCCACATCCCCAGCCCTATTTTGTATTTTATTTAGAGACAGGGTCTCACTGAGTTGCTTAGCACCTCGCTATTGCTGAAGCTGATTTGAACTCTCCATCCTCCTATCTCAGCCTCCTGAGCTGTGGTATTACAGGTGTGTGCCACCATACCTGGCTATATATTGTGCTTTGATCATGTCTACTCTCTTTTCTACTCTCATCTCATCCTGTTCCCCAATAACCCCCTCCTCTTTCCCTAATAGTTCTTCTATTTTCAGGGTCTTTTTTCTCTTGATTTGCGTTTCCCTGATGGCTACAGATATTGAGAGGAAACACATGATACTTGTCATTGTGTTTAACTTATTTCACTTAACATGATGTTATATATAGTTCTATCCATTTTCCTGCAAATTACATGATTTCATTCTTCTTTATGGCTGAATAATACTCCATTGGGTATGCCATGTTTTCTTTATCTATTCATCTGTTGATGGGAATCTAGGCTGATTCCATATCTTGGCTGTTGAGAATAGTGCCACAATAAACATAGATATGCAGGTGTATCTTTTGTGTGCTCACTTTATTTTCCTTAGATCAGTACCTGGGAGTGGTATAACTAGATCATATGGTAGTTTTATTTTTAGTTTTTTGAGGAACCTGTATATTGTTTTCCTTAGTGGCTGTACTAATTTACATTCCCACCAAGTGTATACAGGTTCCTTTGTCTCTACCTCTAGCCAGCATTTGTTAGTTTTTTTTTTTTTTTTTTTTTTTTTTTTGTAGTGCTGGGGCTTGAATCTGGGGCCTTGTGCATGCCTGGTCTACCATTGAACCATATCCCCAGCCCTCAATGTAGTTTTGATTTGCGTTTCCCTGATGGCTAAAGATATTTTTCCCCCATATCTTTATTGGCCATTCATATACTACTTTTTTTTTTCCTTGTACTAGGGTTTGAACCCAGGGTTGCTTTACCACTTAGCTATATCCGCAGTCCTTTTTATTGTTTATTTTAAGACAGGGTCTCACTAAGGTGCTAAGGCTGGCCTAGAATTTGTGATCCACTTGCCTCAACCTTTCAAGTCACTGAGATTACAGGTGAGCACTACCAGGCGTGGCTCATACTTCTTTTGAGAAGTGTCTAATCAGGTTGTTTGCCCATTTTTTAATTGGATTACTTGTTCTTTCATTGTTAATTTTTTTTTTATTCTGGATATTAATCCTGCATCAGATAAATAGCTGGCCAATATTTTCTCCTATTCTGAAGGCCATTTCTTCACTGTTAATTGGTTCCTTTGCTGTGCAGAAGCTTTTTAAATTTGAATAATCCTGTTTGTTCTTGCTTTTGTTTCCTGAGCTATTGGAATCCTGTTCAGAAAATTGTTGTCTATGCCAAGTCTTGAAGTATTTCTCCTATGTTTTCTTCTAGAAGTTTTAGGTCTTACATTATGGTCTTTGATCCATTTTTTAGTTGATTTTTGTACAGGGTGAGAGATGGGAAGCATGGTTCAGTCTTCTACCTATGGTTGTCTGAGTTTTATTAGCAGCATTTGTTGAAGAGGCTGTCTTTTTCCAACATATGTTTTTAGCACCTTTGTTGAGAATCAATTACCTGTAGATGAGTGCCTTTATTTCTGGGTCCTCTAGTTTATTCTTTTGACCAACATGTCTGTTTTGGTGCAAATACCATACTATTTGTTTATTTGTTTTTTTCCACATTTTTCCATGCTGTTTGTTACTATGGTTCAATAGTATGTTTTGAAATCAGGTATTATGATGCCTCCAGCATTGCTCTTTTTGCTCAGGATTGCTTTGGCTCTTAAGGTTCTTTTGTAGTTCCATATGAATTTTAGAGTTCTTTTTTCTAGTTCTATGAACAATGTCTTTGATATTTTGATAGGGATTACCTTGAATCTATAGATTACTTTCAATAGTATGGCCATTTTAACAGTATTAATCCTTCCACTCCATGAGCATGGGAGGTCTGTTCTTTATCTAATGTCTTCAATTTCTTTCTTAGTGTTTTATACTTTTCATTGTATATAGGTCTTTTATCTGCTTGGTTATTTTTATTCTTGGGTGTTTTTTTTTTTAATTAAATTACTGTGAATGGAATTGTTTTTCTGCTTTGTTTCTCAGAGTGTTCATTATATTGGTGTATAGAAAAAGTGTTCATTTTTGTATGTTCATTTTGTTTCTTGCTATTTTGCTGAATTTATCAGCTCTAATAATGTCAGATTCCCTTTAAAGGAGGACATAATAATTATATTTTTACATATTTCATTTGGTACAGCATTATTTTTTAACATTTTTCATGTTTGGTTTCATACAGGTTTCTTTTGCCATATCTACACGTTGTTCATCGCTATTTTATATTACAAGTAGCCTCAAGGTCTTTATATTAAGAAATATTTAAAACTAATAGATTGAGTTTAGACTCTTGTAATCATAGATTAATGAAGACAGTGTGGGTGTTTGAGTAAATGGTAAACGAACTTAACAATATTGGAAAAGAATTAATTTGTGTCTTTTATCATATGACAAAATAAATTTCAAATGCCTTAGAATTAAATAGAAAAGGAAGTAATATTGGTGAGTTCATGAGTTAGTCAGTCTTTCTGGTAAACCTTCTGGAAAAGGGAGTTTTCTGGAATACTTGTATATTCTAGTAAATGTAGTTGTGTGTGTGTGTGTGTGTGTGTGGTGTGTGTATGTACACACACACATACATATATTTATATATAAATATATAATTACATTACATAATATATATGAAGACACATGGTATGACTCTACTTTGTGTACAACTAGAGAAATGAAAAATTGTGCTCCATATGTGTACTGTGAATCAAAATGCATTCTGCTGTATGTATAACAAATTAGAACAAATAACTTAAAAAGATAAATATTATATATTTTATATATTATATATATATATAATATAATATTTATATATATATAGTATTCTAGTATTTAGTAATACTTGTATATTCTAATAAATACATTTCTGGGAATGTGTCCTTAAAAAACAATCAAAATGCAACTGAAGCTTTTTGTAAAGATGTTCTTTGAAAGATATAATGGCAAAAAGAGACCTAAATATCAATAAAAGGAAATGATCAAATAAACATAGTATAGACTTGATAGAAAGTTTTCACAATTGTTAAAAATTAGGTTTAGGAAAAAATTTTAATGGGGAATAAAAGGATATAGAACTGAATGTAGAAGCATACATGGATAGCCACTTTTTAAAATGTACACATAAGCTGGGCATGGTGGGGTTGTTCCTGTAATCCTAGCAACTTGGGAGACTGAAACAGGAGGATCACAAATTTGAGGACATCTTGGGCAACTTAATGAGACCCTGTCTCAGAAGAAAAAATTTAAAAAAATGCATATGTATATGCATAGAAAAATTTATATGCTTAGAAGGATGAACCTAATAGTATATCAGTAATCTTGAATGATGGTACTCTGGAAATTTTTTTTTTCTTTATACATTTTGAATTTATCAGATTTCAAAAAATTAACGAGCAAATATATTAACCAAGGAAATAAAAAATGCTTTTAAAAGCAACTGCTTGTTTTTTTAAGAGAAGCTATTATTGTTTATTTGAAATGATATAAAATATTCTTTTTAAACTTTGTTATAGCCACTTAAATGGATGTTCCCTGGAAATGCTAAGCAGACCCTCTCTACTTATCACAGATTCATTTAATGCTACATATGTGCAGCCTAGAAGAAAACAGAGAGATGAACAACTTCTGAGTATGTATTATCCACTGTCCCCTTTAAAGAGCTGTGTGAGTGCATGGTAGCATGAATCACAGTGAATTGTGTTTAACTTAGTCAAAAGAGATTGGCTAACTACTACTTTTTTGAAGAAATATATGGCCACCTCAGTATTTTGTATAAGAAAATGCTTTTGTGGAATGGATGTGAATTGTCTTCTCCCTGCCATTCAACACATGGCTAGTTAGCTCTCCTGGGCGCTACTGGTATATAAAGACCTCATACATATTTAATAGAAAAACACACTCTAAAAGAAAACTAGAAGATATGAGGGTACAAATAGTCCTCTGGTTTGGTGTTGGGTGTTTTAATTATAATTAGTCATCTTGGTCTTCAAGAGCCTCTGAGCCATTATGGTTCACTTCTGCTTTGGTTTGAGCTGCTTCACTTCATTTTTTTTTTTTTTTTTAAATAAGTTGTATGAGATTTCAATGGGAAAATTAGATTTCACTATGTTAATACAATATTTACATATATATTAAATACATATGTTAATAACCACTACCTTAATTTAGGGCTGGGGCTGTAGCTCAGTGGTAGAGCAATTGCCTAGCATGTGTTAGGCATTGGGTTTGATCCTCAGCACCACATAAAAATAAACAAATAAAGGCATTCTGTCCATCTATAATTATAAAAAAAAATTTCTTTTAAGTATAAATAGTATATTGCATTTCTCTAATTCACTGATTTTAGAAAGCTCTTGCTTTTGTTTGTTTGTTTATTTGCTGGAGTTTGCTTTTACCAAGTATTTCTAAGACTTTTACCAGAGCAAAGAAATCTATTTATAAAAATGCTTTTGTTGGAAGAGAATATGAGAATATGATCTATATTTTATTCTACATGTATACAAAATATATATTTTATATGTATACATATATATACACACACACATATATACACACAGATGTATAAAATTATGTGCATGTGTTTGAATGTACATATAAATTTGGTAATTAATCTTAACAAACTTCATTGGGCTAGACAGGTGGTAAGTCCAGGATGACCTGGAAGCCCCAAGCTGGTTGCATTTGACCTAGTCATTGAATTTTCCCAGTGTTACAAGTACCATTTTCTATGTGGACTTAACATGAAAATGTTAGGAACTACTGATTTATAATTTTTCAATGACTTAAAAAAAGTTAATGGTATTGTTTTTTACTCTTATGAAGATATATTTAACAGAATCAAAAGTGGATGTGCTGGGGTTGAGGCTATAGCTCAATAGCAGAGTGCTTGCCTAGCATGTGTGGGGCACTAGATTTGATCCTTAGCACTGCATAAAAATAAACAAGTAAAATAAAGGCAAGCTGTCCAGATACAACTGCAAAAAAAAAAAAAAAAAAAAAAAAATGGTTATGCTGACTTAAACAAAATTCTTTCACTTTGTACCTGACCTAGTAATTGCTTATGTATAAATTATAGTATTTGTCATTAAAAAAAGGGAGACAGAGTTGTCTTTAATTTTATAGCAAAGTATTAATTTTGAACTACAAAGATTTTACATTCCTGTTTTCTAGCAAATGTCCTGGAAACACTTCGAGGTGATGGAAATGTATTAATAGCAGTGGACACTGCAGGCAGAGTTTTGGAACTTGCTCAACTTCTTGATCAGATCTGGAGAACTAAAGATGCAGGATTGGGTGTTTACTCCTTGGCACTCCTAAATAATGTCAGTTATAATGTGGTGGAGTTTTCTAAGTCCCAGGTTTGTTATTGTCCATAATAAAGAACTTTGCTACAGTGATTGGGCTTATGGACTTTAGTGTCTTAATTGCCTTTTGTATTTCATTTTTCTGAAGGGGTGGTTAATAATAATAGCTCAGCATTAACTGTTTACTGGCTATGGGTGCTTTATATGTATGTGTTATTTAATCTACATGCACCCTATGAAGCAGTGTTTGCCTCCATTTTACAGATTAAGCAGGTTGCTTCTCTTCTAACTCTTGTTCTACCAGTCTGTATAAAATGGGGATAAATATATATCCTACTTCATAGGATATAAATATTAGAATTCATTGTTCTTTCTTTTGAATAAGGTGTTTCTCTTTAAATAGCAGTCTGTAGGGTAAGTTATTTATTTAGAACATATACACTGCCTTCTCTAAAAGATTTAGATCACTTATAATGAAACAGTACAGAATTTGATTTTTAAGGATGAAATTTTTAGGGGCGCGAGGATCTAATGGGGAACACAATTTGCTTATCAAATGGTATAGACTTAATCTACTGTGGGTAAAAAGACTTGAAACAAGATAGAACTTGAATTCCTTGACTGTTTTAGAATACATTGAAGTTACAGTATTTTCTAATAATTGTCATCTTTTTTTCCTATATTAGGTAGAATGGATGAGTGATAAATTGATGAGATGTTTTGAAGACAAAAGAAATAATCCATTTCAGTTTCGCCATCTCTCTTTATGCCACGGTCTTTCTGACTTGGCTCGTGTGCCTAGCCCCAAAGTTGTACTTGCCAGCCAACCTGACCTGGAATGTGGATTTTCAAGGGATCTCTTTATTCAGTGGTGTCAGGACCCTAAAAACTCAATCATTCTGACTTATAGAACTACTCCTGGGACTTTAGCACGTTTCCTAATTGATAATCCTTCTGAAAAAATTACAGAAATAGAGGTGAGCAAACACTGTATCTTATAACTGTTGGGGGTATTTTATGCATAATGTATAAAAATCAGGGACCAAAAGCAAAACTTGAAATTGTTTTGGAATTTTTTTAAGAATAGCAGTAGAGAAGAAAAAAAAGAATAACAGTAGAGAGCCTTTTTTAATTATACATGACAGTAGAATGTACTTTGTTACATCATCATACATAGATGGAGGATAATTTCTCATTCTTCTGGTTATACATGGTGTAGAATCCCACTGGTCATAACTCTATTCTTCCCTAGCCCCCCTTTCCTTATTGTGAATTAGCATATCAGAGAAAACATTTGGCCTTTGGTTTTTTGGGATGGGCTTATTTCACTTAGCATAATATCCTCCAGCTCCATCCATTTACTGGCAAATGCCATAATTTCATTCTTTTTTAAGGCTGAGTTAGAGAGCCTTTTACAGCACAAACTTACAAGCCCCTTCTCAATCTTAAACTCCTGCAGGGTACCTTCTAGAATCATACTGGGAGGGAATACATATACACAGTATCTTCTTTTTCTGAAAAGTTCCTTGTCTTTGCTTTCCCTAATTGAAATCTGGCTGCTTCGCATAGTGTTCTTTTCTGTAGGCCTCTTAAATAGATAGGCTTTTCCTTTTCTCATTTCTTCTGTGCTGGGTAAGTCTCCTCCTTGTTCTGTGCTACAGTTTTTAAGCCATTTTTCTTTTCTTTGCAGCTTATGCCATCAGACCTGATGATATATATACGAATCCCTCTTTGTTTCTGACATTTCTTAATCTTGTGGTTGTTCTCTGTCACTCATCAGTGATTTTAGACCCTAGTTCATGGCCTGCTTGCCCACTTGTATTCAGGACTCCTTTCTTGTTGTCTTGAGCATCCACATGGCTGCTCTGTCCAGTTCTTTAGTCCTCTCAGTTCCTTATGCCTTTCTTCTCAGTGAGCTTTCCTCCACTCTGCCCTGGCTGTCCATTCCCCTCTCCTGCTCTCTACCTCAACTCCCCTACTCTGATCTTACGGCTGACTTTCCCTTCTACTCCCATGCCAAGAGCTCTTTAGTTCCACTGAGACTTTCAGTTCGTGAATCTCACTGTCCAGCATTCTTATTTAGAGTCATTGATCCATGATTAATCATTTAGTAAACACCTTTAAATCTCTTACCATTCTTCTGTTTATTCTACTCACCTGGCAAAGCCTTGGCACTAAACTATTTGCTTAGTCTGTACCTGCGTTCAAGCAGCTTTTTCACTGGAGTTAAATGTGACCGTGTGGACAGGTTTCTCTATATTTTCATGACTTCACATCTCAAAAGGGCACCTAGTACTAGCACTCTACATTCTATAGGATATTCGTTTTCTCTCTGTCTAGTAAGGACATTTTTATGCCTCTAATTTCTTAAATAACCTATAATACACTCTTATTCATAGCACATGATCTTGTCTGAAAAGTAGCAGAGAAGTAGAAGTAGTCAGACAGGAATTCCTGTATCTCATTGTCACTAAATATACTAACCTGTTCCTGCATCCAGACCTGCTGCCTTAGCAGACAATTAGCAGAATGACCAAGATGCTAAAAGATGATTTGGCTTGATAACAAATCCATCAGATCTGTCATTTTCCCAAAACTAGTATAATTGACTCTACTGTTTATAGTCATCGATATTGGATGGTTTGGTTAATAAGTGCCAGGGTTGTATAAAGTTTTAGATGATTACTTTTCATTTTGTCTTCATAGCAACCATTTAAAAGATCATTTGGTTTTTAAAAGCTAAGTTGTATCTTTGTCTTATATAACCTATTTATAAGAAAACTGTAATATTAGTAAATAATATCTGATATGTATTGACTGTAAATACAGAATTGTTGAGCAAAGGATTCAGAGAAAGTATATCAAAGTAAAATACTGTCTTAGGTTACTTAATAGCTTAGAAATACAAAATTAAAAACTCAGAAGTACTTAAAGCAGTTTAATGAGATATAAAATACCTAATTTAAAAATTTTAATTACTAGAAATTTAATTAGGCCTGATATGCCATTTGAGGAATTAATAAAAGAATATTAAAACTTTGAAGAAAATGACATTCCAGTGTGTCCTCATGAAATCTGAAGCAGCTGAAAATAGGATATGACAAATTTTTTAGTATTTAAAAAGTAATACTTGTGTTGAGGATTCTTTCCCTGCTCACCATCTTAGGGATATGTCTTCTGCAGTTATCTCTTATCTCTCCATCATTCATCTTTTTTCCCCTCTACTTGATCACATCCCAAACAATTTTTACACTTATCTTTCCCCCCTCCTCCTGACCTGCTCTTCTCTGTCTTCCTCATGGGAAAGCTTCCCCTTATACTCGAGCCAAAAATCTAGAAAATTAAAAATGCTCACTGAAGTATAATATATACTGAAACGTGCATATCATAAGTATAGTGTGTGATATTTTTCACATACTGAACACACTTGTCTAGCCTGCACCTAGTTCAAGAAATAGAATCAGCCCCACATACGCCTACTTCCTGACTCTGTCTCTCCCTATCCCTGGGGGTAACCAGTGTCCTGTACAGGTTATTAATGCACGGATCATTCAACTTATTTTTTTTGTTACTTTTCTCTCAATATCCACACCTAGTTCAGCAAGTTACATTGACCTGACCGCCTGACATATCCTGTATTATCTACTTTTCTCTTTCTCTTCTGCTGTCATCCTAGCCCAATGCTAAGTGTCTTGCCTAGACTCTGCAGTAGTTTCTGAACTGGTTTTTCTATTTTTATTTTTTCATTCCCTTAATAATAAATAAAATAATAATAAAAATAAAAGGTGACCAAAGCCATCTTTTATGTGGTGGTGGTAAAAAAATGCATATAATTTGCTATCTTAACCATGTTTAAGTGTACATTACAGTAGTGTTAGTTTTTTTAAGATTTTTTTAAAATAATTTTTTAATTGTAAATGGACACAATACCTTATTTTATTAGTTTTATTTTTATGTGGTGCTGGGGATAGAACCCAGTGCCTCACTGCTAGGCAAGTGCTCTACCACTGAGCCACAATCCCTGCCCCAGTAGTGTTAGTTTTTAATGGTGCTGGTGATTGAACCCAAGGCTTTGTGCATGCTGAGCAAGTGCTCTACCTTTGAGCTACATCCCTAACCCCATTTTCTATGAACCCCAAGGATTCAGAGAAAGTATATCATTCCTTTTTTTTTTTCTTTTTAGTTGTAGATGGACACAAAACTTTATTTAATTTGTTTATTTTTATGTGGTGCTCAGGATTGAAACCCAGCCCCCCCACATGCATTTTTAAAAAAATTTTTATAAATGGCAGATGGAGACCAAAGTTTATGATAGCAGTGGCATAATAAATCATGAAGGTAAAGGTTTTATTAAAATTTATTTATGGGGGTTAGGGATATAGCTCAGTTGGTAGAGTGCTTGCCTTGCATGCACAAGGCCTTGGGTTCAATCCCTAGCACCACAAAAACAAAATAAATTTATTTATGAATAAAGTATCTATGTGAGTTACTAACTGTAATGAAAAAAAGACACTGTAATGAAACTTGTTTTCAGATAAATTACTAGACAGATGTGGGATACCTATGTAAACATGTAATTCACTTATATTAGAAGTGCCTGAATTTGGTTTAACTTTTTTTTCCTTTGTATTTTGAACTAATTTCAAACTTAACAGGAAAGTCACAAAAATAGTATGCCCAGATTCCTCAGTTTTCAATGTTTTTACTGGATTTGCTTTATATATATTTGTCCTTTATGATGTGTTACCTTTTTCTTTTTTTAATATATTTGCTTGTCAATGAACATTTATTTATATGTGGTGCTGAGAATTGAACCCAGTGCCTCACACATGCCAGGCAAGCACTCTACCACTGAGCCACCACCCAGCCCCCTTTTTCTTGATTTGAAAGAGCTCTTAGGAAAAAGTAGCTTCTGATATGCCACTGTTTTTTCTGTTTCTTTTAATTTGGTGAGACTTAAAGGTTTTTTTTTGTTGTTGGTGGTGGTATATTTTTAATCTTTTGGTACCAGGAATTGAGCCCAGGGGTACTTAACCACTGATTGACATCCCCAGCCTTTTTTTATTTTTTATTTTGAGATGCAGTCTTGCTAAGTTGCTTAAGGCTTTGCTAAGTTGTTGAGGCTGGCTTTGAACTCACAATCCTGTCTTAGCCTCCTGAGCAGATGGCATAACAGGTGTGCACCACCACGCCCAGTTCTGTCTTTTGAGCTTTATGTCATATAAGGGTTTTATTTGCCTCATCTACTCCAAATCATAAAAATACTTAACCTGCATTTTCTTTTTCAGATTGCCCGCTGCTTTTTAACCTGTTTCAATTAAACCCACCTTAGATGTAAAACAACTCAATTTTAGTACTAATCTAAATAGGATTTATAATTACATTAATGGAAATTTGTTTAATTTCAGAGAAAAGTTTAAAGATGATGAATCAGTTTAGAACTATGATGTATCTCACACCCCACTGCCTTAACCCCCAATACTGATATTTTGTCTGTTGTTTTTCATTAGTTGAGGAAACGTGTGAAGCTTGAAGGGAAAGAACTTGAAGAATACTTGGAAAAAGAGAAGCTAAAGAAGGAAGCTGCTAAAAAACTTGAACAATCAAAGGAGTGAGTTATTTTCATAAATAGTACAATTTTATGTATGTAATTTGAAATGTATTTCTAAGACTTAAACATTCAGTTGAAAATATTTCAACTTTCTTAGGACTTCATTACTTTTGTTACATCTTTCATGGCTAAAGTAACAAATCCTTTTGGTGTTAATATTAAACATATTTATGAACTGGCAGTTAATGTTTTACAAAATATTGATCCAATCGTATTAAGTATTTTTATGATATCACTCAAATTAATATTGAATTAATAATATGGAATGTTAATTCAGTGACTATTTTATAAATATTAATTCAAAATCTGTTTGGATGTTTGTGACCTTGATCTATTCCAAATTCCTCCTAGGGCAGATATTGATTCCAGCGATGAGAGTGATGTGGAAGAAGATATTGACCAGCCGTCAGCTCATAAGACAAAGCACGACCTGATGATGAAAGGTGAAGGTAGTAGAAAAGGAAGCTTCTTCAAACAGGCAAAGAAATCTTATCCCATGTTTCCTGCCCCAGAAGAAAGGATTAAATGGGACGAGTATGGAGAGATCATAAAGTATGTGAGCACAACAAAACCTTATTTATTTAAGGATCCAGTGTTTAATTAAACACAGTGATTTAGTCTTTTTGGTCACCATGTACTTTAAGTTCTGAGCATCTTGGCTTAAAGGATATAGATTTATAGTTTGAAACATAGAAATGTTGAGGAACATTGGAGAATTAATATTAAGGGAGAAGTGATAGTTTTATTACTTAGTTGTAGGGAAAGTTTAAAAAGATGACCTAAACTTTCCCCCTCTTAAGAAGAGAAGTAATGGCCATGCTTGGGTGAAGGACATAGGATAAAAAGAACTTGCAGTGGTAATTGTAGTTTAGGAAATGGATTTAGTTACAAGAGGAATATGAGATGAACCATGGGAAATCTACACCCACTACTAGAAAAACTATTGAAATTATGTTCTGTTTGCAGATTTGAATACACCACTAACCTGTGTAGAAATCCTCAGGGTGCAGTTTCTGTTGTTTCCCTGGTTGATGTCAGGTGCCTCAGCATAATTACAGTGTCTTTCACAATCCAGTTTTTTCCTACTTTTCTATTCATTCTCTCTCTCTCTCTCTCTCTCTCTCCCCCTCTCTCTCGTACCAGAGATTGAACCCTGAGGTGCTCTACCACAGATCCACATCCCCTGCCCTTTTTTTTTTAATATTTAAAAATTTTTTTTTAGTTTTCGGTGGACACAACATCTTTATTTTATTTTTATGTGGTGCTGAGGATTGAACCCAGCTCCTCATGCATGCCAGGTGAGCGCACTACCACTTGAGCCACATCCCCAGCCCCATCCCTGCCCTTTTCATTTTGTATTTTGAGACAGGATCTCACTAAATTGCTTAGGGCCCCCCCAACCCTCCCTGATTTTTGAGACCAGGTTTCCCTCTGTTGCCCTCGCTTGTGTCAAAATATTGGGCTCAAGCAGTCCTCCTGCCTCAGCCTCTCCAGTAGCTGGAACCACAGGCATACACCTCCACCTGGCTTTGTTTCTCTGTATTTCTTGTTCTTTCTTTCTTTCTTCCATAATGCTGTCTTCTGCATGTAGAATGACTTAGGTCATTCTTGGGTATAATTAGGAAAATACCATTTCTACTTGGCTGTCTAAAATAATGAGGAAACATAACTTCACTCTAGCGAGTTTGCTTATTATTCCACTTGATGAGTGGCCTGTGTGTTTAACATATGGACTGTGCTCTTCAGCTTCAACGTCCTTATCTGAAAAATGGTGATAGGAATTAAACGAGGTTGCTTTTTGTTGGTGGAGGTTTTATTTTGGATGCTAAGGATTAGACTCAGGCTATACTCCCCAGCATAAGGTTGTGTTTCTCAGGCACTTAGTATAGAATCTAGCTCATAATAAATGTGCTTTAAGTGGTTGCTACTGCTGTTGTTACTCTTTAGATTGTTGTTGGAGATACGGACTACCTGGGTTTTGCGAGGAGATCTGGATTCTCAGAGAGGAGTGGGAATGGATTTGGGAGTAAAGCATAGACAGTTATAGGAGGTTAGAGAGAATGTTAAAAGATGATTTTGGTTTTACTTTTGGTTAGGATTCTGATATTGGAAGTAAAAATGGAAAGAGCAATGTGTTAATAATACATTGAAATTAAGATGAAGGTTATGAGGGAGCTAACAATTTTGTATGCCAACCTTTTCAGTGTTGTGCAAATAGTCTTCTGCTTTCTTTGGGCAGAAAGGAAGTAACTGGGGGTCTTAAGTACGTTAGAGGAGTTCTGAGATTTATAGGTATTGGGATTTGATGAAGGAAACCACAAACATTGGCCAAAAGTAATGATTGATAAGAATGCATGAGGGCTGGGTTGTGGCTTTGAGGTAGAATGCTTGCCTACCATGTGCGAGGCACTGGGTTCAATCCCTAGCACCACATGAAAATAAAATAAAGGTATTGTGTCCACCCACAACTAAAAAATAAAGTGTTTTTTTTTTTTTTTTTTTAATGCAGGACCAGCTTATGACAGCACTTGTTATAGCCACTGAGGTCTTCTAATGACCTGTCAGAGGCCTTTCACTAGTCCATGTGATGTGCTTAAAGAGCATTTTTTAGTGTTAGGAGAAACATAACATATATAGTCATCTGATAATTGATATTATGAAATTGTCCTGGCTTTGGATCAAATGCATATTTAAGTCTTAAAATAATGTGAGGAGTCTAAAAATTATGCCACCTACTAGTTAGTTATATGTATTATATAATATTAGCTTGCTTTTTACTACTTCTAATTAGAGACTTATTATTTAGACCAGAGGATTTCTTAGTGCCAGAACTTCAAGCTACTGAAGAAGAAAAAAGCAAATTAGAATCTGGCTTGACAAATGGAGATGAACCCATGGATCAAGATTTATCTGATGTTCCTACTAAGTGTATTTCTACAACAGAGTCTATTGAAATAAAGTAAGTCCTTTTACCTTGTTTCAAAAATGAAATTTCCAAATGTCCTCTGGTAAGTTTATGCTTTTAAATTTTAATATCAGTGGTAGAGCACTGACTTGCATGCACAATGCCCAGTGCCAGAAAAATGGTAATAATAATTTATTTTTCAATGAAAAGACTTGTGAAGAATGGTGGTATTTTCTCTTCATTAACAATATTTGAATACCAAAATAATTGATTTAGTGGTTGGAGGGGGATGAGTTGAACAGGAAATTTTACATTTACTTGGAGAAACACTTTTTCTAGCCTTTTAGTAAGTGCAAAAACAGGTGGAAGAAAGTAATACAGCTCAAAAATTTGATTTTTCTTAGTAACTGCTCATTTCACAAAATGTATTCCTTGACTCAAACATCTCCAATGTGCTAATGTCTAGAAAATTTAATATGATCTGAAGTAGGTAAGCCTTTTTTCCCTTTTATTTAGTATATGTTAATAATAGCAATAAGTGATTATTTTGGAAATTTTTTTTTTTTTGAGTCTTCAGTGAGCAAATTGGTTTATTTGTTGCAGGGATATCTTTTGTATATACTTTGGTATAGCCAAGATGTAACTAATGCTATTAACAATATAACATGTATTTCTCAGATCATCATTTTATATATTGTATGTTTCTTTACTGATGATAAAATTCATTTTTAGAAAGCCTAGTTTTTATCAGAAAAGCAAGCTTGAATAATCATGTTTAATTACAGAGCCAGGGTTACTTATATAGACTATGAAGGACGCTCTGATGGGGATTCCATTAAGAAAATCATTAATCAGATGAAACCACGACAGTTGATCATTGTCCATGGCCCACCAGAGGCCAGTCAAGATCTGGCAGAGTGCTGCCGCGCGTTTGGTGGGAAGGATATTAAAGTGTACATGCCAAAGCTACACGAAACAGTCGATGCCACCAGTGAAACACACATCTACCAGGTAAATATGCTGACAGTTGAGCCTCTTAGAAATAAGTACTTTTGTTGCATATTAGGACAGATACATTTGGAGTACTGGGGGAGGGGGCTGAGGCCTATGTGGCTCCTGCCTTAGCAGATCCGATAGTCTGTGGGTTTACAAGTCAGTAGTGTTTTACACACACTTAATCTCCACTAGCGGAAGTGCAGAATGCCATGAGAATGGAAAGAGGAGGACCCCACCATATTTGGAGGTGTAGGAAAGGTTTCCTGGAAAATAACTAATCTGAACATCTGCTAGGATGCAGCTGGGTTGTCGGGACAGATGGAGTAGGAAAGAGGAGCAAAGAGTGTTCTAGGCAGAGGGAACAGTATTTATAAAAGTATAGAAATAAAGAGAATGATGAGTATTCAAGAATGAAAAGTAAAAAAAACAAAACAAACCCCACAGATATCAGGGTTCTTCTAATTGAAACAAATGGAGAAATGGAGTCAGGCATAGAAAACAGGATTAGTATAGAGGAGAGATGAACTTTAATCTGGTTGTGGGACAAAGTGACAGTTTAAAGTAGGGGTGAGGTCTGTATCAGGGGGAGGAAAATAAGGGTTAGAACATCCCAGGCAGAAAAGTTATTCTGAGCAGAGCAAGAGGAAGCAGCATTCCAAGAACATGGAGGTGTGAAACTGCATGGTATGTTCAGGAAAGCACAAACAGCTCATAACTAAAGTACACCAAGCACCAGACGGGAGACCGCTCAGTGGTTCTCAGCCTTGGATACACATGAGACCCATCTGAGTGCTCTGGTCTCAATCTCACTAGTTATATTAGTACCACTGGAGGTGAGGCCCTGGTGTTAATATTGAAAACAAACAAACAAACAAACAGATTGCCATGTAATTCTGATGTGTAGTCAGGGTTAAGAAAACCTGCACTTTGGAAAGTAGATAAGAACCCTGATGATCTTCCAAAAAATTAGGTCTTTACAGGTCATTGATTGTGAGGATCAGATGAATGAAAGATTTTCAGATTTTAAGTATATGTTAGAAAATGACACTAAGCAGTTATATTTTATTTGTTAATTTATACTCTGGGTGTTATTTCCCCCCCTCCCACTTGCATATTCAGGTGAGATTAAAAGATTCACTTGTCAGCTCCCTTCAGTTTTGTAAGGCAAAAGATGCTGAATTAGCATGGATAGATGGTGTCTTAGACATGAGAGTTTCCAAAGTAGACACAGGAGTTATTTTAGAAGAAGGAGAACTAAAGGATGATGGTGAAGACTCAGAGATGCAGGTGGACGCTCCTTCCGATGCCAGCGTCATAGCTCAGCAAAAGGCCATGAAAAGTCTGTTTGGAGATGATGAGAAAGAAACGGGTGAAGAAAGTGAGATCATCCCCACCTTGGAGCCTTTGCCACCGCATGAGGTAAGAGCCCATGCCTTTTCTGTCGCTTCCTTAATTTCCTTCTCCTAGTTTTCCTTGTATGTTTTTAACTATTTAAAGTATATTTTATATAGGCTAATTTTGGAGTTCTTAAAAAAGATGAATCAAGGCGTGTTTCTGTATGTGTGTCAGCTCTCTATGGCTAGTAACAATTTAAAGGAAACCGTTAGCGAATCTTCTGTTTCATGATGTGGTTTTTTTTTTTTTTTTTCTGTGATGCTGGGGATTGAACCCAGGGCCTTGTGCAAGCGAGGCAAACACTCTACCATCTGCGCTATATCCCCAGCCTTCAGTGTGGATTTTTAAATATCAAGTTTGATTGTGGGGATCACCTGAGAATGTCATTCTCTTGCATTCCATTTTTGTGCATTTTCAGTTCATTTTAATTCACTTTTGGTTTTGGTACAGTTAGAAATCTTTTATTAGGTTTGATTATAATTCTAGGCTAGTATTTACATGTTCTCAAGAGGTATCTAGTTCATTAGCAAAGATTTTAGGTAATGAAACTTAGAACAGTATTAAAAACTGTAAGAGTCCCACATGGCTTGTCAGGTGAAGTCTGCAGCCCTGCTATAGGGCTGAGACCAGAGAAATAGCCTGTCATTGGAGTCCCTTCTAGTACTACTCTTGAAATTAGGAGGAGGAATTAAGAGAATCTTTTTTTCTCTCTGTGCTAAAGCTAGTGTTTTTCAGAACAATTTCAAGGAATTGAAGCATTAGGCAAGATCCACTTGACATTCTGATTCTGAACCCGTAGCATCCATTGCATTCACTCTGAGGGAGGAGGGAAAGTGGAAATGGGATTTAGGAAGAATTATCTTCCACACTAAAAATAAAGGAAACTAAGATGTGAAAAAGGAATTTTTGGTTCATTACTGCTTCTTGGCCTCTAGTTGACCCTCTCTGGGCAAGTGTGTGAGTGAAGAGTATAACATCACACTTCTCCTTTATTAGGAGGCATGACTAATAAAATTGTGAAACATCAGAAGATGTGAAGGGCTTTGTAATGTTAAATAATGAAGCAAGATTCAGAATAACAAATTTGGAATGTGATTTACAGTCTTGAAACAATCTGTTGAAGGACTTCAGGGAATAATGGAAAATATTTTAGAGATCATGTAGAGTTTTTTATACAGTACAACCTTGTGTTTGGTATTTTACTTGAAGTTATTCTTTTCCCTTTCACCTCATCCAAGGTTCCTGGACATCAGTCAGTTTTTATGAATGAACCAAGACTATCAGACTTCAAGCAAGTTCTTTTACGGGAGGGGATTCAAGCTGAATTTGTAGGAGGTGTACTTGTTTGCAACAATCAAGTAGCAGTTCGTAGAGTAAGTATGCTTTTAATAAGGACCGAATCAAACAAGATGCTTCTGATGTTTTTGTCACTTTGAATTATGAAATTCTTTATTAGTAATTTCATAAAATGAAAGATCAGTAATTTATATTTATAATGATGAGCTTGAGGCTTATAAAAATGATAATTTTATGGTAAATTTATATTATTTGAATCCTCTGACATTTTTGTGTCTTAAATTCACTACTTGAATATTATATCCATATTCTGTGATTAACAGCAACCCATTTCCAGACCAATCATAAAGTAATCTATTTAATATAGTTTGGTTATTATGTCTGCATGTTAATGATCAGAAAATGTACTAAAGAGCTTTTTTTTTGATTTCTAGACGGAAACTGGACGCATCGGATTAGAAGGCTGCCTTTGTCAAGATTTTTATAGGATAAGAGACCTTTTATATGAACAGTATGCTATTGTGTAAAAGACAGGATGTCAAGAAGTATCTGCTTGACCTTTCTAAGAAAAAGGATTCTTATCTTATTTTAAGCTTTTGCTGTTTTGTTTTGTAACATATGAAAGAAATCTGCCAGAAAAACTGAACATGTATTACATTTTTAAAATGTGTAAATAGTGGGCTAAGAGTGTAGCTCAATGGTAGAGCGTTTACCTAGCATGCTTAAGACTCTGGGTTCAATCCCCAGTGCTACAAAAAAGAAAAAAAAGGAGATAGAGACCATTTTGCTAATGCCCAAATGAGCTCCCTACCTTTGGCTTTCACTGTGTTAGAGGTCCTAACAAGTGTACAGGCCTGAGAATTGAAGGTAATTGGTTTCTTTTACAGACCCCTTATTTTAGAAGGACTTTTTACTTGAATACAATACAACTTAGCAAACCAGTTCATGGCCTTAGAGAAACATGGTTTGCAGGCAGTCTTGCAAACTGTTTCTTATATTTTCTGGAATGAAAAGTGAGAGTTATTTAAAAAAGATGTGTTACAAAAGAGAAGCAAAATTGATAAAACAGTTTTTTGAGCTTAGGGATTTAAAAAACAAAAACAGCATGTGTGCTATGACTCTTGAATTCTAATATGCAATCTGTTTTTGCATGGAGCATATCTGCTTCATGCCTATATTGCCCAGTGACTCACTTTCGTGTGATATAGTACACATTTTGTTCAGAAATCATTTTTTCATTTCTCCCATTTCTTGTTTTATCAAGATTCTGTTGTTCAGTTTGAATTATGATAGCATCATTTAAATATATGTCATTTAAAGGAACTCCTGGATGTGTTATCGTCTTAAGAGTTCTGCATACAGGTTAGACACATCTTAGCTATCACCTAGGTTACTGCTGTATTTGAAACTTGTTAGTGCTCTATTTTTAAGAAAACAAAGTTAAACCTCACATTTTTATAAGATAATAGTACAATTTAATTAAAAGATGTAAATGTTTTAATCTCTTAGGATTGCTCTCTCCTAAGGTTACCTAAATTGTGGTTGGATTTTATACACATTACTGCAAAAGTACTAAAATTGGATAAGAGATTCTTTGCTGTCCCGATATAGTGTAAACCACGTGTGTTTGAGAGTAAAAGTTGAATATATGCAATTTTCACTGAACTTAAGCAGTGAAAACCATGTTGCCCTCCTGTAATCCGTTGATGATTTTTTAGAAAGTAGCTTAATCATGGCAGACCTTGACACTTATTTCTTAAGTACCTAAACCCTCTTCTTTACACTTAGCATTTTTAGGAGCATCAGTTTCATTTAACTTATCTGAAACTATGTATAATTCAACCCAGTGATATCAGAATTGATATTTGTTTCAAATGCTTCCAAAACTTTACTGTGGATTATCATGCTAATGGCACTCACCTGTGATCCCAGCTGTCTGGAAGTCTGAGGCAGAAGGATCACAAGTTTGAGGCCAGCCTGGACAACTTAGTGCACCCTGTCTCAAAATAAAAATTTTTAAAAAGACATGAGGATGTAGCTCAGTGGTAGATGCTTGCCTAGCATGACTCAGACCCTGAGTTCAATCCCCAGTACCTCAAAAAAAAAAAAAAAAAAAAGACAGGTTTAGAGCCTTCTGATACTGAAGAGCAGATGTACAAACCAATGTGTCAGATGGTGATAAAGAGTATATTTTCTTTTTAGCACTTCAAAAAAAGAATGTCTTTTAAACATTTTTTTTTGTCTCTTACCATATAAAGTCTATAATTTTATTTATATTCCATGGGAAAGAAAGTCTGCAGTTGTTTCATGGTTTAAAGCATCTGGTTATGCATATTACATCATAATACTAATATTGAAAAGATTATTTCTTGCCCAGCCCTTCTATGGTTTTATGAACAGGAATTAAATTTTACAGTAGTGCTTTAAGGTGGCTGTACTAATAGTGTCATTGGAAGAGTAATACTTCTGCCCATTTCTGGATGACAGTATTACTAAAATGAAGACTTTTAGTCTCAGTTACTTAGGAAAAATAGAAGTTTAGAAACAACGATGATATAAATCATGAACTCAGAGAAACTCAAGATTTTATTGTTGAGAATAAAAAAATAACATGTGGACTATCAGATATCTACACATATTTTTGTTAAGAAATTTTCTTGTATTGCAGTGGGATTGTACATGTCAGGTATCATTCCAATTATTTCTGTTTTCATGAACCAGTAAGAGACCTGAAACAGAAGGGAGGGAATCAATTATGTAAGGAGGGCTTATTACCTTTTTTTAAAAAAATTGAGGTACAATTTACATACTATAAAATACTCATTCTTTTAAAGTGTATATTTCATTTGTTTTTGGTGTATTTAGAGTTGTGCAACCACTACTACTATGTAATTCCAGAATATTTCATCATTCCAAAAAGAAACCCCTTATCCATTAGCAGTTATTCCCATTTTCCCTTCTCCCTAACACATTGTTAATCAGTAACAATTCTATCTCTGTGGATTTACCTCTTCTGGACATTTCATAAAAATGGAATCATGTGACACGTGGCCTTTTGTGTCTGACTTCTTTCACTTAGCATGATGTTTTCAGGTTTCATCAATGCAGCATGTATCAGTATCCTTTTTAGGGCTGAATTATATTCTATCGTATACTGTACACATTGTTTATTACCAGTTGCTGAACATTTTGAGTTGTTCCCAGTTTGGGCTGTTATGAGGAATGCTCTTTTGAACACCCGTGTATGTTTTTTTGTATGAGCATAGATTTTCAGTAATTTTGAGTTATGTACTTAAGAATAGAATGGCCGGATCATATGACAACTCTAACCATTTGAGAAACTGCCAGAGTACTCTCCAAAGTGACCACACTGTTTCATGTCCCACCTACATGTGCTTGAGGATGGCGTTTTCTCTGCATCCCTGCCAATCTTTATTATTCCCCATCTTTTTATTTTAGCCAGCCTAGTTTTTGAGGTTTTGATTTGCATTTCCCTAAGGAATAATGGTGTTGAGCATCTCTGTGCTTATTGGCTACTTGTATGTCATCTTTGCAATAATGACTGTTCAAATTCTTTGTCCATTTTTAAATTGGTTTATCTTTTTGTTGAGTTATGATAAGTTTTGTAATTACTTTATTTCATTCTTTGGCTTTTCTTCACTTGGTAGATACTTTGAAGCACACACAGTTTATAATTTGGGTGCAGTCCAATTTTTTCCCTTTGGTTCCTTGTACGATATTTGGTTCCTGTGCTCTGCGTGTCATTTCTTAGAAACCATTGCCTCATCCAAAGATAGAGACCTATTTTTTCTGAGAGTTTTGGTTTTTGAATTTAGTTCTTTCACCCATTTTGAATTGATTTTTGTTTAATGTGTGAGGTGGGGGATCTAATATCATTTTTTAAATCAAAATTTATGATTTCATATTACATTAAAAAATCTGACCCAAAGAACTGGTGGTTACAGACTCGCAAAGGGAAGCAGTGAACAGTAGAGAGCTGCCCCGTGGGCTGCACTTGAAGGGGAGCCCTGGATGGCTGCAAGGCTGTCTCCAGGAGGACTGAGCAGCCAGAGCTGAGCAGAGTGCAGTGGGTGCGGGGAGAGGACCGCCCTGCCCTTCCTCCACCCTGCTCTGGCCCTGGCGGTGCTCTCTGGCTGCCTGTTTCCGGAGCCCAGCAACCCATCATGCAGTCCCCGGCAGTGCTCAGTCCCCAGCAGTGCACCTGTTACCCAGCTGCTGTGCAGTGTGTGTAACCACCTACCCTGTGGGGACACCTGTACCCTGAAGAGCTGCATGGCTAGGGGCAGGACCAGCAGCAGACAGCTGAAGGTCACCGCCTTCTGCCAGGGCCCTAATTTTATTTTTTTGCATGTAGAGATCCAGTTGGCCTGGCATCTTTTGTTGAAAAACTTTGCCCATTGAAGTGTTTTGCCATCCTTTTTGAAAATTAATTGCCCATAAATGTTAATAGACTCCCAATTCTGTGTCAGTATTCTATGTATCTACCTGTATGCCAATACCACACTGTTTTGAATTCAGGAAGTGTGAATTCTCCACCTTGTTCTTTTTCAAGATTGTTTTGTCTGTGCTGGGTTCCTTGTATTTCCATGAGAGTATTAGCTTAATCAATTTCTGCCAAAAAAGCCCACTCATTTTTAATAGGGAAAAACAGCAGTTGAAGTTTACAATTTAAAACCTTGAATGCAATGGCTAAAAGGGACTGCAGAACACATCTAGTTCAACCCACTTATTTTAGTGTTGAATGAATGAGCCTGTGAAGCGAAAAGAATTTGAGATCCACATAGCTAGTTAAAGAGAGCTGGGACCGGGACCCAGCCTTACAGAATTCAGTCACTTCTATGCTGCCGAGTTGCTTGTTCAGTCCACTAGTGTATATTCACTTTTCTTAGGAGCGACATGTTCAGTTCATGTGCTCTAAGAATGGCAACTGTTATTTAGGACACTAGCATGCTGAGGAGGAGATTGATTTCCATTCTGTATCATGGCCAGTAACAGCCAGAAAGAGTAAATGTCACATTCTGCACTTCTCTTTGGTTGTAAGCTTCTACAGTTTTATCACAAGTTATTGTCCTTTACAAAAATATCAATGAACTGATGATTACTTAAGTCAAAGGATGTAAATAGTGTTTCATAGGCAGTGATTGTCACAGACTGTTTTAGTGGTAACTATAAAATGAACATGTGAAGACGCACCGGGATCTAGAGAAGGAACATTCAGATCTGCCCACTTGGGCAGGTTCCAAGATAAGATTTGCCCTCCTTTTTCACTTTTTTTCTTACTTTAACCATTTCAGTTGTGTTTGTGGGAAGATGCCCAAAACTACCAAGATTAATTTAAAAACCAGAAGATTGCTGGAACAAGGGGCATCTCATTTTTCTTGCTTCTGATCTTCCCCACACATGTGCACACATGGCTTCGCCTTTTGGTGGAGCTTTTCAAAATTCATTACTTGGTCCCTTTCATTTTTATTCTAGAAGTCCAAATATGATTCTAAAGGAGCTAATAGGAGTTTAACCCAGGGCTACACACATTCTTTGGCAAGTGCTGTACCATTGAGCCACATCCCAGCCCCCTACTCAATTTTTTTTTAATATATTTATTAGTTGTAGGTGGACACAATATTTTACTTTATGTGGTGCTGAGGATCGAACCCAGAGCTTCATGCATGCTAGCCATAGGCTCAGCCCCTACTCAAATTTTTAATGCTGAGTGATTGTATAACTACTTTCAGTATAAGAGAAATAACTTCTCAATTGTGGAGAATTCAACTTCTCAAGGTTTTTAATATCTTTTGTCTGTGTTCCCCCTCCCCACCTTTGGAGAATGAATGTTTAATGAAGATTTAGAACATTGCATTGTTGACTATTAAGCAGAATTTTATAACTACATAAGTATAGAATATGCAGAAGATTTACAGGGACTTAATCACTTTCTGAGGCTAAGTTTGTGTCAGTGTTTAATATCCAATTTGTCAGGTATTTTTTCTTGACAATTATGTTTTTTAAAAAAGGAACTACTAAGTGGACATTCAAAACTAGTGAAGTCCTTCAGATAAATCATTATGGGAATCTGTTCCAAGGGTGCTGCCACCACCCTTGTTTTTAATGTTTTTGAAATTGTTGCTTTACTTCCAGTTTATTTCTCAGGCTTATTAGAAATGTTGTAAATTGTTTTAGAAATACACTGTGGTCTTGGCCCAATTGAGCATTACCACTTGATTCTAAATGATGGGGGGAAAAAAATTGAAAACCCTTCCTCTAAGTACCGGTATACTCCCTCTAAGGGTATACTTTTTTTTTTTTTTTTTTTGCAGGGGAGATGGTATTGGGGATTGAACCCAGAGCCTCTCACATACTAGGTGAATGAAACAGGGTTTTTCTATGTTGCTTAGGGTGGCCTTGATCATTCCATTCTCCTGCCTCAGCCTTCAGAGTAGCTAGGATTAACAGGCATATGCTAACACACCTGGCTCAGGCAGTTTTTTATATTAAAAATTAATACCAAATTCACTAAACATAGTGGAATATATACCAAAAGTTATAAAGGTATTTTCCAACTTTACTCATAGGCTGTGATATAGGTGAATTTTTATATTAATATCAAAAGAACACAAAGACCTGAGATTGTATAAATACCTTGAGTATAAGAGAAATAACTTCTCAACGTGTAGAATGCAACTTCTCAAGGTTTTTAAATATTTCTTTTCTTTTTTTAAAAATTCATTTTTTTTAGTTTTCGGCAGACATAACATCTTTGTTTGTATGTGGTGCTGAGGATCGAACCCGGGCCGCACGCATGCCAGGCAAGTGCGCTACCACTTGAGCCACATCCCCAGCCCCTTTGAATATTTCTCTTCTGTGATTTCTCTTTTCCTTTGGAGAAAGAATGTTTAATGAAGATTTAGAACATTGCATTTTTAACTCTTAAGCAGAATTTTATAACTACATTATTACTCCTTAAGGAAAGCTTCTTTCACATTTATTTTAACTATTCTTTTGAATACTTTAAGATAATGAAACCATTAAGTAGTGATTTTTCTATTAGTATAAAAGCTGATGTAATAAATTCCTAGTAGCTGAAGGACCACATATACTGATTTTTAAAAAACTTTTTATTTTGAAATAGCTTTAAACTTACAGCAGAGTTACAAGAATAATATCCTTCCCTAGGTCTTCTGTTACTATTTTACCATTTTACTTTTACTATTCTATTACATATCATTTCTTGAATAATTGGATACTATGTTACAGTTATCACATAAGTCCTCAATACTTAGCCTTTTTAAAAAATAAGGACATTGTCCTGCATAACCACAGTACGTTCATCAAAACCAGGAAACTAACATAGATGAAATTCTACTGTTTAACCCATAAACCCAATTCATTTGTTACTAATTTATCAAAAAAAAGTCACAACTCCTCTTTGACCTGGATACAATCCAGGATGAAGTGTGCATTTAGTTATGTTTTCTCTCTAGTCCTCTGTAATCTGGAGTGGTTTCTCTGCTTGCACTTTTATATGACCTAGATGTTTTTCCTTGTTTTGGGGGAGAGAACCCAGAAGGCATTTTACCACTAAGCTGAATCCCTGTTCTTTTTATTTTAAGACAAGTTCTTGCCAAGTTGTCCACATCGGCCTTGAATTTCAGGATCCCCCTGTCTCAGCCTCTGGAGACACTGGAATTACATGCATGTACCACTTTGCCCAGCATGACAGGCATTTTTGAAGAGTGCAGACCAGTTAGTCCATAGATGTTCTTCCTTTTGGATTTGTATGGTGCTTTCTAATGTTTCAATTCAGTTTTTGAATTTTGGTTAGGAATATCAGAGAAGTGATGCTGTGTTCTTCTCTGCATTATATCAGGAGGCACATAATCAATTTTTTGGTGAATTTATGTATGTGGGTATGTGTGTGTACGCTGGGGATTAAAGCCAGGACCTCATGCATACTAGGCAAGTGCTCTACCACTGAGTCACATTTCCACCCCCTGGTTTAATTTTTTTTTTTGATACTGGCAATTGAACTCAGGGGGCACTCAACCACTGAGCCACACATCCCCAGCCCTATTTCTTATTTTATATTTAGAAACAGGGTCTCGCTGAGTTGCTTAGTGCCTTGCTAAGTTGCTGAGGCTGACTTTAAACTCGCGATCCTCCTGTCTCAGCCTCCTAAGCTGCTGGGATTATAGGCATGCACCATCGTGCCTGGCCCTGGTTTAATTTTTGATACAGGGTTATGATGTCTTCAAGGTTTGGTTTCTCCATTATGAAGTTAATAAGTATTTTCCCCATTTTTTTCTTCTTCCTTTTTTGTGCAGGGTATTAAGTTGAAATGTAAACATGATTTTGATATACACATTCACAGTGAAATGCTTACTGCAGTACTTACTAATTAATGAGGACTAGGTATTTGTGAGGAGCTACTCTGAGACTGTGGCAATATTCTGTTCTTTCTCAAAATTCAATCTAGTTTTATGTTTTAATTAGCTTTTCATTGCTGTGACCAAAATATCTTACAAGAGGGGCTGGGGTTGTAGCTCAGTGGTAGAGTGCTTGCCTAGCATGTGTGAGGTACTGGTTTCGATCCTCAGCATCACATAAAAAATAAATAAATGAAAGTATGGCATCCATTTACAATTTTAAAAAATTATCTGCTAAGAAAAATTTAGAGGAGGAAAAGTTTATTTTGGCTCTACATTTCAGAAGTTCAGTCTCTGGTTGGTTGACTCCATAGGGCATGGCAGAAGATGTGGTATAAGAAAGCAGCTCAGGGCATAGTGACGTGAGAGCAGAGAGCTCTGCTCACCAGGGACAAAGTATAAACCCCAAAGTCACACCTCCAATGACTTACTTCCTCCAGCCATACCCTACCTACCTTAGTTACCACCTTGTTAATCCACTCATTTGGATACAGTTCCTAATCTAATCATTTCACCTCCGAACATCCTTGCATTGTCCCACACATGAGTTTTGGGGGACACCTCATATCCAAACCATAGCATTTAACATCATTGCTGATTTTTATCTGAATCACTTATTGCACAATGGTGATTTTCCCAGTTCTACCATTCCTTCGACATGTGACATTCTACTGTAAGATAGAACTTAATTTTCTTCCCCATTTATTTATTCTACATCAGTATGGAATGTGGACTCCTGTTTTGTTTTTGTGTGTTATGATCTATTTTGATGCTCCAGTTACCCTGGCTTTGACTGGCAGAGCACTTTCAAGCTGGTTCTGCCGTCCTTTGGACATGTCCTCATGGTTCTTTGAGCACTTCCTTATGTTTCTGGCACCACAAGATGTCCCTGGCTCATTTGCATTTTCCTACCCAGTGCTGGGATCAGCTGTTTCACCAAGGAGTCCTGGTTCATTTGAGTGGAGAATGGCATTTAGAATCAAGGTCTGGGCGCCAGGCCTTGTTCTTTATCACTGTGCTATTACTTCTACTAGGTGCTCTTAGTGGACACACTGGGAAATACATGCATGTATACTTGTTTCCTCATCCATCCATCTGCACATATTACAAACCACCAGTTCCCTCCATCTCCAGTTCCACTCTTACTTCCCAGGTTTTAGTCTAGTTTCCCCCCTTTCCACATTTGTAACTCCTTTACCCTGTGTTTAAAAACCGGACTCTCAGAGTTCGTAATGTATTGGCTTATTTTTTCACTCGGGGATTAACCAATCTCCTGACCATGGGCTGGCTCCTTTGCTCCCAACTGCTTCAGGAATTACTTCCTCCCTTTCCCCGATCCATGGCAACACCTGCCAATTGAAGGCCATCGAGGGTATTTTAAAGCTGGCACCTTTGGCTCAGCTGGGGCCAAAACAGGCATTCCATCTTACCTGGCACTCTAGCAATGATCAGCTATGTGCAGGTTCTAAAGGTTTCCACTTTGGGACTGTGCAGTCTTCGAGTCTTGTTTTGGTCATTTTGTTAAAATGTTTTCCTCCTTTCTACTCTGTAATTAAGTCTTGCACATAATGTTCAAGCAAGCAGCAGACAGAATAATGACTGCTGTGGATGGGGTTACTGGAGGAAGTACGAAAATGAAGGCGATACAGCCGTGATCTCAACCCAAAATGCTCTCCCAGCGAGAACACGGAGCAGTTAAAGATCTTAAATCATATGTTCACATTATTTTATAACTGTCCTTGCAAGAGAGCTGCTGTCAGTTCATCATTCGGATCATCCACCCCCTTAACTCTTAAGTTTTAGGAGTGTCAGGACCAAGTTCACTGTATTGAGTGGTGAGGTTCTTTTATTAAACAGTCAGTTATTCTTCAGTCTTAACCATTTGGAGTGGGAGGAATAATATCCTGCCCCTGGACAAATGATTCCTCAGGAAGCTCAGGATGGAGTCCAATTATGTAACCAGTGTGGGCAACCTGGATAGCAATTATTAGAGCTTATTTCTACCTGTGGAAAATGGATTCTATGGCCATAATTATTTCCAGTTTGGAGATTTAGTTCACCTCATGGGAATAAATGCTCAGGTGCCCTTTTCCTCAAAAATAAAATAAAAATAGCCAAGCTCCTAAGCAATGGTGGCTCTCACTGAGCAGTTCCTGTGTACCAAGTGCTGAACTAAGGACTTCACAAGCACTGTGTCAACCATCATGACTGTGTCAGTACGGGCACTCGTCCTCCCAGACTGTGTCAGTACAGGCACTCGTCCTCCCACTCAGAGATGAGGAAGCTGTGCTTCTAGTCTGCCTGGTCCTGCCGTGGTCACACACAATGGGCATTACCATGTATAGTGGCTTCCATGTATTAAGGGCTCTTCAGTTCCAAGCAAAAGAAGCTGTTCCCTGGCCACTGGGGGAAAATGGCTGCTTGATGAGACAATATCCCCAGGTGTCGCCAGGGACCCAGACAGCAGACCCCACAGTCCCTCTACTGAGAGTGAACCAGCTACCATTTGGGTCCCTCAACAAACAGTGTCCTGAGGAAAATCTAGCATCACCTGGGGTTTCACTCGGTGCCGTCTCAATGGCTAGTGACAGGGGTGCGTTAGTCACCAGCCTCGGCACAACTGGACACAGATAGGGAGAGCTCTCCAGAAGACATGATGGGCTGTTACCCAAATGAAGAAGAATGGAAGCAGGGAGGTGAAACTACAGATATCCACTCGAGATGCTGTAGTTAAGCGTGAAGGCTCTGGGGCGAGGGGCTTCAGACGCCAAGGCCATCATCACATGCTTGGGCCACTTTATATGGTAGCACGTCGAACATATGGGGGCAGCAGTTGCGCCATTGGCAGGGTCAGTGACTGGCGTGGGGACCACCCACAGCTCTAGCGTGCATGCTGCATGGTCAGCATCTCAACACAGGGTCACGATTCAATGCCACACTCCGTACACTGCCTCACTATATGACCTGATGATCCTGGCGGCTAGGTTGTCACCTCCATTTGTACAATTAAAGACACTTGCTCTGAGAGGCCTAGGTGGCTTTTTCAAAGTCACGCAGCTGATTGCTGGTGAATTGGTGCTTTTCCCATGCCATTCCATCTACAGAAAAGCACTCTGATATTTATCCTTTTAGCTTCCAGAAGAGATTACAGTCACTGCCTCTGCATCACCATCTCCTGAAATAACAGTGGAATTTACGCCACGCTACCTAACGCAGGTCTGAGACATTCTCTGACAACTTAAACGCAGCAACCTTACTGGTTTAGTCAAAGTGATGATGCAGTTTATCTTAAGATACTGAATCTTGGGGCTGGGGCTGAGTGGTAGCGCACTTGACTGTCATATGTGAGGCACTGGGTTTGACTCTCAGCACTGCATATAAATAAATAAAATAAAGGTCTATCAACTATATATATATATATATATATATATTTTTTTTAAAGATACTGAATCTTTTCTCATATTTCCTGCTGGTTCTATGCTATTCTCCATAGAATAACAAACAGGCACCTCTTGGTCAAAAATAAGAAAATCCAGACTGCTTGAGGACCTTGAAACATTCAAACATCCAGAATTGCTTATATGTGGGTTCTAAAAAACAGTCTAACAGTTTCTCAAGATCTTTATGGACAAGAAGGACAGGTGGGGGTTGGGTTAGGATTCGACTAGCTGAGTTCCTACCCTTTCAAAACCATTTTAAATGCTGCTCATTGGCAGATATATGCTATTCTGAACTTGCGGGTTCTGTATTCATCTTTCTTTACTTGACATTTTATTTATTTGTTATTTTTTGTACTGGGGATTAAACCCAGGGGCACTTAACTACTGAGTCACATCTGTAGCCCTTTTTATCTTTTTAAATTTTGTGGCAGGGTCTTGCTAAGTTGCTTAGGGCCTCACTTAGTTGCTGAGACAGGCCTTGAACTTGCAATCCTCCTGCTTTAGCCTCCTGGGCCGCTGGGATTACAGGTGTGGAGCACCACACCTAGCTATCTTGCTTTACTTGATATTTTTGTGTTTCCTGGCTGAGGATATTATGTGTCAGTTTAAGAAATTTGGCAAATGACCTGCCACCGGAAGAAGTAGCTCTTGTACAACTTTGGACCGTGCGCTAAATCTAAGAATGTGAAATGCCACCCGTCTTTCTGAATTAATGGCACAAATCTATAATGGAGAGATGAAAGTTAGAATTTTAGGTTTTAAAAAGAAGCATTTTACTGGACTAAAGTTGAAATGGCTACCAAAAATGGTGATAAACATAGGGCCCCATTATTAATGCACTAGTAGTGCCCTGCAATTACTAATAGACCTTAAAATAAGGATGGTGGTGGTCTTGCTTTATTTTTGGTAAGACTCCACTCAGAGCCTACTCAGAAGACATTCTCTCCCCTTTTTTCCTTCCCCCTCCCAATAAATAATAAATTCACATTATAGAAAATTTACAAGGCATAGGAAAACACAAACAGAAAAAAAAAAAAAAACCCTATCCTAATTATCATTTTGGCCTTCATCCAACTTTTTTTTTTTTTTTTTAAATCTTTTTGGTTGTGGATGGACCTTTATTTTATTTTATTTATATACAGTGCTGAGAATTGAATCCGGTGGCTCATACATACTAGGCAAGCGCTCTGCCACTGAGCCACAACCCCAACCTGGCATCCATCTCTTTTTAATGAAATGTTATCCTTGATGTGGATACAATTTGTATTTGTCCTTAGAGAAAAACTTCACTTGTTTATAAACATCTTTTAATGCTTACAAATACGTCCAAACGTCATTATTCAGCTCTTTGCAGTTGTTGCACGGTTTCCTTTTTTTTTTTTTCTCTGTCATCTGAAATGCTAACATTCGTAATGTCAGGTCTCATGGTGATTTTAATACTAGCAAAAAATTGCAAGCAGCCTCAGCCTCTGTATCACTTTTTTAAGAATACTAATAACTAACTTAGAGCCAGAAGAGAGAAAGAAGCTTCTTCAAGGTCCTGGAAGCCATAGCAAATGGGAACTAAGGATATTTAGGTTTGCACTGGGGTAGCTCTTAATTTTTAAAAATTTGTTTTGGAAAGAGAGGACCTTCCAAAGAAGTGAGCTAAGGATCATGAAAAGCCTCCAAGAAGCTGGTCATCATATAAGGTGCAGAGTTCCTTCCTTCCTAATAGTGGCCTGACTGTGCTCAGAATGTAGTGACCTCTCTGGGGAGGAAGAGGTAAGACTTCAACATTTCACAACTAAATGGCGCTGGAGCTCAGGGCTGGAACACCTGCCTAGCATGCAGGAGGCCCTGGGGTCCGTCCCCAGCACCACACTAAAAAAAAAAGGAAAAAAAAAAAAAAAAAAAACAAGTAAATGAGACCATTGGTAATCTTGGCACCACCTTCTCTCGAGACATCACTGTTCCCAGAATTGACTTCCAGTGCCAGCATCTTATGTGTGAATTACCTACAGTTGCTTTTTCTTCTCTGGCTGCTATAAAAAGAAATTTTTAAAAAGGTTTCTCAAAACTTGGGAGCCCATATTTGACCCCGACCCTCCTGGAAGAGCCAGAACAAATTTTTTAGAAAAATTGCTCCAACTGTCCCTCTCCTCATTTCCCTTTTTCCTAGTAATCATTAAAGGCCTTTCACAGTGGGGAAAAGCAGGACAACTGAGGAAAGTCCAGAGCCACCCGTGGACTCAAGCAGCCATCCCAGGAAGCACCAGTGCTTCTGGCTCCGACAGGATGAACTCCTTTTGGCAATTCTTTGTACATCGACCAAGGGCAAGAAGCACATTTGTAAGCCATCGTGATAGGGCGCGTTGTCCACCAGTCAATATGTGAGGCCCAGGGTTTCCATTTAGTTGCTGGCCTAGAATGAAGAGGGCTATGGGTGAACACTAGCATATTTCACTCCCTTCTCATATGTGACTTTGACTTGATGCTCCCAGCAGCTCATGCCAGATCAGGCTTTCTCTGGGCGATTATCATTACTAATTAAGAACCACAGCCAGGACACAAATCCAGATTTCTAAATATCCCCAAGTGCACACTTGATTAGAATAGATTCAAAGGAGTGACTGCGACTGTGAACCTGTCCCAAAGGGACAGCAGCAGGTGACTCAGGAAAAGGAAGATGACCGTGGTGTGGATGAGAGGCAGGGTGTGAGGACGTTCGTAAAAGAAGACAAGCGTGTTCCCTGCCCTGTAGAAAAGGAAACCCTCGTGTCTCTCTGCCCACGGATTGAAACTCTGGGATCTCTTTTATTTCCTGGGCTTTGCTTTCCTTGCCACCACTTCAAAATCAAACAATGGTCATCTTAGTTAAAGCTGGGGTTTAATCCAGAGCCACATGATATTTCCTCTGTTCCAAATGCTTTCACAGCATGACACCGCTCACCTGTCCCACTTTTGGGCCTTTTTTCCCCCCTGTGGCTGGTAGAGCTGCTTTAGACAGATTTAACGTTTTGGAATCTTTACCTTGGAAATAAAGGAGAGGAAGAACTAGTGTCAAATGCAAATTCAGAAATCAAGAACTCAGGGAGGAGAGATGCACAAAATGATTAACATGAGGTCTTTGGAGTTGTTAACCTGGACTTCATTCTCTGTCTGACTGTGAAGCTAAGGGAAATAGGGAACCTGACATTTGGACTCGCTTCCTGGCAGACATGGGGTGAGGCCTGTTGTTACTACAATAGCAAACCTGATTACCTCTGGCCACCCACAAACAGGGCAGAGGTTGCGTTGAATACAGTAGATTCACACTGCAGAATATTTAACCCTTATTTAAAAAAAATAATTGAGATGGATAGGTTGATAGTGCATAGTGATCTGGAAACATGTTTATGTTATATTAAAATGACAGTAAGCGGCAGAGTAGTATTTAAGGCCATTTTAAAAACTGGACATGCAAACCGCTGAGGAAAATTCTAACCTGGACCTGAGTTGAATATGAACTTTTCCAAGAGTTCAGTTTGTGGTTTTCATAATTCTTTTCTTTTGCCTCCGTGAAGACTTAATCCGAGAGGAAACCTTTCTGATTAATCTGATAGGGATGAAAATGAAAATCTTGAAATCATGAAAATCTTACCTGCCGGTGTGCAGTGGAGTTGGAGAGATACAGTCGAGGAAGTGATGGGGAGAGGGAGGGGTGGGGGGAGAGCAGGCGGCAGAGGGGGCTGCAGGGAGGCACTGCCCTGCCAAGGGTCACTGCCCTGAGCACCCATTGGTCTCCGCTGCTTACCCTGTCAATGAGTGGACCCCTTTCTTTGAGGACATCTAATCCATGCACATCTCATTTCTAATATGTAATTTCTTCTCCTTTTAAAAGTCAGGACGAGTTCTGATATTAAGTATGCTTTCAGGTGAGATGCTTGAAGAACATAGATGCTTGGTTTGGCAGCAGTATTTGGGGCCTTGTCCTGTGTGGCCACCCAAACAGATGACAAGCCTGATGAGGGAGAACAGACAGGTACATGCAGAAAGAACACTGGAGATTTGGAAGCTTTGATGCTACACTTTCTATGGGATCTTGGCTAAGTCCATCAGCTCTGAGCCTCGGTTTATTCATCTGTAAAGTGGACCTGGAATGGAGGTTAGGCTGGAGAATTCACAAGGTCCTTCTCTACATTATGATTCCGTTGTCCAAGACAACCATGTGCTGCTGAAGGGTATGCCATTCTATTTTTTAGATCCAAGACACCGTGGGGAATAGATAATAAATGTAAGACCTGGCTATGAATCCTCATAGGGTCCAATAGCGGTCATCCTGTCATCCACTGAGCCCTGCCTCCCTCAGCACCGTCACCACTCAGTGGATAGAAAACAAACACGACATTCATTGAGCTCACTGCTATCAGCGTAGGGAAAGAGGCGCACATTATTTTAGCATGACGTTCCTTTGTTTGATAGATTTATTCTAGGCCACCTCAAATCTGAACTGAAATTTTTCTTGAACAAATGACTGTCCCAAGGAGGTGTTTTCATACTGAAACCACATTTGGGTCATAATAAATTGGTTTTATTAGTAGTTTTCAATGGTGGTAAATCTAAAGACTTCAACCAACATCTAATCTTAAAAAGGGAAATTAGTTGGAGTTATTAAAAATGTGGCACCCTACAGTTTTTTTTTTTTTAAGTCATGCAGGGCTTCAGAAAACATTAATTCCCCTTTAAACTCTTTGTTTCACAAAATAACCCAAGCAAATGAGACATTCCCTAGAAATAAGAGAAATTCTACAAAGAGTGGTAGAGGTGATAAATCTTTAATGCTCTGGATAATCTAACTCCCTATTCTCAGCCTGAAGAAGCGGGTAGAATCCAAAGAAGACACATAAAAATTTGAGGGAAACAAAATACATTAATTCATTTTAGCTATCTATCTTCAGAAAGAATGTGGGAACGCAAAAGAAGAACTCTTTTGTAATGAGGAACTAAGAAAGGACACCATTTGAGGAAATTATTTTTAAAAGCATATACCACAAAGCAACCAAGTGATGCTTTGATTAACAAAATAACCCTAAGACAGATTCATATACTATGTAATAATGCTTATGGAATTGTTCCCATCCACCCCGAACAATCTGTAGCTTCTGGAACAATCTGTGATCAGAAAGTTTAGAAACAGAAATGAGTAATACCTTTCATCCATCGTGCCTACTCTGACAGAAAGTTAACCCTCAAGCAACCAGTCAGAAACACTTCTTGAAAACTGTGTGCAGCAAGCTAGGCTGGTCACTCCGGGGGAGGAAAAAGAAACAAGACCCAGTCATGGCACTGACTAGTTATATGCTTAAAAGCATGGACACAGCAGTCAGGTAGGTGGATGCCCAAGAGCAGGGTGTTGGAGAGAAAGAGGGAAACAGGGAGGACCAGTGAGCGCCTCCTACTGGAGGGGTAGCTGGACTACAACAGGGGTAACCTAGGAGAGAGATGGAGGCTGGGCCCTAATGGTTCTCTCATTGCCTCTCAGCAAATCTAAAGAAGAAAGTAAGGTGAGGAGGAGGCTGGACCATTGGTTTACCTTGTACCTGGGAACATATTCTTTCTAAATGAAAGGTGTTCTTGACAGGGGAGGTGGTGGGAGGTTAGCTAGGAATGGGAGATAAGCTGGGATTTTGGACAACGGACGAGAGTTTAAAGCTGGAGAGCAGACGGACCCTGGATTCACCTTAGGGCGTTTCCGTGAGTTTCTGTCCATCCCTGTGGAAGTGATGGAATCAGATCTGGAATCAGCTCCCTTGTGGGACCCAGGACGGGGCCTCTCTGCTTCGCCCGACTCTGGCGAATGGTGAATGTGAATGAACTTGGCAGCCTTTGCCTACCCAGCATCATCCCCTCTTCTGCTGAAAATAACACCTGGTTTCCTCTGGAAGAACTATCCCTTCCCAGCTCAGAAGGGGCAGGGTGACTTCCTCAGCTCCAGGGCTGCGTGTGTGACACAAGGAAGAGCCACAGTGATTGGTTCAGGGTTGAGAACCTGACTCAGGCCAAGCCACAGAGTCCTCATCCTAGACCAGACTCTCTCCCTGCCACTCCCTCCCCGTACTGGGGACTGAACCCAGGCCCTCATCATGCTAGGCAGCTGCTCCACCACTGAGCTACCCCAGCCCCAGCTCAGACTCTCTTTAGTGCAATGGTGGAAAAGCACCCTGCTTCCACTGGACCTAACCCTGGGAATGGTGATCATCTTGGCCTCTTTGCCACTTCTCAGGGGACAGCCTGCTCGAGGGTGAAGCCAACATTGAAGAAAGCTAAAGAGGGAGTTGGAGAGGGAGAGGGGCAGCCTGAGTGACTGAGCACAAAGCCAGCAAGCTGAGGTCCCCTCAGTCCACTCCCAGCATGCGACATGCTTGAGAACTGGGCGGGCCTGGCAGGTAATTTGGCCCAACGCTCTCATTTTCCACATGAGGAAAGAGAGGCCTAGAAAGGGCTCGGGTCCCAGAAGAGCATCAGTGAAGGGACCCACGTAGGTCTCCTTCCCAGGGACAATAGCCTGTCACCTGCAGAACTAGTACACACTGGTTATCACCGCACTGGTGAGAGGTCCTAGGAAGGGAGGGAGAGGCAAAGTGAGTGAGTACCTGGGCTCAGCAGTTTACGGGAAGCAGCAGGCGCTCCTTCCGGGCTAAAGGTGGCACCCATTCTTTGCAGATGGTAGCTGCCGAGCCTCGGGCTGGAAGGTTGCCCTAATCCTGCTCTCCCCTGTGCTAATTCCCTGCAAATAATCTCCCAGGCCGGCCTTAGCCTATTTCCCAGAGGCTGGAAGGCACAGGAGGTAAGCCACTTGGCTTAACAACAACGGGACAAGGCTGGGACCCATGGCATGTCACTAGCTCAAACTGCCTGGAGGGTGGGAGCTAGCCCCTTCGCTTCTCAGGCCAGGAACTGAGACTCAGTGAGGCTGAGTCACTGTCCCAGGCCACACAGTATGGGATTTGAATTCACGCACTGCACTGTGAAGCTCCACTGTAGGAAAGATTCTGCGGCTGTGAGGTGTGAATTATTAATGAGGCCTGCGCCTGCTCTGCTCAGGGCCTTCCTGGGGATGCGATAACAACAGAGCGGCCTTGCTGCAGCCCCTGAGGGGAATATCTGCTCATTCCTGAAATGACAGGCAGCACAGGCCTGCTCATCACCACCACTGCCAAAGGGCTACTTGGGAACAAGCACCGTGGGGCCCACTCCTGCCTGGCTCCGTGCATGCTCACCCCTCAGGCCAGCATGTGCATGGGTGGCAGCTTCAGGTTTCACCTGGTGCCTGGACTTCCTCTAGGTGAGAAAGAGCTGTCTCCATCTGAGGCTTGAGGGTGATCCTTTACTCCTCAAAGCCAGTCCAGCATGTCCGGTGTGCCAGGTGCTGTTGTGAGAGGCTCACCAAGGTTAGTTCTCATAACTAAGCTAAGGGGCTTTAGCTTTTAGCCCCAGTTATTCAGTTTATAGTTGGGGAAACTGAGGCACAGAGCAAACAAGTTACTTTCTAAGATCACAGAGGTAGCAGGCTGGCAGAGCCAGGATTTGAACCCATCCCATCTGGCTCCAAGGAGCTGGTGTTCTTAACTACCATGCTATACTGTCATGGTTGAGTGTCTGCTCCCCATGCAGCCCTTGGAGATGGAGATAGAAATGGCCTGTGCCCATTGGCAGGTAAATGGGTGGAGCTGGAGAATATCATGCTAAGTGAAAAGTCAAACCCCCCAAACCAAAGGAAAAAATGTTTTCTCTGATAAGTGGATGCTGATGCATAATTGGCAGGGGGAGTCGTAGGGAAGAATTAGATTGAGAAAAGTTGAAGGAATATAGGGGAGAGGGGGGGCTGTGGGAGTGGGAAGGACGGTGGAGTGAGATGGACATCATTACCCCACATACATGTATGATCACACCACTGGTGTGCCTCTGCACCATGTTCATCCAGAGGAATGAGAAGTTGTGCGTCATTTATGTGTCAAAATGCATTCTACTGTCCTGTATAACTAATTAGAACAATTTTTTAAAAAGCAGTAAAACTAAAAAAAAAAAAAAAAAAAGAAATGGCCTGTCCCCCAAAAGTTACCAAGTGGAATATCGATATCTGAAGTGAAAGGCAGAAAGTCAGTGGAGCCCAAAGCCAGTACAGATAAAGCTCTGGGGTCTTGAGAGAAAGGAGCCTAGCAGTTAATTAATATGTAAGTAATCAATATTAATGGTATATAATTTGTTTTGCTTTATTTGCTCACTTGCCAACTGTCTGTCTCCACATGCTAAATTGAAATCTCTTTGAGAGTAGGAACTTTGTCTTGTTTCCAGCACTTTACAATAGCACCTGGTATGCAGTGGGTACTCAATGCATATTTATTGTTTGAGCAAAGCAGTACATTGAAAGCATTTACAGTTAGGCAAATACAAATCTAAACTATAATTTGGCCAGGTATAGTGGTGCATATCTGTAGTCCTGGCACTTGGGAGGCTGAGGCAGCAGACTGCATGAGCCCTGGAATTTGAAACCAGCCTGGATAACAGAGCAAGACCTTATCTATCTCAAAAACAAACAAACAAACAAAAATAAAGCAAAAAATCCACGACAAGAAACCCTATTCCTATTAACCCTATTGCTATCAAACTTTTAAAACCTGATGACATCAAATACTGGTGAGGATGCAAAATTTAAAAATGATATGGCCACTTTGGAGAATAGAATGGCAATTTCTTACATATATATATATATATATATATATATATATACACACACACACACACATAGATGCATAATATGTGTGTGGTATATGTATGCATGTGTGTGTATGTATATATACATATATTTATGTGCAAAACAACAAAAAATATTTCATATGACTCAGTAATTCAACTCCTTGGTATATAGTCAAATGAAATGAAGACATGTATCCACACAAAAACTTCCATGTGAGCTTAGCATGACTTTATTCATAACCACCACAAGTGGGAAATAACCTCCATGTCCATCAACTGGTGAATATTTGCACACATTCTTGCACATTCATAAAATGAAATACTATTCAGTAGTGCAAATGAACAAACTTAATACATGTAACAACTTGAAACCTCTTGAAAGCATTAAGTAAAAGAAGCCAGATTCAAAAGGCAGCAGACTGTTTGATTCTATCTCTAGGACATTTTGGAAAAGACCAAAGTACAGGAAAGAGATCAGGTGAGTCGTTGCCAGGGTCTAGAGTTGGGGTGAAAGAGTGACTACAGAAATTTTTTGGAGTGAAGGAAATATTCTCTATCTCAACTGTAGGAATGGCTGTGCTACTTGCATAATTGACAAAATGCATAGATATGTACACTTCAAAATCACAAACACCATTGATTGTGTTAAATTTTTCACAAATCAGGGAAAAAAAAATAAGGTCACTAGGAAGACCAGAGAACCCTATTGGGGACCACCTGGCCATGAACAATGCCTGAGGTCAACTGGACAGTGGAGCCAGCCAGCAGCAGTGAGTGTCCAACCAGAAAAACAAAAAGCACCAGGTGTTCAAGCCGAGGGAGTAACAATGGCCAAATGTGTGGAACACCAGGGGTCTGGGTCCAGGCCCTGTGCCCAGCAGCAAGGGAAGGGTCTGGCATTTCCAGCTTCTCTCCTGGGCGCCAGGCTCCACCTTTTCAGGTGGGAGGTTGGCTGGGAAGGAAAGGGGTTTGGAAGCTAGAGGTCAACAGGGATAGCAGATGTCCTCTAGGGTCCTAGGTGGGGAACTCTGGTTTCAATCCTTATCTTTCCAAGCAAGGCCAAGTGCTTAATTACCTGTCAGCAGGTGTCCCGGTAGTGCCTAAGGGCTGCTCCCAGGATCCAGAACCAACTGTGGACCCACCACTCACTGTACCCCCCTCTCTCCTCCATGACAGGGAGAGCGCTGGGCTTCGCGCTGGGCTTCCAGGGCTCCAGCTGGTCCTCTTGGCCCTGCCCACATGCAGAGCCCAGCTGGGCCCCGGGCACCATGTGTGTCCTCAGTCAGGAATGTCCTTTTTTGGCTTAGGAGCAGACAGGTTCCCAAGAGAACAGGAGGAGCAGCAGGAGGGGTTCTTCTTCCAGGTCCCAGGACCACAGACTCAAGATCCAAGTAGCACCCATCTCCAGAAGGAACCGGAAGGAGGAGGCGGAGGGCTGGTGGGTGTGAAGAGGAAGAGAGGCCAAACTGAGGTCTGGGAACAGAAGCCTTCTGCCCTCTCCCTGTTCCCAGAGCAGCTCAGGCTTCTCCTCCTCCCTTCCTCTGGGCTCAGCCTTGTCTCCATGCCCACTCCAGGGAGATTGGGATCTCGCTCTCCTTCTTACTAAACCTGGGCACAACCCCGAAACACGCCAAGGATCCTGGCCTCCCGCCTCCACACGCCCACACACTAACCACAGGACACCTGCAGCTGCTTTTTCCAAAAGGGGAGTAGCGCAGCTGCAAGGGGGTGGGGGGGCTCCCCTGCTCTAAGCCAGCAAAGCTTGGGAGGGTGCCCTGAAAGGAGGCTGGGCAGCCAGAGGGAAGAGAAGGAGGCAGGGAACCCGGAGATACAGGATCACTGATAAAGATCCTGAGAGGTCCTAGATTTAATTACAAAGGCCAGAGGGTGGAGGGGGAGGAGATAAGGGAGATTAATCAATCAATAGCTGTTGCAAACCAACAAAAGACCGTGTTGAAACCTTGACTTAAACCCCACCACCGCAGACCACAAGGGACTCCCTGTTTGGGGATGGGACTGGTTTGGTTTTTTAGGTGCTGGGGATGGAACCCAGGGGCTCTACCTCTGAGCCCTATCTAGGTGCTTTTTATATTTTATTTTGAGTTTGGAGTCTTGCTAAATTGCTGAGGCTGGCCTTGAACTTTCAATCCTCTTGCCCCAGCCTCCTGAGTAGCTGGGATTACAGGCGTGCACCCCAGGGCCTGGCCCTGGAACTGTGCATTCCAACTAGTCCAGGCGCAGTAAGGACTTTCCTTGTAGGGTAACCTCTCAGCCCCTCTTACCTGCAGCTAACACAGGTTACAGCGCTTTCCTTCTCCAAAATTTATAAATAGTACTCTTAGCTCTGGTCCAGAGGAGGATCCCAGCTGCTCTCCAGCCCTGCTGCTGGTAGTTGCAGGAAATCTCCAGGACCTGGTTCTTTCTCACCTGTAACAACTCAACAGATCTTTTTATTTGAGAGACTCCTCTGTCTCTTGAGTTTGAGGTCAACACCCATGGATCCTCCACCTTCTTGCTCTCCTCTCACACATAGGTTGAAATGGCCAGCACTTGCCTCCCCACCCTCCTTTGCACAAAAGTTGGGGCCGATGCTGTCATCATGGTCAAGGGGATGAGAGAGGGAGCTTGTTGGTGTGCTCTGGGAAAGGGTTCTCCCCCGAACACCAGGCGATGCACAAGTGGAAATGCTCTTCCCCAGCCAGATGTTGTCATGGCTATGTTACCGCTGTTGACCGGTGACGAGTTCTTGCTTCCCCAATGTTGAAGAATAACACCAAAGAAGCACGCCGAGGCAAGGTCAGAGTAGAAATTAGAAGTTTATTAAAGGACAGCAGAAAAGACTTCTCCCGGAGGAAGAAGGGGACCCAAGAGGTGGAATCCGTGGAAGTGCGGTTGTTTCCCCTTTTTATAGTTTTGGTGATGCAATGTAGGTTGGAAGGCCCAAGGGGTGGGACACAGGTGGGCCAAAGAAGTAATCTGGTCAGGAAGGACTTCTGAGTCAGCACCTTTTTGCTGGGGGCTGTTCATTAACATTTCTTTGAGGTGGACTTTGGCCTAGGGCCTTTTCGGGACTTCATTAACATTCCATGAGCTGTCCTGCGTTTCCGGAATCATTGCCAGCATGGCCTCCATTTTAGATTTCACTTGGCATTAGACCCGATTTATCTAACTACACTGACTACCTAACTTTAAATCTGGCTTCAGCTACATGTGACGTTGGAACTGTGGCAGCCTTCTTGTGACCACAGGGACCAGCCTAGGACCAGACTATTGCTGAAAAAGACTGAACAAGAGGATGAGAAAGAGAATGAGTCCCTGAAAGGACATCGCTGAGAACCAACCCTGGAATTTCCTTATGTAGGTTTTCTAATTATGTGACATGCACAAAGCCCTGATGTTTTTGATCCCCTAGGAATCGACATTTTTTGCTCCGTACAGCTGAAAATTTTCTATGGACATAGAAGGAAACCAGCATATGCCGATTTTTTCCCAGTGTGTAAGAGTGTGTGAGGAGATTTACATAAGGTGATTGTTGCATTTTCTCCATTTTATACTAGAGGAAATGCAATCAGAGAGATTAAATAGCCTGTACAAGGTCACGTCGCAGCTGTGAGAGGCAGGGCTCTGACATACTGTGACTTAAAACTCAAAACAAAATTAATTGTCCATTGATAGGTGGGTGGATAATACAAAATGTGGTATTGCCTATAATGGAGTATTATACAGCCACAAAAGAAGGAAGCTCTGGCACATGCTGTAATACGGACGAAGCTTGGAAACATCACGCTAAGTGAAATAAGCCAGACATAGAGGGACACAAACCACCTGCTGCCTCTCATGAGGATCCGACGCTAGTTGAATCCATAGACAGAAAGTGCATCATGGTTACAAGTGGGAGGGGAGGGGAGGGGTGGGGGCTGGTGTTTAATGGGTACAGAGGTTCAGTTTGGGAAGATAAGAAAGTGTGGAGATGGACGGCGGTGACGGGCGCACAGCAAGGTGAGTACACTTAGTGCCACTGAGCCATACATGAAAAACAGTTAAAATGGTAAATTTTATGTATTTTTCACTATAGATTTTTAAAAAATATATAATGAAACTTCTGCTCTTAAAGCAACGACTCACGGATGGGTTCTGAGCACTTCCTGTGCATGAGGCTCCCTCCAGGTGCACGTTTGGGCTTTCGTGGTGTGTCCACTCCTGCAGGGGAGGCTGGGACCTGGATGGGATCTGCTCATGCCCTCCAGGCCACCCCAGCCCTGGGCCTCCACCTGCTCTCCTGGGCCACACCAACAGTCCCCTAGCCTGGCTGCCCCCACTGCTACTCCTCACAGTCCAGTTTCTACAAACAAGTCAGCAACTAAGCAAGAAAAGTGCAGATTAATGACGTTGCTATAAAGGAAATGGACGGGGTGATGTGCTGGGAAATAATTGGGGTTTGCGGTATTTGTGTGCATAGGAAAGGGGACATTTAGAGGGGGTAATCAGGGAAGGCTTCATGGTGGAGAAGTCACACTTGAACTGAGAGGTGACACCTGAGGAATGTCCTTGTCTTGTGAAGACCCAGGGAAGGGCTTCAGGGCAGAGGCAGTCATGAGTACCAAGTCCAGGGGAGGAAAGAGCTGGGGCTAAAGGGAGGCCATTGTGACTGAGCACAGCCAAGGGAAGAAGGGAGGAGACTCAGGAAGGAGAGGCCAGATCCTGTAGGGCCATGTAGGCCATAGTGGAGGGTCTGCGTGTTGTTCTCAGATGAGAAGTTGTTGTTGGAAGAGTTTTTTTGTTTTGTTTTTTTCTGATACCAGGGATCGAACCCAGGGATGCTTATCCACGGAGCCACATCCCCAGCCCTTTTTGTATTTTATTAGAGACAGGGTTTCCTAAGTTGCTGAGGCAGGCTTTGAAGTTGGGATCCTCCTGCCTCAGCCTCCTGAGCCAATGGGATTACAGTCATGCTCCACAGTGCCTGGCTGTTGGAAGGTTTTCGGCAAGGGGGTGACATAATCCAGTGTACATTTTTGGGGTGCTGGGGATGGAACCCTGGGCCTCATGCATGCCAAGCGTTCACTGCACCTCTGAGCTACCGCCCGTCCCCTACTTTACATTTTCCATAGCTCTCTCTGGATGCTGTGTGAACATTGGTCAGCAAGGAGTAGGAGTGGAGGCAGCCAGACCAAGGGGAGGCCACTAGTGTGGCCCCCGAGAGAGCGGGTGGGGGCTTAGAATAGGGGTGGTCTGCAGAGGGGTGGATGAGCTCCACCAGGTTCCCTCAGCACAAAACTTCAGGGCCTGCAGATGGGCTGCACGTGCAGGATGCAGAAAGAGGGGGCAAATGGGCGGACGGTGAGGGGAAAGGTGTGGGCAGAATCGAGGTTCTGTTCTGGAACCAAAGCCAGTGTCCTCATTTCACCCTATTATCCCGCAGCGTGAAGTTAGTAAATAAGAGCCTCAAACCCGGAGTTACTACTGTCCTGCTGGCAAACGCAGGGGGTCGTTCAAGGCTCCCCAGGGACTGCACAAGCTCTAAGAGGACACTTTCTTACCTCAGAGGTGCTTACAGCCTGCAAGTTCCACCATTCAATCCTGAAGTGAGCGCGTGTCTTAGAAGATCAGATCCCGAGACAAGGATGTGCTAGGAGGAGTTTGATGGGGAGGTGACCTTGGGGAGCCTGGCGGGCGCATGGGCATGTGAGAAGGAAGGGAGGACCTGTGTGGATGGGCAGGTTACACGGGGCGTCATCCTGCTGGGGACCTCTGGGACAAAGTGTAGAACAGGCATCGGAAGTGTGTCACCCCCTGGTGATAAGCTGGGCTCCTTATCCTCCAAGCCCGGTTTATCACCATTTGAGGGGGCTCCCAGGAGTCACCCTTCTGCTGTCCCCTCACTCTGGACCCCAGGGAAAGCCTCAGTGGAACACAGCAGGGCTTCCAGGAGAAAATCATCAGCCTGAGGGAGAACAAGCGTGTCCAGGGACCAGAGAGGGGCAGCCACAGTGTCTACTGTCTCAGCACCAGCAAAATATCTTTGCTTCCACTCACCCTTGAGGGTAAGTCAGAAAGCTTCTGGACTGGACTGTTCCGAGTGTAGTCAATGGCTCAGTGTCACAAACGGTTTGCTGTGGTTCCTAATGAAGAATTTGTAAGTTAACCCCCAGCTTCCCTCATTGAGAAAGTCTTGCTCTAAAAATGTCAGCTGACCTAGATGCCGTGCCCATGAGGAAATTGTATTCCCATCCTGGAAAAGGCACCTTACCTTATTGCAGACTGTGACTAATATTCACGGACTAGCTCTCTCTGAAGCACTGTCCCCAAGGACAGATGTTGTGACATATCCGTCTCTGCACCCCAAAGGCCTGGCACAGTGTGGAGGAGACCCTTGGGGGGTCTGTGTTGCCCCATTTTACAAATGAAGAAGTAGGGACACAGAAAGGTAGCCCCTCCACTCTGCTGCTAGAGCCTCTAACTTCACTCTGCCTGCTGGCCTGATAGGTCTGTTAGGATTAACTCTCTAGAGGAAGGACTTCTTCAACTGGAATCGAGCGCAGTGTCATAACCCCTCTTAAGGATTGTGTATTGGGTAGCATCAATACCTAGGGACCAGTCACACAGTCGAAGCTCTTTCCCATGCCTGCCTCTGCCGGGACCAGGCTGCTCTCTGTTCCAGGTGGTCAACATTGAAAGGCGATTCTAGGATTCCCTAGCGAAATGGGAACACTCGGGAATTGGGGTTGGCTGTTGGTGATTCTTCTTTGTTTTTTTACTTTATTTTTTTTAGTTGTAGATGGACACAACACCTTTATTTATTTGTTTATTTTTATGGGTGCTGGGGATCGAACCCAGTGCCTCACACGTGCTAGGCAAGTGCTCCACCACTGAGCCACTACCCCAGCCTCTGATTATTCTTTTTACGCACATGCAACATTCTTGTTGAAGGAAAACTTTTTGGCCATTGTCATAGTGACAAGAGACAGGGAGAAAAACTGTCACAGAGTTGGTGGGAAGCAAAAAGAGGAAATAAGAGGTGGGAGGAAGAGGCAGGGAAAGACAGAAGCACTATTTGTAAGCTGTCTCTGTTGAGACCCTTGTGGTACTCAATTTCAGGGACTTTATTTTCTCAAAGCTGGAACAGCTGGCTGAGATTCCATCTTTTCAGTTTCTAGCCAAAGGCAATAATCCAGCCCTACCGTGAGCCAAATTCCATCACTACAATCTTGTTTGGTTAGCAAGTTGTTTTAAAAATATTTGAATTTCAAATGGCTAGGCTAGGCTAAGTTAGGTTAAGCTGCCATAACAAGTAACCCCCAAATCTAAGTGGTTCAGCCCAACTGGAGTTCATTTATGATTTATGCTACAGATACAAGGATGTGTCAGCAGGGGATTCTGCTCACGGCACCCACGCAGGGACTCAGGCTGGTGGCAGCTTCTTCTTGACGTGCACTTGCATAACTGCTGCCACAATGAAGGAAGGAAGCAGAGTAAACAGCTCATTGGTTCTTAAAGCTTCCTCCTGAAAGAATACAGGGCTCTTCTGCCCAGATCTCACTGGCCAGAGAAAGTCATGTGACCTTTTGCCACAGTCTGGCTGGGCACAAATGCCGCAGTCTGGCTGGGCACACAATCACGAGCCACCACACAGCTTGTAGATTCAAACAGCAACTCTTTATTCCCGAACTCACACCAGACGTCTCTGCCCAAATCCACCTCCACTGGGCTTCTATCTCCAAAATATACTGTCTGAATCCCGTGAGAACTCAAGGCGAACTCAGGCAGCAGGATACGCCCTATTCCCATCAGGAATAATCTTAAACCTTAAACCTGGAACCTAAACCGGGAATGCCCTAATCCGCCTTGGTCCTTGAGCAAGGTCACCTACATTCAATGTCACTGCAACATGGGGTACGCTGGCAAGGAAATTGTCATACCTACTTGGCTAATGGCTCCCAGCAACCTTTGGGGTGTTAGCTCTTTCTTGCAGCTGGAATCTCCACGAACATCATGTTAAACCCCTTCTGCTCTTTTTACCTAAACCATTATCTGTTGTAGTCAGGTAGTACCAGCTTCAGGTAGCATGGTCTCGGCTGAATGCATGGGGCTTTTTCCTGGCACCTGCTTCTGTTTCCTTCCCCTGGCCTGTCCCCAGTTTCTCACTTCCCACCATGGGCAGGTCTAGAACCAGCACCTAATCTCACAGTCCATCCATACAATTGAACTGCACATAAACGCCTTTCCCAGGGTGTTTCTATTCCAGATTATGTTAAACCCACATCCAGATACACAGTATACCTCCCATTTTCCCCACACCCTTAAACCCCCAGGAAATACTCCCCAGATTTATGTAAAACCCGCCTTAGTTCCACACCTCCTGCCCAGGATTCTAAGTTTAGGAATGTTGCCTGCTCCTACTATGGTTTCCTTGGCCACGGCATGACCCACAACAGATGAAGGGTGGAACGAGGGACATTTCCAGAATAAGAGGGTGTCAGCACCAGGTTGAGCTGAGAGGAGCATTTGCTAAAGATAGCACGCCCAGGGTGGGCGTGTGTGGGATGCGCCAGCAAATTGTCAAGGGGAAGCCAAGGTCAAGTCCAGAAAGACAGTGTCAAGTAAGAGGCAAGTAGAGGATGAGGACCCATGAGGGCTTGGGCAGGAGACTCAAAAGTGAGGCAAGACCCTGCGGAGATTCAGACCAAGGCTACAAAGAGCTTAGCACTCTGGGACGCCTCCCTCTCTGCACCCCCACAGCTTGCAGGCACTTGTAGCCCACTGTTGAGAAACACTGGCTTAGACACAGAGACAAGGCTGACAATCTGTGTGCCTGAGGCTGTGGTTCAGCTCTGCTGAGTGCCATGAGCCAGTGGGCAGAACTAAGAAGGACTATTACGAGGTTTGGGGGCTGGAGGAGAAGAGTTTTGCCTGGCTCCAGAGAGAACACCCTGGAGACCCTCTCAGGTCCCCCTTGGCCTGGCACTGTGTGGCTGAGAGCTGGGGATGCTTGGGCAGACCAGGAGATGCTCTCTGGGGACACAGGGGCACCAGCAGGGCTAGACTGATGTCCAATGGATGACGAGAAGAATCATTCTGCTTGCTGCTGGCGGATCCCAGAGGGCTGCAGGCTCTCTGCTCCCCGGGATGGCACTGGGGTGCACCATGGGGCAGCTACCCTGGAACACTCTTCCTCACCCTCCCTGAAGCTGCCAGCCAGAATGGCTGCAGGCAGCAAGTCTCAAGGGGTTGGGGTGGAAGAACCCCGGGGACTGCCCCTGAGGGGAAGGAGCCGTCTTTGAGGCTCCCCAGGCTGCTGGGTAGCATTCAGGGGTCGTGGTATAAAGCAGGAGTGGGAGGGGAAGCCCCTCACTTTGGGGCTGTGGTCCCAGTGGCTGGGGAAGTCTCAGGTGATGTGAGCGCCTTACCTGGAATCTGTAACTTCCCTAAGGAAACGAACACCTGTCACAGGCAAGTCCCTGCCTCTCAAGGGTCCTTCTGTATCACCTGTGGTCTCCAGGGTTGGAGGACATTGGATGAGACTTCCGTCTAAAGGCAGAAATGAGCATACTGCACCTGACATTGGGGGGCTGCCCTCCCGGGGATTTGGCATATCAGGAATTCCTCTGATGCGATCTCGCCAAGGTCTTCACGGGGTGCCTTCTGCACTCAGGGTGCCTCATGCTCTCTGCACCTCGAGGGCACAGGCAGTGCACCACTCATGCCTGATTTTAGAGGAGGAATGGGTGAGGGGTGCCGCAGTTCTACCCACATGCGGAACCACTTTTTCTTCTCTCAGTTCCCTCCATCCACATTTCCCCCTTTATCTCCCTGTGATGATACAAGAGGGCGCAAAAACTCCACGTGCTGTTTGTATGAAGCAATGAATGTTAGCAGGAAACCCAGTGAAACCCTCAGAATACTCCACATTCTCCTTCTTCCCCTGTTGCTGGGAGTCAGAGAAGGTTGGAGCAGTCCTGAGTCCTGTGCCCAGGAGGGCACCAGCAACAGCCCGCAGCATGTGACACCTCGTGGTGTGCTGACGCACCGAGTTTGCAAACTCTTCAGGGAAGCTGGAGACAAGTCCCAGAATATCATACGCAGTCTCCTCAGGGGTGGCCTTGCCTTTAGGGCCTCAAGCTCCAAGAGCACCATCAGTTTGACAAAGAGGAAGTGAGACCCACCTGCCTGCACCAGGTAATGCTGCCTGCATGGAGTTTCCTATTTCTTTTTGGCTCACATCGGGCTAATGTTCCAGAACCTCGAAGAAAAGTCTCAAGAGACGGGTCAACTCCATCATCATTGTGCCTGAGACATGCTATAGAGAAACCCCCTCACGCCGACACGGACATGGTCTTGTCACCTTTGGACTGCACGAGTTTTGAAGGTGGGGTTGAAGATAGGTTGATTCAGAGCTGGAAGGAAGCCGGCCAGGTTGCCAAGCAGGTGGAAGTGCTGAATGTGTCGACCTGTCATTGCTTAACGAGGGGCAAACCCAGCGAGTCTGGCTTCAAAGAGCTCAGCTGCAAAGGGCTGCAGGGAGTAGTCAGGAGAGGCTGATCCCTGCTCACGCCACACAGAAGTTCACGCTCGCTCCCTATCACTCCAGCCACAGAAAACAGCAGATTCCAGGCAGGGCATACAGAGGCCAGGGGGTATGGGCAGTGTAAGGCAGAGGTCAGGCAAGGCAGGTGTAATGGTGTGGATGTGAGGTGTCCCCGAAAAGCTGATGTGTGAGGGGAAATAATTGGGTTACAAGAGTCAATCAGTGAATCAGTCGCCTGATGGGATTAACTGAGTGGTGACTGGAGGCAGGTGGGTGTGGCTGGAGGAGGTGGGCATTGGGGGCGTGGCTTTGGGGCATATATTTTGTAGCTGGCCAGCGGAGTCTCTCTCTGCTTCCTGATAGTCATGTGAGCCTCTTCCCTCTACCACTGTCTTCCACCATGATGTCTAGCCTCACCCCAAGCCGAGGAATGGAGCCGGCTGTCTCTGGACTAAGACCTCTCAAACTGTGAGCCCCCAAATAAGCTTTTCCTCCTAAAATTGTTCTGCTCAGATCTTTTAGTTGCAGCAGCGAAAACACCGACTGAAGCAGGAGGGAAACCTGAGGTTCAGGAGTGAGAACGGAAGCTGTGTGCCTAGACGGTGCCTAATGCTGCAGACGTGCGGTAAATACGTGCGGTGTGAGGGCGTGACTGCGTGAACGCGTGCCAGATTCATCCAGGGCTCTAGGTCCTGGGATATGGGGGAACATGCGGAACATGCGGAACAGCCGTGCCCTTGGAGCTCCCTCCCATTCTCGGGGCGGGGAAGGAGACAGCGGGCATGATGCACACATGTTATATGGTTTCCCAGGAGGAGATGAGTGAAGGCAAGAGGGCTTGGAAGAGCAGGGGCCAGTGGGCATGGCCGTTCCAAGTAGGGTGGCCAGGGCAGTCCTCACTTAGCATGCCAGAGTGAGCCAGGACTTGAAAAGGCACAGGAGCTGGGCACATGGACACCCGGGGAGGAGGACTGCAGGGAGGGAAAAGAGGCTGAGAGTACCACTGTCCCTGGGGAAGCTGAGGCTCAGTGAGGTGGCCCCTGTGGCCCATGTGGAAAGAGTGAGGAGGGAGTAGCAGACGATGAGGTCAGAGAGCAGAGAAGGGGAGAGTCGGTCCAGGAGCTGGCGAGCAGCATAGGTTAGCTCCCACGGGGTGGGTGGAGGGGAGTTACCTAGAGGGCAATCTGCAGAGAGTAGGCAGGACTAGGGACACCTCAGGGGATCACTCAGGATCCTCTGACACCATTACTGCTCCCAGAACTGGAGGGGCAGGAAGGGAGAAATTAGTGGCACTGGGGAGAGAGGAGGCTGCTTGCTGGCGGGGTGACAGGCAGCCCATGGACACAGAGAGGAAGCTGGGGGAATAAGCACCCCACCCTGCCCCCCTCTCCTCCCAGGCTCCTCTGTTGTTCTAGTCCAGCTGGAAGCCAGAGAGCTTCGAGCAGGTCAGTCGCTCAGGAGGACACGGAAGGGTGGGGAGTGGACATGGAGAGGTTGACCAGAGCTGCTGGAAAGGACAGAATCCACAGGGGTCGGGGGGCCAATGGAGGACTGTAGTTTCTACTGCACAAGGCAGGAGTTATGGGGTCCTGGACAGAGGAGTAACTAAATGATGTGGCCTCCATCATGAATGAATGAAGAGGATCATACACAGGCACTGGCTGCTGTTAGCATTGATATTGGTGGCCAGGAGCTGAAGGAGGTGGGACAGGGCGGGGCAGGAAGCCAGCAATGGATGGCCAGGGAGGTCAGGGAGGGAGGGGAGGACGCATGGCACCCTGTGCCTCTGGCCTGTGGCAGCTTGGGCTCCTCCCAACCCCCTGAGAAGTGCTCCATTTCAGTGGCTCCTCTAAAATGCCACTTGGTCTGGTGAGATGGGCTGGGCCTCCCAAGGGACCTCCACAGAGTCATCAGGTGGGTCCATGTGGCCAGAAGCCATCCCAAGGGAACTTATCAAGCCCCCTGTGACTTCCAAATTTGTCTGTATGCTGTCTTTTGCTTGCTGCTGAGGGTGGGATGATGTCCAAAACATATCAAGGTCCTAACCCCCAGTCCCTCAGGAGGCAACCATGTTTAGGATGTAACTAAGTTCAGACGAGGCCACACTGGAGCAGACTGGCCCCCGAGTTGACTCCACTGGTATCCCTATAAGGACAGGGAAGATGATGTGGAGGCAGACACACAAGGAGAAGGTCATGTGTCCATGGACACAGAGATGGGAGGGATGCAGATGTAAACCTAGGGGGCCAGAGCCCGGCGGCCACCACCAGAGATGAGAAAGAGGTGACCAAGGATGCCACCTGGAGTTTCAGAGGGAGCTCAGCCTGCTGGCAGCTTGGTTTCGGATGTCTGGCCTCCAGAACTGTGAGAGAATAAGCTGTTGTTGGTGGTACTTTGCGGTCACACCCCAGGACACTAGTGTGTTTGCTTCCTGTGTTTCCGTGCCTGCTTGGGCACACTGAGGCTGCCTGGCTGAGCCCTGCTACATTGTGCTGGTGTCCCGCTCGGTGCCTCCTGGGTGCCCATGATAATTCACAGCCAGACTGATCAAGGAAAAGTGACCACTTGCTTGCAGGCCCTGGCTCTCCCTGTTGGGCAGAGCCTTGGTTGCTGGGGATGAGAACTGCAGGTAGCTGCTCATGGAATGAAGGAGGAGGCATTCCCTGAGTGTCACTAGGCCTCATCTGGGGGCCTTGCAAAGGAGAGATGACCCCGCAATGAGCCAGGCAGGCGGCTGCCTTCAATAACACTTTACCAATGAACTTTTGGGGACTTTTAAATTAGTTGGTGCAGTGAGTTGAACGATAGCTTTCAAAAAGATATGTGCACGTTAAAGTCCCGGGAACCTGTGATTGTGAATTTATTTGAAAAAGGGTCCTTACAGATGTAACTAGGTTAAGGATCTTGAGATGAGATCATCCGGGTTAGCTGATGGGCCCTAAATACAACAAGTGTCCTTAGAAGACATAAGTGAGGGGAAGACCTGGACATAGAGGGGGTGGCCATGTGAAGAAGGAGGCAGAGATGGGAGTATTACGGGCACCAGCCAAGGAACGCGTGGAGCCACCAGAAGACGCCAGGGAGGATATTCTGCTAGACCCTTCAGAGGGAGGACAGCCTGGCTGATGCCTTGAGTTCAGACTCCCAGCTTCCAGAACTCTGGGAGAATCCGTTCCCCCCAGGGTGTGGTAATTTGTCATGGCTATCTCAGGACAGTAATTGAGTTGGTGACCTTAACTAAAGGAAAAACCAACTTTGATGGTGACAGAGAAGCCTCTTGAGACTTAAGAAAGCACCTGGGTGACACTGAGCTGCTGGCTGTGTTCTGGAGGGCGAGTCATAGTGTAACCTGGTGAAAGAACCCAGGTGAGAGCAAACTCTTCGACAGGTATAGGGCGTTTGCCTTCCTTTGCCCTGATCCTAGTTAGTTCCCAGTTAAAACAGGAGTGAGGGAAAGGACCGATCATGGATCCGTCTCAGGGACGTTCTCTTTCCAAAGGCAGCTCTTTTGCCTTCCAGGGGTCCCCTTGGCAGAGTGCAGCTGCCCCCCTGCCTCCAGGAGGACTGTTTGCTCCGGTGTCCCTCAGTCAGCCGGCTTCCCAGGGTGACCTCAGCAGGTTCCTCACCTGTCTGCCGAGGAGCTCTTCTTGGAAACAGCAGGCTGCAAAGCCATTTGTAACCCGCCGGTTCCCACCAGGCGGGGCCTTCTGCCCCACGGTTCCCTCCAGCCGGCCTTCCAGCTGGACGTGCAGACTCCACGCCCGAGTCCCCACCTCCGCCTTCCTCACTCAGGATTCTTCTGACTAAATGAAAATACAAGCACCGCATGAAGAAGAGGTGAAGGAACTGAGGATGTCGATTTAGTCTAGAAAGAAGACAGGGGCCCAGAAGGCAGGGTCTGATATGGGTCAGGTACCTTTTTTTTTTTTTTTTTCCACCATGGAGATGGACTGTTGGTTCTGGAAGTTTCCTGACCCAGACAGTGACAGTTTAGCTTCAAAAACAAACACAGATATGCCTACCCATCAAAGTGTGGTGGTTGAGTGCGTGTGTGTTGGGGGGGGCTTCCTTACCCCAGCCCAAGTCCTGAGCAGGGCATGGTGCTCCCCCACACCCTGATCATCTGCTGTGGAGGAACCAGGGCCACCACCTCACCAAGGACAGCTGTGCCTGGCTGGCAGCAACCCTTCAGGTGTCCTTGCTTGAGAATGTGAAGTAAGAGACATACTGCCTTCACCTCCACACACCCAGGGCAGCTTTGTGGCGCACCTGTCTGCTCTCTACCTGAGGACTTCTGTGCAGTATCAGGAGGGTGCTTCACCCTCCCCCAGGTGAATCAGGGGGTTCATGAGTCCAGAAGTGCCCTGACACGGTGAGGGGAGCCAGCAGATCAATACCCAGCTTCCTCGACCCTCACGGAAATAACTGTTTTCCAGAGTTTCCCATGAGGAATGAGTTCCAGGTGCCCGTGTGGTCATTTATTTGGTAATGCTGCCTTCGCTGACCTCCTTCTCCTCATTCACTTGAAGTCGTTTCCGGGCTACCTCCTGAATACGCAACTCACCTGAAATCCTTGTTCTCTGGGGCTGGGGCTGGGCTCAGTGGTAGAGCACTTGCCTCTCACGTGTGAGGCCCTGGGTTTGATCCTCGGCACCACATAGAAATAAATAAATAAGATAAAGATATTGTGTCCACCTACAACTAAGAAAAATATTAATAAATACATAAAATCCTTGTTCTCAAGATCTTCTCCTGGGACAACCCAAGTTAAGAGAGTGAATCTATCAGGTCGTGTGTGGTGGATGGGAGGCCGGAAGCCGTGTTGGGGCAGACATTGGTGAGGAAACAAGTCAAGAGAAAGTGAGGCGAGGGGATCCCACTGTGGCCGTCCACGTGGGCTCTGGGGGGCAGGGAAGCGGAAGTCAGAAGGCAGCTGAGAAACAGAACAGCTCTGCCCCTCCATAGCCGCAGCCCCCTTTCCTTCCGCTCCTTATAGTCCCAAAGTCTTAACACCCACCACCTCGGTTGACTCCGCGTAGGTAACTTATTAGGTGCTGGACACTCCTAACTGCCACCCCAGTAGGGCTGCCAGATCAGCAAACCAAAATCCAAGATGCCCTCTAGAATTTGGGACATACATATGCTAACAAATTGCTTGTTATTTGAAATTCAGATTTAATCTGGCAACTCTCTATGCTATAAGGCGATATCACGTTACAGATGAGGAAACAAAGCCATTGAGCAACTTATCCAGGATCACACGCTTGCCCCTTAGCTGCCTTGGTAGAGCCATCTCTTGTTTTAAGTCACTCGACAGAGAGGCCGGCTGCCTCTCAAGGGAGTGAGTTCTCTGTCACTTATTATTGTGGTTAAACCATTGGGGAGCGTTGTGGATTGGTGGAAAAATCTTCGAGGTGAGAGATGGGTTTGACAGCTGCCTTAATGGAGGGGCAAAGAGGATTTGCTACTATGTGGACACTAAAGCCTGACCTGGCAGAGGACATGGGTTTTCTGGTGGATCCATCATGGGCCTTTGTAAGGGACTACCTGCCCTACTTTACCTGGGGTTGGTTCCAGTTTAGCCTTTGAGTGTCTTCTGGTTTAGCATTTTATTTTAAAACAAGTTACATTATATTAACAGTTCCAATAAAACAGATTGGATGGGTTTGGGACAGCATTTGATGCTTCTGTCTTCCACCATGGTCTCATCTAGTTGTGTATAACATGATATGTCTTAGTTTACTTTCTGCTACTATGACAGAATACCTGAGACTGGGTAATTTATAAAGAATAGAAGTTTATTTGGAGGCTATAAAGTCCAAAAGCATGGTTCCGGCATCTGCTTGATATTTAGTGAGGGCTTTCTTGCTACATCACAACATGGTGGAAGGCATGTTATACCCTTGGGTATGCTAACTCACCCCTTCCTATAGGGCCGCTCTCCTCCTCTTTCTATAAAGCCACTAGTGCCAGCATGGGGGCCTCACCTTCATGTCCTCCTCCAAAAGCCCCCACCTTAAAATTCCAATACTCCAACATTTGAGGGGCACTTCCCAACCATAGCAACATATGAGCACTTTACTCTGGTACGATCCAGTTGTTTCCTAGCAATCTCTCTTTCTCCCTGTTAACCAACACCTCTTTTTCAAGGACAGCATGCTGGGTGCTCACAAATAGAACGTACTATGACATGAGTAACTAGAGAAAGCTGACTACTGCCGATTTTGTCTGGTGGGAGGAGAAAGCATTTGATTCGATGCTGTGAAAGGCACTTGGTAGCCAGCCACTGGTGCCAATAGCCTGTAGCAGTAGCCTGTGCCGTGTCCTTCAAGGTTTGTTTTTTTTTTTTTTTCCTTGAAAGATGAAAATAATTTGGGGCTGGGGTCGTGGCTTAGCAGTACAACACTCGCCTAGCACATGTGAGGCCCTGGGTTTGATCCTCAGCACCACATAAAAATAAATAAATAAAATAAAGGTATTGTGTCCAACTACAACTAAAAAAATATTTAAAAAAAGATGAAAATAAATTATATTTCTATGATGCAGAAAATGTGATTTTGAAAAAAAAAAGTTAAAAAAATATGGGAAAAAACTACTGAAAGAAATACATGGTTTTTTTAAGTTGACACTTAAAAACGTAAACATTGGACATAAAGAAAACCTAAATAAATGGAGAGCTATACCATGGTCACTAATAGAAAGTTTCAACATTTTAACATGTCAGTCCTCCTCAGATTAATGTATAAATTCAATCCAATTCCAAAAGAAGTCCCAAATAGTTTTCTATGAAAGTAAGCAAGCAGATTATAAAATGAATATGAATAAGAAAAGGGCCAAAATTAGAAGACATTTCTTAAAAAGAATCAGAGGAAGGGACTTGTGTATTAAGACATTTTATAAAAGTATAAGATAAATTATTGGTAACGAATAGGCAAAGAGACAACAGAATAGACAATTCAAAGAATCAACCCACCCTGTGCAAACTTGGTTGATGATAGTGATGTCGTTTCAGAATAGTCAGAAAAAAGAACTTCCAATATACGCCCTGAAAGATTCTTGAAGCCACCGGGCCACCAGGGATGGTGTCAGCAGGAACTATGGGAAAATTGTAAATGAGGTCCATATAAAAATCTGTGTGGGACAGAGAGGTTGAGCATTGCTATCTGAGTACTCTTGCTACAGTGCTGCTATCATTTGTCACATGGTACAACTCTCTAAATTCTCTACTTATTCATTGTGTTTTTTGGCAATGCCTTTACATTTTTCAGTGAATCCGTCCAGCCATAATGAGCTAAAAAAAATCATGTGCATATTTAATGAAAACTTTAAGTAGATTTCTATTTTTTAAGGAAACTGATGATGAACAGGGACCTGGCAAAAAATGTCGACATCTACCAACGCACTATGGCCTGGAGTCCCTGACCTCATGAAAACAAGGAGACACAAATCTGTGCAAGGAGCATCGGCAGGTACTGAAGGAAGGTAGTGGTTGCTTCTAGGACATGATGCCCAACGAGGGTGGTTTAGCGCATGCAGCTACAGCAGAGCACACTTTTACACCACTCTGGGAACCAGTGCTCCCTGTTCATCTGAAATGATTATTCTTTAAAATGAATCTTGCTCATTTTGGGAGCAAAAGGGTTGCCATTTCACCAAAGAAGATACAGAAAGCTCCAATAAACACATGAAATTATTAGACAAGTACAAATTCAAGCCACAGTGAGATACCACTTCACATCTGCAAGGATGGCTATTATCAAAAACACAGAAAATAGCAAGAGTTGTATAGGACGTGGAGAAATTGGAGCCCTTGTGTGTTGCTGGTGGGAATAGAAAATGGTGCAGTCAGTGTAGAGATGGCTAGTCAGTTCCTCACGAATTCAAACATTCCATGACCATCTGATCCAGCAATTCTGGTTCTGGGTGTATACCCCAAAGAATCAAACCAGGGACTCAAAACAGATACGGTACCTCCACAGTCACAGCAGCATTAGTCACAATAGATAAAAGGTGAAAGCACCCAAGTGCCCCCAGTGGATGGACAGATAAACAAATGTGGCTTCCACATACAGAGGAACTTCATTCAGCCTTAAAGATGGAGGAGGGGATGACACCTGCTACAACCTGAAGGAACCCTAAGGACACTATGTTAAGTGAAATAAGCCAGACGTCAAATCACAGTTTCTGTACCATTCCACTTAGATGAGGCATCTAGAGCAGAACAATGGTTCTGCTGGGCAGAGGGAAATATATGGAATTATTGCTTAATAGGTGAAGAGTGACTGGCTACCAAGTGTACAGCAGTGTGAATAGACTGACGTCACTGAGCTGTCACATCAGACCCCATAAATGTGTGCTAGGGATCGAACCCACAGAGTGTGAGGCAAGTGCCTTTCCATGTGGCTACCCTCTACACTGTGCAATTATTATGGGTAACTTAATAATAATTGAAAGTTAAAAAGTGTTAAAATTGTACATTTTATAATTATAAAAAAAACCCCTCTCCTTGCTCATTCTTATCCCAAGTTCTCTGCACGCTCACAATGAGAAGTGATAAATGTTAACACGTGGGCTCCATTGGCAGACCAACTTTGCAACCAGATGATACCAGTTTGATATCAATGCCATCTGATGTGTCAAGTAGAAGATCAGATGATTCTAATGAGGGTTTGCTTCCCCTCATCAACTCATGGAGTCAAAATAAAGCCTTAGGAAGCTCACTCTGCCAAAAATGAAACATTCAAAATGAATATAAACACTATCATAAATTTAGTTAAAATGTCTGTCATTGAAGGCTATGTTGCTTCTGTGGCCTCGATACAAATGCATATTTTGGTGAAACACAGTTCCATGATTGAAAAATGGTGTTTTTACAAAATTTAACTGCCAAGTGGCAATGACCCTGGAATTGGTTGTAGCAAACATGTAATTTCTAATTCATTCAGAACAGCTGTGGCATTCCAACACCTAAAGCAGAAGGTGCAGTTGTTAAATGCTACAAATATTTTTGTATACACTCAGAGTAACTGTGATAAAGCTAGTCATCCTTAACAAAAAAAATCCCTGGCAGAGTAGCACGGTATTTGCTTTCCCTGCTATATACATCATTAACTGGATTTTTTAAATGTTTGAAGAAAAATAAAATTGGTTTGGTATCAGGGCTCTCTGTGAATACCAAATCCCACCAGTACTCAGGTCTCTTATATAAAATGGTGTAGTATTTGTATACAACCTAGCACATCCTCTGAATACTTTGTCACCCTCTATACTAATTATAATACCTAAAATAATGTAAGTACTATGTGAATAGTTGTTATACTATATTGTTTAGGGAATAATGACAAGAAAAAAAGCGTATACATGTTTGGTACCGATATAATTTTTTTCCAAATATTTTTGATTTGCTGTTGGTTGAATGCAGAATCCGAAAATATGAATGGCTATCTGTGCTTTGTAAAGCAGCCTGTCTTATGGTGGTAGTAGACTTTCATTTGTTTAAATGTACCCTCTACATTTTGCTCAAAAATCCTTTGGAAACACTTAATCAAAGTACTAGATGAATGAAGCACTAAAATAAAACTTCAGCTTCGAAATATTTTAGCAAACTGTGATGATTGAAGAGAGAGCTTGCAAACAGGAAAGCTGGGAGACTTATCCCTGAAGAAATAAGAAAGGAACTGAACAAATTCAAGTGTAGGAGCTTCCATCACATAATCCATAATTGTTCTTTGGAAAATCCCAAGTTGAGGGGAGAATATTTGGATGGAGCGCCAATTTTAAATTGTATAAATTTATACCATTTACCGGATGCAATGGTATTGAGAGAAGCCTGCCGTCTAAGTGTGGCAAAACACTCAAAAGAATCTTAAAATCTTTTATTTGATGGTTTTTAAAATTTTGTAATAATACTTATCAAAGAAAGGTACTCTGAAAGGAGGCAAAAAGACAGTTCCTGTGAAAATATTTGGTTGGAAACATTTATACATTTTGTTGAAATATGACATAAATTAGAAATGAGAATATCCTTCATTTAGCAGAATTTCCATTAGGCTCACCAGGCACCTCAGTGCCTATAAAGAATATTTACCCAATTAAAAATATCATGATCTGGGCTGGGGATGTGGCTCAAGCGGTAGCGTGCGGCCCAAGTTCGATCCTCAGCACCACATACAAACAAAGATGTTGTGTCTGCCAAAAACTAAAAAATAAATATTAATAAATATTAAAAAATAAAATAAAATAAAAATATCATGATCTGTAGAACAGAATCTTTTGAAAGTATCAATGATTTCAAATTTAGTAATTATTAATGCAACTTCAAAGACAGTTCAATCTACTTTATAAAAAATCTAAAAATGAGTCTACATATTAGAAAAACAACAAAACATATTCTTCTAAAGAATACATGTGACACAGTGTTAGAGTCAGATACAGCTATAAAATGGGTTAAAGTACTTGACTGTGCACCCAAAACAATTATTCTGCTCATGTTTTTAAAATGTTCATATAATTAATATAAATACTTAAACAAATTTGCTCAAATGTGCTGAGTGTGGTGGCACACGCCTGTAATCCCAGGGGCTCTGGAGGCTGAGGCAGGAGGATCACGAGTTCAAAGCCAGCCTCAGCAAATGTGAAACACTGAGGAACACCGAGATCCTGTCTATAAAAAAAAAAAAAAAAAAATGGGGCTGGGGATGTGGCTCAATGGTTGAGTGCCCTTGAGTTCAATAACTGGGTATCAAAAAAAAAAAAAAAAAAAAGAAAAAGAAAAAAGTTCCGCAGAGTTCTGCTACCTCAGACCCTGGACCTTTGGGACTCGGAACTAGCCATCTCTCCCTTTTAGTCCTGGAACCCAGCTCTTTGTCTTGTATTGAGTTCTCCTGCCTGTGGATCTGGAGCACAAGTCCCCAAATTCCTGAGAGGGGCTCCGTGTCTAGCAACCCTTGTGACTGGATAGCAGAGACTACGAAGTCTGCTCTCTTGGAAGAAGGCTCTGGCCCTGGGACACATGACCAACTGCTAGCAAGCATCATTAACTGGATTTTTTTAAATGGGTGTCTTGTGTCTGCTCTGGCTGTCCTGTGCCCGAGGGAAGGCAGACAGACCATTTTAAAAACTAGCAGTGAGATGCAAAGTTTTAAACTTGTAAATGTGCATTAAAACAGGAAATTATTCCACCAGAGAAGCAGGGAGGTATTTAGCACCAAACTCTCTGTATTATGAACTTAAGCGAGGAAATCACTTCACCTTTCTGTGTCTCAATCTTCTCCTTTGTCAAATAGATTGAACTGAAATCCTTTGGATTTCACCAAGTGATTGTGAGAATAAATGATTCGGACTCAGACCAAAGTGCTTTGAAAAGTATGAGCATAAAACACAATGCAATGGCATCACCAAATTTAATTTATATAGAAATTTGTTTGGAAGTACACCGATGGCAAGATGGAGGGCTTGCAATATTTAGAGACAAGGTGGCCTGTGAGTGGCTGTACAAGGTGGAACGGTATCACACGGGGTTGGCAGGTCTTTTGGGGATATGTATAGACCTCCTGCTCTGAAGCATTTATTAGAAAGAGAAAACTAGAGAGAATGTGTAGATTCAAAAGAGAAAAATTAATCATTGACTCTAGAATATAAATGCCTTTGTTTTTCAGGATTAATAATCTTAGGTCATCAAAATAATACACTGTATGATATTTTGTAATTTGGTATTAGTGCAAAGAACAAGTTTGGGTGTTTCTCTTTTGGTTACTGAGCTGGGAAGAGGAAGGATGCTATGTAAATTAGTTTGTTTGGAACTGAGAGAGCTTGATCCTGAATGTTCCTTGTGTACCAGCCAGGATGATATTCAATCCAACTGAGTAGATCTTGACTGACTTTTAATTTTACACTAAACTCTGGGATCCCTAACAGGCCCCTATACTGGGGATGCAAGGGCAGTGAGCCAGTTTTCTTCATCTCTGGGGTCAATAGAGGCTCTCAGCAATCATTCTAGCCATTGTCCTGGAGTTTGAAAGGGATGGTATATTAGTTAACTTCCCATCGCTATAACAAATACCTGAGAAAAGCAACTTAAAAAGAAAAACGGTTTATTTGGCTCACTGTTTGCGAGGTTTCCAACTATGGTCAGTTGGGCTCGTTTGGGGCTTCTAGCAAGGCAGTATGTCATGGAAGGAGAACTTGGCAGAGCATGACTGTTCATTTCATGGCTGGGAAGTGAAGTAGAGAAGGAGGAAGAGACTGGGGTCCCACAGTCCCCTTCAGTTCCAGTGACTTAAAGACCTCCCACTAGACCCCATCTCTTAGCACCAAGCTGGAGTCTGTAGCAGATGGAGATCCACACACACCTAATGCCCTGACCAAGTATGTCAACAGAATCAGCAAAGCAGAGGTGCACTCTCAAGATTGGAACCATTCCTCTAAGGAGCTACGGACCCTCCCACTCTGGGTCTCTTAAGGGCATCTTGAGTCAAGAGTCTGGTGTTTAGACAGACAGTCCCTTGTCTCATTGGAAGGGCAGACATGTGAAGTTAGAGTGCCCAGGATCAGGAAAACACAGGGGATATTTTGCCTACTCTCATGAGGCAGTGCGTTTGAAGGTGCTACTCATCTGTATGGTGGTCCAAGGGGTTTTCACTTTTTTTTTTTTTAAAAGAAAACAACCACCAAAACCCCAAATCAGCTTGAACACTTCCCATGATTTTATTCCAAATAAGATGGGCCCTGAGTTGATTTTTCCTGAATCTAAGCACCAGAAGCCCCGTCTGGCTCCGAGATACAGTTATCAGGACTCACCCAAAGCCTGAGAACACTGATTTTTAAAGAAAAAAATCCCCCCCCCCCCACCACCAAGGATCACAAAATACTGTCCTGGGCTGACTGCAAACGTTCAGCCAACCTCCCCTCCCCGACCTGGCCCGGCCAACCACAGGTACTGGTCAGGTGTTTATTTACCAAATAGGTCTGGTCAGCACCAGCTGCAAAGAGGCTGTGGATCTGATGTTGCCTTATGGTGAGGGGAATGAGGAACCTCCTTTTATGCTCTATCAGCCCGCAAAGGCATGGAACTTTAAAACTGGATGATACAATAGGCTTGGCCCAATGGTCCCCTTTTATTGTTTATTTTATTGCAGTAAAATATAGATAACAAAAAAATTTTAACCCTTTTCAAGGGTACAATTTGGTGGCATTAGATATATTCACACTGTTGTGCAGCCACCAGCACCATCTACCTCCAGAACTTTGTCATCATCCCAAACTGAAACTCTGACCCCATTGAGCGCTAGCTCCTCAACCTCTCCCCCTAGGCCCTGGCAATTGCCATTCAACTTCCTTTTCTCAGCTATTTTATTTAGGTTGAATTGCACAGTGATTGCTCTTTGGGGACTGGCTCATTGCACTCAGCCTAATGTCTTCAGGTTCCATTCAGGTTGTACGTAGCCTGTGTTGGAATCTCCTTCATGGCTCTGTTTCCCTTTTCTGTCTGTCGAGAATGATGTTGATATGAACATGGGTGCACAATATCTGTTTCAGTCCCTGATGTCAATTCTTTTGGGCGTTATTATGGTTTAGATATGTAAGAGACAGTGCAAGAATTTTCAGAGGTTAAATGATTAGATTTTAAGAGGTGTAAACTAATTAGTGGATTAATCCACTAATATAGATCAGCTGGGTGGTAACTGAATGCAGTTGGGTATGGCTAGAGGAGATGGTTAATCAGGGCTATGACTTTGCGTTTATATTTTGTCCCTGCTGAGCAGAGCTCTCTGCTTCCAAGTTTCCCTATTCTGGTAGTTTCTCTCTACCACGCCCCTCTGCCATGATGTTCTGCTTCACCTTAAGCCCAGAACAATGGAGTTGGCTCTGAACTGAACTTCTAAAATAGTGAACCAAAGTAACTTCTTCCTCCTCAGTGTTGTTCTTGTCAGGTCTTTTGGCTACAGAGACCAAAAAAAATAAATAAATAAATAAAAAACTCTGACTGAAACAGACGTATACCCAGAAGTAAACTTGCTGGACCACATGTAATTCTGTTTAACTTTCTGAGGGACTGAGAAAGTTCAAAAAGAGCAAAAACTTTCCACACGGGCTGTTCCATTTTGCATACTCACCAGCAATGCACAAAGACTGCGATTTCTCCACATCTTCTCCAGCACTATTTTCTGCTTTGTGATAAAAGCCATCCTCATGGTGCGGAATGGTATCTCACTGTGGTTTTGTTTGTACTTCCCTAATAACTAGAGATGCTGAACATCTTTTTGTGTACCTGTTGGCTATTTGTATGTCCTCTTTGGAGAAATGTCTACTCATGTCCTTTGTCCATTTATTAGGTGAGCTAGTTTTTCATTGTTGACTTGATCCCTCTTTTTTATATAGGAGAAAAATGGATCTTACAGAGGCTACTTGACGCTCAGCCAGATGGTGCAGAGCCAGGACAAAAATCTAAGGGGTCCAGCACCCCCAAGCAGTTTTTTTTTTTTTTTTTTTTGTCCTATTCAATCTCTACAGAGGAGAAGACTGAGGTGCAGAATTGAGGAGACCCCCTAAGGGCTGTAACCTTCAGGGAACAATCCTCCACATGACAGGCTCCTCCTGCTGTTTCTTGCTGAGTGATGAGTTTAATTTCTCAGCTTTAATGTTATGGACTCAATTTCCCTTCAAAATCCATATGTTGAAGCCCTAACACTTAATGTGACCGTATTTGGAGACAGGTCCTTTAAGGAGCTAGTTAAGGTTAAGTGAAACTACAAGGGTGGGGTCCTAATCTGATAGGATGGTGTCTTCCTAAGAAGAGAAAGAGACATTAGGAGAGCGTATACAGCAAAAAAAAAAACCACATGGAGACACAGCCAGAGGTGGCTATGGCCGCCAGGCAGAGAGCCCTTGGAAGAAAAAGCTCTGCTGGCACCTGGATCATGGACTTCCAGCTTCCAGAACTGTGAAAAAATAAATTGCTTGTGTATGGGTTCCCGAGTCTGTGACTGAGTTCTGATTCAGATGGAGCAGAACCCAGAGAGAAAGGCCAGGGTGGGTGGATGGTCAAGTTGGCCAGCAGGGTCCCACCGAGGCTAGGGCCCTGTTGGATTTTTCTGGAATCTTACAGACTTTCAATCTGATGTCCACATAATCCTCTCCTGGCAGAACACAACTTCCTGATGTCGAAAATAAAAGAGTTTAACCAAGCCTGCTAAAATAATTCCAAAGGCTTCCTGGATATCAAGTGTCTCCCACCAGAAAGTATTGTGATGCTGTAAATGTCCCAAACGTGGACATATTAGGTTTCCCTCAAAGTGCATGTGTGGTCTTACCACTGGTATTGACTTCAGTCCTCTTCTCATGGTCCCTAGCTTGGGGTGCTTTTTCTCAGCCACTTCTGATGTCTGTGTCCTGCCCTCCTTGTCTGCCAGCTGATTTTCTTTCTCTAACCCCTCTCAAGTCCCTTATGTCAGTAAGATCTTGATGTTCTTAGATGGTCTTCACCACAGGCAAATAGGACCTGGAAGGGTCAGGGTCCGTGGGAAAGAGAAGGAAGCTAAGAGAGCTGTGGTGGTGGGGGGGGGCATCGTGTGGTCATTGGGCTGACTCTCAAGGATGAGCCGAGGGCAGAGGCTGGGATGTACAGTGCCAGGCTGAGGCGGAACCCCAATCCAGTGGTTACGAGTGAGTTCCGTACCTCGGGGGTTGCCCAGACGCTGGTGTCTGCAGACTGAATTTTGTAAGTCACCAACCTCATCCTTCCTCCCCTCCCCCTTCCTCACTTTCCCCAGCTCCTGGCCTTGCAGCCCAACCTTCCCTCCTCGCCTCGCTCCCCCGTCCAGTCATCTCTTTTTTCCTTGGCTTTGCTCCCTGGAGACTCTAGGTAGTGTCACATTTCAGGATTTCTCAGGGTCAAGAGCAGGATCCCCATAGGAGGTAGGGGCTGGCTGAGACCCATTTGGACCTGGGGGTATTATGGCTGAGTCAGGAACTGGGAGTCTGGGATGTTCAGACGGGAGGACTAAGGAAGTGGTGGAGGTGGAATTCACACTCAGGACCCCAGACGCCAGACCTAGTGTTCACTCCAGTATAGCACCTCCCAGATGGTCCCGCTTCTCTCAGCCTCCTTCACATGTGGATCCTGCTGTGCTAGGTCTGGGGGGGCCCTGGGCTCTGCAATATCTAGTAAATTCTCTGGTGGTTTGGCTGCTGCTAGTGGTTCGTGTATCATTTAAGGGCAGGATACCTGGCCGGGCATCTCAGGGACTGTGGAAGGTTGGGGTGTGTTTCAGCACCACAGTCTCTAGTCACACCTGGTAGGTAGGAAGTACCTGGTTCTCTTCCACTGCATCCCCCAGGCTTGGCTCTGCAGGCCGAGGTTCTCCTAGGTTGGTGTGTGTTAGAATCACCAGCAGGGCTTGTCAAGCACAGCGAGGCCGGCCCCCGCTCCCAGAACTTCTGAGCCAGTGAGTCTGGAGTGCGACCCAAGAATCTTCATTTCTAGTAACTTTCCAGGTGATGCTGAGGCTGCAGGCCTGGATGGAGGGCCACTGCCTGAAACCAGAGTACCACGTGGGCCTTACAAGACAGGGTCAGCTGGCCCTGGGTTTGAAGCTGGCTCTGCCCTTATGCATGGTGTGATCTTGGGTAAGTCCCTCCCATTCTCCGAGGTCCAGTTTCCCATCTAAGGCGACAATGTTGCTGAGCAGGCGGCAGCTAAGTCTTGTGGTGCCTTGCAAGGCTTACCCTTAAGACCAGCTGCCCATCTGATTTTGAGAGTCTATCTGCTGCTGTCACATCAATATGAAAGTTGTTTTGAGGGGTGTAACTCAGTGAGAGGACCTGTGCTTATGTACCAGGCCCTAGGTTCAACCCCCAGCTCTGCAATAAATCAACATATAAATAAATAAATGTCATTTTAGTTGCTTGCCTTACCTTATTATTTGTTCATTGAATCAAATAATAAACTGAATAAATGAATGAATGAATGAATGAATGTTGTTCTTCCCAGGACACAAATTAGGATCAAGAAGCCCTGCATCTGAATCATGCAGCATGGGGCTTCCCAAACCTTAATGTACATACATCATTTAGAAATCTAATTCAAATGTAGACGTTTACACAGTAGGGCTGGGATGGGGCTTGAGAATTTGCATTTCTAACAAACTTCCATGTGGTACCGGTCCTGGGACCACACTTTGAGAAGCAAGAATTTTAGAACAATAATAACAGGAAAAGTCCTTGTTCCTGCCCAGGTTAAGCCTATAATTTCCTCCGTGATCCTTTAGCAAACCAAAGCTTGAAAGTGATTTTCTCAGTGATCATTTTAATCCCTTGCCTTTTAAATGTAAGCTGTTGCCCAAATAATGGGGGACTTCAGCATCACTCAGCCAACCCCATGCCTCCGTTTCGTGGAGATGCAGAGGGAAACAGAGGTGGCTCTGAGTCCTACTCTTGCTGCACAGTTACTGTGTGATACTGGGGTAAAATGGTTTCAGTTTATTTAATTCTCCTAAAATAATCTGTTATCTGTAAAATGGGAAAAATAATGTCTGTCCTCATAATGAGTCATTGTGAATCTGGATGACCCACTGCATCCAAAAGCACTTTGGAAATAGTAAATTTGCAAATACAAAGGATTATCTTAAAAGACAGGAACACTTAGGGCAAAGCTCTCTATTCAACTTACAAAAAAACTACATTTTGTGGGCCTTTGCTATAGATGCAGTGGGATTAATACAGAGAAGGATGAAAATGATGAAATATCTTGGTGTTGGTCTTAATTTAATCCAACCTGAAATTTACAAAGTCTTTGAATTTCAACCACCCAAAGAGAATCAGGTGTGTGACCACCCCTCCCTTGACGGTTGACCAAATTGTCAAATGTGCCATTACATATGGAACAGCTGGACACTTACACAGCAGCTGGGGCCATCTCCATCAGGGTATGACGTCAAAAGCAAGAGAACGGTTCAGATGTTAAGAACTAAGTTCACATCACAATCGATTTTGCAAATATCTCTTGAGTTCCAGAGCTAGCCCACAAGCCCATTTACCTCTTTGCATAACTAAATCCAACAATAAAAGTGTCACAGCATGTAAAGAGCATGATGGTTTACAAAAGTGTTTCTAGGTCCTCTGATTGGAAATCCTCAACTATCCTCCGATAGGATTTTACCTCTTTCCCATTTCAAAGATGAGGAAGCAAAAATTCAGAGAGAGGAAGGAGGAAAGATTATAGATTTGTTGAGTGACAGGCCTGGAGCTTGTATTTGGCCTGCTGATTTCAAGACTGGGACATATTCATGTCTTCTAGGACCAGTCCCAGTGAGCAGAGTTCTAGGCATTGCACCTTGAAGCTCCGTGTACATAACCTGTCCCTGCCCCTCCAGGATCCGGGGCTCCCTTTCCCCCTCCCAGCCTCCCACCTACCTGTCTCATTTCTAGTTGGAAGCCATGTTATTGACTCGTGTGCAAACGAGTGGATGTGCTGCTTAGGATTCATTCCAGTTGCTGATGACTGAGGCCTGAAATAATACCGGCTTATGTAAAATGGAGGATAGGTGATATGGGGCTGATAGGGTAATTTCACAAATTCCTAGGGGCCCAGGCTCTCTCTACCTTTCTCTTCCCTCAAGGGCAGAGACAGGTGAAGATTAGCATCTTAGGGACCCATAGGAAGTCTCTGCAGGGGGCTGTTGTAGGACAACTGTGCTCTGCCAAGTCAATCCCTGAGAAAGTCCACTTCAGAGTCAAATCCCAAGAGGAAGGGCCTGAAGTTAGCCTCACTGCCCGCCGGTGCTTGGCCGCCTGGGTTGAAGTTGTTCTTTGCCTATTCAGAAATCCACCCTCTCTGTTCTCCTTAAGAAGTGAATTCTGGGGGCTGGGTTGTGGCTCCGTAGTAGAGCGCTTGACTGGCATGTGCGAGGCACTGGGTTCAATTCTCAGCACCACATATAAATAAGACACATTGATAACTGAAAAAAGTAAAAAAAAAAAAGAGGAAGAAGTGAATCCTAATTTTCCACTGGCCTCCTTGCCACCTGGGGCCAAAGGCAAGATTCCTCAGCCTCCCTCACAGCTCAGTACGTCCATTCCGGCCAACAGGATGTAAGAAAAAGGGCTCAGACCCACCCGGTGCATGGACTCAGCCAGAAGTACATCCCTGTTTGTCCTTTTTCCTCTCTGTGCCAACGGTCTCACTCGTGATGGCTGAAGCTCCAGTGGCCGTCCAAATAGAGCACTTGTGGATAAAACCTCTGTCTTTGAATAGCAGCAGAAAGATGGAAATCTACGTCTCTAGCGAGATGGCAGAATCTCCAGACCAATGCTGGACATTTGGTTCTGGGCCTCTTATGCCTAAAAGAGAAAAATCCTTTATTATTGGTTAAGCTGCTGTTCATCTGAGGGCGCCCCCCTCCTATATTCAGCTGAAACTAATTCTAGGGGATGGTATCATCCTCTTGGGTGCAATTTTCCTTTTCCTTTGGAGTGAATTCTTTGCTAGGAGATCTCTCAGAAGAAGCCTTTGCCGGGGTCCTCCCCCAGGGTATTCTAGACACGACGAGGCACACCAGTAGCCCACTTAGCATCCACCCGGGACCCACACAACATATGCACAGTGCTTGGCACGTGGGGTGTGTTCCTCAGACTGCAGCTATTATTACCATCCTGCTGTGGCGCCGTTCCTGCCTCACAGGGCTCAATAAAAATTAGTGCTCTCTCCTTTCTGTGTGTGCATAGGTAGAAACTCCTTCTGTCAGGTCTGAGCTATAACCCACAAGGCTGAGTCAGGGTGGAGAAAATTCTAGATAAGCAGCTATGAACTGATTTACTTTCCACACACCATCTCTGCTCCCCTGTAGCCCTTGCTAGGCCAGCCCCTAAGCTCGGTGGGGTGACCATCATCCATCAATAACACCTCGCACCTCACCATGCAGGGACAGGTCACACAGGGAGGAGGTGGGACCCCTCTCCTCAGTAGTGTCTCTGTCAAATAGTGACTAATAATGCTGAATGACTTGGACTGGGACTGGGAGAGGCCCAGCCACGTCACACCAGCTTAAGCCATCTGCTCCAACCATCCATCTGGCCCTCTGAGGGTGGACTCGTCCCAAATAGCCCACAGGTTTCCTGGGTTACCTACCCTCAGCCTCAGGCCTCGGGGAGGCCCACCCCACCCCACCCCGTGCTGACCTGAATCCAGGCAACAGAGGTTTTCATTACCATTAGACTCACGGGAGGGTTAGGATGACTTCTGTTGTGTTGATGTTTTTTTTTTTTTTTAAGCAGGAAATCAGATCTCAGCCAATTGTAGACATTTCAGTTTGTTCAATGAACTTGAACTAAGGAAAAGGAGGATAAAAAAACATTCCCAAACAAATGGAACGAACGGGGCCAAGAGATGGCTTCCTTCCATGGCTCTGCTAAATGCAGGGAGTCTGCTTCTCCCAGACTGGAAGTGGCCATTCCTCCAGGGTCCCCCCTCCTCTCTGGTCCCCTTCTCCCTCCTCACTTCAGGCCTGACTGAGGAATCTCAGCCAGTAGTCAGCTGAGGAATCAAGGGTGACTCAGGCGAGCCTGGTCTGGAGTCACTACCGCCCTCCTTCCCTCCTAGAGTCTCAGGAATTAGGGCCTTTGCTCGGCAGAGACACCAGAGTGGGAGGCCGAGGTATTGGTAGTGAGGCCCAGAGGAGGCGCAGGATGAGGCCCATGCCAACATTGCCGTGGGAAGTGTTCTGAGGCCGTCCCTGGTCCTTCCCTTCATGAGGTGATTCCCAGTGACATTTGAAGTAGACACAGTCCCCTTGCCCCATAAGCCTGGGTCTTACTTCTCTGAGGGAACAAGATTTTCTGGCAGTGACCCTAAACCTGGGAACTTACTGGGACTCAGTGTTGGAAAGCCTTGGAAAACTCTAGGGCACGATCATATTGTACACTTCGTACACACTTTTAATGGAAGTGAAAAATGAAATGGTACCTTGGGGTGTCTGGCACCGTCCCCAGGGTGGCCTGTGGGTTTTCTTCATGATATGTGGCACTCATAAGGCAGGATTCATTGATATGGCGCCCGACTTTCCATTTGGCACATGGAATGTATCTGTCACATTGTCGCAATTGTAACACAGGGTCTGAATGTTCAGTGCAAATTCGGTAACAAGTGACGATGTCTCTGAAGCTGGGAGGGTGAGAAGATCTTGAAAATTCCTTAGGTACGAGGCAGTGGATGAAATATAACGAGAAGGTGTTCTTTATTACTGATTTATAATGTGCGAACTGTCACGGACAGTCTGTGTTAGTCATCTGTTACTGCATGACAAAGTGCCCCCAAACATAGTGACTTAAAACAGCATGATCATCTCACTGTTTGATGGTCTCAGAAACCCCAAAATGGCTTAGCTCAAAGCTTCTGGCTCAAGGTCTCCCCTGAGGCGGGGGTCAAGCGGTCAGGTCTCAGGTGAAGTCTCGACTGAGGTGGGGGCCTCCGACCTCACTCCCATGTTGTCATCGTCCCTCACCCCTCAGCCCCTCACTAGGTGGCCTCTCCACTCCCCGCCTCCCAGGATGTGACATTTCATTTCTCCCCAAACTAAGTACCGCCAGGGAGACCGAGGCCCCAGACAGAAGCCACAGTCTTTTTTATGACTTCATCTTGGAAGTGGTGTCCCTTTGGTCTTCCTACAGAGAGAATCACCAGACCCAGGCCACACTCAAAGGGAGGAGATTTGATAAAGTCGTGACAGTGAGGAAGCAGGAACCGTCGGGGACCAGTCTGAAAGGCGGCCTCCCAGGGTTTCTGGCTGAATACGTCAGGGATTCCTTTGGCTTCATCACCACCGTGGTGCGCCTGCTATTTTCCCAATATGGTTAAAGTCCTCGACCACAAAGTCTCCTGCCAAGAGGGTTCTCAGAACTCTAAGTCACGTGGTTGAGAGGAAACTCCCTTCCACAGTCACAGGGTCTTTCTCTTCCATGGTTTTGGGATAGATGTTTCACAGAGTGGATTATCCACACAACCAAGGGGTTTTCCCACTGAGCACCCAGGTCCTTAAAGGAGACCCATGTTGCTCTGGGATGCAGTCCCCAAGACCATGGAGAGCACCGAGGTTACAAGATGAAGGTGTGTACCTGTGGCTGCATTGTTTCAGCTGCAGTCAGAAATCCCAGGTGACCCAGTTTCCTAGAAATATCCTCACACATTAAGCTAAATGTCTTTCTAAGTTTTGCTACAATCTTCTCTCACTTGATTAACAACATTTGTGTGGATTGAAGCAATTTCTGTAATAGCTTCAAGAATAGATTTTTCTCATAAGCCAGATGCAGTAGTGCTCCCCAGTTAGTTCCAGTGACTTGAGGGGCTGGGGCAGGAGGATTGCTTGAGTCCAGGGGTTTGAGGCCAGGCTGGGGAACATAATGAGACCCTGTCTCCAAAGAGAAAAAGAATAGTTTTTTTTTTTCTCATTTTGAAGGACTTAATTATGTCTTATCTATGGGTCTCCATAGAATTAAACTCTTCATTCTTTTACTCCAAATATTTATTTCCTGTCAAAGAAACATCCATTTCTTAGCTGTCCTCACTTCGTCTGCATTTCTATTGAAGCTTTAGAAGTCAAATTTCTTTGTGCTTTTTTAAAAATTTTATTTTATTTCATAGCTTGTTCTCTGAGGGAGTGTGGCTGGGCAGTTGTGGTGGGGGAAGTGTTTGGTGGCATTTTGTCTTGGCTCTGCCACTTACTTAATGGGTGGTTACGAGCAATCCCTGAACCTCTTTGGCTTCAGTTCCTTCACTGTAAAATGGGGCTTATGATGGTGACTCCTCAGGGTTGTTGGGAGGAAGAGGTGGAAGGATCTACACAGAGTTCTAAGGAAGGACCTGGAACATCACAGGTGCTCAGAGATGTCAGATGCTGTGGTCGGTAGTCATGGGCCAATAGGTAACCACAAGGCCACATTGAGGGGCAGATGCTGGTCATCCACAGGTGAACTCGCGGGCATCCCAGTGTCTAAATTTTTTTTTTCAAGGTTTAAATAGATTTTATTGTTACATGGGGAACCCCACCAGGCAGGGCCAATATAGTGGTCCTAGATGTCACCATGGAAACACTGAGAAGTCATGATTACAGAAGAGGTGACCGGAACTGAACAACATGACCCAGGAGAAGCCAGCCAGGAGTCAGACATGGTCAGGATGGGCCGGCAGGGGTGGTCACAGGGCAAGGGACAGAACAGACCCCTTCACTCCTGCTTCTTGTAGCTCTCCAGGTGTGACAGGACCCCGCTGGCCAGCAGAAGGACACAGAGAAAGCAGGAAGTGGGCCCAGTGGTGACGTCCATGGTCCTGAGCTGCTCCACGGTGGCTTAGAATGGACCTAGGTGTGTGGCACGAGGAGCCACCAGGCCGGCCTGTCAGGCCCCTCAGCAGCAGCGGTGTTAGGACAGACATGACCACATGGATGAGACCACAGACAACCAACAGCCGGAGCCCAAGGTCAGGAAGTCAAAAAAAAAGAAAGAAAGAAAAGAAAAAGAAATCCCAGTGTCCAAATTCTCGGCCCAGCTCCCAGTGAAACTACCCCACAGCCAGGCTGGTGCTGCTTTCAAGCAGTGGGGACAGTGAGGACGTGCTCCTCTGGGCGCCATCCCCAGCAGAGACAGAGCCCAAAGTGACAGGAGCTGGCTCCTGTGATCCAGATTCCCCATCAGGAACTGCCCCGTCACCAGGGTGGGACCGAGATGCAGGTGAGTCCTCCTGGGCCTCAGGGGCAAGTGTCCAGGGCGCGGACCTGCCTTGAGCTGGGAGGTCTGCATTTCCTGGCTTTCTGTGCTTCTCTGCCAGCAGGGCATGCGTCACTGTCATCGTGCAGTGTCATCCGTGTCTTCAGCCTCTCCTTCTGATTTCTTGCTTTCACAGTCTGGGAAACCTGGGAGAGAAACTTTTTAGGGCTTTCTGTTAAAGACAAGGCGTGTGCTGTGGGCCAGGAGGGGGCCTGCTCTCAAGTCACCACTTAAAAGATTGTTTCTACAATTATCACACAGTAAACATTGGCTCCCCTCGCCCGCTGGTGTACAGTGCGGCACATAACACATGCATTTATGTGACCACCACCGTGGCCAGGCCACAGAACAACTCCATCAGCCCGAGAGAGTTCCTTTATAGACATGCTCTCCCCGCACCCAGAGAGCCTGGCAACCACGGTCGGTTCTCATCACTATGGATTTTTGTCTTGGCAAAAACATCATGTAGAAATAATCCTATAGTATACAATTTTTTGAGCCCGGCTTCCATCCCTCAGCACCATACCTTTGAGATTCATCCAAACTGTTGTGTCAATACCACATTCTTTTTTACCACCAAGTAGTACTCTGTCCAGCTGTTCAAACATTCACTAGGGGAAGACTCTCTAGCTTCTGGTCATGAATAAAGCTGCTATTAGTATTTTTGTACAAGTATTTGTGTACAAGTTTTTGTATGAATGTAAGTTTTTATTTCTCTAGGGCAAATCCAGGAGTGAGACTGCTGGATCATGTAGGACATAGATATTTAATTTTGTAAAAAACCACCAAATCTTTTCCCAGAGACACTGGACCATTTTGCATGGATACCATCAATGCATTGGAGTTCTCGTTACTCTGCATTCTTATCTGCACTTGGTTTTGTCTGTTTCTTTTATTGAAGCCTCAGAGTGGTATGAACTGGTGTTCCACCATATATATTTTTTTTTTATTGATTCCAGGGATTAAATCCAAGGGCACTTAATCACTGAACCACATCCCCCGCCCTTTATATTTCTTTATATTTTGAGACAGGGTCTCACTTAGTTGCTTACAGACTCACTAAACTGCTGAGGCTGGCCTTGAACTTGCAATCCTTCTGCCTCAGCCACCACACCTGGCTCCACTGTGGTTTTGATTTGCAGTTCCCTAATGGCTAATGGTGTTGAGTATCTTTGCATGTGACTATTCACTCTTCTTATATCCTCTATGGTGAAGAACTTTGTCATTGTAAAAATGGAATTGTTGATTTTCTTGTTATTGAATTTTGAAAGCTCTTTACATAGGTGGGATAGAAATCTTGTTGGATATGAGATCCACCAATGCTGAAGCAAATTATTTAAGCACTTGAGCTTCTCTCTAATTAAATGGGGGGTTGATGCTACTTTTTCTACTAGCCTCAGTGTTCCTGTAAGGATTGAACAGTAAGAGGCAAGTGAAACATTGGAAACTGGTATCCAGAGCTAGTGGGATGACATTTCACTTGCTTATTGGCCCTCGGCTATGGTTTTGATAGTTGAGATTTTTGTGTGAATATGGTTAAGAGTGTTTTTTAATTCGCATAATATAAAAGTACCTTTCCAAGCAGGCACTTGATAGATAAACAAGGTTCATGATGAGGGAGAATCGAGCAGAGAAATGGCCTTTGCTGACGAAGTGCGCTCCTCAACACATGAGGAGCACAATTTCCTCTCAAAGAGCACTGGAGCTGTGGCCTGGAACCGGGCTTCAGAATGCAGCTCCTGTGGCTGCCCCTGGGCAGAGCCCAGCTCTCACCTAGAGCTCCCGTCTCATGTGTCACATCTGAGAGTTAAACAGTGACCTGGGAAGGAGTGGGTCTGCTTCTTCCCCCAGTGAAGGGAGGACTGGGGGCTTCATCCTCCATCTCCCTTTGCTTCACCGGCTCCCCTGTGAGCGAGTCCAAGTTGGACGGTGCCTGGCAGAAGGTAGCGGTGCTGGAATCTGTGGTGCCCATGCAGTGGGCACAGTGGTGGCTCCACACTGTCTAGTCCCCCCTCCCACAAAGGGGAGCAAACTTCAGCTGGAAGAATGAACTTTGGCTCAGGAAGTGATCCAGAGGCATTGGAGGCTATTTCCTGGGAAGCTGACTGGTTCCAGAATGGGCATGTGACCTGATTCTGCCAATGAGACACGAGAAGGGCTTTGCTGCAGGACTCTGGGAAAATGGATGTGGAGGAGGAAAGAGACGCCAGATTCATTCTCTCCTTGTCTGTCTCTGTCTCTCGCGGCTCCTTCGGCTCCTTCCCTGTGAGCACGGGGGTCCAGTCTTGGAATGCAGACAGAGGAGCAGAGACATGGAAAGATCTGAGCCTTCTGTCACATCCTGGAGGCACAGAATCAACCAGCCCAGAAGCCCCTGCCTGAATGTCCTCAAATGCTGCTGATGTTTCCTGTCTAATCTAGTTAGAGTTGAGCTTTTCCATGTTTACATCCCAGAGCCTAGTAGCTGTTTTTATTAAGTTGTCTCCCCCACCAAACTCTGGAGCCCTCTATTCTGGACTAATTAGACTTGAGAGGTGCAGCTGAGGGGTTAGAGGGTGTGGGACAAAGGAAGAGGATAATGATCTTTTCTGTTTAATGTCCCGACATCAAGACAGTTTTATGAATCAAGCCTGAGCTTGTTTCTATTTTAGCGCGGAAGTATTGAAAATTCACCAAACTTTATTAACTTACATTAAATGGAGGGGAGACCTTGAAATACAGCCTCTGGTCCATGGATGCAGTTTTATTCTATTTTCGGTTGCACAATAACTGGACCAACCCGGAGCCCGAGGTCCTGCTGGGCTGCTTTAAGGAAGATGCAATTAACATGTTGTTGCTATGCCAACACTAATAATTTCTTTGGGGATTTTTTTCCCCCTTCATATAGGCATTGTGGCTGAGTCTATAGTGTAAACGAGGTAACGGTGGTGGTGGAGGGGAGATTAACCTATTTCAGGGAACAGACTGTTTTCAAGGACTTGAGCGGTGGCCATTGGCAGAACAACACGGTGCTAATTATGCATTCATTAAAGCAAGCTCTGCCACGCCACCCTGGCACTGCCCAACTGTGCAGGAATGTTCAAGCCGGGGAGTCCTGAGCCCTGCTCTGCCGCATATATGCTAGAAAGTGGGGTGCAGGCAGTGGGCCTCCACATTTGCTGGGGCTCCAAGTCACCAGCCACCAGCCACTTCAGAAGAACCTGGCTCATACCCTGTGTGTGCTCTGAGAACCTCTCGTTTTGGGGAGTGTGGTTGGATTTGGGCTTCTTTAGTTACCACTGGTTACCAAGGCAGTGTGTGTGCATGAGAGAAAGAGAGAGGGAGAGAGAGAAAAAGAGAGAGGGAGAGAGAATAGGGAGGGAGAGGGAGTCAGAAATGGGAGGAGGGAAGTGGACGCGGTGGCACACGCCTGTCATCCCAGAGCCTCCAGAGGCTGAGGCAGGAGGATCGCAAGTTCAAAGCCAGCCTCAGAAAAGCAAGGTGCTAAGCAACTCAGTGAGTCCCTGTCTCTAAATAAAATACAAAATAGGACTGGGGATGTGGCTCAGGGGTTGAGTGCTCCTGAGTTCAATCCCTGGTACCCCAAAATTTTTAAAAATGGGGTGAGGGGGACAGTTAGCAAGAGTGCCACTTGGACAGTGGGATTTCACACCAGCCCCTGGGTCCTGGGAAGACTTAGTCTTAACCTCACTCTAGTTTTCCTTAGAGACTTCTCAGATTGAAGACAGGAGCTGTGTTTTCCTTAGTGGAGAAACACTAGCTCATTTTAAGAGAAGCAGCCTCCTGCTGTTGCTGGGGATTTACAATGGGGGGGGGGAGGCCCCTTTTAATTAACAGGAGGTGGCTGGGGCCCCTCAGCAGGTGCTAGGGGTTGAAGCATTCCTGAGCTACCTGAGAGCCGGGTTTCTTTTTCTTCCTTTCTCAGGTGTGATTTGAGCACTTGCTTGCTACTGGACCCTGCAGCAATGGAGGAAGGTGAGCCTGCCCTGGGGGACTTATGGTCTAAGGAGGGACACACATGGCTCTAATGTGTGTCGAGGTGACTAGGAGCAAGGGGCACAGAGGGAGAGTGTTCAAGCTGGAATTGGAAGGTTGAGTCGGTGTCCCAAGCCCGGGGCGGTGGTCTAGAGAACCAACAGTATGAGGACCATCTGGGGACCAGAGGTGACCCCAGCCTGGCAGCATGGTGCAGTGGTTCTGAGCATGGAGCCAGCAGGTGGATGAGCAGGGTTCAATCTACTTCCTTATGTGGAGCAGAGGCCGGGTGCCCTATTTGCAGAGGGTTGTGATGATGTGACAACGTGCAGACCAAGTGCTCAGAGCCACACCTGGCAGGCATACGGCACGCCATTCACTCATGGCTTGTCATGGGCATCGCTTTGCCAGGGATGAGGCTCAGACTTCAGTGCTGGGGATCGAACCCGGGGCCTCGTGCATGCTGAGCAGGTGCTCCACCCCTGAGTGCATCCCAGCCCTGCTTCAGTCCTTTCTAAAGCCAGTAATCCTCCACCCCGCGAGGCATGCTGGTCCTGCAGGTGCTGGGGCGGAACCCAGGGCCGTGCACAGATGGGGCAAGGGCTCTACACTGAGCTACCCCTCCAGTCCTGAAGCTGGATTTTAACCTTTAACACTCTTCTCCACTAGTAGTATCAGGACCCTGCAGATGCCATATATTGGGGTGGGAGAAAATCAGGGTGGAAAGTTCTGGATTATTTTATTGTTGCTCGAAAGGAAGGGTGCTTCCTAAGCTGCCAAGGGTATCCTAAAGGCACCCATGGGATGAGCTTGACCATTCGACAACCTAGGAAGGTGGTTCATTGGCACAAACAGACAAAAGACCATGAGTTTGTAGCAATGTGTAAATGAGAAAAATTCGTCTAAGGCTGTACAAAAGGGTAGTTACATTATTGGAGGAGGATGATTAGTGTCGTGTTTACTGTTTAGTTTATTAAGTCAGGAGTATAAATAGATATGAGCATCTTGTTTCTCCGCAAAGGATCTGGCTGTTTATCAGTGATTGGGGATCTGAGAGCCTCAGCTTCATCCTTCCCTCTTCTTCTCTGTCTGGCTCACCAGGGGACCACCCCATACAGGCTGCAGGTCACTGGCCGTTTGGGAGGGAGGAGGAAGACAGCAGGTCCTCTGTCTCTGGTCCCTGGCACTGGTTGTGGCCCCTCCCTGCCTCCCCTCCATAGCTAAAGAGCTGTTGTCCTATTGGAGCCACCATGATGCCAGCTTATTCTGGGGGACCCCAACCCCTGGGCTCCACTAGCACCTTCCCTCCTTCTTTCCCCACCAGCCCAAGGGTCCCAGCAGCTCCGTGCTGTTTCTAAACAGCTAAAAACCCTATTTGGCTTCTGATTTATAGAACCGCTTCCCTTCAACAAATTTCCTCTGTGTAAATTACTGAAGTGACCTCCGTCTTCCTGCCTAGTGCTGACAGAACATGCCATTGTTTCTACCTGCATAAGCAGGGAAGAGTAAACACCCAGAACCAAATAATCCCAGAATAAATAGACACAGTGGCAAGGCCGGGAAGGGTCACTGAGTCCCAGGGGGTCACATAAAATCCAGGCAGGAACCAACCCGGCGCTGAACGGCACAATCGGACAGGCACCGTAAGCAGGTAGGAGCCAGTTTCAGCAGCATGTTCCCAGTAACCAGTGGGTGAGTGGTCTTAGCAGAAGGGCCCACTTTGCAGATTTGATCCCTTCTCGTAAGGGTGACATTTTTACATGGTCTGATATTAATGACAATGAGATTCTATTAAAGAATAAGGACATTTTGAACAGTATTGTTGGACCAGGTGAATATATCATCAAGATAGGACAATGGCTTAGACGTCACCAGCTAAGAAGCTTTTCAGGCAGAACCTGTTCTGGGAAGAATGTCGAGAGTGGTGGTCCTGTTGAGGGCCTATCTTTCTCCCCTGGACACATCTGCCCTGAAGTGTTGCTCCAGGCTGTGTCTGGCGTCCAGAGCCAGCCTGGCCCGTTTGGTCAGGTGGAGGTGTCCACCTGCAGCGCAGGCTGCAACCACATCTGCCAGGAATGGTGGATAAACACCCACCCCTTGGGCTAGCTCTGAGCTGCCACTGTCATTGTCTCCTACGCTCTGGGCAGGACCGAGCCCATGGTGGTAACCTGCACCCCAACTCCCTTTGCCCTCTCTTGTCCCCACTCCTAGGCTTGTGATTCCTAGAATCACCTTCCTAAGAATGAATTCCACTCCTATCCTTGTTTCAGGGTCTGCTTCTGGGGAACCCCAGCCTAAGAGGCCATCTTAAAAAATAAACTCAGTTTGGAACAATCTTCGATTAATAGAGAAGTGGCAAAGATAGCAGGGAGTCCCAGGGTGTCCCGGGGGTTCCTGCTGCTGCTGACCTCTCGTGTTACCAGTGCTGGGAGGTCAGCACTGGTCCCTCACGCTGACCAAAGCCAGGCTTTGTTTGCATCTCATCAGGGTTTCTTGGCGATGTCCTTTTCTTGGAATCCCACGCAAGGCACCTCGGTGCATTAACCAGGATCTCTCCCCACTCTCCTCTGGTCTTTGATGGCTTCTCAGTCTTTCCTTGTTCTGCATGACCTTGACGGTTGGGAGGAGTCCCGGTCAGGTGTGTGTAGAATACCCCTTGGTTTGGGTCTGGCTGCTGTTTTTCTCACGATTCGACTGAAGTGATGGGTTTGGGGGAAAGTCTCAAGGAAAAAATGCCTTTCTTATGACCTCATATTAGGGAAGATACCACATTTCAAAACTTTTTAAAAAACTCATAAAAGGGCTGGGGCTGTGGCTCAGTGGTAGAGCGCTTGCCTAGCATGTGTGAGGCCCTGGGGTTGATTCTCAGCACCACATAAAAAAATAAAAATAAATAAATAAAACAAAGGTATTGTGTCCATCTACAAAAAAAAAAAAAAACTCATAAGAGAAATAGCTGTTTTAAATTCATAAGCCATCATAAGTAAACTTTGTTACAAAAATGGATCTAGCCTGGAGACTTGGGATGTGCATCTGAATCACCTTTATTTTGGTCTAGATCCCCTGCCCCCGGTCAAGAACCAGCTGGTCAGTAGTGCCACTCTGTCTTCTGCTTGTCTGAGAAGGTTTCCTCTGACTTCTGGCTCTGGAAGACTAATGATCTCCCTCCAACCACTGGAGGGAATAAAATATTACTGAAACCCTGGGACGATATAAAAATAACGTAATAAATAATAAATAGATGTAGCAATAATCCAGGGGAGGTGATATATCAAGCAGAAAACGGATTATGGCCATGGTGTGGCCGTCTTAGGGTGGGCCTAGTGTGCTGAGTAATAAATTGGGTAACACTTATCTTTTGAATGTTTTGCCTGCCGTTCCAGGTACCTGGGGTATTCACAAGGATCAAATGCACTGTTTTTAACTCCTTTTAAAATTGTTGAAGAACATTTAATTCATCGAATTTGTAATTGAGAAAAATTGGCTTTCTTAGTTCTGTTAATTAGACTTAAGTGTAACAAATTAAGCATTAAGGGAAGCCTGCACAGTCGCAGGGGCTCCTTCCCCCAGAAGAGCTCCTTGGGAATTACGTCACCCGTCAGAGGGTTACAATGGCACAAATGGCCCCCTCCCCATGCCACCCCCATCTTTAACAGCATCAGCTTTCAGGCCACTTAAGTCATAAGACCCTCTCATGGATACTTTCTGATTTTCTTTTTTTAATATTTATTTTTTAGTGGTAGTTGGACACAATACCTTTGTTTCACTTATTTATTTTTATGTGGTGCTGAGGATCGAACCCAGGGTCTCGCATGTTCGAGGCGAGTGCTCTACCTCTGAGCCACAATCCCAGCCCTACTTTCTGATTTTCGACTCTTTTATCTCATGTTATCTGCACAAGAACGTGGTGGTTTTACCTGCATTTGGTAAATGAGGAAACTAAATATATAATTTAGAATGAAGCTGGCTGTAAGAAAGAGCAGCGAGAACACTGGGTCAAAAGGGACTTCCCTGCACACATAAAATATATTAGTCAAATGTTCTAAATCGCCCCTGGAGGCAAATGTTGAAGCTCACCCTGCCAAGCCAGGATGGGATCCTCAAGTTCCTCCTTACACTCTTGGCATTTCCCACCAGAGCACCCTGAGTCCTTAGAATGAGGTCACACCTTGAAATGGTCTTCGGGGAGCCTCCAGGGATTTCTGGGCCCATCTTCCTCTGACCCAGCAGGCCCTGGGGGGGGGTGTTTAAAACACTTAGAACAGAATCGTCTCTTTTCCTCCAAACGCCGTCCATGGCTCCCGAGGCTGAGATCTAACCAGTGCATCCCTTCTACTGCAAGATGGGAACACTGGGGCAGGGTGGGGCTCAGGGTCACCGAGTGAGGTGACTGAATCAGGGCCTCCCACTCCTGACTCTTGACTAATTACCTTCCTGGCATACCTGGCTGCTTTCCAGGTAGATACCAACAAAAATTAGCATGTGTGGGGGCCCCTGCAATGGGCACTTGAAATCATCTACTATAGAGCTCGACTCAGGACTCAGCCACCCAGCAGGCTGGGGGCCTTGGGCAAGGCACACAACCTTTCTGTTCCTCAGTTTCTTCCTTTGAAAAATGGGCATCATTATAGGACTGCTTCCTGGAGTGCTGTGAGGAGTGAGTCCATTTAAAGACTTTGGAGGGGCTGGGGTTGTGGCTCAGCGGTAGCATGCTCACCTAGCACATGCAGGGCCCTGGGTTCGGTCCTCAGCACCACATAAAATAAACAAATAAAATAAAGATATTGTGCCCAACTATAACTAAAAATAAATAAATAAATAAAAAAGACTTTGGCGCACTTAGTAAGCTCCTTAGTTATTGTGCTCCTACTGTGCACCTGGCGCTGTGTTGTTCTTGTGCCCATCTAATCGTTATGACCCTTCCGTTATTGACGGACTTATTTTGCAGATAGGGAAATTAGACCATGGAATGACAAGGGACAGCCACTTAGCCGAGCCCACAGCTCTGGCCACTTGCAGAAAGCCGAGCTCCTCCTCACCTTGCTATTCTGACTGCCACATGGTGCTCGGCTTCTTGGCTACTCTGTTGCAGGTAAAGGAAAAGAGGTCCCTTGAGGTCGAGCCCCATGTTTGTCACCTGGCTAGGATGCAGCATCTCATCCATGACCCCATGCTTCCTTCAAAGGACATTGACCCCACAGCAGGATTGGCCTCAGCCGCCTGTCAGAGGGCTCTTCACATGAGACCAAGGTCTGTTCTGCTTTTATTTTATCTATTTCCTTTTGATGAATTCTCTGAGGCCTTTCTCTAGTCCGTTTGAATCTTGAGCTTGTGACCCACCTGCCTACTGCCCAGCTCCAGGGACAAGAGGACCAAGGGACCTAGGGAGAGGCCACTCCTCCCACAGTCTCTGTGGGGCCTCAGCAGGGTCTGGCTTCTTCACGAGCCTAGCCATGAGGTTTCTTCCCAATGGCTCCTCTCTGTGTTCCTCTCCTGACTCCCCCAGGACCCCCTTGCTGGGGATTCCTGTGCTGTTTCTGATCTGTGAACTGGGGGTGAGGGACAGCATGCTCTACACCTGTGCTGTCCAATAAGGTGGCCACTGGTCATGGGCAGATATTCAAATTTGAATTAATAAAAGAGGATGAAATTTAAAAGTCCCACAGCCACTCGGGCTGCATTTCAAGTGCTCGGTATCCACCTGCAGCTGTGGCTTCTGCAGGGGACTGTGTAGGCTTAGAGAGTGTCCATCATTACAGGAAGTCCTTTCTGACAGCACCGTCAGTGGTTCTCAAACTCAGAACCACCTGGAGGACTTGATCAAGCACCTGAGCAAGGTGCTTCTACACGAGATTTTTACCTCCATGGTCTGGGGAAGAGTGGGAGGGTTTTTATCTCTAACAATTCTCTAGGTGCTACTAAGTGTGGCTGGGCCCGGGACCACACTTTGAGAACAACTGCTCTTCACCTTTCAATGGGAGAGCCCACTGAGAAAACTCCATGTGCTGATCTGGGGCTGAGGTGGTAAGTAGCCTCTGGAGGACACAGCTCCCTCAGCTTGGCTTGGAGAAGGAGCCTGAAGTCAGCTTTCTAATGAGGAAACAACTTACACCCCACAATTCGCAGCCCTTCCCGACACAAACAAACAAGCAACCCTAACAGAATAGTCCTGCACCCCCATGAGTTGCCTGGGCTTCATTTCCACTTGGCTGTAACTTCTGAGAGGAAGCAACTTCAGTCCCAACCCCAGTCACTGTCCTCCTAGGATGAAAACAGTGAGGAGTACACTCCAATGACACTGGCTTAGTTTTTTTCTGCTGCTATAACAAAACACTGGAGACTGAGTCCTTTAGAGAAAAGGTGTTTTAAGGGTATGGTGCTAGCATCATAATGGATAAATGAGGTAAATGGAGAGACAGGAAGCAAGAAGGTTGGGAGGGCCGGGCTTACTCTCTTCCTAGCAGCCTGTTCTCATGGGAGGGAATCACTCCTACCAGGCCTGACCCACTTCATGAGATCAGCATGGGTCCTTCCAGGGCTGCTCGTGACCCATCACCTCCCACCGGGCCCCACCTCTTAATGGTTTCACCACCTCTTGACCTCACCACACTGGGGATCAAGCTTCCAGCACAACGACCTTTGGGGAGATGTTCCAATTAAGATATGGGCCCCACCTGGAACTCTCCGGTATCTGCTGGTACCAGGTACCTTCTCTTCTGGAGAGGCTTGGAGGGACAGAGGAAAGAGCACTGGATTTAGAGTTACAAGATTTGGACTCATCACTGTGTGCCTTTGGGCATTGCTCCTCTGAGTTCAATTTCTATAGAGGTTGTAATAGTCATGTTAGTCACTTTATAAAGTCACCTTATGCTCAAATGATGTCATATGTGAATACTGTTTGTGGATCACAGAGTACTATCCAAACCTCCCACTAGGTTCAATCTCCGACACCAAAAGACAAAAACAAAATCCCAAACTCAGGTCCTGTAGCTTGGTGTGTGACTATTATTGCTCAGGCTACATTTGGTCAGAGTTACTTGTTGTGCATTTTTGCATCTCTGCAAGGCCTGAGCATGCCCGTCTTATTCGTCTATTAATATTTGAGCCCCTAGTGCTTGATTTGAGGTTCAGCAAATAGGGATAAAAATCATGATGATCATAGAAAGCCTAGAGCGCACATGGCCCGTCAGGCACTCTTCCATCTTGCTGCACCCCCACAATGTGTGGCACTATCATGAAATTGCACACAACAGGTGCCTAGTAAATATGGATGGGAGAGTCTGGGGTGGCACTTCTTCAACTTGCGTGTGCACAGGGATCATCTGGGGAGCTGCCCTTTGTTAAAATCCACATCCTGATTCCACAGGCCTGGGCTGGGACCTGGGATTCCACACCTCAACAAGCTCCAGGTGACAGATGACACTGGTCGGCAGACCAGGCTCAGTATCAAAGATCTAGATCATGGAACCCATCATTAAATAAGACACATCCAGGACCCTGCAGGATGGAGGCAGGGGTGGAAAACACCGGGGAAAAGTAACTCCACTCTTACGCGGGCCGGGAGAGGATTGCAGAGCCTCGGGACTGACATTCTTTGAGGGGGTGATGGCGAGTCACCCAAGGAAACGTTTAAAGTGTCATTGGAACAGTCTGTCTTTGCGTCCCCAGGAAAGGGGCAGCGCAAACACTTCCCAATACTCAGGTTGGGACTTCAGATTGGCACCATGCATCTGGGCTGAACAGGAGCCCAGCAATGACTGGCAAGTCACCTGGAGTCTGCTGTCCGAAGAGGGCTGTGACACTGTCCCCAGGTGCCACAGGTGCAGATGGAAGCAAGGCCAGCTCCTCTGGACAGGAAGGATGTGCAAGGGCAGTGGCAGGAGGTGGGGTCAGATGGCACTGGGTTCAAATCCAGCACCACTGCAAGCTGTTCGGCCCGTGGCTCGTCACCCAGCCTGTGTTTCTGTCTTCTCAGGATGGCTGGACACAGTACCAACTTCACAGTCTTGATCAGGAAACAGAAACCCCCAGAGAACTGAAGACAGCGACTTTAAGACAGGAAATTGGTTTAAAGGCAATGGGCCCAGCCCCAGGGAGGAGGTCTTACAGCAGCCCAGGGGTTGGCCCCCAGGTGGGGCTGGGACCACCTGGTGGCCCAGTGGCCACACACAACCCTAACCAGGATGCTATTGGGGGCAGAGAGAAAGAGGAGCAATAGTCCTTCTCTCCATTTTCTCCCACCCTCCACTGTGTGGCCATCGTCCCCTCGATGCTGGATGTAGGGAAACTGGGAGATGCAGTGGGAGGGGTCACCTTCTGTGATGCAGGGCAGAGTGGGCAAGGGGGAGAATTGACTATGAGGGTCGCAGGCTCAGGACCTTTCCACAGGCTGCAGGACCCAGTGGGAAGATGCCTGGGGCACATCGTGTGGCACATCAATCATCAACCTTGTGGCTTGTCCTGTCCCCTGGAAGCAGTCAGCCTCCTGGGTCAACCATGTCTCCTGGGGTGACACACCAGTCAGCAATTTTTCTCTCTCCATCCCTATGTATGTGGGGACTACAGGCTCTGTAACTCTGAGAGACTTCTCCACTGGCCACTTGGGATCCTGGGACATGTAGGAGGGGCCACCAGGGGCCAGAAAAAGTGGCTCAGGCTGGATAGAGGAACTCTGGCCACGGTGAGGCCCTGGACAGGCTTTTCTCTGTTTCCTTTCCTCACTTAAAATGCAGTTATCTTTCCAGAACTGTCCTCCGCGCTAGGACAGTGACAGTGCCCCAGGCTGGTGAGTGAAACAGACCTGTAAATTAACATTCCCGCTGGGGTTATCTTGTCAGAAGCAGAGCCTATTTCAAAAACTCACGTGGAAAGAGGTTTTTCTTGAAAGGGATCAGAAACTCTTACGGGTTCAGGAAGGCCTACCTCAGGAGGACGTGGCCACCTTTGCCTCTGTCTCTCTGTACAAATTACATGGTGCACTGTTCCTGCTCCCCCATGTCTCTCTGTGACTGGTGACTTCCCCAGATGTCAGCTGAGGCAGACCTTGAGTCCTTGCAGCCATGCAAGTCCAGCACATTCTCACCAACTAGCTACGCTCACTGGCCTCTCAGGCTCAATTATTGGAGAGAACCCAACCTGACCGGCTCCCTTGAGTCAGACTCCACGTCCCACCAGGTGGCTGGACAGCGAAGGGTCCTGCAGGCTGCCCTGGGAGGAGCAGGTTCTGGCAGGGCAGGCAATGAAACATGCTTCCTGCCAGAAATAATTGCAAATCTTGCCTCAGGGAAAAATTGGATGCGGAAAAGCATTTAAAAGGATAATAGCGACCATTTATCAAGCCTTTCTGTGTCAGATGCAATATAAGCGCTTTTTATACGGTTACCTCTTTAATCCTTGCTGTAACCCTCAGAAGCCTGCATTGTAATTATCCTCATTTTAAAGATGGGGAAACTGAGGCACAGGAGGCTGAGTAAATTGCCTGAGGTCTGGTGGGTGGAGGTAGCCACCATGGGGGCTCAGCTCATGTCCCTGGGTCACTGGCCTGAGTTCTGGAGAGCAGAGGCCTGCTGGTGAGGACCCTGCCTTCCCACCACCTCCAAGAGGGCTCTGCAAATGAACATCGGCCTCCCTGTGGCCACACGGGGGACCTGATGCCTTTGGATAGAACCATTCCCTCTATCGTTTTGCTAAAGGATTTCAGATACACAGAGTTAGGGGCTGGTGTCCCCACTGTGTGACTCTCCATCACCATCCTCCTTAGAAGTGATCGTGGTGGTGTCTCCTTCCTGGTGGTGTCTCTCTCCCCTCCCCCTTTGGCTTCCTCTCCAAGGTAAACAACAAAGACTCTTCCTGTGCACCTTGCATATGTTTTAAATACATATTGTTTTTGAGAAGTGTTCATTTATTTAAAAAAAAATTTTAGGTGATAAATAACAGGCTTTATTTCATTAACATAAAAACTTTTTAAAGCTCTATTTTAGAATAGATTTGGAATAGAATGAAACGTTGTGAACACAGTACAGAGGGTTCCTCTGTGCCTCACTGTTATTAATATCTTGTGTGTGTTAGTAGGGTACATTTGTCACAGTGAAGGAATAAGAATAGTGACATATTGTTATTAACTGAAGTCAATATTTTATTCAGATTCCCTTCAGTTTTATTCCACGTTTTTTATTGGCACATTAGTTGTACATAATGATGGGACTTGTTGGCACCTATTCATACGTGAACACGACATAACAATATTATTTGGCCAATGCCACTCCCCAGCACTTCCTGCTCTTGGTTTAATCAATGTCTTGTTCTGTTCCAGGGTCCCATCCAGGACACCACATTTCCTTTAGTGACCATGTCTCTCTGGCTGTGATGGTTTCTGGGCCCTCCTCATTTTGGAAGACCTGGACGTCTTGACGTGCACAGGTCAGCTGTTTGTGGACTGTTTCTCTGTGGGGCCTCGCCTGATGCTTTTCTCGTGATTACACTGGGTTTGGGGCAGGAGGACACATGGTAAAGCACCATTCTGCTCACATCCCATCAAAGACCTCCTCGACCGCAGGCTTGACTTGTGACTGCCACCTCTGCCCCATGGCCCACGGCCTCCTCTTTTGTCACATCTCCCCTGTGTATCTCTTACAAGGACACTTGCTCTGGACTTAGGGTCCACCATGGTGATCCAGAATGACCTCATCTCAAGACCCTTACCATTCCATGAAGACCCTTTCCCCAAGGACTTAACATTTACAGATCCTAAGAATTTGGATGTGGACATTTTTCTGAGGTTGGGGGTGAGCAACATTCAATCCACTACAGCAACCTAACCATTTCTTCTTCCATGGATCACGATTTTGATTTTAAGCTCATCCCCAAACCTAAGGTCATTTAGATTTCCTCTAAACTTTTTTTTTTTTTTTGTGGTGCAGGGGATTGAACCCAGGACTTAGGTATGCAAGGCAAGCACTCTACCAACTGAGCTATATCCCCAGTCCTCCTCTAAAAGTTTTGTAGTTTGCACTTTACATTTAGACTTATGATCCATTTGAATAAACTTTTGTGTAAGGTGTCAAGTCTCTGCCTAGGCTCAATTCTTAAAAATATGGATGTCCATTTGTCCATCACTGTTGTGGGAGGGATTACCCTTTCTGCATTGAATTGCCTTTGCACCTTTGTCAAAACTCCGTTGAATGGATTTGATCTCTCTTTTATTCCATTCATCTGTGTTTCTGCTCTTTCACTGTTACACGTAGCCTTGGTTGCTGTGGAGCGGTACAATTTCCCACTAACTCTCTTCCATCTCTGGTGACATTGCTGTCATTCATTTCCTCTACTCAAGACACTGTACTTACATGGCAAGTTATGACTATGATCATTGTTTTAAGTAGTTGTCTTTTAGATTAATTAACAATAAGAAAAATAAATGATGTTATTTATGTTTCCCTCATTTATTCCCTCTGTGCTCTTCCTTTCTTCATATAAAAACCAAATTTTCGATTTACATCATTTTTCCTCCAGCCTAAAGAAACTCTATGAACATTTCATGTAGAATATGTTTCCCTCAGTTCTTGTTTGTCTAAGAAAAATATTTATGTTTCACTTTTGAAGGATAATTTTGCTGGATATAAAATTCTAGGTTGGTGCTTTTTCCCTTTCAATGCGTTACATATCTTACTCCACCCTCTCCATGCAGCCCTGTTTATGTTGAGAAGTCTAATGTAACTCTCCTCCTTTTTCCCACATGGGAAGACATTTCACTCCATTCTGGCTTCTTTCAGGATTTTCTCTTTGTCTTTCTGTGGTTTGAACATGATATGCCTCGGTGTGGCGTTTTCTTCATTTGTTTGTTTTGGTATTTCTTCTGCTTGGTATTCTCCAGGTTTCCAGGATCTGTGGTTTGGAAGGTCATGGTTGTTATTAGTTCAAATACCTCCTCGGCTCCATTTTCTTCTTATCTCCCTGGCATTCTAGTTATGCATATACTGCACTTTTTCATATTGACCCACAGTTCTAGGATGTTTTGCTTTATTTCAGTCATTTTTTTTCTTTGTATTTGTTTGGGAATTTTCTACTGATCTATCTTGAAGGTCCCTGATTCTTTCCTCCGCCATGTTTATTGTTCTGATGACGCCATGAGGGACATTCTTCCTTTCGGTTACAGTGTTTTTCATTTCTAACATTCCCTTTGGATTTTTTCCTTAGAATTTCTCTCTCTCTCTCATTACGTTATACATAGTCCTTATACATTGTCTACCTTTTTATTCACTGGAGACTTTAACATATCAGTCATATTTATTTTAATTTTTCTGTCTGATATCCAACATCTGTCATATCTGAGTCTGATTCTGATGATTGATTTGTGTCTTCAGATTGTACTTTTTCTTGCCTTTGGCATGTCTTGTCATTTGGGGTTAAAAGCTGGGTATATATTGCATTGGTCAGTAGAACTGAAGTAAGCCGGCAGTTGGCCTGAGGATTTCTGGTCATCTTTCTGGAGCTGGGTGGTGTTTAATGTTTAATGCAGCTGTGTGCCTATAGCCTTGTTTTGGTCTCCCCTTGCCTGGGCTTTCTCAGAAGACATCTGTCTTGCGTCTTTTTCAGCTACAATCGACCATTATCATATTGGCCTCTTGGTGTGGTGGCCTTACTTCTCATTAGCTTTTTGACTTCCAGCATGTTTTCTCACTGAACCTCTTTCCTCTCTATAAAATAGGAATAATATCCCCTTATAGAGCTGGGCTGAGGATGAAGTGGAATCCTAAAGCTAAACTCTGTGCCTGGGACAAAGACTTGATTTTTGGTTGAATCAATGGATTTTTTTTTTTTGGCTCTAAAGTCTCTAATTATTTGGTTGGATGATGACCCAGACTATTGCTTTGTGTCCCTCAGAAACATAGTTAGAACTGGAGCACATCTTTCCGCATCCCAGTGGCCCAGCTGTATGGATGTTGCAATAGACAAATATCTTAAAAATAAATGAAGGATGCCCTCCAGGTACCCCAGATGCTTTAAGCAGCACCTAATGACATATTTAAGTGCAGGACCTGCCGGAACCAGAGAAAATAATAACCTCCCTAATTGCAAACCAGCCCAAGATACATTCTCTCAAGTAAATACTACAACCTTCAGAAGCATCCTAATTAGATATTTACCTCTGTGATTCCAGTGGCTTCACCTTGCTCTCCAGGGAAGTATTAAGCCTCATATCAGGACTAATAGGACTGAAAAACAAACTAGCACCAAGAAAATAAATGGTGTCAATAATTTTTCCCGAGAAGGTAGAGGGCTGGGGCTCTAGGAGCAGGAGCATCTGGCTAGCCCCAGGGTTGCATGTATGGAGACAGTGTCCCCCAAGAGAGCCACAGGTCAGACTGCAGGCCGCCCCCTTCCTCACCCTCCAGAATTAGGATGGGGGCTCTGCAGGGGCAGAGCCTCCATCTGGTCACAGATGGCTGACACAGCTGGTGTACCAGCTGGGGTTCCAGCCACCAGGAGTCGCTGGCTTGGTGGTGTGGGGTGTGAAGAGGTCCCGTTTGTGTCCTTCTCCCAGTTTGTTGTCCCCGGGTCACCAGCAGTCCCTCGAGAGACAAGGGAGCCTCAGGCAGCCTCACTGGAAGTAAGAAGCAGCCTGTTCCCTTCCCACTCTTTCTTCCTCCGTCTTCCTCATCTCCCCATCGCCTCCTCCCTCCCTCTCCCCATTTCCAATGGCTCTCCTCATCCTCCCCACCCCCACCCCCACCCTCTGTCTTCCTCTTTCTCTCCTCCCTCTGCTGCCCCTCCTGCTCAGGATCCTGGGAAGACCAGACCCATTCTCAGCCCCCATGGCAATGTCCCTTGGCTGGGCAGTGGCACCTGCCAGGGGCAGGCTCCTCCATGCTGAGAAGTGGTGACAGTTGGGGAAAACCGACCACAGTTTCTCACTGGGAACTGGCAGGAGCTCTGCTCTTGAACTGTGTCCTTTCATGGACAGGAACCATCACGGAGCCTCAGGACCAAGTCATCCAGCCTCCCGGCTAACGATCTCCCAGAGTGCCCAGGGCTGCCCCTGAGATCTCCCAGATGACACTCCCAGAGGAGGAGGCTGAGACCTCCCCAGCACTCAGGGGCAGCAGCAGTCACCCTCAGCAAAGGGGCCCGGAGCTCCTGAGTCTCCTGGTCTTGACTTGCTCTGCAGTGGCCCACAGAGTCCGCCCCTTTATCTTCGCCCGCAGAGCCCTCCCTGTGCAGCACGAGGCCTGTGCCAGGCTGGGTGGAGTCCAGGACCATAGAAGTCGCCTGGTTCTTCGCTTCTTAACCTGGGTCTGTTGCCTGGGGGTTCCTGTGGTTTGCCGTTGAGGTGCCAGCAGGGTCAGTTTCTCCTGTGGCCTCAGCATGGCACGGGGCAGTGCCCTCTCTGTCCTCACATGGTCTCCTCTCCATGGGTGTCCTAATCTCCTCTCCCTGTAAGGACACCAGTCACATTGGATTAGTGCCCAACCCACGTGACCTCGTTTTGCCTTTGTGGCCTATTTAGAGGCCCTGTCTGCAAACACAGCCACTTTCTGGGATCCTGGGGGTTAGGAATTCAACGTGCAAATTTGGGGGGATGCATTTGAACCCATAACAGGGCTCATGGATACAACTGGGGGGAGAGTGGAAGGGGGAAAATCATGTTTTTATTTTCACTAACCTCTAGCTGAAGTGTGGCATTTCCTTCCTCCAGGGAAAATGTGGACAATAAACCCTATGGCATTAGTGGCACCTGTGACATTGTCATCCACAGAAATCACAAATATTTTCATATGAAATCATGATTGTCATAGACATCTGAAATATTGTTTATATTTATAACCTCTTTCCTTTGAAATTATAGTTTATATGTCTACTGCTGGGTCTTGTTCTTTATTACATTTATTAAGAAGTATATATATTATTATATAACAAATTTATTTTGCCAACAGTTGATAATTCTATGACAGCATAACTGGTTTCCCTTGTATATTCTGATATACAAGGGAAAGATGCATATACAAGTCTCAAGATGCCATTCTGAGAAGGGTCCATAAGCCTCACTAAATGGCTAAGGAAATCTTTGATACATAAAAGAGCTCTGGACCTAGTTCAAGCCTTCATTTTTTTTTTTTAATTAAACAAGGGAGGAAATGGGGGCCCAGAGAGGGTAATTCACTTGTCTGCGGGCACATAGCTGGTTATAGAAGGCTGGCATTAAGAACTCAGGCCTCATGATTCCTAGGCCATGGCTTGGTCTATCACGCTTGGCTAGTAGTTTTGCATAATGAAGACTGGTATAAAATTATTAGCCATGATATGAATTTTCAAAACACCTTGGGTATCCCCTTTCACCCCAGGTACCCAGCCTCCAGGGTTATCTTTTTCTCTAACAGCCAAGTCGCCTCATCCTTTTCTGAGAGGCCATTCTTTTCATTACTTCTACCCCTGACACACGAGGGAATATCTGGAGAATTGTAACACATTCTAAAAATGGGTCCTGGTTTAGCCTGACCTCGCCATTCGGGGGATGCCCATCCTGTCCCGGCTTTACTAGGACTTTGCCAGTGTTAGTGCTGAAAGTCTCCGTCCTGGGAGACTCCTCATCCTGGGCAAACAGGGGAGTCTGGCTGCCTCCCAGCAGCCTCCACCTCATCAGGCCTACGCAGGCGGGTCCCTCTTTGCTCCTGCTGATTTCTCCAAAGTTCCACTAAAACCAGGCTGCCTCTTGCTCTGTAATTTCCCTGAAGACTCGGGGATCATCCTGTGGGAAGGAGAATATCATGTCTGACAGCGGTGTCAGGCTCCCCACTGCTCAGTACCCTTGCCTGGCGGCTGGCTGCCTCTCCTCGGCCCTCACCCGCTAGTGTCAGGTGTGGGTCAACGTGTGGCCTGTGCTGAGGTCACCCTCCTCCCTCTTGGGGTCCAGGCCTCTATCACCCTCCCCTCTTCTCCACCAATATCCCACAGTTCCTCAGAGGCCCCTGGTGCCCAGCTGCTGTAGCATGATGCAGGGTAGCCTGGCTTCTAATTCTCACCTTCCCCAACCTGCCTTTCCCTCTGCGCAGTGAGAACATTCATTGAAGTAGTTTCCTTAAACAATTAGCGCTTCTTTCCCTCCAAAGGTGACTTCTGCAGCCAGTCCCGGATCCAGGCAGCATGAAAATTGCAGTTCATGCTGCTTGTGAACCCTGGGGCAGCAGAAAAGACGTGTTCCTCATTGTTGCAGGCGTGACTTTATTCACTGGAGACGCGTTGGTGGAGGCCCACCCGGGGCCCACGCTGAGCTGGGTCGTGAGATGTGGAGTTGGGCCAGATCACCCTGCTCTCTCACGGGTCCCTGCAGGTAAGTAAAGGACTTGGACCGCCACAGAAACCAGCACGGGAAATGCCGGCCTCATATGGCACAAACCGCCAGGTGTTGGGTGAACTGTGTGAGGAAGCGATCAGTCTACCCTGACGAGGGGGTGGACGGCAGGGAGAAGTGGAGGGAAGGTTTAGACTTAGGGGAGTGTTTGTTCCAGCAGCTGGAAATGCACCTTGTCCGATCAGAACCCTTGGCTCAGAACCTCTGGAACAGGCCCGCAATCTGTGCTAGCAAGGTCCCCTGAAAGTTTTAGGGCCACTCAAATTTGAAAGCTGCTTGTGCACGCCCCTCCCAGTGCCCTTTACAGTCCCTCATCGCTGCCCCATCACTGGAGAAGAGCTTCCTGTCAGCAAGCTGCCTCGTGGGGACTTCCCACCCGCCCCGCAGATCCTGGCCAGTGGCTGCCATGGCTACGAAGAGCTGCCCCCTTGGCCTAGCCCTGTGTAGGGGGTTAGTTGTGGGGTCAGCTCATGGCCCAGAGCTCCTCGGGTGCTCAGGTGGACGCTGGCCCCCAGCGCAGTCCGTGGTCTTCTTTTCCCTCCTCCTGCCTCCCTCACGCTGATTTTTCTGGAGATCGTCCAAGAAGCCCCACCCCAGCTCTGCTTCTCGGATTCACCAAGGAAGCAAAGTTGAAACAGGGCAGGGGTCGGACAAAACCCGCCAGTCAGAAAAGCAGAGAAGGTCATTCAGGTGGGGGGTGAGCCCTCCTGGGAGACTGGGAGACTGTCCTTTTATATGGCTGGAATGCAGGGTGCCCGCAGGAGTGAGGGAGCTGGGGTAGAAGGTCAGGGGCAGCCAGAGCCTGAGAACTTTATCAGCCATAAAAAGGCTTGGTATGCCATGGGCGGTAAGCGGGGCGCCCCTGAGAGATGAGGCAGGATTGGGGCAAAATTTGATTTGTATTTTGGACAAATTACTTTGGGCACTGGGGAGACAGTTTAGAGTGGAGACAGAGGAAGCAGAAGCCATTTAGGAGGAACATTCTGCAGTGCCATGCTAAACCATGAGGCAAGACCTCAGGGACAGGCAGAGGGTCAAGAAGAGAGAGCTACTGGGAGATGCAGCTGGTGGAATTAGGCAGGGGTGGACCTGCCTGGGTGGGGGTGGCTGACAGCTGGAGGGCTGAACTGAGCCCTGGTGGTGGAGGGGAACACGGGCTCAGTGGGAAGTCTGAGCTTCGCAGGGCACTTGGGGAGTAGAGGGCCCCACCGGGTGGCTGAGGATGTGCATGGGGCAGAGAGGTGGCACTTGGCTTTCTGGGGGTCGAGTAAGAAGGGGGGCAAGTTGGAACCCTCGGACAGTCAAGACTTAAGCAGCAGGTGGAAGACAAGAGGGAGGAACACAGCCAGAGCTTAGGAGCTGGCCCAGTGTGATGTCGTGGAAGTCAGGAACACAGAGTACAGGGACAGTGGCCATTGGAGTCACAGCCGTCCCCCAGTAGCAGTCATCCGCAGATACAGGCACATTTCAGTGACAGGGGAGCAAGAGTTGGGGACCCAGCAGGCTGCCGAGTGAATGAGGCCAGGGAAGGGTAGAGGGGCTAGGAGGTGGCTGTAGTGGGAAGCCCACGCCCCTCCCCTCCCCCACACCGCCTTCTCAGCTCTCCTTGGGACCAGCAGAACGTCATCATGTCATGCAGGACAACTGGTCGCAGCTGGATTCAGCCTGTGCATCAAACTGAAGCAGAGCCACCTGGTTTCTGAGGGTGACTTCCACGCATGCATCCCCAGCTGCAGCCACTTGAGCCCCCTGCAGCCGGTGGTGGACACAGGCAGAGAACACATTCCTAAAATTCTCACCCTGGCACCTGGGCGAAGTATCTGTAGGTCCATGTACCTGGATGAAGGGCCATCACTTAGCACAGCTGATGGGATCGGAACTCACATTTTCACCTATGGAGATGCAGAACACCCTCCAAGGCAGATTTTGGCCACGCTTTGAAAGAACGGTCTCATCAATCACTTCTGATTCCCCGGCTGCTTAGTGGAGCCGTCAATCATGATAAGCTCTCTCGACCTTACTGGGAAGGTCATCAGTTTGTAGGATTCTGCCTGCAACTGGCTAGAAATAACAAGACTATTATTTTGACATTACTGGAGCTGGGATCTTTCCCCCGTGGCTTACACATCTGGGAGACCCTCATCTTGAAAGCACTTCACCTTCTCTTCCACCAAAGAAGGGCACTTTCCCTCAGATTGGGGTGGGGGGTGGGTAAAGCTAAGTCGAGATGCCTTTACACAGACAAATTAGGGGTTGGCCTTAATTACAGGTGTTCCAAACTCTTTTGCAAATGCTGCAACATGCCTCTCCTGATGTTGAATGTTTACCTTCGCCCCCAGGCCTTGGGCTTCCGGAGGGATCTGACGAATCACAGGGGAACTTTCTGTGGCCGCGGTACTACTAATCTTTGTGACCTGTGAAGTGGGCCTTCTTAAATCATAAAGCGGAGATAAAAATAGCACCTGGCATTGAAGACCTTTGTCTCCCAGGATTATTCTCTTTGATCAAGAAAATCTGTGAATAAGAAGAACAGGTGTATATATCCCAGTTCAGTCCCTAAAACGAGCATTCCCTGGCTCGTGGAAGGCTGAGGGGTGAATGAGGGGCTTCAGGAGTGGGAGGGCAGGGAGCTGGGAGCAAGAGAGCACCTGGGCCCGCACATGGTGGGGAGTGGGACAGGGTCTGCAGCGTGAAGTCTGGCTTTGATCAGCGGCACCACAGGTGACGAGTAAGCCTTGGCTTTCACCTTGAGTTAAATGAATCCTCCCCACACCTCTCCCTTCAGCCCTCTCTTATTGCTAGCCATCTGGCCAGTTTGAGGATAACTGCCTCCCTGTCACGTTTCTACTTTGGGCTCCTTCCCCCTGGGAGTGACCTGGTAGAGTATGTGGATATGCAGGTGGGACGGGGCCAGGGGTGAGACCCAGGACTGAAGTAGACCCCTCTCACGGCCTGGGCTACACCCTCAGGAGAAGGGGGACTGGAAAGCCTGGGGACAGTGTCTGCTGGCTCCTCCTCCGTGCCATCTCCCATCCTCAAGGGCTCTGCAGAGGGGAGCCTTCTGGAATCACCCTCTCTGGCCTTGTTGACTCCTCGAGCACCACCCTTTCATGAAGTTTTCCCGATGCCCCAGTCTGGTCCCCTGGCCTCTTCCCCATTTTGTCTGAACCCCTTTTTTAGCCGAATCACACTAAACAGAGTTTCTCAAAATGTGGTTCATGGACAATTTTCATGAGAATCACTGAAAGTGGTTTCTAGAAACACAGATTCCCAGGTCCCCCGGCCCCTATCCAGATCCCAGGAGGTGGGACCCAGAGAACACCCGCCAGGCGGTTCTCACGTCTCCTGTGTGCACTGACATTAGTGAATCTCCGGCTTTACACCAGAGTCTGCCGTTGGCACAGGGTCTCCTGTCCCAATCCCTCCCCACCCAGGTTGGAACAAATCAACCTAACAAATGTCTGTCCAGTGTCCACTGGGTGCCAGGAGCCTTGGGAGATTCCTGAATAGAGCTCAGGGCAGGGGGACTAGGGTGGAGTGTGGGAAACCAGAGGGCTAGTGGGGTGATGAGGCTGGGGGAGTGGGCCTGGATGGCCCTGCGCAGAGGACAGACCTGGAGGGGTGGCCCAGCCCTACCAAGGCCCCACCCAGTGCCTCTCCACAGACTGTCGGTCGTCCCCTCCACCTCTGCTGCCTCTGCTCCCGTCTCTGCATCTCTTTCCCCCTCTGTGACCTGAGTAGTTTTCTCAGAAGTTCATGGGAAGCCAGAAGCAGCGTCTGGCTTGTCAGCAGTTCACACAGACATGGAATGGACCCCCCAGAGTGTGCGGGAGCCGTTGGTTTGGGGGAGTAAGGCCTTGATCACATTCTCAGGAAGGGAGGACCTATCTGGGACCTGCTGGACCTTCCCGGGGCCCACCTCAGGGGCCACTGCCCTGCTCTCCAGCCTGTCTCCCCCCTACTCCTTCAGATCAGGGCTGTGTGGAGGTGACAGTCGGCAAGTCAGGGACATGGGATCCAGAAGAGTTGGATCGCAGTCTTACCCCTGCCCAGGAAGCCTCAGGAGAGCCTCTGTGTGGGACCCCCTTTCCTCATCCCTGAAAGGGTAAAGCTGTGATGGGTGCCCTCTGAGGCTGCCAGCTCCACAGCTTGCCCAGACGTCTCATCATCCCTGAGGCTGGGGAGGCTCTGTTTCTAGCATCTCCTTCAGGAACAAATCGGGTTAACAGAGTCTTATGACTTGAGAATCATTGTAGGTGATGCATTCATTCCATTCAGACTTTCTTTTTTTTTAATAATTTTTTTTTGAGAGAGAGAGAGAGAGAGAGAATTTTAATATTTATTTTTTAGTTTTCGGCGGACACAACATCTTTGTTTGTTTGTATGTGGTGCTGAGGATCGAACCTGGGCTGCACGCATGCCAGGCGAGCGCACTACCGCTTGAGCCACATCCCCAGCCCTCCATTAAGACTTTCATGTGACCTGTTGCATTTCCTGCTCTCTTAACCCATTTTCGGCTACGGGTCATCCAGAGGAAGGTGGAATTCCCTGATAAGAAATGGTAGACAGAACAAAGCTGCTGTTCCTACTGAGGTCAGCGGTGCCAATGCCAGACAGCTCCAGCCCTCTGCCTTCTGGGTAAGTGGTATGGGTACATTGTTTGACCCCCATGTGCTTGGATGAGAACATGTGATTAGTTCTGGCCAAAAAGTTGTGAACATGGTCACTTCCAGGCCAGAGCACTTAGGCAACAGTGAAAACCCTTCAGAGCTCCTAACAATGTCTGAGAAGGTATCTCCTTTGTCAATCTGGGTCTCTGAGTGACTGTGTTAAATAAAGCCTCCTGTTGACCTTAGATAGATATGAAACTTAAAAGAACCATACCCTTTGTTATTTTAGGTCACTGGAGAATTGAGGGTTATTTGTTACTGCAGCATAATTGGGCAAACCCTGACTATTACATGAAACTAGATTCTGTTGAGCTCTATGGAGAACAAGGTTACCTTCTCTTGAGCAAATTTCATAAATCCTCCATTGGCAAGAAGCTAACTGGATATTTCCTTGCTGTCTTCTAACATGCAGTGCTGAGGATAGAGAAGCCTGAAAGTACACTTTGAAAATGCAGACTGGAACTGACTTTGTACCCAGCATTAGGAGTTTCCTTCCGCTGAGACAGGTGGATGAGAAAGCATTCAGGTAAGAAAAAATGAGACAGGGATGACTTTGAAATATTTCCCCCTACTTATTACTTTACCTTCCAGAAAAAAATAAAATAAAATGCTCATTAGGAAATTATCTTTAAGAACCCTTCTATGGTTTGAATTTTGTCCCTTCTAAATATTATGCAAAAATTTAATTGCCAACTAAATTGGTAATGGTTTGGGGGCGGTGGGACCTTTAAGAGATGATCAGGCCATAAGGGTACCACCCTTCTGGATATGTTTAATGTTTTACTAAAAAGGTCTTCGAGTCATGGGCTCTCTCTCTTGGCCTTCTGCCTTCTGCCATGTGATGACTTCTGCTATGTGATAATGTAGCAACTTCTCACTGGCGCTAGAACCTTGATATTACACTCTCCAGCTTCCAGAACTATGAGCCTATACATTTCTGCTCATTTTAAATTATCTAGTCTGTGGCATTCTGTTATAGTACACAAAGGGACTAGGACAAGCCCCATTCGAAGACTGAGAACTTTTCTCACTGTTTGCAATAATGTTGGTAGATGACATAATTGACTATGCATGATACCAGGAGGGATTTCTATTGCAGTCCAAACCACTGTTTCTCTTGGATTTTTACCACCAGGAAATGCTGATTACCTGCACAAGAATTTTAATGCCAAAACCCCTTAGTGGATGATTTCAGAAAAACGATTATATGAACCTTTGGAAGAAATTTTAGCTGGAAGTATCCTTTCTAGAAAACTCACCAAGCATGAATCTTTAATTTTGGCTCATTATTCCTAAAGAAGAATTTGAGGCATGTACAGGATAGAATCAGCTGTTACTTTACTTGGCAAGAGGTGTTGATATAGTCATAGTTATCAATTATTAAATTTATATAAATCCTCTGGACATGTCTCTTCAGTACCGTTGTCTCTGGCTGGCTCCCAGGCTTAGCTTCTAGACCCACCTCAGCTACTTAATAACTCTAAAACCTTAAACAAGTCACTTGATCTCCTTGAGACTTGATTTCTTCTTCACCAATGAAATGGAGATAAATTTGTGTACTTAAGGTAGCTACAGGGTCATAGTGCTTTTTAGTTCTAGTTCTAGTCTCCCACTTTAAATTTTCTTTGCCTCATGATACTTCCCAAAGCAGTAGCCACTAGACACATGTAGCTACTTCAATTTCAATTTATATTAATTAAAATTAAATAGTTAAAAATTCACTTCTTCAGTCACAATAAACACACTTCAAGGGCTCAACAATCCCATGTGACTAATAGCTACTGTACTGGACAGTGCAGAGATGGAAAATTTCCCTAATCATAGAAATTTCTGCTTCCAATGACCCGACAACCTCCCAAACCTCAGTACCCTGAGGACCAAGCCTCCCACACACAAAGCCTGGGGGGGCACCCTGGATTTATATTCAGACTGTGGCATTCCTCTATGCAAAGCAGGTAGAAAGAGAAGCTCTGGGGGAAACCAGGTGGGGAGCCTTCAGAGCAAAGTTTCAAAACCCCTGGTTCGTAGACTAACTCTCAGACTGCTTTGCATGTGGTCCTCTGTGAGCTGGTCTGGACTGTCTTGTTCTCCCTGATGCCACCTTCTCGCTCCACGTTAACACTTACGTCATCTTCCAGGACCCACTTCCAATGCCGTGGAGCCAGCTCAGCTCAGCAAGGGGCTGGTCACACAGGTTTCGCTGGAGCCTTACCTGCCACCAGTGGGCCTGCCTCGCCAGCTGGACTGGGAGCCCCATGTCCTCTTATCTCTGTAGGCTGGGCACACAGCAGGGTTTAGGAAACCGGAGCAGAATGAACCCACAGAGGCTGGGTGGGACCTGTGCTCTCCTGCTCTGTCGAGAGAAAAAATGCACTGCTATGACTTAGAGATCCAACCAGAACGATTTTAGGGGAGGAAAAGTTTATCTGGGGCTCATGGTTTCAGAGGTCTCAGTCTATAGACAGCCGGCTTCATTTCTCAGGGCTTGAGGTGAGGCTGAACGTCATGGCGGAAGAGTGTGGTGGAGGGAAGCTGCTCACATGATCATCAGAAAGCAGAGAAAGAGGTCTCCACTCACCAGATACCAAATATATACCCCCAAGCCACGCCCCCAATGACCCGCCTCCTCCAGCCACATCCACCTGCCTTCAGCTACCCCTCAACTAATCCCATCAGGGATTGATTCACTGATTGGGTTAAGGCTCTCATTTCTCTCTACCCGTTTGTACTGTCTCACAAATGAGCTTTTGGGGGACACTTCACGTCCACACCATGACACATACTGACCCAGGACGTGGACACAGTCTGGTCCCTGTTGCTGGACGGGGAAGTTACTGATAATGCTGAGATGTGACTCCAGTGGGGGGGAAAGACACTGTGGCCGAGTAGGGCCCAGAGTGCAATGGTATCTCATAAACAAACCATTATTTGGTGACTACTGTGTGCTCTGGGTGTTCTAGATAGAGCCTGGCCAAGCAACATAATCTCTTGCCCTCAAATGGACTTTGCATTCTAAGTAAAAATAAAACACAAGAAATAAATAGGAACCACTTGCATTTTGTTAGATGGTGCCATGGAAAAACCTAAGCCAGGAAGTGGAGAGGGAAGGTGGAGACGAGCTGGTGCTCAGGGGTGGGGAGGGGCCACAGTTTTAGTTGAGTAACTGAGCAGGTGTCAGGAAGAGACATATGGAGCCGTGACTTGGGGGCCATGTGGGGAACATGAGGACAGCTGGGGAAGCGTGGCTGGGCAGAGGGCTCAGCAGGGACCAGGGCCCTGAGGTTGGTGGGTGCTGGTTTGAGGCCAGATTAGGCAGAGCCTTGTAGGCCTCAAGCTGTGGATGAATTTTGCCCACCCCCAATTCCTACATGGAAGCCCCAAGACCCAATGTGGCTGTAGACAGAGACAGGGCTTTTAGGAGGTAATTAAGGTCGTAAAGACAGAGAAACCCGTCACCAAGGAAAAGTCCATGTGAGGACATAGAAAGTGGCCTTCTGCAAGCCAGGAAAAGAGGTCTCACAAGGACCCACCCTCATCTCAGACTTCCAGCCTCCGGAGTTGGGAGGAAATAAATTTCTATTATTTAAGCCACCCTGTGGCATTTTGTTATGGTGGCATAAGTGGATTGAGACACCTCTGTCGGGACTTTGGCTTTTGCTCTGAAGCGGGAGTCACGGGAAGGTTTGAACTGACTTACGTGGTAAGAGTGTCTTTGTTGTGCTCAGAAGACAGGAGGTAACAGTGACGGGCAGAATCAGGGAGCCCTGTGAGGGACCATGACAAACACAGGCAGAGGTGACACAATGGAAACTCTTCAGCATGAAGGTGGAACCCACTCTGCATGCCCCAACACGGAAGAACCTCAAAACATCCTGGTAAGTGGGAGAAGCCAGACACAAAAGACCACATACGGTATGATTCCATTTATACGCAATGTCCAGAGGAGACGTGATGGAAATGCTCCAAGATCAGACCGTGCTGATGGCGGCACATCTCCCTGTGTTTACTAAAAATGACTGGTTTGGACCAGGGAGCGGGAGGCGGTGGGAAGTAGTGAGACACTATTTCATGGCTGCAACAAATAAGATTTGTGGGTGGATTGGATGTGGCGTGTGAGAGGAAGACAGGAGACAGCATTGACTTCACTAATCAAATACTTAGGACAACTGTGGCACTTTTTATGTTGCAGACCCCTGGTCTAAATCCTCTACAGATATTAACTCATTTCACCCTGTAATAATTCTACAAAACATTCCATTTTACCCAGGAGAAAAATGAACCCAGGAAAGTTAAGCAACTTGCCAAAGGTCACACCGTTAGGGTGACTCTGAGGAGCTGGATGAGCGGAGTTGGCATTCAGTAGGAGGAAGAGTGGCCGAGAGGGGAGCTAGTTGGCTAGGAGGGAGGGGCAGGAGGTCAGTTGGACAAGTCAGGTCTGAGAGGCCTCCTGGACATGTTGAGGGAGCCAAAGATGATGGAGTCCAGAATTCAAACAGGAGTCAGGGCTAGAGATATAAATTTGGAGTCATCGTGAGCAGATGGTATGTAAAACCACGAGACTCACCCAAGGACTGGGCACAGGCAAAGAAGAGGAGGCCCAGGCCTGGTCCATGTTGGGTGGCCATGTCGAGGAATGTGTCAGTCAGTTTTCTGTCACTGTGGGAAAATACCTGGGAAAATTAACTTGAAGGCCCACAGTTCCAGAGCTTTCTGACCATGGCCATTTGCCTTGTCCCTCTGGGCCTGTGTCCTGGGAGGATATCATGGCTGAGGAAGGCTTAGTGTGGTCATAGGAGTCAGGAGAGAGAGAGAGGAAAGGGGGGTGGGGGATCCCTGGTCTCATGATTCCCTTAAGGACTCACCTCCAACGACCTACATTCCTTCCACTAGGTCCCACCTTCTAAAGACTCCACCGTCTCCCAAAAGTGTCATTGACTGGTGACCAAGCCTCAACACATGGCCTTTGGGGACAATTGAGATCCAAACCACAGCAAGGCGCAAATACAAGAATGGGACAGGGAGTGACCGGTGAGGAGGGTGGGGACCTGGCAGCCAAGGGACAGGTGTTTAGGAGGGGATGGAGATCTGTTGTGACAAATGCTTTTGAGTGTCACATACAGTGAAGCTCCACAACTGGCCATTGGCTGGAGCAACACAGGCTGTGGGGCCTGGCTGCTGCTGGGAGTGCTTGCCTCTGAGCTTCTGTTCCTTGTGTGAATTTACACAGGTTGTCCAGGGAGCCTTAGGGATCAAAGGCCATGAGAATTCTGAGTCAAACAGAGGTTGGGCACATGCAAACATCTGATGCACTGGGGTGGCCCCTTTCTGAAGCAAGATTAAGAAAGTCCTAGCAATACTCCTCTTCCTTCACCCCTCCAATCCAGGAAGAACCAACCAGAGGAGAACAAGGACTCCTCACTTGCCAGTGATCTCCTCCCCATGTTGCGTCGGTCAGCTTTCCGTGACTGTAAATGAATACCTGAGATAACCTACTTAGAAAGAGAAAAGGTTTATTTTGGCTCACGGTTTCACAGGTGTCAGGCCATGTCCCCAGTGCTTTGGGGCCTATAGTGAAGCAGCACATCATGGAGGGAGCACGTGGCAGAGGAAGTTGCTCACCACATGGTGGCTGGAAAGTGAAAGAGAGAGGAAGGAGTCCCGGGGTCCCGATATCCCCATCAAGAGAACACTTCCAGCGATCTAACTTCCTTCCTCTAGGCCCCACCTCCTGAAGGTTCCAACACCTCCCAATGGCACCAGGGGCTGGGGACCAAGCCTTTAACACAGGGGCTTTTGGAGGACATTTAAGATTTTAACTGTAGCAGATGGGTTGACCTGGGGAGATCAAAGCAGCCAGTTGAGAAGCCCATCTTGAGGCTAGCTCCCTCCCTGTCCAGGTGTTTGGGAGGTCATGTCCAAGGGCATGTGGAGAGAAAGAAACCCAGAACACGTGGGGGCTTCAGTTGCCTCCCTGTAGGACCCCTTTGCTTAAGCAAAAAGCCGAAAGAAGGAAACTCAGAGCTGTCCCAAGATGGTGGGACCAGAGCCCATAGGTCCAAATCTCTAGGCACAGAACACCAGAGGCAGTAGTGGGTGACATGTGGGGAGTCTGGCTGTCATGCGCCACTTAGTTTTCTGCTTCAACCTCAGGACGAGCAAGATGTGTCGTCAATAATGTAGATTTCAGACATGAGTCAGCACACCGGGGGAGCCCGAGGATCCCAGGCAATGACTAAGTCTCCCGTTGGTCCAGTCGGCAAGGCCTCAGCACACAGATTTGGGTAATTAATGTAATTTGGATAATTAATTGGCCTGATTTGGTCTCACCTGGGCCATAGAGGTCTGGCTAACGTGCGAGATACAATTAGGGGTTGTTCCAGGCTTTGCTGTCCACTCGGCCTACCTGGTGGGCTGCGAATGACTTCATCTGGTTTGGAGAGAGAAGTGCAGCGTCTGAGTTCTCAGCTCTGCGGTGTGCGGAGAACAGTGGACGGGAAGCCACAAGACTGGCTTCTGGGAATTCCAAGGCAATTTAAACAGCGGCAGACAGTCAGGTTAGACCCTCTGCAAAGTCCGTCATTAGTGTGCTGGGGCTGCCGCAACAAAGAACCACAGACGGGGTGGATTCCACAACCAAATCTATTTTCTCCTAATCCTGGAGACCAGAAGTCCAGGATCAAAGCTTTGTCAGGGTCGGCCTCTTTGGAGGCGTCTCTCCTCGGCTTGTAGGTGCTGTCTTCGCCCTATGTCTTCACAGGGTCTGCCTCTTGCAAGTCATGTTCCAATCTCAAGAAGAGGACACCAGCCTTACTGGATGAGGACCACCGTTACGACCTCATTTAACCTTAATAGCATCTTTAAAGACCGTATGTCCAAATCTAGTCACATTGGGAGGCAGTAGGGATTAGGACATATGACTTTGGAAGGGCACGCGATTCAGCCCAGAACACCATCCAGTCTTAAGATTCAGAGGTTCTCGGTCCCCTCTCTCCTGCCAACTTCCTTTGAACCCAGGCTTGGCATTTTCTCTCTGGACCTCAGTTTTCCTAGTCACTCTGCCTCCCTTACTTGGGAGGCTCAAATCAATGACGGTACAAGAAAGGGCTTCGTGAACTCCACAGCCCGAGTCCTCAGAGGGACAGAACCCCCTAAGGGGCATTCTGGAAATTTGTGGGTACACACATTGGGTTGGGGGACCCCACAGTATTACATAGGCAGGAGCCAGGGAGAATTCCTGAGACACAGCGGACACAATAAACACTCCCACATCCCTTGGACTTTCTAATGTTCTCTGTACATTTACGTAGGTGAAGAAAAAATAAATAAACATAATCATGGGAATTTAGCACCTATTCCTATTTTACATATAAACACAAAGTGTAGTAGGCTGACCATATCCGCGGATTGTACTTGCATATACTCAACCAACCTCAGATGGAAAATATTAGCAAAAAAGTCACATTTGCACCAAACAAGTAGACTTTCCCCCTTGTCTGCACCACCTTGTCATTATCTCCTAAACATCTGCTACGTCCATAGTCATTATACTCTGTTGTTAGACTGTTTGTACATTGTATTTGGTGTTATGCATGATGTAGGCATGATTCAAAGTATACAGGAGAATAAATATAGGTTGCATGTTATACACAGGTGTCTCCAAGGAATCCTGGAACCAATCGCCTGTGGATACTGAGATTTCTTTCTGCTATATTTCTTTCTACAAATACTGAGGGACAACTGTATTTCTTTTTGCAAATTACAAATGTACCCTTTTTACAGGAATACTTTGTCAATCAAATTGAGGAAAGGTTTTGCTCTATTTTGTTTAGAACTTTACCAAGAATCATGCACCTGTTTAGAAAACACATATTTTTTTACAGCACAGGTTTAAAGTGTGTCTCTAATGGCAACGCTGCTCCCAGGGCTCGAGTCACTGTGGAACGTCACTGAGGCAAGTCAGTGCTAGGTCTGCGTGTGGGTGTCTGCCTCGCTGTCTTCTAGTGCAGCTAGAAACTATATCATTGCAACTTACCTGCTTCATATCTCTCCATGGCACTCAGGGCCTTATACGTGCTCTTGAAAGGATGAATTGGGTAGCCATATTATCTTTTTATAAACAGTACTGGGGGTGCTAAATACATTTTGAGTCAGGGCTACTACAAGGGGCTGTGAAATACTCTCTAAGCACCACCCTGTGCCAGCTTTGGCTGGGGCTGGTCAGCAGTGGCTCCCTTGAGGACTTAGCATTTCCTCAGCTTCCTGGTGGCTGTACCTGACATGGCCCAGGTGATTGGGTTACCAGGGGCCCTCTAGGAAGGAAGGGAACTTCTTAGCCATTGTCATTTCTCCTGCTTCTCACACTAGGGGAATGCTGGCATAGGCTGTGGCCACTTGTCAGAACTTTTGGTTGGTCTCTATGGAGGCCCCTGTGGCCCTGCTCACTGGCATGGGTGGGGGGAACCCGAGTGTGAGGACATAGGACTGAAAGAACAACTCCTCTGAGCTGGGTCACCTGTGCCAAGCAGCTGGCAAGAGCTCGAGACCAGGATGCCTGGAGGCCCAGGCTGGGGCAGAGCCTGGGGACTGGGCCGTCATCAGCAACGTCACCTGTGGGCAGGGCGCTGGCAGGAGCTGCACTCAGGGGCAGGCCAACTCCCCTCCCTCCCCACTTGTTTGTGTTCCAGCTTTACTTCGAGGCTGGGAGCCAGCCCTGCCCACCTTGGGGCCTTGGGCTTAATTAGTGGCACAACACGTAAATGAAGTCTGGCTCCCCCAGGACGGCCACTGTCCCCTGGGCACTACCACTGAGCAGGCAGATCCTGCCTACCTTACTCCCCGGCCCAGGCGACTTTTCTTGGGTGCATCTTTCCAGGTGATGTAGAAAGGCCACCAGGGAAAGGCCTCCTTGGTGTCACTCCAGAACCCTCCTACGTGACCCTCTGAGCGTGGCACTGTCCTTTCTGCACCTCCTATTCCCCAGCACTGTCAAGTGTATTCTCCACCTGACTCCTGAGGTCCTGTCCCATGGGCTGGGAAGTCCCAGCTGCAAAGTCCCCCTACCCAGACCCACAGAGTCCTGGTTTCTGGAGATGTGATCCTGGAGTCAGTATCTTGATACAAGCTCCCTAGGTTATTCTGTGTCAATGTCAAGTCTGGGAGCCCTTGGCTACAGAATAAAGTCCAAGTGCCTTCATGGGCCCTGTGACCTTCACAGCTGACTCTGGTCTACCTATCTATCTGGCTCCCTGTTCACTACCAGACTCACATTGACCTTGACATTGTTCCCCAACATTGTGGGCCCTGCCCTTCCCCAGCTCCTGGGCACATGCTCCGCCTTCTGTCTGGAAGAATCTGCTTCCTTTTCCTCTTGCGAATTCTTTACATCTTTTAGGACAAGGTCAAACAGCACTTTCTTTGGACGTCTTCCCTCCCCCTCCCCTTCCACACCACTGTGTCATTCCAAGATTATCCTCCTCACCTTGTTCTGTCCCTTCGCCCCACACAGTGCCAGCCCCAGGAGGACAAGGGGGCTCTCTTGTTTATCTTTAAACCGGTGTCCTCAACATGATTGGCAGAGCACTGTGGGGGCCGGTGAATACTCACGGATGGGAAAGTGGTCTCTGGGACCCTAATTTCCCATCTCTTCTTAATTGGGGTTCTGCCTTAGGCTGCTGGGCTTCATTTAAACCTTGGTCATTAAAAAGCGGTTCCTTTGTTTCCTCTGCATGGCTCACATTTAGCCAAAGAGATTTACTTCTCCAATAAACACCACTGCCCAGACAGCCACATCCATCTGCTCCTCCTGCGGAGAAATGAAAGGCGGCCCCGGATGCGCCCAGATCCCCCGTGTGGGTGAACACACAAAAAGGGGCCAGGGAAAATTTAAATCTCTCTGCCTGCTGTTGATCAAGGTGGCTTTGCTGGTATTTGTCTCCTGTGTTTGTTTGTTTGCAGGGTTAAATGAGATTCTCAGTGTGGGGGCGGGGGCGCGTTGGATAACTTAGAACTCTTTTCTTTGTTCTATTGACAGCTTTAATTTTTAATAGGGGAAAAACAAAAGACAACCTCAGGTTTGTGTTCTAAGAGGGCTCACTTATCAGGGAACGTAGGGACAACAGGCCTGGTTGTTAGTGAACACCTAACTCCCTAAGAGACCAACTTGGTCCACCAGGCTCTGAGCTACAAAAATGCCTACTGAGGACAATTTCCAGTTCCTGGTGACCCAAGACGGCTGGCAAGTTTCTGCCTGACGTTATGCATTCCATATGAAGAGGCGGGTGGGTTGAAATCCGTCTGATTTTCTCAGGACAGCTCTTTCTGTTTTTCCCAGTTGAGCATCTTCTGTCTCTAAGGATTCCTGTTGCTGGACTGTTTTCATAGATGCTAACCAGGTGACCCCCTGGAGAGGCCGTTATATTCTCTGCTATCTGAGCTCCAGCAAAATTCAGGGGCTTCAGGGGAGAGAACCCTGGTGGACATGATCTTGACTGGCCTTGGGCTGAGTAGGACACAAACAATACAGTCTTGCTCCTAGACGTCTGCAACTTCAAAATGGGGAAGGAACTTTTGAAGATCACCTTGTCCAACTCTTCCGTTCCATGATCGAATTCCCTCTGTGACATCCTCAGCAAATGACGATTATCTAGTCCTTGTACAATCACTTCCAGGGCCAGAAAACTCATTACCTTCTCAGGCAGCCCTCTCCCTTTTCAGATTGCTCTACTAGCCAGCTCCTTCACATAAGCTGATGTCTTCTCTGTCACTTCTAGGGGACGATGGCCTTGCTGGTGCCTGCTGGGGTCATGCAGAGAAAGTCTTCCAAGATGTGAGGTTTTCTCTTGTCTGTGCCCACCATCCCTAGCTCCCGCATGCTGCCCCTGTGAGGGTGAGAACCACATTATTTTTACCCTTCTACCATCTGATGATGGCATCTGAGAAACAGCCATTGCCGGAGAGCTCCCAGTGGCAGAGCTACTTATTTTTCCCCCAGGATGAGGACTGTCATCCACACCAAAATGGAGGCTGACACTACCTCGGGACTCTGGGCACATCAGGACACTCAACTATTTGTGGATGAATGGGTGGATAAATGGTTGGATAGCTAAGTAGTTGAATAAATGCATACATGGATGAATGAATGAAAGGATGCCTTAGTATGTGGAAGAAGCCAACTTGCAAATTTGTAGAGCAAACAAGCTATTTTTGGAATTTTCTCTCTGTCAATATTGTGCTGAAGAGGGCTACTCAGGGAAAAAAATGGGGTGTTTACAAAGATGTATAGACATGATCTTTATCCAAATGTTGGAAACAAGCTAGACCCAAACCTGGGAAATAGCTTCCTCTCTCCAGAGCTGATGTTTTCTTGGCATCTGTCAGATAGCAAGTTGCTGAAAATGACTGAAAAAAGTTAGAGCAAGGTGTGTTAGGGTCAATAGGTCACGCCCTCTGTTTTATACCAAGAAGGTGGAGATGGAAATAAATTTTCCCAAAGTCACTAATATCCCAAAGGAGATTAGTGAGGGAGCCAGTTCCGGGGTCCCTGTGTTGTGGCTTGTAATCTAGCACCTATTTCCAGTATGCTTTCTTTGTTTAGAGATTATTTTTGTTTTCATTCACATTCCCTGTGCATTTTCTCCAAAATATTTGCTTAGCACTGACCTTGCAGACCTGGCTTTGGGTTCCATGGACAGCACCCATCCATTCACATACTCCCCCCACCCCCCCGCAGTCATGCTTGGGGAATACCTATCACACACCACGCCCTGCGCCGGGCTACAGGGTTAGATGAACTTGACATGGCCCCTGCCATGGGAGAATCTAGTTGTAGGGAAAGACCCATAAATACACACAAGGAAATGTACTCAAGTTATAAAAAGAATGTGGGTGCCCACAGGAAGGAACCGTGGTCTCTGGGAGGGATTCCTGAGGTTTGATATAAGAGTTTTGTGCTATTATAACAGAATACCACAGACACGGTCATTTATAATGAACAGAAATTTATTCGATTCATGGTTCTGGAGGCCGGGAAGTTCAAGATTAAGGGGCTGCAACGGGTGAGGCCTGCTTGTTGCATCACCACAAGGTGAAAGGCACTTACTTCATGGGGTGCGAACAGGATCGTGAGGGTGGGGGAGGGGCCAAATCCCTTCTCTCCCCAGGAACCCCCTCCAGCCATGATTGTATCGAGGGTTCTTGCCTCTTGAAGGTCCCACTCTCAACACTATTGCTTTGAGGATCAAGTTTCCAACACATAAACTTTGGGGGACACTTTTAAACCATAGTAGGGGTCCTGAAGGACCAATAGGAGTTCATTAATGCATGAGCAGGGGAGGCATTTGAAGCACAGAGAGGGCATTTGCCAAGTCAACAGCATCAGCTACAGTGAGGGTGAGGAAGCCACGCGGGAGGTGACCATACCTGTGAACCAGGGCAGCACTAGAGGGACCCCCGAGGCTCACCGAGCAGCAGAGGAGAATGGCCTTGGCCATCCTGCTATCTCGTGTCCTGACGACAGCTCTTACATCCAGAACATCAGGGAGAATTCTCTCGAAGCCTCATTATTGCTTAGTAGCTAGGGAGTGAGCTTCCAGGCTGATACCTAGTGTGGGAAGTACAGGGTTTGGCAGAAATTATGTGGACTGTTTGGTTTTCACTTTGAACATTAACGTGGAGGCAAAGCGACCCTCCATGTGTGAATATTATAAATAACTTTGAAGTTATTCTTGGAAGTTAGTCTCCTTGGGCTTTTAGGTAAGGTTCACAACAAGCTCTGTGTGGAAACCAATTCAGAGCTGAAGAGAGCTTCGTGTGATTTAAATGGAAAGGTGGGCCTCATGTGACCTGTGATCAATTTTCAGTGTCTGTTGTCCACTTGGGTTGCACAGACATTAAGGAATGCTTGTAAACTGCCTAACAGAGCACTTAAAGGTCTAATAAATAAGAAATAGAATGCCAGTCAGAAGGCTTGATGGAGGTCGGAGGGAGCCAGAGAAGTAATTTGTGCAATAAATCCTGTGAATTCCCATTACTTCCTGCCCCCCCCACAGGTTAAAAATAGAAGCCTCAAATAAATATATATCATAGGAAGAAAAAAAGAAAATGACGATTTATAAGGAATTGTTGTTTGACGGTCCAAACCAACAGTACAGAAATTGGAATCATGATTGCAACCCTGGAGATGGTACCATGTTTTCTCGGGAGCCATATTTGAATTGAGGGAAAACTTAAAGAGGCAGTTGGGGGGAAAATGTTACTGTGTCCCCCCAGAAACGCACCAAAGTGAACAAGGTAAAGACACGCAAGTATGAACTGAGTTGCTACTTGGCTGGTGTCACCTGGATGTCCAATGGTTTGGATTCTTTATGATCATGAATGACCATGACTGAGGGCATCTTAGTTCTCCTGTCTTCCCCTCCCATCATGCCACTATTCTGAAGACCACCAATGACCTCACTGGGAGGTGAATGGGCACTTGTCTATGTTCTCCCCTTCTGCATGTGGCCCTGTCCTTGGTCCCCTCCTTCCTTGTAACATCTCTTAGCTTTCCACATTCCTCTGTCTCATGTGTTTCTTCCCACCTCTTGTCTCTCTGTTCTTAGTATCTTTGCTGGCTCCTTTTGTTTTCGAATGACCCTGTTCTCCAAGGGCTGCCCTCCACTCTCTTGTCTTCTTATTCCACACACTCTGAGCACTTTTGAGACTCTGGAATTTCTGTCTTCATCCAATATATGTCTAGTTTATGTTTTCAAATCCTTCTGTGCTGTTCAATGCAGTTGCTGCTAACCCTGTGTGGCTGTTTAAGTTCAAATTCTTCAAATAAAACTGATTTTAAACATTCAGTCCCTCATTTGCATAAGCCATGCACTAAGGGTTGGACAGCCAGATGTGGCTTCTGCGTTGGGCAACATAGCATAGCTAGAACATATCCACCATCGCAAGAGAGTTCCAGCAGCTCAGTTCTAGTCATTGCCACCTGAATATTCTGTAAGCACCTCAGATCATCATGTCATCATATATTATCCATGGAATTTGGACATGCATGGAAACGGATAGCAAAGAGAAATAAGGAAGGGAAAAAAGATAGTTTCGGTTTGAAGTCACATGGAACACATCTTGAATAGGCCTAAATGGTGAAGGATTTATGAAGCCACGTAACTAAGTGGCCATGAGTTTTGATTCAGAAACCCAGGGATGTTATCAGGGTCCCTCCATCTGTTCTGCCATCTATCCATAGCGTGAACTTTCCCCAGAGGCTAGCACTGTTTGTGGAAATAGATTGGCTGCCAATACCTTCCAAAGAAACAATATTCTTCATTCCTGTCCAAATGGGAAAAGAGAATCTTCATCTTCACATTTTTTCTTGAGGTCTACTCTGATTGGCTCTGCCCAGCCACATGCCGTGCCTGAACCAATCACTGTGGACTGGACCAGGGCTGGGGAAAGCCTTGGGGGATCTGGTCTCATGTCCCACACCTTGAGCTGGAATCATGTAGAGTAAGTTTTTCATAACTCGTGAACGGGGGCCTGCTGGTGGGGGGAGAAGAGGAACAGGGATGCTGAGGGTCACTCACAGGTGCCTGATGGATTTGAAAGGAGATGGGAGAGTGGAGTGAATGTTGCATTTCCTTTCTGTTCACATTTCAGCACAGGTGAGGTGCTTTGGGTTGTCTGGAAGAAAACCCATCAGCAGCTAGAGCAGGGCCACCACCATGTTACATAACCCACTGTGGCCTTGGGTGCTTCCACGGTGCATGTTTCCTGAGGGAAGCTTTTGCTTCCCACCTGCGGAAATGATGGTTTTCCAGGAGGCCCAGAGGAATGGCAAATGGGTATTTCTTTCAAAGCTCAAAATAGAGCGAGGAAAGAGCTCGCGTATGGAACATTTATTGCAATATATATTTCCCCCCTTGAAATGGAGAAAGAAATATAATGAATCAAGAGTGGTAATGAAAGCCGAAAGAGATAACACAGTGGATATAGCACCAAACATCTCCAGGTTAGACCGGCAAGAAGACAGACTGCTCCTATGATAGTGCAAGAAATCATGTACCAAAATCAGAATAAATACTTTTCTATAATTTTTACATTGCTTTATTTTATTTGTTTGCCACTAGCCCATATCAATGGTGAGACAGGCAAGAACAGTTTTGGCAAGAACATAGTCCAGTTCATGGGGCAGACATTGGTCAAGGCCCATTTTCTCAGAAAGTGGGAATTAAGAAAAGTATCAAATGGATCAGACCAAAGCTCCTGTTTTTGTTTTTTTATTTTTTGTAACTACATATAATGGGCATCTTGAGCGTAGAGTGAGATGGCCCTGCAAATGCCATGAACGATAGATACTGCATTCAGAGAGCCTTCTAAACCCCATTTAGCTTCAAGTAGATTGACACACCTCGGGGTGGGGCTCCAACAGAGGGGTTTCAATTTTCTTATAAGTAATGTAGTGCTGAGGAAAACTGGCCTGAGGATATTGCAATTTCCTTCTTGCACAAATACAGAGAAATATTTTTCTTTCACATTTCTTAAGATTATTTTTTTTTCCAAGCCGAAGCATTTGAAATGTGTCCATCATAGGAAGCCTTCCTGACTATTATTTATGAAACTCCAGGAAGCGATGGAATAGGGGGCAGTTCCTGTTATGGGTAAAATTGTGTCCCTTGAAAAGCTGAGTTGAAGTCTGAACCCCAGTACCCATAAATGTGACCTTACTTGGAGAGGAGGTCCTTGCAGATGTCATGTTAAGATAAGGTCACACTCAACTGGTGTGGCCCTGCTCCCATTACAGAAAAGATTATTTGGATACAAAGAGAAAGATGCAGAGAGAAGGGCCACGTGTGGTGACAGAGGAAGTTGTAGAGGTTCAGCTTTAAGCTAAGGGACGCCAAGATAGTCCCCAACAACCGGAAGTCAGGAAGAGGTGATAAGGGGTTCTCTCCAAGAGTCTTCCAGTGGGACATGGCTTTCTGCCCACTTTATCTTGGACTTTCAGCCTCCAAAACTGGGGGGGGGGAATAAACTTCTGTTGTTTTAAGCCACCTGGATTGCTGCAGTTTGCTACGGCAGCCCTTACGGGTCTTAAAGTCCCTCAGATGGAACAAGACCCGGGTCCCTTTCCTTCTTGGCTCTCCAAAAACACGCATCCTCAACCTGCCAGTCTGACTCAATGCGACTCCCAGATACCTCACTCTCCTGCTGAGGTCACCTTCCAGAGCCTCTGTGTCACTTTTCTGACTCTCCCTGAAGAACCCCCAAAGTTTGGAGTGAAATTGGCAATGCAATTGAGTCAGAAAAGAGGTGACTCAGGAAGAGAAACCACACGGGATCTTTTTTTCTGGGCATGAATCAAACTCCTGAATCCAAAAGGGCATTGACCACCACGAGACCTGCTTCAGCCACTTCCTTGCCAGGAATCTTGGATAAGACATTAAAGCTGTTTGAACTTCAGGCTCTTCACCCATAAAACACTCTTGCCTCGACACTTCCTTAGGGTTGGGCATCAAATGAGAAAAATGTGAGCAAATTAGTTTGAAATGGAAATTGCACATGAATCTGAGGCGATGGGGGTTCTGGGGTGGCCACAAAAACCCAGTTTCTCTTGAGGGAGGAAGAGGGTAAGGGTACTGAGCATCAATGTGCTTCTCAGGTGGACCTCAGGAGGCTTCTTAGGACAAAGGAATCTCTTTGCCCAAGCTCAGCTCACAAAACCAAAAAGACTTAGAACCAGAATGTGGGCCTTTCAAATTGGACACTTGGCCACATCCCCATCCCCTTCGTGACAGCCACATCCCTGACTTGCCCTATTTATTTTCTTCTCTAAATAATTTTTATAATTGGGGAAACGTCTTTCCTCCTTCTCCCCTCTCAGATCCTGTCAACCTTTCTGCCCTTCCCTTCCCTTCAGCCTTTCTCTTCCTCTTCCCTTTGAAAAGCTTCAAGTAGGATGAATTGTGTTCCTCTCAGTATAAAGAGCTCACTATGCACTTCAACAAAAATTATCTCCTTTGAAGAATCTCTACTTTAATCTCCTCCAAGGCAGGTTTTGGTGGTTTGGGAACAAAATGACACTATCCTCTTCAAACTAAAAGCCTTATTAAGTAGAATTCAGAAAATCTTACAACTTCCTTGTAATTGGAGGCTTAATTAATTGGGTGAGTGATTTGTTAATAATATTGGGTCATTAGGACTCATCAAATTTTCCAGAAGAGTCCGCTCAACTTTGGGGGGGGGGCACTTATCATCTTTGACATTGTTGTCATTAAAAAAAATACGTCTTGGCTGGGTGAGAGCATTGTTCTGTCTAATGCCATCTCCAGAGGGTTGTAACCTGTAGACCTAAGCCAGTCACTCCACGGCAGCTTGGGTCACAGCTGGCGATCAGCCTGGGAAGTGTCTTTCTTTTCCATCTGAGGTCTCTTGTGATTCAAGGGAAGCTTGATTGTTTCCAGGGACCTGTTCAAAAGCTAGATTATAGGTCTGGGAGAGAGATCATTGGATTAGACTAAGTATCATCTCCCTGTGGGGGTAATAGCCACTACCCAGGCTATATGCTCCTCCACCCCTTACTTAGTAGCTAGGGAGTGAGCTAATCATCTACTATGGGGTGGACATGGTTTGAGTGTGTCCCTCAGAGTCCATGTATGTGCAGGGTGCTTGGTTTTCAGTGTGGCAAAGTTAAGAGGCAGTGGGCCCTTTAAGAGGAGGTGGGGGGTTGTTACTGGATCCTTCCTGTGGCTTTTTGCCTTGCCCTGTGATCTCTCCCTTGTCATAATGACATTGATGTAACACAGGGGTGGGAAGGGGCTCATCAGAGCTGGTGCCATTTACCTCCAAAACTAATTCAAATAAATATCTTTTCTTTTTTAAAGTTCCCAGCTTCAGATATTTTGTTATGGTAACAGGAAATGGATGAATACATCATCTAAATGGGACCTTTCTGTCCTCCTATCATGGCCTCCCTCAATGATTTTGCACCAATCCAAAAGAAAATGTGATACCCTAAGCACCTCCCTCAGCGAACCTAGCTTATCTCTGTTTTGTCTCTCAAGTTGCCCTTGATTCTGTTCCTTCTGAGTCTTCCCAGGTCTTTCTCCCGGAAAACAAGGCCTCAGAGGACCAGGCAAGGTATGGACGGCCCCTCACCTCTGATTTCTCCAGAACTCTGTGCCACTTGGACCCAAGCACAAACCTCCACTTGCTGTCCAAGCCCTGTGGCTGCCTCCTGCTGGAGATACCTCAGGGATGGTGGAGATCATTGTTGGCATTTCTACCTTTGACCAGAAAGGTGGGAATAAAGCCAACCTTGGGTTCAAGGTGCATATACCTTACTCCTGTCGAATCACTGCCCAGGTCTAAGAGCTGAGGAAACAAGGGGGTCCGTGTCCAGCCCTTAAGAAGGAGAGGCCCTTAGATCCCAGAGTACTGTCCCAGCAGCTGTGCTGTGCCTGCTCTGGGGCGCTGGGGCTCCTTCCTCTACAGGGCGGGGACCATTCCTCAAAGGTGCTCTTGCTGACAGCTACAGCCCTCAACCTCTTTCCTTGGCACCGTGTTCTGTGGAGCTGGTAAGGGGCAAAGCAGTAGGTCACGGTGGCCTGGCACTACTTTGCAGGCAGCCCTTCAGGAGAGCCAGGCATGTTTTTCTCCTGCCAATGGCTGCATGCACCTGTACCCTTAGTGCAAACTTCCAGCAGGAGGGGGACCCCCCCCACACCTCTCAGCAGCTCTGAGCTCCTCCTAGGTCATGCGAAAATCATCTGTGGCCATCCCTTCTCCCACGCTGTTCTAAGAGGGGGGTTCCATTAAGCAATTCATAACATCAGAACAGGCACATTGGTGACCCTGAGCTGGTGAGGGGTCTGTAATTTTACCTAAGCTTAAGGATCCAGGAAATACAAGGTTTCCAGAGAGCTTCTCAGTCCGGCGTTTGTCCGGTTCTTCCAGATTCTCAAGACAGAAGCTTGGGAACCATCCCAGCTCCTCCCTCCGATCCTGGTACCCTAAGCCCTCTTCCGATCATCAGCAACTCCAGTCGGCTCATTTTCTACGTTTCTTCTGGGTCCACAACCTGGTATCTGACTCTACTGTCAGGCCTGTCCATACCTGGTGTCCTTCACCTGATTCGCCTCCTGTCATTTGCCCCTCTTAACCGTTCATCCTTCCATGCTGGTACAGAATGGGTTTTTGAAAGCCAAATTTGACCATGTGACTCACCTATGGGAAACCCGGGGTCTGTCTCCATTGCCTGGTACCCAAGGCCCTACAACACCTGACCCCGGGGGCTTCCCCAGGAGATCCTTTGGTCATTACTCCCCGTGGTCTTTTTCTCCACACTATACACTTCCTCAGTTCAGAGGCAAGCCTGTTTTTAATATGTGGTCACATTTCTGAGATCCAGATGTGTGTGCACATGGACACAGACACTCAGCATTTTGGTTTCCTGCCTCCTGAGAAGCTGTTGAGAGGTCAGTATAATCCATGGTGAATTGGATCAGAGCAGCCAGCTTGACCAATGACCAGAGTGACAATGGATTCTGCCTGTGAGGCAGGAATGGAGAAAGATGTGATCTGGAACTTAGATTCCATTTGGTGGAGCCCGTGAAAGAGACAGGAAAGGGTCAAAGTCATGTTTTGGTAAGATCTGTCTGGAAGTCTTTGGAAGAATGGATTTGAAAGCAATGAGACTGGAAGGAAGACACCAGAGAGAACCAGATCTCAGAAGCAGAAATCCCTAGAAGACACTTAACACATGGGCATTAAAGTAATGACCTAATATGCACGGTCCGTGCGGAGTAGGGTGGGCAAACTTTTTGTGTAAGGACTAGAGTCAATATTTTAGGCTTTGGAGACCAAGCGTTCTGTGTCACAACTACGTAGCTCTGCTGGAGTAGTAACTTGACAGCAGCCAGACAATTTGCGAACCAATGGGTATGACAGTGTGCCAATAAAACTTTATTTATCAAACTAAGATGTGGGCCAGACACAATCCCTAGTATACAGTGATACCCAGAATTTCCTTAACCAGAATTTTCTATTAACTAGAGTCAAGGAGTTGTAAGAATAGAGACATCAACCAGAGTCCCCAGCTGAAAGTTGGAAGGGCATATTAAAAAGGGTATGAGTGGACTAGGGATGTAGTTTAGTGGTAGAGCCCTGCCTAGCATGCACAAGGCCCTGGGTTCATCCCCAGTACTGGAAAAGGAAAGAAGGAAGGAAGGAAGGAAGGAAGGAAGGAAGGAAGGAAGGAAGGAAGGAAGGAAGCCTGGACACATGCAAGCAAAGGTCCGTGGTGACCCACCACAGCAGGAAGCCATCAACACCCTTTAGCTTAAAGGAACAGGGAAAGGCAGTGATGTTACTGGAGCCCAAGCATGAGTTATAGCCAAGCCAGGAAGACAGGGAGGACAGAGGAAAAATACCTTGGCCTCTCTCTTTGCTGTTTGTTTTCCCCAGAGTTGATATTTGCCTCATCACCCATCTTCACCCCCATTTTGCAGGTGATACATCTTGCTGGCTCCAAGCCCTTACCTATCTCAGACTAACTGATGCCTAAAAATCTGTTCCATAATCCTGCTCTAGTAACTGAGTACAATGTTCAGTCCTTTCCATCCCAAAAGTATTTCCCCAACCTACACCTCACATCTAGTGGATATTGTCTTGTCTCAACAGTCATGAGTTCCAGGCACAGTTTTAGGTACCATGGGTCATTGAAAGATAATGAAGATCCAAGGAACTAAACATCTTGTAGAGGGGACAGACCTGTGAACTCACCGGAGCAGGTGTGTTCCAAGAGTCATATGAATGCAGAGGAAGGGGCTAAATTCAAGGGCAGGCTTTGCAGAGGTGTGACATCTGAAGGATGGAGTAGGTATTTCCAGGCAAAAGAAACAGCTTGAGTAGAGGCAACAGGGTTGAAAGGGACATGTTCTGAAACAGCCCATAGCAGGGGGAGGCAGAGCGGGAGCAGGTACCTTGAGATGCGTTAGAACCCATCAACCCATCCTTAGCAAAAAATCTGTTCCATAATCCTGCTCTAGTAACTGAGTACAGAAGTAGAAGTGAAAAACCAATCTCTTAATTGCTGACCTGTTGACGTCTCAGCTCTGACTTTTACCTTGACTTTGTCTGTGACTCAGATACAAACCCTTTTCTCCCCAGTGCCCTGCTCTATTCAACGGCTTTTTTTTTTTTTTAACTAACACAGTGTTTTCCCAAATATTTAAATGTGAATTTTGGATCTCATTTATCTATTTCTATTTACCACCACCACGGTTGGAAGATTTGCATGATGAACAGTGGGAAGAGGAAATTGTCTTCTCCTTGGAGAAATAATCCCAGCACCCACCATTTGGAAATGATTCCAAGTTTATGTTTCGTGAGACAAGTTGCGGATTGCTCCCTGAAATAGTGCTAATGTACCCATCTAGAAGTGACCTCCCCTTCATCTGGATGCATTATTAGCTCAAACACCCCATCCATGTGGCCTGGGGAAGGGAAAGAAGAGTCATGGATCAAGGTCACTGTTAGGGCACTTGCCCTCCCACTTATTAAATATTTATTAACAATTGATTAAACTCCCAGCAGCAGGCAAGATGTTGGAGGTGCATTTATGTGTATGAGAGGATATAAATCCCTCCCCCACCCCCAGAATGAAAGCTCAGTGGAGCAGGGACTTCACCTATCTGATGAACTATTCTTTTGTCAACTTGTATAATAGAATCGAGCACAGAGGGGGCTTAATCACTCTAACAAATGAATGAATACATCAATGAAAGAAAGCGCTATTCTGGAAGGAATACTGGTGTGCCCACCTTGCGTCTCTGTGACCAAAATACCTGTCAAGAACAACTTTGAGAGGTAAAGTTTATTTTGGTTCATGGTTTCAGAGCTCCCATTCCATGGTCCACCAGCCCCATTGCCCTGGGCCCGAGGTGAGGCCAAACAACATGGTAGAAGGATCTGGCGGAAGAAAGCTGCTCAGCTTGTGGCAGCCAGGGAGCAGAGAGGGAAAGAGCGAGGAAGGGCCAAAGACAAGATAAACCCTTGAGTACATGCCCCTAGTGACCTGCTTCCTCCAAGTAGGTCCTACTTTCCAGTAGTCCATTCTGCTATCAGTGGATTGATCCATCAAATGGATTATTTCATTAATCAAATGGATTAATCCACTGATGGGGAGCCCTCAGGATCCAACCATTGCCTAAAAGCCCCACCTCTGAACTTTGCTGCATTGGGGATCATGCTTTCAAAACATGAGCTCTTGGCAATATTCCAGGTTCAAGCCATAACAACCGGATACCTGGGCTTGGATTCTAGAATCTGACTACGAGCAGTTTCCTCATCTGTAACAATGGCTTGCTTAACCTACTAAACATTACAAGTTTGATACCAATAACGAATGCGTGCAGTATCCTATCTTTCTTGCCAAATGGGAGAAACCAATCTAATGAAATATACAAACATAAGCTTTCTAACATGCCACCATATACTTTCTGAGCTGCAGCTAGAGAGTACTCACTGCTGCTGTAAACAGGGCAGACTAAGAATCCATCAGAAAAGAGACAGTAAAATACAGAACGAGGAACTGCTTTAGCTGTCTTTTAGGGCACGGCTGCCAAAAGGCAGAGCAGGGGCAGGAGCCCCCCCCCCCAGTTCCCCCCTCTGTTGCGGTTGTACAGCGCCAGGGGTGGAACTTTCTCTGGCCTCCTAGTCACACAGTCAGCAAAATGATCAGCAGAGAGCTGGCCGCCACCCCCACCCCGCTTTGCTTTTTGGTCAAGCGCACCTTCACAATGGTCAGCCATGGCTCTGCCCGGGGAGCTGCAGCAGCTCAGATAATAGGCCCGTGGACGTCAGCCCTGCATTGATCCACTGGACAATGGCCCGGTTCTGCATGGTGGCAGTATTCAAAGCCCACTTTGAAACAAACTCGCCTTGAAACACACACAAAGGTGCCCCCCACCCCCACCCTGCTGGGAACTTTGAAAGAGACCTCAGTGAAACCAAGCTGGGCTGTGACCAGAAGGGGGTTTTCTGGAGCACAGCACAGAGGCCAGCAGAATTGCCATCAATAGACTCAAATGCCAGGTGAGCTCTCTGCTGGGGAGCAGAGGGTGCACAGTGCATCCTGCCGGGCTGGCAGAGTTCCAGCTAATATGGCTTCCGCCAGACTTGGTCATAAATGAAGGCCAAGGAGGTGGGGTGGCCTGAGATGGTTTAGGATTTCCTTTTAGATAAACATTTCCTCCTCCACTCCCTGCTGACAAACTTTTTTTTCCTATTTGAAGTGTTAAACTTCAGTCCCTTCTTGGAGACTGTTGGAAGCTCGGCGTCCCTAAAACTTCCCTATAAATGACAGAAGTGCAGAAGGGCTTGTGATCGTCATCCTCATCATCAGATGTGCTCCGGGCATTTTGTCATTTGGCCCTTGCAATTCCTCTATTGTGGTATGTGAGGTAGGGACTTCACACTTAGAGCTGAAATAGTTTAGGCTGAAACTCAAACAAGTGGAAGAACTTGCAAAGGGTCACCAGCTAAGGTACATTAAAGCCCAAGTATTTGTTGCTGGAATTGACTAAATCTCATGCCTTGTGATATCCCAGACATGTGGTCACCTAAATTCTGCATGGATGTTTCTAGCAATGAGAAATTACCACCTCACAGACAACTGCTCCATTTCACTCTTGGCTGAGCCTCACTGTTAGTTCTCCTCTGCTTCATGGAACCCAAGTCCGCTGTATCTTACACCCCGTGCTTATAGCTCCTCCTCTTTGGCTACTTCAGCTATGTGAAGCTCTTCTCTGTAACCGTCTTTCATACGTGTGAAGGTGGTTCCCAAGCCTTCCACTCCTCGGTCTTCCTCTTCAAGCCAGACAATTTCCCACCTGTCATTGTCTCTCAATTTTTTCTGCCCAATTTTTTCCCCAGTAACCAACCTCCAAGTAACCTTCTCCAGCAAGCTGCTAGCACCGGTCTCCCTTCCTCTTCTTATAAAGCCACTAACAACATCATGGGGGCCCCCCTCCCATGACCTCATCTAATCCTAATCACCTTCCAAGGGCCCCACTTCGGACACCACTAGCATCACATGTAAACAGTGGTATGACTGGGACTCTCTTATTGTAAAGCCGTGTCTTCCTTTTAAATGTGTTTTAAATTGTGAACACTCCTCTTAAAATGGGGTCATCAGAACTTGACATGATATTCGGTATGTGGCCTGAGAAACAGAATTTTTCCTGTCACATCTTTGGGTTAGGATCCTGTGCTTCTGTAAATGCCACCAGAACCTGCACAATTTACTTGATTTGATGAGAGGAAATCAAGACAGCAGGAAATGCTGCCGTGAAGGGGTCACCCTGGTGACATATGGTGGGGCCCGGCAGTGCAGGGGGCTGATAAAAAGGGCAGAGCCAGACACTAAGACGTGGTGGCCTTGGCAGGTCCTCTGTTTTTCAAGCCTGGCTCCTCTAGGGTTCCACCTTCAGGGATCTCATTTGCTGACGGAATCCTTCAGCTCCCCATGCCTGGGTGAGTGTCAGGTGACCAGAGGACAGGTATGGCTGCAAGCGCTAGTGGTCCACCCAAGTCTGTCCTCTCAGCCAGGGCTGAGTCCTGTCTCACCAGGCTCCCGAGCACCTTGCCTGCTTTCCTGTCCCCACAGTCATCCTGGGGACACTTCCGGCTCTTTCTTCTTGTCTTCTCTGGGCCACGCTTCTCCTACCTGGGCTTGGGCCTTTCTCTGCACCAAAGTCTTGCCTGGCAACTGCCTGGAAGCCTGTTCCCTGATAGAATTGAAGCCACAGCAGTCCCAGCACCATCCTGGGGTGTTGGGGTTCCGGCCTCACCTCCAACTTTTCCCATGTCACTGTTTATTCACGTGTCTCCTTACTTAGACTGTGAACACCCTGCAGGCAGCAGCCGAGTCTTCCTATTCTCTGTCTCCTTGGGGGTCAGCACAGGACCTAGAACAGTTCCAGTCACTGTATAAATGTGATGCTAGTGGTGTCTGAAGTGAGGCCTTTGGAAGGTGATTTGGATTAGATGAGGTCATGAGAGTGGGGTCCCCATGATGGTGTCAGTGGCTCTATAAGAAGAGGAAGGGAGACTCGAGCCAGCAGCTTGCACGGTCTCGCCATGTGATGTGTCTTCTGTTGATGCAGAAAGAAGCCCTCACCACATACCACTAGCCTGCTCTTAAACTGCTCAGACTCCAGAACTGTGAGCCAGTGACTTCTATTCTTTATAAATTGCCCAGCCTGTGGTATTCAACGATAGCAACAGAAAACAGACAAAGACCAACAAACATCACCTGCTTTTGAAGTAAACAAAAGTTTTCCTGTGCTCAACTGGCCTCCTGTCAGCCTGCTGGGGGCTCCGGGATTGCTGGACAGTTGACATAACAGGGTTTGCATTCAGCTTGCATTGGTATAAAGGAAGGGAAGCCCCCCCCCCTCACAGCCATTGCCAGGCTGAGATTGGAGGTTGGTTACTGGGGGAAAATTGGGCAAAAACCTACAGAAGCCTCCAATGAGGAACAGGGCCAAGATTGCAGCTCCTCCTCTTTGGGGTGACTCTGAACAGGTGGCAGGAAATGATAATGGAGCCCCCATGGTAGAATTCTCTAGGTCAGTGGAGACTTTATCAAAGGGTTGGCTCTCAACAAGGCCCAGAGGTCAAAAGGAAACAGGAACTTCAACACTACAATAGTCCTACCACGCTCAGGGCTTGTGTGGCTTTGAGGGCCCCAAATGCTAAGAGCGGGGGTTCGTATCTGTGTGCAGCTGTGCCCTGCCTTATGCCTGGAGGGGCCACACTGGGTCACACAGGACCCACCGCTGCCAGGCAACTGGAGCCAGAGCCATCTCTGACCCCAGCAGCATCATGGGCTCTGTTCTCGCTGCACGGATTTCAAGTTTGTGGGCTTTGGGTGAGGGCAGCCAGGACTGGACCTCAGCCCTGGGGACACCGAGGCACCGCTGAGGGATTCCCAAGCCTGTGTCTCGAGTTGGCACAAAGCTTGGGCTTGCTGCCTGGCCCCTGCTGCAAACAGCATGTCTGCATTCCTGCGTCTGGGAAGCAAGATGTGCTGATGACTCCAGATCTGTTCCTTTCAATTCTTGGAAGCTGCGCTCTGCTCACCTGCTGGGAATCTCTCCTTGGAGGTGGGAGGAGCTGAGCCCCTGTCCACCCAGCAGATCCTCAGCTGCCAGCTCCCATTCTGTCCATCTGGGGTGTCTGACGGCCATCTGGCTGGTTTTGCTGGGAGGACTCGTCATCACCGGCCAAGAACAGGGGCTCAGCTGCCTGCCCTGCCCGGGGCACTGTGCCCAGCAGGCCGCGCTCTCTCACATCTTTCTTCCCTTGTTGACTTTCTTCACAGAGTTTTATTTGCATTCCTCTCAAAAAGATTTTAAGGCAAATTTGTTTTTCAACCTTTACAAAAGCCCCATGAGGTAAAGATTATTATTTCCATTTTAAAGATGACAAACTGCTGCTTAGAATGGGAAGAAACAGCTAGTGGCACGGCTCATGGAAGAACTGGGATTTGAACATGGGTTGTCTTGACTCCAAATTGTGTTTCTCTCTCTCTCTCTCTCTCTCTCTCTCTCTCTCTCTCTCTCTCCTGAATAGATATTTTAAAACTACAAAGCATTTGTTACATATAAAAGAGCTTATCGGGCATATCAGTTACATGCCTCCCCGTGACCCCCTCACCCCTAGGTCCTCAATGCTTCCATGGACATTGCTGGGGACCTGTCAGGGACTGGGTGGAGCTGAGCGCTCTGTGGCCATTTGTCTTGTGATGCCCATATCTTTGTGGACAGGCATTTTCTTGGCAAAGAGATGGACAAACTGAGGGTCCCAAGCAGGCCACAGGCCCAGACAGAAGGATGAGGCCAGCGGAGTCCAGCCTGGTCTATTTGGCCTCAGAGCCCGTGGCTTCCACGTCAGTGTTGCTCATCCACTCTGGAAACAGTTTATTTATTTATTTTTTTTAAATGTAGACCCTCAACTTCATCTCTGACCTTGTAAATCAGTTTCCAAAGTTACGACCCAGGAAGCGTTATTTTTAAACTCCCCAGGTGACTTTAATGCAAATGGCCCACAGACAGGGGTAGGAATGACAAGTCTCATGCCTGCTACTCAGGGTGGCTGTGAGAGCGAGGAGCCCCAGGCAGACCTGACCTGATGTTGCTGCTCACGATTCTCAGCAGCCTGCCACCCTGGGAGGCCTCAAAGACTCTCCCGGTGCAAACGTGCTGATCTTTCTTCCAGTTGTCCTAAAGACTGCCCGTTGTCACAGGTGACCAAAGTTCCTTAGTAAAAATGAGCATTGAGAGTTTCTAATAGTCAGTGTTTATAAAGTAGGCTGAGCCTCTCACTGGAGTTGACTGAGGACTCGGAGTCAGCATTCAGCTGAGGAGTCTGGCTGCCACCCAGCTCTTGGCAGCAGACACGGCTGGGGATCCTGCAATTTGGGGGAAGGATTGGCACTGCTGGCATGTCTTCGGTGCTGGCTCTGGTTGGCTGGACTTTCTGAGCGCTGCTCTTGGGCTATGAGTTACTGTCAGTTCAGGTCCAGTCAGAGCCGTGGAGTCTGCCGTGGGTGGTTTGGTGAACGCTGCACAGGGTACGGTGCCTATTCTGCATGCATCATTTGGGGATTCCACAATTTCCCAATAACCAGGCCCCACTCTTATAGATAACACTTCACATTTCAACTGTCTGCATCCCTCTGGCAAATGCAGATGTGTGCACGCACCTCTGGGTTCACCAAATCTGCTTTATAGTGGTGTGGCACATCATCACAGGGTCCCTCGCCCACTGGACATGGGGATTGGATGGGGCAGTGGACCCTGGGATCCAAGTAAGTCCCCAGTCAACAAAGTTAGACAGCTATGAGCCTGAGGCCTAGCCGGGAAGAACCTTGTCCCAAGGTCAGGGAGCCTCAGGACGTGCTATGGTTTCTTCAACCAGTTAGACCCCAGGGGTCATTTCTTTTCATTTTTTAAGACTAAGACCAGGCACACGGATGGTGGATGCCTGCCCAGTAATGTGCTATTTCATTTACAGCAGCCCAAGAGCGGAGCTTGTACGTGTGAACGTTGGATTATTTCTCTTCATAGTTTGCTGCCTCCTCACTTCACTGTTTCCATGGCAACCCTTCTCAAACACCACTTCGTACTCTGAATACACAATGTAAACAATCTGCAGTTGAACATTTCCCAATTTAGGGGTTCAGAGCCAAAGCCGGTGGGCCTGCTGTCAGGGAGGAGGGCGAGCCGACACAGCAGAGGCTGCCGAGATGTGGGTGCTAGGTACCCGCGCACACGGTTGCCCATGCTGATCACGGCGGTCCAGGGTCAAGAGGTCACTCACTGAGCACTCTGCTCTTCCTTCTCGGGGTATTCAGTACAGGAGGGGCTCAGGGTGCCCCATAGAACTGGCGGGGGCTCCCTGTCACTTAGAGATGACACGAAGCGAGCACGAAATGAAGCGAATTTTCAAGGATCCCACAGTTTGTGACAGAGCCAAGACCAGAACTAGGGCTTGTCCAGGCAGCAAATGCTCGGCCACTCTGTGCTCCTCCGCAGCCCAAATCCTGTGCTCAGGGTGCCCCGGGCTTTCTGTCCCACGGGGCCCAGATGCACCATTTAGGAGGGCCTGGCCAGTGCTCAGGCAGGCCACAGGCTGAGATTCCCTCAACCACAGAAAGCAGGGGCTCCGCCTGCTGTCCTGAGAGCAGCTCAGGACCCCCACGAAAGGCAGTGTTATTTTCTTTCATCAAAGGAGCTATTTTTACCTCTCGTCTCTACCAACACAGAGTAAAGTGGGCTGTCTGCAGAGTTGCAAGCAAGGGTTTCAATGGGGAAACCTCAGACCATTTCCTTTCGACTTCCTACGGCCCTCAGCATCCTCTGACTTCTGAGTAAACCATCACATGGTTTCCGTCCCGAGCAACGAGCCAAAGGACACCCGTGGCCTCGGGAGGTGGAAGAAAGGCTGTGGGAGGGCGTCCAGTGAAGGCTGAGAGCAGGTGTTCCAGGGTGACAGGTGCTGCTGAGGTGTGCGTGGGGTCCCCCCTTCCAGCTGCTAACCAGGCTCTACAGCAGGGAAGAGATGGAGCCCATCACTTGAAGACTGTAAACCGAGAGACAGAGAACGAGGCTCGTCCCTCAGACAGCTGGTACAGAGCGTCTCCCCCGGCGTCCTAGAGGGACCCAGGGTCTGAGCCACTAAGCGGTCCAAGCACTGCTGCTCCTGTGGACTTGGTCTCCTGGCCACAAAGGCACGCCCTGGAGGTGGGGGCTTCTCTGCCCCCTTTGCTCCTAGGGATGGCCTGTCGGGTTTCCCCAGTGATTCAGCTGAGGTCACTCAATCTGTAAGAGGGACCCTGAGAGGCAGGGCTGCTCCCCACAGCTCCCTGTTCAGTAGCGTGGGCTAGTGTTGCTGGCACCCTATCACAAGACCCCCAGGTCCTTGAAATGTGACCAATGAAATAAAATCCACAAGCATCTCATGGTGGTAATGACCCAGCAGGGGTGCTGAGATCATACCTGGGCCACAGACAGTGACCCCGCCATCAGCTCCCTGGGCATAGCTGTCTCGACGTCCTGCCCTTTAGTCTCCTCTCAAGGAAAGAAGAGGCTGGGGAGATGGTCCCCTTTCAATGTTCACAGAACATTCCAGGGGGATATTAAATGGTGGCAGGACAAAAAAGGATTCCAGGTGAAATAAATTTGAGAAATGCTGAATGCAGCAAAGTCAAAGATGCCTCATTGTGGATTTGCCAGAGCCGTTAATATGCCTTACAGATCTCCAAAAAGGGATTATAGTGTAAAGCATCTTCATAATTTATTTAACCATAGAACCCCTAAACTCTTTCGGGGTCAGTATTAGAATTCTCTTTATGTCCTTGGAGAAGCAACATGAAATTGATCTTTACTTCTTTGAGTATCTGAGGCTGTTTGGTCTTTTAGTTTATTTCTAGAATAGAAAGAGTCCTTGGTGAGGTTTTGAGGTTTGGGTGAGGATCTGCCTTAAGTTCAGAGTTCTCAAAAAAAAAGCCCTTTGAAGGAGCTGGGTGAGGTGGTGCATGCCTATAATCCCAGTAGCTCAGGAGGCTGAGGCAGGAGGATCACGAGTTCAAAGCCAGCTTCAGCAACCGTGAGGCACCAAGCAACTCAGTGAGACCCTGTCTCTAAGTAAAATAAAAACAAGGGCTGGGCTCAGTGGTTAAGTGCCCCTGAGCTCACCCACCCTCCCCCCCAAAAAAAACTCTTTGAAGGTGTGTTTGGGGGAAAGGTTCTACTCTTCCAGAAACTATTCCAAGTCTAGCACAGCTAGTTTGTGCACAGTCCCAGATGACAGGACTTTTAGGGACCACTGGATTTTCAAGGACATCTGTGAGCCCCAAGATGGTGAACCACTGCATTTAAGCTCCTACCAGGTAACATCTCTGTGGAAATGAAGCTTGATCTTGTAGGATTTTGGAGGTGAAAACAGACTAGGTGATACTTTTCATGTCTTAATGGGAGTTAAAGTGGGGGGGGGGGGACAGGAACGACAGAAAAGGGCCAGAAGATACGGAAAACAAGAGGGACGGGCAGCAACTCTTCCCCAGGCGGGCTGTGGCCTCCTCATTTCCTCCCTGGTCCCAGTGTGCCTGCCTCTAAAAACCACCACGTGGCTCTCCTTTATGAAATCTGACTACTGCATATTAATGCTTTGTGGCAGAGAGAAAATTACTGCTGTATCTGAGAGTCTCCATCTTTTACAGGTCACCGGGGCTCCATTTATTAAATTGTTGCTCAAGGGCACACATGTCCTGAAAGTATGTGTCTCCTCAAGGCTGGACTCTCCTCTCACTCAGAGATGGCCTCCACCACGTGGTCCCTGTGCAAACCGGAGAGCCACGCTAAGAAGCCCAGCAACGGTGGCAGGTGCCCCCTCCCCCGTCACACAGCACGGCCTGCACAGACAGACATGGCCCCAGAGGACCAAGAGAAGGTTTTTAGGGAATCAAGAACGACAGGTAAGCAGTTCAGACCTGCAGAGGGAGATTGTGAAGTGGGAATTCAAAAGCAGGGTTCTAAAGTTCACCAGTCTGCCTGTCTGCTAACTGTCTTTTGATCACTGACCTTTGAAACAAAATATTAATCATAAGTTTATACATTATTATTTACCAGCAGCCTGAGGGATTAGAATTCTCTGGGCTTGAACAGCCTCATGACAACTCACACGCATGACCCAGAGGAGGATGGTTTCAGCCGCTGGCGGAGGGGTGGACATTAATCTATGCTGTTTGGATGAGTTACGTGAGTCACGAGCTCTTGTCTGCCTCTTTTGATATCTTTGGAAGTACTTTGCATCTTCCTGAAATAGCTCCTCCCCTCAGGTAAGAGTTTGCTAGACGGTTTGCTTCCAGAACCAGGTTAACAAGGGCGAGGAGGGGAGAAACCCCTAAAGCTAACCAACAGCATGCACCAGAAATCCTGTAAATTAATTTGAAACGCTGAGTCATAACATTGCATAACAGCCATTAAAGTATTAGTATTACTTTGGGGGGTACTTCATTATGCAACCCAGTGGTAAATCTCCTCTGGGCCTCTTTACTTTTTTTTTTTAATTCCTCCAAAGTGTTGCAATTTACTACTTTATTTTCAAATGGGCTGAATCTGGGCTCACCCCAGCCTCCTATGCAGCTGGTGGCCTTCGTGCAAGGACAGTGGACCACACAAGCATGAAAGAGGTGTTGATATTTTTCACACTTTGGATCATCTGCAAAGGCAGAACTGTCAGTTCATTCATTAACGTGTTCATGGTCATGCAGAGCCCAAGTGTGCAGGAGAGGGAGCTCTGAACCTAGAACAGATCTATGTCTCCATCTTGCTGTCTTTGGGGGCCTCAGTTTCCCCAAAAGAATGGCTTGGATAGGGAAGCTCATTCTTAGCAGAATGATTAGGAGCAGGAATTCAGGATCCTCACTATCTGACTTTGCATCCCAGCTTTGTTACTTACTAGCTGTGTGACTGTGGGCAAGTTACTTAACTATTCTGAGCCGTGGGCTCCACCATCTTCAAACTAAAGATTATAATGACAGTCATCTCATAGGATTTTTGGAAGGATTAAGTGGGTCGATGGACACCAGGACTTTGAACACTGCGTGGTCAGGATGGATAAACGTGATCCATGCACAAGATGACTGCTTGGGCATGGTGGAAGTCCTCTCTGCTCCTCCTGATAAAAGCCTCATTCCCCAGCCTCCCTGGCAGCCATGGCCAAGGGCTGAGTTCCAAGTTGCCGCTTCCAGACCTGACCTGTAAAAACCTTCCACAGTATTTTCCACATCTTCCCCCTCTGCTATTTCAGTACAAATGAACTTGCTGCCCCCGAAGCCCCGTGTTGAAGAAGACTTGGTTAGGAGAAAGAAGCAACCCGAATCTCTCAGTATCCAGCTGGAGAAGAGCCACCTGCTGATACTCCCCGTCTGGGCTTCATGTGGGTGAGAAATAATCTTCTAAAGCGATAAGTCAGTGGGTTTGGGGCCCTGGGCTAGGTAACAAGTCTGGGCTGAGACACCTTCCCAGAGGCGCTGAACCTGGTTACAATGGTTTCATTGCTGGACTCCAAGATTCTGATGTCATCTGGGTAACAACCAGAGGACTCCCAGTTCTCTCGTTGGGGACAAGAGCTCATATGTCTGGAAAGTGTTGGCCCGGTATCTGGCAAGCTCCCTGCAGATGGCTGCCCAAGCTGGCCGCCTGGGCCGACTGCCCCCGCTTCCTGGACAGTGGGGTGACATTTCTACTCAGATGCCACAGGGATCTACTTGGGTCATCCAAGCAGTCACTCAGATTCAAAAATACATCATTTCGGTCCACAGAGCTCTGTCTATCCGTATGTTCCCAGCCTTGGCCACCCCCAGAAGGGGACTTAGCAGGGCTGGGGTGTACAGGAGACTCCAAAGTGGGCAAAGCAAATGCTTTTCCTTTTGAAAACTTAAAACACGTTTCCTCACAAAACACGGGGCCTGAAAGATGCTCACCACATGGGACTGGCTTCTGGTGGGAGAGAGAGGCACAGAGGGTCTGGGCCTGAGCAAGCCATGCCGCTGTCCCTGCAGTGCCCACCATGTTTGGTAATTCCCCTCTCGCCGGGCACTTGTTTTTCTCCCGGGCATGACGGTCGTTTCTACCCATGCTTTAAGGCCTTTCCAGAGGCACAAAGGGGCCTGAGCAGAGCTTTTGAATCCTGAGCCCTTAGAAACGAAGCAACGTGAAAACACAATAGAGCACATCTGCAGACAGACCCAAGCTGCTCCTCCTTGGGCCGCAAGGTGCAGCATCGCGAAGGGGAATCTCGTTTTTTGTGCTATGTCACAGCGTGTATGGGTAAGAAGAGGCCAGTCCAAGGGCAGAAAATCACCAAGGGTCTAAGTGGAGGGGCACCTTTGGAGCCAAATTCCTTGTCGAATAGCTCTTGCTATTGTCCTGTGACCTCCTACTTTGCCCTGTTTCCACTATCAGGCTGACAAGGGTCACGAGAGCCTGGGAGCAGTGGTTGGAGGGCACTCTGGGGTCTGCACCTGGGGCCAGGAGCTTGGCTTGGTGACTGACTACCTGGGGAACCTTGTCACTAGTCACAATCCGTACCTCTGGTGCAGGCTGGTGGCTGTTCACCTTAATCTTCCTTTGCCTCCACAGTAATGAAACCTTGACTGGGGGGACGCTGCCCGGTTACCCATCTCCCAGCTCTCCTTGGTTGGGTGTGGTCCTATGGCAGGTGTCCAGTGGGCTAGGAGAAGTGATGTGGGTGGCTTCTGGGTGTGGGATTTACAACAGTGGGCACTCGGTCCTCCTTCCTGCTTGGCTGTGTGTGGTGGCCACATAGACGATGCTCAGGTCCTAGGGGAGGGCAGGGCAAGCGTGATGGAAGGGTCTGGAAGGGTCTCCAAACTGGCTGCAGTTTGGAGGAAATACTGATGTCTAGGCCCTCATGGTCACCTGCCTCCCTGGTGATTCTAACGTGCAGCCACTGTGGGAAGTGCCGGTCACCACGGTCTTATACGCCAAGCTAAAGAACAGGAGGGACTATTTTGAGAGCAACAGGGATCTTCTGTTTTGTTTGTTTGTTTGTTTGTTTGTTTAAAGGAAGGGACATAATCAGATTTTTCTTTGTCCAGAAATTTACTCAAGCTGCTGCTCACAGAAGGGAAAGTGATGGGGGAGATTGGGGTTAGAGGAAGGGGTTCAGAAGGCTGCTTTCCATGGTCCAGGTGAGAAAAGGACCCAGTGGTGACATGGGAGTGGCCTGGTTCATGTTGGGCTGGATGGGGGACAGGGAAGAAGTGGGGAGACACAAGGTCAGAACTACTGAGAAGATTCCTGCTATAGATACAGACTCAGGAATCAGCAGCAGAGGGAGAAGGGATGGGCTCTCCTGGGAAGACGGGGAGAAGACAAGGGGTCCCGGAACGGAGCCCAGGAGATGCAGGGAGGGGAGTGCCTGCAACAGGCTGAGCAGGGCTGGGCCGAGAAAAGCAAGAGAAAAGCAAGCACAGGCACTGTCATAGGTCAGGGTGCAGCTGCTGCAGGAGAGTGTGGGATTCTGCGGAGAGGTGGCCACCTGTCACTGAAGAGCTTCAGTGAAGACGGTTGGAGACCCGGGGGGGTGAAGTGCTGGTGGGAGCGGGCACCACCAAAGAGGGGGAACGATTCTTTGTCCTATTCATTTACTCCATAAACTGGTTCCTGAGGACCTAGGGGGCTGGGCCCTGTAGGCTGTGGATAAAATGGCAAGTCCTTAAGGCCCTTAATCCCAAGAAGGAGACAGATACTCTCACTCATGTCACAAAATCACACGATAGAAATGCTGTGATGGAGACACGCACCAGCAGGTCTGGGACACAGCAGGACCAACGCTAGGGAGAAGCACAGGGCCCGCAGGGAAGGTCTGAGAAAGCCAGGAAGGGAGGCAAGGTCGGTCTGTCTGGACGCGGGATCACTGGGGCTGCCCCTTGCAGAGTTCAGGTCTCAGCTGCAGGGGAAGGATGACACTCTGGGACCTGCTCAGGCCACGTGACTAGCCATGGCCCAGGAGTGGTGAGCGTGCCGCCTGCAGACCAGAGCATTCGATGGCCAGCACCAGAGATGGCAGAGGTCTCTCTGCCTTCTGGCGCGGCAGGCAACAATGTTTGAGACTGTGGCCGCCCCCAGGGACCCGAGTGACCCTTCTTAAGACATACTTCCTTTTGACAGACCAGAAACACCAGCCAGAAACAAATGTTTGTTGTTTTATTTTGTTTCAGTCACCATAGCATAACCTAGCCCAGTGGTTCTCAGAGTGTGGTCCCTGGACCAGCTTCACTTGGGAATGTGCTAGAAATGCAAATTCTCAGGTACTACCTTGAGTTCACTGAAGCAGAAACTCTAGGGTGGAGCTCAGCAGTGTGAGTTTTAACAAAAATTCTAGGGGATTCAGAGACACATTCAGCTGAGAAGTGCCGCCTAGTCAATACGGATTGATACAGTCATCTTAAGAGTGGGAGGAATGACAAGTTATGGAGAAGGTCATTCTAGCAAACATTAAAAATCTGAGTAAGATACTAATTAGCGAGGCTCATCATGTCATAGGAAAGGATTTTCAAGGGAAAAAAAAATCATCATACCCGTCCCCCACGGATTGAACCATCCTATCAAAATGGCTAAAACTGGCTCTTTCTTACAGTGTCAACTCAGAAGAAAACACTCTGTTGCAGAAAGAGACACTTTGCATCCAACAGCTTTGAAGTCAGGGCCCAAGAGGAACTGAGGAATGCACTTTCCATCTGTGCCCATGACTTTGCCGTTTTAGAAAATGCCTCCTGAATTCTTTGAATCTCAAAAATACATAAAACCCAATTCTCTCATCCATAGAGTGAGTCATTAGTGCTGTAGCTGAGGCTCTTTGGTAATGGGCACTATTTAAATGAGGCAAAAAGTACAATTTCAAAAAAATTGCTTTTTAAACTGTCAAGTAAAAGGAATCCATTTGTGCATGTGAAATTACTCCAAGGGTTCTAACTCTTAACTGAGAGCCGGTGAAAAATGTCAAAGAGAAGAAACGTTCTGTTAAAGAGTTGGCTAAGTGTTTTCACCTAGTGACTCCTGTGACCCATTGCGGATTCAAACCTTTCTATTTTCACCAGTCTTAGGTAAGCTCCATGGACACAAGTTTTATGAAAATATGAAATCCTGGAAACAACTTTCCATTTTCCTCACTGGCATTGCTTTGACCAATGTGACCAAAATTCTGTCTTACAAATAGGATGATAGTGTGTTCTCAAACTTTTTCCTTTAGTTTAAATTTGACGCCAAGGGCCCTTATCAAGTAGCTTTCCAAATAACATGCTTTCTGGTCTTCTATTTGTTATTGATGAATGCATACTTGGAAGTTCTGGTCAGTGAAAAGAAAATTCTGCAGAGGTATGAAAAGATGCCCCTTCAGGTAGAGTCACCACACTGGAGGGTGGGCCTCATTGTGGAGGCATTTCTACAGACAAGAAGAGAACCCTGGGCCATTCCACCCAAGGCCAACTCTGGCCTTTTCCATGTCCTCAGGGTTTCCATTGCAATTAGTTTTGTGTTCAGACCTTCAGTATCTTTGTTGATATTGAGATGAAGCTGCTCAAAATAATTAGTGTAACTTTTCCCTTCCTCTCCTGCAGGGCACCTCTGGCCTGCAGCCCTGTGCCAGGCTAACCATGCATAGAACAACCTTGCTTACTCAGTTCAAAGGGAACCTGGCAGGTGGTGGCCCATCCCTGGCATTGGGACAGGTTCAAAGAAGGAACTCATCTCACACTTGATTGTGCACACAAATCTCCAGGGATCTTCTTTAAAATGCACATTCTGACTGAGTAGGTCGGGGGTAGATCTACTGAGTCCTCCTGTCTCACAAGTATCCAGCCTGGGCCATACTGCACATCCACAGAAGGGTGACTTTTAGATTCCCAACTTCTGGGGGTTTTATCTAGGGGTCTGGCTCCCTTTGGTTCCTGGAAAGCAGAGACTGGACTTTCTTATACCTTTTCTTGTTTTGTTCCCTGGCCGGCACTTGGCACAGGGCCCACACACAATGGGTATGTATTTATTTAATTAAACAGAGTTGGTCTTGTTCCCAAAAGGATTTTAAGTGGACTTAACTCCTGGCAGGCCCTAAATTTGCACATGATAAATCTGCCAAGGAAGAAGTCAGAACTAGAGGTCCCTTTCCCAGTCCTGCACCTGGACTATACACCTCCCTGCTTTTCTGAAAATGTCCCTCCTAACCCATTTTTAAAGCTGTTTACAGTAGAGGATTGACCTGAGAGGAGGAGGAAAAACAAAACCAGAAAGTCTTGCGAAGCCATCGGGCTCTGGAACATCAAAAGCTCAACTCCGGATGGCTGAGCTGCAGGACTCTCTGGGTTCTCAGGTTCTCTGTCTGCCTGCTCTCCAGCGTTTTGCTGGTTGGTGGGGCGCCTCCTCACCCAGGGCCCAGCTAGCAGCGAAAGCCCTGCAGGAGCTGGTCCCTGCGGGTGTGGCGCCCGTAGGCTTGGTGCAGCCGGCTTGTTAGCTCCGCAAGAGCAATTAATCTTCTGATGCATCCCCCGCTCCGGGTACTGGCCTAGGGTTTCCGGAGGGTCTTGGGAGCCTGAATGAGAGCAAACCCTCCGCAGACACGCTTGTTCCGAGATTCCCTGACGGTGCCATAACCTGTTTCTCTCTGCAGCAGCTTCAGAAGATAAATAAAGGACTAATTTAGGTTCCATAGAGAAGGAAGGAGAGAACAAGGGACAATGAAAGGGATTACTTTGGTCAGTAGTAGGGCCTCGCGGGGGGGGGGGGGGCGGGGGGGGGGAGGAGCGCACAGGCGAGTGCGCCCTAGGGGAGGAGTACACGTGCTGGGGAGGGAGGGCGAGAGGCGGGCGGGAGGGGAGGAGTAGGGAGGCGAAAGCAGCTAGCGGGAGGCGCCACTGCCTCGCAGACGCAAGCACCGGCAGCTGAGGAACCCCAGAGAAAGTTCCCGGGGAGAGCTCGCCCCCGGGAGGGCCGATCAGAGGCTTCTCGCCGAGAGGGTCGCAGGTCCTGCGCGTCCAGCCTGCCTACCAGCTGCGCACACTTGGCCGCCCAGGGGCTCGGCTCGCCGAGAAGTAGGGGAGCATCGCGGGCGGGCAGTCGGGGCGGCAGCGGCTAAACTTGGAGGAGGAGGATGCTGCCAGTGGGCGCGGCGGCGTGGGCGCACTGAGTGCTCCCGGCGGGCTCAGCCCGGAGAGCACGCTGAAGCTGAGCGGGCAGGTAGCGGCTCCAGCTCCCGGACTGCGCCAAGCCTACAAGCTAAGGCCGCCAGCGCCACCGTGCCGGCGTCGCCTTTTCGCCACGGAGCAATGGTGTGCGGAGAGTGCAAGCCACGCGCGGGACTCTGAGCTCCGACCGTGCCGTGCGCCCCCACCTCTCCTCTTCCTTCTGGAGACCCTCGCTCTGGGCCAGCTACGCTCACGGGCCATGAAGCTCTGGCCCAGAGTCGCTCGCCTCTGAGCTGCGCATCGCCCTCTCCAGCCCCGGCGCTGTTCGGCCACAGAGAGCACTCTGACCCCTGAAGCTCCCCATCCTCTCCCAGCTACAGCGCCCAGGCGCTCGGAGATGGCGCTCCGCGGGACCCTCCGGGCGCGCAAAGTTCGCAGGAGGCGAGAGATGCTGCCGCAGCAAGTTGGTTTCGTGTGCGCGGTGCTGGCCCTGGTGTGCTGTGCGTCTGGCCTCTTCGGCAGCTTGGGTAGGTGCGGGTACCGGCTCCCTCGGGCGGGGGAGTCGGGGGGACTTGAGCTGGGAAGCCTCGAGACAGCTCCCGCTCCTTCTTCTTTCGGCTGGTCCCAAGGGTTTGTCCAGCCCCCTCCCTGCGGGGCAAGTAGTGCGCACCCAGGAGGACGCTCTGAACTGTGGAGCTCGTTCCGCCGAGCGGCGCGCGGCCCCCGGGGGCTCAGGACGCGGCTGTGGGTGTGTGTTACTAAGATTGAATCCTGTGCCGCCTCTGCCCCTGGAGCGCAGGGAGAATGGGCAGCGCAGCGCAGCGGCAGCGCCCAGGGATGAAGTCTCCGGCTCTGGGTTGGGTGAAACTGAACGGACGGTCCGCTTTGCTATTCTGCAGAGCGACGAGGGTTGTTCTCCACGTCCCTTGAAAACCCAGCCTCAGAACGGCCCTCGCCTTAGTCCAAAGCGGTTCCCTGGTTTTCCTGATGCGTCTTCCCCAAACACTAAAAGGATTGGGACAGTCTGTCCCGGAGGGAGATTGCTGCCGCATTTCAGCATCGCTTCCCTTAACTCCTCTCAGTCCCCTCGGAAGGAGAGGGCTGGTAGGTGGGGCCGTGATTCTCCAAGAAGTCAGGGAATTGGGAGTCACTTATGTTATTGCTAATTTCAGATGGAACCGGGAAAGAAGAAACTTGGTAAAACGTATGCCTTGGGGTTTGAGTCCATGTGGAACCCTCAGAGCACATTCGTTGTCCTGATGCTCTGGTTGCAAGTTGGATACTGTGAACCTTTAAATGTTTCTTAATGTAAAAGAAAAATAGAAATGTAGGTGATTTTGCAACTGAGACATGGAGGTACAGCAGTTTTTTGTTTGTTTGTTTGTTTGTTTTTGTACCAGGTGTTGAGCCCAGGGGAACTTAACCATTAAGCCACATCCCAAGCCCTTTTTATTTTTTAATTTTGAGATGAGGACTCACTAAGTTGCTTAGGACCTCGACAAGTTGCTGAGGCTGGCTTTGAACTTGTGATCTTCCTGCCTCAGCCTCCTGAGCTGCTGGGATTGCTGGCCTGCACCACCTCCCCAGTGGATGGTACTTTCTTGAGAAGTTAGACCGTTTGTCTAAAGACCATTCATTTAGAGAGGTTTATAGCAGCATGTTAAAATCAAGTGAAACTTGATCAAAGTTTTTTTTTTTTTCTTCTTTTTTAAAAACCACTGGCATACAAAACCCAAAATTTGTGATTTGGGATAGAGTATTAAAAAGTGACTCTTTCAAAAGAAACCCAGAGAGTTTGTTTTGAATGTTTTAATGCGGTACTTTGCAAATTGGGCAAGTGGGGGTTTCCCCCCGTTAATTACATACCAGAAATAATAATTTTAAAAATGCCCAGATGCTCTTAGCTGTCAGCATTCTAGAAGAGGTATTATTACCCAGCTGAAACAGTGCACCTCAGGAGAGGTAAATGAATACTTTAAAGGTCTTAAAATGAGAACCATTTTATTTGCTAGGTCAGTAGTTTAACGGCCTTTGGTCCCCGGCGTCCTTGCCTTCTCCCATGGGCTTAGTGTGCCTTTGGACCATTAGCATCACTTGGGAGCCTGTTAGTGTAGAATCCCAAGTTCCACCCCACTCTGGATCAGAATCTGCATTTCAACAAGACCCCCAGGTGATTTGTGTGAGAATCCCTAGGCCATTCCCCACCAACTGTCTGGCTTGCTAATTTACAGAGTTCCTGACTCTGTTTACTGAAAGAGAAGTCAATGGTCACCTAACTAAACCCTTTGTTGCACCAGTGAGGGGCTGAGATCAGCTCAGTCTTGTCCAAGGTCAAATTACTTGCTGGTCTATCTGGGACTAGAAACAATGAATTAGACCCAGGAAGCAGAGTACTGTGGGTAAGCAGGTGATGTATCTCCAACCATGAGCTCATTCTCCACAGTGTCTCTAAATAGCCAAACAGGTCTGTTGCTGACATGGCTAGGTATGTACCTGTAAGGTCATTTTGAGAATGCAGGTATCACATTGACCTAATGTTATCTCTGACTTGTTTTCCAATCCAGGGCACAAAACAGCTTCTGCTAGCAAACGTGCTCTACCAGACGCGTGGCGGAACAGAAAGCTGATGGCTCCCGTGAATGGGACTCAGTTGTTGAAGAACTGCACAGAGCCGGGTAAGATGTAGATTCTCCTTGCTGCCCCCCAGGTCCTCCCCCGTGCCCCACAGGCTTCTGGCCCTGCTGGGGATGGTGGTGCCTGTGTGGACAGCTCCAGCCAGAGCTGGGAAAGTTGGTTTTATGAACCCTAGTAAGAAAGGGTACCTGCACCGTGTTGGAAGATAACCTGCAGACAGCCATCTGTCACACTGCTAAGCAACGCAAGTGGTTTCTTTATCCAACAACTCAGAAGGTCGCATTCCAGAGTTTTGCTTGTTTGTTTGTTTGTTGTTCTCACAGTGTTCCTAAAGGCTAAGTATCCTTATCCCCTGGGTCCCCTTGGTTGTCTGGGTGTCTGTTTTCTTCCCCTATGGCCACTGCATGTGCTTGATGGAGGTCTAGGGCCAGCAGATCTAGGTACTCTGGTGGATGATGCTTAGGGATGGCCCACTGGGGTCAGAGAGCACCGGGGAAGGCACAGGGGAGGAAGGGTGCTTGGGGCATGGGGCCCTTTTTCTGAGATGGATGTCCCTAGGGTACCATTCCTCTCCAAGAGATAGACTCTGCTTTCCCTTGAAGTGGTTTTGATGTTTCTCCTCAGAATTCTCTAGTGAGTCAGCGGAGGTAGGGACCCAATGATGACATGTCTGTGCTCCTGCCACAGGCAGGCTTCACTTATGGGAGTGAAGAAGATTCTCAGGAGGAGAAAAGAGCAGGCAGCCAGGCACCTGGAAGCTGCCCTGGTCTCCCATGGGGCAGTTCCAGGCATTAGCTCTGGTGCCAACTCTTGGGGTCTTTGTGAGGAGGATCGAGTGGGGTGATGTGTTTGAAAACCCCGAGGGAACTGCGGGATTTTATCCTCGGTGGCTCTTTGACCAAGTTGTCAGGCAAAACATAATCTCCTTGGCTGTCTATTTTCTCACCTGTGGAATGGGCAGAACATTTGCCTGCTCTGGGGTTGTTGGAAGCATCTGGTAAGTCTCTGCATGGATTAAAAGGAGACAGATGGCCAGGCAAAGAAGAAGGTTTGGATGTCAGTCTTCATGTGTCTTATGGTCCCCCTCAGTGAGGCCATCTCCCCATTTTACAGGTTACAAAAGGTCTAGGGAGGAGACCCAGTGGCTACAAGCCACAAATCTCCTAAGTGGTGCTAGTGGCTTTGGAACCCAGGCCTGTGTGACAGAGATGTTTCATTGGCCCCACAGATCTGTGAAGGCTGAGCCTTCCCTCCAAGACACCATGCTATTTTCTACACCATTAACTTCCCTCAGGGTCCTCTGCGGAGGATCTGGGGCGTGGAGGGGAGATGAGCGCTTGCAGGGCAGTGCTGGGACTTCCCCCCAGCAGTCCCGTGCATCCTGGTGCCTAACCTCGCCCAGCACATCTTCTGAAGACTCCAGGGTGCTAGTGAACTAGAACCCAGTCAAAACTTCCCTAGCCTCATTTTTTCTCCAGAGTCCTAACATGTTCCCCCTGTGATTGATGCCAATCCTAGCAATCCAGGTCCTTGAAGTGACGGGATGGGCCCCAACATTGGCTGTCCCTCCCCTTATACCTGTTCACCCTTACAAGTGAACGCCCCTTGACACAAGTCAGGGCAGCAGATGTCTGGAAGTTTTGCCTGGGTTCTAGTTCACTGGCACCCTCATTTTGGGCCAGCTGTGCCCTTGCCCAGTAACTTTTGTCACATGCGTACCATACGAGCATGTTGGCTTAGACTGGACCCTATTTCTAAGGCTGGAGTTCTCCTATGCCCCAGTGTGGCCCTGAGGTCTTCAGCCTGCTGTTAAATCAGCAAGTATTCCCCAGACTTATAAAGCAGTCTGTCCTGTTCTACAGGAAGGCCTGGCCTTGTCCCTCCTGCGGAGGGAGAGATGGGCAATATCATTAGCAATGATTAACATCTGTACTATGTTTCACGTTGACTGCTTCCAGAATAGAGGCTGAGACGTAGAAGGGACTCGGTAAACGTTGGTGGAATGATGGAATGAAGTACGTTTCCACGTATTATGTACTTCAGTCCTTACCATGTTTTTGCAAAGACAGAAGCACAAAGCTCAGAAGCTCAGTCTCTTCCCAAGATCTCTCCATCAGCAGGAGCATCCCTGGGTTATCTGGCTCCAGAAGCCACGCCCTGCCCACTCCATTGCACCAGCACCCGGGCTCCTCCCAGCTTCCCCATCCCCTGCACGTGAGCAGCTCTGCCCCTTTCCATTTCACATCTGTAGCAAACGCCACCTTTGAGGTGTGTCTGGCCCACATGTGGCCTGGGCTGGGGAATATAAGCCAAAACATGGTGCAGCCCCTGCCAGGGAGTGGCTTATGACCAAGTAGAGCCGACAAGATCTCCCATGGAGAACATGGGCGATGACCAAGGACCGCAGAGGTCTCTAATCAGCAGTCTGGGTGGCACTTTGGGTGCTCAGAGGAGGAGCAGTCCTGATGGGGTTCTGTGCTGTCATGGGTACAGTCGAGGCTGGCCTCCATTGCAACCACAGGAACTTCCCCAAACTGGGTTTAGCCCCCCCAAAGGAAATTATTACTTAGTAACTGGAAGTGTGAGATCGAGGGTTAAGAGGTGTCCATGACCCAGTTTCTCTCTCTCTCTGAACTCGGTTGTTCCCGTGTGGGGAGGTGGTGAGCAGAGGTCCAACTTTACACCCTCTCAGACTCTAAAATGCAGGGAAAGTACACCTGAGGCTGGGCTGCCTTGGCAGGAGCCCTGAGCCAGGGCTTGCAGTTGACTTGGCTTGGATGTGTGGCCACCCTAATTGCTTGGGCTCGGGGACTGCCTTAGACCTGGGTCCCAGGCTGTGCCTCTGGAGAAGAGAGCATAGCCCCCTCCCCCAGCTGAGTCTTTATTACTGTATATCAGAGGCACCCATCCTGGGGCTGCTTCTGTGAAGAAGGTACCAGGGCTCGGGCTGAGTCTCAGGCTGTGGTGGAGGGTGGCTTGCTGGCTGCCTCCCTTCTGCACAGCTGAGAGGTTTCCCCCAGGGCATCACGAGCTCCTGTGTCCTCTGGAGGCTTCTGCCTTGCACCCGTCTCCACCCACCCGAGGGCGTCTGGTGCTCCTATTGCTCCTCTCCCAGAGAGTTTCTTTAGGGAAGAGGAGAGGAGGGGATTTCAGAGTGTCCGACTGTCCAAACCCCCACCTGCAGGTGGTGTCCAGCAAACGCTGGAGCCCATCTTTGTCAGGGCCTCTGGGCAGGGATCAGCCTCCTTCCCCGGGCCGCCTGGAGGCTCCCCTTGCTCTCTGAGAGGAGTAACTTTCACTTAAAATCATATCAAGGAGCTGCTCTGGTCATCCCAAAAGACTCCATGGGGTTAGGTGCTCTTTTCCTGGCTTGTACTTCTGTCACCTCTGTGGGAAGTCTCGATCTTGTCAGTTGTGTTTCGGCTCAGGTGCCCCAGACACTCTCCCATCACCCATGCCTTGTGTTATCTTCTAAAATAACTTTGTTATCTGCCAGCCTTGAGGGCTACCTGCTCTGTGCCTGGAGAGTGGTTCTCAGTCCTGGCCACATGTGCAGTTCACCCCCAGGGCTTTGTAGAAATATTTGAAATGCCTGGGCCCCACCCCTAGAGTGTCTGACCTAATTGGTTTGGTGTAGGCCCAGGAATCTGTACTTTTAAAGGACTCCCTAAAGGGCTGGAGCAGTGGCTCAGTGGAAGAGCACATGCCTAGCACATGTGAGGCGCTGGGTTTGGTCCTCGGCAACCACATAAAAATTAATAAATAAAATAAAGGTGTAGTGTCCATCCACAATATATATATATATAACTGCCTAGGGGAGTCTTCCAACTGGAAGACAGGTGATGCTCACCTGGTCTGAGCTCTGCTGCTGCTCAGTGTGGGGGCATCACCTGGGAGCTTGCTAGGAATGTAGAGTCTCCGACCTCCCCCTGCAGATTCAAATCCACATTCTGACAAGGTCCCCATGTGATTCACCAAAGGCCAAGAGGAACTGGTCAGCACGCTGCTGGCTGCTTGGTAGACATGCAATAAATATCTGAATTTTGAGTGAGAGTTAAGACTATGTCTAACAGCAAGTTTCCTGAAAACTAGTTTCTTTCTTTCTTTTGGGGTGGGGAGAGGATATAGGGCAGCTAAAGCAATTGGCTTCGTTTTTGACCATGATGTCTTTGGAAAATTTATAAATAACTCTTTTCCAGAGATCTGAAGGCACGACCCAGGCCTCGAGGCCTTAGATGTTGGTTTTCATGGTCTATTGAGACCAAGTGAGTCCTGTGTGCATAGAGCATGAGATAGAAATAAGTGGCAGTGACTTTAAGTCCCTTGGGAACCATCTGAGCTTGGGCTGCTATAACAAAATGCCACAGCCTGGGTGGCTTGAACAATACTTATGTCTCATAGTTCTGGAGACTGGAAAGTCAAGATCAAGGTGTTAATGGACCTGGCGTCTGGTGAGGACTCTTTTCCTGGCCTGCAGTTAGTTGGCCGCCTTCTTGCTGTGTGCCCATGCGGTGGAGAGACAGCACAAGCTCTCTGGTCTCTCTTCTTATAAGGGCATTAATCCCACCCTGGGGCCTCCACCCTCATGATCTCATATAGCTCTACTCACCCCCCAATACTATCACATTGGGGGTTAGGGGTTGCCTAAAATTTGGGGGAACGCAAACATTTGATCCACAGAAAGAACCAGTGAGTTTCTGTGCTGTGGCGGTCACCAAGACACACAGACCCTGGTGGCATATGTCCACAGTGGGCAGACTGGGAGGGGAGGGCCACTGGAGTGTCCGAAGACAGCCGAGGTTGGAACTTGGTATGTCTCAACCGCGGGCCCGCGTGGCAGGTGACACCAGGGGGCTCTGACAAATGCAGACGCCTTGGCCCTGCCCCAACCCTGAAATCAGAAGCAGCCACAGATGCATTCCAAGGGCTGCGGTGGAAGCTTCTGGAAGTCATGCCCTTTCCATCTGGATCGTCCATGGCAGGTTCTTGCTGGTCTCTCTACATCCTAAAGGCTTTCCTTGGTCACCGCATCCCACGTTGCCTTCGCCGTCGCTGGCGGTCGAGCCGTCTCGCTCAGCTCCCTGCAAGCCCCAGTTCAGTGCATCGCTGGATCATCTGCCTCTCCCAGCTAGAATGTGGCGGGCGAACGCCTCGCTTGCTTTTTAAAACCATGGTGTACGCTTCAGTTTTTCCACCTGTAAAATGGGACACAGGGCTGATGGCTCATCTGCCTCCTCAGGTTGTCAGAATCACATGGATTAAGACGGCTTTTGGCACACGGCGCATGCTCCGAGCTCAGCTTCTGTTCTCATGATCTTCTCATCTGTTTATCCCTGCGCTGATCAAAGCCAGTGGATAATAGGTGCCAAAGAACTATTTGTCAACTGAATCTGGAGGACAAGTGAACAAGTAAACATCTCATCAGACATTTTTTCTTTCCTCTTCTGGAAACAAACATCTCTTGGCTTGATGTTTTTTAATCTTTGGAGAATTTGGGGTGCTGGAGGATGCCACGCTGATAAAGCCTGTTTCTGCATAGAAGACCCATTCTTACCTCTTGACAGGTGTTAATCTGGGCTTTTGTTTTGGTGGTGGTAGGGACTGAACCCAGGGGGCACTTAACCCACTGAGCCCCATTCCCAGCCCTTTTTAATATGTTACTTAGAGTCAGGGTCTCACCGAGTTGCTTAGGGCCTTGCTAAATTGCTGAGGCTGGCTCTGAACTCATGATCCTCCTGCCTCAGCCTCTCAGTTGCAGGCATGCACCACCGCTTCTGGCCCACTTTGGGCTTTTTAATTGGGGTTAGCATGGTCTCCTCTGTTCTTATGCTGCTCCCCCCATTTGAGAGTGATTCCTCCTCCGCTGAGTCCATCCTGTGCACCACGTTGAAGAGAAAGATGTCGGAGGAGCTTGGTTCCCTCCCATAGTTGCAGGGGGTTCAAGTCCTCTTTAAGGCTTTTCTTGGGAGAGGCTGAGAATGGAGGGGGGTTTCAGGGGAGCACAGGGGACTGACTCAGGCACTGGATGGAGGATCTTCCGTAGCCTCTTGGTTCTGGTCCACCCCGGCTTTTTCTTCTGTAAAGGCCACTGAGGAAGAGAGAGGCTGGCAGAGTCAGAGGGGATGGGACCCGCGGTGCCGATGGCACTGAGGCTGGCCGGAAGGAGAGGAGGCCATCGGACAGGGGTCTCCATAGACGCCCTGTATGGGAAGCGGAGGTACAAAAAGCAGGAGAAATCAGGAGCAGGAGGAGGAGGACCCAGAACCGCACAAAGTGCATCGGGGCAAGTGGGCGGGGAGTGCACGGTGCGGTGGCAAGACGGTGTCTGCTGGAACACTGCTGCAGCCGCTTGAGAGACAAGTCCCACATCTCGGGTTCTCGGGTTGTTACATCTTGAGTTGGAAAGGCAAGAATTGAGCTTAACGCTGGAGACAGGAGCGCGCAGTTCCCCGAAAGCAGAGGCCGGACTTCCAGGCTGGGAAGCGGCTTGACTGCACAGGGCGCAGCCTCCCGAGAGCCCGTGGCTCCTCGGACGGAGTGTTACCAGCCACCTACCAGTGGCCTAGCAGAGCCACCAATCTGATCACAAACGGAGGCTGAGGAAGACAGCAGCCTGTCATCAATGTGCCCACGCTTTTCTGTTTGGGGGGGGTGGAGCAGCGTCACGTGATCTTGTGGCTTGGGGAGTGGAAGGTGTGGGTTCCAGTCTCCCCTGTGCCGAGATCCCACCTGTGGGCATTTGGGGCTTTCTCCTTCCCTCTCTTCCCCTCTCTCTCTTAACAAAATGAGGTTGACCTGGCACATACAGAGATTATCAGTGTCCAGAGAAGGCTTTTGTCCGTCTGTCCTAGAGCTGGTGGTCGGATGTGGTAAAGGCAGACATGTGGGTTGGAGACTCAGCTCAACCCTCACCGGCTGCGTGACCTTGAAGAAGTTACATAATCTGACTGAGCTTCAGGTTTTCTCTTCTGCAAAGTGAGGATAGCAGCCCTCCCTCCCTGTCTCCCTCGCTGCTCCAAGCCCTAACCAACATGATGTATGGAAGTACCTAAACCGAGCCGAGAGCAAGAGGTAATTGCTGTGAGTGTCATTGCCGTGGCCGAACCAGGGCTTCATGTGCTGGGCACTGTTCTAAGTGTTTCCATCTGTTTGCTTATTTCTCATAACAACCCTTTAGGTGGGTGCTATTATGGTCCTCATTCTGCAGATAAGGAAAAGGAGACCAAGAGAGGTTAAGTAACTAGTCCAAGGTCACCCAGCCAACACTAAGAACCAAGTAAGTGTGTGTGGGTTTAACTAATATTAAACCCCTCTATTCTGCCCCTTCTATCAGTTCCCCTATTATTAACATCTTGCCTTAGGGTGGTACATTTGTTTGAATGGGTGGGCTAAAATCAATACACTGTTATTAAGTAAAATCCACAGTTCACTCTCCCTATGGTAGGTCCTGTGGTTTTGATAGACTTCTATCCATCATTACTGTATCATACACAATAATTTCACCAACCAGAAACTCAATTTCAGGCCAGCCAGGCTTGAAAAATTTGGGTATTCCGAATCGTGAGTGTATATCATGATCCATCATTATTAACTAAGGAGGTAGAAAAAAGATGATTTAGAGATGAGAACTTCTGTGGTGAGTTCTGGCATGTCACGGGTGTCCCCCCTGAGGAATGGGAAATGCCTGCTCGTGGCCCAGCCGACATTGGTGTGGCTGCTTCTCGGTCTGTTTCTCATATCAGTTTGTTTGCAATCAAAAGTCCCCCCCCCCTCTTATCCAAACTATTGTGGCCATCTGCTAGCATCTCTCCTCCTTGCTGGGCCATCTGCTACCCCCTGACTTGCAGATTCTCCGCTCTTGACGACACGCCGGCCTCCCGCAATCCAGAGCGCGCCCACTCGGCTTCCTCTTGAACTCTGAGGAACATTCCTCCCCAAGTTAAAAATGGAACTCATTAAGCATTGCCATGTGCTGCCTTGGGTGGAAGGGAAGAGTCGGATGCTTGACAAGGGATGTTTGGATCCAATGTTGTCCGTTACCCAAGGGGCCATCAGAGCATGGCATGTCACTGTGCTGGAATACTCTACTGTTTTCCCCAAGAAAGTAGTGGATGTCCCCCTTGGGAAAGGCACAGAAGGTCACAGTGTGTCTGAGAGGGGAAGGCACACTCTGCTGGGGGATCTACCCCTTGCAGAGGGGACCCATGGCCAGCTGGCTTCTGGTCCTACAGCTCCCCGCTTCTCATGGTAATTGCCCAAGAAATTAAATGCAGCATGCATTTCTTGAATGTGCACATGCCCTGTGGTGTACTAGGCTCTGAGCTGAAAGGGACCCAGTCCCTACTGTCAGGGGACAAGAAATGGAATAGGGATGTGGGGGGCGGGGAGACAGACCTGAGCTCAAAGACAAAGCTGCCTGTGGCAAATACCATGGAGCAGGGTCCCCCAAGGAGGGTGTTGGGGAGGAGGGAGATGGCTCAGGGCCAGAGTGAGGACCTCTGAGCCTGGCCTTAGAGGGCAGTTGCTGGCCACGGAGGGACATCTAAGCAGATAGTACTGTGCTTTGAAAAGTGCTTCCTGAGAAATCGGAGCATCATCTCTGTTACCTGGAGGAGTGCTTACTAGCAACCGCTGCGTCCTGCTCATTGGTTGTCCAAGGGAAAAGAGAAAACAAACACCAGCTAAGAGAACTGCACAGTAGTAAGTAATGAGGCTTTGGGGATTTATCAGGGAGTCGGTGCTCAGCTCGGGCTACAATGGAATCAGATTACTTTGATTTTAATTTTTTTTTAAGTGCAAGGGTGGGGGGCTGGTGGTTGGGAAGTGTGGGTATCTGCCACCTGCCCAGGATGAATTTGGGAAATGGTTCTTGGTGGCTGTGCTAAGCCACGGTTAGGGCGGATGCCTCGGATTGCAGGTGTGCTTGGTTCAGTGAGAGCCCGTGGCAGGTGGCAGCCGTAACAACGGGCACATGTGCTGGACTTTCCCCTTCCCTGTGAGATTCTTGAGGGCAGGGGGTGATCCTGCCTTTACTAGTTCTGTAGCCTTGAACTCATTTACTTTCTAACCTGAGGGAAGGGGCAAGTTTGTTTTATTCACTGATGGATCCTGAGCTCTGGAACCATACCTGGTGCGTGTGAGCTCCTGACGGTTATACAGTACCTTCCTCCCAGGGCTCTTCTTACCTGGAGCTTGCATGTGCATATTATTGTTCATTGAGGACCAGAGCTGTTGACTCTGTGTCTGACCAGGCCACGCAGATGCAGGATCCGGCGTGTGTTTGTACTAAATCTGGTGCTTTCCACTGGCCATCTGAGACCTGGGGAAGGAGGTCTGGAATAGAGAGGCCAGGGTTGATGCCCTGACAACCTGTGTGGTTTTGTGCAAGTCACTGACTGACTGAGCCTTGGTTTGCTGGCTGTGGAACGGGCATCAGCCTATGGGCTTTGAAGGACTCAATGCCACGTGCTGTGTGGGTGGTGACGACATTTGCACCGTGGGCCAGATGCTTCAACTCCAAAAAACAAGCCTTCTTTGTGTTATAAAGAAAATCAGTTATTTGGCAGCTTTTTAGATTTGGTCTTTTTCTGAGTAAGATTTGGCGGGAGCATTGTGCTTGACTCTTGGAAGGCAAAGATCTCAGTGCTGGGATGTCTGGCTGGAACAGAAGGAAGAAGGGTGTTCAGACATCTTTGCACACGCTCGTTCTCATGACCCCACCGTTGGTTAATCTCACTTCATGCTACAAATGTCAGACTTTTGATTTCATTATACATGCCAAGTTCAGTGAGCGCTGGGCAGATCCCATGCTGGCTGGCTGGCTCTGCACTAAAATATGTGTTTTTATTAAAAGAGCCACATACGCAAAAAATGACCCTGCTAAGGAGGTCCCCTGGTAGGAAGCCATCCCTGGGTTTACTAGGTGACCGCTGGGTGCATATTGGTTGAGTGCCCCTGTTGCTGGGCCCTTGGGGAAATTAAAATTGACCTAGCTGTGCACCCTGCCAGCCCAACAGGGAGCCCCTGTTCTAGTTGAGAGGACAGGAATCTACAAAGCCATCCTGCGTTACAAGGGGAGTGGAAGTGCTACAATGCTAGTGTTCATTGTAGAGGAGGGAATTAAAGTCCTTGATGTCAAGGTCATAGAGGGCATCACATCAAAGGTAGCATTAAAGATGCTTTTGAAGGATGATGGAGTAGACACTTAAGTGGTTCTGTTCTAAGGACTCTGCACATATTGCCTGGCTGATCCTTTTAACAGTACTTTGGGGTCGGGGGGGTGTCACCATCTCCTTTTACAAAAGCTACCAGGAAGGTATGGAGGGGGTTAAATAACTTGTCTACTGGAATAGCCATATTGGTCTAGAAAGGTAAAAGTTAAATTTTTTCCATTTATACAGGGATAACACACTGTATTATATCTGTAAGGTCCTATCCATGTGGGTTTGATTACAGAATTATTTTATTATTTTATAAATAATGAAAAACAAAAACAAACCAAAATCTTGTCCAAGGTCTCCTAGCTCAGAGTTGGCTGAGCAGGGGTTGCACTTGGGCAGCCTGGCTTTAGAGTCTGCTCTTTGGAGGAGGAAGGCGAAGGGTCCTCTGGCTGAGGGAGCAAAAGTGCTGGGTGATCTTGGGACATAGGGCGTCTAGGTGGGTTTGGCTGGTGAGTCACCTATAATGTAAGCAGACAACAAGAGCCTTGAACACTCAGAGGATTCACGCTCTGCCTTGTAGGCAGTGGGGACTGATGGTGATTTCTGAGCAGTTGTGTGTTTTAGGAAGACAGCCCTGCTGGTGGGCAGTGTGGGATGGCTCAAATCAGGATCTGTGCGTGTTCTTAGCATCGTGCTTAATAAGCATTTCAGGGCCAAAGAAAGTGAAGAAAGAACAATTAGTAGCTACCACAGAGAGAGTTAGGCAGAGGGGATGGTCTCCTGCAGTGTGTCAGGGAGTGAACAGATGGGCCCAATCTTGTGGGCATGCGAGGTAGGAGGTAGGAGTTGTCCGCTCTGATCACAGGTGACATCCAAGGTCTGTGGCCCTGCCATTTTCCATGATGGAGCATGGAAAGTGTGCCTTCCTTTCTTCCGCTCTATGTGGACCCTTGTCCAAGGGACCCTTTTCCTGTGCGTGGTGGCTGAGTTTTATCCTGCATCCCACCTTCTCAAGTGTGCATCTGACAGACACTCTTCAGCCTCCATGGCTGGGACACTAGGGGGATGCTAGAGAGATCCCTGTCCCCAGTGAGCCTGCAGGTTGGAAGGACCACATAGGCTTGTAATGGTCACCTGTAGTGGCACGGCTGGAAGGCTTCACAGAGTGTGCAGCACCTGAAGTGTGCTTTGCTATAAGTGAGTATTTGATGGACAGATGGGGGAGGGCGGGACGACCTGGTACAGTGACCGCAGAGATGGGATGGGGAGAGAGAATCTGCTACATCAGTGGTGAGAGAGGTGTTTCCAGTTGGTCCTGGGCTCAGGTCCTGGTGGCTTTTGAGGCAGATCATGTAAGTTCCCTGTGCACTGTTTCCTGTCTGGCTCACATGAGGTTCCAGGAGTAGGAAAGAGGTACCCGGGGCACCCGGCAGGCAGGGTGGGAGAGGCAGGGATGGCGGAGGTGTGGTTCTCACCCTGCAGAAGTGCAGTGGGGGTGGGGCTGGGCACCACCTTTCATCCATTTGCAGGAGCCGTTTATTACACTTTTTTTTCTTTTTTAACCAGCATGGCTTATCCCCGTAGGATTGCACAGAGGCATCTGCTATAAGCAACGTTGGAGGCATTTAAACAAAATAATAGGGAAAAGCTTATGAAACCGAGCATTATCTAGAACACAGACAAGTGGGGACACCACACTCTGAGGCTCATCCTGGTGTCCTTTTCTGTCTCTCCCCCACTCAAATCTGCAAGGGGGGCAGCCGAGCACCCCTCCTGAAAGGGGTCCGGGTAGGGTGGTTGGCCTTTGTCTGTCTCCCCAGCTGGAGATGAGCACTGGGTGGAGACCCCCTGATGAGCGGCTGGAATGCCTTCTTACTGCTGAACAAGCTCCCTACCAAGGTGCTGAGCCCAGGGAGCCACAGGGGCTTGAGCAACGTGCTAGATGGGAGCTCTGGGAACACGGGACGCCCCAGTTCACAAGACTCAGATGAGAGCCCAAAATGGGGGTCACCGTGCTGAAAGGGCTTCAGCCTGGAGATACCCGTTTCCAGAGACGGCTAGAAGCCCCCAGAAGCCTGCAGGAGCATTGATAAAGGCGATTCATGGAGTAGATAGAATAATTTATAAGCAAGATTAGAGAAGCCAAGCAGCTCTGCTTATTAGCTGGGCCTCGGCGAAGGAGGGCTGCAGGAAGGGGCGCTGCACTTGTCTGGAGGCCTCCCTTGGCTCGGGGGGCTGCACCTGGCCGCGCAGGGAGGAGCAGAATCGAGCTCTCCTCTGCTAAGTGACTCTGAAATGAAACCTTGCCTTCTCAGTGGCTCCCCAGGAAGCTGCAGGGAAATCCCATCACCTAGGACGTTTCAATTAGACGAGCAGCGCACCAGGGGGCTTATTAGAGGGGGATGTGGTGCCGGCTGTGGAACTGACTCGCTGTGTCTGTGCATCTTTTCATTCTTTAATTTCTGGGTAATACTTCTGTGGGTCTCTGAGGGGGCCAGTCCTTGAAAGAATTGCTTTGAAATCCCTTTGATCATTTGAACCTTGCTTGTGTTTTCCTTAGCTGGCAAAAATCCCAATACGGCGCACTGTGACGCGCCTTGCTAAATGACTTGCGGGCTTTGGGTGACCCATATGCATTAGGAGGAGGAGGGGAAAGGTGGGGGCAATGGTACCTAATTGGCAGACCACACACACCCACGGAGAGCGCTGCTGCTTCTGCAGCCCTGAGCTCGCTGGGAACACTTAACCGTCTCCGTGAGCCAGTCAGAAGGGACCTGCGATCTGTTAGAGGAAGGCAGCGCACGCTGCAGCTCTGAGCACGGCTTCTCCATCGCCAGTGTCGCACCCTCAGCCAGGCCCCTGTTAGAATGCAGACGCAGTGGGTCTAGATCAGGGCCTGAGGGTCGGTGCTTCTAACAAGCTCCCAGGTGCTGACAGCATTGCCTGTCGGGAAACCGCACTTTGAATTGTGACCTGGGTTTGGGTCCCAGCTCAACCAGTGAGCTGTGTGGCCTTGGGCAAGTTCCTTGACCTCTACAGACTCAGTTTCTCTGCAGTAAAACAGGATCACAGGACATAACGGTGGGGGCCCTGGCAGAATGACATGAGACCCTGCCTGCTGGCTGCCTAGCGTTGGACCCATGTCAGTGGTAGAGAACTTAGAGAGCTTGGACCCAGCCCTGGAGCATCTGCAAGGGGTGCTTCTCCACAAGGTGGTCTTCCCCTCCTCCCCATCCCCTGCTCAAAGCAGCTGAACTTGGCCTCTCTTGGAGGCAGGTTGGATCACAATGATGAATTCCAGGTTCCGAGAGATTCTGCTGTTAAGAAAGCTTTCAACTTTAGAAGTCATTTTTAAAATCATAGTGGCTTATTGTTATGATTTGAACATGAGGTGTGCCCCAAAAACTCACATGTGAGACAATGCTAAGATGTTCAGAAGTAAAATGATCAGGTTAGAGACATAAGCTAATCAATGTCTTAATCTACTGATGTGGTTTAAGTGGGTGATACCTGTAGGCAGGTACTGTGTGACAGGAGGCAGGTCCTAGGGGGTGTGTTTTGGGGGTATGTATTTTTTTTTTGTACTGGGGATTGAACCCAGGGGCACTTAACCACTGAGCCACATCCCCAGCCCTTTTTTATATTTTAGTAGAGACAGGGTCTCACTGAGTTGCTTAGGGCCACACTAAGTTGCTGAGGCTGGCTTTGAACTCACAATCCTCCTGAGCACTGGGAGGACAGGCACCTGGCTTGGGGTACGTTTCTTGTCCCTGGTGAGCAGAGCCCTCTCTCTGCTTCCCGATTGCTGTATCCTGAGCTGATTTCCTCATCCACACCCTTCTGCCATGATGTTCTGCCACCTGTGGACTGAGACCTCTGAAACCCTGAGCCAAATCAACTTTTCCTCCTGTAATTGTTCTTGGCAGGCCTTTGGTCACAGCAATGAAAAAGCTGACTAAAACACATATGTAATATAAAATTTGCCTTCTTAACCATTTTTAGGTGTCAGTTTGGTGGCATTAAGTACTATCATCGCCACCCACCCTAGAACGCTTTCATCTTCCCAAACGGAACTCTGCACCCTTTCAGCACCCACTCCCTCACCCCTGGAAACCGCCCTTCTACTGTTCGTCTCTGTGAACTTGACTACCCCAGGCCCCTCCTAAACGTGGAACCACACGATGTTTGTTCTTTTGTGACTGACTGCTACACTTGGCATGATGTCCCCAAAGCCCATCATGCGTCAGAGTCGCCTTTGTTTTTAGGGCTGACGGCATCCCATTGTATGTAGAGACCACATTCTGCTTGTCCATCCTTTGACGGACCTTGGGGGTTTCCACTTTTCGACTTGTGAATCCTGCTGCTATTGTCTGTCTGAGCTGTTGGCTTTTGTAAACTTAGTATTCGCTGCATTTTGGGGGACGAGGGAGTTGAGTGAGTGGAAAAATATCAAACTCTCCAACCACGACGCCAGCCCTCCAGGTCACAGTCCAGAGAAGAACACCGGGGTCCTCAGCCCTGGCTGGGCATTGGAATCACCCAGGGAACTCCACAAAAATGGCAGTGCCCAGGTGCCACCCTGAACCCGTCAGATCAGGCTCCCTAAGTTTGGGACCTGGGGAGAGGTATTATTTTTCAACCTCCCAGATGAGCTTAGCGGGCAGTCAGGGTGGAGAGATGCCAGGTAGACTTGCTGGATTCACTTCGGGTGGCAGTACAGGGCCAGGCCAAGAACTCGGGGGTCTTGAGTCCCAGGACTCCACACACTGCAGCCCGGAGTCACCCTCACCCATATCAGCCACCTGTGCTAGAGCTCCTGGTGGTGGGGGCCCGCCAGGACTCAGGTGAGATTGGCTTAGGATGGAGCAAGGGTACGGCCTGTGAGCAGTGACCTTGGCCTCTGGCTCCTGTAGGTCCACCCCCTAGAGGCAAGTGTCCATTCGTCCACCTCTACTAGGGAGGCTGGGGAAGGTCCTGCCCACACAGGGTGAACCCAGCCAGGAGGCAGGTCTGCTCATGGAAGCACCGACATGCTATAGGTGACAGGATCCATCGAGTGCCAAACATCAGGCCTGCCCTGCCGCAGCGTGCAGAACTGACTCAGGGTTGCAGGAGCCAGTCTCATTCTGAGGATGAGTTTTTGATGGCAGGGAGGGGACACCAGGCACACCCCAGTATGACTATTTCTCATCCAGGATGATTGCTGTTGCTTCTCCTTGTCACTTCGAGATGGAGAGGTGCCCCTGCCTTGCACACCCAGCCACCAGGCCCTGGCCTGTGATCGGCGCCTCTCCCTTGTAGCAGGGACCTTCCTTGGTGTGTGTGACCTTGGGAGCCACTGTTTAGTGGTCTGCCAGCCCTGTCTGGTGGTCTCAATGGCCTGATCTCACTTTAGTCTGATGTGTAATAGTGCAGAGAAGTGACATTTAAATTATTATTTTTAAAGCAGAGGATGGGCATTGGAAACCAAGCCAAAAGTCTGTTTTTACTCCAAATTAAGTCTTCCGACTCGGTCCTCGCTGTCCTGCAGTGTATGATCCTGAGGTCTTCTTCAAGGAAACCACTGGCCATAAAGCAGCCACCTCCGCAGTCCCGATGGCGCTGTGCCACATCCGTCAGGCAGTGCTCGGGACCGGGCACGGTATGCACCAGGAGAATCTGGGCTGTTTGCAGGAGCAGAGCTGGTGAACCCGGGGCAACAGAGCCCACGTTTCCTTTCAAACCTAGGAGCCAGTCCCCAGCCAAACAGCAGAGCCAGGGGACCTGTAAATCCCCCTTTGGTTGGGTACATGCAGCCACAGTGTCATGGGGTGGTAGACTAACCCCGCTGCTCTTTCCACTTGGAGAGCGTGGCGGACATGCTTTGAGCAAACTTGCAAAGATGTCCCTGAGTGGTTGACTGCGCTGAGATTTGCAGTACCAAATTGAAAGAGTAAACCATGGCAAAGGTAATGGTTTGATTCTTGGCCATATTCCCCTTTCAAAGACTTTCGGTGGCTTTTTGGCCAGGGCTGCAGCTCAGTGGTAGGGCACTTGCCTGGCGTGCATGAGATCCTGAGTTCCATCCCCAGCACTGCAAAAATAATTTGGATGGACGGTCCTCAGTATGCAGAGTGCAGAGCCGGGTGGCGTCCCCCTCTTTATTATCAGGCGTGCTCGGCTTCTCACAAGCATCCACTGAACTGGGTGTAAAATGAAGGGTGGGCCTGCCTGGGAGTGGCTCTCTGACTTCTGAGCCCTGGAAGTGTCAGGATTGATCCTCTGCCCTGTGGAGCTGTTACCACCGTCGGCTGCCCAGTTCACCTGCCTTGAAACTCCAGTTTCCGGTCTTCTTCCCTGTTTTCATGTTAGATGACGTCAGTGTAGCAGTGATCGGCAGCCGCAACCCTTGAAAGGACACGGTGGCCTCCGCGCCTCACTGTTTGCCAGAGAGGGCTGGTTACTGCCGTCTGTTCACCTTCCCCTCGCCCCGTCTGCAGTCTCATCTTAAGGCTGGCCTTCCGGACACACGCTGTTGTCAAGCGGTAGCACCCTGAGATTCCTTTTCAGGAGAAGTTGGCAGAAGGAGTCATTTGCAGACTTATCAGAAATTCCCTGTCCATCTCCATAGGACTGAGTCATGGTCAAGTGTCCCAGCACTGCCTGTTGGAAAAGATGGCCGTGTGCTTGTCTGGGGAGGCAGGCCAGGTGCAGGGTGGACGTGGGTTCTTCCCATGCCTTGAAGCCTCCTGAAGTTCTGCTGCTGTGTGAATCGTTGGAAGGTAATGGTGTGACAGGCCTGTCTGAGGGACAGATGGGACACTGGGTCAGAGGTGCCCTCAGCCAGGAGCAAAACTCAGGGCCAGGGCTGGCCCGGGCCTTACCTTCCGTCACTCAGTAGCACCAACCTGTCGCCAGTCATTCATTCCACAGTGCAGTGAGGAGAGACCACGGGGGTGGGTGGGATGGTGGGGTGGGGGGTGCACGGCCTGAGGCTGAGCTTCAGCCCTGCCACTTCCTGGCAGTGACCTTGGGTGAGTTAGGTATAAACTTTCCCGTGCCTCAGTTTCCCCGTGGCGGGGATGGTGACTGTCCTAAAGTGGTTCTCTTAGGGCTGGTGTCGTGGGAGGGGGCTACTTATGGAGCACCCCTGCTAGGCTGGGCATTATTCTAGGCAGCAGTGGACTAAACATCCCTTCCCTTGAGAGTTGGTGTTTTAGTGGAGAATAGAAAAGAAAATAAACATGTAAATATGTAACCACGTCATCAGGTGATAAACACTGTGAGGGATGATATCTTGGGGTAAGGAGTTAATGACCAGGATGTGGATGTGAAGCTATCTGGAGGAGAAAGCAGACCACAGGGACTTTGCACTTCCTGTTTCTGACCCAGGGAACAGGAAGTGCGCAGGCCCCGAGGAGGCATGTGCATCTCTGTTCTGGAAGCAGCGAGGCGGTCCATGTGACTGGGACACAGCGAGCCCATGGGGAGACTTCCTTTTTCTGTTAAGAAATCGAAGCCTCTGCTTCCAGGCTGAGCTTGGGCCGTCCTGCTGACATGGCACTGGGCAGTAGTGTGGGAATAGGAGGGTCTGAGACCCGGGATTGTTCCTGGAGCCTCGGGGTTTCCACCTGTGAACCGGGAACGGTCTTCCCTACCTCCCCGGATGGTTGCGGGGAACACACACCTCAGGCTGCAGAGGTCTGTGTGATGAGCACAAGCCCCTGGGAGCCTTGGGGGAGGGTGATGGAGGTCGGGGGGAGGGTGTCTCCCAGACAGCACACGGGTGAACTCCGAGGTCACAGGAGTAACGTAGACAGATGAGGAGGCCGTTGCTGGGCTGTGATTGTGTTAGGGGAATGGCTGCTTGCCCTGCAGTTTCCCTAGGGGACGGGGAGGGGGGTCAGGACAGCTACGATCGTGGGCATTTTGAACCTGGGTTGCGGTTTGCAACGTTGGCTGCTCCTTGGGGTCACCTGGGGAGCTTCTGAACATGCTGATGCTCAGGCCATCCCCCAGACCCACCGTGATCCTGAGTGTGGACCCAGGCTGCGGTGTGTGTGTTTGGGTGGGGCGTGGCCTCCCTTCCCTGGAAGAGTCTGTGTGTTGTAGGATCAGCGCCTCTGAGATATGGGCCAGAGTGGATCGCTAGATCCTGGGAGTGGATCCCAGAATCACTCCTTTGTACCTCATTTCTAGCATGGCTCGCTTATGCAGTAGGATGTGATATTATATTTAACCTCCTAAAAAAGTGTCATGAAAATGAGAGTGCTTTACAAGTGGCCCTCTGTTCTACTAAAGAAAAGTAAAAACAGGCTTTTCAGTGGGTTCTGATATCAGCCTCCTGTTTCTTTTTCCTGAGGAGTTACTGATGACCTTTAGCTGACGTGTTAAAGGAAAAATCAGTGCGATGCATTCTTGATATATTTTATATGTGCTGAACTTTTCGGAGCCAAAGGTACCAGAGGACTAGTGTGTATTCCTGGCATAAAACCTCACTAATGGCAAAGGCAGAGTCAGGAACACTGGAGTTCCAAGGCAAAACAGCAGGCAGGAAGACACGATGCTTCTTATTAGGTAGCAAGATTCTCATTGTTCATATCATTTCCTCTATTGCTTTGGCTGCCAGGAAGCTTAAAGGTGTTCAATGCTGGACTTTCTTTGAAGTTTTTAAAAATATATAATTATTTATTCCTACTCCACCATTACTTCTCCAAACTGTTACTTAACCTTTGACCTTTTACTCTGATTTTAAACCTTTTTGGAACTATTTGAGTTATAAAATACTTTTAAAGAAAACATTCATGCCTTGTGCCTAAATATCTGATTGAAAAAGAGTTGTTATTCAAAATAACAGGAGAGATGTTGAAGCGTCCTTTCTCATCCTGACATCCCTGGGTGAGGGTGCCATTGTGAGCCAAGCAAGCCTTGCTCAGGAGATGAGACCATGGGGTGGAGGGAGCCGGGTGCTCTATTTACCGAGGGTGTGAACTTGGCGGGTTTGAACCTCCTTGAGCCTCAGTTTCCTGGTTAACGGGATGGAGGCAATCCCAGCTTTGCAGACTAATTGTGCAGATTGGATGAGCTAAGGCGTGTGAGGCTCTTGGCCCGGTGCCTGGTGCTTAGTGAACAGTGACATAGTAGTATTTTTATAATGAGTGTCGCTCTACATCAGGGGTCAACAGACTCCTTTCATAGAGATAGTAAATATGTCAGGCTCTGTGGGCCACGAGTCTCTGTGGCAACTGCTACTAGAAGGAATCTGTACGTGAAAGTGTTTCAATCAAGCTTGATTAACACCGGGTTTTGGTTGGCCCACCCCGTTCCAGGTCACAAAGCTGGTTGGCAGTTTCTCAATTCCCAGTCCCTGGGCGCTTCCTTTGGGCCCACACTGTACACCCCCAGAAACTGAGACTGCTCAGTAATTACTTTTCTGTTGTCCATCTATTCGTTTTCTGGGTTAGTTTATTTTTTCCAAGATCTGCACCAGGCCACGGTTTCATGGTGAGAAATCGGAAACAGAATCAGCACGCCCACGTGTTTTCCCTGAGCCTGATCTTCTGATGTGCATGGAGAAAATCCGTTTGAAGCCAAGTGTTCTCAAGCCCCCTTGGGTGAAGGCATTTCGGAGCCCAGGGGTGGAGCCCGGATCTCGTCAAGGTTGGGATATTGGTCACCAAGGATGGAAACTGAAACTTGGCATGGAAATGGGGTTTTGCCTGAGGCTTTTCTGCTGACTGCAGCGTCTGATCCTGGAGCTGCTTGTTCTCAGGGAGGCACCGAATCATGCTGCAAGGTCCAGAAGTCTCATAAGACAAACCATCCCAAGACAAAAGGCAAAGATGAAGGCGGCCCTGTTCATCTAGTCAGAAGGCTGACGGGGGCCTGCTCTTCCCGCCCCTCCCCACATTTCCCCCACCCTGCCCAGGTTTTTGGTATTTCTTGGGGGATATAGAGCGTTTTGGTTTAAAGTGATTTTTCGGACTAAACTTTGTATTTTGAGCTAATTGTAGATTCATACTCGGTTGTAAGGATCAGTACAGAGATTCCACGCGCCCTTGACCTTGCTCTCCCCGATGGCGATGTCTTGAGACACTATGGTGTACTACCACAGCCACCTGTTTACTGTCAGGTTCAGAACACTTTCGTCACCTCCTCAACCCCTCGTGTCACTACTGGTGGTTGGAAATGTCGACTTTGGGGGGAGCCCGGCAGGTGGCCCACCAGACAGCGGCTCAGCCTCACAGTAGCTCGCGTGCTCTGATGCTGCCTGGGGCTCAAAGTCTGGTTTCCAACAACAAATCGCCTCCGCTTTCGACTGTGGCTCAGAGAGATTTGTCATTGATTGTCCTCCTAAGTGGCCCTTCTGGTGGGTTTGAGGATGAGCAACTCACTGGTCCCACTGGCCACCTCACCTCACGGTCAGATCTCTGAGCCTAGAGATCTTCCTCCCGTGGATCAGTGGATTCCAGAGTGCACTCGGCGGGAGTCAGCAGAATGCCCTGTGTGCGCGGCTGCAGGATCGTGTGTTCCAGAGACTCAAGTCCCTATCACTAGACGACGGAGAATGATGGCTGTTGCTAACCAGCGGCCATCTGTGGGTCACGTGCAGGTGTGTTGTCTGGGCAGCTACTAGGAGTGGCAGGTGGCGGGGGCTGCCCCCCAGCAACTCGGCTGTCAGGTGCTGTGGAGAGCAAGGGGCCAGTCAACAGTGCCTCACCTTTCAGGTGTCCCAGCACAACTCACAGGAAGGGTTGACTCAAGAGAGAACTAGTAATGCCACATGTTAGGGCTCCGTGGGCCTCTGTCAGAATCAGGCACGTGGATCTTCCAAACTAGGACCATTCGTGGATGAGCCCCAGCTCCATCCCTGAGGACAGAGGACACAGAATCCTCTCCCCAGTCACCCAAGGTGGGGACGACTGTTCATATATCTCAGCCTGTCCTCATGTCTCAAATGACATTGTGTTGATGGGAGTGCATTTGGGACATGCAGTATGCTAATTACCAAGTCACTGAGTTATCAGCAAACCTGAATGAATATGCAGATTGGCAGAGTACCTGGTGTTGCTGGGAAATCCGAGTTTGGAGTTTAGCCCACCCTCATGCGAACTTCCTACCTACAGAGGACTGAAAGTTAGTCCCCCCGCCCCAACGAATTCATTGTGTTGAAACCCTAATCCCCAGTGCCATGGCATTTGGGACATAATTGGGTCATGTGGTGGGGCCCTGGCAGATGGGTTAGTGCCCTGTGAGGAGAGGCCGGGGGCTGCTTTTACCAGGTTAGGATACAGAGGTGACCAGTCTGCACCTGGAAGGGGCCTCCCCAGAACCCAGCCATGAGGAACCCTCCAGAACCAGAAGCCACCCAGTCTGTGGCACTTCGTCATCTCAACCCAAATTAAGATACGCCCCCTGGGGGCCAATTCCTGGTCAGGGCCATGAACCGACCCGTCCCTGGGGCTTAGACCAAACTACACAGACCCCTTCATTGCGTTTTCTGGGAGGAGAGCTGGGCATGCGTGGCAGCCGTCATAGCAGTGGTTGGCAGGACAGCAGAGCCTCCCAGTGCTGGCCCTGAGGCCTGTGAGCTGCAGGCCCTGGGATGGCTTTTCGGGAGCTCTGTGTCACCACCTGTGAAATGGGAGTAATAAGGCCTACCCCAGGGGTTGTGACAGAAGTCAGCCTCCGCTGTCCTTAAGTTAAAAAAAAATGCCACCCAGCGCTCGCTCTCTCTCTCTCTCTCTCTCTCTCTCTCTCTCTCTCATGCCTGGAGGGTGAACACAGGCCTCACGCTGGGCAAGCATCTACCACTAGAGCTACTTCCATAGTCCTTTTATTAAAAAAAAATCATTTTGAGATGGGGTGTCACTAAGTTGCCCAGGCCGGCCTTGAACCTGTGATCCTCCTGCCTCAGCCTCCTGAGCAGCTGGGGTTCCAGGTGGCTGCTGTTGCGCCCAGCTGCTCAGCTTCCTCTGCCTCCGTTGGTGGCCATCCTGAAGGGTTCCTTCTCCGGCTGGAAGGGCCCAGGCTTAGTTTTCCTTAGGAGACGGCAGTTCGCATGGCAGGTGCTGGGAGTGGACAGGGGAAGGCAGGGAACTCGCCGTTGAGACCCTGCTGTCCGATCAGCCTGATTGTGGTTGGCAATGAACTTGAGTCCTTACCCCCAGGGGAGAGTACAGGTCTGCCAGGAGATAGGGACCTTGAGCAAAGCTGACGAAGAGAGGCACTGTGTCTAAGTGAAGGAGCAATTAGAGTGTACAATGGGGGTGACCTGGTGCAGGAAAGCTACCCAGAGCAGGGCAAAGACAAGGAGTTACTAGGTGGAGGGGAAAGGAAGAGGCAGATACAAAGGTCCTGGGGTAGAGGAGATTGTGGTACGTCACCGCAACACAGGTGAGTTGGCAGTGTTTGGACTAGAGTGATGAGGGGAGATGATGGCAGGTGAGGCCATGAGGTTGCAGCCCAGGGGACAGAATTGACTAACCTCCTTGGTTTCTGCATGCCGTGAGAATAGATTCTGCTTTCAGACTCTGGCCGTCAGACGTGTGGTACCATCTTCATTCTGTGAATGAGGATTCAGGGTCGTATGTTGGATCCCAGAGGTGGTCCCAAGACTCATTTGCTCGCTGACTCTGTTCTCCATCTGCTGAAGGGGAGGTGACAGCAAGTCCCTTCCAGAGCAGGTTAGAGTTGAGAAGGACTTACTTGGCGCCCCCTGAAGAGCACCTAAGGAAGGACTGCTGAGTTCATGGTGAAGTCCTCCTTTAGAAATGTCATCAGCATCTGCAGAGTAAGTCCAGGGGCCTGATGCTATGATTCTGGTTGGGACCCCCATGTTCTGATTTGATTTCCTGGTGGTGCTTTTAAGATGACCCTGGAGAGGATCAGGCGCTTAAAAAAAAAACCTCAAAAGTTCTTGAATAGCTGATATATTTATATAATTCAAAAAATTTTTAAAGCTGATATAATAAAAATTCCCCCTCCTACCAGTGTCCCACAGCCACACCAGCCCCTTCCTCAAAGGAAGCCCTTTACCAGTGTTTGGACATACGGGTTGGTAACCCTAACATAGAAATTTGGCATCCAAAATGCTCTGAAATCAGAAAATTTTTAAGTATTGAGATGACACTTAAAAAGTTTTGAATTTTGGAACATTTTGGATCTCAGACTCTTGGTTAGGGGTGCTCAAATGGTAAAGTCTATGCAGATATTCCAAAATCAGCTCTGAAATCTGAAACTCTTCTGGTCTTGAACACTTTGGATAAGCGTTGCTGGACCTGGGTATCCGCAGAACATGGGTCACGTGACGACTCGGATTTCATGCTACCATTAGGGGCGTGGCCTATGTGTTTTTCTGGGCCTCTTTCCTGGCTGCTGAAGGCCCAGATCAGGGGTAAAAAGTGCCTCCCTCCTCTAATCTGCTACATTGTATCATGTTGTAGGAAGGGCTGTATCTGTTTAACTGCTTCCTCAGGGACCTAGATCATAGAAGATAGGAAACAGTGTTGCAGTGGACAGCTTAGAAATGGAATTGCTCCATCAGAGGGTGTGTGAATTTGTCACTTCCACGGATGGTGCTAAATGGTTCTTCCATCAAGTTTGTACCTCTGTCCCTCCAGCCCTAGGTGAGTGGGACAGGGCCTCGCCCCCGTGACGGTATCACACTTGGTTCCTGTGCAGGCTGGAGGGTGGATCGTGCATCTCAACCAGCCGGTTTGAGCGTTTATCCTGCTTGAATCATCTGTGGTCCCTCTCAGGTGGCTACTGATTGTGAGCTTTTTCTCTGCAAATATTGAATCAGTCGCCCCCTCTTTGGGCTTCTGATGTTGTCCGAAAGGGAATTCCATGGTCAAGTTCCCCAAAGATAAGTCTAGTTCAGCCAGGGAGGGGCCTGGCGGGTTCAGGATCCTTTAAGCAGCTGTGACCTTGCCACAGCTCAGAACTCAGTTCCACCTGTCCTGCCTGCACCTGCCACAGCCCTTGAGCAAGCTTCTCGTATGCTGCCCAGAGAGCACAGAGATGCTGGTGTGCTGGGCCAGTGCCAGAGCCATCTGCCGTGGGTGGCTAAGAGAATTTCCGGGTTTTCCCCTCCCTTCTAGTGGGCTCAGACATAGGGATGCCCATCGCCTTGTCCAGCCCTGCAAGGGATCCGACTCCACGTTACTGACCTGACGGCCTTTGGTTCATAGGTTTGTCGTTGCGCAGAAGCACACAGTGGAGCAGGTACTTTCAAATGCTGCCCTCACAGAGCTCACTGCCTGGTGGGGAGGAAACAGACACAACCTGTGGGCAAAGTACACAAAGGGCCAGAACAGAATTCCTAGTTCAGCATCCACATCTCTAATAGCAAAGGGCCAGTGTGCACAGATCACCTGGGGATCTTGGAGGATGCAAATTTTATTCTGAGCATCTCGGGGAGGTTCTGAGATTCTGGGTTTCTGATGAGCTTCTGGGTGGAGATTCACTGCTGGGGCAGCAAGGCCCTGGAAGGTGCAGGTGAAGGACCCCCAGTGCTGTGTTCTGGGTCTTTGGAGTATCACCTGGGCTTCTGAGCAAAGGCCTCACTGACATGGCATGTGGCCAAGGAGGTGGGGAAATGAGGAGGTAGGCTGGAAGACCTAGGGGACAGTCCACTCTGAGTTCTTAAGTGGCAGGTGAGGCCTGGTTGGTTGGGGGACGAGCGAGGAGATGTGGCTAGAGTAGGAGGGGAACACTTGGAGGTAAGGCATAGAGCTGAGGAAGTGGGCAGATGTGGCACTGGGTCGTACAGGTCATGGTAACACCAGTGGGCCCTCCTTGTGTGCACTGATGACACCAGTGTGGTCTCATTCTCAGGTCAAAGCCAGGGCTGAAGAGCTTAGGCCATCTGCTCAGAGGCTCAAAGCTGGCCCTGCAGCCCAGGCCCTCGACCTCGGGTTTGTGCTGGAAGGTGCAGGGCGGAGGAGCTTTTCCGTTCATGCAGACTTTGACCTGTTATTTTGAAACACAGGCTGAGTATCCCTTATCAGAATCGCTTGGGACCAGAAGTAGTCTAGCTTTTGTCCAGTTTGGAATATTTGCATATACCTAATATCTTGGGGATGGGACCCAGGTCTAAACATGAGATTGGTTTGTCTGTCCTTCGTGTCTTCTACACATGGCCTGAAGGCAGTCTTCCATAATATTTTTGGTGCATCTGCATTTTGACTTTGACGTCCCACGAGGCCAGGTGTGGACTTTTCCACTTGTGGCAGCATGCTGTGGAAAGGTTTTACATGTTTGGAGCATTTTGGATTTTGGGGGTTAGTGATGCTCAAAAACTCCAAGCCCAGACTGGGTGAGGGGAGAGGGTAAAAGACAGGGGTGGAATCTCCGAGCTGGATTGACGTGAGGAATCGCTATCCAGAAATCACACGGCCCGGTGCCTGGCACTCTGTACCTGCTCAGTAAATTGTAGTGACATGGACCACATCTATCTCTTTGACAAAGCTTCAGTGGGTCCCGGGTTAGAGGATGAGGTTCAAGATGCAGTGGAGGGTCCAGTTCTCCTCCTCGGGCCCCTCACCTGCCAGATGACCCAGGTGTGCTGGTCTCCCTCACACATTCAGTGTGGCTATTACAGGTCCTTGAGGATCTAACACTAACCGAAACCCTCACCCCGGCTCAGTCCCGGGAGCCACTTTAAGGGCTGCATGGATCTCACAGATGCTCCGTGGAGCGCTTCAGGTTTCCTGGGTAATTGCAGGCTGGGTGTTTGCTTGTGCTGGGCTGGATGGAGCTCCTTACTTTGTTTTAATTGTATTTCTACCTCAAGGAGCGTTAGGTAGTGACACTCTCCTTTGGTATTGGAACAGCATTTCCCAATCATTTGAGACGTGAGCCATTTATTTCTCGGTGAAGACTATTTCCTTGGAGCAGTGATATTATAGGCCTCTGTGGCTGGGATGTCACAGTTAAGGTCTAGGGAGAACAACCTAGAAAGTCCATAAATAGCTGCCCAGGAAGGTGGGTTGCAAGAAAGAAACAGAAAACAGGAAACCTTTTTTTTTTTTTTTTTTTGAGAATGGAAATTCTCCAGCTTAATTAAATGTCACTTGGGAAACTTAACTCTGAAAAGTTAACTCTGCGTTTCGAGACCTGAGACCTTGGTACATCATGTTCACAGCAGCTTGATCCCCAATAGGTGGAAGCCCCTCAGGTGGATAAACAAGTGTGGAGTGGACAACACGGGAGTGTCACTGAGCTCTAAGTTGTAAGGTCCTGCGGACACATGCCCTGACACAGATGGACTTGGCGGACGTTATGCCAAGTGCAATGAGCAACTCGTGAAAAGAAATACCATTTATTTCCACTTATGTGAAGCACCCGGAGCAGCACATTCACGCAGAATTGAATGGGGGCCGCAGGGGGCTGGAGGGAAATGAGGACAGGGGTGTGTGCTGGGTACAGAGGCCTGGCTCTGGACGGGGGTGACGGTGGCACAACATGTGAATACACTTTAATGCCACAACTTTCAAAAGACGAAAAATATGTGTTGCATCTCAAAACTGCGACCCGCAGAGGAAGCCTGTCTCAAGTGGTCTCGGGCGACCTTGGTGGAGGGAGCTAAGCAAAAGCCAGTCTTGCTGACAGGACCCTTCCAGCCCATGCGTGTGTCCCAGTGGGCATTTGTTGTCCCAAAGTCACTTTCTGAGGACGTGCTCCAGGCATTCTCCTGCTTTGAGGATGCTTTGCCACAAAGTGTGGAGTGGAGAGAGGAATTATAGTTGGTTCTTTTCTAGTAAAAAAAAAAAAAATTATCCTCTTACTAATGGCTCCAGTCCTGCCCAGAGGACACGGAAGGTGGGACCCTTGTGTGGGGAACTGGAAGAGGAAAACGGGATGTTCCGCTGGGCCGCTAGATGCCTACAACTGAATAGATTTTTTTTTCCTCCACCTAAAGAGCAGAAAGTAGTGACCCATTATGAAACATGTTTATTTCTAATTAAGGTGACCCTTGGCAGTGCCGGCTGTAATGCTTGGGTCAGTTGTTGTAGGACACCTGCTGAAATCCCACTACTTGGAACCCTTGGCTACTTGCTGAGCCCCCTGTGTTCTGCAGGTGCTGGGGGCCGGTGTGCAGGCGAGGGAGCTGCTGGGGGACCGCCCCGGGTACCAATGGCCACCTTTACCCATGCTGTGGTGAGCTCTGGACTCACATATCCTCTGGCCTTCTGGACGCCTCTGCTTGGGCGTCCAGTAAGCACCCCCCACTTAACATGGTCCATGAGGGGACCCTTTGCATCTCCTGCACCTTCCCCCATCCTGGCCAGCCCTCGCCATCCCAGCCACGTCATCAGCTGTCCAGATAAGTAGCACATCTCCTCCTGTCCCTCTGCCTGTCTGGCCCTATCCACCTCCACCCCACACATTCCCAGCTTGTCTGCCTCCCTCCACGGCTGTTCTCAGTTGCCCAGGCCCGGGGGCCATCCTCTGTCACGTCATCTGGGGGCAGATCTAACTGGGGTGGCTTGTCCAGTCCAAGGGACTCCTCTGCAGGAGCCTCTGGTTGGCCCTGTGGTCTTGTCTGGCCTGGCACAGATGACCAGATGTGCTCCCTGCTTTCCTTTCCACCACATTCCAACACAGGAGGGTGGCTTCTCAGGCCCTTCTAAAACTTTATTAAACATCACACACACACAGAAGCACACAACACTCCCCGCACGTGTGGCCAGTGGGCACCCATGTAGTGACCCCTCAGGTTGAGGAGGGAGCAGCCTTGCCTGGCCCTGCACAGCTGTCCTGCTGCCCCCCACCCCAGGCTCACCTCCCTGTCTACCCCAGAAACTGCTGTCCCACCTGGAAGTAACCAGTACCCCTGTTTCCTAACGCAGGTAAAGCTAGCTTGATTTTACCTTTAAAAACCTTTATGTGAATGGAGTTCAACTAAAATGCCAACACATGCCGTGTTCTCTCACTCAGTGTTCCTAGTTTTGTTCCTGGTCTCCTGGGGGCTGTAGTTCATGTCCACTCTGACGTTTTCATACACGGAGCTGTGCCGGCAGTGTTAGGTACGGGTGGTGGTTTCCTATGTGCTCCGTAATCCTCCTCCCCCGTGGGACCTGGCACACACCTGCTTATGTTTCTGTGGAGTGACGCGTGGAACCCGGGGCTGCCGGCTCCTATGCCGAGCAGCTTCCCGAGCGTTTGTACCCATTTGCGACGCCTTGAGTTGTATCTGTGAGTTCTGGTAGCTCTAGACTTCACCAGAAATGAGCCATGGCAACTGTGGTCGCCGTGTACTGGGGCAGAGGCCTGAGGAAACCAACTTAGAATAGGAAAGATCCATCTTGGTTCATGGTTTTGGAGGATTCGGTGCTTGGACGGCCGGCTCCACTGCCCTGGGCCTGAGGTAAGGAGGGCATCCTGGCGGAAGGGCAGCCAGGAGCAGACAGAGGAGGCGGGACGCCTGAGATCCTTCCAGGACCCACCCCCCAGTGCTACCTCCTGCGGCCACTGCCCTTGGCTTTCACCCCCCTCCGTGGGCCATTCAGCCGTCCGTAGATTGATCACTGATGGGGTCTGAGCCTCGTGATCCAGTCACTTCCCAAAGTCCCACCTCCAAACCCCGCTGCCCTGGGGACCACGCCCTCAGCACATGTGGCACTGAGGGACATTCCACATTGAAGCCACAACAGGGGTCTGTTAAAATTACAGCCCAGGGTGTGCAGGAGTGTTCCATTGTGGTCACCCTTCCTTGACGTCTTTAAAAATTTTTAAAACTTTATGTCACTTAAAAAATCTATCTGTAGTACTGGTCCACGTTTATGGGAACCGGGCACCCATAAACATGGAGTGTTGCCGTGTGGGAGGCTCACGTCAGTGTCACCGGCTTTTTCACTCGCTCACACGGTGATCATCTCTCCCCTGTAGTCTCAGAAGATCCGGCGCCATTTCCCCAGCGCAGCCGTTGGTTGGGCTCTTAAGCCAAGTGCCTCTTTTTATCTTTCACTTGTTTTTCTGGTGTTTTTTTCCTATTGATCCACAGAAGTCTTTATGTTTTCAATACAAATGCTTTGATTTTTGCTATAAGTATCTCCCAGCCCATGACTGGCCTTTTTTCTCTTAACGGTGTCTTTTTTGATGAGGAGAAAGGTTTGATATAGTCCAATGCATCCGTCCTTCCCAATACCTAATATTTCTTGTGCATTGTTAATGATTGATTCCTTATTGATCTTGAAGATATTCGTCTACTTTATCTTCCATAAATTCTGTGGTTTTTCATGTTACAACTGAGTCTGCAGGTCACCTGTTGTTGATTTCTGTGAATGTCACTTTTTCTGGTGGACCAAACCAATTGTCCCAGTAAGGTAGGCTGACCTGTTAAAAATGCAAATCGTGTCATGCCGCTATTCCCCTTTAATCCAAGGTATTAAACTCTCAGGTGGCTTGGCATTGACTTTATTTCTATGTCCATCTACAGCTAAACAATATTTTTAACAAATATGAAATCCTTTAATTCTCAAAAAAATAAAAAAAAACCATTTGGAGTAGATGAGGAAAATAATGAAGAGAGACATGAAATGTTCAAGGACACCTAACCGGACAGGCAGGGGCTGGGGTTTGTGTCTGGGCAGGGTTCGTGGGAAACGGGAGTTCTGAGAATGTGACCTGGGAAGGGCAGGGGGAAGGACCAATGTCTTGAGGAATTTTCCAGCCTCATGTCCCCAGTGAGCACGTGGGTTTACTGCATCCCAGAGACTTATCACCCCCGATGCTGGTTGATCCTTCCCTGGTGAAGGATCTCGGGAAACATGCATCTGTGTGCTCTGGAGAGACGCAGCGCACACTGGTGGAAAGAGGGGTGCCGACAGCTCTCCCGTGGAGCCCACACTTCCCGGCTCTGCATGGACACATCACACCTTTGGCCCCAGTTAGTAACATTCCATCCATCAGTGTTCTGTGGACCACAGTTTTGGAAATAAGTTTATTGCAATCAACAGTTACGTGGATTTAAAAAGCACGGGGGAATGACCCACAAACCCAATCAGTGCTTATTAAGATCTGGGTTTGAGCATTTTGAAACATAGCTGGTGATATTGAATCATTTTCTATCCTGATTTTTCTTCTGCATAGCATATGATGCATAAATAAATTTTGTCACCTCTGTAAAGACCTCTTTTCCTGATTGCATTCTGTGCCACTAGGCCACGGAGTGAACTAAACTGTTTACTTAAGCTGTTAAATTTCTTGGCTTCTCATTTTTACTGTCATGGTGTTAAGATAAAGGTCGTCTATGGAAAAGCCTTTTAAAAACATTTACAATGACTCCTGAGGATTCTTTCCTGAAAATGGAGTTACTGAGACAATCTATGTTTAAGGCCTTGATCTGTCAAACCACTTTCCTATAGCACCGTGCCAGTCTGCCCCCTGTGGAACATAACATTCGCTCATTTTTAAACACTTTGGTGACCTGTTTTTAATTATGAGTCCACTACATTAAATAGATCGGCATATGAAAGAATGGTTCACTGGTGCTACGATTCTTTCATATGCTGATCTATTTAATAGATCTTTTCTGTGTGAAAGCAGGACTATTTATCAGAATCGTTCTCTCATTTCAAATCTTATAACTTCTCTTTTCATTAAAGCAAATAAATAATGGGTGCCTTTGCTCCTTCCGCCTGGGGATTTGTGGCTGTCCGAGCGCATGTGCACCACGTTGTCCAACAGACTGAGTGAAGGCTGGTCAGGGACTGGGAGGCTCGGCTCCCAGTGGGGATACGTCAGAGGTGGGTCATGCTTTGGGGGTGCATCCCTCCCAGCTGAGCCCAGCCACATCTGAAACCCCCACGGGCCTAGGCACAGTTTTCCCTCCTGTCCACTGTTGAGCTAATAGGAAATATAAGTTAATTTTCTCCAAATCATCTGCATTTTAATAGCATCTTGAAGAATCTAAACCTCCAGAGTCCAGAAGGAAAAAAAAATCTAAAGGAGAAAATATTAAATGAAGGTGAACGTGAACCTTTCCACTGGTTGGTGGAGAAGACAGAGAGGCTGACCCGGTACCTTAACACAAGCTTCGGGTCTGTGCTGCTTAGGATTCCAACACCTGGACACCTTGACTCCCCACAGGGGATCTCGCAGAAGCCCCATGAGCAGAAAGAAGATTCCTGTGTCAGCTTATAGATGAAATGCACACTCCATCTGACAGGTGAGAAAGTTGTCCTGGGCAGTCTGGTGCTGGCGACTGCTCTGCCTGTCACCACGGAGGAGATGTGAGGCTTCTGAAGAAGGTTGTCCTGTCATGGTGTGGCATCTGATAGACTGCATGTCCTCTGGCTCCAACTGCTTCCTGGAGTGAGCGACCCAGCTAGGGTGCTGCAGACACACTCTGATTGGCCCTCTCCCTTTGCATTGAGATACCTAGGTGACCACAGAGGCTCTCCTCAGAGTTCCTACTGCACAAAAATCTGGATTGCCCAACTCGGGCTGCACAGTGTTCTCCATGAATTCCAGAAGAGGGGATGCTCTGTACACAAACAGAACCAAGCAATCAACCTTTAAAATGCACATTTGGAATGAAAGGGGACCCTTTAATCTTAAGGAGATGGTGTTGCCACGTCCCAGCAAGCACTGGAGCCTCAAGATGTGCAAAGCCACAGGCACCGGTGGCCAAAGTACACCTGTGGCCGTGAGTGAGGCAGGGTTGTCCCTATAGTTGACATCGTTCCCATGCATGTGTTGCAGCTCAAAGGATGTTGGCTGATTATGTAACGGAATGTTTTTTTGCTGAAGATAGCATTCAAAAGTGCAAAAATGTTCTCTGCACTAGCTAAAAAAAAAGGTTTGTAAAAAATGCCTTAGGCTTCCTGTATCCTCCTTGGAGTGTGTGACGTGGGCTAGAGAGAGGCAGGATCAGGGAAGGGGGGCTCCGACAGGTAAGAGGCACAGGGCAGCTGGACGAATTTTTCTTAAACCATAAGATACCAGCTGCCTGCATTTCATTTTGTGAAAATTTTAAAGTCAACGAAGGTCAACGTGGAAAGGAAAAGAGGGAGGGAGAGAGGTTTCCAAGGTGGGCAGAATGGCTCCAGCCATTGGTGACAAATTCAAATGGGAGATTTTCTCGGTGCCGGGGACAACAATAGAAAGGAGCCCTTAGGTGCACGGGGGGGGGGGGGGGGGGGGGGGGGGGAGGGGGTAGTGAGCAAATGTGCCGGGCACCATGTTTGGGGGACAAACAGCAGGTGGCATTACGGAGAGGGGAGACAAGTGACTGTGGTGGTGTGGGGAGGGCAGCTGGCGTTAGTGTGGAGCCGGAGGATGAGGCAGCCCGAGTGTGTGGCCCAGGGTTTCCATGGCTGCTTCAAGGAGGACCCAAGTGTCCCTCTGGTGTTGGAAATGGAACCGAGGACGACCGAGAGCCGGGAGCTGGCTACAGAATCTCTGGGTCAGGGACAAAGACTGCAGCAAGGGAAACACCCTATTTGGGGACTCAGAGGAGATCTCCTAAGCAATGCCCGGGGCCGAGGTGCCCAGGAAGTACCCATGGAAATCGTGAATGCTGCCTGGGGCACCGGAGGTCAGAGCAGGCCCCGTTTCCTGACCAAGTACTTGGGGGGATGGCACCTAGAACTTTCTGTCCTTCCTTGCTTGGGCCAGAAATAAACCCCCAGCCTAGGCTTCCTTGTGCAGCCCCTGCTGGTCTGGCCCTGGCCTGTGACCCCAGGCCTCTCTGTTCCTTAGGCTCTGCTGCTCAGGACCTGCCCTCTCCTCTCTGGCCTCCCGGGTCTCTGGGGAGGAGTCCTCAGCTCCATCTGCCTAAGTGGTGAGGCCTCAGCACCCCTCTGTCCAGGCTGGTCCATCTCCTGCGTCCAGCCCCTTCCTACCCTTGCTCTCCCTCCCTCCTGGTCCCTGCTTGGGCTCTTCACTGTGGCCTCCTGTGGCCCTGCAGCAGGTAAGGAGGTGCCCCGGGTTAGATCAGCCAGCAGGGCAGCTGGGGTTGGACCCGACTTCTCTGCAAATTCACATCCACTGACCAAGATGTCCTCCTGGCGCTGACCGACTGTGTCTAGAGGAAGTATTTGGGGTCATGTCAGAGTTGGCTGCTAGTTGACATAGGGAAACCCCTGTGACTGTGACCGTGCCCCAGGCAGTGCTGGCAGCCTGTGTCCCTCCTCTGCTGGGCCGAAGAGCTTCCTGGTGCCTGGCCCCAGGTCAATCAGGTCAATGCATTTTCGTCAAAAAGCTTTTGCAGAATATGCAGAGAGATGCAGGCGCCCTGGGCAGACTCCACAATGCCCTTGATAGGCAATCAGCAAACAGTGGATACCTGCTGTATGCGTGACACTGTGCTAGGAGGCAGCATACTGTGAAGAGCATCAGAAGAGGACTTGGCCTGGCTGGACTCTGTCACTGGTGTCCCCTGCCTCTGACAAGCCCTCATGGACTGTGGCCCTGGGCTTCAGAAATTGACGAAGAAGAGAGAAGCAAAATCGAAGCAGGAGGGACTCTTTCCATTTGGCTGCTTCCCCCTGGGCAGGTGCTGCTCTGTGACTGAGGTCCAGGAGTCAAGGGCCTGTGTGGCTCCGGTCTGTACCTGCAGGACCAGCCTTTGCCACCAGAGTGACAGGACAATCCCTGTGGGGCCGAGCATGGAGTCAGGGAGCCCATCTGCACAGGGCGTGCGCACATCTGCAGCCACAGTGGACCCACTCCCAGGGCTGTCCAAGGCCTGTGCAGCCCGTGTGTCCTGCTCCATGGCCTCCAGTGCAGCTGGTGGCTGCTGTGCCCAGTGCACCTTTGAACGTGGTTTTATACGGTGTTGATGGTACAGATGACAGCGCCTGGGGTCGGCCAAACGCTGCATGCGGCCGCCACACTGACTCCGAGAGCCCTGCCTGCCCACCTCCGCCTTTGATTAAAGTCTCCAAAGTTCGCCCTGGAGATGCAGAAGCAGCTTCTCAGTCTGCAGCCCTGAGCGCCTGCTGCCTGGCCACCGTCTGCGTCAGATTCCACACTGACCCCCACGAGTGTCCTGCGTTGCCCACAGGCGCATCCTGCTTCTGTACAGGGCGGCCCCTCTGCTGGTCACTTCCCCTCCAGATTCGGCTTCTCCCCTGAAACGTCCCCCACTCGCTCAGCCAGTTATTTCTGTTTTCCACACTGCCTTGGTGACATAATTAGATTATCATTATTAGCGTGCCGCGTAATTAGCTAATCACCGTTAGCTGTGTCCACACAGGCTGCAGGTGCCTCGGCTCCCTACCCAGTCGTGGTTGGAGGTGTGGCCCCAGGCCTCCGTGGGATGGGCTGAATCTTGCCCGCGGTGACCTCTCTGGGTGGACTCTCTGCTAGGCTCCTGGGGGAAGTGGGGCAGAGGGTGGGTGACCGCCCTTGGGGACAATAGCAAGGAAGAGGCGGAGAAAGCTCAGTTATCCATAAACACGTGGGATGGAAACAGGTGTACGCACAGCAGCAGCTGTGCGCCAGAGGGAGGAGATGGGACTGGCTCTGGGCACCCAACAGTGACTTTGGAACACACAGTCCCACAGAAGACAGCCTTTCCCACCCAGGTCTTTGCCAGAGTCTCAGGAGATGTGGAAACAGAGGAAGGTGGAAGGCAGTTCGTTTCCTAGACCTGGAAGCTCTCCCTGTCTCTACACAGCTGGTTCCTGTCCCTCAACCCCTCCCCCTCCCCTCCCCCTCTTCTTCCCCCTTCCCCTCCACCCCCTTCCTCACCTCCTCCCCTCGTGATCTCCAAGAGCCTGGGGCCACTCCATCACCTCCCACCCCATGACAAGCTCCATCAGTGACGGGGGCAGGTGGCTCCTGTGTGAGTGTATGTGACTGAATCTCAGGTGGCATCTGGCCTGACTCTGTGCAGTGGGCGTTCGGTAAATGGAGTTCATCTCTGGGCCTCCCCCCTCTGCCCACACCCTGCGTGTTCCCCAATGCACCCCTTTTCTCCTGGCCTTGCCTGCCCTTCCCTCTGCCCGCCTCCCCCCTCCCCGGCTCAGCCTCTCTGGCGCCTCCCCCCTGAGGCCCTCCTGGATACCCTGAGTCTGAAACCAGGCCCTCCCTGGGCACAGCCAGGCCGCTTGGCGTGGACATCCTCCATGTCTGCCCACCTCCCACTGCCCTGCTGCCACCCCATGTCTTGCGGGGAGCTCCCTGAGGGAAAGGGTCACTTGCTGGTCATTGGTACATCGTCGGGCGGGTGCTGGGGTGAGAAGTTTGAATCAAACTGAAATTCCGGCTCGGGCCACTGGATGCTGGTGAGGTTGGTCTGGGCTCGGGGCTTCAGGAGAACTCCAGCAACCCCAAGCCTGCTGTGGCCTTAGTGACCCCCTTTCTGGAGTGGAACCTTCTGGGCGGGCTCTTAGCTTGCGGTCAAGGCCTTCGTGTCTGCTGGCTCTACCTGGGGATGCGGGGTTTCTCAGCTCTCTGAGCACAAGGGTGGGCCTCTGGGTGCTGGTGTGTCTCTCTCCCTCCTAGACCTGCCCCCGAGCTGGGACCCCCGAGCTGGGACCCCCAAGCTGGGACCCCTTGTGGCCTGTCTTACGTAGGGACACGTTGGTGATGCCAATCAGCCTCACTTCCCAGCATCTTAAAACCACCTGGGAGGCATGTGCTGTGACACCGAGGTCCCCAGGCAGGTGGAAGATGACTCAGAGGGCAGCTCCTGTTGGCTGATTACTTAGCATGGAGGGGCCCTGTTCTGGGGATTTCAGGATACTGTCATTAATTCTTACAACAAGTCTTGAGGACGCTGAGGCAGGCAGAGTGATGCCCTTGCTCAAGGTCGTGCGGTGTAAGCCACAGAGGCAGGATGGAGCCAGGCAGCTCCAGGTTCAGGTCCCGCCACAGGCTGCTTACAGGCTTCTACCATGTTCCAGGCACCAATGGTGGCAGTTAGACGAGAGCCCGCCACGTGGGAGGCACAGTTACAAACCCTTCATGCAGGTCATCCCGTCTCATCTCCGAGGCTTTTGTGGGACAGGCGTATGCCCATTTTACAGATGAGGCAATTGGGGCACTGAGAAGTTAAGACACCAGAGCTATGGCTGGCTGAGGTTGGAGGAAGGCCTGCTGTTGGTGCTGGCCACCTCAGTCTTGCCCTGGGAGCCCCTGATCCCAGGGCCACGCCTCCGGGAAGGAGAGGATGTGGCACATATAAGGGCCACAGAGCTGCCCATGTACCGAGACCCCTCTGGTGGGCAGGTGGTCTTGGGGTGATGCAATTGGAAGCACAGGAGTTTGCTACCCACATGCTCAGAATAAACCCAGCTCAGGTCACCAGGACAAGGTCAGGGCAGCCTTGTTGAGCAGGGACGGTTGTTGGAGAGAATGACCTTGTGTCCTCCGGCAGTGGGGAGCACATTGATTAGCGCTGTGCTTGCCTGGAGTACACACAGGGCTTCCCTGTGAGTTTAGCACTGAGGGCGGAATCTCCCTGCCCTGACATAATACCCTCTGCCTTGAAATAGACCCCTGAGTGTCTTCAGGCACAGCTTGGATGACAGAATCCACACCAGCATGGCTCGATTCCTCTGTCAGCTGGATAATGAGGACGATGGTGATAATTCTCACTTGACACTTTTCCGTGGGTTTTCACAAACCTTGTCTTTTTAGATGTTTAAAACAATCCTGGCATAGGCAGGGAAGGGTGTTTGCTTCGGTTTCTTTTTCAATTCAGTGCACAGAGAGTCCAAGTAACTCGCCCAGGGTCACACAGCAGGTAGGCAGCAGGCCAATACTAGAGCTGAGCCTCCTCCTGAGGTCAGTTTCTCCCCAGACTCCTGGTTTTGGTTGAGGAAGGTGCTTTCTGCGCAGCTTTGGGGTGAACTGTTCCCAGAAGTGGAGCGAGGAAATGAGGGGCAGCTCCGCACCTGGGGCAGAGTCACAGGACCCTGCCTCGAGACTTGAGATGTCAAGGGAAAAGGAAGACAAGCTCTCTGTGACTTTGCCCCCAAATGCAGGGCTTGGATTCCAATCTGGAAAAAATATGTCTATGAAACATACTTGGGGAAAACTGGAGAATGTGGACTTGAGGTGCGTGTGAGAGAACGTTATAGGAGGAGTCGGTTCCTCGACCGTGGGCCCGTGTTGGGGCAGCGCCTGGGCTGGGTCACTCCTGTCCTGCGCATTGTGGAATGTTTGGCAGCCTCCAGTCCTCTGCCCACTAGATGCCAATAGTGCAGCACCCTCTCTTGCAGCCCCAAAGAATAAAGTTCTCCTCGGACCCTGTTAAGTGTCTCCTCCGAGGAGGGGGGTCTTTGCAAATTTACCCTTGGTTGAGACCCATTGGCGTGGAGAACATTCTTGTTCTAAGAAGAGAAGTGCTCTTGTATATTTAGGGAAGAATTACGTGGTGTCAGCCACCTACTTTTAGATGGCTCAGCGAGGCAGACACGATACAGAGACAGTGACCGTGGCGAATACCAATTGGTGAATCTAGGTGAAGGGCCATGGGTGCTCGTCGCTGTCTTTAAACTTTAGGTTTGAGAGGCATCCAAATAAGTTGATCTGAGATTGCAGAAGAGAACCTCTGGGATTTAGGTACGGTTGAAGCGAAGAACTTTAACAAAAGGTTGGGCAAGTCTCCTGGATTGTGGGGCAAAAAGACAAGATGTCAGGTCAGGAGCCCTCTGCACCTGCCAGCCTGGAGCTGTGCGGCTTGGGGCACGTCTTGTCTCTGGGTTTTAATTCCTTTGTGAGAGATGAGCAGAGCTTGCCATTTCTTCCAGACTCCCGCACACGTGCAGAAGGAGATGCTCTTGTGGGCTGGGGACAGTGCTCAGTTGGTAGAGTGCTCGCCTCACTCGCACGAGGCCCTGGGTTCAACCTGCAGCAACACACACACACACACACACACACACACACGGTGGGGGGGGACATGCTCCTCGTTGTAGGCCCTTGGCGCATCAGAGGGGCTCCCTGTGTGGGGAAGACCCCGGGATGGTGACGTGAACCCAGGGGAGTAGGTCACACACCCGTAATGGCATGACGAGCCCCTGTCCACTGTCACCCACTGCAGCAGTGGTCAGCTGTGGCCAGTCTGGGATCCGTATCCCCTTGACCCTTTCCCATATGATTCTGATGCAAATCCTGTTCATCACATTTCATGAACATCTCCGTGTGATTCCTCAAGGACTAAAACCCCTGCGCTGCCGGCGATTACCGCCCCTGGGTGATGGCTCTTTATCCAGTCCAGACCTGGGCCGCCGCTGCCTCTTTAGAAAGGGCGTCTCCTGCCAAAATGCAGAGAAACCCCAGAAGGCTCCTTGCTCGTTCTCCTCTGTGCCCGCGTCCTGGAGATGGCAGGTCTCTGGAGGTCCCTGGTTTGGGCAGTGGTTTGGTCCCTGTGTGATTTCTTTCTTTTTTTTTCAACCTCCCCTTCCCGGGCAGGGCCCACTGTGCCTTTATCAGCCTGAAGTCCAGAAGGCCGCAGGGAGCCCTGGTGTTGGCTGGGCTGTGCCCTGCAAGCCGCCCCCAGGGACCTGCCTCCCACTTAACTGAGACGTCGGGGCCTCAGAGCAGGGAAGCCGCTTGTGCCAAGGTCCTCAGGCAGCGAGGGACAAGGTCAAGATCAAACTCAAGGTCATCTGGAAGAACCCACCTGGCCGGCCAAGGATACTTGAGCAGTTGGTGGGAATACAGAGAGAAAACACAAGTTTCTCCACACAGCGGTGGCCAGGGTGCGCCCCCAAGCAGGTGCCCCACAGTTTGCAGGGGGCTCAGGGACTCCCCGCTTTACCTTCCCTCCTCTGCACCAACAGGTCTTGCTGCGTTTCCCGTTACCTTCAGCATTTGAGACCTGAGTCTGCATTTTAAATTCGTGCTCAGGGTATATTGAGCCTTAAAAAAGAGGATTTCCGCATCCGACTACACGGAAGAAGTTAGGGGACCTTTAAACGTCGGGTGGAATGTTTTGCAATTTGCTCGCTTGACCTATTTCTGTTAATAGATCTTTAATTCTCTTTAAACATTGGCTCCTATCTGTTGGTTTTATTAAATTTCAAAAGGCACATGTAGTTTTGAGTCCTCTGGGCAACAAAACGTCAACAGATTAGAGAGCACGTTTTTTCATTGCCTGTGACCTGCATGTCACACGACACTAACCTAAATCTGATTAGAAATGCGGTTTGTCCCCCTCCCGACCCTCACCCCAGAACTTCCCCATCGGAAAACCAGGGAGACCTGTGAGAAAGGAAACCGGTGATCAGGCCTGCCTCCAACGGTTCCCATGCCACCAGATTCCTCCCCGGGGACTTGGCTTGGGAGGATAAAGCATCGTTTAACCCTTTTCTCCCATAAGTGACTTGAGGACCTCTAGAATGAAGCTCATTGAGTGACAAGTCTGGTGATAACAGTTTATACCCAGCAGGGAATTTGTGATTTTTAAGTGTTGGGAAGGACATGGAAAAACTGTAACTTCCATACATGGCAGGTGGTGATATAAAATGGAGCCCCCATGGCGGAGAACAGACTGAATGTTCCTAAATAAATTAAATATGGAATCGCCATATGATCCTGCAAAATTCCACTCCCAGATATCTGCCTGAAATCATAGAAAACAGGTGCTCAAACAAAAACTTGGACACAAATATTCATAGCAGTATTATTCATAATAGCTGAAAGGTGGAAACACCTCAAATGTTGATCAACAAATGAGTGGGTGAATAAAATGTGGTATATCCATACCATGGACTATTACACAGCCATAAATAGGGTTGAAGACCTGATATCTGAAACCACATAGATGGATCTGGAAAACATTATGCTGAGTGACAGAAGCCAGATGCAAAAGGCCACAAATGTCCTGGACACTCAAATCCAGAGACCGAAAGATTGGTGGTCATTGAGGGCTGTGGTGGGGGTAGTGGGGAGTAGCTGGTTGGTGGGTACAGAGTGTTTACAACTGGTCGGGGTGGTGGTTGCACAACATTTTGAAAACCAAATGTCACTGAATTGTGTACTTGGAAATGGCTTCATTTCATGTTTGTGAATTTCACCTCAATTAGAAAAAAAGGCTTTTGGAGTGTGGCTTAGCAGTAGAGTTCATGATTAGCATGCACGAGTTCCTGGATTTGATCCCCAGCACTAAAAAGTAGATGAATAAAAAAGACAGTTTGGGTTCTCATAACACTCACTCATGTTCTGTTTGCCATGAGGCCAGAGAAGTGAGTTGGGGAGGGAGGGTTTGTAAGTGGGTAGTCCCACAGTAGGGTGCAGTAGCAGAATGGGCTCTGGAGAGAGGCCGATATGGTTCAAATCCTGGCTCTGCCAAGCTGTGTGATTTCGCATAACTTACTTAACCTCTCTGAGCTTCGTTTTCCTCATCTGTAAGATGGAGCTGCCAATAAAACCCATCTCACAGGGTTGCTAAGGACACAGAGCTCTTCAGATCAGCCACAAATGGGTGTAAGCGGGTGGCCTGGGGCATGCCACCTTCCCAAGCTTTCACTGTCTCTCGTGTAAAAGTGCGAAGCCCGCCTGGCGCACCTTGACACGTGGGTGAGGTTTATCCTGGGCAGGGAGGAGCGCAGGCTCCTCTGGCCTCGGTGTGCTCAGGCCTCGGGGGAGTGGATAGGAAGGCTGTTGTGTGACCTGGCTGCTGCCTAGGAGCCCCGCAGAGCCCCCAGCCTCTGCCAGGACGGGCGGGTCGGTACCTGCCCGGCTGCTGCGGGAGGCAGCGTGCCCAGCTGGGCGGCCATTCTCCAGGCAGAGATTATCCCCCCACCCCCAGGGCAGCGGCTAAAGCTGGTTTAGCTCAGGTGCCCGGGAGATCTCAGGCCCCGGGATCAGAGTCTAAATCAGCAGTTGGCTCTCTCCCACCTCCGGGGGACATTTGGCCGTGTCTGGAGACATTTTTGGATGTCACACCTTGACGGGGGCAGGGAGCCTCTGACCCTCCCGCAGTGCCCAGGAGACGGGCCAGCCCCCAGCCTGCCGGTGCCGGGCGGATGACCCCATCTTAGGGGGCTGTTTCCAGGGGAGGCTCCCTGAAGGGCAGGGCCCCTGCCTGTCCCTGCTGTGGGCCCTGACTCGGTCATCCCGGTAGCCATGGGCACCTCCCGCCCCGTGGAGGGGGCGGCAAGACCCGGCAGCCACGAGGAACTGGTCCCAGGACCCACAGCTGCCGGGTAGCGAGCAGGATCCAGGCTCAGATCTGGCCCCTCAGAACCCGTTTCCACCAGTAAAATGGGCGAACAGCGCGGAGCGCACCCTCCTCTGCAGACCCGGGAGACCGTGTTGTTCAGTTAAACCCGCATTAACTGGCTCCTCTCCCTGCCGAGAGTGGTGGGGTGTGCCAGGATGTGACGAAGGTCACAGACATTAGAGCAGAAAATGTGTCACACGAAGGACTGGGAGCCCCAGGGGGCGACTGAGGAGGTGACCCCGGAGCTGGGCATGGAAGAGGCAGATGGCACCAGAGGAGGGGGCAAGGGCATTTGGAGAAAATGGAACCGCACCAGTGAGGGGACGGGTTATGACAGGAGCCTCGGGGGGCGCTGTCTTTCGGTACAGAGTGACAGGAGTGTGGCCCCCGAGGAGGAGGATCTGTGCGCAGAGACCCCCTGTGCCAGGCAGGAGGGGTTGGGCACGTTCTGGGTCACCATCCCCACAGTGGTGATGTGACCGGCAGCTTGGCCATCGCCCTGGGAGGGAGTGGAGGGACCTGGTGGCTGGTTGCCCCACAGTGTAGGGGAGAGGGCCGGGTGGCTGGCCTTCACCTGGGTGCAGCAGGTGTCCACACCTCACTGGAAGGCACCATGATCTGGAGAGAGGGCTCTGGAGGTCCCCGGGGCGCACTCAGGAGTGCGGGGCTTGTCCCCCGGCCAGTGGCTGTCTGACATCCTTGCACCTTCCCAGGCAGGGGCATGTCATCGTTTTGGTTGAGCACAGAGGAGACCCCCTGGGTCACGGCGGGGGTCTCTCTGTGCCCCATTCACGGGTGTGGCCACGTGGATCTTCTGTGTCAGACTCAAATGGACGGGAGCGTCCATTGCTTTCTGTCCTGACCGCTGTCTCTGTTCTTGTGTTTTCATGTCGTTTCCTTGAAGAAGAGAGGCTCTGAGCACCTTTGGGGTACTTACTGCTATTCCCATCCCTTCCCACCTGTGGTGTGTCTAAGTCTCTGTCCAATTTTCTGTTTCTTTTCTTTCTTTTTTTTTTCTGGTACTGGGGATTGAACCCAGGGGTGCTCTACCCCTGAGCCACATCCCCAGCCCTTTTTACCTAAGTTCCCCGGGATGGCCTCCCCTTGCCAGCCTCTTGCCTCAGCCTCCTGAGGCGCTGGAGTCGTCGTTTTATTTATTTATTTATCTATTTATTTATTTATATTACATCCTGTTTTCTGACTGCTTTGCCAGCTGTCTGCTCGGTAACATTTCATTCTGCACATTTCATTTTCTCTTCTTGGTGGTGTCTTTTGAATGGGGGGGTTTTAATTTAATTTAATCAAGCAAACTTTTTTTGAGACATAGAAATCTGTACGTGTGTGTGGGGTGCACTGCGGTAACTCAGCTCACATGTGCAAAGTGCAAAAATCAAATCGGGATCGAAAGCATCTCCGGCTCCTCGAACTTCAGTCATTTTTATGTGTAGGGGCTTTCCTCTTCTTTTCTAGTCATTTTGAAGGATGTCATTGGTGTTTTAATAGTGGACGTTTTTAATTTTAATAAGTGAACATTAACAGCACCAAGGAAGCAGATGGCTTTATTAAACAAGGTGCAAAACGGTGACTTGGACCCAGAGCAAGCCCGGCCTCAGGTGGGTGGCCTTGATACCGGGCGGAGGATGTCCATCTTGGCTCTGGCGCTTGCTGGTCAGGTCCCTTCTCCATCTGTGAAGGGTGGGTGCCGTCTGCTCCTGCAGCCTCAGGGCCCGAGCGCTCAGGTGGGCGGGGACGGTTGAGTGGCAGGAGTGATGCTGTCAGCGGTTCTGCCGTGACCCACAGGCAGGGGCGAGGGCCACCTCCTCGCTTTTCTGCAGGGGTCCCGGGGCAGCTGTGGGGACAGCGCAGGAGGGAAAGGGGCAGAGCTGGGGAACAGTGGCACCGGGGGTTTTGGCGGGAAGCTCCCTGTCCTCTCCTCCCCCTGGGCTCCCCCTCCCACTCCCCTGGGTGGCAGGGGCCCTGGAGAGGGGGGACTTTAGGACGCCCGCTGCTGGATGCCATTGGTGCCATCGTGGTAGGTGCCAGGGCTTGCTCCCTCGAGGCTGGCAGTCTTGCCCACCGCCTCTGCCACCACCTGCCCACCGCACCGACCCGCCCGGTCACCGGGTCTGGGCTCAAGCCTGGCCCTGGGCTGAAGCCCCGCCCCCAGTGGGCAGGTCCTCCCGGCCCCGCCCCCCAGCTCTGGGCCCGGAGCCCTGGGACGCTCCGGGGCAGGTGGCCTGTCCTGGCCGCGCTGCAGACCCTCGAGGTCGGGACTTCTCTGCTGGCGGTGCATCGCCCGTGGCCACCCTGTCGGCCGCTGGGGAAGCGGGAAGCCAGAGCGGCCCCTCCGGGTGGAAGGCAGAACCGCTGCCAAGGTCAGAACCCTGCCACTCGGGGAGGCCGCCAGGGGGCGCTGGCCCGGCGGCAGGCTGCTCCCTGGGGTCCCTCAGATCCTGGGCCTGGGTCACTGATGAAGGGGCCGGTGCTCAGCTTCCTCCGGCCTCAGGCAGGACTTTGTTCTGGGGAGCTGCTTGGTGCCCCGCAGGCCCCAGGCCCCAGGCTGGGGAGGGCACCGTGCCCTTCCTGCTCCTGGCCTCTGGGCAGATGCTGCAGCACTGAGATGGGGATCATCTGTGGTGATCTGAGATTTGGTTTTGGCGGCTCACCCCACACCAAGTGGGGCTTCTCTGCGGGAGAGAGGCCGCTTTCCAACCCCTGGGCCTCCAGGGTGGCCGCTGAGGGATGGCAGCCTCCTCATGGGCTCCTGCTGTTGGAGCAGGAGTGACTTGTAGGCTCCAGGAAGGTGGAGCCTGCCCAGGGTCGCACACAGCTGGGCCGGCACCAGGACACTGGACCTGCAGGCCAGGGCTCCACACCTCGGCTGGCTCCACGTGCAGCAGCAGGGCTAAGCTGGGCGTGCAGAGCATCTAGAGGTCAAGGGCTCAGGCTGGACTCCGGGCGTGCCACTGTTAGTTAATCCCCATCCAGAGAGCAGTAGGAAACTCAAGAAAGGTTATTTTAAAATGCATCGAAGTTCTTAAAAGAAATCTTGCTTTATTGTAGCAACTCATACCTGCCATCTTATTTGTTATTTGAGGGGATCAGTCAACCCCCTGCCTGATAATCTGCGCTGTTTTTTTTTTTTTTTTCCCCAACTCCTTTCTGTCTCAGGGCCTTTGCACTTCTCCTTTTCTGGAACAATTGTCCTGGGTCTTGACATGGTGGATTCTTTGAGTCATCCAGGCCCCAGCTTAAATGTCACCTCCTCAGAAAAGCCTTCCCAGCCTTCCCTGTCACACATGGCTCTACCACAGCCTGGCCCAATCTCATTGCCCTTCATGTCGCCAGAACTACTATAATTACCTTGGTTTTTACTTGTGTGTTGCCCGGTGCTCTGCTTTCAAATGAGAGCCCTTGAGAGCTGGCCTCGCCTGTCTTGGTCACTGTGGGTTTCCCTTGCCTGGCTGGTGCCTGGCACATGAGAAGTGCCCACTAGGTGCTTCTTGAACGTCAAGGGGAATGAGGCCACACACTCAAGTGTGTGTCTTTGGTGTCCCTGTGGCCTCTTGCAGGACCTGGCCTGGGTGGAGGCACAGTTGGTGCCGATACATGAATATGCCACCAGCTTCTCAGACCATTGAGCAACTGAACTGAAAAGAACATTCTGGCTCCAGGTTATTACGGGGGGCGGGTGTGGCGTGGACAATGAGATAGGAATGCACAGTTCCCGTTTGGAACCCCAGAGCCGGTCGCGCTCTGCAGTGGACGGCTCTCCATCTGCAGATTCAACAGACCGCGTGCCCAGAGCAGTTTTTGAAAGTTGCATCTGTACTGATCGTGGAGAGGCTGCTTTTTCTCGCCATCTTCCCAAAACAACAGCCTGACGAGTGTCCGCACGCACTTAACGCTGAATTAGGCATTGCGCGTCACGTGGAGAGGCTCTGAAGTCTGAAATAGAAGGCACGCAGGCTGGGGCAGATGCTACCCTGTTTTGTTTAAGGGGCGTGAGCATCATGGACTTTGGCATTCGCGGGGTACAGGAATCAGTCCCTCCCAACGCCAAGGGACAATTGCGTATGATTAGTAAATACCTACAGATGTAGCTCAGATGTTGAATGATCATATCTGGGTGAATTTCATTTTCTTCTTCATGTTTGTTTGATATTTTGAATGTTGTCTATAGTGTACCTGCATTTTCTACAAACAGAACTATTAAGTTTTAAATAGAGAGTTACTTTTTTCCATGCTCTGGCTTCAGAACCCTGGCTACAAAAAAAGGAAACATAAATAAGAAAAAAAAAATGATCTATCTATAATGAGGGATAATAATACAAAGACCCTCTTGTCCTGAAGGGGAGCGGGCTTGCTCCACAACCACCCCCCAACACACACAGTGAAGCTGTGCCTGGTGTCCCCTGGTAACCTGGAGGCTGCTGTTGTGGTCACAGTGGGGACTGGAACACAGGTCCAAGCTGCCTCCTCTGTAGGTCACTGTGGACACTGATACCATCTGGTGGAAGGGGTTGGGGGACGGCCTTCCTAGAGCTACTTTTATTTCCAGACCTGTCCCTGGGGCTCCACCAGGGTCCTGCCTGGGGCACTCTGCCCTCCAGTGGCAGGTGCGGGAAGTGCGTCTCTTCTGGGTCCTGGAACCTGTTGCCTAGAAAGGTGGCTGGACTTGGGGAAAGGAAGCCTCCACTGGCCAGTGTGGACCAGGGGGCAGTTGCCTGGTTGCCTGTCTCCCTGTCTCCATCCTTCCAATGGCCTCACAGTTGTCTTGGTAACCAGCAGAAATGTCCCTGTCACTGTCCCATAAAAATCCCCGGGTCCTGATAGCAGCAGGGATATGAGCTCATGCAGAGCCTGGCCCTAAGCTGCCGGGGGGGCGCCCTGTGACCGGCCCCACGCCCTGCCCTGCACACTGTCTGCCTTGACCCCTAGGGCACGGAGAGAACCGGGATTCCAGTGGGACTGCCAGCTGGGGACAGAGCCGGCCACACAAGTGCCACGGATGCCCTCCCCTCCCTTTCTTGGCACACAGGCCTGCCTGGCCTGCAGAGTGCGCGTCTCCCCTCCTCTGGAACCCGCCTGTTGGCACAGGTGGGACGAGCGCATCTTCTCTGCCGCCTCTGGACTTAACCCCTCCCCGGCCCACCGGCTGCAGGCACAAGCCCAGGGCCACCTGCTCTCCCCAGCTGGCCTCCTTGCTCTACTGGGAAGTGGCCAAGGACGAGGGAGACTGCGTGAGCCCCTGAGTAGCTGCCTCAGCCCAGCACGGCGCCCACAGCACGGCGCCCACAGGACGGCCAACAGTTATAAATGAGTGAAGGCGACAGATGCTTCCAGACGGCCCTTGCTGTCAGCGTGTCCCAGAGCCGTGCCTGGCTCACCCTCACCACAGCCGAGAGCCGGCTTTCAGCTCTGAATCCACGCCAGGATGCATCTGGAGCAAACCGTTTAATGACTCTGGCATGACTCAATTGAGATAGGAGCCGAGTAAACACTGAACCAAATGAATTTTGATTACTGCCCAGGCATTGTGAATATCTCTGTCTGGTCCCGGGTATTTTTTTTTCCCCTCAACTGAAGCATGAAATATACTCCGCAGGTCCCCAGAAGGGCCCACGGGCAGGGCCTCTGGGTAAAGTAGTGTTGGAAATTATCAGCATAAGAAAGGCTTTCTCAGGCCGAAGTCTCGGCCTCGCTTCTGTAATTAGAATTTACTTTAAGTTTCAGGACTGTGTTTGTCAAGACCAGAGGCGAGGGGTGCACAGCACGACCTCAGGCGTATTCCAGAGCTGATGTTGTTTCGGGGAGGGTTAATACAAGGAAGGCTTAAAGATCCATTCTGATTTCTAGAAACTTCATCAGCATGTGCAGGAGGCCTGCAGCATGGGGCAGGAGATATAAAGGCGAATTGAGTAAGAAATCCGACGTCAAGCAGGCGGCTGTCAATCAGGTGTAAGGAGAGGTCTTGGGTCTCAGGAAAAAGGCAGCAAGTTTAAAGGCTCAACAGGCCAATCCTGGGTGGCTTCCTGGAGGGGGCATTCTAGGCAGCCTCTAGAGGACCAGGAGGCTCTCAGTGCCCACTAAACCTGTGTTGTCAGAAAGCTATTCACAGGGGTTGGTTGTGAATGATCTCATTGGCTGCACCAGCAAAGGAGAGCCATCGATTCTTTACCTCCCTGTCCCCTGTCTCTTTCTTCCCTCCTGGCTCAGATCGGCCACTGTAAGAGGAGTGGCATATTCGAGAGTCTGAGCATGGTGCAGCGCGCTGCTTTTTGAATGCTGGCTCTTGCTAGTGCTAACTGTGTGATTTCAGGCAAGTCACTAAACCTCTCTGAGCCTGAGTTTCCCTCTCTGCAACGTGGTGGGGTAAGGATCGCACTCAGAGATAAAAGGTAGTAAAGGAGCAGCCTTTAGGTCTCAGAACCATGCCTGGCGATCCGCGAGTGGTCAAGGTCACCGGGCATGAGGCCCATGTGGACACATTCCAGGGCTTCTGTGCAAGAGCTCTCTCCCTGGGTGCTCAGGGGGAGCCTGGGCCCTGTCTTGTGAGGCGGAGCTGGGGTGTCAAGGACATGGACAGCTCCTTGGCCTCCCTCCTGCCCTGCACCCTACACCTCAATGCTGTTTTTGACCTTGATTTCCCATCTCCTGGGATGTGGGGGGAGGGCGGGGGTCCGTGCCAGGACTGCAGGGCTGTAGTGGAGGAGGAGGGGCTCTGGGCGGCTGTTCTCCTGTCCCAAGGAGCTTGGAAGCCGCTCCCTCTGCAGGGTATGGGCCCTGCACTCCTTAAAAGGCATCTTTAAGATGCTGAAGTCCCTCTGCAGGTCAGTGTCCGACTCCAGGACCCTGTTTTGAGGAGTTTTGGGGGCTTCCCATGGTGGTTCAAGATTTTCCCTTCCTCTAGGTGTTTCCAACTCCCCAGAGGGTGTTTGGGGAGTGGCCCTCTGGGACAGGCGCGGCACGGGGTGTCGTGATGAGCCCTGGAGTGCTCTTGGCAACACAGAGCCTGGATTTGAACCTGCAGCCTTGAGCCGGTTGCCCAGACTCTCTGTGCCTCAGTTTCCTTAGCTGTAAAATGGGATCATAACCGACCCACCCCTAGGCTGCTCAGATGAGCTTCACAGACTGTGCAGGCAGCACCCAGCTCTCCCTCTGCAGTGTGTCCCTGCGACCCAGCAGGGAGCTGGGTCCAGCTGGGAGCTGACAGGACCCTGGGCATGGCAGGCCCTCAGCAGTGTCTGCTGTTGACCAGAAGGATTACTGAAAGCCAACCTCGTTCTGCCCTCACCCCAAAGGGCAGATAAGCCAGCAAAAATCAGAAAAGAAGGGCGGCCATGACACCAGCCCATCCTACTGAAGGGGCTTGTCGGCCGTGGCTGTTAATCCGTGGCTCACGTGTGAGCAGATTATCTGGACAGAAGCAGGACTCCTCCCGTGTGGGCCGACTGCCGGGCCTGGCCTGCACCCTAGGCTCGGGTCACTCCTGGTGTTGAAATTCCAGGTGGTCCATGGTGGTGACCTTTTGGGTCAGTGGGGTAAGGCTCCATAGCTGTCAGAAGGTGTCCTCAAAGAAGCCTGGGAGCACAGATGCATGCCGACCTTGACGTTCCCGTCTCAGGCAGGGAGCCCTGCTCTGGTTCTAATACCTGGTACCTGTGGAATCGGCCTTCAGTCCGGAAGACCGGCCTCCACCAGCCTCACCATCTAAGGGAGGACAGGAAATGGCAGGAGCCAGGGTGGATACCCAGGGGCTGGGTGGCAGGGGACTCTGTGGAAGTGGCCTGTCCCCAGAGGGGGAGTATTTTAATCACTGATATTGTTTAAAATTACTGGCCAGTGGTTACCATAAGTTGTCTGATTTTTATTATTTTTATTGTAGTAAAATATGCACAACATGAAATTTACCATTTTAACCATTTTTAGGTGCACAGCTCAGTGGCACTGAGTGCGTTCACATGGCTGTGCCACCGTCACCACCGCCGCCTCCAGAACTATGTACCCAGGAAACATCAACTCCCCCAAGTCCCTGGTAACCACAATCTACTTCCTGTCCCTGTGGTTTGGACCATTTGAAGTTTCTTAAGTGAGCAGAACCTTCAGGATCTGGCCCGTGGTGCCTGGCTTGTGTCCCCTGGTGTACTGTCCTCAGGGCTGCTCTGGGTTGTCCTGTGCATCAGGATTTCCTTCCTCTTTAGGGCTGGGTCATGGTTCCCTTCCATGCATACACCAGGTATTCGTCCGTTCATCCAGCCACGGACACTCGAGTTGCTTCTGCCTCTCAGGCTGTTGTTGGTGGAGGACAGAGGAGGCTGGACACCCGAGCAATCAACAGGAAGCAGGTTTATTAGCTGCATCGGTCCAGAGTGGCTATCACCTAAAAATCGCTGGGCCTTGAGTCTGGAAATTCTTTATTCTTTATACTCAGGGGGGTGGTTCTGGGTCGGTGGGTGGGTGACATAACAGTTACTCTTTGTCCCGTAGTTTTAGGTTAGGCCAAGGTTGTGCAACTTTTTAACCACAGAAAGCAGAAGTGACAATTCTTGTACATCATCCAGTTTGCAGGCAAATTTAGCTTTTGTGAGAGAGCAACTTAGCCCTTACAGAAGATAGAAAGTTTCAAAGCACACTGAGCTCTTTGCAGACATTTTTTTAAAAATTGTTTTAGATGTTGATGGACCTTTATTTATTTATTTATTTTATTTTTATGTGGTGCTGAGAATCGACCCAGTGCCTCACACATGCTAGACAAGCGCTCCACCACTGAGCCACAGCCCAGCCCATCTTTGCAGACATTTTTGTCCTTATTAACATAAGAATTTTTGTTCTTATTAACATAATAAGAACAGTATGGCGAGGGTCTCCGGAGGAGCATCTTCCTGAGTCTACGGTGGTGGAGCAGCCACTGCAGTGAACAGCGCTATGAAGAGCTCTCGTGGGCGGAGCTCTCGTGGGCGGAGCTCTCGTGGGCGGAGCTCTCGTGGGCGGAGCTCTCTGCTTCAAGCCAGCGCCTTCAGTTCTTTAGGGCGAGTTCCCAGAAGTGGGATAGCTGGGTCCCCGGGAGTCTGGGCCGTGCATGCCATTGGTAAACTCTGAACACTGCACTTAATGTTCTCCTGGGGTTGTCACCCAGCCTCCCTTGCTGTCCCATTCCTGCATGCTTTTCTTCTGTTGTCACCTGCCTGAATCTTGAGGCACCTCAGAGAATGTTGTGAGATTTAGATCTGAAGAGTGCAGGAGACACCTGAGGGTGGGTCCCTTCCCTGACACTGCAGAAGGGGGGTCTTCCCAGCCGGGACCAGGGGTGAGGCTGGTGGTTCTGCAGCTTCTGGTCCCAAGCCTGGCTCCTGCTCTGCCCTCTATGGTTCTTTGTGGCTGCTGGTGGCCGCCTCCTGGCCTCCTTTTTGGTTGAAGAAGGTCCACAGGCTCTGACTGGTCCTCCAGGATGGACCTTAGCTGACCGTGGCCTGGCCCTTCCCCTGGCTCATGGCCAGTTAACATCTATATCCGTGAGGCCCCCAGGGACGTGCACCTGCCTCCCAGTAGTCAAGGAGCAGGAAAGAGGACATCAGAGGTGTCCCCACCCATCTGTTCGTCCAGGGCAATCATCCTGTTCCAGGAGGTGGTTCTGGGGCTTGTGATGTCAGGGGGGCATCAGGGCTGGTAGTGTGCAGGTGTCTGGGATAATGGCTTCAGACCCCAGGGTGGCCCTGGGGACACTGGCATTCCGGAGACATCTGACACCCAGTCACCCACACCACAGCAGAGGGCATGTCCCCTCCAGACCTGCTGCTTCAAACACCATCAGAGGCGACTCACTGTAGGTAAATGCGCTCCGCCATTCCTGAAATGGCACGACAACCCTGATTTGCTCTAGAGTTAGCTGAGGGGAGGCAGCAGAGTTGCGTGTGTGTGAGTGTGTGTGTGTGTGTGTGTGAGAGAGAGAGAGAGCAGAGGATGTGGTGCAGCCAGATCCACGTGAGCCAACGGCTGGAGCTGTCTGGTGACACGGGGAGGTTCACCCTGCTGCGCTCTGGATTCCCACACACGTGGCGCCTTCCTTATGAAACATCAAGGTAAACCAGTGGGTCCCTCCGGCACTGGTCGGGAGCTGGCCTCAGGCTTCCTCGCCCTTGCAGTGAACACCCCGCCCCCTTTACCAGGGGAGCACAGAGGCTCCCTGACAGTGCTACTGGACGAGGAGAGGCTTAGCGGGGTCTGAACCAGATCTCATTCCCAAAACACCAGGCTGCCCCGTGACCTACTGCTCCTGGGGGGACTGTCCTCCCTGGGGGTCTGCCCAGCCAGGGCCAACTCAGCCCCTGGAAATCCAGCCCACCAGAGGCCCTCCCTTACCACCCCCAGCAGGGCCTGCCTGCAAGGACCTAGATGGAGGTGATTGTGTGGCCTTGGGGGTGGAGGGATAGTGACTGGTTCAGGTCACTTGGCTCTTGCATGGCAAAGCCACCTTCCCTGTGCCTAGCTGTGACTCTTTCCCCCAGTGTTCCTTGTCTCAGTTGCTCCAGAAGTGTGGCCTCCTCCCTGACCCAAGTCCCTGGGGCCTCTGCCGTCACCTCGTTAGCAGGTCTCATTTCCTGTGCCTTCCCTGGGCTCCTAAACTTGCTGCTCACATCTTCCCTCACCCTTGGGCTCCCGCGTGGCCCGTGACTCCAATTCCCCAGCATCCTCTCCCGCTCATTTCCGCCCTGTCTTGTTTGGTAGCTGTGCCTCTTGGCTCGCTTGGTCTGGTGCCAGGGGACCCCTGGGTAGAGCAGGGCCATCATTCCTTCCTGTGCTGTTGCAGGAAGGTTGCTCTCAGCAACCTCCCAGTGAGCTCCCTGTCAGGTGCCAGCCGTGAGGCGGTGTGGGCCGTGGCGCCCTCTGATGGCTGCTGGGTGAGACTCCAAGCGTGGCCAGTGCTGACAGCTAGCTGCCCACTGTGCCCACCATGGCCGCCTGCACTGGCCACACGTGGATGCCCCAGCAGGCCCCTGTCTCAGCCAGCTCTTTCCTTCTCCCCAGGACACTACTGATTTTCTTGACCCTTCTCTTTCAACATTCTCCGAAACTCACCCTAGTGAGATCTAGAAGGAAGATGGGATTTCTGGATCCAGAGGTCAGGGTTTAGGAAACAGATGAGTCTTGGGTGGTTAATTTCTCATTTCTAATGCAGGCTCATTGAAAGACGAGATGAGAACAGAGAATGTGTTTCCTTTCCCGAGGGTCTGGGTCTTGTCAGCCTGGCTGGGTTTCAGCCTGGCAGGAACCTCACCAGGTCTCTCTGGAGCCCCTCAGCCTGTCCCTGGGCTCTGGGCCCTGATCGTGGTACTCGGGGGCTATTTTCCACGGTAAGGAGCACCTGGGTTTATATATGGAGGCCGCGGCGTCTCCGTGTGGGTGGTGGTGGCAGAGTTGGCTCTAACACCACGTCTCATCCTGGGCTCACGGTTGCTGCAGGGGGCCCTCTAATACCCAGCATTTCTCTGCAGAAACGTCTGGGGCCTGGCAACAGGAGCTGCCTGGCTGCAGAAGGACGTCGCCGTACCCCTTGGAATTCAAATGTGGAGACTTCCTCCCTGGGGTGGTCATTTGAGAAGGTGGGGCCCTTTGTGAATGAGGGATCAGTGCGCTTCCAGAAGAGTCTGATAGGAGCCTGTTTGCCACTCCTGTCTTGTGAAGTCCCACAGAAGCCACCAAGTATGAGAGGCCTCACCTGACCTGGATTCACTGGTGCCTTGATCTTGGACTTCCCCACCTTGAGAGCTGTGAGCAGTATATTTCTGTCATGTACAAGTGACCGGGTGGAAGGAATTTTGTGACAGCAGCCTGCAGAGGTCCAGACGCATCTGAACAGAGGCACAGCGGAGCCCTCTTAGGTGGCCAAGAGCAGAGAGGGTGAAGCAGTCAGTTAGTGTGACTCTCCTTGTCCCTCATGTTAGAATCCAGACTGTCATGGCCAGCGCCTCTTCTGGATGTATCTAAGGAATAGGTGCTGCCTGGAGGTCCTCAGAGCTTCTGTCACTGTCCTTGCCATGGTTACCAACTGTCCCCTGCAGCATGATGATTCAGGGGAGCGTGTCTAGGTGGGTGCTGTCATCAGAAAGGGGCCTGGTCACCTACTGAAGTCCACGGCCACAGTGTCCAGTGCTGTTCAGCGTCCGGTTTCATCCTGATAGACACGGCGATGTGATTCCTAATTTTCTTTTATCTTTAATTCTCCCAGGGTTTTTTTTTTTTTGTCACTTTCTCTTTATAAATTAGCATGTTTTTCTTGGCTTGAGGAAATCACATCCATTTGCAATGTTTTAAAAATGCTCAAGAAACCCAGACGTCTGCCAGCAGTGAAATAGTGATCCAGATGGGCAGTTACCGCGACTGTAATATTATTGTTTTTATCGTGACACTTAAGCCTACATAAGATTGTGTTCAAAATAATCATAAGGGAGATTAGGATGGGGTGGTGTGATTTCAGGAGAAATTCTGATTCTCACTCAAATAACCTTTAACACTACTCTGAACCCCAAATATCTACTTCACACATGCCTCATGTAGGATGCCGGCAATATCGTTCACATGTTTTTTCCTAAATGTTAGATTTTTAATGATGGGTGAAATAGGGGGGAAGATCAATCAGACTCCATCAGACGAGGCACTTCTGCTTCTGGGCAAAATCCCTGCTCCCTCCACCCAAGAGAGGTGCCACTAGAGAGAGGCTGGGGGCTTGAGCTGTGGGCTCACTCAGAAGCTGGGGAAGGACGTGACTGGGCACGCACGGGTGGCATAAGACCAGGGGACACAGGTAGGTGGGAAGGATCTGCATGTTTCTGAGTAGATGAGGCAGCTCGAACAGATCCCCAAACCTGGCACGAGAAGGGTTTGCAGTGGTTGCTCCAGGCCCTGCAGAAGTAGTGAGAAGACTTTTTTGCCAGTCAGCGGTTTCTGCCTGACGAGGGCAGGGGGCCGGGGTGCCCTGGGTTACTCATCTTGCCTGTGATTGGCGTGTAGAAGCCAAAGCTCCCAACCCCGCTGCCTAGAGGATGCAGTATTGCAAAAGGTCTAGCTCAGGACCCTCAGGGCTGAGGCTAGACCAAAAGCCTTCAGGGCCCCTCAGACACCAGAAATCAGGATTTCTTGCGTATTTTTAAAACATTGTGATTTCCTTGCTTTTAATTTAGAGCTATTTCTATACTCTGTGGGCGCAGGATGTACCTATAGCTAACTCCCCAAACTTCATTTGCAGAGATCATTAAGGGATGCTAGTTACCTAAGCAAGCTATTAAGGGTGGCTTTGCTAAGGATTTTTATTTGTAAACTAAAATGAGTGCACTTCTAGAGTTTGAGGGCCCTCACGCAGGATGCTGGAAGAATCTGGATTCCACTCAGTCACTGCGGATGCTCCCAGGTCTGTCTGCCCACGTGTCCGTGAAGAGGTGGAGGGAGTGGGCTGTGGGAGTCCCCTGCTCATTGTCTAGAGATGGTCGTGGTTTTTCGTCACTGCTGCTCTTGCTTTTAATTTAGAAGCGAATCACCATTAGTGTAGCTTCTCGGTTCAGTTTGGTGAGGGCTGTTTGTCCTCGAGGTGTCAGCCCTGTTGGCCTATCATTTGCTAAGAATTGGACTCAAACTTGTATTTTCATTTGAACAAATTGCACTCCCGTCCTGTCCCCACCCTGCAGTGCACTGTGGTGTGATGCTTGGTCTTTGTCACAGAGTCCTTTGTCACTGGGAAGTGGAGACAGTTGAGATCGGGTGACCCCAATGCTTCCTTTGTGGGCAATGGTGTAAAAAGATGAATAAAAAATAACCCATGTGGGAATCTGTGCTCCTGATGAGAGACTGGGGAGTAGACTCAGCCCAGAAAGGAGCGGGACAACCTGGAAATGTGTCCCTGCGTCATCCCACACTTAATGGTGTGTTTTGAAGGGTGCCCTTGGCTGCTTCTCTGTGTCACTTTACTTGCAGGCCACCGGTAGCTCCGTGTCTGTGTCTGGGTAGGTGATACACCTTCGGATTTCATGTTCTGCTTTGTCATTGATCTGTTCTTTCCTGGGTCTCCGGAGCAGCTTGGATTCTTTTTCGTGCCTGTGTGACTGACTGTTGACGTGTCATGCCAACAGAGCTCACGGGAGCATCTGGATGGCTTGCCGAGGCTGGCTGTTCCTGCACCCCGTCCCCCCTCAGGACTCGCTGGAGCATGTGGGGCTCCAGGGTCCTGGCTCTGGGGGATGCTGCCACCCTGGGGCTCACCTGGGACCTGGCGGGGCTCACCTGGGTAGGTCTGCAGGGAGTCCCCGGCACCTTCACAGTGCTGACAGCATTTTCCCTTAGCCTGGTAAGAAGCTGCAGGAGGGAGCTCCTGTTTCTGGTTCCCCCTCTGGCTGTGACCTCATCTCAGTGTGCCGCACAGCTTTGAGCTTTGCCCCTTTAGCGTGGGAATCCACGCGGCGGGTTCTCAGTGGCTCTGACGTCGAGGCGCTGTGAAATACATCACAGTGGATCCCCAGAAATTTGCGTTGGGACCATCTGTTCTCAGAATCCCACAGAAGATGAGCACCCCCCCCGCGCCCCGCGCCTCCTGCTCCTGCCTGGCTTCTGGTGGTGCAGGGAGAAGTCCCCAAGCCACCATGTAGAGCCACCATCTGTGACTGATTGTGCACGATCAGGGCCTGGGGTGATCTGGGTTTCTGTCTTTGGCTTGAAGACGAACCTGAAAGGAGCCAAGTGGGCACCCGTCACCTGCGCACCGTCCCTGCTCGGGGACGAAGCCTCCCCAGGCTGGGTTCAGAGGGATTATTGTCTTTATTTCTTTCCAGTGTCAGGGGTCAACCCCAAGGCCTTGCAAACTAGGTCCGTGCTGTGTGGCTGAGCCCCACTCTGGTCCCCACCGGGGGTCTCCTATCTTTGTCAGGGGCCTTGAACTTCTGGGCTCAAGTGATCCTGCTGCCCCGGCTTCCCAGGTAGCTGGGACTTAGGGGTAAAGTCTAGCTGGCTCCCAGGGGGTTTATTGAACCAGCAGGAAGGAGAGCCACGGTGCCCAGGTAGCTATGGGGTCAGAGGGAGGGTGGCCCTCAAGAGCTACGATGGGACTGGGGGCGTCCAGGGCTGGGGCTGGGGGGATGGAGGCTCATCTGAAAGTCCTGCTTGTCTCCTCCTAGCATCTCAAGTCGGGGTGTAGTAAAGGAAGAGCCCACCTGCTGGAGCTTTCCTACCAGTATCATTTTTCTCACACTAAACACAGAGGCAGACAACTTAGGATCCATAGGACACGATTGGGCTCCAAATCATTATTGAATCGGGAAACTTTGTTCAGATCGGCTGGAGCCATAGAACCAAAAATAAGCCCCATGGGCCAATCCCTGAGCAGACATGACGTCCTCTGTCCCATCCCCACACACCTGGGCCCTGGGTGTGGGGACCACTGCTGGGTGTGGGGATAACCTCTGGGTCCACACACCAATAGAAGCTTTAAAAAAAAAAAACACCTATCTGTGGAGTGCCAGGGTTCTGCACAGAAGCATGTGTACGTAAGAGGGGACTTGTGGGGTGGGTCCCTCAGAGCACGGTGGCTCAGTCGCAGGTGGAGAGCCAGGGAGTCAGCAGCAGCCTCAGAAGAAGAGGGAGACCCATGATGGACCCCAGACCAAGGCTGGCAGCCCCAGTCCCGGGCCAAGTGACAGGTGCATGGCCCTGAGTCCGACGGCTAAAGAAACCCAAGTCTGACCCGGAGGGCGGCAGGAGCAGTAGGTGTGCAGGTGGAGGAGGATCTGTCCCCTCCGCCACTTCCCTGCTCCCACCAGCCCCAGCCCAGGGGATGCTGCTGTCCCCGGGGACAGTCGGCCTCCTCCAGTCAGTTGGCTGACCCACACTCCAGTCACCAACACCCCTGGAAGCATCAATGCGAGTTCTCTAGGCTCCCCAAGTTCCATCACTTTGACGCCCAGAACGGGTATCACGCGCGCAGACTTCTGGGGCTGGCAGCGTCCGAGGGCCATGGCGGTGGGGCACTGGGTGGCTGAAGCCCTTTGGCAACAGGGCTGGTTCAGTGGGGGACCAAGGGGGCCCTCACTTCTTCAGGTCAGTAGAAGCCACCGAGGGCTTTCCAGAAAGGGCCTGGCCTGGCTGGGCCTGGGGGTGAGGTGAGGCCGGCAGCCGGGTTCAGGTTGGAGCAGGCCTCACTAGGGAGGGCCGGAGAAGAGGCCAGGAGGGACAGGGACAGTATTGGAGGCGGGAGGAGGAGAGAAAGGAACATGGGAAGGGGCAGAGCCGGGGTGGAGCTCGGTGGCAGGCACCAAGCCTGGGTTCCACGCAGCACTGCAAAAATGGGGTGGGGAGGGGGGTAGCCCCAGGGCCTGGTCCCATGGGCGCCTCCTCTCCTTTCTGAAGTCCTTCAGGTCCTAAGAGAGGCCTGTTAGGCTCGGCCCTTTGCTTCCTGGGACCCTCAAGAGCTGCGATGGGTATGGTTGGACAGACTCCCTCAGAGCCCACCACCTGGATCGGCTCAGAACATCCCCTTCCTGATGCAGCCGAGGTGGGGAGGGGGTCGCTGTGGCTCCTGGGTCACCCTAGGCCTCACCCAGTGTTTGCAGACACCTCCCTGCCCTTGAGGGGGATCCAGAGAGATGGCCTGTCTGGCCGTCTTCCCCTCTTCCATCCTCCACCCGCGCCTGCTGCTTTCCCAGGGTGGGATGCTCAAGGTCAAGGACGTGTTGATTTAAGTCTGATGGCAGCTCCGTGACTGTGCAGCGTTCGAGGGTGATCAAGCAGCCTGCTTCAGGGGGACTCTGGCAAGATTTAGAGTCTTAATTAACAACCGTCACCGCCTGTGCGGAGCCTTGTTAGAGGACGTTTAAATGCCAGTGCTCTGGGGCGATACCTGGGGAGAGCCCTGATGATTTATTCAGGCCTCAATTGATCTTGAAATGCATTTTCGGGGTATACACTGTTCTCTAGATGCAGGTTCTCCGGAAAAGAACACACTGTTAATTTCACACACACTGAGTTAAAAATGTCACTCCGTGGGGTCTGAACTGCCATCAGCTAGCTTAGGGAGCCCGGCCTCACCTTGACCTTGACACCTACTGCTGAGGGAAGGGGATTTCCCACTTGGCAGGATGGATACCAGCAGCTCAGATCAGCAGCTCCCAATCAGGTTTCCCTCCTCCCACAAGCAGTGAAACCAAGTTTGCCGAGAAGAGAATTCCCTGGGCCTGTTACTTTCCATATGAAGGTGTTGGTCACCTGAGGAGGAAATCGGTTTCATGGCATTGACTTGTAAGGAAGTGTTTCCCCGTGTTTTGACAGAAAGCTGCCCCCCTGCCTTCCAGGGACCACTGTGACATCACGAAGCATCTTTGGTGACATCTGTTGGCCTCTATGTTGGCAACTGTCTGGGCAAGAACTGGGCCACCTTCCCCCCTCCCCTGGCCCAGCACAATCTCCCAGGGAGAATTTTTATCAGATTGGAAAATTACGACAATCGCAGTGGGATTTATCAACTGCAGAGGGAGAGGAGCGGACCGGGCTGGAGAAGACCTTCAGCCGCGTGAACTTGCGGAGTCGGCCACGGTCCCATCTGCAATCACAGGGCGGTGGGGAGAGCCAGCCAGCCAGCCGGGGGGAGGGGACCAGGGGAGAGATGGCTCCCGGCCTGACTATGAGACTGCAGCTCTTCTACCCTTGACTTTGAACCCGACGTCATTATGTGCAAGTGGCACAGCATCAACCGTCTAGAACTCGTCTGTACCGCGAGGCCGCGTCATGGCCAGCCGCAGCGGTAGAAAGTCAGTTCGCTTGGTTTCCGCCTGCTGGCCTGAAGGACTGTCCCCCGGTCTCCTGCTCTTTGTCTTTTCTGTGTGCAGGGTGTTTACTGAGAGAGGCTTGTTGTGCAAATGCAAGTTGGGGCTTTGGACAGTTTCTCTCTCTCTCTCTCTCTTCAATTTGTTCTAATGAGTCATACAAGACAGTGGAACGCATTTTGACACATGGTTCACAAATGGAGCACAACTTCTCCTTCCTCTGGCTGAACGTGGTGGGGAGTCAACCAGGTTGTGTAATCACATGTGTATAGGGGAGCAATGGCCGTCTCACTCCACCTCCTTCCCTCCCCACAGCCCCTCCCCTCACTCCCCTCTGCACAATCCAGAGTTCCTTCATTTTCCCCTCCCCAGTATGGATCAGCATCTGCATATCAGAGAAAACATTTGGCCTTTGGTTTTTTTGGGATTGGCTTATTTCACTCAGCATGATAGTCTCCAGCTCCCTCCATTTACCTGCAAATGTCATAATTTCATTCATCTTTAAGACTGAGTAATGTTCCATTGTGTATATATACCACAGTTTCCCTATCCATTCATCTACTGAAGGGCATCTAGGTTGGTCCCACAGTTTTGCTGTTGTGAATTGAGCTGCTGTGAACATGCACGTGGCCGTGTCCCTGTAGTGTGCTGATTTTAAATTCTTTGGGTATAAACCGAGGAGTCGGGTAGCGGGTCAAATGGTGGTTCCATTCCAAGTTTCCTGAGGAATCTCCATCCTGCTTTCCAGAGGGCGGCACCAACTTGCAGTCCCACCAGCCTTGTATGACAGTGCTCTCCATGTGTGGTGTGGACAGGTGACCCAAGAGTCACTGGGTAGAGGAAGGGGATGAAACTCAATGTAGAGAAGCTGGGAAATGGGAGGGAGAGCCCAGGAAAAGGATTCTTTTGCCACTATCTCCACTTTGTAGAGAGGGGGGATCCCTGGCACGGCACCCAGCAGCCCCAAAGCCCTGCGGCCTCACCGATAGGCAGAGACAGTGTGGAGACCTCAGCCCCATCCGTTGGTCTCCTAAGGGAGAGTCAGGAAGCAGCTGCCTTTGGAGTTGAGTTCTCCAGCAACATTTGCAAGTCAAGCCAACAAGTCAACATTTGCAAGTAGATTGCACCCTGTTGGGTGCCTGGGCTGGGCTAGGAGCTGGAGCGCCAGTGGGAAAACCCAGGCTGTCCTCAAGGAGCTTGTCAAGGTCCAGTCATAGACCAGTACAGCTGTGCAGACTGTGCACTGCCCAACCGGAGAGGGTGCCATTCACACCACAGACGTCAATGTGTCTCTTTGTTATAACAATATTCCAACAGATGGAAGCAAAATGTCTTGAGATTTTTTTTTTTTCTAATTCTAAAGACTGCCTGGGCTACTATGGCCTAAATGTAAAGGCAGACAGAGAAATGATTGCAGTACATACAATACCCTGAATAGATGTGTGTTAGAGTCACAAAAGAACTTAGTAGAGGGCACCCTGTGTGCCTAAGAGAGTCATGAAGGCTGGGCAAAGCGAAGTCTTTTGGAAGACCATTGCCCTGAGCAGAGAGAGACAGTGTTACACAGTGACAAAGAGACTGTGTTCAGCACCCAGGCAGCCTGAGTTCAGATCCCAAATATGCTCCTTACTGTGTGACCTTGGGAAAGTACCTAACCTCTCTGTTCTACGGTGCTAGTTCTGCAACACCCCATGATCTGTGTCTGCCCAGCAGAGGAAAAGCCATGGGGGTCAGGGAGACAGCTCAGGCCCATGGGGACTTTGGACTCAGTCCTCTCCCCACAATGCTGCAGCCCGTCCCTGGGTCTAGAACAGACTAAGACCAGACACGCAGATGCCCGTCGGCATGTTCCTGTTCCCTCCACGCGCCAGCACCCAAAACGCACGGGAGATGTCAGTCCCACGACACTCGGCACCCCACAGCTTGCTGGCCTGGCCCTCGGGTGGCATTTATCAACTTTCTCAGGCGGAGATGAAGGGCGTCCATGTCTGTGGGGACCAGGACGTCCTGGGCCGAGGGCAGGACGCACGCTGTGTCACCTTCCTGCTGGGCGCCAGCAGGTGCCCTGGGCCTGGCCGCCCAGGGAGGTGGACAGGTGTGGGGTCCAGCCCTTGGACTCTAGGTGCCACCCTCTGGGACAGGTGGCTTCTAATCACGTGGGGACAGAAGGGCCATGCAGTCCTTGTGCCCGGCCGGCCTGGGCAGCACCCCTGCCCGTGGGAGGAGAGCGACTGCAGCCACCAGCGGAGTCCCCCCATCCCACGCAGAACGGGTTCTGGGTGGTGGCTGGAGTCGGTGGCTCTGTCACAGGACCTGGAGTCGTGAGGAACGCCCCCGCCCCCTGGTGGTGTTAGAATCTGAAGGCGTCGCTCATCTTTCCCGAGATTTTCTTCCATATCCTCCAAACGCGCTTCTCCACTCAAACCTGCAGTCCTGGCTCTGTGTCCACCCCGCAGGGCTGTGGATGCCCAGTACTAAGAGGTAAAGCCAAGCTCGGTGGCGCAGGCCTGTGATCCCAGCGGCTCAGGAGGCTGAGGCAGGAGGATCGTGAGTTCAAGGCCAGCCTCAGCAACTTAGCAAGGCCCTAAGAAACTCAGGGAGACCCTGTCTCTAAATAAGACATAACAAGGGATTGGGGATGTGGCTCAGTGGTTCAGCACCCCTGGATTCAATCCTCAGTACCTACCCCCCCCAAAAAAAAGCTGATGGGTGTAATTTATACCGACACACAACTGACTGACCGACTGCTTTTTCTCTCTGGGAAGTGATTGCCTTTTTAAATGAAATGTTTGTACAGGCTTCTCTCTGGACTTGCTAGAGCCTCAGTTCAGTGACTCTTAGAAGTCAGTCTCGTGGATTTAAATCCTAAAAGGATGCCGCAGTGAATTTCCCCTTTTGTAAATCTATAAAGCACTAATTAAAAAACAAACTGTAAACAAAGAGAAGGAAGAGTAGCCGAGTGAGGAAGGGGAACGGGAGGGGCGAGGGGCGGGAGGGGAAGTGCTGGGAACTGAGGTCTGCAGGTTCCGGCCTGTGCTTGGTCGGTTCTGCCAGAATGAAGCCCGCTGTTTGGAGAACTGTAATGCACTAACAGGCACTTTGAAAAAGGAAACTGATTTAAAAAATAAACAAAACACTGTCCTTGATGCCATGGATCCCTTGCACGCCTGTCTTCCTGAGAAGGCAGGCCATACAGTCGTGACCAAGTGTGACCGGGTACAGACCCAACTTTGCCACTCGCTGTGTGACTGGGCAAGGTACCCAACCTCTCTGTGCCTTTAACTCAGCTATCGCAGGCATTTCTGCGGGACTCCAGGGGTGGCACGCTGTCCTGCCAGGCAGGCCTCGTGGATTCTCTAACTGGAAGTCAGGTCCTTCCAGAGAACGGACAGGTCGACCGGGGACAGGCCCCAGGTGCTGTTTGTGCTTGTAGCCAAGGGACAGATCTCAACAGTGGAGCAGAAACGATTCCCTCAGCCCCAATCCCGAGGCTCATGTCCTGTGTGGGCCTCCCTCCAGTGGTGACCCAGCACCGGGTGGGTGACGGCCTCGGGTCCAGTGTGCCCGCGGTGGCATGAGCAGGTGCAGAGGGAGTATAGGGCGATGGGGTTTCCAGAGGGATTCAGACGGAGCCCCGTGGACCAAGGGGTGTGTGTGTGTGTGCGTCTTCATACCCACTGTGTGTGTGTGCGCGTGTGTGTGTTCACAGCCACTGTGTGTGCTTCACACCTGCAGGGGATGAGCCAGGATGGAGGAGTAAAGAAGGGCTGGCTGAGTGGCCTGGGGCTCGGCTGTGCTGTGTGTCGTGGTCAAGGCGTCCTCTGGGTGGGTTGGTTGACGGAAGCAGTGACCTCGTCAGCTGCTCCATCGTCCCAGCATGGCCGAGAGCCCGGAAACGGCAGCACCAGGCCTCCCTCGAGGCCAGCAGGTGTGTTTCTTTTCCCTTGGTCCCCGACGGGGCGGGGCCAGCTGCTTCTTCTAGGTGGGGAGTGGCCCATGGGTTGGAGCCGGGCGCTCTGGCTTGTGGGTGAGTTGGGCCCTGCGACTAGCAGGCTGGGTGCTGCAGACAAGTGACTTACCCTCTCTGGGCCTCAGTTTTCTCATCTGCAAAATGGAGGTCATGAGATCTCGCCTTCGGGTAGCGATTAGAACTAAGGGTGTGAGCTCCTCGGCTTCTCTGTGGAGTGTTGCGTTGTTGGCCTTTCCCCTCGTCCTGACCAAGGTCCATCTCTACGTTTCCGCTGCAAGAAGTGTGCGGGGTGGGGAGGTGGCCACACCCGCCCTGTGCTCTGTGGGAGGCCGCGGGGGTTTCCATTCCAGTCTCTGGACTCCACGTCCCCGTGCTTGGTGCTGATCGCCCTCCGGCCTCAGCTTTTCTGAGAGGAAAGAGCTGCAGGAGGAGGAGGTGGCCAGGGTGGGGCGCAGGCTGTCCAGGGCCCCGTGGACGGGCGGTGCAGGCCGGGGGTCCATGGCCGGCTCCCCGGCTGGGGTCTGTGGTTGAGTTCTTCCACGTCTCTGAGGCCACAGGGGCCCCCAGCAACCAGCACAGCTACACCAGGTGGGGAAAGGAGGTGAGCGTCCACGGGGAGGGTCCACGACTGCCAGGCGGAGCTGACGGGGGGTGCAGGGAGCCATCACCGGGGATGAAGCCGTCCTTGGGGAGCCGCCCACGGTCTGCTTTGATGACGGTCCAGAGAAACTGTCCTTTAGAACTCTCCACGCTCTCACAGGAAAGAGCCCTGGACAGGTTTCTGTGAGCTCGAGATGCCCGGGTCACCAGCACCCGGGTCGAGAGATGCACATCGCCAGCGCCATCACGCCCTGTCCCCTGGCTGCAGTGCAGGTCCCCGGGACAGGACACACGCTCTCCAGACTCATGGCAGCAGAGGGGAGTTTACCAGGCCCCTGAGGGATGGAAACTCCACCGTGGTCCTTGATCCCACACGACCCCACAGAATAGCAGATGCACTGGCCGCCTGGTCCCTGTCCTCTGGGTGGGCACGAGCACCAGGCCTGGTGAGACAGGGACAGAGGCAGGGCAGGGGGCAGGGCCTGGCCCCCGGCCACGCTGACAAGCTCAGAGCACAGATTGAGCGGCGGGGACGGCCCCCCTCTCCTCGGCACTCCTGGGAGGGGTCAGTGAAGACACAGAGGCCCCTCCCCAAACCAGCGTCTGTGTTGCCGGGACGCCACCGGTGGGGACCCAGCACCTTCCGGCCAGACCTGGGCTCCGCCCTCGGGAGACCCTCTTCTGGGACCCCAGGGAGGGGCTGGGATGCAGAGCCCTGTGTGCCCCCCAGCCTGTGGGGTCGCTGCACGACGTGGAACCAGGTCCCCGGGCCATCTCTGCGCCCATGGCTGGCCGAGGACACAGGAAGCTCGCTGCCTCCCGATGGTTCCTTCCGAGACCTTCCCAGAGCCCAGGGTGTGGGCCCCGGGATTCCGTGCCTTCACTCTTACACCAGCAATTATGGAGCGCCTCCTGTGTGCGGGTCACCTTCCAGAAACAAGTAAGGCGGAGGCAAAAGCTTTGAGCAAGGCTGTGCAAGAGTTCTCCGAGATAGGCACAGGGTCACGCACACTTCAGAGGTCAAAGCCTCTGCCCCCCCCCACCCCCCGACGGCTGTTCTAACAGCAACTAGATAGGTGGGAATTTTGGTGGCACATGGCAAACAGTAGCCTGGAATGGCATGAACAGGGAGGAGAGGTGACTGGCTCCTGAGCTGAGACCTCAGATCTGGCTTTAGGTGTGGCTGGATCTGGGTGTCAGTGGGTAGCATCAGGATTGGTCCCTTGCCCTTCCTTGCTGGATTCCTTCCCAGCCACCCTCTCTCTACAGAGGGACCCTGGGAAGTACGGACCTGCAATGTGCCGCTTTGGAGAATAGCAGAAAGAGACCTCGTGTGCCCCGGTTCTCTCCGAGAGTGACTGACCTGGGCCGCTGGGGCTGGACATATCTTTCCTCTTGGGCACTGAGTGGGCACAGCCCACAAGCCCCCCGGCCCCTCCACCTTACAGGACCTGTCTTCCACGGGGCCCTCCTGGCCCTGGTGGGCACCACGGGTCCATCCCTGTCCATCTGCCAGCCCCGTGTGCAGGTCAGGGGCCACTGCCTGTCTGCACCTGGCCCTCCTCTCCCTTCCCAGGTCACCCCAGTAGCTTCTCCCTGAGCTCCCATCCCTTCCCATCCCCTGTCCCCAGAACACTGTTTGTGAAAGGGTCCGTCCCTGCAGCTCGAGGGCTGATCCAGCTCCTGACCCCCCTTCTGTGGCTGTGGTCCACCCACTAAAAATGGTTCTGTATTTTAAAATGGTCGGGAAAAAAAAATTTTAAGAACACTACTTTGTGGCCCGTGAAAGGATCCAGAAGTCACTGTCCGTGAAGGCGAATGAAGTTTTCTCGGCAGCAGCTGCGCTCCCGTGCTCACGTGTCACCTGTGGGTGCCCGTGACTGCTGCCCTCACACCAGGACGGAGCTGAGGGGTGGCAGAGACCAATGGCCACAGCGCCAACTGCTGGTGTGGAATAGCAAGTCCTCAGAATTCCTGGGCTCAGAAATCAGGTGCACCCTGGTGTCCTTGGTGTGGCAAAGTCGCTTGAGGCCCTTGCAATCCTGGGACATGCCTCTCTCTTTTGCCCCTGCAGACTCCCTGCCTCCCAGAGGGCACAGAGGTCCTGCCCCCCACCTCCCACCTCCTGCCCCCCACCTCCCACCTCCTGCCCCCCACCTCCCACCTCCATCACCTGCCCCCCGCCTCCCACCGCGGCACCAGCTGGCTCCTTGCCTGGAGTCTCCCTCCTTCCTGGGCCTCCCAGGAGGTCCTGGAGGCCGGAGTGACCCTGCAGAGTGGGAGTGGACGTTTCCCTCTTCGGCATCCCGCTGAGCTCTGGGCGACCACCCCCTGGGGCACTGGTCCTGCTCTGGGCGCCCTTAGCCCCCTGTCTGTCGGCTCCCAGCAGGTGGCCAGCGTTGTCCTTCCTCCCCCTCGGCCCTGAGCACAGTCCCCCAGCTGAGGCCACACTCCGCGCGGGTGGGAAGAAGGGAGAGTCCAAGCCCCGGCTGGAGCCTCTTCAGTCCCCAGGACGGCTGAGCCGGTGGCCCAGGAACACTGGCACAGAAGGGCCGCAGCTGGTGGAGTACAGAGGCTGAGCTGAGGCGGGGGACGGGCCTGTCACCATTCTGCGCCATTCACGGCAATTCATCTCTGCAGGCAAGAGACGCGCCGCAGTTGAGAGACATGGCTTGAAGTGACTTGAGATTCTGAGGAGAAGATGGTCGAAGGGCAGTAGTGGGAATCGGGAGTGTTCTCACCTGTTCCTAGCTCCCCGTTGAGGATAGAGAGTTCTGGAGGGAGGAGAGTGTGTGGACCAAGAGCGAGGGTCCCCTTACAAGGAGGCGGAGTGAGGCAGGCATCAGTGTTCATCAGCAAGGACAGCAGCCATCATTAAAATTTGCTTTATTCCTAGACCAGGGTTTCTGCACGCGACCTCTGTGGCCATGTGGGGCTGGGTGAATCTTTGCTGTGGAGGCTGTCCTGAGCACGGTAGGAGTTTAGCAATGTCCCTATTCACCCTCCCCTGTTGTGACAACCAAAACATCTCCAGGTGTTGGGGATGAGGCAGGACGCACGGTCACTTCTGGTTGAGAACCCTCTCCCTATGTGGATGCTTCCCACACTAGCCTTTGGTGAAAGACCTGTTTTTTATTTGATTTATCTGCTTATAAAATACTAAAGAGTAAATGCCCAGGAAAAGGACCCCGTTGGCAGTGTCAGCGGGTTTAAGTGCTGCCTTTCACTCCGTCCTTTTCCTGTCTTGGTGGGCAACAGAGGGTCCCCAGGCAACACTGTAGCACCACCCTGGACTCGGGGTAAGGCCGGAGGGCCCCCCGTGCCTGGGTGGAGGTCAGGGGTTCTGGTCTTGATGCTTTGCACGCGATTCTTCCCTTGGGCGTGTGTGTGTCGGAGGAGTGACTCGTCCCTGTGGAAGGTGGGCAAAGGCCACTCCTGGGTCACACACCTCTGCAGCTCGGGTGCTCAGGCTTCCCCGAGGAGGGGCTGGAGCAGAGCTTCCCGCCAATATTCCTGGGTTGGTGTCACCCCCGGGGGGTGCAGGTCAGTCCCACTGGAGAGAGGATCCCCGCCCGCCCCGCGCTGGACGCAGAGCAGGGTGTAGTCCACGTCCTGGCCCAAGGTCAGCTTCAGCGGTGCTGATTGGTCACCCTCGCCTTTTGTCCTGTGGCCCAGAAGGAGCCTGTGAGCAGAGGGAGACGCGGTGGGAGGAGTGTCTGCGTTTTGAATCCAGGTGACAGACCAGAAAGAAGTCCGGGGAAGGAACAGGCCCCGGGAGCGGCCAGTGAGTGAGAGTGGCCTCCCGGGTCTCACCCTGGGATTGCCGTGAATTTACAAACAAGCCCGCGGTGCTCTTGCGGAGCCCAGGGGGTCGTGTCTCCTACCAGCTCAGGGAGGGCGGGAAGGATGAGATCCAGACCCAGAGACTCTTCCCTAGAGATGACTCGCCCGTCGGAGCCGGAGCCGAGGGGGACGTCAGAGAGGACGGAAGGAATCCTGCACTCTCTTGTTCTCCTGAGAGTTTAGAGAGAAAAGGGGTCATGTGTCCCCATCACAGCCGTGTTGGTTAAGCCCTGCTGAGTGACGGACAGACCTGCCTGTCCCCTCCTCCACCTGTGCTCTTGCTGGATCCTGTTAGCTGGGCCCTAGTGGCCGATGGCTCATTAGAGTGTAAATGTTTACAGGGACCCTGCATCTGCTCAGCCAGTGATCACGCCCGCCCTGCACAGGCAACTCTGTAGAGAGACGCTGTCCCGTTCTTTCCAGAAAGATCTCAGAGGCCTTCCCCAAGGTGACCAGTGAACTCCGCTCCCATTTGTGCTGAATCCTGCTGGAGACCTCTTGCCTTGACGCGGCTCAGGAGAGAACAAGACTTAGGTGTGGGAGGAGGCGGGACAGGGCTAACGGGGGACACTGCCGAGCACACAGGGCCCCGATGGAAGTCGGGTAAGGGCTGAGCGCTGAGGGAGGGTGGCACGTGGTGATGGTGGCCTATCAGGTCCCTCCCTAAAGTGCTTGTTCCAGTGCCAGCCTGACTTCCTGGTTCAGCCTTGTCCGGAAAGTTGTGGCTCCTCATTCTTCACATCCCGGCTCCGACTTCCCACAGCCCACTGTAACCCTCAGGGTTCTCCAGAGAAGCAGAGTCAGTAGGAGGCACACACACGTGTGCCCTGTGTCTCTTCATGAGTCTAGAAATCCACACATCCACACTGACAGAATAGGTATGTGTGTGAGTCAGCCTTCTGTCACTATAACAAAATGTCTGAGGTCATTAATCTATACAGAGAAAAGGTTCATTTTTGGCTTACAGTTTTGGAGATCCCAGCCCAAGACCAAGTGGCCCTCCTGCACTGGGTCTTTGGCAAGGCTGGGGCATCACAGTGGGAGGCTCATGAACAAACCCTCACCGCATGAGCCAGGAAGCAACAGAGGGAGAGAAAGAGGACGAGACTGGGGTCCCACAGTCCCTTTCTAGGGTATGGCTCCAATTACCTAAGGAGCTCCTCTAGCCCCACCCCTTCAAGGTCAGCAGCACGGCCCATAGTGCTGCCCTGGGGACCAAGCCTTTGACACGTGGACCTTGGAGTGACGCTCATCCAAACCTCAGCACTGTGTGTGTGTGTGTGTGTTTCCATATGAGATTTGCTTTAAGGAGTTAACTCCTTAAAGGAGCCGTGGGAGGGCCAGTCTGAACCGGCAGGGCGGCAGGAGCTGACCTGCAGCTTGAGGCGGGATCCCTTCTCCCAGAAACCCCAGTTTCGACTCCTAAGGCCTGTGACTACCTGCGTGGAGTGGACTTCACACCCACGTTATCTGAGTGGTCTCTGCGCCCCAGCTCCGCCGCAGCGGACCTTCAGCTCATTTATAACCCCACAGAGCTCCGGCTGTCTTGTCTGGCTGAATAACGGGGTGCTGCCGGCTGGCCGTGGAGGCCCGTGGAGCCCACTGCCGCTCGGCCCACAGCCCGGCCTGGCCCAGGACAGAGCGTGGGGGAGGGCAGGGGGTGCCTGCTCAGCGCCAGCCCTTCCCCCTGTGTCCTCGCGCCTGCTTGCACTTGAGGCTGCCCAGGCCAAGGAAGGACCCAGCGTCTCTGCGGGCACCAGGAGTTAGTCTGAACACTCCTGGGTGATCGGTGTAGACTTTTATTCCAGGTCATTGTTCTCCTAATGGGTTGAGGGACCACGAATTGTCTCATCTAAATGGTGACGTTTTTGAGAGCAGAGGGGACGCTGGTAATTATACTGGACAGCAGGTGGGCGTCAGGACCTTGGCCTGGTTGGCCTTGGAGCTCATGGACACAGGTGTTTTCAGTGCCTGTGTTCTGTGACAGGTTCGTCACATCGGTGAGCGCCAGCACGGTGGTAGGTCAAGTTGCTTCTCCAAAGAGATCCCGTGATGTCCTAACTCCCGGAACCTGTGAACGTGACCTTATTTGGAAGTGGGGTCTTCACAGAGGTAACTCGTCACAATGAAGTCACACTGCACGAGGGTGGCCTTAAACCTAATGATTGGTGTCCTTACGAAAAAGCCACATGGAGACAGAGTGGGGCAGAGGTGACCAAGGAGTGACACATCTGCAAGGCAGGAAAGGCCAAGGACGGCGTGCTGTCCCCGGAGGCTAGAAGAGGCGGGAACAGATTCTCCGAGTCTCAGAAGAGCCGACCCTGCCAGCACCTTGGCTTCCAGACTGTCCCACCTGGACCGGGTTTCAGGGGGTTTAGGTCTGGTGCTTTGTACAACAGCCCCAGGAAGCACTTTCATTAAAACCCTGAGCCAAGTGCCCCGTGTGTGCCAGGTTTGGACCTAAGTGCCAGGAAGAATCTGCTTGTTCTCCTGAGGCCCCCGAAGTCCATGCCTGTGACGTTCACAGACCGGCCATAGGTCCTGGTCAGACAGCGAGTGACCGTTTCTGCTGGCTGATTGGACAACGGGAATTAACACGTGGCTCCGATGCACTCTTGTGGCCACCTTTGCCAGCCGAGGACACGCAGGGCCCTTCACCACGCGGGGCCTGATCCCCTAGGGACCCTGGTTCCATTCTTGTCACCTGCAATGGCCAGATGGCTCTATCCTGTTCTGCAGTCCTGTTCCTGGGGTGCAGATGGCCTGATGGCGTGAGTGAGCTGAGTGGGCCCCGGGTCAAGTCCACTGCTCCCTGGGCTTCTGCAGCTGCCCTCCAGCTCCAAAGACGAGCTCAGCAGCCCAGGACGGTCCAGCCTGTCCCCGTCTTCACCGGGAGGTGCAGCGATGGCCGACACTGTCCACTTGGACGCGTGTATCCTCACCAGGTGGGACAAGGAGGCCGAGCCCTCTGTGGTCAGGGGACACCCCCCTGCTCCTGAGCTGTGAGGAGAGGCTGAGTCGGTGAAGGCCACGGGTGTTAAGGGCACAGCGTGGGTTCACATGACCGTGACCCCGTAGCTACCACCTGTGATCTAGAACCTTCCTGTCACCTGAAGTCCCTGTCATTTTCTGCCTGACCCCTCCTGCCCCAGCGTCTCTTTCCTCCTCTGGACTCTCCGGGGCAGCCGGGGAACGGCCTGCTCTGCCTCCGCCTCTGAGCCCCGGAGTCTCTCACAGTGGCTTTTAGGCCTCGGGGCTTTTTCGATGAACCATAGTAAATTGACTTTCACTGTTGCCATGGAAACAGTGGAACCCCTTGCAGGGCACTGGGGTCCCCGGGAAGCCCCGACTCCCCCTGCTGCGCCCTGGGTGGGCTGGGCGTGGGTTCCACTGTGTGCTTGGCGTGTGCCTCTGTTCACAGCCGAAGGTTGACCTGTGTGACGTCTTTTCACCTGGGATGAGCGTTCTTCCCACACCCAGTGTCTTGAATGTCCCCCTAGATGACGTCTGTCTAACTCGCCAGGAGAGCAGGGGCTTTTGCCCGCTGGGTCACGGGTGTCCCCAGGATCTGGAGCAGTGCTGGCCGAGGGGGACATGTGTGAAAGAGTAGAGGGACGAATCACAGCTGTGTGACCGGCCGCCTGGATGACAGAGTGGCTTCTGCTGTCTGCAAAAGCAGTCCACACGAGTGACTTTCTTCTCAGGCTTCCGATGATAACCTTAGAATAGGCTCCATGTGAAGAGTGGTCGTGTCAAATCACTGAGCTGAGGTTCTTGGCTCTTGACGTATAGCCAGAGGCTCTTGACGTATAGCCAGAGGCTCTTGGGAGCTGAATCACTCAGACTTTAGTTGTGGCTCTGCCTCTTCCTGGTTGTGGGACCTCGGGCAACTTAATTAACCTTTCTGTGGCCTCGTTTACCCACTTGTGAAGCAGGACTTATGATGATAGCATTGCAAAGGCGGGTTAGGATTAAATGAGATTCTATAATTCTATGTAAAAGTACTGTGCTCATCAGTTTTCTATCACTATGATGAAATAACAGATAATTAACTTATGAGGATAAAAGGTTTATTTTGGTTCACAGCTTTGGAGATTCCAGGCTCTGATAAATTGGCCCTGGTGCTTTTGGGCTTGTGGCAAGGCAGCACATGGTAGAGGGAAGGGGAAGTGGAGCAGAACTGCTCACCTCAGGAAGAGGAGTCAGGCAGAGACGGGGGTCCCACAGTCCCCTTCAAGGGCATGTCACCAATGCCCTAAAGATCCCCCCACTAGGTCCCACCTTTGAAAGCTCCATCCCTTCCCAGTAGTGACACCCTGGGGACTGAGTGTTTATTACAGACTTTTGGGGGATATACTTCTGATCCAAACTATAGCAAGTTCTTAGAGCACCCGGCATGTGCTAAGCCTGTGTGTGTGTGTGTGTGTAAAGCCCATTGTACCTGTTTTCCAAATAGCAATGTTCTCCTTAATAATCCTTCTCCTTTTGATAAGCAGTAGTGCTGTGTCTTGCCCCCCCCCCCCCCCCCCGTGACTGGTCCCCGGTCTGCTGCATAGTGGGCGGGGGGTCTCGGTTCCCAATTCACTTTGGATATGAGCACATTATGTCATTGACTGTTCTCTCTGGTGTCAGCTGGCAAAGGTCCCAGCAGTACAGGGATGAGCACACAGTCAGGACAGCCGTCAGAGAGCACATAACCCAGTGCAAGGGAAAGATGGTCGGACGGAAGGTGTTGCTAATTGTGGGAGTAAACAAAGGCCACCCAGGGGAAGGCAAAGCCAGGCACCTATTCAGAGTCAACAGCCGGGGTCGGCTACTGTCACCTGCACTTGGCAGACCCGTCAGGCGAGGGGGCAGGGAAGCCTATGGTGGGGGGCTATGGTTTGAGGTGAGGTGTCCCCACACCCGCTGTGCTCAGAGGCTGAGTGATAGGTCACGGGGAGCTGCACCCTGATCGCCCAGCCTAGTCTGAGTGGACTGACCTGATAACTGTTCGGAATGGACTAGCTGGAGGGGTTGCCTGCAGGAGGCCGTCACTGGGCGTGTGCCCTGGCGTGGTTTGTCTTCCCGGTGGACAGAGCAGCTTCCCCTCCTCGCCCTCCACCGTGAACTCTGCCTCCCTTAGGCCCAGAGCTTTGGCCTCGGCCAGCCTCAGACTGGATCTGCGAGAAAACGTCGGCAGTTTGAGACACGCGGTCTGCAGGGTCTTGCTACCTCATTTCCAAACCAGGTCACACTCCAGGATTCCTGGTAGACTCGAATGTGGGGGACACGATTCAATTCCCTTCAGGGAGACGTTGGAGCATTCTCTGGTTGGTGTATTAGTCAACTCCTGTCACTTTATAAGCTGATTATCTCAGGTATTTTTTAAAGAGAGAGGGTATTTTTTTGTTTCAGAGTTTCTAATCCATGATTGATTGGCCCCGTGTTTGGTCAGGGCCAGGACAGCATACCATGGCCGGAGCTTGTGGGGACACAGAGCTCCTCAGCTCATGACAGGGACTGGGTCCCACAATTCCCTTTGGAGATATGTCCCTAAGGACCTAAGGACCTCCCTCTGGGTCCCACCTCTGAAAGACCCCACGCCTTCCCAACATGCCACACTGGGGACCATGCTTTAAACACAGGCACCTTTCAGGGACATTCAAGATTCAAACTCGGGCAGCTGGCCTTGAGTTGGAACCCAATTGACCGTCACTGGCCATCACTGACCAGGCCTGGCCAATCTGGGCTGGTGGCTATGAGGTGGTAGTCTGGTTTCCTGAGATGGCTGCTGCAGAGAGAGTTTGTCTGGTGTCTCCTTGTCCTGTCAGGTCCCACAGCCCTGTGACTAACTACTTGTTCTGAGTACAGCGTCTGACCTTCTCTGGACATTGGTGTCTCCCCTGTGAAGTGGGGGTCAGGGGTCCTTGTTGCTATAGGACAAGGATCTTTGGCATCAGAGCTGGCAGAGAGATGCAGATGCAGGAGCCACTTAGAAACCCGGGGATGGTGGTGAGCCTGCTCCCCCTCCCGGGTGGGAACAGCTGAGCCACGTAGAATCAGGAGCTCCGTCCAGTTGTGAGATTTTGTGGTGGGTGATCCCGTGGCCGAGGCTACTGATCATATTCTTATTTTTTTGCAGCACATAATCTCTTGGAATGTCCAGAAAGACAGGATTGTCAACTCCTTTTCCTGCTGGTTAAGCTGATGATTTGATCTAATTTTATTTACTCCTACTTGGGACAGGAGGTGATGGTCTAAAACCTCCACCTGCCAACTCTTGCCCATGAGAGGCAGAAGATTGCTATCGAAGTTATTTTAAACCATAGAATTGGGGAGAGAAAAAAACAATCACAATTTTTTTTTTGCTTTGGGCTCCTGGTGCTTGGGTGGTTTCTAAACCACATACCTTATGTAAGTTGAAATGCTAGAAATTCGAAGCTATTTAAACGACTTCCCAGCCCTGCAGTCTTGTTTTCATAGTTTGAGAATAAACGTCAGGGCTTAGAATGTGAGGTTATTTTTAACCAGAGTAGAAAGCAAAGACAGAATGACATGTTTGGAGGCAGATTAAAAAAAAAAAAAAAAGTTCAATTCACAGTTAGCATTCCCTAAAGAGAATCGGCTAATTGAAAGGTTTAAGAAAGATCTGCATCTACCAGAAAGCATGGCGCTGCTGACAGCGTTCTGTCTGCAGGGTCGTGCGGCCGCAGAGCAGCAGTTTGGAAGTGCTGGTTCCGGGAAGGCTGGTCAGCCTGGCCTGCAGAGCCTCTCGGGGCAGGCCTCGAAGGTCTCCCTGGGGTTTCTGGCTCTGGTCTTATGTGCTGAGAAGCCGTCTGGCTGGACCACATGGTGGGAGGGCTGGCTGGGGGAGGCTGGGGTGGGGTCAGTGGGGTGGTCCCCGAGAGATGCTGCTGGGGGTGCAGGTGGAGGGTGAGTGGGCTTGAGAGTAGTTTGGGAAGGGAGATTGTCTGAGGACTGACGGGAGCTGGGTGTATCAGTCGGTGTTCGGTGCAAGACATCGAAACCATCCTCAGTATTTTAAACAGAAAGGATTGAATGCAGGGAATTAGGTGCTTACAGAATCACAGGTGGAAGGAGCCGCCCTGTGTCTGAGGCTTGTGTCCCCCAGAATTCCCATGGGGAAGCATGACCCCCACGGGGTGGTGTCAGGAGGGTCCTTGGGAGGTGCTCAGGTCATAGCTCTGCCTCCTCCCTCATAGGAGATGTTCCAGGGCTGCCTGGCATCTGTCCCCTCCAGGATGTGTGGACAGAGGAGACACCTTCTCTGACGCAGAGAGTGGGGCCTTGGTCTTGGCCTTGCAGCCTCCAGAACCATGAGAAATCAATTTCCATTGTTCCTGATCCCCCCAGGGTGGCCTGTTTTGTTATAGCAGCCACATGGACTCAGACAGGCGGGCAATGGAATGATCAAGTTAAAAACATTCTGCGCCGACCAAGGGAGCGGGTGGTCCTGCCGGCAGAGCTTCCTGGCCCTCTCCGTAGCCCTGGTCTCCAGGACCAACTGAGCAAGAAGAGCGCGCTTCCTCTTTCCTGTCCTCAGAGTCTCCTGGGTCAACAGGGCCAGGGCTGCCAGGGAGCTGAGGCTCCTCAGAGCAGGACACAGGCCTGAGCACGTGTGACCGTGAACCACCCAGCAGGACCCCGTAGCTATGTCCCCTTGGCAGGTTCACACGAGAAAGTGGGAATGGACCTTGAGCGCTGGGTGGCCGTCCCCCCATCATGAGCTGTGAGGAAGGAGTAGGCTTCAGCAACAGCTCCCCCATTTCCCTCCTGCACCCTGAGATGGCTGGTGGGCCACTCCCTGGGGCTGGGCTTCGGGTGTCAGGATGCCAAGGAAGGGTGTCCAGCAGCTGCCGGGGAGATTAGGTCTTGAGCTCTGCAAAGACCAAAGTTTGAGAGATGCCTGTGGAGACTAAAGGTCAGAGCCGAGAAGAGGGAGAAGAGGGCTGGGGAAAAGGCCCCAGGAACACCAGCATGCAGGGGAGCCTACAGGAGACTGAGGCAAGGAGGAGTGGAGGGTCCCGGAAGCCAAGCAGGAACGCTTGGCGAGGTGGGCTCACACGACGCGGGTGGACGTCCAGGCATCTTGCTACGTATAAGATGCAACCAGAAAGGCTGCGCGTGACACGATTCCATCCATAGGACATTCTGGAAAAGGCAAAGTAGAGAACGCAGACATCACTGGTGGCCAGGGTTGGGGAGCAGGAGGGGGTGACTAAAAAAGTCAGCACAGGGAGTTTGGGGGGATGGAGGGTCCTGGGGGTGTGGCGGCGGATGTGAAGGTCCATGCGGTTCTCACAGCCCGTAGAGCTGCAGCCTGAGGAGCGAGTTTTACTGTATGTAAATGTAATATGGATGTAATATGGATGGACAGATGGACAGTCCACAGGTCCTTTTGTCCATTCATATGTACATTCATTAATATGTGAACAAGAAGTGGTTTGTTCTGTTGAATGTTTCAAGGAGATGAAGGAAGGTGAGTGACAGGTGTCTTGACCTGTCGGAGTGGGTCCCGGGCTGCGGGCAGAACTGAGCTGATTCCTCCCTCTAGGAACTTGGCTGCTGGCCATGGCCTCAGAGCTTCCAGGGCCTGAGCCCCTTGGTAAAGAGACTGGCCCCGAGACACGCACCTGTGATAGTAAGATGCTCACTGGGAAGAGCCTGTGCCGCCTGGTTGCGTGACTCTAGGGAATACTTGAGGCTTTCAGGGCCTCTGTGTCCTCATCAGTAAAGTAGGGACAACGAGCTTCTCGGGATCGCCTGAGACCGAGGGGCTTGGAAAAGTTAGAAATGCAACCTTTGGAACTGGACATGGGTGCCACTGTATTTACCGGCTCCCTGCATGTCCTCACCTCCCCTGGTCAGTGACTGCTGGCCCTGTCCACTCCTCGCCATCATGAAAAGCTTCCTACTCTGTCTGTCCTTTATTACTTGTCCATCTGCACCAGGCCAAGCATATAGTAAGGCCACATCTGGGAAACGGCACTCACCTGGTGCCTGGTGCATAGCAGATGCTCAAGAAACACATACTGACCCCACCCTTTCAGGATCCAGGTAGCTTCCATCCTGATGACCTCCTGCCTTTGGAGCAGCTTTGGTGCCCTCTGAGAGTCAGATCACCTTTGAGATGAAGCCACGTGCTCAGGGAGGCTCGGGGTACACAGTCTCGGGGGCAGGGGGGTCTGTAAACATCAGTTGGATAATTCGTACTTGACAACTAGCAGCGATGTCGGCAGAGGTGCAGAGCCTCGCAGGGGCGGTTCAGAGCCTCACGTGGGCAGCTTTTGTGAGTGAAGAAAGCTCAGGTGTGCCTTGAGGACCTGAGTGCACGTGTGCAGGGTGCTGGGGGCACTGGAGATGCTTCTGTCCCGGGCCCTTAGGGCTCCCCTCTGATGTGGGGAGGGCAGCTGGCAGGAGCCACCTGCCTGCAGTGCCCTGGGTGCTGCGCACAGTCCAGGCCCGTCATGTGGAGGGAGGCACACATCTGGCCTGCAAGGACACCTGGGCGTGTCCAAGGCCAAGAAGGAAGAGAAGTCACTCTGGGTACCAAGGTGCAAAGGCAAGAACCTTAACAGGGGGGTAGGGAGCAGCTGCCTTGCCTCCTGTCCCCTCCCTCCCCCTCCCTCCCAGAGCCTGGGATCATCCCTGTGTCCCTGAGTTCCCCAGCTCGGTTCCACCTGCAGACAAATCTCTGCCTTCCCCGTCCCCACGCCCCTGGATTCCTGCAGCTTAAAGGCTTAGGCACGACCTCAAAAGCCATGTGTGTGACCTCAAAAGCCATGTGTGTGCCCCGCTCATTCCTCTCTCCTGGGGGGGGCGATTTGAGCAGCAGGGACAGAATCCACCCCTCTCAGACCTGGATGGGGCTTCCAGTCCTGGGAGCAGGGGAGGAGGAGGAAGGTCTCCTTGGGAACCCCGGGCCACGTGGCTCCTCTGCAGCTGTGGAATCTGTTCTCCCATCCTCTGCTCTCCTGCCGTCCTCTCCCCTCCGGGCCACTTCTGATTTCTCTATTGTTATTGTACAACAAAGTTGTGTCCTCTAGAGCCATGGGGTCAGCGGCGATCCCATGAGCTAACGATCCTCAGAGCCATTGCACGGAGTCCTCAGGACACCAGGGTCTGCTGTGATCCTGGCTCCTAGAGGGTATGGCCCTGGGGTTTAGCAGATTGCCAAGGTCACGCAGGTCTAAGGGGGCAGAAGCACTTCCCAAAACCTAATTCTGTCTGCAAACGACAGGTGTACCTAACATACAACATATTTGCAGTCCGAAGTTATTGCTCTTGGTGGCCAAGGTGGGAGGGACAGGGATCCCCTGCCACCTGGCCAGCTGCTGGAGGATTCAAGTCCTAAAGAGAGGAGAGAATCGGTCCCAGCTACCAGCCACTGGCTGGGAGTGGGGAGCAGTTCTCTGTGGGCTGCAGTCTTGGACATCAGGGTTAGGGCATGCCACACCCAGTAAGGAGCAGCGGGACGGACTGGAGAAATGACCAGGCCATTTTAAGTCTATGGGTGGCCAAGCCAGCCTCCAATCCACAATGCACCATAATTCCCAGTCTTGACCTGTGTGGCTGGGTTCCCTGAGCTGGTCACGTCCCTCTCTGAGCCTCACCCCAAAACAGGCATGCATAAGGCCGTAGTGCCAGCCCCCTGGATTCAGGGTATATCAGAAGACTCGGGTGGGCACTGAGAATGGCAGGTATGTCTGGGGGTGCCATACCTGCTGCCCTTGATGTCAGTGTCAGGACACCTCTGTGGCCCTCCAGCGTACATCAGGGGAGCTGAGCAAGGCGGGAGAGTGAGCAAGGAGTCTGATCCCACCAAGGGCAAAGCCACTTATAACCCACATCCCCTCCCTGCTGGAGGCCAGGTGATGTGTCCTCAGCAGCGTGACTTTATTTTGATTCTCAGAGACGTGTCAGGATTGGATAAATCGCCAGCTCTCAAAACACTGGTTTGCAGAGTCGGGAAATGCCTCAAATTCTCATGTGAGAAATGTCTATTGATCTGCACTGAACCATCCCGGACAGCTCCATTCATCCTGGAAATAAGACCCCGGCAGCGAGACGGCCGAATCTCTCCCTTAGTAATTCTCATCTCCAGGCAGAAAATCCCTTGCAGCAGATCCATGCCCTTGAACTGGCAGCAGCAACTGTATTAAGGGAGTTGGATTACAGAGAGAGAGGGAGGGAGGGAGGGAGGGATGAAAGAATCCATTCTTTTCTAGGTGTTTGGGGAGCTGTTCTTTGTTGTTGGTAGAATCTGATGTTCAAATCAGGAAAGTTTCCATATGAGGCAGAAACCATCATTGTCAAAGCTTATGGCAAATGACATTTACAGAGAAGGGATTTCTGTCCTGGACGTCCAGTTAGCACGCATCTAGCAAGCATTAATTGAGTGTCTACTATGAGCCTATTGTCACTCCCGGTACCTGGAGGGCTGGCAAGGTTAACAGCATTGTCACAGGATAAAACAACATAGATTGTCATTTTGGTTAATATTTTGCCGTTGCTTATTTAATTGATTGTTAAGGTCTATTAAGAACCCATGTGCCAGGCCTGGCCTGGGCACTGAGGACACGGTGGCGAACTGGGCAGTGAGGGTCACTGTCTTTCAGAAGTTTCTAGTCTATCTGTGTGATAAGAACTGGAGGGGGTCTGGGAGTTGTCCTTTTAGCATGTGTTTGTGAGAATGCTCACCCATTGGTCATCTCAGGTGGTGGGAAGATGAGAAGGGATCAGTCTCCATTCCCAGGGCATCCAGAGGCTGATGAGTGGCTCAGGGCTGCTTGGGAGGGGATGGTGCATTTGCCTCAGATTGTTTCCATATTTTCGCTCTTATGAATACAACTATGGGCATTTGTGCACAAGTTTGTGGGCAGGCGTTGCATTTATCTAAGATGTACACTTGGGAATGGAATTACTAGGTCCTGTGGTCACTGCCACCTTTTGATGAACTCCCAAAGCCACTCTGTGTCACCTTCCCTCCAACATGGTATGAGGGTTCTGATATCTCCTTATGGCCAACATTTGTTCTGTCTTTTGGACTGTAGCCATCTTGGTGAGTATAAAGTATTTTGTATAGTTTTTCAAAATATCTAAAACATGATGGATTCTAAGGTGCTAGAGTAGCTGGGTATAATCTAGTCTCCAGCACCTTTTCCTAAGAACACTCGTCTGCCCTGGGCTGAGAAATAGCTGACCTTCTTGCTCGTCAGCCCGAAGCCAGTGGACTCCATAATTCCTTGTTGGACTCCCAGGTCTCAAGTGAGGTTTGGGGGCCCACTGATTCCTAACCCTCTGTCATCCCCTCTTGTCTTCCAGCCATCCACGAGTTCCCCACAGACCTGTTCTCCAATAAGGAGCGACAGCACGGAGCTGTCCTGCTGCACATCCTCGGTGTAAGTGGTCCTTGCGGGCATGATGTCACACACCTAAAACCTGTCTGCACGGGGTGGCCAAGCCACAGCCCCTGAGAGATTCCATTCAGTCCTTGCCACAGCCCCGAGAAAAAAACAGATGCCAAAAACCATTTTGCCCACTGAGAGGTAATATCTCCAATGTGCTCGGTGACTCACTCAGTGTCGTTGCCCCGAGCCACACAGGAAGTGGTTCAGTCCTGTCTGCTCTCTGCTTTTTTAATGGTGCATGACAGCACCTCTTCCTGATGTGTAACCATGAGCCAATAAATACAGGTCAAGGGTGTCAACCACTGCACGACATAGAGGTCTTCCGTACAACCCCGCCCCAGACAATTTGCCCACCTTTACTTACCTACAGTTGAAACCCTTGCACTTCCTCTCAAACTTCCCTCCATGTGCAGATGGGCCCTGATAACACGTGGTGAAGTTCAAATAGCAAATCAAAAAGGGAATAATGGGTTCAAACTGACATCATAGATGCTGCCTCCGTAATGGGGCAGGCGAACTCCAGGCCCAGCCATGCGTGTCTCACTGCCTGTTGTTGTAAATAAAGTTTTATTGGAACACAGCACTCCCATTCATTTCTGTGCTCTCCACGTCTGCTGTGGTGCATCTGTCTAAGTGGCCCACAAAGCCAAAAATATTTACTTTCTGGCCCTTCCCAGAAACCATTTGTTGACTCTGTGGACTGGAGTTGGGAGACGAAGCAGGGCAAGGCCGGCTTTGCTACTTTGGATCGACCACGGCAAATTTCCCTTCTGATCACAGCCCAACCGCCCAGCACCATCTGCTTGTATATTTAATCCCAGGCAGACATTAGTCTTTTAAAAGAGATAATTAAGAAAGTAAAATCTGGGATTCTCACATTGACAGCGACAACCGGAGAGGAATGAGTGAGTGAAACTTTAATTAATAGGCTAAACCTCTAATGAAAATGAAGGGTTAGAATGAGGATGACAGGCAGAGTTTGAAGGGCGGGCGTGTATATTATTTCTGTAATAGAGTTGTTATCTTTCTGGTGACTCTGACTCTACATTTCTCCTTTGACTGAGGTGGTGTGAGTTTGGCTAACTGGCCCCATAGCTCTGTGGCCCTGTCCCACAGAAGTCTTGACAGAGCAAAGACAAAACAACTTCAGGAATTGTGCAGGGACTCTTACCACACTCTGGCTGGAGGGTCAAATCCAGCCCAAGCCTGTTCTTACCAGTCACATTTTATTAGACCATGGCCACACCCGTTCTAGGGCTGCTTTGGCTCTTGAAGAACGGAGGAGTCGCAATAGAGACCCTTGGACCTACAAAGTCAAAAACATTATCCTCTAACCCTCTACAGAGGGAATTTGCCAGACTCCTTTAGGGAATGCACACCTCAGGCGGAGGAGCCAGGGGTCTGCAGTACTAGAAGTTTTCCCGCCCTCCCGGCACAAGGAATGGAAATTGTGGCACTATCTTAGCTCTTCTTTCTCCTCTGTTCCTGTGGATGTCATAGGAGAGACACCATGTGGCCCCATGGGTGCCAGTTCGAGCCAGATTCCCGAGGTCTGTGGCAGGGTCTCTCCTGCTGCCCTCCCCTCTGTCCACAGCCCCACTCTTGGTTTCTTTTTGCTTCTTTCCAAAAGCTGACGAGTCACATCCAGGGACTGTCCCCTGTGGACCCCAGTAGACAGACCTGCCTGGGGCGCTGTGGCCTTAGATAGTGTCTCTTCCACTTTATTTCATCAGATGAGTTGTGAGGTCCTCGGGTGTTGGGCTGTGTGGGCGGGAGCATCCTGGCTCCTCTTTCTGCAGACAGGACATCCCTGCCCAGCAGAGGGCAGCAGCTCCTCCTCTCCCAGGGCCCCGGGCCTTGCCTCTCCCCTCCTCCATTTCCCCTTCCTCACTCTGTTCTGCCCCCACCTTGACCTTGCTGGTCTGTCAAGCACCCTGTCGCCTCAGGGCTCTGCACTGGCTGTAAGGTGGTCACAAGCAGCAGAGGCTTTGCCTGGTGCTCTGTCACCAAATCCCTGCTGCGGGCACCCACACCTGGCACGCAGGATGAGCCCAGGTAGGCCCTGCTGGATGCTGGATAGATGGGCAGGGAAAGGGCCCAGCTGGACCACCACTTGAAAACCACTGATCTGCTCATGCGTCATCGTTAAACAGAGAAGAAGTGGAGACCCAGGACCATGACCTGCCCAAAGTCATCTGGCTCAGAAGTCCCAGAACCAGTGTTAGGACCAGGGCTCTTGGGTGCCGTCAACCTCCCCAGGCAAATGGACCGTGGGTTTCCATGTGTGCAGAGGCCAGCAGGACCCAGGAAACGCTGGCTCATAGGGTGACCAGAGTCCCCCTTTTTCTTGGCAGAGGGAGGACAGTCAGTAGCAAGGACACTGCTTGCAGGCCAGGCGTATTGGCATGTTCCGCTCTCCTCCTTGGTTCTGTCTTGCCTCCGAGGGCAGCCTCTGCTGCTAGGAGAGACCTGCTTCTTTCCGAAGAGGCGTCTGGGTTGGACAAGCAAAGTGTGTCTCCTGCTGTCCCAGTGTGCACGCTGTCCTTCTTCTCTGGTCACCAAAATGTGCGTTGGGCGGGGAGCCCCAGGGGATCCCACACACCTAGCAGCAGACACCGGCTGGTATTCCATAGTTTGACTCAGTCCCAATGCTGTCCACCCGGGGGTGGCGTCAGACCCACAGGTCAGGGGCTCGGCAACCAGAGTGTCCTCCTTCTGACGCCTGTCAGTCCCTGGGGACTTCTGATCAATGCTAGAAACAGGGCTCCCGCATCTTCCCGAGATTCAGTAATTTGCAGGAGCAACTCATAGGACTCAGGGGAACGCTTTGCCTGTGTGATGAAGGCTTGTCCGCGGATGAAGGCTTGTCCGAAGATCCAGATGGAGAGACGCAGGGAGGGGGTGGGGAAGAGGAGCTTCCGCCATCTCCTGGGTGCACCACCCTCCAGGCACCTCCAGGTGTCCCGCTGTCCTGAAGCTCTTGGGACCCTGTCGTTTGGGGTTTTTGGAAGCTTCCTTACATAGGCAAGATTGATTACATCAGCCTTGGCCCCCAAGTTAGGGGGGAGGACGTGAAGGTCCCTAACCTCTAATCCATCCGCCCACGGAGAAGCTATCGAGGGGCCCTGCCACCAGTCATGTCATTAGCCCACAAAAGACACCACAGACCCAGGGCTTTAGGGGCTGTGTGCCAGGAACCAGGAACAGCATCCCAAGAGAAGATGCACAGGCCCGGGGAGTCCTGGTTTGATCCTCTTCACTGCACATTATGGCTCCTCTGGGCCTCAGTTTTCCATGGGTCAGGGAGGAGTTGAGGGTGCTGGGGGTTTCCTCTGGGACCCCATCTGCCCCTGGCCTCTGCTGGGCTGTGACAGGGGCCCTCACTGACCCCGTGTATCTTCTTCCCTTGGCAGGCTCTGTACATGTTCTACGCCTTGGCCATCGTGTGCGACGACTTCTTTGTTCCGTCCCTAGAGAAGATCTGTGAGGTACGTGGGAGGGACAGGGATGAGGACACGTGGCATGTGAGTGACAGGGTGAGGAGGCTGGGGAACGCTCTGGTGGTAAAGACCGTCACTCTAAGCAGCTGGTGTTGGTCCCATGGTGATGCTGCTCTGCAGCCACCCAATTGGTGTTGGCCAAGGGCACCCTCTTCCGGAGCTTGGCGGAAGCCGCTACTGTAGGATGTCAGGCTCCTGGGTGGCCACGCGTGTGTCCCACCTGGCAGGCAAGGGTGCCCAGTGCTGCTCATTCCCTGTAGGTGGCAGGTCACAGTGGGGATCTGAGCCCGTGGAGGACCCCCCAGGGGTGCCGTGCTGCTGTGACAGTGGCAGGAGGGAACATGGTTATTAGGAGCAGGCAACAGGGGAAGTTGCTCCATCTGGATCCACAGATCTTGCCCACAACGTCCCCCGCTGCCAGGCACAGCTTAGACAGCTTGGTGTCACGCAGAGCAGGGAGCGGCAGAGCCTTTTCTGTGAACCCCCCCTCTTTGATGGTGGCTGGGCCTCCACCTTGGGTCAGCACTGTGGCTCCAGCCTGTGTCAGGCCCAAACCTCTGACCCTCTGAGGACCCCTGGTCAGTGAGGAGGGGCGTGGCCCAGGGCTGGCGTGGTGGCCCCAGAGCCCAGGATTGCAGAGGCTCCTTGGGAGGGATACTTAAGCCCCAGCCCTGCATTCTACATCCGGGTGACCCTCCACGGCTCACTCTGTGTGGGGAAGCCACCACACAGAGTGAGCCTTGGAGAGCCCCAGCTTGTCTGGTGTCAGCTCAATCCCGGGGACAGGGCCTCTGTGAGCAGGGGTGACGGGAAGGCTCACCACGGAGAGCGAGTCTCCTGAATGTGAGACCAGGCTGTGGGGGGGCCTAGGTGCCAACCCCCACCTTCTCGGACAGGGCCTCTGTGACAGTGTCTAGACTGTGGGCTCTTGGTGGGCTCCACTGCATGCCCCACCCTGTTCTAGGTGACATAGGCCAGTCTCGCTCTCAGGCTGCAGCAGGGAGGGTGACCGTGGGCGCCGCAGACCCTCCCTGTATAATCCACGTTTCAATAACAGAGTCTAACAGGGGGCGGCTGGCTCTCAGGGGTGCCAGAGCTTCATCCAGGGGACAGTTCCCAGGGGCCTTGGAGATGAGCAGAAAGCCGATGGCGGGATGGGAGAAGGGGCTCGTGTCCTGAGGCCTGGCAGAGCATGGAGGCGTATGCTTGGACACAGGGAGGAGAGGCTCACCCAGCACATGTCCCTGGAGCTCCCTGGCTTCTATGTCCTGCGTGACGTCCAGCACCCCGCGTCCCACTCTGAGGGCCTGTGGTCCCTTCTGTTTCAGAAACTCCATCTGAGCGAGGACGTGGCAGGAGCCACCTTCATGGCTGCAGGGAGCTCTACTCCAGAGCTGTTCGCCTCGGTCATTGGTGAGGAACCCCTGGCAACCCGCGAGGCAGGGTCCACAGGGCTCTGGCACCCAGAGCGGCGGGGTCACATGTTAGCTCTGAGCCGCGTTCTCATCTGTCAATCCCGAGACAGAAACGGGGGACAGAAGGTAGATTAGGTTGGTGCCTTAGGGGAGCTGGTGGGCATGGGGTTGACCCATTAGGGGAGGCTTAACCGACCCTACAATCAGATTGTGGCTTTGGCTGCACAATTCTCTAATTGGGCCGGGTCAACAAATTCTATTGGCCTGTGGATTACACCCCAATAAAGCCCCTCACAAAGTGGGGAGCGTCGGAGCCGCTGATCCGGGGCCCCTCCACCCATCGGGTTCGCCATTCCCGCTGACGTCCAGGTGCTGTCGGGGGGTGGGAAGGACCTGTTCCTCCAGCAGCCACGCATCCAGGCCCGGGCTCTTTTCTCTCTAGGTGTCTTCATCACCCACGGAGACGTCGGGGTGGGCACCATCGTGGGCTCCGCCGTGTTCAACATCCTGTGTATTATTGGAGTGTGTGGACTCTTTGCTGGTCAGGTGGGTGGCTTGGAGCATGTCAGCTTCCCGGGTTCCCTGTCCTCCAACACTCTGGGGCCTGGGATGCACAGGGTCAGCGACCGTGGCCAGTCTAAGGCCGAGCTTTCCTTTGACAACTGCAACCATTTAAGAAGTGCCTCCTGTAACCCTGGCCCTGAGCAAGTTTCTGGAACTATCTGGCCTCCTGCAGGCCTGAGGCTGGCTTGCTGTTGACACCCCATTCAGTGTCCTCAGAGTCCTGGAGGGACGTTAGACTTGACCTTGGAGAGGCAGGCCATGCTGCTACCTCTGAGGAGCAGGGGGAGGTTAACCAACCCTTGAGCACATGGCCTGGCTCCCGTCTCCTCCCCAAATGTGAGGGAGGGCCGGGTGGCCTGGGAGGATCCCGGGGCATGTCCTTGCACCTGCGAGGGGCCTGGGAAGCTCTTCCCTGCCTCCAACCCCAGCCAGCAGCAGCTGAGGCCCTGTGCTCGGCAGGTGGTGCGTCTGACGTGGTGGGCCGTGTGCCGGGACTCCGTGTACTACACCTTGTCTGTCATTGTGCTCATCGCGGTGAGTCCCCCTCCTGCCCCAGGTGTGGGTTGGTCAGGCTCCTGCAGAGACACAGACCCCTGCCTGCCTGTCCCTGACCCAGTGATGGCAGGTGCCACCTCTTCCTGTCCTCACACCTCTACCCACGTGCCTCCCTCCCCTGAAACCTCATGTCTGACCCTCTGCTACTGAGAGACCTTGGGAAAGCCAGAGCACGTGTCCAGTGGTCCCTGTGGGGGACTCAGGCCCTGCACTCCACTGAGCCCTTGTCCCTACTGTGGCAGACCCCGTTCTAGGGAGCAGAGTCTCTGATTTCCCAGTGAGCAAGAGAGAGAGGGCCACCTGAAAGCAGAGAGCACAGGTAGGAGCTGAGGGAAGGAGGAAAAGGCAAGGAGCCCAGACAGGGTTCTCTGGGGCCTCCAGTGTGGCCTCTTCCCTGTGGGGGCTGCACCCCTTGGCTCCATGGGCTGGTGACATCATGGCACATGACAGCGAGGCATCCTGCCAGGGAGCAAGTCCTCCGCAGGACAGTTTCCACCCAGAGCTCTGACGTGGTGGGAGGGCAGGTGTGTGGCACACCTGGATCTTAGGGAAGGAACGTGGCTTGGCACGACAGTTTGCCCCTCGCCTCACCTAGAGCCGACTCCACTCCACTGCTGGGCCCTTGTATCGGTTGTCCATTGCTCTGAAATTTCTCCCCAACTCAGCAGCTTAAAACAGCAAGTGTTTTCAGGGCTGGGTTGTGGCTCAGCGGTAGAGCGCTCACCTCACATGTGTGAGGCGCTGGGTTCGATCCTCAGCACCACGTAAAAATAAATAACAAGGGTATTGTGACCATCTACAACTTAAAACAAAAACAAAAACAAAATACAGCAACTATTTAAATCTCCTGGTCTGAGAGCGGCTTAGCTGGGGCCTGGGGGCCAGGGTCCCTCACCAGCCTGCCTCCCACGGAGCCTCCCACGGGCTGCTTCCCCCAGAGCAGGGCAGCAGGCCCAGCGTGAAAGCCCCAGTTTTCTTGTAGCCCAGTCTCAGAAGCGGCACCCCACCACTTCTGCCACATTCTGTTGGTCAGAGGCCACCAGGTCCAGCCTACGCTCAAGGGGAGCGTGAATATAGAGCAGTGGGATCCTTGGGGCCATCTTAGGGGCTGTCTGCCACAGCCCGAAATGAAATTGATAAGCAAAACGATCTACCTACACGCAAGTTAAGAAAAAAAAAAAATAGTCTCCATAGTGTCCTGACTGTACACAAAGGAGAATAGAAGGAATTCCTTGTGAAAGGATGCAGCTTCCCATAGGCAAATGTTTTGGCATGAAGGTTCTATAAGAGCCAGGTGCCCCATACAGAGCAGCTCTGGGCCCTTCAATGACAGTGGCAGGCTGAAGGGGCCACCAGTATCACCGTGTGTTCCCCAAACAAGGGATGGTTCCCCACAAGTTCTGAACAGCGCCCTTCGGTTCCCAGGACATTGAACTTACCAGCAAGTTAAGTATTTACTAAAACCATTGAAAATGACTTTGATCAGTAAAACTCAAGATTTATAAGCTCAAGGCTCAGGTCCCTGGTTTTTTTTTTTTTTTCCAGTTCCTAGAACATCCATCAGGACATTTCAGACGTGCCAAATAGGGACAGCTTGACCCCGTAGACCTGTATCCCATGGTTCATGCCCCTGTCCTCCCTGTCCTCCCTGACCTCCACTGCCCCTGCATGCCAGTAGCCCTCCTCCAGGTTGGAAAGACGAAGAAGGTTCCTGTAATGTCCCCAGACTCCCCGGGACATAGTCCCATCCTCCCTTTCTGTTGAGGGCCCTTTCCTCAGCGCCTCGAGTTCAGAAGGCTCGGGATTGTGCCTGGCTGGGGTGACCTCCTCAGAAATGGCTTCCTGAAGCTGGTCCTGTGGGTGCTGCCCACCGTGATGGCGGGGAGAGGTAGTACAGTGGGCCCAAGTCCAGGCAACAGCCTCCAGCCTCTCCTGCCACCATATGTAGGGTGTCCCCAAGATCAGATTTGAGGGAGCAGCCCATCCACTTCCTCTCCACACGGGGCCATGCTGGGGGGTCGCAGGAGCACCCCCTCCCACTGCAGAAGCAGTATTCACTTGTGCCAGGGACTCTGGGTGGCGAGGGCATGGTTGGGTGTATTAATCTGGGTTTTCCAGGGAGCATAATGGATAGGAGACAAGGAAATGGGTGGGTGGGTGGATGAGCAGGTTAATTAGGCTATTAGCTCAGGTGGTTACAGAGGTCGAGACGGTCCACGATAGGCCACCTGTAAGCGAGAGGCCCAGGTGGGTGGCTCACCCTAGACCAACAGCCTGAGAATCTAGGGGGCCACTACTGCGAGTCCTGGAGTCCAAAATCCCAGAGAAACTGGAGTTCTGGTCCCTAGAGGAAGGAGAAGGGTACCCCAGCTCTGAGAGAGGGAGGGGTGAGGTGAGCAGACGAGTGCAGATTTACCCCCTTCTGCCTTCTGTTCTCTCCAGTCCTCGGCTGATTAAGTGGTGCCCGCCATGTTGGGTGAGAGTGGCCCTTCCTGACTCAGTCCACTAACTCCAAGGCCGGTCTCTTCCAGAAAGAAGAGAACACCCTCACAGGCCTACCTAGAAATAATATGGTACCAACCTGTGCGTCCCTCAACCCAGGCCAGTTAACACCTAAAATCAACCTCTACATGGAGCCGTGTCATTGTCCCCATTGTCACCCCTCAGCTGCCTTCAAAGTCCACAAGCTGAACCTCCCCCTTGGCATTCCCAAAGGGGTCGCTCTATTTTTTTAGCTAAAGCCCCACCCTGCCCCACACACCCTCTGTGTAGACATATGTGTAGACGTGGAAGTAGATTCTGGTCTTTGAAGTTCCATGATTTCAGCAATTATTTGCATGATGATGGGGACTCCTGCCAGGTCAACCCCAGAAGCTTTAGAGAAGCACAGGCCACTTGTCCTGAGAGAGCCACACGAAGCTGGGCCACATGAGACAGCCCCACCGCTGGCCCAGGTTCCAGCTGAGGAAGGGTCACCTGCAATAATGAGCGGCAGAGAAGCAGAGCCCTCTTCCTGTAAAGCAGGTCACAGGCCCTAGGGGGCGGCCCTGGGTGGGTAGGGGTCTGCGTTGTTTTTCATTTGGAATAAATATGCCCCCTTGGCTCCTTTTGCCTTCCAGTTCATATACGATGAAGAAATTGTGTGGTAAGTCTAAAATCTATGTTTCTTTGGGGTTTTTTTATTTGTTTGTTTTTGTTAGTTTCCTGTGTCCTTGGTGGTTGGAGTCACTGAACCATTCCTAGAATTACTTCCACAAACCTGAGCTTGTTAGTCTGTGAACGTCAAAGATATCGTACTGAGCAATCTTGCCTTTGTGTTTTCAAAGTGAGAGAGGCGTTTCCCCGATATGTCCACCTGATGGATATCAAAATAGATCATAAACTAAAAGAACCGCAGTGTGGTGGCTTGCACGAGGATGAGCTCGGGCCGACGTGGGAGACGTTACTGGCCGAGGTCTGGGGTGGGAGGCGACAGAGGTGTCACGGCAGCGAGTGAGGGCTGGCGTCTTAACGGCCAGTCCCCATGACATCCTTCCCTCTCACCTCAGGTGAATTCAAATCTTACTATAAAAGGCAGAATTTTAAAAAGAACTCAGGAGAAAATATTGGCACTCCTCTTTGTGACATTGAGGCAGGAATTGATTCCTTCATTAAGATACGTAAGGCACAAACTCCCAAGGGACAGGTGGAGACCTCCCCTCCATGCCACAGGCACGGTGCCTCCTGGGGCAGAGCCGTGCCCTTCGCCGGCTCCTGGACGTGATTCAGAGTCTGCACGCTGTAGGTGTCTGTTTTGGGGAATGTCCCCAGATGGTCAGCCTCGGGGTGTCCGCTTCCTGACGAGAGCAGCTGTGTGCTGTGGGCCTGGAGAAAGCAGGTGCTGGTCCCTCCCTGGCCCCAGCCCACCATGCAGTGGAGTCTCCCCACTGCTGGGGCTCGTTTTGCTCAAGTGTGGAAGGAGCTGGGCAGGTGGCTGGGTGGTCTGCAAGTCCCCTTCTGGCTCCGTTGGCCTGTGGACTCCCTGTTAGCAAAGGAAGTTCCCCAGATGACTGCAGCCCATGGCCAGCTCACAGAGGACTATGGCTTCCCGGGGGCTTGTGGTCAGAGGTTCAAAACCCACCCAGCCCCGCTCTCCCTGGGGTTGGACCATTTCTAAAGAGCAACAAGGGAACATTCCAGGCTGACTCCCCACTACCCCACCGCACACCTGGTGGGTGGCCCCGGAGGCTCTAGTGCCCTGCCCCTCCCCTTCCCTGGGGACTTGGTCCCTTCTGCCTGTACCCTAGTTCTTCGGGTCCCTGACCAGACTCTCGAGTGACCACAGGTTCTCAGAGTGGAATCCAGGCCCCTGCCTCCCTGAGGTGGCTGCCCCACCCTCCTCCTTCCTGGTGGCTTCCGGTGGGGCTCGGCTGGGTCCTGCAGACCCCCATGTTTGAGATGATCCCCCCTTGGCCTTCTCTTATCCATCACCAAGAGGACGCCCCCTGGCCGGGCAGCCTCAGGCGGGCCATCCCACCTGTGTTCCCGAGTCCTGGGATGGGCCCTGGGATGGCACGGGAAGGACACACAGCTCCCTGGCCTGCCCCAGCCATGCCGTCCCTGGGTCCCCAGGCCATGGCCTCCGGGTTCTAAGCGCCTTCTCCTCTCTCTCTCTGAGGTGGGAAGGCTTGGTGCTGATCGTCTTGTACGGGTTTTACATTCTGATCATGAAGTAAGTACCCTCCTCCTCCTTCGGGCTGTGGGCACCCCCTTCCATGTCCTGCTCCCACCTTTGATCAGAGCAGGGGACAGTTGTTCGGGTTTCTCTTCTTCCTCTCACCTCTATGGGTCATTTTCTAGAAAGGCCACACTCTAGGTTTTTGAGAATCCTCACATTGATATAAAATATCCTCCGTGTTTTGTAAGAATGGGAGATAAACTGTCACACTGCAGGAGTCTCCTCGGGCGGCTCTTCAGCAAGGAGCCAGCCTGGGGACCTGGGGATGGTGAGAGATTCCTCTCTCGGGGGGATGGCACTGCTGCCTCCGAGTGACGTAGCCCATGTGAGCAGGAGTCGCTGCTGGGGAAGAGGAACAGATGTGGCCGTGCCTCTCGAGCCTGACCCATGGGCTGGGCTGGAAGTCCTTTATCAGGGCACGTTTGTCATGTCCAGCTGCAGGACCCAGTCGTTTTCTTGGGCAAGAGGTCTCTGACCCGCCAGGAAGCCCCCAGCTCAACAGGAGCAGGTGCCCCCAGCCCGCACACTGTTCCAAGGATCCTGCTGGGAATGGCTGTCCGTTTGGGTGAAGCCCCTCCCGGGCTGCCCGCCATGGCCAGCGCTGTGCTGACCACAGCAGATGCCCCCACCTGGTCAGTGGGAGTCCCTGTGCTGCTCTGACCTCCCGTCCTCCCCGACCTCCAGGTACAATGTGAAGATGCAGGCCTTTTTCACAACCAAACAAAAGAGCATTGCCAACGGCAACCCGGTCAGCAACGAGCTGGAAGATGGTAATGACTTCTATGACGGTAGCTATGATGACCCCTCGGTGCCATTGCTGAGGAAAGGTAAGGCTGAGCAGACAGGAGCCAGAAGCTGGCCATGGAAGCCACTCTCTCTCCTCACACGCACGCACGCACACTCCCCCCATATGGTCACCTTTTTACCTTTGGTCACATGTACCCTCAGTGGGAAGGGACGGTCTGTGTTTGAGACGTGGTTCAGACGTCTGTCTGCGTAGGTGGGAGAAGGATGGAGGGACGATGTACCAGGAAAGAGAAAGTGAAGAGTGACAGCGTGGAGTTTTCCCGGCAGCAGGTGGAGGCCGCTTTGGCTTTTCCGATGAGCCACAGTGTCTCCGACAGTGTCAGGGCCTGTAACAGGGAGCTGAGGGCTACGAGGACAGAGGCTGGTCCTCCCTAGGGTTTCTGCAGTGCCAGGCCCAGGCCTGCAGGAGTCTGTCCAGGGACCGTTGCCCAGAGGAAGAGCAAGGCTGGGAAAAGGGCCCCTGGCCCGCCCTAGAGAGCCCTGAGGGGGTCCCGGGACAGCAGCCTGGTCACCTCTGCTCAGGTTGGACTCCCCTCTTTCCTGGAGTGTAGGGGTTCTGAACATCTGGATCCAGCCGGAAGCTCGCTCTGCCCTGCTCCAGAACAGCATTTGAGCCTGATGGTTGTCACCATTAGTATCTGGAGAGGCAAGAGCTCAGCAGCCCCCTGTGGTTGCCCCTGGGTGTTGAAGGCCGCCTTAGCCAGGCACCAGAGCCCTGCCCACCCGAGGGTCTGCCCCTCCCTCTCCGTGGGTGTTTCATGAATGCCCAGAGGATGTCCCAGGGGGAGCCCATCTCACAGACATGTCCTCAGAGGGGCAGGACCATGTTGGCCACTGTTGGGGGTTTCAGCTCCACCGTCACAGTGGCTCTGAGCTGCCCATCACAGGTCCCAAGGTCTGGTGGGACAGAGGCTGGCCCCTGCCCAGCATATACATGGTGATTGATTCCTGGTCCCCTGGACCTTCTTGGCAAAGAAGAGAAGCACCACATGGAGGGTGACTCAGACCAGCAGAACATGCCCACTTCCCCAGGTGCCAGTCCCCAGAGCTGCCTACCGTCCCGGGGGCTGGCAGAGTAGGCTGCCCCCCATGCCCTGTGAGAGGCACCCTTGTTTGCAGTGGGAGAATTCAGCTTCTCACCTCCCAGGAGATCTGTCACCCCCACACGTGGCACCTCTGGGAGCTCAGCCATGACGTCTTGACCACTTCTGTGTCTGCAGCAGAAGGGCTTCCCCATAATTTTATCTCCCCCAAGTCTCTTTAAGTCCAGGGTAATTTCTAGAAAATTGGAGATTGTTCATGAGTCTGCCCTCAATCCCTGGGGAGCAGGGAGGACCAGGTCTCACTCTGGCCATCAGTAAGGGCAAGGCATGAGGTCCCGGAGGTGGGGGTCCAAGGCGCAGGCCTGCACTCCTGGAGCTGGAGACGTAGACCCTGGGGTGTCTTAGCCTGAGTCTTTGCTGCCCATGAAAGGCTCCTCGAGGACCCTGTGTGGGTGCCACTGTGCGCTGTCCCCTGAATAGACCTGACCAAACCGGGGGTGGGAGCCCCCGGTGACCACAGGGCGACCGAGGATTCCAAGGACCACCAGCTGGTGGATTCTCTCAGGAAGCCCTCTTGGCCTGGGATGCAGCTCCATGGTAGAGCATGGGCTAATGCGTGCAAGGTGCCAGTCCCCAGAACTGCCTACAGTCCCTGAGGCTGGCAGTGTAGGCCGCCCCCCGTGCCCTGTGAAAGGCACCCCTTGTTCGCAGTGGGAGATTCCATCCCCAGCCTGGATTCCATCCCCAGCCCCGCAGCAAGCAAGCAAGCCCCTGCCCTCTCAACCCTGACTTGGCTCTTCTCAGCGGAGCATTTCCCACGTAAAATCAAAAACTTTAAAAACCCAGCCTCGTGGGGGACCTTTTCCCCGCCACTCTTGCAAACACCTTTATGCACTTGAGTGTTTTCGGGGGTCCTAGTTCAGCCTAGTGGATCAGTGTCCTGGCTGGTTTTCAGGTGACCTTGCTCACAGCCTGACAGCCAGGGCCACCTGCCCATCGGCTGCCATGCCATAGCAAGCCAGCCTGCTCAGAGAACTCACACGGGGACCTTCCAGGCTGCCCTGGCCCTGGGCACAACTTGGGCTTGGAGCAGGAGGGGAGGGGCGATACCTGTGCTTCTGAACGGCCAAGAAAACAGGCTATAATGAAGTCACCTTTGGGGCAACTTGGCCATGCCACGGCATGCTCTCACTTGATGGGTGGCACCAGGACAAAGTGTCCCAGGAAGCAGGGGTCATGGCTCCTGCCTCATGAAGCTCCATAGTCTCCCTCCTTCTGAGTCCCATCCCTCCCCAAGTGGTGCCTGGGGCGGGGCTGCTTCTGCAGCAGGGAGCCCGGAGCCAGCGGTGTTCTGTGGCGGCCCCTGCCTCTGAGATGGCAGCCCCAAGATCGAGGGTCCCCGTGGAGGGAGCCTGCTACTAACACCTTCCTTCAAATAACCCCCTGGCATCTCCGCCACCATCAAGATGCCGCCCCAGGCTCCACGCACGCTAATCACCTCTGCCAATCTGTTGGCCTCTGCTCCCTAACTCTCCTGAACTGTAAGTAACCCGCTGTCACCCCCCAGTAACACGTGCATCTAAACAACTAGTAAAACCACGTTACACGCCTCTTGGAGGTCAGTGTCCGTGGCACCCCGACGGGCCTCCGGCTGATTTCTAACCACACGCCTCCTGTCTGCTGAGCCTTGCTGCCTCTGTGTGTGCGTGTGCATGGTGTGTGTGGGGAGGGTTGTGCGTTTCTGTGCTATTAACTCCTGCAAGACGGTGCTTCCTGGACCTGCCCCCTGGTTACCCTGTCACTCGTGAAGGACATGGTGGGATCATGTCACCTGGTGCAGCGTGACAGCTGCCCATTTTCATAGCCCCTCAGAGGGGACAGTGCGGGCTTCTTCCACGTGCTGTGCTCATGAGCGGCTCGGTTACTAGGCCCTCCCGGGTATCTGGAGCCCAGGGTCTATCCCCCAGGATACTGGCACCAAGCATATCTGAGAAGGTATCAAGGGACAAGCCCAGGTCTGGGGAGCTCTGGTCAGCCCCTGAGTGGAAGGAAAGGGCCGGAGAAAGAGAGGGCATGTAGGGTTCACCCGAGACACTGGGCTGGCCAGCAGCTCCTCTCACCAGCCTCTGGGCCGGGTCCAGGGTCCGGGATCCCCATCCTCGACTTTGCAGCTTCCCTGCGGGAAACAAGGTTAGAAGCGTCCCTGCCAGTCTGTAAAGTTTCACCCGAGCAGGGAGAAGACAGGGGAGGAAGGCCCTGCCACAGTTATGGTGGGGGCTGTGATGAGCACCCAGGTTATAGGCCAGAGCCACCTTCACAGCCATCGGAGGTTCTGTGGTCAGCACTTGTGCTTTGATTTTATACGTCAGGGCCCTCTCCATGCAAAGTATGTTAAGAAAGGAAAGTAGACAGGCTCTGGGACCTGTCTACTGCAGGTGGACATCCCTGGTGAGGCTTAGTGGGGCCTGAAAGACCCTTGCACTTGCCCCAGGCTGGCCCCAGAGGACAGGGAGATGGACATCCATGGATGAAGGGGCCAGATGCAGAGGACTGCCCAAGAGCCGCCTCTGCAGGCCCCGCTGGGCGCCGTCAAACATGCCAGGTGGCTCTTTGGGAATCAGTGGCCCACCTTGACTAATGGGAGGAGCTGCAGCCAGGCCCCAGACTTCCAGGTGCCAGACCCCAGCCCCAGGAAGCCCTCGGGGCAAGAGGGAGTCTGTGGCCCCGGCACCTGGCTGCCGTCCTCTGGGAGGTCAGCACTCACCCTGGCGTTGTGTCCATAGTGAAGGAGAAGCCGCAGTACGGCAAGAACCCCGTGGTGATGGTGGACGAGATCCTGAGCTCCAGCCCCCCCAAGTTCAACTTCCCCGAGGCGGGCCTGCGCATCATGATCACCAACAAGTTTGGGCCCAGGACCCGGCTGCGCATGGCCAGCAGGATCATCATCAATGAGGTGAGTCCCCCTGGACCGGGACAGGGACAGGGCAGCCCTGGGGCCTCCAGAGGCCCGAATCATCCACAGGCAGCAAAGGGTCCCTCCAGGCATCCAAGCCAGCCCTGGGCACTTCAGGGATAAATGCAAAACCGTTTTTAAAAAGTATTAATTAACCAGTATTTCAGAAACAACAGGCAGGTGTCTGGCTGGCATCTGGCTGGCCGGCGTCTGCAGTCTTTGCTCTGTGTGCGCGTGGGAACTCAGGTCCTTATTCGGAGGCAGTGGCGGGGGCTGTGATGAGCACCCAGGTTATGGGCCAGAGCCACCTTCACAGCCATCGAAGGTTCTGTGGTCAACACTTGTGCTTTGATTTAATACGTCGTGGCCCTCTCCGTGCAAAGTATGTTAAGAAAGGAAAACACTGTGCCAAGCTTTGAATCATTTTGATCCAAAGGAGTAAAATCTGTATGGATGACATTGTAGCGAATCCTGCCCACTTTTCTGAAGAATCCTGTGCTCTGTGTTCTGCAGGGCCTGTTAACCAACGAGTTTGGGAATTTGGGTTTGTAGCATTTTTTTATGGCCTCTGTCGGTAGGAACATCGTAGGTCTTGATGAGCTGGTGAATACTGGTTATCCTACCCCACGGTTAGAAGCCGCTGGGGATGTTCTTTCCCTGTACCGGGGTTAGCCAGCATGGAGACCAGAGTCTGGGCTCGGGAGGAGGGAATCCGGAGTTTTAATCTCACCTTGGCCACTAACTCAATCTCCCTGGGCCTCAGTTTCTCTGTCTGGGCTGTTGGACAGGCGGAGTCCAGCTCTGAAGATTCAGGGGTACACACTGGCAGGACACACCTGCTGCTGAAGCCGTGATTTCCAGGATCCATGTGGCATGGCAGGGGGAGAACAGAACCCCAGGTGCCCAGTTCAAAATTGTTTATTAAGACCCTCTGGGCTCATTTCTTCTTCTGTCATCTTAATTCCAGAATGTCACAGAGAGGTTTGCAAAGCTCAAATCATTCAGTGGCAGCAGTGCCTATGACACGGAGGGAGGGGACACGGGGAGTCCTTGTTTGCAGAGGCTGGGTACTCAGGGCACAGGGAAGGAGGGCTTTCTCCAAGGCTGTTCCTGGACTTTCTGTCCTGGCCAAAGCCACTGAGATGAGCTACCAAGGGCCCAGAAGTTCGCGCACCCCTGGTGTCCCCTGCCTCTTGTGAACCAGCCTGTCTGGTCACCGCCTCCTTCACCCCACAGGGCTGCACCCGAGGCTGACCATTTCTAGTAAAAGTAGCCACAATTTACTGGGCGCCTGCTCCGCGCCAGGAAGATGCTGGACATTTTCCCTGCGTTAGAGCTTTGACCCTCCCACCGACCATCACCGGGGCACTGGATGGCTCCGGGGTGTCTGTCGGGTGAAGTCATTCACCAACCACACGACTAGAGAGGGGCCAGCAGATTCCAGTGCAGTCTCAGTCAAGAAGGAGCCTGCGGGGGAACTGGGGGTCGACCCAGCCCAGCCCCTCCTTCCTACGTCTTTATTCTTTCATTACCCTCGTCCTTCCTTGCGTGGCCTGCTATGGTCTCTGCCAGGTGGCTGCCCGTCAGGCCCCGTGCACACTCCTTGAGTGTGACCCTGGGGACTCTGTCCTGGAAACCCGTCATCTGGGTGTACATAGGACCAGGGACCAGGGCAGGCAGGCGCGTGACACCGTGTCACCTGCTCGTGTCTGCCTTGCCTCCCGCCCACCAGCGGCAGAGACTGATCAGCTCAGCCAACAGTGTGAGCAGCAAGCCGCTTCAGAACGGGACACACGAGAACATCGAGAACGGGAATGTCCCCGTGGAAAACCCTGAGGACCCTCAGCAGGACCAGGAGCAGCAGCCGCCACCCCAGCCGCCACCCCCGGAGCCAGAGCCGGTGGAGACTGCCTTCCTGTCCCCCTTCTCCATGCCTGGTACGTTTGGGTGGGTGCTGGGTGCTCCAGCCATGCCTCCGTGGGCTCCATCGGGACCGAGCCCTGGTCTCCAGCACAGAGGCCTGGATCCCCGAGGGAGGTGGAGGGCTGGTGCCGAGGGGCCACCTCGGGTCACCAGGGTGCTTAGGACATCCTCAAGGGATATGTCATCTGTATTGTGGCACACTGGTGTCCTGGCTGCCATTCCAGGCTGCCTGAGGGCCTTTGCACTGCAGTTTGCTGGGATGAACTACCCCCAGTTACCCGCGGGCTCATCCCTCGCCACCTTCAGGGCTCTGCTTACACACATCCTATCGCTGTGGCCTTCCCAGACCACCTTGTTTAAGATACTTTATATTTTTCTTGTGTGTCTCCCTGACTAAAAGGGTAGCTTCCAGGGCCAGGTGCCTTTGTCTGTTTTGCTCACGGCTGCACCGAGCTTCACACAGTGGGTGCTTAGTGGCTCTCTGTGGAATGGGTGAACTCAGGAGCTCGTGCAAGAGGACCCCAGGCCCACCCCTTGCCTTCGCTTTACCCCAGCCTTCTGTGAGGGGGAACGAGGCCTGAGCTCTGGGGGCCTGTTTTGGGGGTTCTGTCTTGGTGTCTGCCATCCTCAGAGGCAGCAGAATTCCAGAACTTTCAAAGCCAGAACTTGATGTTTTTTTCCTGAAAAGAATTCTGATTCAGGAGGGGCTCTGGGGGCACGGGGGCTGCCCTGCCCCATCTTTGGGGAAATGCTCCTGTCTCCACGTAGTCGGCCCGAGCCGGTCAGGCTGTCACTCTGCCCCCGGCTGCGGCTTGAAGATACGGGCTCCGCTGGGTCCCGGGGTTTCCCTGGAGTTCCTGGACTGGAGGCTCAGGACCTGCCCCTCGTAGCCACCGGCAGGCTCTTCCCAAAGCCCAGGGCCACCTCGGAACTGGTGCATTTCAGGGATTGGAGCAGGGCCTGGGATCCTCATTTTCGATGCTTTTCCAGGTGATTCCTGGGACCAGCTGAGTTAGGAACTGCTGTCCCCGGTCAGCACCTCCCAGCCTTTCCCAGAGGAGTCTGGCACTGAGGTTTAGCCTCCCAAGGCCCCCCTGTGCTGGCCAGGCAAGGGGACTGGCGTCTAAGCCCACCCCTGTGCATCCTGGCATGTCAACACACCTGCCCGGGAGCCCTGCTTACCTGCCTGGTCTGGTGGGAGCAAGGCCACACTGGACTTGGGTGGCTGTTGGCCCTGGGGCCTTCTGGACACTGAGCCCTACATGAGGTGGTGGGCTCCAGATCCTGGGTCCCCTATGGAGTCACCAGGTGAGGGAGTATTTCCACATGGCAGGGTCCTGGGTGGGGGGGCAGCATGTCCACCCCGAGGACTGACTCAAGGGTCACTAAAGCAGGACGGGCCTGAGTTCCTGACAGGTGCAGACGTGTCCTTGTGTGCCACCCTGGCAGCCCTGGCAATCCTGCGGGCAGCAGGTCCCTCTGCTGAGTACATGGGGCTGAATGAAGGCACTCAACCCTCAGCACCCAAAGGAGCTTGTGTCCCTTGGGGCCTGGACACCAGTGCCAAGGACAGCTGTTGTCACAGCCATCGAGATGCAGCATCACTCCAGGAAACTGGCAGACTACAGGGCTGGGCCAGGGCCGGCTGCTCTCGGGCGGTCTGCACACCTGTCCTGCACTCTGTGAGGTGGGACTTGGTGTCCCCATTTCACAGAGGTGGGGTTGAGAGGCCACAGCCACCACCCACCACCGGCCACTTGATCTGAATCTGGCCCCAGTACAGCCCCCATTGGGGTCTACAGGAAAGCCAGGGCCAGGCGTGTTCCTGGGCCAGATCCTGCTCTGTAAAGCGGGGCAGACACGTGGAAGGACAGCTGGTCTCCAACTCCTTCAAGCCTCCAGCTACTGGGATGGCAGGGAGGCCCCGGGACCAGCCACCTCTCCCACCTCCTGTCCTGGGACCTGGGCTCCTCCGGACACAGCCGTGGAGTCTCAGATGAGCTGCTTCCCAGGGTGGAGGGTGAGCTGACCCCGGAGGGCTGGAACCCATGGCTGGGGCCTCCTGTCCCCGGGTTCTCTGCCCTCTGGGGAGTGTATCCCTTCCTGCTGGACTTGACCCACCTTCTTCCTCAAACCAGAGGATCCAGAAGTTCCCCTGGGCCTGGCTCTTCAGTGAGCCGAGTGCAGGGAACTCCCTGGCCATGCCCGAGTCTCTGCCCTCGGAACAGGCCTGGCTTCCTGGGTCCCAGGGACAGCTCCCCTGTCCCCCCAGATGGGATTCCAGGTGTGTCCTTGGAGACCGCAGGTCATATCTTCCTCCTGTCCCTCTCCGTGTGCTGAGCAGGGGGCAGGGGCAGAGTTGCTGCCTGAGCTGGCTGAGACTGGTTCAGGTGCCAATGGCAGCCAGGGGACGGGGACCCCAGCACAGGCAGGGAAGCACAGGAAGCCAGAGCCAGCTAGCGAGACCCCAGGCCAGGGAAATCCCACGTGTCCAGTGGCAGGACTTCTCACGCCCATCGTAGCTCATGGCTTATCCACTGCACAGTGGCCGGGGACATGGAGCATCCTCAGGGGTGGGTAGGACTGAGTCTCCCAGGTTGGGTCCTCAGGAGGCATCACAGGACCAGGGAAGGAAAACCAGGGCCGGGCCGTGGGAAGTCCTCGGGGCCAGCTGGGAACCCGTGCAGCATCGAGGGATCGAGGGATGGGCCATGGCCAGACCCATGTCAGCTCTCCTGTGCTGCCAGGGACCAGCGGGGACAGACTCAGGCCCCAGGTCCTGGATTTGAATCCTGATTCTGCCTCTCACCCCTGAGTGACCCTAGGCCAGCGGCGCCACCTCCCTGAACCTCTGTCCCTCATCCACAAGTCGGCTGATGCCCCCAGGGTCTGGGTTGACCTGGACAGTGGATGTGAAGATGTAGCCGCGGTCGCTGCACACCGCTGCGTGCACAGTAGGTGCTCAGTAGATTCCCTCTCCCCCTCTCCTCAGCTCTGGATGGCTCTTGAGCGCCGTGCTGGCCAGGAGGAGGGGGTCTTGGGTCCTTCTGAGCCCAGGAAGCTGGCACTGCAGAAATGGCCCTCAATGATCCCCCGCTCCCTCTCAGCTGGAAAAACGAGGGAGCCTGCTGATGCTGCGGCTCCTGGTGGCTCCACTCGGGCTCCGCATGGCCCGGGCCCCAGAGTTCTTATGGTGGGATCCTGGACCAGTCCTGCCCTGGTCCTGGGAGCCACCACAAATTGAGCACCTCCTGACCCTGTAAGTCAAGGCCAGGATTCCAAAGAGGCATCCTGTCAATCACCGAGCACGACTGCGGGCTCAGGTCAGGAACCAGCCAGCTCCCACGGTGGCCGAGCATCTCTACGTGTCCACGAGGTGGCTGTGCTGAGATGGTATTCACTTGGGGTCACATTCATCCCTTTCAAGTGCCCAATCCAGCGGCTCCTAGTGTATTCACCAAGTCACGCCACCACCTCCACAATCAATTTTAGGACATTTTTATCATCCCCCAGAGAAACCCCATGACCATGAGCAGTTACTGTCCTTGCCCCCAGGCCCTGCAGCTACTAATCGACTTCCTGTCTCCCTGGACTTACCTCTTCTGAACATTCCATATAAACGAATCACGTGATATGTGGCATTTTGTGAATGACAACTTTCACTTGGCCTGTTCCAGGTGTCCCCATGTTGGAGCACCTGTTTACTTCTGTCCCTCTATAGCTGCGTAATACTCCCTTACACTGGGTAGGCCTCGCCTGGTGCATTCTCCAGTGGGTGGACATGTGGCTGGTTTCCACTCTTTGGCTTTGGGCAGCTTTTAAAAGAGCTAATAGGGCATCGTGGAGAAGGGGCTCAGGATCTTTTTTCTATTTGTTCTAATACATGACAGTAGAATGCATTTTGATACATCATACGTAAATGGAGTATCACTTCTCATTCTTCTGGTTGTACGTGATGTGGAGTCCTGCCAGTCATGTCATCATAGATACACACAGGGTGTTAATGTCCAATTCATTCTACTTTTCTTCCTACCCCCTTCCCCCTCCCCTCCTTTCACTCCTCTCTACCTAATCCAAAGCCCCTCTATTCTTTCCCAGCACCACCCTTATTGTGAATTGGCATCTACATATCAGAGAAAACGTTGGCCTTTGGTTCTGGGGGATTGGCTTATTTCATTTAGCATCCATTTACCTGCAAATGCCATCATTTCATTCTTCTTTATGGCTGAGTAATACTCCATTGTGTATATATATACCACATTTTATTTATCCATTTATCTGTTGAAGGGCACCTAGGTTGGTTCCATAGTTTAGCTGCTATAAACACTAATGTTGGAAACACTGTGAAGTGACAGAAGCCGGATGCTGAAGGCCACATGTTACGATGTCATTTCAATGGAATGCCCAGGCCAGTCCAATCAATGGGGCCAGAAATAAGTTAGTGGTTTCTGAAGGCCAGGGGGTGAGCAACGTCAACTGGGCACTGGGTTTCTATGGGGGGTAATGAAGTCATCTAGAATTTTCTAGTGGTAGTATTCACACACAACTTTTGAATATGCTACATCTCAGCTGTTTTCAAATGGAGTTCACCTAGAGTTATGGCTCTTAAAGTGTGGTCTGGAGTGGCCCCGCAGCCTCCGGAGCCCCTGGGAACTTGTTGGAAATACAAATTCTCCAGCCAAGTGTGATGGCATGTGCCCGGGGTCCCAACTGCTCAGGAATCTGAGGCCGGAGGAGCCCAGGGTTCGAGGCCAGCTGGACAACTAAGGGAGACTCTGTCTCATTAAAAATAAAGAAGTGCACATTCTTGGAGCCCTGTTCAGCCCCAGGGGTCTAGCCTCTGGGGGTCTGTGACTCCAGGGTCTGCACTCCCTAGGTGGCGCAGCCCCTCTCCGGGGCCCTCGGGAGCCCCCCTGTCACCCTGTGGCACCAACACTCCCACGTGCACAGGGCAGCCCCGCCTTGGCTGCAGCGTCTGATCAGTTAACTGTCCAAATTAATTTGAGGTTTTCCGGCAGCAGCTGCATCTGTTCCCTCTCCTCCTGTGGTGTGACCAGCCATCTGTTCTGTTACAGAGCATCTTAAGTGCTTGTCGTCCCACAGTGACATCGTAAAGTTCTGCTTCCAAAGAGAAACCCGAGCGCGTGGGGAAGAATGGCCCTTTGGCCTCCTTGGTACCAGAAGTCTGGGGTGAGCTTTTCTCTCTCATGCTGCGTCCAGAGAGATGGAGTAGGGGACCAGGGGGGCCTCCAGTGGCATCAGGGGGTGTCCCCTGAGTCGGGCATTGTGCCACCACTCCTGTGGCTCCATGGCACTTTTGCCAGGCCTGAGTCCAACCAGGGAAGCCCCTTCAGGCTGCTTTAAGCCAGAGCCCCCATCGCGGTGGAACCACACAGGGGCTCAGAATGGGGGACGAGACACTCCCCGAGCCGTGCAGGCTGCTTCCCCCTCGTCAGCTGGCAAAGATGGCCTCCGACCCATTGGGTCAGCCCGGGGCACAGAAGGCGCCTTGGAGGGAGGATCACATCCAGCCGCCAACCACAGGAAGCTCAGGGCCAGGGCCTGAGGCTCAGGGGATTTCTTTTCTCGTGTGATAAGCAGCCCAGCCTGGACGCTCTCACACCTCGGCTGCGCAGACTTGTCCCCGGGCCATCTTCAGCAGGTGGCTTTGTCTTCGGGGTCTGCCGGGTCCTGAAGCTCCAGCGTGTCTCTGTGCCAGGCAGGGGCGACCAGAGGCAAGGGGCGGGCGGCGAGGCCCAGGCCAGGGGCGGCCCATCTTACAGGGGTGCTTCCTGCAGAGTAGACTCACCGTCCACCCAGAACTGTCCGTCCCCATCTTGAGCTTCACGGAGACCTAGGGAATTAAGGATTTCAGATAGGGACCCACTGTCCCAAGCAAAATAGCGCTCTGATCCTCAGGGGCCCTGGGTAGGAGAGGTGCTGGTTCCCAGCAAAATCCCCCGATGGGCTTGCGGAGTCCTGTGCCAGCCCAGGACCTGGGCAAACCCCGCGATGGCAGGCCAGGGTGTCCTCTGTGCACCGTGGGCTCCCCCTACCTAGAGCAGTGTTCAGGGTGGAGAAGGAACACGCTCCGTGAGCGTGGGGTCGTGATCAGCCAGGCCACGGCAGGCTCAGTCCTGCCTAGGCCACAGCAGGTGGGATGGAGGAGTAGTTCCCCGAAAGGAAATTAGCAGGCACTTGAGGCGAAGGGCCACCGTGTTGCTGGCCGGACAAGAACAGTGACTGCCCTCTGCGACCTGGAATCGCTCAAGTCCTGGAGACACCAACTCACGTTAGCAAAACTTCCAGGACCTGATGGAAAGACCCGGAAGCGTTTTCTGAAGTGAGCAGCATGTCGTACGTGACCACTTTCCCTATTTTCTGTAGGCCTCAGGCTTTGCCGTCTCTCTGGGAGACACTGCCCCTTCCAGGTCTGGCTGGTTCTTAGAGCAGATGGCGACTTCCAGGCGCTTGCCCTCCGTAGGCAAACCCACCACCCATACCTGGCGGTTGGACTGCAGGGATCACCTTCCTCCGTCCTAATCATCCCAGGGAAATGTACCCACTGGGGGCCAGCCCCGCAGAAACCACTCAGCCCTCAAGGCCAGAGCCAACGCTCTCCCCCTCCACCTGCCTCCTGGCCTGCGCTGGGGCTTCCCCTTGTAGCCCTGCCTGGTGCCCTGCCTCTGCCGCTAGAGACCTGGACACGCCTTCCATGACAGCCACGCCCGTCTGTGTGTCCTGCCTGACCAAGACGAATTCTAGGACGGAGGTGGGTTTGGCGAGATAATGTGCGTCGCAGCGTAACTTTGGAAATCGAGGGTCTGGAAGCAGACGCTTTAGAATCCCGGCAGGACTGAGGAACCTGTGTGTGAGCAAGCCCCCAGCCTCCGGTCAAGCCAGGAGACCAAACTCTGGGGCAGGACGTTGCGTGAGAGTGAAGCCGGAATTAAACAACTGGATGTTTTCAGCCAGGGTGGTGGGTGGGAACCCCTCCCTGCTGTCTCTGTCTTCCTAACGCTTTGGCTTGGGACCCTTTGGTTATAAGTGATAGAAGCTGTGTTGGCTCAAGCAGGAAAGGGGACCTTGGAAGAGTATCTCCTGGAGCCGGGGGAAGGTGGGTGTCAGGATGAGCTGGAACCAGGAAACATCCTGGTCCCTGTCTCTCGTTCGTCCCTTGACCCTCAGACCCACTTCTCCTCCCCTCCTGATTTCACCATCCAAGACACACACGGTCCCAGATGGGTTGACTCAGTCTGACTATAACACCCCCATCCCCCGTGCTGCTCAAAACCGTGGCTGAAAATGACCCTCCTAAGGGAGCGGGACAAGTGCTGCCAGAGGTGTCCAGGGAATCCGAGCTCCCGGGCCCAGGTGGCCTGAGTTGGCACCAGCCAGGCCCGAGGCCCTGCTTCCAGGAGATCCGGGCCGTCAGTTCGGCCAGGTGTGACCAGGTTCTCTCATTTTTCCATCTCACTAGTGTTTCCTGGCGATGTTCTGGTCTCTTGGCACACGTGGAAGGAGCATCTGACTCCATCCTCATAGTTTGTAGAAATTCTTTGCCGGGAATTGGGCTTTCAAACGGTGACTCTCTCCTCCACGATGGTTTTCAATTTGCTTCTATTTCTGACCATCTTTTTCCTGATCTTGTCCTCACTTTCTGGGGGCCCTGAGGGCCTCCCCTGCAGTTGATGAGTCCTGAGTTCTGCTGGGGCTCGACCAGGGGCTGTGCTCTCCAGGGCTGGAGGAGAATCCCACAGCTCCCCGACTGTGAAGGGCTGACCGCCGAGCCTCAAAACTGTACGAAAACTGTGCTCATCAGCTTCCGTCACGGTGACGAGATACCTGAGAAAATCAACTTAAAGCTCTCTCCCAGTGAAGGCCCAAGCCTTCAGCACACGAGCCTTTGGGGAACATTCTAGATCCAAACTATAACAGATTGACAGATAGCATCTTGTCCCCGAGCCCCAGTGTATTATCATCTCCCTATTTTAAGGTAAGAAAATGAGGCTCGGGAACTGCTTGCCCAGGGTCCACAGTGGAGGAATGACTGAATTTTGACAGAGTCAGACACCAGAGTTTTGCCATTAGCTGTCCTGTCCTTGGCCTCTGACCACTGGACTTCAACTTTAGAGCAATTAGTAACAAAGCAGCCAATAAAGTGCCAAATTACCCAGAGCAGACTCTTAGAAAGCAGGAGGGTGTATCACCTCCTGATGGTGTGGCCAGGCTGGCGCGGTGGCCCCCGGAGCTGTTACCGGCTGTGTGTAAGGAGGGGCGGGGTTGGCGGTTAGGTACGAGGCACTAGGTCAACTTGGGTAGAGTTTCAATCATTCATATTTTTAAGATCCAAAACTTTACCAAAGAGAGAGCTCACCATGGGCTGGCGGGTTAACGGCTTCCAGAGGAAGCGGGGGCCTAGCATCGTGGAAGCCTTCCACACCTTGACCATGACCATGACCACAGCAATAAACCTCTCTCTCATGTGATATCTATAAAAAGAAAACAAATGTCACGGAATAGTAATTAGCCTTCACGGCCTAGGACCGCTCTAATCTTTTCCATTTCTTTTTAAGAAAATGCTGGTTGCCATCCACTAATTGATTTCCCAGTCCACCAAGGGATCCCATCCAACTTTGCTTACCCTGTGTTCCCATGGAAACCACCCCCCAGGCCAAAGCCAACACACACTACAAGGGATCCATTGAGCCAGGTGTGGGGGCACACACCTGTAATCCCAGAGGCTCTGGAGGCTGAGGCAGGAGGATCTTGAGTTCAAGGCCGGCCTCAGCAACTTAGTGAGGCCCTAAGTAACTCAGCAAGACCCTGATCCACTTCAGTGTCTGTGGAATGAGAAACTTACCTGTGTCACTTGTGCCCGTCTGCAGAGGCTCCTGGCCGTTGAGGTGTCTGGGGTCACAGTTCCCCAAGGCGAACTCTGCCCCTGTGTACAGAGTCTAGGTCGATTCTAGAAATGCCTAAGGCCTCAGTGCGGCCCAGACGAGCTGCACTGTGGGCTGGCAAGAGCCTGAGAAGTCACAAGCCAGTCCCGCAGGAGACCTGCTTGTGTGGGATTAGAAGGTGCGGAAAGCGTCTGCAGAGGAAGCTCCAGGCAGGCGATGTGTTTCAGATGCCGCATCTGGAAGGCACCCGCAGCCCAACTCACGGACGTCAAGCTAACCGTGTTCCCTGAGGTCACTATCACAAGCTGGCTGGAGGATTTTCTTAATAATGTATTTTTGGTTATTTAGGAAGATTAAAAGCACAGGTGTTCAGAGCTGAAGCAACTACCGCTGCCTACTTTGCAGTTTTTAAAATTGAGATCTAATTCATATACCATAAAGTTCACCCTTAAACATTCAAGGATTTTCTTGCTATTTTCACAAAGTTGTGTAACAATCACTAATACATAATTCCAGGACATTTTCATTATCCCAAAGAGAAATTCCACACCCACAAGCAATGGCCCCACTCCTTCCTCCTCCCTTTCCCTGGCAACCACTAAACTACACTCTGTCTCCACAGAGTTGCCTGCTGTGGACATTCCTAATAGCCACCTTTTGTGTCTAGCTTTTTCCCTGTAATAATGATTTCAAGGTTCACACAGCCTGGGCCAGTACTTCATTCCTCTTCATGGGCAAGTAATATTCTTTTGTGTTTGCATACCATATTTTGTTTATCCATTCATCACTTGCATTATTTGGGCTGTTTCTTTTTTGGCTGTAATGAATAATTCTGCCATGACTATTTGCATACAAGCTTTCATATCAACATTTTTTTTTCGTTCCCCTTGGGTATATAGGAATAGAATTGCTGTATTATATAGCAGTTCTCTGGTTAACTCTCTGGTTAACTCTTTGAGTTTTCTAAGAAGACATTTGACACTCCCACCAGCGATGTGTGAGTGTTCTTATTTTTCCCACAACCAGTAATATTTGTTATTTGTCTTTTTATTTTTGTGTGCACCAGAGATTGGACCAGGGGCACTTACTTCAGCCCTTTTTGTTTTGTTTTGTTTGGAGACAGGGTCTCTCTAAGTTGCTTAAGACCTCACTAAGTTGCTGAGGCTGGCTTCAAACTCATGATCCTCCTGCCTCGGCCTCTGGAGTGACTGAGGTTGCAGGTGTGCACCACCGCACCCAGCTGTTATTTATCTTTTTTACTGTAGTTATGCTTGTGAGTGTGAAACTGTTTTGAATTGCATTTTCCTAGTGGCTAAAGATTGTGAGCATTTTTTAATAGGTTTATTTGGCCATTCATGTACCTTTTTTGAAGAACTGTCTATTCAAATCCCTTTGCCTATTTTTTTTAAAATTAGGGTATTATATTGTTTTGTTTGGGCAATTGATGAACTGTGAGGCTTCTTTATATATTTTGGACTCTAGGTCCTTATCAGATAATATGATTTGCGAGTTAGGGGGAGTTCCCCTCAGTTTTTCATTAGTGTCCTATAAATCACTAAGTTCTTTAATTTTGATAAAATCTGATGTATTTTTTCTTTCATTGCTTGTGATTTGGGTGTCATTTAAGAAGCCATTGACTAATCTTATAGCATAAAGAGCTGTGTTATTTCTTCCTTTCCAATCTGAAATCCCATGTTTTCTTCTATTGTTTTATAGTTGTAGTCCTTATATTTACATCTTCAATCTTTAAAAAAAAAAAAAAACCTTGATATGGTGTGAGGTAGGGAACCAGTTCCATCATTTGCACATGGATATCCAGTTTGCAGCATTTGTTGAAGACTGTTCTTTCCCTATTGAAATGTGTCTTTGTTGTTATTTTTTTGAGGTATCAGTGACAATAGAGTGCATTTTGACACATCCTGCATACTTGGAGTACAACTTCCCATTCTGGTGATTGAACATGGGCATGTATTCCTATGTGAATGTAGGAAAGTCATGCCTGATTCATTCCACGGTTTTTCCTATTTCCATCCCCCCCCCTTCATTCCCCTCTGTCTAGTCCAATAACCTTCTGTTCTTCCTCCCCCCACTTAACCTGAGTCGGCATCCGCCTGTCAGAACGCTCCACCTTTGGTTCGGGGGTTGGCTTATTCCATTCAGCCTGGTCATCTCCAGCTCCATCCATTTAGCAGCAGATGCCATCATTTATGCAAGTGTCTTGACACCCTTGTCGCGTGTCAGCTGACCTTGAACGTAGGGCTTATTTGTGGGCTTTAAATTCTAGTCCCCTTCCCTCGTGCCGGCAGCTCCTCTTATTTGTAGAGCTCTGTAGTCAGTGTTAGGCTCAGAGTGTCTGAAGTCTCCAGTTTTGTCCTTTTCAAGTTTGTTTTGGCTCTTCTGGGTCCTTTGAGTTTCCATGTGGATTTTCAGCTCAGTTTGAGAATTTCTGTAGAAAAACCCCTTGGGATTCTAACGGGGATTGCATCGACTCTGTGAGCCCTTTGGGGAATACTGGTTTCTTTATAATATTACAATTGTTATTATATTACAATATTACAATTGTCCGTGGGCTGGGGTTGTGGCTCAGTGGTAGAGCACTTGCCTAGCACGTGTGAGGCCCTGGGTTCGTTCGATTCTCAGCACCACATTAAATAAATAAATAAATAAGGGCATTGTGTCCATCTACAACTAATAAAAATATTTTTTAAAAGATTACATTGTCCAGTCCACAAACAGGACATCACCCATTTATTTAGGTCTTCTTAATTTCTTTCAATGATGTTTGGTAGTTTTCAACTTATAAGTCTTGTACTTTTGTTACACAAATATAGGTAGTAATTTTTTTTTTTTTGATGATGCTATACATGGAATGGTTTCCTTAATTTCGTATCTGGATTATTCGTTGTTAGTGTATAGAAGTAAATTGAATTTTGTATATTGATCTCATATCTTTCAACGTGGCTGAGCCTGTTGATTCTGTGTGTGATTGTGCATTCCTTACAGTTTTCCATATACAAGTCCGGTCATCTATGCAGAAGGACAGTGTTATTTCTTCCTTTCCAATCTGAAGGACCTTTACTTCTTTTTCTTGCCCTATTTCCTTGGCTAAAACCTCTAGGACCAGACTGAATAGAAGGGGTAAGAGCAGAGCTTTTTTGTTCAACCCAAAGGATTTTTTAATTGTCCTTGTGATTTCTTCCTCCATCACAGTTATTTAGGAGTGTGCTATTTAGCTTCCACACATCTGTGAATCTTCCCGTTTCCCAGTTACTGATCACCGACTGCATTCCACTGTGGAACATACTCCCTGATGTCAGTCCCAGTGCATTGACTCTTGTCTCGCAGCCTGACACCTGGGCTGGCCTGGAGAAGGTTCTGGAGACTGTTCTAATGCGTATATCAATGCTCTCCATCAGATTGGGGGTTCTCCATCACGAGTTCTCATTCTTCCTCTCCTTTCCCCCTCCCCCCACCTCCCAGGACGCCCGTTTATCTGCTTGGTGTTCACAGGTCACTGAGGCCTGGTCATTTTCCTTCTTTCTTTTTTTCTTTCTGATCCTCAGGTTGGATTATCTTCAAGGTTGTTGACTTTTTAATTTCTGCCTGCTCAAATCCGCTGTGGAACCCCTCTAGTGGATCTTTCATCTCAGTTACTGTACTTCCTGATTCCAGAATGGCTGTGTTTTTTAAGTCACTTTGATCTCTTTATTCATATTTTCCAGTGAAATTCTCGTACTTTCTAGTATCATTCTCACGCTTTTCTTTAGTTGTTGTAGACATAAAAAACCCCTATGTATATATTTTTAGATTAGCCAACTAAGTTTTTGTCTTATGAACCCAACCTCTGGACTTCCTTGTGAAGGTCATATTGGCTCTTCTTTTCCTGTGTCTGGGCAATATTATTTTGCATATCTCATAATTTTTTTGTCATTGTTATAGAAACACCGTATTGTCATATATTTAAAATAACAAAATGTGGAAACTCTAGAAATCACATTCTTCCCGCTTTCCAGGGTGTGACATTGTTGTTGCTACTGTTATCATTGTCATTTGTTTGTTTAGTGATTCTTATGAACTAATTCTGTAAAATGTGAATTCTTGGCTGGGCAAGGCCACCCGGTCTGTGCTGGGTCACTCTAGAGGCTCATAACCAGGCAGACGCTTCCCTAGATACTGAACTCAGCAGCCCCCATCTTTGCTGAGGGGCTCCGTGTCGTTTGGGGTCGCGCCTTCAACTTTTAGACACGAAGTTTCAGACTCTGCATTTGCCTTTGCTTTTTGCTGTCACAGAGCCTCAGGGTCAGGCAGAGGTGAGAACTTAGGACGACCTCAACTCTCCTGACCCTGGGAACCACCTGGCAGCGCTGCACATGCGCTGGGTCCTTGAGATCTGCAGGAACATGTGGGAGCTTTGTCAAGCCCCTGTCAATAGCTCATTCCCTATTGTTTTTCCTAACTGTGATCTGCCACTTGGGCACATGATTTGATGATTGCTTCTGACTGTTTTCAACAAAACCCCAAGGAAAAGGCTCTTTACACCAGGTTCAGATATGTAGACAGTCTTAAAAGTGGGGACTTCCAGGGAGCACCAGAGAGGTCCATAACAGTAATTCTGGGGGTGGGGGTGGGGGGCTTCCCAAGTGCTCTGCAGAGGTTTCCTAGGAGGGTAGATACAGGCTCTTGGAGGCCCTTTCACAGGTTTGGAAACTCAGTCACAACCTGCCCCCTCTGGTGGCCGTAAGTGGGACTGCAGGCTGCTGGTTGGCAGGTGAGAGGGACTGGAAATGGGGAAAGTGAGAACCCCGCAGCTCACTGCTCTTCCGGGGACCTCGCTGATGTCTTAAATAGACATCCTGGATTGCCACAAGCCTTTGACTGATTTCTGGAGTTCTGAAAAAAAATATTGTCACCATTTTTGCCATTGTCCCCACTGCTTTTACAGAGAATTTCCAAAGGTCCTTCCTGCACTGCCATCCACACACCCATACTGGGTGTCTCATTAAGGACACTACTTGCACTCGGTGACTTACTGAGGCCACCTTTCCTTGGCTGAATTGTGTGTGAATTCCTTGGCAGGGTCCAGTGTTGGGGACCGCCAGCCCAGGCACACACCTTAGGCTAGTCTGTACCTGCCATAGGCTGACTGTGTGACCTTGGTCGAAGAAGCTGGAGATCCGAGTACTGACTGTGTGCTGGGCTCTGTGCCGAGGTCTCAGACTGCGTCACGTCGTTCTTGCAACAACCAAGAGATTTTGTTCCTACTTAACAGATGAAGAAATGAATGGTATACAAAATGGCCAGCGCTGTGTCGATGATCGCCACATTGTTGTATTTGCATGACTGTTATCCTCGGGGAAGGAAGTGACACTGATGGGGTCACTCAAGGTCATTTGAATTCCAGCCGTGGGATTCCGGAGCTCAACCACATCTACATCCCAGCTCCCTGGCCAGGTTCCTCCCTGGCCTGGGTCTCACCTCCCGAGTCCTAACAAATGAAGGATCTGAATAGACTACAGTTAGCCAGTCTGCACATGCCTACTGCTTTGTCCTGCTGCTTCCAGAGTGACAATGTTATGGAAGTCTAGGGTTCTGGGAAGTGATGTTCTTTGGTTTGGCTCGCAGCTGTGTAACCCCGTGTCTCTCTCCCCCTTCCCTCCTTGCTTTCCCCACCCCCTGCAGAAGCACGAGGGGACAAGGCCAAGTGGGTGTTCACCTGGCCCCTCATCTTCCTCCTGTGTGTCACCATCCCCAACTGCAGCAAGCCCCGCTGGGAGAAGCTCTTCATGGTCACCTTCATCACCGCCACGCTGTGGATCGCCGTCTTCTCCTATTTCATGGTGTGGCTGGTGAGTGGTGGGAGCAGCGGGTGGACTGGACAGCCAGCCCCTTCCAGCAGAGGAGAAAGGCTGGGCTCAAGGCCACCATAGGCACTGCTGTGCCACCTCGGGGCCAGTGGCTTATTGCTCAGTGGACAAGGGTTTAAACACAGTGCGGGTGCTGTGCTGGGTGCCAGGGGCTTGGCTGCAGCTTGTGCTCACCTCTGAGGCGGGTGGGTGGGAGGGACAGGGACTTCACACAGGTGAACGGCAGGATGGACGGAGGATTCTGACGGTGGAGGGGGGGGGGGCTGATCACAGGCCCCCTCACTTCTGGGTTCCCCAGGGGAATGCAAAGGAAAGGGGCCGGGGCCATGGGAGATGATGGTGGACGCAGGTGGCTCTCCCCAGGACCCCCCAGTGCTCCTCTCCCTTCGCCTATGCCCAGCACTGCTGTAAGCACCCCATGTGAACTCCCTCATGACAACCCCATGGGGCAAGTACTGTATTGTCCCCATTTTACAGATGAGGAAACTGAGGCACAGAGAGAGTGAGGGTCTCGCCCAAGGTTACACCATCAGTGAGTGCTAGAGGTGGGATTAGAACCCCAATATCGGCCTCCTGGTCTGTGGCCTCCACCCACACCATGAGCTGCCTCTCACTTTATGCCTGGAGTTCCCGTGCCCGTGGATGGAGGTTTTGCAGCTTCTCGAAAGCTCCTCGGGCCACACTCGACGGCTCCCTGTACAAACCCCTCGCTGGCTGGGCCAGGCTACGCAAGAACCCAAGGTGCTCCTGGTGCTGCGTGTCCCAGCCAGAGGGCCCCTGTCCTCCTCCTCAGCCAGAGTGGAAGCCCAGGAGAAGGAGAACGGTTTCCATGTGGCTGCCTTCCCACGGGTGGGTGGTGAAGCTCATCTGTCGCCCACTCACGCTTTGGTGGCCCCCTTGGGTCACTGCATTCTCCCCAGACACCTGGGTGGAGGCAAGCGAGGCTTGACTTGAGAGGCAGCAGGGCCAGGTGGCTTTCCCTGTGGTCACAGGGCCACCTCCCTCAACTCCAGAGGAACCACACAGCTCAGTGTGAACAAAAGTGGAGGGGGGAGGGCGGGAGTCACAGGAGAACAGATGCAAGTGCCAGTCCTGCCTCTTGGGAGCCACTGGCCTGAGCAAGTGACTCAGCTCCCTGGGCCAAGGTGGCCCCCTCTGTGAAGCGAGTGACCCGTGCTGTCTTGTAAGGCTGTTGGAGCCTGTTTGAGCAGCTGCTGTGACCAAGAACCCTGACAAGAACAATCTTAGAGAAGGAAAAGATTATTTGGGATCTCGGTTCCATAGAAGGCCAGCTCCACTGCTCTGGGCCCAGGGTGAGGCAGCGCATCGTGGGGGAGGGCTGTGGGGGAGGAGGAAAGCAGCTCAGGACATGGCCCCCAGGAAGCAGGGAGAGAGCTCCCCTCACCAGCAAGGAAATATAAACCCCAGGGACCCACTTCCTCCATCCACCCTCTACCGCCTAGGTACCACCCAGTTAGTCCCCATCAGTGGGTTAACGCACCGATTAGTTTAAGGCTCTCAAAACCCAATCATTTCACCTCTAAGCCTTGACTCACCTGCGAGCTTCGGGGAACACCTCATAGAGCCTAACGCCCCAGGCACACAGGCAACCCTGGTTCTGCTCCCAGCCAACCCCATCACACCCTCCTTGCCCTCCCCAAGCAGTGCGCGAGCCCAGGCAGGAGTCCGATAGGATTCTGAGCAGCTTTTGGGAGCTGTCGTGCAGGGCAGGAGGAAGGGGGCTTTCCTGTGTTGGAAAGAACTGGAAAGAGCTACTCTGCAAAACCCCCAGGACGAGGTGACAGAGAGCACAAACACTGTGCCTTGAATTTGCACATCTTAATTTTTCTGAAGCAAAACTACCCACCAGGCCATCTTTATATTTAAACACAGCACTCAGTGGGTTTTCTTACAACGTGTATTCCCCAAACAACATCCCAGGTAAACAGGGTTTTGTGGCATTTGGAAGATCAAATTAATGAAGGTATGGAATCTTCCTTCTCTAGTTACAGAAAACAGCGGCCTGGGTCGCTCCACTCTGGTCAGCTGCAGGGCCGGACCCCCGACCCGCACATCCTTCACCTGCGAATCCCACTGCCGTTTCTTAAACCAGAGACATGGTGGCTTGGCCCAGGGTCAGGGGCCACCTTGCTGGGGCCCTCTTACCTGTGGTTTTGAACTTCAGATGGCCTGGTTGGGGGGTCTGACAGTGCCAGCAAGGTTTGCTGGGAGCAGTGCCCTTGCTGTCACTGTGCCCTGGTTAGGGTGCCAGGGTGAAGTCCCCTACCTGCCTTTTCCCTCTCTCGCCCCCAAAGCTTCAGGGAAAATAATTCTTGAATGTGAGCATCCACAGGGAGGGACCTGAGAAGTGGATCACCCTTTTCCCCAGCACAGTTGGGGACACTGAGGACCAAGGTCACACAGGTAGTCAGGACAGAGTTGGGACCTACCCTGGGGCTCTGGATATGGCTTTCCTTCCCTTTCTGAAGCCTAAGCGTCAGGAGGCTCAGAGGCCGCAGGGTTGGAGCCAGGCTGAAGCAGGGCTCGCGTGGCATCCCTGATCCTAAACATGCTGGGTGCTGAGGCACCCCGCAAAGGCTGCCAGCATTCTAGCCCCCCGTCACTCTGTAGTTAAGGGGGGAGGAAGCCCTAGTAATCCCAGGGTAACCCCGTTTCTGTGCTCATGGTGTCTAGAGTCACCAATTATAAACCTGTTGGCCCCTCCTGGTCTGGTGTGCAGAGCCCCTTCGAGCCCGCGTGGATGAAGCACTGATGGCTCTTTCTTCCTTTTTGCCCCCCACTCTCTCCCTCTGTGCCCGGCTGAGAACAATCTCATCAGCACAGGGTGATCTGAGAAAATGACGCCTCACTCGAGAGCAGGGAGGGACTTCAAGTAGCGCTGAACGGACCCTCTTAGTGGGTCTGCTGTCCTCAGACCCCTCAGCAAAACTTTCTCCCAACAGGGACATCTTTTAAGACCAGACGCTGGCTGCCGGCCAGGGCCGAGCTTTGCACTTAGAAAGCATGCCCGGTCCGGGGCTCTCTGAGCCCCAGGAAGCCTGATCCCCAGTCTCCTTGTCCCCAAAGATAGCAAAACAAATGATCGAAGCAGAAGGGGAGATGCCACCGTGGACATCTGGCAGGAGCCAGGTGCTGTCACCTTGCATTTTCTCATTTGTCCTTGTCAACAAGCCCGTTTGACAGGTGAGGGGCTGAGGCTCAGAGGAGCAAGGTGGCTCACCCAGGGTCACACAGCCGCTCGTGGGACTGGGACGGGTAGCTGAGATGTGAAGGGCTCTCGGGTGCCACTGTCTGGATCTCTAGATGGAGAGGCAGAGCAGAGCTGAGGGCTTGGTGAGCCGGGTGGTCCAGATGCTTCCAGGGCTTTCCATCTGACAGCTGCTCTGACCCCACCATCCCTCCAGGGTCTGACATTCATTAGTAGAGTGTGTGACTGTGCACCAAGAGCTCTAAGAGCCTGTCTATCCTTTGACCCAGAGTTTTACCTCTTGGAAGTTATCCTAAGGTGGCAAAAAGCCAAAGATGTACGCACAGGACAGCGTGATGGAAAGGCTGGAGCACCAGCTGTAGGGGCAGAAACTTGGCTCAGAATCCTTGCTCCATTGATAACCAGCTGTGTGTCCATGGCACTGTGGCTTAACCTCTCTGACCCTCAGTTGGCATAACAATCATGCTTCCCTCATCTGTGGGTGGTAAATGATAGATTACATGAGATTGTGGAAAACACCTCGTACTGTACCTGGTACACAGTAAGTGCTCAATAAATACTGTCATAGGCAGTGATGTTATCAGAGCAAAAAAGAAAACAGCTAAATATCCAGTAGGGAGGAATTGGCTAGCATTTTATAGCCATAAATGAAATGTAAGTGTCAGCTAAAATGTGTTGTAGATGACGATTCCAACGGAAAGGTGTCCCCAGGGTCATTATGTGAAACAGTTACAAAAGAGATGTTGGTGGTGTACTTGGACTTCATTTTTCCTAACATATACACACACCAAAAACAAGGTCTGGAACCTTCTGAAACGTTGTGCCCAGACCAGCAGCCACACCAACCCCGGGGCCTTTAGGAAGGCAAGTCCTCAGGCTTCCCCCAGAACTCTGGGGTGGGGCCTGGCAGTCTGCATTGGCACCAGTCTGCATTGGCACCAGCCCTTCAGGGGTTTCCTGAATGCTCAAGTTTGAGGCCCACGGCTGTCCTAAGAGCTGAGCAGTGGCTGTCTGGGGTCTTAAGAAATGGGAGGTCATTGTATTTTATCTTGTAAATGTTTTGAGACATAGTACTTGTTCAATCAGGAAAAAAAGCACACTCAAGAGATACTTTTAAAACTGAACCACATTCCGGATTTTCCCCTCCGTGACAGCAACCTCATGTTCAAGCTAAAAGCGCCCAGGGTGGGGACGGTTCCGGGGGTGTCAGGCGGGCTCACTCCTGCCTCTCCTGCAGGTGACCATCATCGGATACACCCTGGGGATCCCCGACGTCATCATGGGCATCACCTTCCTGGCCGCAGGCACCAGTGTCCCCGACTGCATGGCCAGCTTGATCGTGGCCAGACAAGGTATGGGCTTAGTCTGGTCCCGGCAGCCATCAGCAGTGCCTTGCGGCCCCCTCGTCTTCCTGCCCAAGTGTAGTTGGCCAGGTGTGGCTCTGAGGGTGGCAGCTGTCCAGTCCTGGTACAAGGGAGATGGTCACATCCGGAAGCATCACATTTTAGATGCCATCCATGGGGAGAGCAGGTCCCGTGATGAGCTCCTGGAGGTGTTTGGAAGCATTCACTCTAGTGGTTGTCATAAAATGAATCTAAGCCAGGCCCAGTAGCACACGCCCGTAATCCCTGCAGCTTGGGAGGCTGAGGCAGGAGAATTGTGAGTTCAAAGCCAGCCTCAGCAAAAGTGAGATGCTAAGCAACTCAGTGAGACCCTGTCTCTAAATAAAATACAAAATAGGGTTGGGGATGTGGCTCAGTGGTTGAGTACCCCTGAGTTCAATCCCCAGTACCCCCCCCCCCCAAAAGAAGAATCTATCTTGTGACCTCCAGCAAGCTGACAGGAGCCGTGTCCCAGGGCCAGGAAGGGAAAATGAGCATCCTCTTCATCTTCTGGCTTTAGAAGACAGAGTGTTTTGCCCCAGTGGTCTCCTTGTGAGCCTGCTGAGCGGCCACGTGGCGCAGGAGAAGGGCTGCTGTGCGGGCTCTGAGGGCAGAACCTAAGAGCCGTCCAAAGTCCCGCCTTTCTCTACGGCTCCTTTTCTGCCAGTGAGCGGGCCTTTCAGAGTAGACTTCCAGGTTGATCCGGTGGACTCAGTGGGAGGTCAAGACGGCAAGAGACCTCAGTTTAAGTGACTGGCCCTGGGGTTCAGGCTGTGGGGGGGGGTCATGATGTGAGAAACTTCAGGGTTTGAGTGGGGGTCCCAGGGAAGTCACTGCAGGTCTCCTTTTGGAACAAGGGACAGATGGTCTCCTTGGCCCACCTGTGGTGGTCTGAGGAAGGACACCATCACAGAGTGGCTATGATGAACTGAAGGCGTACAGAAAAGCAGGGAGCCTGAGACCCAGACTGGGGTGCATCATTGTCGTAAGGGTGACAGAATTGCTGTGATTGACAGAATCCCACCGGCATGGTAAGATTAGGTAGCTTCTCAACAGCGAAGGGCGTAAGAAACCGTGTTCAGAGTCTGCTGCGCCACGCAGAAGACCAGCAGCATGCTTTGAAGGGGAGTTCTGCACCCTGAGCTCCCTGCAGGCTCCCAGCTCAAGTGTGGTCCACTGACATCGACCTGGAAGCCTGGGAGAAATGGGCCTCTGGGCCCTGCCCCAGTCCCACCAAACCGGATCTGCGTGTTAACAAAACCTCCCTCCACCCCCGGGTGATTTGGTGCTCATCAAGGTTGAGTCACGGCCCTAAGAGTCCTCGAGGAGTCACACCAGATGCCACAGATGCTGCGTAGTGTGGGGACTCCAGCAACCCTGAGGAGCACCTGTCTCCTCTCCAAACTCCCGCACCTTTTCTCCTCCCTCCCTGTCTGGCGAGCCCCATGTCCTCACCAGGCACCAGCCGCTGGTCCAGAACAGTCCTGCGTGTTCCTGAGTTTTGCCAGACTAGGATCCTGGGAGGCCAGGTTCCCAGAGCTGCGGCCCCTCACAGGACTAAGCCGCCAAGACACTGAGGTCACTTGGAACAGCGCCTGGCAGGAAGGAGCAGGAACGTCCGCCCAGCCCTGCAGACCTTGGGGGGGCCTCGTGTGCAGGAGTCAGCAGATGACAGCAGCCAGGATGGGAGGGGGTGGGCCCTCGCCCAGATGTTGGTCAGAGCTGCCGGGCTGCCCAGCCACCAAGCAGTGTCATGGCATAGGTACTGTGAGCCAGGCTTGCTCATCCTGCAGACCTTTGTGTGTGTCAAATTAGGGCTGAATGGGAAGTTAGAACGGACTTCAGCCAGCACGAGTCTTATTTATAAATTTGCTCTCTGCACTTTAATCCCCCTCAAGAGATTGAGCCCCTCAACTGGTGTAGCTGGTATGAGACTGGACAGTGGGCATGGCCCCCAGTCTCTGAGATGCTTCTGTTCTGTTTGGAGAAAGTTTACCCTTTAGGAACGACCAAGGCATGAGATCTGATGCCCTGTGATCCTGGCCAAGGCCAGGGTACCTTTGCCTGGGCCACAAGCAGGACCCTGATGGTTTGTTATAAAGGGTGCCGGACCAGGCGTCCTGACAACTGGCCACTCACACCGTGCCCTTCATCATCGGCCCCATGAGAATGATCTTGTTCCCAACTCCCCAGCACAACTGGAGCACTAAGTGAGGCAGAGCTCATGGTGGGTCCTCAGAGAATGTCAGCTGAAGGTCAGAGTTCAAGGTCAAGGTGTGGGCAGGGTTGATTCTGAGGCAGGGAGAATCCCGTCCAGGCCCCTGTCCTGACCTCCTGGGCTGTCTTCCTCCTCAGTACCTTTCTCCCTGTGTGCTGTCTGTGTCCAAGGTCCTCCCAGTCACATTGGATTAGGGCTCACCCTAATGACCTCATCTTAACCTCTCACCTTGTCAGAGGCCCTGCCTCCAATAAGGTACCACCCTGGAGAACTGGGGGTTAGGACATCAACAAGTGAGTCTGAGGGCCACGATTCAACCCGTAACAGGGTCTTTTAAATTTTTTGAAGGGAGAAGATCTTAAACCTCACAAGAAAGGTCTTAGGAAAGTAGGGTCCACGAGGAGGGGATTCCTTTCTAAGGAATAGCACTGAGAGGACAGTTGTGAGAAAGAACACAGGTTTCCAGAGACCTGCTCTTGATGACAGAAATGTGTTGGTGGTCCCCAGGCCTTGGCGACATGGCGGTGTCCAACACCATAGGAAGCAATGTGTTCGACATCCTGGTGGGGCTCGGCATCCCATGGGGCCTGCAGACCATGGTCATTAGTTATGGATCCACGGTAAGTCCCCCCAGTGCCCAAGGAAACAGGTGGGTGCACTTAGCCCAGGGTTTAGGAGATGTGCCTGTCTCCATCCTTGGCACCTTGGTACCCACCTTCTTTTTTCTTCACGTATGTCCTATTGGTGCGCTGTAATTGTATGTAGGAATGGGATTTGTTGTTCCATACTCATACTTGCATGCAAAATAGCAACATGATCTGGCTCATATCCCTCCCCAGCCCTCTCCCCTCCCTCCCTTCTTCCCACCCCCTGGTTCCTTTCCTCTACTGATCTCTCCCTGATTTGCGGGAGATCCCCACCACCCCCAACTTTCTTTTCCTTTTTCCTCTCCAGCTTCCACATAGGAGAGAAAACATTCCATCTTTAACCTTCTGAGTTGGACTTATTTTATTTAACATAATGGACTCCAGTTCCATCGGTTTTCCTACAAATGGGCATATTTCTTTTTCTTTATGGCTGAGTAAGAGTCCGTTTTCTTTATCCATTCACCTGTGGATGGACCCCTAGGCTGGTCCCTAGTTGGCTATTATGAATCATGCTGCTGTGAACGTGGATGTGCGTGTATCACTGTAGTAAGATGATTCTAATTCTTTAGGACAAATATTGAGGCGTGGTACAGCTGGGTCATACGGTGGTTCCATGCCTAGTCTTTTGAGGAAACTCCATACTGATTTCCATAGTGGTTGTACTAATAGGATTTTACGTCCCAACAACAGTGTTAAAGTGTTCCATTTTCTCCATATCCTCCCCAGCATTTATTATTGTTTGTGTTCTTGCTGACTGCCGCCTGACTGGTGTGAGATGAGATCTCGGTGTAGTCTTGATTTGCATTTCCCTAATTGCTAATGATGTTGGATATTTTTTCATATATTTGTTGGCCATTTGTATTTCTTCTTTTGAGAAGTGCCTGTTTAATTCATTTGCCCATTTAGTAATTGAGTGGTTTGACGTTTTGGTGTAAATCGTTTTGAGTTCTTCACATATTCTAGATATTGATCCTCTGTCAGAAGAGTAGCTAGCAAAGACTTTCGCCCCCTCTGTAGGTTCTCCCTTCACATTCCTGTTTCCTTTCCTGTGCAGAAGCTCTTTAATCTGATGCTGTCCCATTAATCAACTTATTTCCTGAGCTTCAGGGATCCTATTGAGAAAATCGTTGCCCGTGCCCATGTGCTGGAGCGTTGACCCTACTTTTCTTCTAGGAGCTGCATAATTGCTGATCTAATTCCTAGGCCTTTGATCCATTTTGAGTTGACTTTTGTGCAGGGTGAGAGACAGGGTCTAGTTTCATTCTTCTGCATGTGGATAACCAGTTTTCCCAGCCTCATTTGTTGAAAATTCTGTCTTTTCTCCAGGGTGTGTTTTTGGCACCGTTGTCAAGGATCAGACGACTGTAGATGTGTGGGTTTGCCCTGTGTATTCTCTTCTGTACCATTGGTTGTGTGTCTGTTTCTGGGCCAGGGCCATGCAGCTTTTGTTGCTATGGCTCTGTAGAATAATTTGAAGTCAGGTATTGTGATGCCTCCAGGGTTGCTTTTTGGGCCTAGAATTGCTTTGGCTATTCTGGGTCTTTTATTCTTCCAAATGAGTTTTAGGACCGTTTTTTCTTATTTTGTGAAGATTGCCATTGGTATTTTGTGGGGAGCATTGAATCTGTATATTGCGTTTGGTGGTAATGATGTTTAACAACATTAATCCTGCCTATCCAGGAACATGGGAGGCCTCTCTATCTTCTGAGGTCTTCCCCAATTCCCTTCTTCAGTGTTCTATAGTTTTCATTGTTGAGGCTTTTCACCTCCATGGTTAGATTTATTCTTTTTTTTTTTTTTTTTGAGGCTATTGTGGATGGAATTGATTTCCTGATTTCTTTCTTGGAAGCTTCATTGTTGATATATAGGAAAGCTACTGATTTTTGTATGTTGGTTATTGACCCACTACTTTGCCAAATTGCTTATTAGCTCAAGCCGTCTTTTAGTAGAGTATTTTTTGGATCTTCTAGGTATAGGATCCCATCATCTGCAAACAGTGATTATTTGACTTCTTCCTTTCCTATTTTTATCCCTCTTATTTCCCTCTCTTGCCTAATTGTTCTGGCTAGACTCTCCAGCACTATGTTACCCAGGAGGGTGGGAGTGGACGTCCTTGTCTTGTCCTGGGTTTTAAAGGAGATGTTTTCAGTTCTTCCCATTTACTACGAGGTTGGCTTTGGGTTTTTCACGTATGGCCTTTATGATGTTGAGGTGGGTTCCTTCCATTCCTCGTGTCTTTAAGTGTTTTTATCATGAATGGGGCACACACTTCTTTGACAGAACAGACTGGGGTGGGGGGGTCTCAATAAGGGAGCCCGTGTTTGCCGAGGGCTATTCATGCTTCCACCTCTTATCTCAGCCCGTCCCCCTCCCAGGCCCCTTCCTCAGAGACCAGAGTCCAGGTTGAACCCACATTGTCCAGACTTCTGGCCATGCGCTTACCCGAGGACCCTGTGTTCTCCTGAGCAGGGAGTGAATAAGCCTAAGCGCGCTGGGCATTCACAGTGGATTGGCCACGCAGCCAAGAGGCTCAGGGCCCCTGTGTTTGCTTTTCCAGGTCAAGATCAACAGCCGGGGTCTGGTCTATTCTGTGGTGCTGCTGCTGGGCTCCGTCGCGCTCACCGTGAGTGTTTATAATTCTAAAAGAGAAGCCTCACGCAGGCCTCATTTCATCTGCTTCTGCCTCGTCACTTGCAAGACTCCAAACACCTCCTTGTCCCCTGCCTCTGGCATAAGACAAAGTGGAGCAAAGGTGTACACCCACATGTACTCCAAACCCAGTTTTTCCCAAGAGCATCGACCAACACTACTAAGCACTTTCCTGAGCAGATGAGATATCACAGGGGAAGTGAATTGCATTTCCTTTCTTCTTGCTGCCTTGTCCAGTGCCCTCTCTAGTGCCAGGGGACAGAAATTCTTCCCATCTGAGCTGACAAGAGGGGGTGTGGCAGGCCTCAGGATGACACTTGGCAGTCAAGGCTTCCCTACTGCATGTGCCTAGGCCTGAGCTGAGCACTTTACTTCTCTGATCCTTGCTGCTCCCTGATGAGGGTAGTGCAGGTATCATTCCCATTTTGCAGAAGAAATCGAGGCTCGGGGGGTAAGTAATTGGCCCCAGGTCACAGACTAAGGAAACAGCAAATCTAAGATTCAAACCAGGTTGGTCTGATTTACAGAGCTGTGTGCTCTGCAGAGGTAACCGGTCCAGCCCTCGGAAGCCTTGATTCAGTCATCAGAGGAAGACAGTGGGGGGAAGCGTGCCCCACCCGCCCAAATGCAGTGGAGGGACACACACACACACACACACACACACACACACACAGAGAAAGGGATGCCCCAGACTGCAGTTTGCCAAGAATGGGGACCTTGGGAGCCTTGGGAAATATGTCAAGGAAGAAAGACAGGCCATGTTCTGAGGCCAAGATAAAGACCTGCTTGTCTCTCCACAAGGCCTGGGCTGGGGGACTTGTGCACCTGAGGGGGTGGCCCTGCCTGGGGAGGTGAGTGCCCCGAGGGTGGCTGCTGGGTATCTTGGAGTCAGCAGGACTGGGCCGTCGACTCTCCCTGGCATGGGACAGGGATATACTCAGGGCTGTTTCTGGTGAAACCAAGGAGAAGCCCATCGGGGACCATTTGCCCTTGTCTCCGTTCTGCAGCTCCAGGGTTTGTGACTTACACGTTATGTTTTGGTAAAAACGCCTTCTGTGTCCCTCTTCCCCAAGCCCAACTCTTACACTGTGTCCCCCCAGGTCCTCGGCATCCACCTCAACAAATGGCGGCTGGATCGGAAGCTGGGCATCTACGTGCTGGTTCTCTACGCCATCTTCCTGTGCTTCTCCATAATGATAGAGTTTAACGTCTTCACCTTCGTCAACCTGCCCATGTGCCGAGAAGACGATTAGAGCTGAGCCACCACCCCGCGCCGTCCTGGCCGCCCACCACACTGGCATCCTTCTCTCTCCCTCCCCCGCCACAGGTCCCTCCTGCCTCAGCCACCACCATCTGTCCTTTCATGAGCTGGAAGGAAGGGCCATCGTGGTCTTTGCCTGGTCCCAGCCCAGGCTGCTGGCCTGCTCTTTGGAGTCAGCCCCCAAGGCAGGGTCCTGAGTTAAGCAGCTCCACAGGCCCCTGAGCTGCCAGCCGCGGGGACATGGAGTGTCCCATCTCTTGCACACTTCTGCATGCAGCTTGTCTTTCTCCTCCATGGGCAGGCTCAGAAACGAGGCAGTCGGTGCCCACGAGGTCTCCCTGGGCAAGTGCAAAACAAAAGTGCCACTCTGTAGTGTCAGCTCGGGGCCAGAGGAGTGAGGTCCTCAGGCAACATGTGTCCCCAGGAGCCTCTGACTTCTGCCGGAAGCACTCACGGTTTGGAAGAGGCAAGGCGTCACCCTGCTGGGGTTGGAGACCATGACAGCAGACATTCCACTCCTTTTTCTGGAAAAATTAGAAGAATGGCAACATTTCTTTCACAGCAGAAGAGAGAAACGCAAATACTCTTATCCTTTTTATTGATGCAGAGAATGAGCAATGAAATATTTAAAAATAAAACATCCGACAGATCATCATACTTGAAAAATATCATTCCACACTAAAAGATCATGATGGGGACCCCAAAAGGTCACCCCTGTACAAAAATGAAACCTCTGTGTCTCGTCTTGCATCGACGTGGAGATGTTTGGTTTGGAATATAGAAAAAGGTGAAGGACCAACGTGGAAACAGGTGCTAACTCAGAGACACAGTGAGGACTGCAGTTCACTGCTCGACATTCCAGACCTTCTGTGTGAGGCAATGCACTGTCTGTCCAGGTTTGTCATTTCTGTAATGTTTTAGATTCATAACCCCCCTGTGGAAAGACGCAGTTGTTTATATGCCCAGCCAATTCCATAACTGATGGTTTTAGTGACAAGAAAGAGAGATTTCCTTTAAAACCATGAATTGCTCTCTGGTTAGCTAGAGGCAAGTCTGAAAAACATATCTTGGAAATTTTTAGAGCTAATTTTCTTGAAACTCATAGTTTACTACATATGAAAGGCCGGGGATAGGAGACTGATTAAAAATAGAGAAGCATGGAACCATGTTCAACTGCTCTAAAATGTATATTGAAAAGATTTATGAACACAAACCTTTCCTGGGTTCTCAAAAGCAAGCACAAATTAATTTTCTATAGAGAGTGTTCTTTTATTTTTTTAACATTTCTATCGCAAAAGTCTACCGGATCTGATGCACTTTTAATATTGAGATATTTTGCACAGGAGAAGATGTGGGAGCCACCCCTGTCGATGTCAGAGGAAAGGTTTTTAGTGATTCACCAGAAATCGCTTTAAACTTGGCAATGAGTTTAACTCCAGTAGCTAACCCCCTCCTGAGACACCAAGCTCATGACCCACGTTGGAATTTGTGACTATGCTCTGTGAGGCCTCCGGAATTCCAAAAGGAGGAAGTGTTCAAGCCTGCGTCCCCAAGTTCCCTTAAGCATGACCCTGTGGTGGGACTTGGCTCCCGGCACCAGTTTCCATCCAGGACTCACATCAGTATTAGAGTGACACCATATCAATGCTTCTCTTTCTGTTTCTCTACCCAGAGCCTGGGCTCAGGGGCCTTCAAATCGAGAAAAAAGGATTTTCCTAAAAAACTGGCTAAGCCGGATGGGAGGGAGCCCATGCAGCAGTAGAAACTTAGCTGCAAGAGGTTTCAGAGCCACTGGGGACCACTCTGGGTCTGAATAGCTTAGTTCAAAACACACACACACACACACACACACACGCAGGGATAGTTTTTCCCACATATTCATTTGGTCTTGGGCAGGTCAAGTGATCTAGTTTAGTGGCCAACGGTAGCATGCTTGTCCAAGCGCCACCCCACTGCCCCTCCCCAGCTGAGCCAGTGCATGTGGGTTGGCCAGCCTGGGGCAGCAGGCATGGGCGTGAGTTTGCACTTGTGGTTGGTTCTTTTTGTTTAAGTCAAAACCTCATCAAATATTTAACTGGCTCCTGGATTCCCCAGATCATCTCCTAAGATCTGTTCTTATCTGAAGTCTTTTTTCTTTTTCTGAAAAAGACTAAAAATCATTTTTAGATATGACAAGGACCAGGGTACGTGGTCCCTGAAGATGTCCCTGCTGGGTTTCAATTCACTGAGTCCCTGTGTAACTTTCAGAGAATATATCCTAATCGCCCTCCTCTCTGCAGAATCCATTTGAGGTTATAAAGTCGACTACAGCTGCAGCTAGAGACTATGAAGTTATGTTTTTAATATGTAGTATGCTCCTCTTAGCTAATGTTCTTTGGACTTTAATGTGCCAACGTAATGTCCTTAAAAGGCTCTATGCATTTATGAAACCTAGAATACTTTATGAACAGTGTAGGTGAAAAATTCTCTGTTTTTAACTATATATATTTCCATCACAAGTTTAAGAGTTGCTTGATGATTTAGGTCTTCATTTTTTAACTTACGCTTTCAGCCCATGCCGGATCACTCCCTTTATTTTTATCTCCAAAGCTAATTAGCATGGGGTAATTATTTCTGCTACAAAATAGACAAAAAATACATTAAGCTCTTCTCTGGGGGGCAGAAAAGCAAAAGGAACCATGTACTCAGGTAGAAAGTGTCTATAGAAGCAGGGGCAGGTGATTCCTGCTTCTGGTCTGGGATTTGTCCTTACTGGCCCAAGGATTAGGGTGGACAGTGTGGAGTGTCTTGGGAACCTGACCCTGAAGGAAGGTTCTGGGTCAGCAGCTGTGAGAGACGGAAGGTTAAGGGCACTGCGGACAGTCAGTGTGGCCCCGTTGCTTACCCTGTCCTTCCTATAACATGGTCTGGAGTCTGTTGGCCTCTGCTTCTCCCTGTCACCTACCAGCACCTGTGCACACACCTGACTACAGGTGTGTGTCTGCGCCTGGTCATTCCCTTCCCCACCTGTGAGGGCTCTTCCTGGCTTTTGCCTGTCTGCCCCTGCCTTTACAGACCCGAGCAGCCAATAGGCACTCACCTTCCCCGAGCCCTCACCAGGGTTTGCACACCACCCAAGCACAGTCCTGAAGACAGGGACCAAAAGCCCCAGCCTGGGCTGCCCGGGGTCTAGGTTTTTCCAACCTTCTCTTCCTGGACACAAGGATTTGCAAGCTCAAACGCTGCAGCAGCCCACCCTTCAGAGAACCCTGGACTCCCCAGCAGGCAGGAACTCGGGAAGGGCGCAGGTGGCATCTTGGCCCCACACCTGCCTTTCCTCTTGGCCTTCCTCCTCCTGGAACCCCAAGGCCCCTCCCTCTCCTCAAGATGGGGGTGGAGAAGGCCAGAAGGACAGGGAGAGGGTCAGCTCATTGCTTCTGGGGAAAGTGGGAGAGAAGCCCAGCACTAGCAGGGAGCAGATGCATCCGGGATGCCTGTGGTCCCTGTCTGGAGCAGCCCTGTTGCCACGTCGTGTCCTTAGAAACTTCTAGAAATTCCTGGAAATGCTCTCTGGTTAGCTCTTGGGTGGCAGGAGGTCCCTCATCCCCACACTCCTTGGACCCACTGCCCTCTCCATATGGACTCGCCCAAAGAGCATCCGAGCCCTCGCCAGGCGAGAGCGCTCCCTCCCGGGGTTTCTGGTCTCTGCGGCTCCTCACATGAGCCCCTGGGGCGTGAGGCCTACCAGCCGTGGGGCAGGGGCCTTCCTGTTCTCTGGGTAACTATGCCCCACTGTGTCAGTTGTGTGGGAACGAGAGGGAGGGTCTTTCACCGTCCAGATCTACAAGGCGGAGAACCAGGGTCGGCGGCCTCCCGCCAGGTCCTGTCACGGGAACCTTGGCCTCATGCAAAGGACTCTTCCCCACAGGGCCCATTCCACGGGTGCAGATTTTAAAAAGGCATTTCCACTTAGGTTGTTGCAGTTGCTTGTTAATAAAGAAACCTGAAACTGGACGCTAGCTTCATACTTCACCTGGAACCTGGCAGCTAGCTAGCGGGTGGACATGGGGCTTGTCACAGGGCTGCCCAGCTCCAGCAAGTGGGTGCCGCGTGAGATCAGGAGGGATGCCCTCTTGACCCCAGGTGGAGCAGTCTTTCCCAGGAAGCCAGCTGAGTGGTATCCAAGCTTTGATTCCTCTATGGAGATTTTTTTAAATCCTAACTTTTCCATCACAGATGGCTTGCAGGTTCTACTCGTTGCTGCCAAGCCCTCACACGTCCTAGGCACACACTGGTAGGGACTAGTGGCCCTGCTTTGTGTCCTCTTTGACCTTCGTGCTTCTAGGACGTTGTGTCGACTCTTACAGAGTCAGTATCCAGTTGTCCAAGTTGTGAATCTTCATCCCGCCTCGTGTCCACCTGAAATCCCACCCTCTTCCAATCCCTGTAGCCTCCAAGAGGCATCTCTGAAGGGCAGGGCCTCAACCGTGTGGTTGTTCCATCCATTGGATTTTCGGGGCTGGGGATTGGCTACTCCTTCGTTAAAAGCCCGGTGACAAATTCCAGCATAATCCACACCTATCCCACGGTGTTGCCAGAATTCAAGCAGCTGTTCCTTATGCACCTGGGTGGTTGGGACTTTTCCATTTATAAGGCCAACAGACTTGTTGATTCTGGGGGGAGTATGTGCCCTCCCCACCCCGTCCCTGGAAAACAACACTTTAAAGCTACCAGAGGAACGTGCAGCTTTTGGTTTCTAGAGGCAGGGCTTGGTATGACCAGCCTTTGTGCCCAGAGGGAGGGACCCAGACAGCAGAGCCCTCCTGCCAGCACTCCAGGGGAATCCCCCAGGGGACACGTGGTCCCCTTTTAACAGGAGGAGGCCTCTCCTCCCCCTGAAAATTCAAGGCTTTTCCAAATAAAATTTCCTAGGGTTTTTTTTTCCTGACCACTGGGCATCCTGTCTCACCTTCCATCCCTGACCCTCTGAGCTGTAGACTCTGTGACCACACTGTCCACACTGCCCAAGGCTTGTACCAGGGAATTTGGGGACCCAGCAAACAGAGATGTGGCTGAGCTTCTTTGGGGGATCCCTGTGGGTGGCTGCTAGTCTAGGAGGCCAAGTCTCCAGCTCAGAGCACTAGCTCCCTGGCAGGGTGCCCTCTGCCCGGACCTCCCTTCCAGCTGGGAGTAGCTGCTGGTGTCTGTGCACAAAGGGAGCTTTGATTCCCTAGAGAGGAGGAAGGCTGCTGGCCACTTGGGGCCAGGCCCGTGGGCAGATGCAGGATCACCAAGGCAAGGACCCAGCGTGCAGAGGCCAGGCACTACGAGATGCCAAGAGGCGGGCTGGGCATGGCTTCCCCCAGGTATTTGGATCTTCCTAGGGCCCACCTTGACTTACCAAGTAGCAGGTGATCAGGGTTGTCTTGGGTCCTGAAAGGACCTTGTTAAAAAACAGAGCAAACCAAGAACATCTAGGGCAGGCCACACATGGCCTGGGTCCCCCACGAGACACTTTGAGCGCGCTGGGCTGCACCCTTATATTTGTTCATTCTCTCAGAGCAGGAGCAATGGGTTGGAAAGTTGTAAATAATAAATATATTTATGCCGCTATTTATTTTTTCAATAACTGTGACCTCCTGCACTGTGAATGCTCTGTGACATGAAATTCTTAGTTTAATAAAACTGTCATTAAATTTGAATGAATTGACATTCTTGGTTCCTAAACACTGGCATGAGTTTACTTTTGTTGTAAAGAAAAATCTAGAGTAAATACAAACTGAACCTTTATGAGAAATCTGGCGGTCAGTATTGTAATGCAATATATCAAAAGTCTGTACACTGTCAATAAAATAAGTGACCACAAATTGTCTTTCCCTACACAGAACTTCTATTCATGTTTTCATAGACCTACATATTTGTATTTTTTGAAAGAATTACACTGGAATAAGAGCCATTGAAAACCATTTTTATTTGCATATGGAGAAAAAAAATAAACGTCAAAAAGGATGAGAAGTTGGAGCTTTTAATTACAATGGTTGGAAATGAATAAAGCAAATGATGTATCTGGCTAGCATGATCGGGCCCAGAATGACCTTTCTTACCTCGCCAGCTCCATGAACATGGGACCTGTGGTCCCTTGTACCCCCGTCAGAAGGGCCCCCACTTGCTTGTGTCGCCATCTTGAAATTCTTAAGACCTTTTAGAAAGGGGTCCCAAGTTCACATTTTGCACTGGGCTCTGTAAATTATGTAGGCAGTCCTGTTCCTCAGGAAGACGGTTTCTGTCTTCTGCTCTTGTGTGGTGGGAGATGGAGTCTGGGAGATGGAAGTTCTGGCTAATTCCTTCATCCTGTGGTCCACCCACCCTGGATCCTGTGGTCCAAACACCTTAGCACACCTGTGAATCGCTTGGTCATCTTGTGAAAAAGCAGACTCTGGGTCAGCAGGAGAGGGTGGGACCCCAGGCACTGCAGTTCTAGCAAGTTCCCAGGATGCAGCCGGTCCATGCCGAGTGGTGAGAAGGTAGTTTGGTCCTCCTCGGTGTGATCTTGCCACTCGAGCTGGTTCCCAAGCTCCATCTGCAGTGAGACAGATACAGAAATTGAGGGAGAATATACACATTGATGGCAATTTAATGAGTAATCTTATTGGAAATTGATTTTTGTTGCGTTTCCCTAGTTATTTTATTTCATCGTAGTTGATGGTGTCAGCTTTTCATCACTGTGACCAGAATACCTGACAAGAGCAACGTTGAGGAAGGAAGGTTTATGGTTCTAGAGGTTTCAGTCCCTGGTCGCCAGACTGCACTGCTGTGTGCCTGAGGTGAGGCAGAGCACCATGGTGGCGGGAACTAAGACAGTTAAGAAGATGAGAGAGAGGACGGGATTGGGGACAAGACATCCAGTGACCCACTTCTTCCAACTGGGTCCTGCCTCCCTCAGCCATCAACGGGTTAATCCGCAAGGTCAACGGATCCAATCACTTCCCCAAAGCCCCACCTCTGAACACATGAGACTTTGTGGGACATTCAAGGTCCAAACGGTGGCATTTATAGATATAGTCTACAGTGAATTAATCTTTTAAAAATAATTTCAAAACTTTCCCATGGTTGGTTTGAGAAGTTGAGAGTCCGATGCTGTTTCTTCTTCACTTACTTCCTGTTTAGAGGGAGTCGATGATGTGGGAAGGCCTTTGTCTCAGAATCGCAGTCAATCTTGTTAACTTTTGGGATTTGCTGGCTCCAGAAATCTGGGTACCCCAGTGTCCCTCCGTCTGTCTATGTGACACTTCATGCTTTATAAAAGCAGTGAACGCAGGATGGGTACTGTCCCCAGGGCACAGATGAGGACAGTGGGGCAGATGAGGCAGGTGACCGTGGGAACCAGCCTCGGGAGCCACGTCTCCTCCCGTCACAAGGCAGCACAGACCTGACCTGGGGACGGAGGCTGGCTGACCGTGACCTGCTGGGCTGTCCAGGCCCTATCAGTTTGTCTTTGAGGTTTTCTAAGAGTTGTTCCGGTCAATTCCAAGTTCACTAGGAGTCCTGGGGCAGGCAGACTGCTGTCCTCGGCTCTTAAGAAGCAGACCTTTGCCAGGGTTCTGTCGCCCACCCCTGTTGGCCAGTGTTCACCAGGAAGAACACTGGGGAGCACTGGGGGAGGGTCCAGGTCTGGGTTCTGACCTCCCTCTGTCCTCACCTGAGCTCTCTCCCGAGACCCCCACTACACTTGCTGACCATGAGGTCTGCAGGTGTCACTGCTGTGGGTATTGTCCTTGCTAATGAACAAGCTCCTTCTCCTGGGCTCCTCCTCTTCTCGATTTCCCCATCCCCTTGCCCAGTTCTCCTCCGCCTTCTTAAAAGAAAGTGTTTCTCTACAATCTGTCCTGGAGCCTCCTTCTTCTACCCAGTGGTCCTCCATCCTGGCTGCCACGGTGTCCTCTGCAGAGATGTAAAACACAGAGACACTGAGGGCCCATCCTGAAGTGACCCAATGGGCCTGGACATGCAGATCATTGAAAGCTCCCCCAGTGATTCTAATGCACAGCCAAGGTCAAGAACCAGGGACCAGCTCAGCACACCCCACAGCCCTCCCAGGTGGAGCAAGGGCCTGCCCAACTGCTACTGTCCCCAAAATTGACACTTCTAGCCCCAAGGTTCAGAGTCCTCCCTCCAGAGATGCCCCCTACGCATCTGACCTCCTGGGCTCTTGGGCTAGGTGCCTCCCCTGCCCAACATCACCAGTAATAAACTTGTACAAACCAAGTTTTTTTTTAATAAGAAAATTTTCTCAACAGATTATTCAAAATATCCCAAATCTTAAAACAACTCGAATGGTCATCAACCAATGGATGGAATGAAAAATAAATTCTAAATAAATGCTAACATCATCAGGATAAAAACACCTTAAAAGACAAATCTTGAGCTCTAGTTAGTGCAAAAGCATTTAGAGGTTGAGCATACCAGTGTCTGCAACCTACTTAAAACAAAGTGGGCCAGGCGTGTGGCACATGTCTACGATCCCTGCAGCTCAGGAGGCTGAGGCAGGAGGATCGTGAGTTCAAAGCCAGCCTCAGCAACAGTAAGGCACTCAGCAACTCAGTGAGACCTGCCTCTAAATAAAATACAAAATAGGGCTGGGGATGTGGCTCATTGTTAAGGTGCCCCTGAGTTCAAACCACAGTACCCCCCACATACACACACACACAAAAAAAAACACCACAAGATGGATGGACGCAGTCGGAGGGCAGACAGACGTGTGATAAAGCAGATTCAGTTACAACTCTCTAGAAGAATGGAGATGGGAGTATACAGGTGTTCATTGTTCAATTGTTTTCAACTTTATGTTTAGAAATTTTCACATAATATTGGGGAAAAGTTAATTCGTGCTCCCAGCCTAAATCCACCCTGTTGTATGTCAGAATTATTTGCGCTGAAAAATGCCAAGCCTCCCCCGACCCCAGTGTCGGGCACATTCTCGGTCCTCTCATTTCTTCCCCTGTGTCCTTTTTGCAATCTCTCCCTTTCGGCTTCAGCAGTCCCTGTCCCCCTGTTAGCACTCGCTGAGTCCAAGCTATCAGTTCCTGGCTGGCCTCCGGCTCCCCTCCCCTGTCCCCCCATCCTCCCTCCACTCAGCCAGAGAGACCTTCAGAAGCAGGCAGCTGATGGGTCCCTCTCCCGCTCAGAAACATCACAAACTCCCAGGTGCCTCATGGCCACTTCAGGTCCCCCATTGTCATCCCCCACGGTGCTCCTGCTCCCTCTTCACCTTGCGTGACCCCGTGCTTGTCCTCAGCCTCTTCCCTCTGCCTGAAACACCTTCCCTACCCCTGTCCTGAAGAAAAGGGCCCACATGTGTTTGGACCTCCCCAGACCCAGACCAGAATGAATCACTTGCCTCTGTTTTTATCATCATCCCCATCATCACCACCAGTTTGTAAGCTTCTACTATTTTTAGGCAATTACTCATTCTGAATGTTCTGGAAGAATTGCAGTTTGAAATATACTCACTCGGTGCCTCTGCCAACCATGGAAGGGCATCAATTTTGGAGTGTTTCAACTACACCTCTCTGGCCCCCGAAACTTAGAAGTGGCACAACACACTCTGTCCCTCATTGATTCATGCATAAACACGTACTAAGGGCCTACTGTGTCCCAAGCATCATCCCAACTGCTCGTTGTAGAGATAGAGGGAGACGAGAGCCCTAAGATTGGGAGACAGTGAGCTCCGGAGGCTGCAGGAGCCCAAAGAGGGAGCACCCAAGCTTCCTGGAGCTCAGGAGAGGCAGCAGCTCAAACTGGCTTCCGGAAGGAAGGTGAACAGGGCAGGGCAGGGGAGGGAGGTGTGGAGAAGGCAGGAGCCATGATAAGGAAACACACTGCAACCACAGCACATATTTGGGGATTGAAAAGAGACAATGAATAACCAAGAAAATGCACAGATAGTCGAAGGTTTCCAAGCAGCCCCTGGTAGGCAGGAAAACGGCCCCCACACATGGCCATGTCCTGGTCTGTGGAGCCTGAGTACACTGTCTTCCGTGGTGAAGGGGAATTTGCAGATGTGGTTAAGGGAGGGCTCCTGGGTTGTCTGGGTGGGTTCCATGGAGTCACAGGGGCAAGAGGGCCCAAGGAGGCAGATGTGGGGGTAAAAGCAGCAGCCATCATGGGGCAGGGCTGTGAGCCATGGAATACAGGCAGCTCCCCGAGGCTGGCAGAGGCAGTAAGTGGATTGGCCCCAGGACCCCCAGAAGGAAGGCAGACACCCTGGCCTTAGCCCTTTAGAGCCCATTTGGGACTCCTGACCTCCAGGACATAAGCTCAGAAACTGTGGAGTTTTAAGCCAACAAGTTGATGGAAATTTATTACATCAGCCTCAAGAAATGAACACAAGGCCCCAGGAGTGAGAGCAGCAAATGACAAAGTGGAGGATGTAGGTCAGTGTGGGCCTGAAGGGGAGGGTCTCGGGGGTGGGGTGGGGGTGATTCTGGTTTCTGAAGTGTCACTCGGAGCACAGCGTGCAGATGTGGCTGGGATGCAGGAGTGGCACCAACCAGGGGTCCAAAGCTGAGAAAGGAGTCCGGGGGTTTGCAGAGGAGAGACAGGCAAGGGTGGGAGCCCAGTGTTCGCCCAGTCACTTGAGGCCCATGGTCAGGCGCCACAGGATTTGGGAACCGACTGTCCAGGTAACAGAGACACAGGGGGAAAGGAAGGCTGCCAGCTCTCCAACACTGAAGCCACCACAGGAGCAAGTTGGGGACCTAGAGACGGTGGGTTTCATTTGGGACCTGGAGATGGTGGGTTTAATTTGGAACCTGTGGATCTGGGATTTGGGCTTCTTGATTTAGCCTCTGAGAGACCCTGTCCCCTCCTCTGAAAAAGAGGATGCTAACCCTCCTGCACAGAGTTATTGAACCTGGGGATCTGGAAAGGAAGGGGTGGGGGTCTCAAACGGCCTTCTTCAGGATTTTGCCCTGGAAGGGAGAGTGCATATGGGGGGAAAGAAAGTCCAGGGATCTTGTCACACTGCTCCTTGGGGTCCAGTCGGAGCCAGCTGGGCTAACCCACAGAGTCCCAGGTGGCCAGCGTGATGGACACACAGGAGGCTGCACCTAGGAGCAGAACCCAGAGGCCCCTGTGGGGCTGCTGATCTGCACCCAGGGGCTGACGACGAGGCACTTCCAGATGTGGTGGAGGCCAAGGGGTCTGTGAGACCAGCAGGGGACACTGGAGGCTGAGCTAGTACAGTGCAGCTGCCAGGCTGTGACCAAGGTGGCCCTGGATCACGTGTTCCTGAGAAGCCCCTCAGACTGGGCAAAGTGAGAGAATTGGTGGGCCTGGGGACAGGGCTCTTCACAGACCCCTTGCTTAGAGGGTCCCCACACTGGAAGGGCCTCACAGTCAGCTGAGTGCTGTCCTGCACTGTCTTGAGGGCTTGCCCGGTTCAGTTTGCACTGGCCCCTGGAAATTTTGTAGCTGTTGGCCAAGGTCGTGGCGAGGACCACACCCTGCAGCGTCAGTGTCTACAGCTTCAGTAGAGAGACCTTGGGAGGCAGGATGTCACACGGCCCTTTCGGCTCCTCACCACGCCTTCTCCAATGGCAGCTGAATGCCCCAAACACATCTCTTGGGACACCTGCCAGGCACAGAGCACCAGGGTACCAAAGAGCCCACAGAACTGGGCATCTGCTCTCCATGGATTGCTCTCCCTGCGTTGATTTTTGCAATTCAAGAATTTTTCTCTCTCACTGATGTTGTCATGAGCCTGCAACTTCAGAGTCACTGCCAGTCGCCTTCCATCAGATCCCTCCAAGCAGCTGTGGGGTGGGAGACCCCCGCAGCCGTCTTCCAAAAGAGGAAACTTGGGCCCAAAGAGGCCAAGAAACTGTGACTTAAAAGCAAAAGAGGAGCTGAGACTAGAAGCCCTGGTGTGTGGTTCCAAAGCAGCCAGAGGGTCCGACCCCACCACCACAGCCCCCTCGGCAGCTCTTTGAGGAGGGGAGTCCCCAGTTGGGAATGTTCTTAGCTCCCACGAAGTGCACACCTGTCCATAGACTCTCACCTGAGATGCAGCCCAAGCACAGGCTGAGGCCTGGAGGAGACCAGCGTGGGACCGGGTTTCCCTCAGCTGACCGGCCTGTTGCCACACCACGGTTTTGAATGAGCACCCTGATTTTTCAAAGTGGAAGAAGTCCTGCGGACAGCACACTTGATTTCCAGGGGAAGTAGATACCCTGGAGGGAGAAGTGAGACTAAGCCAAATCACGTCCTCACTGAGGAGGCAGAGCCAAGGACTCAGGGCCGGCTCTGGCAAGAATCAGTCAGGAATCACCACGCCTCCCAAGGGGGCGCGTAAGCTTCTAGGCTAATTCCTGTCCTCTCCCCACCAGTTGGAGAAAGAAGGGAGGTCCCGCTCCTGGACCTTTCCTTACAGCAGCCCCTCCCACTAGAATGACCTCCCCTTACTTCTACCCATTAGAATCCTACTCCAGGAAAACCTCCAAATAACAGTGGCTGAGACGGGTAGGACTTTATTTCTCCCTCTCAGAGAAGATGAGAATGCTCAGTCCAGGGCTGGGGACGCGCTCCGTGGCGCAGTGACCCGCCTCCTCTGCTGCTCTGCCTTCCTCAGCAAATAGCTTCTGCCTCATGGTCCAGAAGAGCTGCCTAGCTTCATTTTGGCTGCCACCTCAGGACCGACCCTGAACCAGGACCAACTGCTACCAGTTCCTGACCCACAGAAACTGTTAATATTAAACAAGAAAGAAGAAGAAGAAGAAGAAGAAGAAGAAGAAGAAGAAGAAGAAGAAGAAGAAGAAGAAGAAGAAGAAGAAGAAGAAAAGAAAAGAAAGAAAGAAAGAAAGAACCTCATTGTTATTTAAAGTTGTTAAGTTAGGGGTCATTTGTTATGCATCATTGTTAGCTAATGCTGTGTGTGCAGTTTTGCTTTTTTCCACTTATTCAAGAGTCCTGAGCCCCAACCTAGGCATTCATGGATGGATCCCTATTGTTGAAGATTGCCTATCCGGATCCCAGTTCCTATGGAAACGTCCTTACTCTTGCAATGGGCAAGGCTCACAGTAGGACAGTGGTCCTGATACACAGCTGGAGTTCTGCTTCCAGAGAAAAGCCTGGCCTCTGGCTCTCCTGGTGGACAAGCCAGCTTATAGATGATGAGCTGCTAATGCTTGATCACTGGCCTCTCGACAAAAATGTGGCTGTTTCCCAGAGGTCACTGTTGCAAAGCCTCTTTCCATTCCCTCACTCCCAGTCCTGCCAAGAGCAAGGACAACGGCCAACCCAGCCAGCCAGCGCCTGTCTGAGCCCCTGCCTTCTGCCTGCAGGGCACTGGTGGGGTGCCTTCAGGGGCAAAGAAAGGAACTTCCAGAAAGGTATCTCCTTGTACCCAACCTTTACGAACATATTGTCAGAGCAACTTGAGTTACACCTCTAACTCACGGCCTCGATTTTTTTTAAATAATAAAATAAATAATATCCTTTGCTATAATTTGCCAATCTTGAGTTTTTTCTTGTTTTTTTTTTTTCATTTGTTTGTTTATTTGTTTTGTACTAGAAATTGAACCCAGGGGCATTTTACCCCTGCGCCACACCCCCAGTCCTATTTATTTAGCTATTTATTTTTGGTACCGGGGATTGAACCCAGGGGTACTTAACCACCGAGCCACATCCCCAACCCTTTTTATTTTTTATTTTATTTTTTTTTATTTTGAGACAAGGTCTTGATAAGTTGCTGAGGCTGGCCTCAAACTTTCGAGCCCCCTGCCTCGGCCTCCCAAGTGGCTGGGATCACAGGCGTGCACCACCATGCCAAGTTCCACTAGGACTTTTTAAACCCTGATTCAGAAACGTATTTATATGCATCTTACAAAAGCCGACACATCCTGCCCAAGTCATTCCTATATGCAGTGGCCATTTTTGTCAGAGTAAAAGTGGAGACTGTTCTAGAAAATGTGGACCAAGAGGTTAACCAGCAACACCCGGAGGGGTCAGGAGAGGAAGCTGCCTGCGGTTGCCCTCCCAGGCAGCCAGGCCTCCTCCTGGGGCCCGTGAGCTTGGTGTTCCTAGGCCTGGTTCGTAGGTAGGAGCGTCAGAACCCCGAGGTTTAGAAACAGGATCGTGGGCAGAGCCAGGGGGGTCACGCAGCTGGCCACAGCAAGGCCCCCTTCCAGGACGGCCCTGCCCCCTCACTCTCTCCTCAGCCTGTCACCTCACAAACAGAACTGAAGTGGGCCAGAGAAGAGAGTAACTGTCGCTGGAACCTCTTTTCCTTGCCAAAGTCCAAACTCCTATTAAGACCTAGAAGTTCCTATTGTCCAGCGCAGGACGGGAAGCTTATCGCGGGGGAAACCAGTGTCCAGGAGAAGAGTGCTGGGAGAAAGAAAAACTTTATTCGGTGGCCAGAGAAGAGGGGGCTTCTCCACTTGGGGTGGGGGGCTTTAGATGCTGGCTGGGCTCAGTGACGGGGACGGGAGGCTGATGGAGGAGGAACATTTGCACTCTTCTGGGATTGGCAAAGACCTTCCTGGAACCCAGGCGACCTCTCTTCGTTCCTCCCAGGTCTGTTGATTCTTGTCATGATGGCTGGCATGTGTCTTCAGCCTTAAGAGCCCCGGGTGGGGGCCAGGGGAGACTAGGCATGTCTAGGTCAAGCGAAGCCTAGGGTATAGCTTGGCAGAGAGCATTTCTCGGGTGTTCAACAGGCCTCCTTGCAGAGCTGAGTAGACTCTGACCCAAAGGTTAAGGCAGCCAAGGAGACAGGCACAGCATGGAGACAGAGAGGCCAAGCCTCCGCTCCTGCATTCCAGTCACCCGCAGATGTCTGCAGCCCTGAGTGAATCAGCCACTCCAGGAGAAGCCACCCCGGGTCCCTGCAGCCGGGTCATCATGGCCACACCTCGGTCCTTTCGCCTTCCTCTCTGCATTTCCTGATGCTCCCAGGCTGCTGCAGACATCCCTGTCTCTTGGGGGCATGGCAGAGGACACAAGTTAATATGCCACAAAGCCCTAGCTGTGCCTTTGAACGGCCTTCACCCTGAGGCTACATCCCTCCTCCTTTCCTTGGTTTTTAAACAATTCTTTTCTGAAATTATAGTGAAAATAAATAGGTGGGTGTGTCTTCTAACATCCTCATTGAAGAAATCAAAGCCCTCCACCTTGCCTGGCCTGGGATACTCTGGAGTCTGGGGACGGCTGTCCTACAGGGTGAAGGTGAAGTTCCCAGGGGTCATGCTGCCTGCCTGGCCTGAGCCAGCAGAGGTTCCTGGGGCTGAGGCTTCTGGGGTGGCCTCCAAGCGAGTGCTCTGCTGTCCCAAGGTACCGCTGGCCTTGCCCTCTCTCCCAGTCCTTTGAGGTCCTTGCCCACCCTGGAGCCCACCTTCGAGGTGCGTGGCAGGCTACTGCACTGCCCATGACCTGGGCTGTGGTACCCACCGCTAGCTGGCCCATCCGCTATAGCAGTCAGGCACCGGACTCCTGCACCCACTTTTGTTTGTTGAATGAGTGAATAAACCACATGCCCTGGAAGTGCCCTCCCAGAGGCCATCCCAGCTCTGCTCCTCGGGGTCTCCACCAAGGCAGAACCTGAGTTGGGGACATTACATCAGCAGGTACAGGTCTAACCCTCGCTGTGCAGGCCGCTGGCTGCATAAATCTCACAGAAGCCCTTCATCAGTAGCCTCCTCCCCTGTGCCCACGGGAAACCTTGTTTGTATGAGATCCAATATGGAGGACTCAGGGAAACCCGCAGATAATGAAAAATGACTTCTCCAAGGGGACGCAGGGATGCTCCACAGGGTGCTGGAATGGAGTGTGGGGACAGGGACCGTGCACTGGTGCAGCTGGCCCCAGGCAGTGGTGCTGGGGTCTCCATCCAGCAACTGCAGGCCCAGGCCTCCTGCCAAACTCACGTGTAACCAAGGCCTGGTTGCCATTGATGAAGATACCGGTAAATGAACACATTCTCATTTACATGCAATGGGTTTGACCCCAGCAAAATGATAAAGACATAAGTCAGAACTTGACCCACTCATCTGTGATGGGAACGACTTTGCTGCAGAATCAGATATGCTTTTGGAAATTGGAAGAATGATTGTTTAAGTTTTGTGTTTTCAAATCACAATGGCTACAGAGATGGCAGAACAGCTTTGCTGAAGTGTAATCGACAAACAGGAAGGGACAAGTTGAAAGCACATACTTTGAGAAGCCTTGATGTCCTTACGTGGATACACAGGAGACCATCACCATCATCGACACGGTGAACCTATCTGCCAACCCCAACATCTCCTCGTGTGGCTTTGAGTTTGTGGTCATTTCTACACAGAGGTAATGGGAGAATGTTCTATTCTCATTTCAGTATCCATTCTTTTCATCCTTCCTGAAAGAGTCTTGATTTTTTTTATCAGGTTTTAATCCCTCTCCAACATGATCCAGGAGAAAGGCACCCCAGAACCCTAGGGCCAAGTTTGAAACCTCATTTATCTAAGCTGGTAAGTGCATGATATTCTCCTGTTGACCAGGGCAGGCCTGTGACCCAAGGTGACCGGTCATACTCCACAATTTCTATTCCCTGGGTAGGAGGGAGGCTTTCCCCCTTTCCTGCCGAATGAACCCAGGGAGTAGGATCCCAATTGCCAGTAGAAGCTATCTTGGAACCATACGAAAACTGGGATTAAGAAGGAGTCAACTCTGAGGTCAGAGCAGAGATTGGAGCCCATCTCAGTGACCGATGACTACACAAAGTCCCTGATTATTTAGTGCACAAGCCTGCCTATAGCAGACAGCATCCCAGATGGCTACTCGGGATTCCTGCCTCCTGCTCTCCAGGCCGGTTAAACACCCTTTCCTTGAGCGTGAATAGCATCAGTGATTTGCTTCTAACTAACAGAACAGGGCCAGGGTGAGGTGGTGTCACTTCTGTGATTTGGTTCTACAAGGCAGGGACTTCTGTCTTGCAATGAAAATGCATTGTCTCAATTGGCTTCTCAGCTGCCTACTCTGAGGAATCCAGGGGCCTTGTTGAATTCCTCCAGTCACCAACCAGGAAGCAATGGAGGCCCCCTCTCCAACAGCCCTCAAGGAACTGAATCCTGCAACAACCATGTTTGGAAGCACAGTGTTCCTCAGCTGGGCATTCAGATGAGACTCCAGCCCTGGCCAGCAGTTTGATCACAGCCTGTGAGAGACCACCAGATGATTGCTGGGGCAACTATCAATCCTGTGCCAACACTCCCAACACAGAGACTGTGATGCCTATCACCGTCTATCCTATCCTCATCCCCATGGATAGGTGCCGGCAAGAACAGAGAAGAAGCTGCTCCTTCTGCCAGAGTGAGCCCCGGCTCACCCCAGACCCTGCTCAAGATGGGCAGACATTTTTGTTCCTGTCTGATTTTGCAACAATAGCACTCTCTTGTTCTCTGTTTCTCCAAATACTCAGGCAATGGAGAGGTGGGAGCTTGCTGGGAATCAGAAGAACATAGAAAAGCCCCGGAGAAGCTGTTTTCCGCTGATCCAGTTTTGCAAAACAAAATATCCCAAACAGTAACCTTTTTATTATAATTTACAATTTTACCAGTCAGGAATTCAGGAAGGGCTCATCAGATTATTCTTCTATCCCACACAACAATGACAGCCTGGACTGTTGTTTCCCTATTGAGATTGCCTGAGGAAGGGCAATCTCTGCTGTCCTTCTGGGTCTGGTCACCACCTCACTCCTCATCCTTTGGGCTGAGGACAGTCACAATTTCAGGGTGATGGCAGTCTCTCAGATATAACTGCCTACACATTTCTTTTCTCTTTTTTTTTTCCTTTCATGGTGCTGGGGATTGAAGCCAGGGCCTCAAGAATGCTAGGCTAGCACTTTACTATTGAGCTACATCCCCAACCTGCTACCTATACATTTCTTAAATCATCCTAATCAGAGGAGCTATTTGTTTCCTGGGAGACCTGACTGATACATCAAGGGCCTTTGCCATGGTACAAATCATAGCCAATATGTATTGAGCACTTACTTGTTCCAAGCTCTGTCTAAAGCACCTCACCTCCACTTCATTAGCTCCAGTATAAGGTAGGCACAAAAGGGAAGGAGTCTGAGGGCCCCAATAATACCAGATTCTCGCTTCTATACAGGAGTCCATGTATAGAATGTATGAGATCCATGGCTAGGGAAGAAGATGGGGGGTTGGGAACTTGGGAAGGAAAATGGGATTCAGGAAGTGGGGCAAGGACAAGCCTGGGTTGACATCACCCCAGGGAGGACCAGAGACCACACCTAACAGCACCTGCTCAGATTTCTGCAATCTTGGCAGTTGTCAGTAACAGGGTTGCCTTGGGGCCTCATCTGGTGTGCACCTGAGGAATTGGGGCTTCTCAGAGAAGGTGAGCAGTGAACTTCAGAAGGCCTCCGTGGTGACGTGATGAGAGCCTAGGGTTGGTTCCATGCGACCCACACTTTGAAGGGCCTGCTCTGTTGACTCAGGGAGTGGAAGGAAATCTATTCCTGGAGAGGACAGACAGCACGTGGTTACTCGTAGTCTAGATCAGCCTAGAGGGCTTTCAAACCCATTCCAGGTGCCGTGGTTGGATACACCCCTTCTCTGGGGCACAAGGAGATCTAAGAGTGGCTTACAGGCTTGTCTTAGGAACAACAAAGGAATCATAATGGTGCCCTGGAGCAGGTCCCTCTTGCCCACCTTATCTGTACTCCTCACTATTGCAGATGAGCACACTGAGGCTCTGGGAAGGGACTTGCCCAAGGCCACCCAGCTGGAAGGTCTTTGGGTTGGATATGAACATGGGCCTGTCCTCAAAACCTATTTTCAAATGGGAAGCTACAGGCCTGTTGAGGGATATGGTGCAGGGAGGAGTAGACAAGCCAGTGGCATCTGGCCATGGCCCAGCCAGGGGTCTGAAGGCATCTGGGCTACAGAGGGGGCAGCGTTGTGGGCTTGCGTAGTCAGGGTGGTCTCCTGGAGACCATGCTTTTTGTGCCTTTTTAAAAGAAAATAGTTTTATTGGGATACAATTTGCATACCATACAATTTACCCACTTAGAGCATATAATTCAATGGTTTTTAGTGTAGCCACAGAGTTGTGCAACCAACACCACAATCAATTTCAGGACATTTTCATCACCTCCCCCCAAACAACCCTGTAACCATGAACAGTCATTCCTCACTTTCTCTTCTGCTCCCAGTTTCTTTGCAACCACCAGCGACTGTCTCTGTGAATCTGTCTGTTCTGAGTATTTGCTTAGTCAGTTTTCAAGGGTCATCCATGTTGTAGCATGTTATCAGTGCTTCTTTCCTTAGGGATGGCCAAATAATATCCCCTGACATAACGGCACCACCCTGTGCTCACTGCTCATCAACCAAGGGACACTGTCACTTCCAGGCTTTGACTGCTGGGAACAATGCTGATATAAACACTCATGGGCAAGTTTCTGTGTAGACGAGTTGTCATTTCTCTTGGGTATGGACCTGGAAGGGATTCACTGATCACAGGACAACTCTGTTTTGCCTTCTGAGGAACTACCAGAATGTCCCCAAACCTCAAGGGCTGCACCATGTCACACTGCCACCAGAAGGCTCCATTTAACAGAGGGGTGGTGTGTTGCTGGCATCTAGTGGGTAGAGGTGAAGGGCACTGCTAAGCATCCCACCACAGTGCATCAAGTGGCCCAACAGCAAAACATTACCCGGCCCCTGCTGTCCATAGTGCTCAGATGGAGAGAAACCCTGCTTTAGAGGGACTGATTCCCTAAGGTCTGGTGCTACCCCATCACTGGGCAAAATGCTCTGGGGGCACAGCAGGCTCAAAAGGGGGCATATTTGAGTGCTAGACACTTAAAGGGAGGTCTCTGGGGGCCACCTGGGTTGCTGACGATGTCACCTCCTGCTGGCATCTAGGTGCCCCATGGCACAGATGAGTCATTGCCAGCCTTGTTAGATAAGGAGCTCATAGAGGAGGAGGGATCCAAGACAAGACAGAGGCCACCTGTCAGAGATGCCAAGGAGGCGCCCTGCCTCCGGTCTGAGGCTGTCCTTGAATGATTTCCAAACCCTTCAGACGGGAGGCAAAGCCCGGGCTTCCCGTGGGACCAGGAACTCCCGCTCCAGGCCTCCCCACCTGCCGGCAGAGGTCGGGGCGGGTCGGAGGGGAGAGGCCTCCTTTCCCAGCCCAGTTGGGTTCATTTAGGTTTCCCTCTGGGAGCCCGCAGGCCGCCCGGGCTGCAGCCCCAGCGGGCGGAGGCGGCACCCCGAGACTGGGCGCCCGCGCTGGGCGCCTCTGCCCGGGCACCGCCCGCTGCCAGGCCCGGCCCCGGGGGCGCGGCCGCCCGGCTTCCGTGTGCCCCAGGGGGCTCCGGGCCGCGAGCCGCCGCCGAATGGCTTTTGACAAAAAACCCTTGACCACCAAGGCCAGCCTCTTCCTGAAAGCCCCGCTCGCTGCGATACAGGAAGTGGAAGGGAGCGAAAGCCCCAGAGCGCGGCGGCGGCGGCGGCTTCCCCACTCGGCGCGGGGCTGGCGGCGGCGGCGGCGGCCGGGGCCCATCCCGAGGGCCAGCGCCAGGGACATGTGGGCGCCGGGGGCACCGCGTTCCGCGCCTCGCGGCGCCTGAGCCCTTCCCAGCACCGTGCCCGAGCTGCCGGCGGCATGATCCGACGGGCCGGGGCGCCCGCGCGCGGGGACCCCCAGGGGTAAGTCGGGGCGGGCGCCGCTCTCCCGGCGGGCTGCTCGGCCTCCCCACTCCACTTCTCGGTCCCCGGGAGTCCTCGGGCTCCGAGGGACCCTGCACCGCGGCACCTCGGGCCGTGTGGGAACCCAGCCGCGGCCGAGGCCAGCCCGCGGTTCTTCGGGGAAGGGTGACTCTGCAGCAACCGACGACTTGGCCACACTTTTCAGCCCGGACACCGGGAGACCAGCACACGCTCCGCGGCCGGGCGCCGGGCTTTCTAGGGTTGAGCCTCTACCTGCCAGAGCCGCGGCGCGGGTGTAGACGCGGCTGTCCGCTCTGGCTCCTGCCTGGTCTGAACTTTGCGTGCGAGTGTGCGCGGCCAGGGCCCCGCCAGCCTGCAGCACCGCAGCTCCGCCTGAGCCCCGGGGCGCGCCCTCGATCCTGGGGTCCCTCCGAGCGCGGGATGAGGGGCCCAAGGCCCCCGCAATTTCAAGCGATCCGCAATTTCAGCTGATCCGCTTGCGGGAACAGAGGGCCCACCAGGATCCCCTCCCCCGCTGAACTGGCCGGGCCTGGGGCAGTGACCTTTGGACGGGACTTTGCCGAGCCTAGTGGCTGGGGAGGGTCCAGGGTGCACCCGGTGGGTATGATCTTGCAGGGCCCTGGAGCGGGGGACACAGTTTTGAGCGCATAAAGCTGAAAGGTTTGGGAACCGACTTCCCAGAGGGCTCCCTAGCGTCTGACTTCACCTCCCCCTCGCCTGCCCCCACCTTGCAATCTCATGCTTTAGGATTGCGCTCCACAGAGAAACCTGTCGCCCGATCCATCCCAGAGGACGCCCAGGAAGCTTCAAGTTTGTTGAGGCAGATTCCTTGGAAAGCCTTTTGGAATCTTTTTGGGTGCCATGGCCCATGAGCGCGGCTCGGGGATCCATTCCCTGCTTTGCGGTTTGAAAGTCCCGGGTCTGTTTCATGATGGACGCCTTGCCGCTGCCTCCTCTAGCCTTGTGACCTCATCTCCCAGGGCCTCAGTTCTAAGCCCAGCAGAAGAGTTGGGCGGATCTTGTGCAGGCAGAGATTGGGGGACAGCTGCAGGTGAGGACCCCTTGGGTGGGAGGGACTGGGAGTGCCTTGGAGGGGTCCTTAATCTCTTCTAAAAGCCTCCCTTCTTCTAAACTCCTTCCCTTCCTCCACCCATAGCCCATAAATTCTGGACCCTGAATGCTTGCTTTTCCTTGGAAGCCAGCCCGCAAAGACAAATACCATCTTGTGGGAAGGACTGGGGATTCCAATGGGGAAGGGGCCCCAGAGGCAAGTGTCTGCCACACCCCAGGTTGCAGGGTGGAATTGGCCAGGATCTGGGAGGAGGGAGGACAAGTGGCTGGGGCCTGACCTTACCTACTTCCCATTTTTCCCAGGGATGACCTAGCCTGACCCATTTCCTCTTACCTTTCATTGTTCTTTACCTATTCAGTTATTTAGCCTGTCTGTGCCTCAGTTTACTTCATGAGACTATGCAGTATAACTCCTCTTTGCTGTTGTTTTAAGTATTAAATCCATAGAAATGGTGTAGCACATTGGCCTATTGGGAAAACCCTCAATAGTTATTGTAATAAAAAGGTGTGATCCTCCTTTTGCTCACTTGGCCTAGAGAGCTTGCCTTTCCCTCTCTGTAAATCCAACACCACCTGCTGCGTAGGATTGTTTCCTGGACTGGATGAGTTGTATTTAAGCAGCTGCCCACAGGCAGCATGAGGTTATCGTGCCATTTCAGAATGCACCTGCTCAGAGCTCTGCCTGGTCCATCCTAAGCACTCTGAGAGTTTTGATTTGCTGCTAACCATGCAGCTCTATTGCAGAGGACCTTTTGGGTTGGAAGGGTTCATAGGTAGCATCTTCTTTAACCTTGCCCCAGGCAAAGGAATGCCCTTGACAACCTTCTTGAAATATACTTGCTTAGCTTTAGTGACAGAGGACTTGCTACCACTGGGGACAGCCTTTCCAACTGACAGAAGTCTAGGAAACTTGAGCAGTGCAATCTGTCTCGTCTGATTTCTACCCTGTTCTTCCGATAGGAGCCTGATGCTTCTTGACTATCAAGTACTACAGTGCAGTTTGGGGGTATGACTCCCACATTCATTGCTCCTTATTGGCACACCCCAGACGTTACAGTACTCAAAGATCAGGAGGCGAAGACTCAAAGGCCCTTCCCCCCCAAGCCACTCAGGGTGGTGTCCTGAGTCCTTGGTGGCATGTGTCCTTCCACCCTGCTGTTCCAGAGCCCCTCCTTCCTTCTGGGGGGAGGATGCTCGGATAACTAGGGAATGCATCCTGCCTCACCTCCACAGGGCTAGGAAGCTGCCACTTGAGTGTTGGTCCCTGGAGGATCTTTGCAAGTAAACCCTTCCTACTTCTTTTTGAAAACATTGGCTAGGCAGAGAGAAAATGCAGACAGGTTGCCTAGTGCCCTGGGTGCAGGGGCTTCCTCTCACCTTTCAGACTCTGCCATTCATTCAATATTCATTCAGCAGTCTGCACTGGGCAGGGCTGGGCCCAGGCTTCAACCATGCTGCTGCCCCTGCAAGGCTGGTGTTCTACCAAGAAGAGAGACAAAGTCAGCCTAGGAGTTGTGGGGAGCCCAGGGGGACATTCTGGACACGTGGGCACGAGCAGCCACAGCGTGGACAGGACATTTAGCACAGGCCTTAAAGCAAGAGCAATCCTGGGGGGATGTGGCTGGCTGGGGAGCAGAGAGTCAGGACAGAGGGAGGTGGGGCCCCAAAGGGCCGGAAAGGCTTTGGTGGGTTCTCTGAGTAAGCCAGGGCCACAGGACAGTTTGCACAGAGGGTGACAGACTGTAGGTGGAACGGAAGCAGAAGTGGAGAGACCTGTGACAGACCTTGAAGGTCCAGGAGAGGCCAGGACGAGGTGGGCAGTGGTGACACAAGACAACAGAGCCTCTGGATTTGCTGATGGATTCCAGGTGACATGGAGGGAAAGAAGAGCCGGGAATGACAGGCTGAGATGGCTAAGGGACCGGGGCTTCAGGGCTCAGATGCCCAGTGGAGTGGGGAAGTCACCTGAGACGGTCTTCTCTTAGAGGGCATTAGGGCCAGTGGTTTGGGGCTCAGGGGAGACCTGGCTGTCACCCCACGCTGCCCCACCATGGCAGGCACCAGGTGCGTTTCCACAGGTTTGCTGTTTGAGTGTCTGTGTGAAGTTTCATCTGCAAAAGAACCCACCTTGGGAAGAAATGTGCCTGTCACAGCCCTAATCCAAGCCCCCAGTGTAACAACCAGGGAATGGAGACCCCGCAGAGAAGAGTGGAACTCAGGTCCAGGCCTGAGATGATAGAGGGGTCCTGCCGAAGCCCTCAGGAGCCCTGACATCACTCCAGGCGCCCAGATGGGGCTCTCCCCGGGCAGGGCCAGGGATGATTCAGTCTGAGCCATTGGCTCAGCTTTGCGCCCTGACCTGGGCCTCCTTGCTTTTAAGGTCTGGTGTTCCCACGTGTCCTTCCAGACCCTGAAGGAGACTCTGGCCACAGCAGCGAAGGCTTCTCACCAGCCCTGGCCCCGAGAAGCCCCAGTACATCCCCCAAGAAGCAGCTGAGAGGACGGGCAGGTCTGCTTGTGATGAGGGGACCCAGCACCTCCCCCTGAGGCCCTCCTCCCCTGGACCCTGTCCTGGGTCTGGGCCCTATGCAGTGATCTTCACTGAAGCAACAAGTGTTAAAAGCTTAAATCCCCCCACCCCCCGCAGCCCCAGGATACCTTCCTGTTAATCCAGGAGATCCCCAAATCCATAGCGGAGGCCCCAGGACCTGGTCTCCAGGAAGCAGAAGGAGGCACCAGGAGCCCTCAACCTCCTCCCCTGGAGCTCCATGTGGCAGACAGGGTCCCAGCCCCGCTGCAGGGCCTCCCAGCCACAGGCCGGAGCAGAGAGGAGTAAGAAATGAGTGACAAATGACCATAGATTCTTCCCTCTGACACTGTCGTGGCTAGTGAGTCATCCCTCTGCGCCTGCCATCTAGACAATGACAACTGAGGTGGGCAGCCGGCAAGGAGGGAGGGGGAGGGCAGGAGAGAAAGTCCCAGCAAAGGCCCGGAGGTGGGGCAGTGGGGGACAGGGCCGGGCAGGGACTGGGTCGTGGACCCAGAGCTGGGTGACAGGTTGCTTCCCAGAGAGCCTGACACCAGTCAGCTGGGAAGGAAATGCTGGCCGGGGGAGATGGGTGGAGCGCAGCAGGGCATGTGGGGGCCGCCCACAGTGGGGTCCTGGGCACTCTAGGGATGGGGGCTATGTGCCAGACAGATCCCCAGGGAGGGAAGTGACCCAGACAACCCCTTGCCCTCTGGTTTGCCTCCTCTGCCAGCCCCCTGCCCCCTGTTGGGAGGGTCATCTTTAGAAGGGAGGGGCCACAAATCGTCTTGTTCTTGGGGAGCCACTCCGTGCTGATCTGGTGGCCAATTCTAGAATGTTTGGTGACGTCCTGTTACCCCGAGCCTGCCATTTGATCTGAGAACCAGGAAGTGGCACTGCTCCTGTCCCCAGGGGCATCTGAAACGTGGAGGGTCCCCAAGAGTGCCACTGAAGGCAAGAGGGGTAACTTCCACGCATGCGCCAAACTGCTGGTCCCCACCCGCTCCCTGCAATGAGCCCTTTTGGTGGCACGGTTCTCGCTGGTGGAGACAGAAGGTGCTCATGCCAGGCAGTGGGGGAAAGCCTGTCCCCCGAGGTCCCCTGGTCACCCTGAGGTCTTGCTGTCTTATTGAAAGGCCTTTGGGGAGCCCAGTCTAGCTCGAAGCCACACACAGCTCACCTCCTCTGTCCTCCCCAGTGTGTCACCTCACGCCTTTGCCCATGAAGGTCCTGCAGGCCAGGGTGACCTCTGCACTCCTTCTGCCCCTTTTAAAGGGCCCACCTCCTCCGGGAAGCCCTCCACCTGGGCAGGCTCATGGGATTCCTCTTTTGGAAACCTGCGTAACTTCTTTGTCATGAACCCCTTTTTTCCTAGCAAATTTAAAGAAGCCAAAACCCATTCAATATCACGTCTTCCTACTCAGATTGTAAAATTCTACACACGAGTCAGATCTCCTGTGTCCATATCCTGTGTCCTGCACACAGTCGGCACTCAGTAAGTGCCTGTGGGCTGTGGTATCCTGAGTGGAGTCTGAAAATCTCCGAGCCAGTTTCTCTTTTGTGTCCCAAGGCCCCTGAACCCTGGAGGGATTTGTAAAACTGCCCAGACCTGGGGTGGGGAGGGTCAGGCCTGGGGGTGGGGAGCCCAGCAGCTCTCCTCTCCAGAAGGTGGTGACCCTCCAAGGCCACCACACACACCCTCCCCCAACCCAGAAGGAGGAGGATGGCTGGTCACCCAGGGAATTGAGTGGGGACCTTGCTTAGCCCCTTCTCCCTCTCCCAAATGCAGGTCTCTGGGCCATTGAGAAACCAGCAATCTAAGGGCGTGTGTGTGTGTGTGTGTGTGTGTGTGTATACACATGGTGCCCACACTGTCCTTTCCTGGAACTGTCCTTTGCTGATTTGGAAGATGCTTGGGGAGCTGGGTGCTAGAGGACTGTCAGTAGGGACCGGAGGATATTCCAGGGTCCTGTGTCCTGTGGTGTTGGGGATTCTTTTTCTAGGAAGTCAGTCCCTATTCTCTCTGGCCTCAGTTTCCCATGTGAGGACTGAGCCCATGTGATCCCATGTGATCTCCGAGGTCCCTGCTCCGTCTGAAGTTCAGCAATTCCCTGCAGTACCAGCCCCCAGGCAGGCGAAGGGTTCAGGGGTTGAAGTGCCGCTGCAGATGGGCAGCCTCTTCCCACGCATGCTGGAAGGGCAGCCTGTGGAACAGTCCAGAACACCTAGGTACACTTTTCTCAGAAACAGAGACCCAGGAAGGAGACTTCTGGGTCATCTCCCTGACCAAGGACCTGGAAGGACACATCTTTTCACTGCTGTGGGTTTATTTTGAAAACTCTTTTTGGAAAGCCTGTTTGGTTTGGTTGCCCTACCTTGGGACAAGGCCCATGGCTTCCTGGGACAACCTGCTGACGGGCCGTGGGTCGGGGTGTCTCCCGGGAGGGGAGCCTTGGTCCAGCTTTGAGATGGCCTGGAGCAGTGAGTGGAGCCCCTTGGGGACATGGAGATGGGGGACATGGTGGTCGCCTGGGGGCCTCCTAAAGTCCCCCTGGAGGCTGCGCAGAGGCGAGGTACTTCCAGGCTGAGGGAATGGGCTCCCTGCAGCTGTAGCCTCCCCTCCAGCTGCCCCTGTGCAGGTGGGGCTGGTGACACTGACCTCTCCACAGTATCACCAGGTGAAACCAAGGGTGGCCCCTGAGGAGGGGAGCCTGCCCCCAGCGCAGGAATGAGGCTAGTGTTTGGTAGAGCCCCGCGTCCCACCTTGTCAGAGACTCCTGGGGGCTCACGAACCCCACTCAGCAGAATTTGAAAGAATGAACGAATCTCCTGCAGAATGTCAGCTCCTTCTAGACTAAACGGCCTGGGGAGCAGCTGTGGTGGAAGCCTGGGTACATTTGAAGCGGTGGCACACACCCTCAGGCCACATCCTATGGGGTGCCGGCCCCAGCCTCCCGTCCAGGGGCCAGGCCAGACCAGAGGTCCCCAGCGAAGGCTCCATCCACAAGCCTGGAGCCCATCAGCAAGGATTCGAGGAGAGGGTGGCAGGAGTGGGGACCCTGAACCCACCAGGAGGGGACACACCAGAGGGGCTCTTCTGCAGCACCTGCTCCCCGTCCTACCACTGATTCTGAGCAAAGCCAAGAACTTTTGATTCTGTAGTTAAGAGAGAAGACTTTAAACGCCCAGCTCCTGACCGTCGTGGACAGGCGGTGTCTGGACGGATGGAGGAGCCTGTTCCAAAAGACCAGCTGAGGAGGGGAGCCCAGGGGAAGGAGGCCGGAAACAGTGACAGAGAAGCCCTGCCCTCCTCCACAGGATTCCCAGGGCTCCATGACTGGGTCACCAAAGGTCTTCCCCATTGTTCCAAGGGACCTTGTGTCTTAATTTACAACCTGATGGCCTCTGGCTAAAGGTCAGGCTGCCAAGAAAGAATTCACTGAGGACCTCTTTCCCCAACCTCCAGGTCCCCGGTTTCCTTCCTCAGTCAGTGTCACAGGTGGATCTTGTAGATGTCTCTAGGATGTTGCAGTTCAAAGCTGGTGGCATCTGAGGGCCACATTGATTATGTTTGTATCTTTCTGATCTTGACATTTTGGACAGACCATCAATCTGAAATGTATGCAGGCATTTTTTTTCCTTGGTGAATATCTTCCTCACCTAACCTCCTACCCATCCATCCATCCATCCATCCATCCACCAATCTACCAACCCTCCACCCATCCATTCACCCATCCATCCACCCCTTTCCTGAACACTTGGACTTTCAGGAGTTGGCACTTTACAGGGAGGTAGGAGAGAGGTGCACATAATTAAAGGTGAGGGCCCCCTGCCGAGGTGCAGAGCTCTATCACACGTGGCTGTGGTGATCGGGGAGGACTCCCTGGCAGAGGTGGCATTCACAGAGACATCGGGCAGGTGCAGAGGAGGGAATTCGGGGAGGAGGAGGGCACTGAGTGGGAAAGTGGGTGGGGCCCTGCTGAGTGTGATGGGCCTGGCCACACGGGGAAGAGTGACCTACTTACCTTGGTGACGGAGCCCATAGGCCCGCTCCTCACTTGGAAGCTCAGTGACCCTGGGCAAGATGCTGCACTTGAACCTGCCGTGAACCCTTGTCCTCTGCAAGGCAGGAAGTGGCCACTGCCTCCCCAGGTGTTGTCAGGGCACCTGAGATGGTTGCTCTTAGCTCTTTAGGCTCTGAGACTGCTGAGGCCTGTGGTAATTGTGTGTGTGTGTGTGGACACTATTGATTTTTAAAATGAGGCGTCTGTTCTACACTTGAAAAGAGTTCAAACACAGAGACACAAAGTGGAATTGAAAGCACTGAGCACGTTTTATCTCTTGGGATCTGTGCCTGGTCCAGGGTGCTCTGTTCCCCTGGGCAGGCATGCTCATGGTGGTTCTCTGCAACCTTGCCCCGTGTGTGCTGTGGACATGCACTGCCCACCCCCATCGCCACGGCCATTGTGAGTGATCCCGTCAGTGGGTGGAGCTGCCTAGTCCTGTGCCTGCGTGGACTTCTTGGTTTCCTTCCAAGTCTCCTGTCTTAAATGAAGATCCTGAATACCTCTGTGGGTCTAGGGTTTGGGGACCACTTCCTTGAGATGGGTCACCATCCTGGAGTCTTTGAGCTGGAGGGTGGTGCAGAGCCTGTGCATTGGCCCCTGAATCTTAGCTAGGTGTAAGTTTTAGCCAAACATTTCCTGATTTTCTTAAAGCGAGATGTGGCCTTGTGAGCTATCAGTGGGGAGTGCAGTTTGCTTGAAGATGCCTTAAAGTGGAAGGGAATGTCCTTCTCTTTCCTGTTGACTTGAATGCAGAGATAATGGTGGGAGCTAAAGCAGCCATATTAGACTCTGAGGTAAACTTAAGAGTAGGATCTGTGCAGAGTGGGATAACAGTACAGTAAAGGTCCCAAACACGTTGGAGCATCATTTTACCAAGAATATTATATAGGAGAGGAATACATATGGATCTTGCTTAAGTCACTGTTATTTTAGATTTTCTGTCACTTCCAGACAAACTTAATTCTAACTAACAGAATGTCCTGTCTCTTGTCCAGAGCACCAGACACGGCTATCCATACGTTCTATTTCCTAGCAGAGGTGGGAAGGAGGAAGAGAACAGAGAGGTAGTTTTGCACTGACAGGCTCACGTTTCAGGGATTAGATTGCAAATCTTTTTTTCGTGTTGCATGTTTCTGAGTTTTAGATTTCACTAGAAACTTCCGCCCGTTCATTCCGTGTGTGTTTGTGACTCCCGGATCCTGTGCTTTGATGATCAAAGTAGCCCTGCTCTCGCCCAGCCTCGGCTTCCCGTTGGTGCTCTGGGTCCAGAGCTCTCCTTGTCAGACCGTCCCTGCGCGGATGTTCTGCGGCTCCTGGGAGCAGGTCTCGGACACACCCGGGGTCTGCGCTGTGGCTGTGTCCTTGCTGGCTGCCCCCTTGTGCTCAGCACCCTCTCTTCACTGAGTATTACTGGGGGCCAGGCCAGGTTTAAGCTGACCTTCAGTGGCCACCTCCCTTTTTGGCCCGGACTTGGGAGAGGCTTGTCCTGACCTGGCTGGGCCTTGATCCCCCTTTCCGGGTAGAGCATTCTCATTCTGAGCCTGGGAGAGCCGCTGAGGTCCGGGCAGGGCCGGGGCTGTGTGTGAGAGGCCCAGTGTGGCCTGGGATGAGGCAGGGTGGGCTGTCTCCGCAGGCTGGGCCAGGGCCTTCGACAGGGCTTGAAGGGCAGGTGGGGGTCTTGTTTCCGCTGGCTGAAGCAATGCCCGCCCTGGCTTGCCTCGACCAGCAAGGGTTGATGGGAAATTGAGAAAAGACAAACGGACACACAGAGAGGAAAAGCTGGGGCCAGGTGGGACCTCGTCCCCTGATGGAGGAGCAGGACCAGAGCTGGCTCAGCACGTTATTATATAGGTCTTGCCATCGAAGCTTATTTGTGACCAAATTTCAGTAAAGCAGAATTCTCTGTCTCTGGGACCTGGTGTCTGGGCTCAAGGTCCCTACTGGTACAGCTCCACACCAGGCGTCACCCTAGCAGCTGGGCCATCTTGACCTGCACCTTTGCACAGGAAGTTCCCGGCACAAACGCAGCCACGTCATGAGAAAGCACGGCTCAAGTCACGGCCCTCCACTCCTGCTCCAGCAAGAGTTCATTGTCCCAGAGACCCCCGGACCCCGGGACCCCGGGACCCCTGCTACAGATGAGTCTGTGGCTGAGAGATAGGAAGTGGTTTCCCCCAGGCAGGCCTGGGTAGGCCAGTCCTTTATGAGGCCCCAGGGATGAGAGCCTTCACTGGCTGCCACTCTCCAGCCTGTGGAAGGGGCTGAGCTCTTTCCTTTCTCAGGCCCCACCTCCGCCTCCTGCAAGAAGCCTCCCAGGCTATATGTCAGGCCTCTGGGCTGTCGTATACCATGGTTCAGGTTGCTCACTGCTCAAATGTACCTGGCTGAGAAAAAGGCAGGTGGGGGCAAAATTCCATGCTCCTCTGACATGACAGCCGTTGGGAGATGGGCAGGGGCTGACCTACACCACGGTGGAGTAAAGAGCATGTTTCTCTAATTTATGCAGAGGTGCCATTGGGTGGTCAGGGACGCTGGCCCTCGGGAGACCCACCAGCACACTCCGCCTGGCCGCTGGTCCTGCAGCAGCCAGCTCGCCCGCTGTGGCTGGTGAGACCGTGAGCCCCTTGGCAGGGCAGTGACTCCTGGTGGAGAGTGGGGTGTGGCTGCCGGATCTGCACTCTGCAGGGGCAGATGCTGACCGCGAGGACACTGTGCTGAGTGGCAGTCGCTAGGGCCAGTAAGGAACACCCAGAGCAGGGGGGCAGGTGCTCGTGGGTGAGCATGTGGCAGGTTGGCGCCCAGGAGAGGGCTGAGGAGGGGCTGCCTCAGGCCAGAGAGACCCAGGAGAAGGGCAGGGACCCACGGGTGGCCTGAGAAGCAGGGTGGGCCCCAGAGGCCTGTGAGCAGGGGCTGTGGCTGGAGAGGCCGAGGTGCACCTGGCCAGGCCCTCTGCAGGGCCAGGGTGGAGCCAAGACCACGAGGCGTGGCCGAGCCGTTCCTCCAGCCCTCGGCACCATGTCCCAGAGAGAGGCGCCCCTCTGCCTGCTGGGTGCTGCCAACGATGACCGGGGACCCTCAGTCCCCTGGATTCTCGACATTCAGAGTGGGCCTGACGAGGCACCGACTGTCTGAGGTCACTTCACTAGGAGCTCTTAGTTCACCATCCCAGGTCCCTGGGGGTGGGTGGCAGTGCCCAGCTGACAGGCAAGGAAACCGAGGTCAGCAAGTGGCTGGACGGAAGAGCTCAGGCGGAGTGGCAGAGCCAGGCCCTGAATCCAGGTCTGTCCGAGGCCAGAGCCTCTGCTTAGCCCCCTGTGGGCATCTCAGCGCTGCTCCCTGAGGCTCTGGGGCTGCTGCAGAGCCCTGAGATTTAGGGGTGCCTGGACCCTGAAAGGCCACTGCTGGGACCTCCCCAGCCTCCCCAAACTTCCCAGCCTCCCCAGCCTCCCCAAGCCTCCCCAGCCTCCCCAGCCCCCCCAGCCCCCCCCAGCCTCCCCAGCCTCCCCAGCCTCCCCAGCCTCCCCAAGCCTCCCCAGCCTCCCCAGCCTCCCCAGCCTCCCCAGCCTCCCCAGCCTCCCCAAGCCAAGCTGATGCAAACAGACACCAGGAAGAACCTGGGAGGTGCAGAAAGGTGAGGCAGGCCCGACCTTGACCTCTGCTGGCAGCCCTGCCCTTGGAGTCCCTGGAGGACATTGTAGCTGGGTGGTGTGCAGTGTGCCCTGCAGGCCCCAGGACTCCTCCTCATAGCTGGGCAGCTTTACCACCATGGACATGCCCTTCTCCCAGCCCCAGGGCAGGAAGTCCAAGATCAAGGTGAAGGTGGGTTCAGTGTCTGGAGAGGCCACTTCCTGGTTCAGGGACAGCCGTCTTCCTGCACAAGGGATGCTCTGGGCCTCTGTCCTAAGGGCACCACCCTCATGACCTGGCCCCCCGAGGGCCCCACCTCCTAACTCCGTCACGCTGGGGGACATACATGCACATTAGGGGACACAGACCTTCAGTCTGTAGCAGCCAGGGTCTTTAGTTTCTCCCGCCTCCCAAAACCCCACCGAGGTTGACGCCAGGCCTCACCATGGAGGGCCAAGCCCACTGATGGGGGCAGTGGGCCACAGGTTGATGGGGAACGGGAGCCCAACGGTGGGTTTCAGGCCAGGGGAGGCGGCAGGCCGAGGGCCTGGGCCAGGAGGCCCCCGCCGTCGGCCTGAGGCACACTGATCCCCCAGGAGAGGAAATGTGGTCACAGCAGCAGTTAGGTGGGCCGCGGGTGGCTCAGCATCACGGGGTTGGGGGGGTATCACACCTACAGGGTCAGGTCAGGGCTGTGTCCCTGCTCCTACCTCCTGACACTGGCAGTATCCCCTGGGAGGGCGGCTTTGCAGAGCCAGGCTTGCGTTCTGACTCCCCTCACCTCCTGCCCTACGCGGTCATTTTCACCCTCCTGGCAGCCCGTGAAGCAGGTGGGGCCAAGTAACCTTTCTCTTATTTTACTGCTGAGAAGATGAGGCCCAGAGAGAGAGGGAGACTTGCCCAAAGTCACACAGCAAGCCTGTGCTGTGCGTGTTCCTGGTGGGGACTGAGGACCCCCACCCAGATGTCTGAGCCCCAGAGCTTCTTGCTCCTATTTTCCCAGCCTGGTTCATCCCCGGGGAGGAGGCCACCGAAGCAAGATTGGCCTAGGATCTGGGTCTCTAGAAGCCAGGGGACTGTAGGGGACAAGCCTAGGAAGGACAGGGTCTGTGCAAAGCCAGACTGTGACATGCAGCTTGCCTGGTGGAGCCACTCCCAAGAGCAGGGGCCATCAGACACCAGGACAAATGACCCAGGGCTGGAATTTCCTTTCCAAAGAATGTTCCGAATATAGCAACGGTGATGGCAATAACACCCGGCACGCATGCAGCCTTAAAGTTATTTCTTTTCTTTCTAGTTGAAGACAAACCTTGCAAGTCACACACACACACACACACACACACACACACACACACACACACACACTGAAGAGATTGGAACAATCCAAAAGTCTAGACTTGCCACGTCCAGTGTGGAAGCCAGCAGCCAGGGGTAGCTATTTTACACATCGAATGACATCGATTACAGCAAGATAACTTTGCCGTGTTTCGAGGGCTCAGGGGCCACACGTGACCGCAGGTGACTGTTGGAGGGTGCACATACAGCACGTTTCCATCGTCGCTCAGATTCTGTTAGACGCACTGGCTAGAGTGTGAACTAGGGAAACCCACCACCCCCAGAAATGAAGTTTGGAGTCAGTCTAATTCCTTCAGTCTGCGTGGTGACCACCCGAGAGATGGCCTTCCTCTGCTTATACATCCTGTCCATGTAGAGGATCTGTCTGATCTGCGCTGCTTCTTGAGCCTGTGATCACGAGAATATTTCAGGAAACTGAGGCACAGGGAAAGCCAACAGGCCCCAGTTGGGGCGGGCGGCCGGTTTGCTCCCTGGGTGAGGCCTGCTTGTCCAGGGGGGCTGGGGTGCAGCCAGGCAGCGGGGCTCCCTCCCCATCCCTGCTCATCCCTCCGTATCGTGGGGGAGGCCCCGGCAGAGCCATGAGTCTCGCTCCTGGGTCACTGGTCTTCCATTTTTATGGTGTCCCTGAAGTTCTCACCTGTTATTTTCTGATAACAGTGATTAATGATCATAAGAACGCAGGCTGGTTGTTCAAGTTCCGTGTGTTGCGAAAAGTGTAAAAGAGGAAGGAATCTCACTCTTGGCCCTCGGAGCTGCCATCGTGCCGGCCTCTGCTGCCACGCAGAGCCACGGTGGGCACCGCGGTTCCTGCAGGTCCTCACGGTCCACGGGGTCTTCCTTCCCGTGACCCCTCTCCCGGGCTCTCACGGGAGTGTTGAGATCCCCCGATTCCCCAAGCTGCTGAGAGTCTTTCGGGGGTTTGGTGGCCTTTGGACACCCTCTGGGTGACGGGCCAGGCCACGCCGCTTGCCCACTTTCCTATTGCGGTGCTGCCTTCCCCTTAGCAATGGGCACGAGTCGCGCATGTGACCAGGTGCGGGACTGGGCTCCTGCATGGCCAGACGGCGCTCCACTGCACACCCTCCCAGGGGTCCTGCTTGACCCACTCAGGCCTTGGGTCAAGGTCGGGATATGTGGGTGTGTGAGTGTGTGCATGTATGTGAGTGTGTGCATGTGTGTGAATGAGTGTGTGCATGTGTGTGAGTGTGCGTGTGAGTGTGCATGTGTGTGCATCTGAGTGTGCATGTGTGTGCGTGTGTGTGAGTGTGCATGTGTGTGAGTGTGCATGTGTGTGTGCACTGTTACAAGTCTCTCCATCATCGGGTGGTGTTGGTGTCCCTGTGTATCTTCTGGAAGCTTCTTTGTTTGGTCTCCACCTTTCTCTGCACAGGCTGCTAGAGATGCTGTGGGTCTCGTGTTCCCCACGGGCACCCCCTGTCACCCTGGTTCACACCCAGCCCGGCCGCCTGCTACCTCTGCAGACTCAGTGCTCATGTCCCTGACTCGGTTTCCCCCTCTGTGGAATGGGGCTGATACCAGGGTTGCTCTCTGGGTTCCTCCTACAGGGTTAACTTATTCCTGTGTGCAAAGCAGTTAGAGTGATGTGTGGCCGCAGAACACAGTAAGCTATGGGAACATTACCAAGTTCTTTTTGAGTAGGTAATATGTTCATAGGATTCAGAATAAAAATATATAAAGAAAAAGAATACAGGAAAAATGTATTCCCACCTTTGCCGCCTCCCCTGCCTCACTAATGGTTTCCTGTGTCTTCATCCAGTTGTTGTTGTTTTTTTCTCAATGCAGATGCAAACAATTCTTCTTTTTATTTTTTTCCAAAAAGGGAGCATGGACTGCATACAGATCTGCACTTTGCTTTTGCCACTTACACACACATCCTGGAAGTCTTTCCATATCCATGCACAGAGCTTCCTCATTTTTTGCAGTTGCGTAATCTTCCATTTGTTTACCTGGTCCCCAGCTGATGGATATTTAGGTTGTTTCCAATCACTTCTCCTTTACGGACAATGCTCCAGTGAATCCAATGAGCACCACGTGTCGTCCTGCACACGCAGGGTTCTGTCTGTAAAGACAAGTCTCCACAATTGCAGGGTCAAAGGGCTTGTGTGTTTGCCATCCTGGTTAGAAGTTACTGATTAGCCCTCCATGAAGGCTGTGCCCTGAGCATGTGTGAGAGTGACATTATTTCCGTACTTTTTAGTCAGTTGAATATCTAAAGTTGCTTCCTCCGTAGATCAGAAGTGGATGCACATTGCAACCTCCAGTGGTACTAATATTTCCTAACCACTCAGTGGTTAAACGTCTTTCTCTTGAACTCCCGTCCTGCACCGGGCGGAGCACACGATTGCAGAGGAGCCAGGCGCTAGAACACAGAGCGCGGGGAGGCGGGCCAGCACTGGGGCGGGTTCTAGTTTTTCACAGTGTAAGTGCACTGCAGGGGACATCTCTGCCCATTAAGCTTTATTTGCATTTTTGCAATATCTCCTTGAGGCAGGGTCTAGGAGGAAATTGGCCTTCCTCATGGAGTCCTCACTGAAAGGGGCCCAGAGTCCTCTGAATCGTTCCCCACGGAGCCGGCTCAGCGGCACACTGAGATCCTGCTACGGAGAACTTTTCTTTTTCAGAGTTTTAAGTCATTTTAATTATTCTTTGCACAGGCAGCATAATTACAAGGTTCAAATTCCTACAAACAGGTATGAGGGAGGATTCTCTGTCCCACCCGTTGCCCCGTCTCCCTGCCCCCCTGGGACACCCATGGTCCTTGCCCGTCCCAACAGGCCTATGTGACAGACGTGCACAGGGCCTCTCGTTGCCCTTGGTGGTTCCTGGGCCCTGAGCCTCCAGCATCAGTTCTGGCCATGTTTGTCCCCCACATTCTGTCTTCTCTAGTAACTTCTTCATGTTCAGTGACATTTGGGGGGTCTTGGGGGAGCGTGGGGACAGGATGTGAACGGATCCCTCTCTGTGGGGCTGTTACTGTAACCGTTAGGATGATGAGTTCAACAGGCATCTGCCCCGTGGTGGGTGCCCTAATTGCACTCAAGTCGTTGAACATCGTCCAGTGTCCGAGCCCTTTACAGCAGCCACATAAGGTGGTCACGCTGATGTTCCCCACTGAAGATATATGCAAATTGAGGCTGAGAGGTAAGATCTGACACTCTCATTCAGGCTTCCTGGTTTTCAAGCCCTCACCGAAACCATTAGGCCACACAGCTGTTGTCATACTGAAGTCCTCACTGCACACAGCACTGGGGACAGAACTGATACCATCATCTGTGAGCTGGGCCCCAACATGAGTGGACTGTCTGACGGAAGCCTTGCAGGGTGGGTAGTCAGCAGGCCTGGCTGAATTAGCCAGGTGTGGGCATTTAGAGGCTGGGACCTGTGAGCCAGAGGAGGCTCCAGAGGGAGGTAGAAGGACTCAGCTCAGGTCCCCAGGATGCTACGGGTGCCCAGGCTGTCCAGCAGAGACCCAGGTGAAGACAGAGCAGCCAGGTCAGAGGCCACAAAGAGCCTGAGGCTATGCGCCCTTAGGGCATCTGAGAAACAGGTCCAGGGACAGGTGTGGCACAGTGGAGCAGCTGCCAGAGGGTTCCACGCTGAACCAGCTCTGCAGGCAGGACTCAGGGAGGAGCAGAGCACCTGGCTGGGTCAGGAAGGCCAGGCCGGGGTGGGCAGTGCCCAGCAGCCACTCCGAGCAGCAGAAGGCCTGTGGCACACAGATGTGGAAAATTTGGAAGCCTTTGACCTGCTAGGCCCCTTGATGTGGGCTGTGACGTGTGAACCCAGAGAGCCTGACCTGGCCTCAGCACTTCCGGGCCCAGAAGACCTGTTCAAAGTGATTTCCGCTGAGAGGCTGTGGGCAGGGCGCAGAGCGTCCAGGTTCCTGGGCTAACCCACCAAGGACCAGGCCTCCAGGTGCACCTGGGCCCACCTCGTCACGGAAGGCATTTTGGTTTTCTGCGTAAGGAGAAACCCCGGGAACCAATCTCAGAACAGGGTTTTCCGAGCACTGTACAAAGAGCCCAAGCGCCTGTGGAGCGGCCGAGGCCTCGTGCCGTCATTCAGCTCCTGAAACCAGGCTGCAGGCATTTGTCAGGCGTTTGTGAGGAGGTTTCTCAAGTGGCTACTTTTCCTTCACCCCCATGGACCTCTGTGGTCAGCCTGTAGCCGTGGTGTGGATCCTGTATGTACCCAAGCCTGGCCAGGGGTGGGAGGGGACAGCAGCCAGGGCTCAGCGTCACACTCGTTCAGGAAAAAGGATCTGGCAGAGAGGAAGCCACAGAGGCTGGCCTGGCCGCCCGCCCTCTCCGGCTCTGCCCTGGGGCAGGGCCAGCCTGGCTTGGAACAGGAGCCTCGGGTGGCCCCTGGCCAAGGGTCTGCTGAGTCAGAAAGTCACGGAATTTTTAGTGCTGGGGGGGCCTCAGCCCGACCCTGACGCTGCCCTCCCTGCAGAGCCCTGCGGCCATCTCTGGCAGGTCCCCACATCCTCTGTCTCCAGGGCCACCGTCTCAGCAATACCACCAAGAAACTGGGAGTTCACACGGAAATTCACCCTCCTCGCATCCTGGATCCGGTTCAACCCTCTCATCTTACAGACTAGGCTGCAGAGAGTTGCCCAGGGGCACGTGGAGAGCAAGACTGGCCTGTGGTCTCCTGACTGCAGACACAGCGCCCCTTCCTCGCAGCGCCCCTTCCTCTGCGCCACCCCTTCCTCACAGTGCCCCTTCCTCTGCGCCACCCCTTCCTCACAGCGCCCCTTCCTCTGTGCCACCCCTTCCTCACAGCGCCCCTTCCTCTGTGCCACCCCTTCCTCACAGCGCCCCTTCCTCTGTGCCACCCCTTCCTCACAGCGCCCCTGCTCTCCCAAGGCGCTCAGTGTTGGCTCTGCTCATCTCAGACACTCGCCTTACCTCCCTTTGTCTCCACAGTGTGATCCCATCCTCCAATCCAAAGCATTGTGTAGCTCGGGCTGAGGGTGTAGCTCAGTAGTAGGGGGGTGGCTTAGCATGTGAAGACCCTGGGTTCAAACCCCAACAGTGCCAAAAAAAGAAAAAGAAAAATGCCCCAAGTATTGTAGCTGTAGAAAACCCAACACTGTCGTAGCGGATGAGCGTCCAGAAGAGATGGCTACAAGCCTTTCAGTGTGACAGGTCATCGCCCTGCCGAACTTCAGAGACTCAGAGTCAGAAGGATGCTCAGCATGGTCAGAAGCACAGCACCAATCTGATAAGAGGACCCAAAACTACTCCGTAACTTGAAGTCAGTTGATATTTAAAAATCTGACAAGAAAATTCGATAGAGAAAGAATTGTCTTTTCCACACATGGAGCTGGAACTACTTGATATCCATATGCAAAAGAATGGAGTTGGACCCCTACCTCACACCACACAGAGATTAACTCAAAATGGAACACAGACCCAGATGCAAGAGCTAAAGCCGAAAAACTCTTAGTAAATTTTCATGGCCTTGGAGTAGGTGATGGATTCTTACGCGTGCACCCAAACTATAAGCAACCGAAGGAAAAAGACACAAATGGGACTTGACCAAGATTTAAAACTTCTGTGTTTCAAAGGACACTCCCAGGAAAATGAAAGGACAAACCACCACGGTGGCCCACGCCTGTAATACCAGTGACTCTGGAGGCCAAGACAGGAGGATCAGAAGATCAAGGCTAGGCTCAGTAAGTTAGTGAGACCCTGAGCAACTTTAGGAGATGGAATCTCAAAATAAAAAAATACCACTGGGGATGTGGCTCAGTGGTTCCATACTGGGTTCAATCCTCAGTACCCCCCCCCCTCAAAAATAAGAATGGAACACATATTTGTAAATTAAAGGCACTCAACATTGATAGCCATCAGGGAATTGCAAATCAAAGCTGCAAGGAGATGCTGCTTCACACCCACTGGAGTGCCTACCATAAAAAAGACAGATATAACCAGGGTTGGAACGGTATGGGGGTGTTAGAACCCTTATCTGTGGCTGGTGGCAGTGTCAGGTGGCACAGCTGCTGTGGAAAACAGGAAGTCAGTTACCATATGTCCTGGCAACTCCTTGCTGGATATATTCCCAAGGGCACTGAAGACATCTTCCATGCAGAAACTTGCACATGAATGTCACCAGCATTATTCATAAAGTCCCCAAAGTGGAAACAACCCACGCGTCCATCAACGGCTGAATGGATGACTTAAATGTAGTATGATTTGTCAACTAAACATTGATACGGAAGCCCTGATCAATTCTGCTGGCCCCTCCAACACGGATGGACCTCGAAAACACTCTGCCGAGTGAAAGAAACCACACATGAAAGACCACATATGTATGGTCCCGTGTAGAGGAAATACCCAGAGCAGGCGGATCTGTAAAGACAGACCGTAGATTCCAGGCCTGGGGTGGGATGGGGGAGTGGCCAGCAGGAGGAAATGGGGGGGCACTGCCCGAGAGTAAGGAGTTTCTTTCTGAAGTGACGAGATTGTCCTAAATTCCCTGTGGTCATGGCTGCACAACTCCACAGCTGTATTAAACATCACCGAAGAAGACATTTGCAGATTGCTGGGGACCGTGTGTCCACATCCAGTCCAGTGTCCCTCAGGAAGGCGGTTGGTGAACCTCACCTGTGTGGGAGAAGGGGCTGTTCCACCTGGATGGCCCGAGATCCCAGGGTGGGAGGTGCCCATGCCCTCTCTACCTGGGCGAGGAGCTTTGTGGGGACAGCAGATTGTCCTCAGTAACCAATAAAGTGTAGAAAAGCACCATGAAGCAAGATTTCAGGGACACTGGCTTCATCTCAGAATCAATTCTGAGAATCACTTCTCCGAGTGGTCGCCCTGGAGGCCGCAGGCTTGTGTCCCTAGAGGCCTTCAGTCATATGACGGGGCGTTTCCACCATGGGACCCGGCGAGCCTCAGCCACAGGGCTTTGGCTTTCACTCGAGGGTCCAAATGATCGGTTTTCCCGACAGGTGCCTTCGCACACCCTCATCCAAGCCAGATGCTCCATGGGTCTCTGGGAGCGTCCCCTCCACCTCCATCCCCAGGGAATTCCTGCCCTGCTCTGCCCCATGTCCCTTCAGCCTTGCCCTCCTCCTAGAGCTGTCCCCAGGCCTGCCATCCCCCTTGGCATTTGTCCCTGTGGTGAGCCAAGTTCTTCATTTGCTTTATCCCGTTTGACCCCCACACGACCCTTGAAGCAGGTGGCATGTTCCCTCCATTTCCCAGAGGACACTGAGGCTCATGGGAGAGCATAGCTCCCTGGGACCCTGGGTCCCCCAACCCAGAACTCGATGCATCATTCATTCATCACTGCGCGGCTTTGGAAGGGGGGGGGGCTGGCCCTCCCTGCGTGCTGGCAGCCCACGGGTGCCCTCCTCTGGCATCTTTGGCTGGAACCCAGAACTTCAGGGTACAGTGGCCCCTGGCATAGCTGCTGCTCTTTGGCCTGAGTGCCGCGGCTGCCACAGAGCAGAAGCCGTCCCCAGGGACCTCCCCTGGCTTCTGTCCTGAGAGCACTGTGGCAGCATCAAGATTTCCCTAAAAGTCTCTTGGAGACCAAGTGACCGGGCGGGTCTGTCACGGGGCAGGAGGTCCCAACGCAGGCCTCTGGGCTTCTGAGCTGTGAAGCTCCGGTGTGCTGGAGATGGCCCAGGAGCCTGGCATTGCCAGTGCAGGTGACGCACTCCGGGCCTTGGGAGGGTGTGCGACTGGGGCCTTCTGTTTTATTCTTTGGTTGAATATTTCCAGCGGAGAGAAGTCTAGAGGAAATGGGAGCAACGCCCTGGTCAGCTTGGTCCAGCCAATCTTGCAGAGCTGGGTGGGGCGTCCCATCCTGTGCTCCCCTCCACCCCAGGAAAGAACTGAGTGTTTTTACACATTATATAAATGCTTTCATTCCTTCTTGAACTTGCTTGTTGCACTGCACATTATGGTTTTTTTGTTTGTTTGATTTTAGGACTTTTTAACTTTCTCTTTTGACATGTTTTCAAACTCCTAAGAAAGTCACAGGAGCAGAACAAGGAATCCTCTGTGCATTTCTCACCGGCTCACACGGGGTAACATTATGTCCAGTTTGCTCCTGCCCTCGCTCTCCCTCTTCCTCTCTCTAGTTTTTTTCTGAACCGTTGGAGAGTAAGTTGCAGACATCGTGCCAGTTTGCCTGCCCCCGCCCACCCGCGCTTCTCAACCCCAAGGCCATTCTCACCTCAGCGCAATGGAAATCAGAATCCACACCATCATCAGGATTTTGAGATTTAGTCGGATAGGTTTGGTCCCCTGTCACAGCTGTGTGATGTGACCGTCCAGGGCTGACTGGTCACAACTTCCTTGTGCACTCCCTCACTGATGCACGCCGGCTCTCCCCCATCGTCTCCTTATGCACATGTGTGTCCAGCAGGAGTATCACTGGGATGTGACCCTGGCATCTCCCTCCTTTTAGATTTTTTTTTTGGTACCCCAGGGATGGAACCCAGGGGCACTTAACCGATGAGCCACATCCCCAGCCCTGTTTCTACACGTCTTTGTATAAGTTTGCATCGATTCCCAAATAGGATTTAAAAAACAAACAACAACAAAAAGTTATTGAACTTTATTTGCTGGGTACTACTAGGAAACTTTTTTTTAAAACAACTTTCTGATCTTAAAATCTTAAACCTTTTGAAACTTTTCTAGAGCCGTGGTTAGGAGCAGATTCTAGAGACAGCTTACCCAGATTTGAATCCCAGCTCTGCCCCTTACTGACTGTGTGATTTTGGATGAATTTATTCACCTCTCTGTGCCTTGCTGACCTTGACTTTACATGGGACTATGAGGTGTACTCGTTTTGTAGGGCTGCAGTAGCAAGCTACCGCCCACTTTGCAACCTAAAACACTAGGCACTTATTTTCTCACAGTTCTAAATGCCAGAAGTCCAAAATCAAGGTGTCAGCAGTGGGTTCCCCCAGAGGCTCTGGGGAGGATCCATACCATGCCTCTTTCCTGGCTCCGGGCGTCAACCCTTGGCACTCATTGGCCTAGGGGCATTCTGACTCGGCCTCCCCTGCTTCCCATGGACATGGTCTGTTTTGGTCTCTCTCCCCTCTGGAAGGACACCTCACATTGGCTTCACAGTCCACCCTAACCCCAGGATGACCTCATCTGGACATCCTTGACTTCATTACATCTGCAAAGATCCTTTTCCAAGTCGTATTCCAGGGGTAAAGATTAGTCTGCATCGTTGGGGGGACACAGTCCGACCTACTACAGATGTGGGGATGGCCAAGCTCCCAGAGTAGACCTGGGACAGACACAGGCCTCCCTCCCAGGAGCCCAGCTGGTCTCCCCACCTCAGACCTGGGGAGAAAACCCCCTAAGCTAGACACCGAGTACCAGGGGACGTGCCTCCTAGGCAGTTGTGGACCGGGAAGTCTCTGGGGATGGATCCGCTCGTGGTTCTGGGTCCCGTGTGTGGAATGGGAACCTGGTGGGAGAGTTTCTGTGTGCAGCAGTTTGCTCTGGATCTCGGGGGTTCCCAGTTTGGCACTGACAGTGCTGTTGTTGACCCAGCCTCCCTGTCACCCTTTGCCTGGGCTGGGCTGGAGCTCGGCCAGGGAGAGGAGGCCGAGGATGTCGGAGTTCCTGCTCAGCCAGTGGACTACGGACCTGATGCCTTGTGGGCTCCGTGACAGTCCCTGGCAGTTGGAGCTGATGTGACTTGGCCCGTTGACAGCAGGAATCTCAGCCACAGAGCAAAGCCTGGTGCAGGGCCTGCTCAGTGGTTCTGTCCAGCTCCCGCCTTGGTGTGTCCTCAGGCGGCTGCCCGCCTCTACCCGATTCCTGCAGCCTGCGCAGAGCACGTGTCCACCGGCTTGGTCACCGAAGGCTCTTGGAGAGCCAGGTCCTGCCCTCCCAGCCTCAGGGGCTCCTGCTCTGACTTCTGGACCTTGCTCAAGGGCAAGGGGCTGCAGCCTTTGGCCTCTTTCAGATTCCCATTGGGTGGAGATTTTTGCTCTGCAGACCCCTCCCCCAGGGGGCTCCAGCCAGCCTCCCAGAGGGCCTCCCGCACTTTGCCTGCCTGGCCTCCTGGAGGGAGAGGGGGCCCTGGCAGGGCTGGGGTGTTCCTGGAAAGTAGCATTTTAGAAGCTTCTGCAGCCGAGGTGGCCCTTTGGTGCTCATCACTGCCAGGCGTGTGGGAAGGGCCGGCTCCTATTCGTCTTTTCACCGCCACTCGCTGGGCTTGGGCATGAGGGATCCTCCCCGTGGTTTGTCACTCTGCCAAGAAAATTGGGTGTTTTTTTTTTTTGCAATCATGCCTGTGTTCATGTCAAGCCATGTGTTTCCCAAGCACTTGAACTTGTGGGTTGCTGCTGGGGACAGATGGTATCTTGGGCGCAGACCTAGACTCCAGCCACTCCATCCAGTGTGCTGGGTCCTGAGTGCACGGCTGCAGAGGGGGAGGAAGGGAAGACCGCAAGCTGGTGAGTCAGAGGGTTGGGAAAACAACAGCCAAGCTTTATTGAATTACATGCCAGGCACCAGGCTAAGCACCCCACAGGCATCTCATTGAGTTGTCACAGTAACTTACTAAATAGATTTCCCGCTATCACCGACTGTTATTTTATTGCACAGGTAACGATTTCCTGTTATCACTGACTGTTAATTTATTGCTCAGGGGTACTGCGGTCTCCCTGTCCCTGTCCCTTTGATGGACACCTGTACTGACTCTGAGCTCTTATTATAAGTAAAGCTTCTATGGTCATTTACGCACAAGTCTCTTGTGGACACCTACTTTGATTTCTCTTGGGGACACATCTAGGAGTGGGATGGCTGGGCCATACAGTAGGCACGTGTTCAGGTTTATATAGAGATTGTTTTAAATGCCATATCTTTTCCCAAAGTGATCGTAGGGTATACATTTTCCCCAGGATCAGCAAGGCTCCCAGTGGGCTCCCACCCGCTCCGACACGTGGTGGTGTCTGTCTTGGATTCTTCCTGCTCTAGTGGTCCAGCCCAGGCGTCCCCTGTCGCCTGTGGTTTTCATTTGCATGTCCCTGCTGACTGAGGGTGTGGGCACTCTGTCACCTGCTTACTGGGCCATCTGTCTTTTTCTTTGAGGAATCTGTTCGCAACCTTTGCAAACCCCTCCCCGTCTTTTTAGACCTATTTGCTGGTTCTCTGATGAGTGTCTTGCAAATATTTCCTCCCACTTTCACGGGAAGAAGCCGTGAGCGTCAGTGCAGCCTCTCACCTACTTTCCCTTCTGTGGTCATTGCTGTCTCGTGCATCCCTTTGCCTACCTGGTGGACAGGATCTAGAGGCCCTGCCGGCCCTGCACGTGGACAGAGGAGTTGGAGGAGGGGCAGGTGGGGAAGCGCAGGCTTCCTTGGGGGGATGGAGAGCAGCCCCTGGAGAAGGAGGGGTCTTAGAAAAAGAAAGCCTTAAATATTAGGGGCCTGGCCTGGATTCTTGGCAGTGGAAGCTCTTTGTGCAGGGAATGTGAAGGCCTAGCCCCCATGACTCACTTTGGAACCTGGGACAGGATTTCCATTTGGTCACCCTGAGAGCAGTGGCCTCCGGATGCAGATGGGGATCGCGGGGAGAGTGAGCAATTTCATCTCTGTGGGTCCTCCAAGACTCGCCAGGTCCCTGCACATTTCATTTCTTCTTCCCCAGGAAGCCCGAAGGCAGCCGTGACCCCAGCCCTTCCTTCCTTTGGCCCTGGGAAAATGGCTCCTGTGTGTGGACTCAGAGCCAGTGCTCCCGGTGGCCCCAGAGTCCCCATGGGCCTGGCTCTGACTCACTCCAGCCTCTAGAAGAGAAGACTTCAGCGGGAGGGTTGGGAAAATAATAGCTAAATAAAATCACACCTGCTCCTCCGGGAGCAGCTCACGGCAGGAGTAAAGAGAGGCCACCCTCATTTCTCCAGAGCCCATTTGATGGCAATGGGGCCAGGACCCACCAAAGGCGCCCAACAAATGGGGGGACCATCCAGCCCACCTACCCAGATGAGGAAACTGAGGCCGTGAGAGGGCAGGACTGGGTCAGGGGCAGAGGGAATGGGAGCAGCTCGGGCTGACTCCCAACCGCCTGGAGGGTCCTCCCTGGCCCTGGCCCCACCTGGATGTTCCAGGAGGATTGTCAAGTCTTCTGGTGCCGGAAGACATTGTCATGTTTCCAAGTGGGTTTGGAGGAACGTGTCAGCCCTGGATACTTCTTTATTGAGTAATTTTGACCCCACCATCCCAGCTTCCTTCCCAGAGAGGATGCTGGGACTGGAAAGTAACACCTCATTGTAAGTCAGCCACCCTGGCTTGAGCTCCAGATGACACAGCTGGTCCCCAATGCCACAGGCTGAGTCGTCCACAGGGCTGCCCTCCCCACCCGCTCCTGGTCCCACTTCCTGCCACTTCCCAGGACATGCGTGCCTTCCTGCAGCCTGGCCCAGCTCTGCCCGGGCTGTAGGCAGTGAGCAGAAGGTGACCCACACACGGTGGCTGCACAGCAGCCCCTCAGGTCCTGGGAGGGGAGGCCGAGGAGGGAACCTCATCACACTCTGCCGAGGCTGCTCCAGGACCTTTGCCCTGAACCTCACACGTCTCTCCTCTAGACACACCAGTCAGGTCCCGGCAAGACCTGGGTCCACAACAGAACCCAGCTCCCCGCCTCCCCCCTGTGGGCACCTCCTCCCTCATCAGCCCTTCACCCTAACCCTGCCTCCTCTGCCCCCCAGGAGGGCTTCCACCTTCCTGTGTCCTTTAAAGGGTCCATCCTGGCCTCACCCTCTCCCCCTGCCAAATGGCTCCTCCCAGCAAATGCCCTGGATGCTTCCAGAAGGAATGTCCACGCTGCTCACCGCTACCCCTGAGCAACACGTCAGAGACACGGGGCAAACTGGGAGGCACCGTCCCCTCTTCCCAACCTCCTGAATGCCCTCCTCTGTCCGAGTGGGCTTTCCATCCCGGCCAGTGCCCGAGAGACTCGGGTCCCTAGGTACAGTGTGCAGGAGCTCCCGGCCACCCGCCTTGGGGTTTGAGGCACCGATTTTTGGCTCGTCCCTCCCTGGAGTCAAAACTAGCTGCACACATTGGGTAGCGTGGGAGTGGGGTGCTGGGGCGGGTCCAGGGTCTCCTAAACCAGGCAGGATGACGGGCGTGGGCAGGGCCTGTTCCCCAGCAGGCCCTCTGTGTGGCTGGGCCATTTTAGGGTCTGTGATCCTCTTCCTTTCCTTACCCTGTGTTAACACATCCTCATCCTGGAGAGGAGGACATGCTGACTGGGAGGGGCACAAAGGAACCTTCTAGAAATGTTCTGTATTGACACTGTTCAATAGAAATATAATGCAAACCACATAATAATCTAAAATTTTCTTGTACAAAAGAAGCTGGTAAAATGAATAATGCTTTATTTAGCCTAGCATACCTAAAACATCATTTCAAGATGCAATAATATAAAATATTGTTAATGAGCTACTCTTTTCTGCACATTAAGTCTTTGAATTTGTGTGTATTTCACACTCACAGCCTGTCCCCATATGGACCAGCCACTTTCAAGAGCTCCATAACTACCTGTGGCTAGTGGCTGTGTCATTGGACAGCACGGGTCTCTCCCTGGTCTGCGGGAAGGACAGAGGTGGGGCGTGTGCCCAAAGCAGGCCAGCCATGTGCTGGAGACCTATGCATTTTACTGCCCAGAAAGTTGTTCTTGGTCACAAGCATTTGAATGGGCTGGGCTGTCGCTCAGTGGCCGAGCCTGGCACCCCAGCTCTGGGTTCTCAGACGCCCCCTGTGCTTTCCAGAGCCCACCTGGGTACAGGAGCTCCTGTCATGTTCCCCCTCCTTGTGCCGGGGCCGGCTGTCACAGGGCTGTATGTCTCACCCACTTTGACACAGCTCCTGAGGTAGAGACCATGGTCTGCTCCTTTGGTAACTCCCCAGAGGTCCCTGGCCACGGCGATGCTGAACAAGCCCGTTTGCTGTCCACCGTGTGGCTGGGCTGTGGGACCTTGACCCTTTGCTTCTCTTTCTCAGTCCTGCTGCAGAGGCTGGCAAAGGAGAGGACGAGGAGAAGGAGGACCGCGTGGGGCTCGGTCTGCCAGCCGCCCCCAAGAACTGCCTTCCGCGCCGGGGCATCAGCGTCCTGGAGAAGCTGGTCAAGACGTGCCCCGTGTGGCTGCAGCTGGGGCTGGCCAGGTCAGAGGCAGCCAGGATCCTGCACCGGGAGGTGGCGGGGGTGAGTCTGGTCCCACCTCGTGGGCTGGTGGGGGGGACACCGGTGCCAGGGCCCCGGAGGCTCCGCCTGGAAGCAGCTGGGCGAGTGGCTGCCCTCTGCTGCCCTTCAAGCTGCTGCGCCCAGACTCAGGTAGGGACTTGATTCTGCTTTGGGGAGCAGGGCCTGGTGCCCGGCCTGGCCTCTGGGCATTCAGAACCTGGGAGGCAGGGCCGGTGGGCACAGGCGGACCCCATCTGAGAGCTCACCCGGTGGCCAGGGCCCAGAACAGAGCCAGCTGCTGTAGACCCCTTTAATTTACAGGAGAAAATAAGAGGCTGTGTGTGTGTGTGGGGGGGGGGTCTGTGATTGAGCAAATGGCTAAGTGATTTTTTTTTCCCTATTCTTTTTGGATACACATGACAGTAGAGCATTTTGACACATCATACATACTCCATGTATGTATGACATCATACACATATGGAGTAGGACTTCCCATTCTTGTGGTTGTACATGATGTGGACTTCCACGGGTCGTGTTTTCATATATGATCACAGGAAAGTTTCCAGTTCGTTCTACTGTCCTCCCTGTGCCCATCCCCCTCCCTTTCCTTCATTCCCCTTTGTTTGCTCTACAGTACTTCTATTCTCCACCCCCCTTATTGGAGTCAGCATCCACATATCAGAGAGACCATTCAGCCTTTGATTTTGGGGGGCTGGCTTATTTCACTCAGCATGATATTTCACAGTTCCATCCATTTACCAGCAAGAGCCATAATCTTCTTTTTGGCTGAGCCATTCTTCTTTTTGGCTGAGTAATATTCCATTATGTATATGTGCCACATTTTCTTTATCAAATGGCTTAAGTTTCCTGAGCCCCATGTTAGTCACTTTGAAATGGGGCATGGAACTCCCACCCAGAGGTGCTATTTCTATGATCATAGGATGGGTGGATGGATGCTTTTAATTTAATTGAGTTGAAATTCTTATCATATAAAATTTTTCTAAGTTCATGAGGTGGGTGTCCAGGGTATGTGTGCAGATGGGGTGGGCCAGATGGTAAGGGACAGTCCTAGGAAAACACAAGTGTGTTTCTAGGGCACGTTGGGGCAGGCGTATATTGTGACCACTTTGTCAAAAGATGCAGGGAGTGTAGCTCAGTGGTAGAGCTTGCGCCTAACGTGTATGAGGCCCTGAGTTCAAAATCAAAAAGAACAAAAGGGGGTGGTCCTCTCTTCAGAAAGTTTGAATAAACACAGCTGAAATGACAGAGGTGGTTTTCCTTGGGATTCTTCTTAGCCTGCCCCTGTGCTCTGCTGATATCATCTTGCCATAGTCCTGCACCCACCTTACAGATAGTGAAACTGAGTCTAGGAGGGGCCTTAGTTCCAGGTCCCCAAGAAGCAGAATTCAGACAGGGATTTGAGAGCCAGAGGTCTACTGGGGAGGTGGCCCCACGAGTGGCCAAGGGGAAGAGGCCAGACCCAGAGGGCAGCGAGGGCACAGCAGTTATCCCGCCTGCTACCCAGGGCCGCTGGATGGGAGTCTTGCTGGGGAGCCCTGGGTGCCAGCGTGGGACAGGCGTCTCAGGATCCCCCGCACGAGGGGCCGGAGCTCTGGGCGTTCAACTCCTGACATCCTGGTGGAAGGCTGCCAGGTTGAGGGGTCCCGTTCAGCCCCTGCTCTGGGCCCTGAGTGTGGACTGACTCAGCCAGCAACAGCCTTGGGGCAAGGGGATGCAGACCTGGCCACTGGGCAGTGGGGGGCATGGACGGGGCACCCACTGGCCTCCAGCCGGGAGCACAGTAGCCTGCCCTGGCACCTGGCTAATGAGAGAAGACGGGCTGAGGTGTGAGCCCAGTTACAGCGAGGACGCAGCCCAGCCCTCCTCCTGGGAGCAGCAGGAAAGAGAAACACAGCGGGGCTCTGCGTCCCCGGCTCTGGGTCTGCAGATTCAGCCCAGTGTGGATGGCAAACAGGGGTGTGGGGGGCACCAGACCCTCACGTGTACAGCCGCGCTCCCCACACAGCGCGGCAGGATGAGTTGGCACGGTATTCACACCGTATCGGATGTCCTATGTGCTCTAGAAAGGACTTAAAGTGTCCAGGAGGACGTGCATATTTATGTGCAAATACAGTCGTGTGTCACCTGGTAACGGGGATATGTTTTGAGAAATGTTCTTGCACAAACCAAGAGGGCCGTTTGCAGTTTTATTTGGTCCTCACAGCAGTTTCCACCAGGCAGTGTAGTTAGTGTCCCCGTTTCCGAATGAGGAAACGGAGGCACAGAGATTTCGAGTCGCTGACCTGCGGCCACACAGCTCTTACAAGTGGAGTCCCAACAGGGGCCAGGAAAGCCTTTGCTGCATAATATGTCTCCCTCAGAGCGGGGACAGTCCATCACTGGGTGACTTCATCATTTTGAAAGGTGGTCCCCATGCCATGATAGCTCTCAGGGGCCACCTGGGTCCACCCCTTGCAGGACCAGAGAGAGGACATGCTCTGCCATGTCTGGAGCCCGTGCTCGGAGGCTGAGGAGCCAGTCCTCTTGTCCCCAGAATCTGGGGACCTTGACCGCATCCCACAGCCTTCCCCAATCCCTTTTCCTCCTTGCAGCCTGGTCTCTGATAAGGTGCAGAACATCGTTGTTTGCCTTTGTGAATTCAGCCACAAGATAATCAAAATTTGCTTGTATTTATGCTGCAGATGGTTTTTCAAATTGTGGAGTCATTTTAGAGTGACGGAGAAGTTGCAAAGATGGTACAGAGAGTTCCAGATACCTGGCACCCCTGGCATCTGCCCTTAGCCACAGCCGTCCCGCGAGCTCCGTCCATCAGTGCTAAGCCGGGCCCTCCTTCAGGTCCCCCAGCTCCCATCCAGCGTCTGTCTGTCCCAGTCCCATCCAGGACACCACACGTGCTCTCCTGTGAGAGTTTCTCAGACTTTGTTTTCCGTGGGACTGGCCGGGTATTGGCTGAGGCCCCTCGGTTAGGATTTGTCTAGAGGCTGGACCTGGCTTGGGGTTGGGGAGGAGGACCACAGAGGTCAAGGCCATTCGCATTGTCTCTTCAAGGGCACAAACTGTCAGCATGACCTCCCCTGGAGATGCCGACCCTGACCACCTGCCGAGGCCTGTGCCAGGCTCCACTCCCCTTCCCCCTCCTCTTCTGAAGAGGTCCCTGTGCTCCATCCTCTCGGAAGGACAGTTAGACTCTGCCTCCTTGACCCAGATCTGTGGGAGTCACCCTTCTGCACAGAGACCGCTGTATCCTCTGCCTCTTTATTTGTTTAATCATCACTCACATCAACACGGGGTCATGGATTCCTACTTATACTCTGGGTCTCAACATGGTTCCACTGTGGTTGATTTGTCGCTCAGGTTGTTCCAGCTCTGGCCACTGGGAATCCTTCTGTTGGTTCCCGTGTCTGCTGGACACCGCATTACTCTGTGTGTGTGTCCGGGTGTCGTCTGTCTGTCTGTTGGAGCCCTTCCTTACTGTCCAGCCATCAAAGAGTCCACAGCCTCACCTGGTACGAGCCTCACCTCAGTCCTGGGACCAGCATTTCTCTAAGAGCCCGGCTTCCCTTTATCAGAGAAGGAGCCTGGACACCAAGCCCAGGGCGCGTGTGTTCGCTGCTGCCGGAGCGTCATGGCTCCCAGGCCGGAGGGTGGCTTTAACAAGGGAAACCCCCTGTGAGCTGCCTGTGGTTCCCGGGGCTGGTTCAGGAGCGGTGGGAGCCCAGGCTGTGATACGGACGAGCACGTGGGTGGCCGGGCACCTCCCCAGGCAGGGTCCAGGGACACTCAGCCCATTCACTATTGGCTTGGCGAAAACCTGCCGATGCCCTCTTGTCCCTTCTGATGCCAGGGAACTGCTGTCCTCAGCTGTTCCGAGGCCACAACGGCAGAGGCCACTGAGCCGGGAGGAGCCTCTGTGGGCTGAGCCCGGTCTCCCAATTCTCCTAGACCCCGCAGGACGGGGCCGGACCTCCACTCCACAGTGGGAATCTCGGCTCTGCCGCCCAAGGGCCCGTCCTGAGCAGCATGGCTGATTGAATCCACCACGGATCACCTTCAAGGGCCTTAAAAACACAGCCCTGTCCCCACCAACCTGGAAATGCCAGTTTCTCTGGTTTGGAGAGGGGCCTTGGCCACCCGTGTGGTTTTGAAGCTTCCGGGGAGGTCCAAAAACACACCGATGGCTGAGCAATGCCACCTGCGCCATGTGTGGTGTGGCAAGCGTCACGGCAAAGGTGGGCCTCGGTTTCCCCAGATGTAAAACAGAGCGCCAGGCCCTGGTCCTTCCTTCCTCCCAGTCCCTGGGCCTGTACACGTCCCCCAGCTCTGTCAGGGCCAGGACCGGGGACACGAGGCCCTTTGCCTCAGGTTTGCCCACCCACGTCCCCTGTGACCAGGATGGGCTCTGGCCACTGGATCTGCCTCCTGTCATGGCAGCCTCTGCAGCTGTGGCCTCAGAAGAACCGGCCCCTTCTGTTCCTGCCCTAATGGGCATGATTGGAAAATTTCCCCTCGCAACTGGAAAATAATCCTAAAATAACAAAAATGGAAAAGCAGACAGATCCGGCCTGGCAGCCAGGAACGACAGTGAAAAGGCCACGCATGGGATCCCGCTCCGAACAGGGCTGGGAGGGCAGCGCAGTGGCTGAGCAGTTCTCTCCTATACGTGCTCCGTCCCAGCTCCAGCCACAGTACCCGAGGCACACGGGGTGGACACCCAGGGCCAGCTGTGCCAGCCTCCTGGAGTGCATGAAGGTGTCAGGAAACTAACTCTCTGGCAAGTCTTTGGATCCTGGGGAAAACCCGAGGGGCACTGAAGGCTGGTAGAGCATTTCACAGAAGGAAGGGATCCTTCACCTACCCCTAACTACAGACTGGGAAAAGCCAGCTCAGAGAGGGCAAGTGACCTGCCAAAGGCTGCAGAGCAGACTCGCACCAAAACCAGGAAGGACACAAGCGTCCCAACTCACTGATCTGGTGTCTGTGTGCTCTGCTGGGCTGTGTGGAGAGGGTTCTGATGGAATCCACGCTTTTCAAAGGAAATTGAGTCCCCAGAGTGGCACCCTGCAATCTCTTCAGTTGAAGGAAGAGGAACTTCTGCTGTCCAAGAGTTCCTAACGCAGCGCACTGGGGGAGTGAGCAAGGGAGAAAAAGGGAAGAGAGGGAACCGGCGGCTGGCTCAGACTGACGTCAGCTCAAGCCAGGCATGACCCGGAGGAGAGGTGGGTGAGGACGTGGCTGCTTGTTGGTCTCTTGGGAGCAGACGGGGTCCCGCCGTGGATGAGCTGTGGGCTGCTCCGTGCTCAGCGCCCCAGGCGGCCTAGGCCAGAGTCCACCTTGCCTGGCCCTCCCTGGCCAGCCCTGGCCAGCCCCGGGGTCCTGGCTGTCCTCCTGCTCAGGAGCTTGCTGTCTCCTGGTCCTGGTCCCCTGTGTTCAACCCTGTGCCTTTCTGATTCATGAACAGACAGGGCAGGAATGCAGGGGCTCCCTGCCCTTTGTCCTCGGGGCTGGGGGCCTGGGGAAGGAAGTCACTCTTCAGAAGTCACCTGTGCAGCTGCGTCTTGATCCCCCGAGGCCTGGGCCAGGGGTTTGCTTTCCGCTTCAAGTGACATCACACCTGCTTCAGCCATAAGGGCATGGTTATTTGCCTAGTTGAGAAGTCTGGAGGTTGGGTCCAGGGCGAGTTACCAACTCACTGATATCTTCAGGTTCCCACTTCTTTCCACCTCCTTTCTCCCATCTTCAGGGTATTGGCTTTTGGGTCTGCAGATTTGCTACCTCATGGTTGCAAAACGACAGCTACAGCTCCAGGCATCTCACCATTCAAATGCAGGAGGTTAGAGGCAAATGATTTTCTTCTCCTAGGCTCTTTTTGTTAGGGTGCATTTTTTTTTCTGTATGCCTTATTGGCCACCCCTCACTGTGAGGCAGGCTGGGGAAAAGAGTGAGCAGTATAACCATGATTAGTGCCACCCGATATGAAGGACCTCCTGAGTCAGAGCGTGTAGACCCAGATCAGAATTAGAGTCTGTGACTGTCGCAGAGAGGATCTATCATGATCCCAGCCTGCAGGGGAAGAAACAGCCTTGAGGGCACTTAAATTGGTGTGGCCCACTAAGCACCAGAGCCAGCAGGCTGAAGTCTTCCAAGAAAGGGCCCCAAGGCCTGACACTCGGGGCCTTCCCCATGGCCACCCACCCTGTCCCTGTCTCTACCCCGCAGTGGGCATGACCTTCCGTGCCTTGGGCCGGACTGGTGCCATCTGTCCAGCTCAGCCTGGAGCCTGGCGTGGAGGACACACTCACGGAACACTGGCGGGCTGGTTGGGTGGCGGGTATGTACTATGGTGTCACCACCACCCTGTCCTGCTGCTGCCACTAACAAGCCCTGTGACCTGAGGAGGTCTTTTTCCACCTCTGGCTGTAAAGAGAGGGGCTGGGCCACACTGAGCTGAGTCTCCCCAGTAGCCCCTTGCAGGAGGAAGAGAGGAGGGGGTCCCCAGAGGCTGCACCCTGTGTCCACATGCCGTGGCAGGATCGTTACTATGGCAACGTGCAGGGTCTTAAAACCCTCACATTGTGCGTGCTCACTGTTGTGTGGGTGGGCCCAGTTCCTCTGGTGTCCTGGGATCAGCTGAGTACCCTGAGTCCTCTGTCAGGTCCGCTGGAGCCAGACGGTCTCCAATGGCCTTGCTCACCGTCTTGTGGTGGCTGCCAGCTGCTGGCCGGGCTGCCTGACTGCAGCAGGACAACCCGGGCTTCTTCATATGACAGCCGCGGTCCAAAAGGCCCAGCATGGGAGTGCGTGCCCCAGGCCCGGCTCAGAACCCCTCCCTCTGCTGTGCTCTGGTCAGACTCAAGGCCACCCTCCCACGGCTGGGAAGATGCTTTCTCCCTGTTGAAGGAGCAGTGAGTTGGACTTGGGGCCGTTTTCAGTCTGCCCTCCAGGTGACTGATATCTGAGTCCTTTTTCCTCTCCTTGTGGTCCAGCTTCAAGGGCAGCAGTGATGTCACTGGTGCTGTTACTGATTCACCCAGTGGGATCTCGCATTTAGACTCTCAGCCCGTGGCTGAAGCCCAGTGACTGGCCGTGGCCTGTGATCCTGATCCTAGAGCTGTTGTATCATGGAGTGCACACAATGGCCCCGCATTTTATCTTCACGATCAGTGATCCTCTCACCCCAGATGATGGGTACTCCTATGCCCGGGTTCAAATGAGGAAAGCTGGACCCCAAGAAGTGGAAGGAACTTGCTAGTGGGGGGCGGGGCTGGAGTCCACGGGCAGGAGGAACAGTGAAGGGGGCCGGAGGATCTGCATGCGGAAGCTCCGGGTGTGGAAGGAAGAGCCCTGGGTGTCCAACCAGTTCCTGAGCACCCCGTGCACTCACCTGCAGCCACCACCATGGTGACATCTCCTCTCCTTCCAGCGTAGTGGGAGCTCACCTGTGATGGGAGGCGGGGGTGCAAGGAGCTCACAAACATGGTTTACATGGCACTGACTTTGGCTGAGCTGTGCATAATCTAGAACATTCTTCTGCTGCACAGTGATGCTATTTTTGAGGTGCTGCCGTGATGCCTTCCTGGAGGGGACAGAGCAGACCCTCGTATTCCCGTTGGCTAGGGTGCACTGTGCCCAGGTTCCGCTCACAGAGGACATCTGACAGCCTGGGCCTCGCCCCCAGCACCTGGGCAGGAAGCCTCAGAGGACACCTCCAGCCAGGCCACACGCAGACTCCCTCCCTCCCTCCCTCCCCACCAGGCTCACAGCCTCCCTGCCCCCCCATCAGCACCTTATCATGGTTTTCAGATAAGAGCACTGTGACTCAGCCTGGGTAAAGAGACAGCAGAGCAAGAGCTTTGTGGCCGTGCTGCAGGGTGGGTGATGGGTGCCCAGAACTGGGCCTGCAGAGTCCAGCTGGGGAACTTTCCAATTCTTCTGACATCCCGTCCCTCAGTGAGCAGATCCGGGCGCAGTGGCAGAGACGTGAGATGCCTCACGGCAGTGGGGATCCCAGGGCCCGAATCCTGCTTCTGCCCTTGCCCTTGGCATGACCTTGGGTTTCCACCCAGAGCCACAGACCCACCCCAAGGTGGGAGAACCCAGAGGGCACGCTGGCACAGAGCCAGGGTGATGGCTGCTGTCACAGTGGGATGCTCCTCCCCACCCCTGCTCCTTCTCTGTTGCTCCTACGGGTGGCTTGGCTGCCTCTTGCCCCAGATCTGTGAGTCTTGTCTTCCCAACTGCATCAAGGAAATCTGACTCTTTCCCCACAATGAACACATGCTGGTTCTAGATGGAGCCGAGCCTGGGGGGCAGAAGGAGCAGACGCAGGAGTGGAGGGGGCTAGTGGAGCATGTGTCCTCCAGCGTGGGGGGGGGGGTGGCGCTCTTGGCAACGTCCCCAAGCGTTTCCGGCAGGCAGGGCTTGGTTTCATTTTTTCTTTCTGCTGCGTGGCCACAGGTGTTATGCCCACTTACAGATCAGAACACTGAGGCTCAGGGAGGTCACACTGTTACCAGGGTCACAAGGTGATGCCCAGCTGCTCGGGGCTGCCTGGGAGCTAAGAAGAAATGCAGATGGCGCCCTCCCGTCGGAGGAGCTCACGACCTGTGCTGTTCCGTCCTGTCTGAGGCCCTCCGTCTTCTTTTTCTCCCTCTGCACAACCTGAGGGTGCAGAGCAGGGTCCGCGTCTGAGCAACATGGAAAAGTCGAGAATTAGTTATGTCCTGGGTGTACTGCAGAGTGCAGGGGCGAGGTCCCCGTGGAGGCTGGCCACCACGATTTGTCATGAGTCACCCTGAGGAGAGATGATAAGATGATAAGCAAGGGTCTTCTACTTAATATTCCTATTTTATTTTGGAAATCACAATTATCAGCGGCATCCCTACCGACGGTCCTGACCACCCGTTTGAGAAGCACTGGCTGGCGTCCTGCCGTTCCTCAGAAGGGCAGGGAGCTGGCCATTGCCCCTGTGTGGGGCAGGAGTCCCCCTCCACCGTGAACCTCACCACACACTCACGGGGTGCACAGTCCCAGAAAGGCAGAAACTCTGGTTTGGTTTCAGCTCAGGAAGGTGCCAGCCCCAGCTCCCACCGGCTCAAGGTCAAGGGTCAAAGTTTGTTTGCTGGCCTTCCCAGGGGCCTGACCGGCTCCTGTTCTGTCTCTTTTGGTGTCCGGCTCAGAGAGACCCTAGGGGCACCCGGAGTTCACTTACTGCACACGTACACTCACACTCATTCACACATGCACATGCACACATGCGCGCGCGCACACACACACACACACACTAATACCAGTTCTTCCACGCCCTGGATGTCCAAAAACTCAACTTGGGTCCTACCTACAATCAGCACAGACCCCATAAGTTAAAGGACAAGGCCCCGCCACACTGCCCCTCAGATGCCTGCCACAGGTGGGGTCCCTGAGCTACCCCCACTTCTGTCCAGTGTGATACAAATTTGGGGATTCAAACAACTATGTTCAGGTCTGATGGAACCCCCCAGAGCTCACTGGAATTCATAATTCAAGGACAGTCTCATCACAGAGGATAAAAGTCAGGACCCACTGGTGGAAGAGGCACATGGTCAGATCTGGGGCTGGTGGGGCACTGAGCTCCCGTGCCCACTCCCTGAGGGCCAGGCGCATGGCTCGCCTGTGTGTTTCCCAGCCCCACGCGCCTGCGCTCCCAGCCCAGAGGTCCATGAAGGCTTCTCTTCATAGGCCTGATGGGCTCCATCACTGGCCTGGGGCGGGGCACCTCCAGTCTGCTCCCCTCCCCAGACAGAGGCGGCTAGAAGAGCTGACCCTCTAGCCCAGTGCTGGGTCTTTCTGTGGTGGCCATTCCTCAAAACCAAGGCCTCTGGAGTCACCTGTGGGCTCAATCTCAGGTGTGAACAGAGGGCTCCTTAGGCGTGATGGACTCCCCTATCAAGAAATTCCGGGGTCTTCAGAGCTCTGTGCCAGGACTCAGGAACCATGATGTGTTCTCTTATGCGACCTGCTCACCCACACGCCCATTCACACTCCCGCTGCCTTGCACACTCGGGTTCCCTGGGCCTGGGGGTGGGAGACAGCTTGAACCTCTGAGGAAGAGGCACAGCAATCTCTTCTTGAAAGTCGAGTCCCGGGTCAGCTGAGTTCAGGGGAACACTCAGGGTGCCGTGGTGGGAGCCCCAGCATTGCCCCTGAGCAGAGAGCAAGGGCCGCTGAGGCACCTGGGACTGAGCCCAGCCTCTGCCAGGCCCCCTTCCACCTGGCAGCCCTCAGGAGCAACCCTCTCGCCTCCCTCCTCCCTGCGCCCGTCTCTCCTCCTGCTCTGCTTGTGGAAGGGGCTGTGGAGCCACTTCCCACCGCAGTTCAGTGACTGACAGATTCACCATGTCACCTCTCGGGAAGGGCCTTGCACACTCTTAGACAGCAAGCCTTGAGCCGATGGTGAGGCAGGGGGACATCGAGTGTCTACTTTAGAGTCCAAGGGCCTGGGCTCAAACCTCATCCTCAGCACCTCCTGCCCTGTGACCTTGAACATTACCTGCCTCTCTCTGCCTCAGTTTCCTCATCTGTGAAATGGGGACATGGCCTTCCCCATAGATTTAATAAGAAATAAGTGAGACTGGGCTTGGGGAGAGTAGGGAGGCACACAGGTCAGCTGCTACGAATCAATAGTAGTAATATTATTACTATGTTTTATTAATAATTGCAGTAGTGGTTATAATGCTAGCAATATAGTAAGATCAGTAACCAGTAACGACGGCAGATGACCTGGAGCCTCGCGGGAAGTGCTTCTCCAGAGCCTCCCAGGCTTGAGGCCACGTGCTTACCCTCTGGGGTGTCCCATGGCCCTACACCCAGCCTGACTTAGCAAGGTGGGCCACAGTCCTGGCTGGGGCCCTGGGGCCGGAGTGCAGGAGACTTAGACTCCAGGGCAGGGAGTGGGGAGGGGGCCCTCTCCTTCCCTGGAGGCTGTGCCCCAGGAGTCGGGAAGGTTCCCAAAGGTGTCACCTGGGAAGGAGGTATGAGCTTGGGCAGGGCCAGCTGAGTCTGAAATGGACATTGTAAGGCAGCAGTTTGTGACAGACAGCAGAGAGGCCTCTCCCCTTGATCGCCCCAGGGAGACCACTGCCCGTGGGGACCCCCCTGGAGTGGAACCATTGCCTGAGCCAGAGATGTCAATAAATCCACCAGCTATGTTCAGGCCTCAGCTCACAGATCCACCCCCGGGTCAAAGCAGAGGCAGGTTCCGGTCCAGGGGAGAGACTCTGTGGCAAGACAGAGTCAGGTCTGCCGGCCCTGGGGTCTGCGTGGAGAAGCCCATGTCAGGGGGTCCTGAGCACCAGTGCCTGTGTCCGGGCTGGATGCCAGTTCTGTGCCCACAGCTGGGAGGCCTTGGCAGGCTAAGCTTCCTGAGCGTCCTGTGGCTCAGTCAGCTGTCACACAGCCTGAGGGAGCAGGTCCTGGGTGAGCAGGGACAGCCGCGTCTCTTCACCTGTAAAGTGTCACCATGGAACCAGTTGAGAAGATAGAATCTGTTACTCTATGCCAAGTGTAGTGCCAGTTCCTGCCACCACGAGAGTTCCTCGTAAATACTAGCTGTCTTTGTTTGGGCATAGAAAAAGAAAAAGTGTGAATGGATGATGCCTTGACTGTCCCCCAAGCCCACCCCCCCAGATCTGCGTGCTGGGGGTGGGGATGGACATTCACCCTGACTCCCATGCTACAGGGCACATCAGAGTGGCCACAGCCCCCCTGCAGAACTGCATGGCAGGGTTCAGGGTTTCAACCCCTGGACCCCGAGACCGAGTCTCTCACACCCTGAAGGAACATCCACTTGGTGGGCAAATGAGGAACTGGGACTAAGGAGACTCCATCAGGACGTGGGCCAGAGCCCAGATCCTGGGAGGGGTGACTGACCGCCTCACCTGCCTCCTGCCCTGGGAACCTGCGGATGACTGTGGCTCCCTGATGTCCTTCTGGCCTCCCCCAACTGTGGTTCATGGAGCTGCCTCTTCTTGGTTTCAGATGTTCCTGGTCCGCAGGGACAGCAGCTTGAAGCGCCTGGTGCTCTGTGTCCACTTCCCTTCCCTGAGCGACAGCTCCTCCGAGGTGCTCGAGTACACCATCAAAGAAGAAAAGTCGCGTAAGTACCTGGCTTCTTGCTCTCCTGGGACCCCTCGGGGCTGCAGCAGCAGCAGACGTGGCACCTGCTAACCACAGCTCTCCTGTCTGCGCCCACAGGGTCTAAAATTAGAAGGGGACAAACTGTCAGCCTGCTGATGTTACCTGGCCAGGCTGCTTCTGAACTCAGCTTGTCACACACAAGTCAATGTTAGTTTCCAGTCACCCTCATCGGAGCTGTTGGCTTTGCTCTTCGTGGGCACAGAGAAGCCTCCCTGGTTCACTTAGCACAGGATGCTGGGGCTGGGGGGAAGGGGGGAAAGAAAATGCCTGGGCCCTCAGAATCAGCTGGGCACGCTCTCAAGCCATGTTCTGGGACCAGCTCTTTAACCTCTCCAAGCCTCAGAGGTCTCTTCTGTTAAATGGACATAAGAGTCATTTCCTGCTTGGATCACAGAACTTTGCGAGGGTCAAATGGGCAAGCCCTTTGAAAGTCAAAAACCCAAAGCAGGCGTGGGCCTCCTCTGAGAGCTGGTTAGGGGTCCAGTTCAGGGTAGGTTTGTACTGATAGAAAACATTTTGGGCCCCTCTTGACCTCTGGGCCCCTGAAAGGGCTTGCCCCTCATCTATGGGTCACATGCACACACTCCAGGCATTAAACTCCAAAAAATGTTTATTAAAAGAACCCGTGGAGGCTGGGATGGTGGCTCAGTGGTAGAGCACTTGCCTAGCATGTGTGAGGCACTGGGTTCGTTTCTCAGCACCACATATAAATAAATAAATAAATAATCCCATCAACAATAAATATTTTAAAATAATAAGAATATTTTAAAAAAAGAACCCATGGAATATTCCAGGCTCTGGCTTGGTTTACATCATCTCAGAAATGGGGCCTTTTTACCCTTCATTAGCCACTGAATGACTGCAAAGAAGGGCCCTTGAATATTCCCCAGTGCTTGTTTCTCAAGAAACATTTGTACGGACAGAAGGAAATGCAAAGAGGAATAAGAGGGAGTCCCAGCCGAGGGGTCCCCAGTCAGGTTGAGGGGGAGACTTCCCAGGATGGGAGGGACAGCCCTCACCTGCTGTGTGGTGAAGCAGGTGGTACTGCAAAGGAGCCCCTGGGAGGGCTGTGGCAGGGGCAGATCACTGTGGGGAGGACTCGAGAGGGTGTCTGCTAGAAGGACTGAGGTGCGTCAAGAAATCAAAGGCATGCTTGCAATGGGTTGGCAAGGCAAGGCTGTACTTCTGCAGAAAGGTGCCCCGAGCCAATCCGGCCAGCAAGCACACCTGTGCAGGCTGGCCACCTGCTTTTATCTCTAGTGTAGTATTGCCCCTTGCTCGATAGGAGGAGTTCATGGTTACAATATACGTGATTAGCTAATTAAAACTGAGGAGGGCACAGGAAACAGGCTATAGTTGTGATCAGGTACCTGTTAGGGAATTTCAAAATGACTACATTCCCCGGGACACCGTGGCGCACACCTGTAATCCCAGTGGCTCAGGAGGATGAGGCAGGAGTTCAAAGCCAGCCTCAGCAACTTAGCGAGGCCCTGACCAACTTAGTGAGACCCTGTCTCTAAATAAAATACAAAAGAGGCCTGGGGACGTGGCTCAGTGGTTAAGCATCCCTGGGTTCAATCTCTGATACAAAAAAAAAAAGGCTCATTCTCCACAAGATTTCCTAATTTAAATGGTTCCATTATACATTGTAGAATTTAAGTTACAGTAAACATGTTTGTGTGTTACATTACAGGTTTAACTTTGATAGAAAAGAAAACATTAATTTTACAGTGTCCAAGACAAGGGAGGATTCGGGCTGGGTCCCAAAGATGTATGAGTTCAATTAAAGTCTGATTTTCTAGAAAGCAAAAGAACTAGGTTGCTTTTCCTGTTGGGGAGGGTCTTTCCACAGAGACCCAGGCCACGCAGCATGGGTAAAAGCACATCTCACTCAGCGCGTTTGACACTTGGTTATGGGGGAGAGGCACTGCTCCACTGCTGGGGACACAGCAGAAACAAGAACTCCTTGCCTCTCGGCATATGGTTCACATGGAGGGAGAAGACAGTAAGCAGTAGGGACACAGGGTGACTGTCAGGTGGAGAGTCACAAGTGGACCTGGAAGGATCCCATTTCTTCACACACAAGAGTGCTTGTCCTTCAGGGACCCTAGCTGAGTGACTCTGTCACCTTTCGCATGCGGCTGAAGTTTCTCAGGGTTGGGTCCAGGGGCCCCCCACAGGCTGGAAAGGGAAGAAGCTTGTGGGAGGGTCTTACTACCAAGGCCTGGAAGTGGGTCTGCCCCTGTGACTGCATTTCATTGGCTAGAATTCAGTCACATGACTACACCTAACTGCAAGGGAGCTTGGGGGATGTAGTCCAACCATGAACCACAAAATGTAGTCCAACCATGGGGTACCCAAGAAAAAGTACCCTGGATGAAGTGCTGGAATCCTGCTCCCTGGGCCAGGGAGTAGGAGTTTGGGGCTGGGGAAAGGGCAGTTCATTTTTATAGATGACCTAAATGACGGTCCCTCCTGTGGAGTCCAGGAGGGGGGAAAGTGTGGGGTGTTATGGTCTTTCCAGACCAAGTACACACACAACCCCCCTGACTGCAGAGGGGTGGAGACACTCTCTTATTGAGAGAAACCAGGCTTTCTGGGACGAGGCTTCCAAATGTTAGGTACCTACAGTCCTTTTGGAACCCAGGAACCTCCTGGGCCTTGAACTACAGCAGCAACATTGGAAAGGTGGCTGAGAGTGGGGCGTGGTGCTGTACTCTAGGAGCCTGGTGAGAGAGAGTTGTTCAAGAGCAGGGAACAGAAGGCCTCTCTCCAGGGGAATTGAGCTGGACCCGCAGCCTGGCTGGAGTTCTGCTCATCTCTGCCCACCCAGCAGTCTAGGTCCGGTTCTCTCCAACCCAGATGCAGTAAGCTCCCTGGAAACCAGGACGTCAGATCTGATTCAATGTCTCACTTTCAGTGAGGAACCTGTCCAAGGAGAATCAGAGCTGGGCTGTTACAGGGGTCATGACAGCTTTTGTTGAGAACCATTGCAACAGGGGAGAAGAGACCTCAGTAGTGGACTGGCCCAGTTCTGAGTTCAGCATGGGCAAGTGGGCATTTATAACCAAGGAGCAGGTAGGGGTCAGTGGATGGAAAGTCACTCAGAGGACATGAAGGGCAAAGAATGATTCTGGCTAACCCCACCTACCAGGAGTCTCCATTCTTCAAGGTGTCACCTGAGGAATGGTGAAGGATGAGGAGCCTGCTCAGATATTGAGGGTTATTGGTGAGTGGGGGCGGAGGCGCTTGCTCAATTGACCTAGCAGAGTTCTTGCTAAAACTGGATTTTCCAAGGAAGTACACAGATGGGCCTAGAGAAGGCCCAGGAGCCCAATTCAAGTTTGGTGGAGTAAAGAAGTTTTGTGTCACCCCAGGGACAAACCAGGGCATTCGGGGATGGAAAGAGCTTACTTCCCAGTAAGGTAAGAACCAACCTCCTTGGTTCTTGTCTGTCTCCCAGGGCATGCGGTAGAATCTCATTTTTCATTTTAAAACTTTTAAAAATGCAGTGCACAACTTTGCTGGGAAGACAGCGCCAGAAGCCCCCCAGACTGCCTGACCCTCCCCGTCCTTCTCCTGGGTGTTCACCCCCCACACTGGGTGTGTGTTGTATTCCAGGAGCTGGCGTGTGTTGTATTCTGCTCTGTCCCTACACGGCATCTTCCCAGGCTGGCCACCAGGGCAAACCCAACAAGGGCACAAGAACAGCACCTGGGGTGTCCTTTGCTTTGATGGTTCATGTCCCCCTCTGCTCCCTCCTCCTGCTGCCCTCCTGAGCCCTGGGCTGTAGCCTGGGCCATGGAAGCCCCACAGCCTGATTGAATCCCAGCTCTGCCTCCTCCTCTCCAGGCCCTAGTGTCCTTGCTGTGACATGGGGATGATGACGGGGCCTCCTCCGCAGGGTCCTGGGAGGAGTGAGCCTGTCCAGAATGCCTTGAACTCAAGACGCTGTGGCTGTGGTGGCAGAGGAGGAAGTGGGCGAGGGAAAGACCCAGGCCTAGAACTGGCACTGGTGTTGGGGTTCCCCACCCAGAGCAGAGGCGAGGGAAGGAGACAGGGGCTGCCCCGAAAGTGAGTGGTCAGCAACCTCTGTGATCTCACTCTGTTTTCTTGGAATATCTGTTTTGGCCACTTCTGTGCTTCTGTGGGCTCAGAGTGTCCCCTAGTGTCTTGTGAAGAGTGTCTTTGAAAAACCCTGAGCCAGTCGGCTTGGGCCAGTGTTGCTGTGGTGACAGACAGACAGCCCTAAACCCTATGGCCTTGCATAAAGCAGCATAGCCGTCCAACTGTGCCTGACATGTACGTTCTTGTGCTGTCCCTCACTGGGATGGCTGCTGGGTCTTTCGGGCACATTTCCTCACTGGTGCAGCACCCATCCGGGGCAGTGGGAGGGGCAGAAGACAGAATCCCAGGATGGCTCTGGAAGCCCACAGATGACAGGCACCACTTCCTAGAATAGCTTATGCACCAGAACAGGTCACGTGGCCGGGCCAGACATCATCAGACGAGCAGAAGAATCCTCCCGTGCACGTGTGAATGGCAGGGGCAACTCTTTGGAAAAGTAATGCTTGGGGAGGGGCCAGAGAAGCAGCAGGAGAGATCAGAGCAGGAGCTGTACAGAAAGGCCTAGAAGATTCTGGGATGGGTAGGGGCTGGGCCAGCTCCTGGCTGACAACCCTGCCCTTGATGGCCGAAATGAAGCACTTAGTCAGTATCGCTACATGTTGAGTATCCCTTCTCCAAAAGGCTTGGGACCAGAAGTGTCTGAGACTTTGGATTTTTTTTTTTTTTTTTTTGCAGAGTTTGGAATATTTGCATATATGAAATGAGATGTCTTGGGGATGGGACCCAAGTCTAAATACAAAGTTTATTTGTTTCCTCTTCACCTTATGAACATAGCCTAAAGATCATTCTACTCTGTGTTTTCAGTCTCTCTCTGTTTTGGTTGCGACACATCCAAAAGGCCAAGCATGGGATTTTCCAGCTGTGGCATCAAGTCATCATTCCAAAAGTTTTGGATTTGGAGCATTTTGGATTTTTAGGTTAGGGATCCTCAACCTGGACCTACTTTTTCATTAATGGGCTTTAAAGATGGTGACAACACACGCCTACAATCCCAGCAGGTCAGGAGGCTGAGGCAGGAGGATTGCGAGTTCAAAGCCAGCCTCAGCAACCGTGAGGTGTTAGACAACTCAGCGAGACCCTGTCTCTAAATAAAATACAAAACAGGGCTGGGACGTGGCTCAGTGGTTGAGTGCCTTGGAGTTCAATCCCCAATACACCCCCGCCCCCCCCAAAAAAAAGATGGCAACAATGACAATCATGGGATGTTGATTTTCTGCTGACTGATAAAAGCAAAAAGAAAACCAATCTGCCTGTCCCTGGAAGAGGAACTGTGAGGCCGTGCGGGCGGGTGTGGTCTGGCCTGTACTGCAGGGAGCCTGAGCTGAGCCATGGCCCCTCTCACCTGCTCCCTCTTCCCTCCTGCACAGCTGACCCTGGCTTTAGAGAGGCCCGCCCGTCTAGCTCCGTAGAGCTCCCACTCAGAGGCGTGCAGTTTTAGTGGATAGATACCCGTGTCGCTGGGAAGGCACCGTGTCCCCAGCCAGTGTGGTGGTGAGGCTCGTGCTGATCATACTGGTGATCCTCACCACTGCACTAGGGCACCTTTGAAACCAAGGGAGGGAGAGAGTCTAGGTCAGTCTTCCTGGGCAGCAGAGATCTGAACACCTGGGCAGGACAGAGCCCCGACTCGGTGCCTTTGACTTCTCCCAGTGCTCTAGGATTTGACTGTGTCACCAACTGACCCTTTATCCTAGAATGAGATTCAATCTGTATTTGAGTCTAGATATGCTAAGGCCATTAAAAGAGGGAAATGATCAAGATTATTCAAGGAGAACGAGTGTGGAGAAGGCAGCCTCGTGGTATTTCCGTGGGGAGGTGGTACTGATGCATCATGGAGGGGTCTTGCTTTCTTGTCCCAGACAACCTCTTTTGAGAGCATGACATTAGAAAGGCTGTCAGTTCTAGGTTTTATGCTTGTGACATCAGGCAAGTTGAGTTACTCAACCTCCCTTGCTTCAGTTTCCCCAACGGTCAAGAGAGAACACCTCCAACGCCCCCATTGGAGGCTGGAGGAGAGATCCCATCCGTAAGCACACGCGGGGGCTTGGGACGGTGTGGCCCAGCAAGCAGGAAGCACGCAACAGCCTCATGTCCAGTAAAGACATTTGTGGGAAACAGCTGTCACGGGGGGTGATCAGCACACGTGACGAGCCCTCAGGGCCCCCGTGGCAACACTCAACGAGGCCCAGCAGACATGTCTGCTCTGGGGCTGGAGCAGCTCACACCTCAACCCTTCATTTCCTGGTGCCTGGACGCGGGAGGGCTCCTCCCAGGAGCGGGTACTTCTCACTTAAGTTAGTACCCACGGAGGTTTGGGCTAAAATAACCACAGTTTGTTTCTTTCTGTTTTCAGCTGTCCCCTTCAGCATCAAACGTGGGGTTTGACTTAAAAAAAAAAATGACAGGGCAATTTAACTCCAAGAACTTTTTGTCAACTTTGGTTTTGAATCCTGGGCTGTTTTAGGCATATTATTATAGGTTTTCTCTGTGTTAGTAAACATTTCAAAGACTTTGCAATATGTGCTGAATGGCTTCTGAGGGGAGACACTTGCCACCGGCTAAGACAGAGCCCCTGAGGTTGGACCAGCAGGGAGACAGACACACCCATGTCACCAAGTGTGCAACCAGACAGCCCCAAGAGCCAGAACATCAGTGTGCACTTTCTCAGCATCGAAGTTGATTCCTGTTGACGGAGGGGAATCAACCCAGGCCTCACTGGAGCCTTGGAGGCTGAGAAATAGTTAGGAGAAAGAGCAGCGAGGGTCCAGGCTTGGGAAGTTGCGGTCACAGTCTGCCTCGGAGCTCAGAGCGGGAAAGACACGCAGGACAAGGTGAAGCTCTGCTGGGTCAGGCGACTGGAAGGGGGCAGCAAAGGACCGTGAGGACCACACCAAGGTGTGATGGATTTGGTTCGTAGTGTTCTAAAAAGCCACACAAAGATTTTGAGCAGGAAGTGGCCCTAGGAGATGGACACTGCAGAAGTGCTTGGCTTCTGTGTGGGAGCTGGAAGGGGCGGTGACCTGGCCAGGCCAGAGGAAGATGGGGGAGGAGCGGCAGCCTTGGTGGCTCCCAGGAAAGAGGCTGGGGAGCTAAGACTAGGGGGGACCCTGAAGCAGAGAGAAGGCCCAGCTGCAGCAGTGTCTCCAGGAAATGCAACCCGGGGACTGTGCCCGAGTTGGTTTTGCACTGAGAAAATTGGGTACAGTGAGAGGTTTGGACAGAGGTGGAGAAGGATCCAGAGCACAGAGCCTCAGAGGCAAGAGAAGGCAGAAAGACAAGAGGCCTGAAGGTTGCGTGAAGTCTCTTTTATAAGGGCCGGAGGCTGGGGTGGAGCTCAGAGGTGGAGTACTGGCCCAGCATGCACAAGGCCACAAATATAAACCAATAACTCGCCTCAGTGCACAAGGAGGAGCCCATGGACGGACAGCCTCTAAAGACCCCTCCTTTCATCATGTCACATTGGTCATTAAGTTTCAAACCTGAATCTGGGAGGGGACACATTCAAACCATAGATCTTTTTTTTTAGTTGTCTGTAGACACAATACCTTTATTTATTTATTTATTTTTATGTGGTGCTGAGGATGGAACCCAGGGCCTCATGGGTGCTAGGCAGCACTCCACCGCTGAGCCACAACCCCAGCCCCATAGCACTGTTTTATAAGGACTCTGGTCCGTTCGTGGGGGCGGCCCTCATGAGTAGACCCTGCCTCCTGACACTATTGCACTGGGGCTTAGGTTCCCACATATGCCTATTGGGGTGATGCCCATATTCAGACCATAGCAATATCTGCATCTGGGCACCCCCTGCCTTTCAGGCTCCCTCTGCACCCTCCCTCCATACCCTCCCTGAAAACCTACACTGTGGAAATCCTCTACTTGGTAAACAGGTTTGTACCAACACGTGAAAGACTAACACCATCGAACAGTAGTGTCCCCTGCCAGGGGAGAGTGCCTCTCAACGGGAATGAAAGAGAGTTCCAGTGTTCAGAGCAGGAGTGTTGGGCAGGGCGGGGGCACCTGTCCTGGGTAAGGCTCAGTCTGACTGACAGCACCCTCCCCACACCACCATGCACCCACACTCCCTGCGGGGCCCTTGGAAGAGCAATAATCTTCCTCCTCATCTGGAGTCATGGGCTTTCTTTCCCCGATCCTTTGTATGAATAATTTTTTAAATATTTTTTTTTAGCTGTAGATGGACACAGTCCCTCTGTTTTATTTGTTTTTTAAGGGGTGCGGGGGATCGATACCAGGGCCTCACGCATGTTAGGCAAGCCCTCTACTGCTGAGCCCCAGCCCCGGCCCTGCGTGTGACATTGTTCCAGCCTCCGTGTCTCACAGGCCAGTTCGTCTGCGTGGCTTGCTCTCTGCACTCCTCTCGGTCTGCCTGGGCTTCCTCGCCCTTCACAGTGTGTTCCGTGTTTCCCAGGGTGGGCTGGAGGTTTCTGGGTGGGTTTGTGTCTGACAACACCTGTGGCCCCCACAGCCCAGGGAGAGTGAGGCATGTTGTGGGCATTCAGCAAGCACTGGGTCTTTGATCATCTGGTTAATGACACCTCACTCCTGTGCAGAGACAGCCTGGAAGGAATGAGAGGGTAGATGTCAGTACCCAGTGGACCCAATTCGAATCCTACCCCTTTGTTTTCATCCATTGGGATATGTTGGTAGTTAATGCTCAGTCCTCTGTCTTCAGCCTTGCCTTTCCCACCTGTGAAATGGACTTAAAATCAGAGTAATAATTAAGCGGACCTATATTCCATAGTACCTGGCACATAATAGGTGCTCAGATAACATTTGTATGGACTGGGGTGGAGCTCAGTGGTGGAATATGTGTTTAGCATGTGTAAGACTCTGGGTTCTGTCCCCAGCATGTGATCCCCCCACAAGTTACTTGTCTCTCCTCTATCCCTAACCTCCCTCTTCCCATGTGGCATGAGTCTGTGGCCTGTGTGGCATACATGAGGCGGAAAGTAGCCATTCTATCCTAACAAGAAGTAAAAATCTGAACATGCAGAAAAACCAACAATTCTAGATTCCTCGGGGCTGGGATCACAGGGTGGGACCACTGCCCCCAAGACGGACAGACAACAAGCAGATGCAGAGTCACCACTTCCCAGAGCAGAAACCAGCAAGCACACACTGGCTCTGGAATCCAAGCCAGGGAAACACACGGTCCCTGCCAGGTCACAGGAGGCTCTGAGAGGTGGACCTGTCCTCAGGGGGCCCTCGCCTTTGAGAGTTTTATCACCTGAACTTGACCAGAGTCTCACTGTGAATATCAGAGAAAGATGCCCCTGTGCTTGCAGCAGGGGGTGGGGAACTGTTTTTAAGTGAACCAGAGCATTCTGTTCCTTAAAAGAGACAGTTTTTAAATAGAGCCTGACCTCCCTGTTTTATCAGAGAGCAACCTATCTGAGGATGAAAGGTACCCGTCCTGGCCATCCTGGCCCACAGAAAGGAGGAAGGCACTGGGCAGCACTTTGGTGCTCACCGTCCAGGGGCGCAGGCTCACTGAAGGATGGATACTCCCAGGACACAGAACTCTCCCGCCCCCACAGCAGAGCAGGTCTGTCCACAGCTCCGTCCACAGTTCCTTTATCCTGTTATCTAGTGCAGCATGTTGGCCATCAGGAAAAAATCACAACAGTTTGAAGAGACAGAGTAAGACTTGGAATACACTCAAATATGGCAAAGAGGCAGGAATTATCAGAACTAGAATTTAAAACAAGAAGATTAAGATGCTCAGGGCTCTGGTGGATGAAGCAGGCAACTGTAGAACAAATGGGCAGCGTCAGTGGAGAAATGAGGCTCTAAGAGAGAACCAAAAGGAGATGCTAGAGGTCAAAACAGCCAGGCAGGTGAAGGACGTCTTGGACCGGCTTAGACGCAGCGAGGAAAGAGTCAGAGTTTGAGAATGTCACATTAGAAGCCACCTGCATTGAAAAGCAGAGAGAACAAGACCGAAAAACTATAACAGCGTACCTAAGACCTGAGGACAGTCATAACACACACCTGGGAATACCAGGAGAAGACAGTGAGAAAGGGCAGAGGAGCTACCTAATGACTGGGAATTCACTCAAGTTAATATCAGACACCAAACCACAAATCCTAAGAATGCTCAGCAGGACAACCCCCCCTGCCCTGCCCCCCCCAAAAAAAAACCCAAACGGACCTTGCCTTATCATCTTCAAACTGTGGAAAATCAAATAAAGAAAAAATCCTGAAAGAAGCCAGATAGGAAAAAAAAAAAAAATATATATATATATATATATATATATATATATATATATATATATATATATATATATTAAAACTAACTTCTCAGAAACACTGCAATAAATAACAAAGCAGAAAGAAAAAGAAATATTTATATTGGTGGGTGGGGGGACACCGAATGAGAATTCTGAACCCTGTGAAATCATCCTTCAAAAGTAAAGAAGAAATACTTGCTCAGACAAAAGAGAGGGGGGGGGGATTTGTTGCCAGAAGATGTGACTTGCAAATGTTAGGATTTCTCTAGGGAGAGGAAAATGATAAAGGTTGGAAACTCAGATCTACGTGAAAAAAGAAAAGTCATCAGAGAAGGAATAAATAAAGATGAGGTTAAAATTTCTATTTTTTTTTACTTTTAATTGATCTAACAGTTTATCCAAAATAATATCAGCAACAATGTACATGACTGTATGTGCATGTGTGTTTATGTATAAGCAAAATGAATGGCAGCAATAAGGGGTGGCAAGGAGGAACTAGGATTATTTTATTTATACCTGTGAAGCAGCATAGTTATTTCAAAGTGGACTTGGCTTACTTGTAAATTGCAAGCTCTACGGTGAAAACTAAAAAATAAATAAATTTTATTGCTGATACCAATAAAGGAGATAAGATGGAATCATATGAAATGCTCAGTTAAAATTACAAAGGCAGAAAAGGAGTGGAAGACAAAAATTGGACCAAAAACAAGGACAATAAATAGAAAACAGTTGCAGATAGGGTAGATGTTAATCCAACTCTATCAATGATGACTTTGAATGTCAATGGTCCAAATTACCAATAAAAGATTGTCAGAATGGATCAAGAAACAAGGCCCGACTGTATGTTGTCTACAAGAAAACCACTTCGATTATAAAGATGCCTAAACATTAAAAGTAAATGCCTGGAGGGGCTGGGGTTGTGGCTCAGTGGTAGAACGCTCGCCTAGCACATGAAGGGCCCTGGGTTCCACCCTCAGCACCACATAAAAATAAACAAATAAAATAAAGGTATTGTGTCCAACTACAACTAAAAAAAAAATTTTTTTTTTTAAAGTAAATGGCTGGAGAAAGGTATACCACACTAACACCAATCAAAAGAAAGCAGGAGTAGCTCTATCAATTTTGGACAGAGCAGATTTCAGACCAAGGAATGTTATTCCAGACCAAGGGATACAGAGGGATATTTTATAATGATAAAGGTCAGTTCTCCAAGAAGACACAACAATCCTTAATGTGCATGTGACCAACAACAGAATATCTCTCAAGGCAAAACTGATGACCCGCAAAGAGAAATCAATCCACTTTCACAATTGGAAACCCCAACACCCTGTATCAGATGTGGGCGGATCCAGAAGGCTGACAGTCAGTAGGGACATAGATGAACTCAACACCACCATTTATCCACCCGATATGATTGACATCTATGGACCACTTCACTCAGTGAGAGCAGAGTGCACATCCTCCTCAAGTTCACGTGGAACATTCACGAAAAGAGGCCACTTTCTGGGTTGTAAGAAGTGCCTTAACCAATTTGAAAGACAGAAATCATACCATGTGTGCTCTCAGGCTACAGCGGAATTTAACTAGAAATCAATAGCAGAAATGTTGTTGGCAGATCCCAAAGTGCTTGGAGATTAAGCAACAGGTTTCCAAATCACTTGTGGATCAAAGAAGAAATCTAAAGGGAAATTAAAATCACTTCCAAGTAAATGAAAATGAAGACACAGTTGATCAAAATGTGTAGGATAGAGAGAAAGCAGCACCCAGAGGGAAATTTACAGCATCGAGTTCGTGTGTTAGAAAAGAATAAAACCTGGCGTCATAGTCACTCTTCTCCCTTAACTAGCTCTGGGAACTAAAGCAAGTGAATTGACTTCTGATCCTCATTCCATCACCACGCTGTGGGGTTCAGGGTACCTCCAGGGAAGTTATTATGAAGGACAGGAAAGAAAAATATGTGCACATATTTTTGCATGCAGAAATGCAAGAGTGCGCCGAACAGCGCCCGGGGCGCGTGTGTGCATTCATTTGTGAATCTGCGCGCCCAGGGTCCACCAAGCCCTGTATTAAGATGCTCAAGTCTGGCCAGCGAGGCAGAGCAGACCCTCACAGCACAATGTGATCGGGGTCTTGTGATCAAGATGGATAAGAGAGGACTGTAGGGGTGGCTCCACAGGCAGAGGTCCCTGCCTGGGCACACGTGGGGCGCTGGGCCTGAGTCTGCTCATAGGAGGTTCTCCTGGGCATCTGAGTGGATGGGCTAAGAGTGGAAGAAGGAGGTAAAGTGCCTCTGTGAGCCTCACAGCATCCCGGTGTGGGGGCTCAGCGTGCACTGGAGATCACCCTACATGGAGAACCCAGGAGATGTTCCTGGGTGACTCAGCTCTGGGGAAGTTGTCCCGAAAGGGAAGTGGATTGGTTACCTCTGAGCACTTGCTGGCCCACTTCCCAGATTTGCTTTGCTCTGGGAATTCCCAGGCAGCTTCACCCTAGGAAGTAGGGACTGGGGGGTTAGAGCCAGTGTGTTCTTCAGCCAAGCCCTGGGTGGGTGTCAGGGAACTGGGTTTTCATGGTAACTTGCTGTGTGACCTGAGCAAGTCACTCCATGTCTCTGGACCTCCTGAGAGAAGGCGGCACCCCTGACCTTACCTGGCAAGAGATAGATACAAAACACCCTGGAAGGATAATGCCCACACATTGGCGTGACCCCCCAGTGTCCCGTGCACTTAGATCAGAAAGTCTCCCCACAGCCTAGGAGAATCTATGTCGCTCCGTGTCCAGGCAGCCCAGCTGAGCTCATGGGAAGCTGTCAAGTTGCCGAGCCTGTTCTATCAGCTTCTCCTTTCTGCCCAAACTTTAATAAAGGAGTTGGAGCTGAAACCTTCTGGAAAGTTCCACAGAATCAGACTGTTGTGTCCCTGGACCCTCTGTGTCTCTCCCCCACGGCCGTCCCAGCTTGTTGAGCAGTTGGCACTGATTTAGCAGCAGGCCCCATCCCCCTGCGTGTGCTCAGGGTGCTCTTGTGGTCTTCTCTCGGATTTCACAGAAGAAGCTTTTAGAGAACTTGCCCCAGAGAGATTTCCCCTTCTGGAATTTTCCTTTAATGGAGTTCCCTGTCTGAGGCTGCCCTCGGCTCACAGAGGTGGGTCTTCAGGTGAAACCCGGCTCTGCCATTGCCGGGCCGTGACCTCTCGGGGACCTGCTGCCTGGCAGGGACAGGGTGGCCTCGGCCCTCTGTCTTCACCACCTGGGAGCAGGTCCTATTTTGCAGCTGAGAAAAACTACACCCAAGGAACAGCAGGGATTCAGCGCAGGTCTGTGGATGCCACAGGCAAAGCTCTTTCACTTGAACCAGGTGTTTGGGGTCTTAGCGTCCACATTCCTCATCCAGGGCCTCTCCAGGGTGGGGGGCGAGAGGGGAAGGACAACAGGAGAGAAGAGCAGATAATGATCAAGTCATTAAACTTGTTGCATGGTTTTGTCTTATCCTTGTCTTGTTTTTTTTTTTTGTTTTGTTTTGTTTTGGTACCAGGGATGGAACCCAGGGGTGCTTAACCATTGAGCCGCATCCCCAGCTCTTTTTTATTTTTATTTTTCGAGACAGGATCTCACTGAGTTGCTTAGGACTTTGCTAAGTTACTGAAGCTGGCCTCCCCAACTTGTGATCCTCCTGCCTCGGCCTCCCAAGGATGCCCCGTCTCTTTTAGCAGGGGGTTTATTTAACAGAAACTTTGAATCAGAGCCTGGAGCTGAAGCTTTGAGGGTATTCGTTGCAGAGAACAGGTGACGGTCAGAAAAGGGGGCAGGTGGGACTAGATGGCTTCAACAAGGACAGCTTAGTGGGGAAGAGTTTGCCCCGGTTCCCTGGCTCTGCCTCTTGATGGCTGAGTGAAGGTGACTTTGTCTTTGGGCTGTGGTCTTGGTGGGCCCTGGAGTCAACTCCAACCCAGCAGTGAGAGCCGCCTGCAGTCTCTTCTGGCTTGGGAGTGAATGCCCTAGGGAATGGGCAGGGCTGTGAGTCAGGGCTGGTTCCCTGGGGAGCTGCTTGTAAGCTTTGCCGGCACACTGTGCCCAGATGCCTCGTCTGTAACCAGGGGTGGAAATACCCACCTGATAGAACCCATGGGAGGTGACATGGGTGAGCATTTTGTAAACCAAAGCATGACATGTGTGTGCATGTGAGATATGAGGGGTGCCTGTAACTTTTTACATATCTTACATGAAGAAACGAAGTTGGGATCTGAGTACGATACAGTAGAATCATGGGTCCCCAGGCCACCGGACGGATAATGTGAGAGCGCAGGCTGACCGTGGGCAACACTTGGGATTGCTCACTGCTTCCTAGTGGAAGTCCCCGGGATTCTCCCTGGCTTCAGCACCCTGAGGACCAGGGAGCCCTGTCACTCGTTGAGAGGACGCTGTGGGGCATTGGCCATGGTTTTCTGTGGGAAGCAGCATGGCAGGGCTCTGGTGGGAAGAACCAGCAGACAAGCTGACTTAGAGTTGAAGTCCCATGTGTCCCTTCCCACCTGGTTGAACGTGGGCGGTCTCCTGAGCTTTTCCAGGCCCCGTGTCCTCATCTGTAAAATATGGGACCTCCCTAGGGGGGCTTGAGGGAGACCTCCTCCAAGGGTAGACTGCCTGTTAGGTGAGCATGAACTCTGCACGCACTTGCTCTCTCTCTCTCCCCCCCCCCCGCCTCTCAGAACTCCATGTTTATACCAGGGACTTAGGACCCCAGCTGGACCCCTAGTCTGCCGCATCTGGCTCAGGGGGATACCAGAAACTCCCTCTATGAACCCAACCTAGAACATTCTCCCTCTGCTCTTCCTTCTCTGAGTTATGACACAGCCTCTTTATGGAGGCTCCTGGGTGCCAGGCTTTTGCTGGGCACAGTAAGAGAGACCAAGGACCTGGAATAATAATAGGTAAGCATTGTGTATGAATTAACCTGATCTGCATGGCGACCCTCGGGTATGAACACCACAGGGTTAAAGGTGACTGCCTTCTTCCAGACGTCCCCCTCGGGAGGTGGAGTCTGTGGCAGCCCCCTGAATCTGAGCTAGTCTGCGACCTCTTTGACCAACAGAATAAGGCACAAGTGACACTCTGCCAGTTCCATATGTAGCTTGGAGGATCTCCTGCTGGGACTCTGGAAACTGAGACCCCCTGTCTTGGTCCCGGAGAGAGAGGCCTGGAGACCCTCAGGAAGGGGAGAAAGACCCAAGAGGGAGTCAGGCCTGGCTGAATCCAGCCTTCCAGCTGTCCTGCCAGACACCAGGCACGAGCAAAGGCATCTCGGACTCTCCAGACCAGACCAAGTGACACGGCTGGTGCCATATGGAGTGGAACAGCAGAGCTCTGCCCAAATTCCTGACCCACAGATCAAGAGCTGTGGAATGGCTGTTATTTTAGGGAACTGAATTTTTCAAGTAAATTATGCAGCCATAGATATCCAGAACAATCATGACCCCATTTTACAGAAACTCAGGCACAGAGAGGCCCCGTGGCTGGCTCAGAGTCCCATGGCAGACAGCAGCCAGGCCAGGATTGACCCCAGCCACCTGGCCCCCACCAGCTCATGTGCTGAGCTCTGTGTGGCACTGATCATGAGTTGAAAACATGCTTCTGCTCTCAGGGAAACCTCTGTCCGATTTAGAGATGCAAGAATCATGCATCCTGTGTAACTAAAGAATCAAATAAGATGTTCATTTATTGACTTAGTTGATTTCAGGCCACCAGGGATACAGAGATGATTACACTAGAACAATGTTAGCACTTAGCGCACTCAGAGAAAGACCCCCCCAAACACTGGCAGGGGTGAAACTCAGGAGAGCAGCTCTCATGGGTGAGGAGGCTTTGGGGCTGCATCCTGAAGGATGGGGAGACACGTCCTGTTGGTGCAGAAGGAAGAGCACGCGAGGCTGCATGGCCGCTCAGCTGAGGTGCAGAGGGCAGGAAGCAGGTGTATCCAGGTGGAGTTGGGGTGACTGGAGTAGAGGATGCACAGAAGGGGGGGTCTAGCGGAGAATGGGGGGACAGCCCAGCTGTCCCTGGGCCTTTTCCCCCAGGCCTTGAGGGTCAGCCCTTATCTAAAGGCCACGGGGAACCCGGCAAAGGACGTTACCAGGGAACCTGATCCAATGCGCCATCTCGATGGCACTTTCGCAGTGCAGGGAGGGTGTGAGGCTGGACACAGGGGAGGCCCCGGGGATGAAGACCCGAGGGACTCCATGACAGCCACTGGGGTACCCTGGAGGAGATGGACCTAGTAATTATGGTGAGCGCTGGAAAGAGGGGAATTCTCCAGAAATTCTTAGGAGGAGAACTAACAACTAGCATTGCTGCTCTGGAGGATGGAGTGTGCTCCCTCTGAGGCTGAGGTCCTGGTTTGGGGCCGGGTGGGCTTTGCCGTCTTCCACTGAATCGAGTTCCCAGCCTGATGTTGGCAGCCGGCGAGGCGCTGCATCCACGGCACTCCAGGCTCTGCCCGTGTCTCCAGGCACAGACTGCTTCCTCCTCCGGAGAAGCCCTGTGCACTTGGAGCTGGAAATCCTTGACCGCCCTGGCACTGTAGAATGTGGACAGCCACCCTGGCCCCCGCCCACGAGGTGCCAGGAGCACCATCTCCTGGGTTGCGACAACCAAAATTGTCTGCAACACCTAAGTGTCCCTTGGGGGATCAGTTTGCTCCTGATTGAGAGCTGTGGCTTTAGGGCTACCCTTCCAAAGTGCTGGCCATGAGCACGCAGCCACCAAGCGCTTGAAATGCGGCTTGTCTGTTTGAGGTGGATTGTGGTCAAATACACCCCAGGCTCTGAGCACTTGGATGAAGAAAAGAATGCAAAATATCTCAAGAGCAACTTCTTGGCATATTTATGGTATTTGCCACACGGCTATCTGGGATAGGTAGATATGTGCATTGGGGTATACACATGCAGTGTTTTGGTCAGTGACATCCACCCCCTGGATGGTACACACATAGAGCCCAGGTGTGCAGCTGGCTACCCCGTTAGATTTGCTGTGGCATTTACACGAAAGAATCAACTAAGGACACATCTCTCAGAATGTACTCATTGTTAAGCACAACACAACCGCATTGGTAGAATATATTATTAGGATTAATTTTACCTGCTTTCCCTTACTATTCCTAATGATGTTATGAGATTTTTTTTTTTTCTGGGCTGGACGTGGAACCCAGGGTCTCATGTGTGTTAGGCAAGTGCTCTGATTTTACAGCCACGGCCTGAGAAATGGTCCTACTGTGCGTGCGCCTCACATTCTATTCCTCTTGGATGGCGGCTCCAGCCCAGGGCACATGCTGGCTGGGGAGTTGGTCTTGGCTCCAGGCCACATCCTGGCACTCTTACTTCCTAGCTCGGTGACCCTTAGCAAGCCACAGAACCTCTCTGGGTCTCACAGTTCTTCCTAGGGGTCAGTTCTTCTAGACCTTGGATCTGAGTTCCCCAATCCTGGGCCGGGATGAACTTTGTAAGATCCTGAAGTTGAAGGTGGTGTTTTATGGGTGTTCTTGATGTGTCCTTCTGTGGCACGCAGTTCTGTTCTTCCTGTTAGGGTTATGCCCAGGGCCACCTCCCTGCCCTCTTTACAGGTTCATATATGAACCTCCTTACAGGTTCATATAAGAGGGAGCAATGTGTTCTTTCTTAATGGGTCCACATCCCCGCGTCCCTGCAGCTTGGGCGGGGAGCAGGGGGGACTGCTTTCCCAGGTTTGCAGTTCACCTGGGACAGCTGCTTCTGCTCAGCATCTCCCCTCTGCCCTCCACCTCCCTCCTCTCAAAGACCTCCCTGTCTCTCCTCTTGGTTTACTCTTCCCTGACACTTGGCAACTTGCAAATCTATCCAATGTCCCTCTTTGGTTTGGCATCTGAACTTATAAATAGAGCCCAGATGAAGTCCCGCCTGCCCTGTGCAGCTTCCAAGAGGAGGGATCTTTTATTTTGGCATGAACAGCGTAGTGAGGGTCACCACAGTGCAGCTGCCCACGGGGGCTCGGCGAAAGTGCTTTCAGTAAACACAAACCCTGGGAATCGTGAGATATGGTACAAAACTGCCCTGGACCCAGGACGATAAAAAGAAATAAGTTCTGGGCCAGAGCCAGGCCTGTGAGCTCACCATGGTGTGGTGGCATCGAGCTCTGGGTGCAGGGTGTACCCAGCCAGAGGGAGGGGCTGGCAGCGCTGCCCAGATAGTCTTCACCAGGGATAGCTGGAAGTCTATCAGGTGACGGGGAGGAGATCTGGCCCACAGGACAGTGTCTCACTGACAGTGAGGCTGGGACAGTGGATTGCATTCCAGCGGGGACTCTGGACACCCTCCCCCAGCTCCACACCACTCCTGAACAACATCACCTGCTGTGATGGCTGATGGCACCTGGTCACGACTGGGGCACACGGTTGGGCCAGAGACAACCTCTGGGAGCCTCAGTTTCATCACCTATAAAATGTAGATAATGGAGTCGCGATGATGATAAGAATACGGAGGCTGACCCAGCAGGAACCTAATAAGTGGCAGATGGAGTCATCAGCATCAACCTGGAACACATAACCCTCCATCGCGACCCAGGAGGCACAGATCTGCACTACCCAGGGCTGGGAAGTTGGGAGAAGAGGTCAAATAGTAGCAGACTGTGGAATTAGAATCCAGACTCCAGAAAGGACCAGAATTGAACCGGAAAGCCCAGGCTAACCCCCTCCTCACTAGCCAAGGCTGTATCTTCTCTGGACCTCAGTTTCCCCCTCAGTGCAGGGGTGGAAGGGCTGGACCAGAGCTGCCTCTAAGGGCTCTTCCTTTCTGACTTTCAGTGCTTCCCTGTCCTTTGGTGACGTGGGGCATTTGGAAGGGCCCTACTTGGACCCCTGGCCAGTGCTGGGTTCTCCCTGTCCCTTTCTCACCAGCCAATACATTCTTGAACCAGCGTCCTCTCCCAGCTGCCTGAGCCCTCACCACCTCCCACCCTCACCCCAAGTGTCCTGTGTGGGGTACAGCTACCCACGGGGGCTCGGTAACTGTGCTCCCCCCAGAGCCCCTGTTGGGACCACTCGGGCCTTTGCACCATGACAAACTGGGCCCAGGTGAGCCTCCTTTGCTCCTCCCCTCACCTGGCAGGTAGAGAAAGTAGGTCTTAGAGAGTCAAGTCTCTGGTCTCATGGTGGGTGGTTGGTGGAATCAGGAACCCACACCTGGTCAGTACTGTCCAGATTTGGGCTCCCCCATGCTCCAGTCCTCACCTGGTCCTAAGTTTTCCCAAAGGACAGAGTTGAGGCACTGGGCAGCCCGGGAGTAAGTGTCCTGCTGATGGCCCTGGCAGCCTCTGCCTTCTGCTGGCTCCAGCAACACCCACAGCTTGGCCATCTTCTCTCAGGTAGAGAGAGGGCTGTCCTCCCAGCTCACAGGTAAGGTGGCTGCCCGAGCTGGACCTGACCACTCCTGGGGAAGCGGTCTCCATTTGTTTCAGAAAACTGGGCCCGTGGGTGGACCTGGTGACAGCAGCACAGTCCTTTCTCCACCTCAGCTGCAAGCTGTCCAAGCGGTGGTTCCCATGGCAACTGCAGTACTACTGGGCACAGCGGCCCCCGCCAAAAGGCAACTGTGACCTTCAAAATGAGGAAGGAGTCTGCGCCTTGCAGTGGCCTGTAGGGGCCCCATGCTGGCCAGGGGTGGGAACAGTCCCTGGAAGAGCGCACTTCCTCCTTCCCCACCGCAGGCCGCTGACCGCAGCCTCCCTGGCGATTCAAGCCACGGTGACTTTATCCCCAGGGTTTGCTCTGGGCCTTTCCTGTCAGGACCCAGCGCAGTGATCCAGGGCCCCTTTTAGGAAAGTGGGGGGTGGGGATGTGGCTCAAGCGGTAGCGCGCTCGCCTGGCATGCGTGCGGCCCGGGTTCGAGACTCAGCACCACATACAAACAAAGATGTTGTGTCCACCGAAAACTAAAAAATAAATATTAAAAAAAAAAAAAAGGAAATGGGTCGGCAGCCATCAGGACAGAGAGCTGGGAGGATTCAGGGGAGGTTGGTGCAGTGATGTCACATAAGGACCATTGGGTAAGGCACGTCTTAGGCCCACCCCAAGCTCCCTGACCCCGATGTGATGGGGTCTTTTTCTCCAGCCTGAAAGCCCTCTGAGAGGTCAGCGGCACCACTTGCCCTGCAGGAGTGGCACCAGCCCTTCCCTGAGGCCCTCTGGTGACAGTTTCCTCCTGGGGCAGTTGTCATCCATCCCGGGCTCATCCCATAGACGGGCACGATGAGGCTGGTGACAGGCAGCAAACATCCCCCCTCCCCACCCAAAAGAGTCTTCGACTTTCCAGAGAGAATGAGTGGATTGTTTTGAATCTCTACCCCTAGGAAGCAGTTTCAGATAGGTCCCCTGGACCAAGCCATTAGCAAAGTCCCTGCCACCCTTCTAACTATGAGACCTCTTAAAGGGCCAGGGCGGATGATTCCATTTACATGAGATGCCCAGAAGAGATAAACGCAGAAAGACCAAACAGAAGATAAGAGGAAGGGGAAACGGGGTGACGACTAATGGGTCCAGGGTTTCTTTGGGGGATGATGAAAACTGATGGTGGAGATGGTTCACACGGCTGTGAATTAGACTAAAAAAACCTCTAAACCATTCGCTGTAGGTTGGAACAGTGTGTGGTATGTGGATTATATCTTACTAGTAACTGAAAAAAAAAGAGAAAAACCCTCAACATTAAAAACAAAGAACAATCCAATTCATAAATGAGCAAAGGATAGGAAAGACAGTAGAATGAATTGGACGTGACTTTCCTAGCTTCGTGAATGAAGGCACAACCAGTGAAACTCCCCATCATGTTCAACCACAAGAATGGGACATTCTACTCCATGCAAGTAGACTCCCTCAAAATGCACTCTACTGTCATGTGTAACTAAACAGAACAACACTCCAAAAAATTAATGACAATATATGTCCTCATACATTAAAAAATAAAAAGATCAGACATTTCACCAAAGAGGATATACAGGTGGCAAGTTGCCATATCAAAAGAGGTTCACTATCATCCGCCACCAGAGAGTGCAGATTAAAACCACAATGAGCTCCCACTCATACCTACAGGATTGGCTAAAACAAAACAGGAACACAGGAGAGACGACCACCCACACACACTGGTGGGATGTGAATGGTCTGGACCCTCCAGAGAGCAGACTGGGGGCTCAGACCAAAGATGAGCTCACCTTCTACCCAGCAGCCCCACTTTGGGACACATATCCCAGGGAAATGGGACACACTGTCACACACAACACTACACACACGTGTCATGGCAGCTTTACTATAGGGACTAAAAACCAGAAATGACCCAAACGTTCTTCAGCTGAGGGAGACTAACCAAGCCAGGACGTGTGCACTGTGGAATATTCAGCAAGGACTGGATCTGGCTGCCTGACACAGCAACTCAGAGGAAACTTAAGGAAATTATTCTGAGAGGGAAAAAAATCTCAAATGATATATACTTTGAGATTCCATTTAGCTGACGTTCATAAAATGACACAGCTCCATAGATGGGGAACACAGGAGAGGTGGCCTGGTGCTATGATTTGAATATGGCTCGTCCCCTTGAAGCTCAAGTCTGAATTTGGTCCCCACGGGCAGTTATGAAGAAGGTGGGAACTTCTGACGCATGGGGGAGTGGGGCGCTGCGGGAGGCGATGGATTAGAGGAGGTCATCAGGTGGAGCCCGTGATTGAATCCTGGGTGGCCTATGAGGAGACACATGCGTGTGCTCCCTGTCTCTCACCAGGGGAGACGGTGCACCGGCTGGGACCCTTCCAGCAGGAAGGCGCTCACCAGGTGCCACCCCTTGCCCTTGACCTCCAGAACCACCCGCCACAATAAGCCTCTTTATAACGTACCCAGTCTGAGGTGTTGTGTTATTAGCTGAAAATGAATCAGGATACTGGGGCTGGCAGTGGCAGGAGGGCAGACGTGGCTACAGAGGGGTGGCATGCCGGAGCCTTGTGGTGATGGTACTGGTAGATGTGTTGGTTGTGGTGGTTCATGTGATAAAACTGCATAGGAGTACACGCATGCACACACACGTGTGCAATTGTGTGCATGCTAAATTGGTGATGTCTGAATAAACTCTGTGGATTGTACCAAGGCCGGTTTCCTGGTTGGTACTCTCAATTATACACAATTACTCACCACTGGGAGGAACCCGGGGACAGCGCACAGGACTTCCCTGTACACTGAGGATCCATAAGCATTTCAAAGTGAAGCATTTTATTTATAAAGAACTGTGTAAGGATTTGAGAACTGGCGATGGGCCGGCACCATGCTAGGTGTTGGAGATTCCCTGGAGAAAGAAAGAGACACAGGCTGTATCTGTCCTGGTCAGGATGTTTGTATTACTGAGTGACAAACCAATTTCTAAAAAGCAAAACAAAAAAAACAACTACTCATAGCCGTCAGTTTTTCAGGAATGTTTCATTTTGATGTTGAGGTTGTAAGTCCCAGGAGCCAGCCTGCTTCTCTCCCATCCCCAACTCAGCCTCGATGGTGAGCCCCAGGGTGACAGGTCAGGGTCACCTTCCCTGTGGTGGAGCTAGGGTCTCAGTGTGATCCCCTCTGAGTGCACCAGCCTCGGCTGGATGGTGCCCACGCTTGAGCCTTGCCCTTGGAAATGGATTAGATGGTGTCTGGCGTGTTCCCACTCAGGCTCTTGCTGCGACCCCAGGGATTATACACAGTGTGGCCATCAAGGAGACTTGCTGCGACCACTGGCACCTTGGTTGGGAGGGACAGCTGGCTGCCTCTGCCGCAGGCTGTTGGCAAGGGCACAAGTGGGTACTGGCCATCCCTCAGACATGGCCAAAAGGCAATCTGGAAAGACAAGGGGTGACATGGTCCCCTTAGCGACAGGTAGCACAGGGAGCTTGTGAGGCTGAGCTCCTCCAGAGAGGACACTGGAAACATTCAGCTCTAGATAAATCTTTACCAAATCTCTGCAGACAGTGCATGCACATTATAAAAATCCCAGAAAAACCTAATGCAGGAAGTAAAATTGGTCCAATCTTTGCAGGTGTGTATGTGTGTTCTCTTTTTAAATAATAGCTTTTTTTCAGAAGTGTTTACTGAATGTGTTTAATACCATGCATTTTGCTTATTTGAAGTATGCAGTTTGGTGGCTTTTAGTGTATTCACAGAGTTATGTGACCAGCGCCAGCCAATTTAAGAACATTTTTATCACCCCAAAGAAGGAGACCGAGTGCCACACAACTGCATGAGTACACCTAATGCCACTGAACTGCACGCTTAAATTTGGCCCAAATGCTAAACGTCATTCATAGTTTACCATGATTTTAAAAACCCTTTAGCTCTCACCCCTTATCACCCCAAACCTAAGCAACGCCCAACGTCCCTTCTGTGCCTTAGATGGGGTCCACCCTTGGCTTCAACACCAGAGGCCCATTCACCCCTCTGTCCTTTGCAGGCCCTTGCTGAGCTCTGCTCAGGGGATGGGAAAAGTGAGACCCTGTCCCATCCTCTGCCGGTCCCCAGCCTCGTGGTCTGAGGAGCCATGCCCCTCCCTCTTGAGGTACACACGCACTGCAGGACGCGCTATGGGGACAACGCCCTGTGGGTGGCGTTCCAGAGATGGCGGGATCAGAAACAGGTCTTTGGGACAGAAGGTGGGCCTGGAACTGAGCCCCAACACAGAGAAGGGCAGGGAAACGGCGGGAGTAAAGGCCAAGGAGGCAGCGTCCAGAGGGAGGGGGAGGTCCAGCCCAGGGACAAGGTGCTGAGCCAGAGCCAGATGTGAGGCCACCTGCGGCAACGACGCCCACCTCCAACCTGCTGTCGCCACCGTGTCCTACTGGCTGCCATTTCCCCTGATGGAAGTGCGGGTGCCATTCGCAGAAGCTCCGGGGATGCTGTGTTTCGTGCTGACGAGTGGCCTGTTAGTTTCCCATGACCGCTGTGACAAAGACCACAAGCTGGATGACTTAAAACAGGGGACATATATGGTTTGGTTTTGCAGCTCTGGAAGCCAGAAATCTGAAATCAAGGTGCGAACAGTGTTGCTTCCCTCCGGACCCAGAGGGAAGGGCCACGGGCCACATGGTGGGAGGGCTAAGACCCTGGCCAAGGCCCCTGTGCCCCTCTGGGGTCTCCCTCCCAGACACTCTTATTGTAAGCGTCCTCCAATCTCCCAGACGATGCCCCATGTACACTCTGCTGGGTGCCTAGTGAGACCCCAAGGTGCACGAGGCCCACCCCAGTGTGCAGGTGCTGCCATGGCGTGGCCTGCTGTGAAGGACACTGTCAGCGTGGTCAGGCAGGGGGTGGGGGGCGGAGGGACAGGGGCGTGGCCTGGGAGAGGGGTAGGGGGTTTGGGCCGGGAGCGGGGGCAGAGGACAGGGACTTGGGGTAGGGACAGGGGCAGGGGCTGGGGGTAAGAGCAGGGCAGGGGGTGGGGGTCTGGGGCAGAGGCAGGGGACAGGGGTAGGGGACTGGGGCAAAGGGCAGGGGCAGGGGCTGGGGACTGGGGCAGGGACTGGGGAAAAGGAAGTCCAGCTGACAGAGAGGAGCAGGAGGCACGCCCACTGCTGTGGATCTACAGTCTACAGTTTTCACAGTGACACTGCGACGCCGGCCTCTGTGCCCAGGACCGTGCCGGGCTACAGAACCCAGGGAGGCCTGGTCTCTGCGTGAGAGCAGAGGCTGGGAAACCAAGTCTAAAGCCACGGGCACTGCTGGTGGGGACAGGGGGCAGGCTCTGTGTGAAGTGCCAGGGGTCCCAGCAGGGGGTGGCTACCCTGGTCCTGGAGGAATCCGTCCTGTAAGGTCAGCCCTTGGCTCCTGGCCAGGGAGAGCTGCTAACTGTGGGGCACCCAGGCACGTGAGGCGGGGCTCTGTGTCCCCTCGAGGGGTCCGTGAGGAGGGACCGTCTCATCCGTTTTCCAGATGCAGCAGCCTCTCTACCTCCTGCTGCCACAGGGATCTTTTGGGCCCTGCCTCCCTTGACCACTCTGGAGAGGGTTGGTGATATACCAGATGCAGGCACTAGGTGGTGCTGGGCGCCCTGGGGCCACCCCCACATCCCCACCAGTGAGAATCCACCAAACGTGGAAACACCATGAGCTGGGGTTTCTCAGACTTGGGTCATTTATAAACATTCTCCAAATCCTTTCTGTACTGACAGCTCTTGAAACTGTCTTGTCGAATGTTTTTATCTGATCTAATGGAAAAAATATGGTCTCTTCACCATAAATAGATAAGTGTACATTTTTTTTAAATTATGTGAACTTACATACCTGTAAGCTCAGCAGCTTGGGAAGCTGAGGCAGTAAGATAGCAAATTTGAGGCCAGTCTCAGCAACTGAGGCCCTAAGCAACTTAGTGAGACCCCAACTCAATAAAAAGGGCTAAAGATGTGGCACCCCTAGGTTCTATCCCCAGTACCCCCCACCAAAGTCATGTGAACTGTTGAGAACAGTGTTTAGTAGATAGCAGGAGAGCAAATACAGAAGTGAAGCCATTCAAACAGAATACGTTGGTGTGTACAGCCCGCCCCATCTCCAGACCTCCAGCATAGGACAGTGCTGCCCCAGGCTTTGAGAACTGGCATCACCTAGATGTGTGTGTCTTTGGAAGGGCTCTGTCCCTTTAAAAGAGGAGGAACTGAGGCACTGAGAGGTAAAGGGACATGCTTGGAGTCACGTTGCCAGGCCCAGAAGCTGGCTCCTGCCTTCCCACTGCCTCTCACGGAAGCTGGAAGGATCTCGGAATTGCAACTCGCCTGTGACATTCACGTGTTCCTTCAACCCCACGATTGTCCAGAGAAGTTCAAATCACCCATGGAGCCTGTGGGACACAGGTGTGAGAGTTAGGAGTCACAGGGTGGCCCACCAGTGGCCCAGGAGAACTCCGACAATCCACTGAGCTTCTCTGGGTCCCTTGGCCTGTGGCTCAGAAGCATAGCACAACAGGGTCCCTTGTTCTCCACCGGTCAGTCCATCCCCAGCCTCAGGCACCCTCTGCCATACCCTAGCACCTTGCCCCTGCTCAGATGGGATCCCAGGCCAAGCGTTTCCAGCCCTCTTGCCAGTCAGGGCTGTAAAATACCAGGGCCAATCAGGTTTGGTGGTAATAAGTCCTCAGGACTTTGGCCCCACCTCAGCACCCCTGGATCACAGCATCTCCTGGGGGCAGAACTGGGCAGCATCCCTTCCCCCATAGTCCTCAGAGTTGCCAACTCTAGGCTGTTCCTGGGGAATTAATTACATGCTTCATTCTGCTTTTGCAATCTAGGATCTTCTGTGTTATTTTGCCAAAAATGATGTGTGTGTGTTAGTCAACACCAGCTACGATAATAGGTATCTCCTGAACCCTTGAATCCCATTTCTCACTTAAGGTTCCGTGAGCAGCGCTGTGTGTGGGGCTGTCAGGGACAGGCACGTGGGAGGTGCCAGGGCCCACCATGAACATGGCAGGCGTGCGCCATCCGTGTCCACCTTCGAGAAGTCGCCACTTCCTGCCCCCGGGTCTTTGGTGGACACTCACCCGGACCTTTCTCATCTCTCCCCAGTATTATACCTGGAAGGCTCCGTTCTTGTGTTTGAGGACATCTTCAGACTGGTCGCATTCTACTGTGTCAGTAGGTGAGTAGACCCCGCCCCACAAGAGGTCCTGAGGAAGGTCTTTCCCTCCTCGTTTTAAGGGTGGACTGTCGCAGATGTCCACCTGCCGCAACCCCCATCTGGTTGCTGGAGACAGCCCAGGCAGCCTTGGTGTCCACATCAAGCAGAAGGGAGATCACAGAGAAGCCCCAGAGGCAAGGGTGTGGCCCAGAGGATGCAGAGAGAGGGGACAGTCCCTTGGCTTTGCCCGGATAAACACAAGGCAGAGGTGTTAGCTCTGGTGCTCTTGGACCAGCTGCTAAGAGTGCCCCTTACCACCCCTGCCCTCGGGCCCCCAACTCCCAGTGTCACCAGCATCAGGGCAGCATGGAGTCCTTCGTGGCCCTCATCTAGTGAGAGGGACTGCAGCCTCTTCACGGAGGCCGTTTTAGTTACTACGCAGCTGCTGGGTGGAGCAGGTGTCACTACCCTCAGTACAGCGCCATTCATTCAGAACTGGTTTCAGACCAACAAGATTTAAAAATACATTTGGGTGCAGAGGTGGGGCTGATGTTTTGGTGTCCAAAAGCAGCCCAGGACTCCAAGCTGCCTCCCGTGAAACCTGTGCTCCACCTGCAACCTTCCCCACCCACCTGTCAGGACCCCTGGGCCCCATGCGCAGGCCCTGCCATAACAGCCGATGTCAACAGCTGCCACATGGGGGCGCCCGCCAGGCCACCAGCCCTGGGCCGAGCTCATTCTAAACTCATCTTTGACATCCTGCCAGCAGTCCCCGAGGTTCCCCACGGTGCTCCCCATATCCCCATTTCACAGCAAGGCAAACCCCAGCCTCAGCCTGACCCCGTGGGCAGCTCCACAGTAGACCTTGGGACGGTCCCACCTGAGGACAACAGGACTGAGTGTCCTACTCCCCGGCCACCCTGCCGGCTCCTGGAGCTGTGGCTGCTGCTGTTCCCAGGCAATCGTGAGCTCCAGGATGCCAAAATGAGCCCCCAGGGTCCAGGTGCCGGCTCTCAGGAGAAGCCCCACGGTGGCTGGGCAGCAGGTGTGCAGAGGTAGTGAAAAGACCCAGGGCTGGGGTGGGGGATGCTAGCAGGACCCCACAACCAGCCCCCAGGGATTGGGCATCTGCATCGCACCTGGCTCTGTGCCCACAGAGGTCTTCTAAGCCCTGCAACAGCAGTGTCCACACAGGGACTCCTGCCCCTAGGATCTCTGGGAGGGGCAGCAGAGCAACTGGCACCAAGGACCCAGGAAGTTCTCAATGCTGTCGTAGGTGAGGAAACTGAGGCCCTGGGTGGCACAGAGAGTTCCGAGCTGGGTGTGAACTGAATCTGTGTGACTCCTGCGCCCGACTGCTTCTGTGTTACCAAGGTCACGGCCGAAAGGATGTGTGTGCTCCCCCCTGCAGCCCCTCCCTCCATAGCTGGAGACACGAGGTCCTTCTGTGGAGGAGGGGACGTGGGAGGCCAGCCAAGGATGGCAGGAACAGGATTCCGGGCAGGGGAAACGGTGTGGCCCAGGCCTGGCTGTGGGCAGCTCAGGAGGGGCTCCACGGGGAGGGAGGGATATGTGGAGACCAGCTAAGGGCCACTGCAGCCATCCAGGCCCTACAGGGAGGCACTGCCCAAGAGGGGTGGGGGCAGCCACTGCAGAGCAGAGAGGAGGCGTGGGGGAGACCGGGAGATGTGGGGGTTCTGTCCTGATGACACCTTTGGCGAACACTACTGTCACTGCGCCTGGAAACCTCTGCTTGAAGACCAGTTGCTCAGAAGTCTTGGTGGCCCAGGATTTGAGAATGGCATCAGAAATTGGGGCTGGGTCTTAACAGGACCAAACCCCGAAATCTGCAGAGTCTGACTTTAGCCCAGGTACTTAGCATCAGAATCAAACATACTGCCAGGCGCTCAGGTGGATGGTGCTGTAAACCCCTCTAAGGGGTTAGGAAGCCAGCCTGGTGGGTCTGCTCAGCTGTTTTTCTTTTAAGGAGAAAGGAAACTGGGCTAGAACACAGAGTATGTCTCACAGGGTTGAAACAGGTCTGTGTTGCTAGACTTTTAGTTGTGAGAGTGTGCATGGGTGGGGGGCACGCTGCTCTGGGATGTCAGAGGCACCCCTAACACAGTCCTGGTCGAAAGTGAGAGGCACCAGCTGCAACAGGGGTCTCCACAGCCAGGTATTGGCACCTGGAGGGTCCCCAGCCGACCCTCCACGGTATGAGAGAAATGTTAGAGCGTTCATTCTGAAAATCCCATTTTTAATTTCTATTTTCATGAGTGCTTTTTAATAAACTTGATAGTTTAGGAGGAAACACACACACACACCTGGAAGTTTGCTTAGTGTTGATATTTCTTGATACCTTTGCTTTAAGGTCCCTGATTCCCACCCATATCTTCCCCACCCAAGGCAGTGCCCCTTAGGACCCCCTTGTGAGCTGTTTAAAAACATGGATTCAGTGGCTGATCAGTGGCCATGTGCTCACCTAGCATGTACCAGGTCCTGGGTTCGAACCCTAACACCACACACACACACACACACACACACACACACACCCGTGGCTTTGCCCCCAGACCTGACGCTGGGCACCCTCAGGCTCGGGTATGGGAATCCATAGTTCCCATAGCTCCCTGGGGAATTCCAATGCTGGCCATCTGCAGAGTGTGGACAGGTGTCTAGGACACAGTGGGGTCCCTCCAAAGTGTCTAGGCCTTTGAGGTTTTTGCTGGTCGATGAGGGTTTAGCAGCTGCCCACTGCCCCTGCAGGGCTGTCCTGGCACTGTCCAAGGCCTGAGGACTTGGATTTGGGGTGACCGAGCCGGGCATCTCATCCAGTTCCGAGCCTGCCTCCCCCTCACACCCTCCAACCTGGGCAATGTGATGCCACTGAGCAGAAGACACCACTAAGGCCCCCCGAGGGCAAGGTAGAGGAGTGGGTTTGGTCAGAACTGGGGAGGGTGGAGCCAGCTGCCCTGTTAGCCTGGGACAGTTTTTGTTGAAGTATAAATTGGCACAGTCTTGAGGAACGGGGTCCATTTGGCAAACTCTGTCATTTCTTAAATGCATACGTGTGGCCAGCAGGCCTACCCCCAGGGATCTACCCCATAGAAGCACTCACCTGGGCAGAAGGGTCACGTGTGGGGCTTGCTCTTCCCAGGGTTGTGTGATGCCGTAAAAATTTGGAAATCACTTCTGTGCTAAAAGCCAGTGGAGTCTGGGGGCTGAGACCCTGGACCCTGGAGCCAGTCTGCCTGCGTTCAAGTTCAGGTACTGACACTAACAGCTGTGGGATGGGGGCAAGGACTAAGCCCTTCTGTGCCCCAGTCTTCTTAGCTATGAGATGGGTATAGGAGCTACTTTGTGGAGCTGTTGAAAACATTTGAAAAGCTTGTCTATGTAAAGTGCTTAGAAGAGTACCAGGGTGCAGAGCAAGTGCTGTGTTAGCATTAATGAAAGAGAGATTTAAAAAAAAAAAAAAAAGCTTAAATGTCCATCAAAAGAAGAAAATAGCAGTGACCATATTGGAATACTCCACAGCACAGAAAAAAAAAGGGTCAGTATACATGTATGGACTTGTGAAATGTTCTCTTGCTACAGCTTTACCATTGTGCAAGAGAGCTGCAGAGAAATATGTATAACGTAATGCCATTTTGTGTGTGTGTAAATGCACAGAGAAGGACAAAGGAGGACACACATGTACACCAAGGGTTGATATTGAGACTCTGACGAGGGGAGGACCTGCTCATTTTATTTGAAGCACTTTTGTGTCGTTTAACTCTATTACAGTGAATATGTTTCTTTCCTAATTTAAAAAAAATGAAATCTAGGTCTGAGGGTGTAGCTCAGTGATAGAGCATATGCTCGGCATGAGCAGGGCTCTGGGTACTGTCCCCAGTGCTGCAAAGAAAAACAGAAATCTAATAGTTTAAAAATTGGAGATGAGCCAGGCATGGCACACACACCTGTAATCTCAGCAACGTGGGGGCTGAGGCAGGAGGACTGCAAGTTAGAAGCCAGCCTCAGCAACTTAACAAGATCCTGTCTCAAAAGAATAAAAAGGACTGGGGATGTAGCTCAGTGACAGAGCACCCCTGGGCTCCATCCCCAGTACTGACAAAAAAAAAAAATGATAATAGTTCTACCTCATGGATTGTTGAAAGGATGAAGTGGGATAACATATGTTATAAGCTCCATTAATGATAGTTCCTTTTCTCTTAAAAAAAAATGTAATAAGTGGCTTGTGAATTGGCTGGGTGGGCTTGGGCAAGTCTCTTGACCTCTCGGAACCGCTGCATCCTCAGCTGCAGCACAGGTGTTCCCGCCTTCCCATCCGGTCGCTGTGACATAGTAGAATGGTATCCTGGGGCATGAGGCTGGAAAGCGCCTGCCCACAGAGGCGCTCAGCAGACACCCACGCCTTGCACGTGCCCTTCCTGGATGGGAGGCGGTGGCGGGTGGAGTGCTGAGCTGGGTGGTGGAGGGGAAGCAGATGGATGAAACCCTCAGCAGCCGCCGTGGGGGGAGGAAGAGGTCCTGGGTGGCCTTGAGGGACGCGTAGAATCTAAGTACCTGTGGTGGAGGCTGCTGTCCCCACTCCTTGCCAGCTCAGAAGTGGGAAGCGGGCCAGTTGCGCTCGCTGTGGGACATTGAGCATGACCTCCTGGGAGGCAGCGGGAGGCCCTTGCAGATGTGGGGGGGGGGGCGAGCTGGAGAGATGGCACAGGGACCAGACCGGGGGGCCCTGGATGTGGGGTTTGAGGCACCCCTGAGGACAGAGAGAAGTGAAAAATGCCCTGGTGTCCGGCGGACAGCACCGAGCTGGGTGACCTCTGTGGACCGTTGTACATACACTGCAGGCGATAGAGACGGGACGCCAGCATCGGGAACCCTGCAGGATCCAGAATGGGGCCCTCAGACAGGGGGCCCGGGTGACCTCGGGCTCCCGAGAGGGTCACACCACAATGACAGTGAAGGAGCTGCAAGGATCAGCTGGCGGCCTGTTCATGGGACACACCATGACCCTGAGAGCAGGCCCGCGACCTCTCGCCATGCTCCGCTCCTCATTTCCATCCGCAGAATGGACTCCCAGTGCAGCACTTCCAGCCCCCCACCCCCATCCGGAAGCCACATCCACACCACAGGCTCAGGAGTGTCTGGGGACCTGCCAGCCCATCCCCCAGTCTCTGTGCCGCTCTCTCCCGTTCAGTACCTGTCTTTGCATGAGACCAATGACAAACAGCCTGCCAGGAGCCACCAGGGGAGGCTCTCCTTGGAGAAGGGTGGACGGGATTTCAGTGTTGGAGGACAGGGCTTGATCAAGCAAGGGCTTGATCCTCATGGCAGCTGCTGGGTCTCGAGGTCCTGTCCTGCGTCCTCTCCTTCCTGTATGATTCCTATCCTCACGGGGCAGGAAGTGGCCTTAGGGCAGCCGGAGAGCAGGACGAGCTGGAAAGGGGGCTGACAGCCCTGAGCCATGGAGTGGGGCGTAAAGGTGGGACCACCCAGCCAGGCCCCAGCAGTGCCACAGCCCCCCCCCCACAGAGGGACAGCCTTGGGCTGGAAGTCAGCAGTGTGCGATCCTCCATGCGACCTTGACATATCCTTTTCCCTCTCTGGGCCTCAGTTTCCCATCTGTCTGAATCTCCTCTGCAGATCTCAGGAGGGAGCCCTGACACCCCCGTTCAGACCACGGGCCTGGGTAGAGCCAGCTGCCGCGTGCTGAGCGGGCTCCTGGCTGCTCCTGCAGCGTGACCCCATGTGGAGCAGAGGGTCCGAGGGCAGCATGGGGGGGGATCAGCCCTTTCCCCTGGGGGGCGCCTTTAGAGAAAACCTAGACCAGGGACAGCAGGGAGGAGCCAGCCCCGCCCCACCTGGGCTCTCCCACATCTCCAGTCCTGGGCTGGCAGGACCTGGATTGCCCGAATGCCCCTTGGCCTCAGCCTCGGCTCAGGGGAGTTTCGGGTCTGCATGGAGAACCCAGCAGCTGAGATGCAAGGCTCCTCCCACGTGGGCTGCATCTTTGGCTGAGAAATCGGGGGGAGGGACACAAAGACCCCTCCCCAGACGTGACCTGTGGCCCCTCATGTCTTCACAGAGATTTACTGCCCTTCACGCTGCGGCTGCCCCAGGCCATCCTTGAGGCCAGCAGCTTCACGGACCTCGAAACCATCTCCAACCTGGGCCTGGGTAAGTCCTCCCCATGGAACCAGGGAAGCAGGTGGCAGGTGAGGAAACGGGGCCCTAGGATTTCCCTCAGGGCCCCTCGGTGAGACCAAACTGGACCTGGAGTTCCAGCTCATGAGACCACCCCATCCTGGACAGCTGACCAGGAGGACCCAGGGCACAGCCTCTCGTGTCAGGCCATGGCCCTGGGAGAGCTGGGCCAACACCAAGGCCTTTCTGGGTGGTGGCCAGATAGTTGGCCACCAGACTCTGGCCTCTGACCACAGCGTGTGCTGGCATCTCTTGTACTGCTGTCCAGAGGCGTGGACAGTGGTTGGCTGAGTGGTGGACAGCAACCTGTCCTGGGAACCCAGGGAGGGTCTTGTCTGACCCCAGGTCTGGCCCCTCCTCCTGGATCTGCCCTCTCATTGGCTGTCTAACCTGGAATTGACAGCCAATCAGCATCAACCGTGTCCTCACCTCTTTAGCTGCAGTGACTCATCCCAGTTCCAAATAGCCTGGTAAAGACTGTTGTCATCATCCCCGTTTTGTGGCAGAGGAAACTAAGGCTCAAGAGGTCAAATAGCACATCCAATGTCACAGCACCTGGCGGAACAGAACTTGAACCCAGGCAGCTGAACGCAGGCACCTCCCTCCATCTCACACTGCCTGTGACCACCCAGAACCTGCTGCTGGGCAGAGTCACCCCGTGTGTGAACTCTGGGGCCAGCTTTCAGTTGACATTGGAAGTCAACCCTGACCTCCACGCCTTCCCTGCCCCCACAGATATCTCAGTTGTTGGGCTTTTGCCCTCCCGGGAGCTTGGGTGTAGGACAGATGACAATTTTGCAGTTAGCACAATCCAAATCACCTACCCCGAGGTCTAGAACGACATTATTGATATTTTCTAACCACTTCCAAGCACTGGTTTGTGTGATCCTTGTGTATTTTAAAGACATAAAATACAATTTAAAAGTAGAAGGGCAAGTTTTAGCCCAGCTGAGGGGCTTGCTCCGGGTGGCCTGGAAAGGACAGGGCAGAGCTGGGTGGGACTGGCACTGAGAGCTCCTTCCCGCAGTTCACTGCACACGTCGCGACCCCCTCTGTGGCTGTTGGAAGGAGCAGTCGGTGGCCACATTGCAGTGGCATGACCTCCGTCAGGGTAGGTTTGCTGTACCCCTGACCCCACTTGTGGGTCCAGGCAAGCGTCCCTGGGCCTGCGTGTCTGGAGACCCCTGCAGGTTCCTCTCTGCCGGCAAGAGCCTGGTTGCCCCAAGACTTCAGAACACTCTGGATTTGAAGCAAGCTGCTCTTCTTTGGAGGACCACATTCCTGTGGTACAGAAGAGCATCTCCTGAGAGAACCTGTCCCCGGACACCATGTGGGAGTGGAGAAAGGAGGCCCCGGTGGAGGCCCAGGGCAGCCCAGATGCACCCCCGGCTCTTTCTTCCTGGAGAATGGGAGTTACATGAAACCCCAATGTGTTGCAGCTTAGGATCTGGAGGGCTCTGTTCAGACTGAGTGTCCCCAAGTGCTGAAGGTCAGAGTGTCCCCAGGTGCTGAAAGCTGGCCCAGATTCAGAGCCAAGGAAAGGCTAATATTCCAGTCTGTGCCCTGAGTGGAAGGGGACCTAGAACTGAAGGGGTCCTTTGTGTCAGGACTGGCCCTGGCCCTGGCCTTCACAGGCTTGAGCCTCAGCAGCCCTCGAATGTGGCCCAGGTGTTAAATAAGCAGAGCATGCCATCTGCCAAGGGCCAGGCACCCCAGGGTTGTGCTAAGCATGTCACGTGCTGCTGTTCTAGGCAAGGAACTCTTGCAGCAGAGAACCAAACCCCCTCAAAGTAGCATGGATAAAAAGAGAGAAGGGTACCAAGGAATCTCCCAGAAGGGAAGGTGGAGAGTCTCTGGGCTTGGGGGCAACAGCCACTGCCCTTGCTGTCTGTCTGTGGCCCCCTGGCCTGCTCAAGTCCTGCTCCCTCTCTCCTCTGACTGGGCAGGCCCTGACCCCAGCCCCTCTGGCCATTGCTGTTCATGCAGGTTCTCCAGGGAATATTCAGATGACCAGTGGCCAGCCACATAATGTGGAGGGGGAGAGGGGGACAGTTCCCCGGTATAGTCAGCGTTTCAGGGGAAACCAAGAGGACTGTGGGAGGACGACTCCTGGACACAGGTGCGCACATTCGTTATTTCATTTATCCACATAAAACCCATTTTACTGATGAGGCAAATGGAAACCCAGAGAGTCTAAAGGGCTTATTCATCTGGAAAAAGAAGCAAAACCCTGACGCAGGACGGACGCAGCATGGATGAACCTTGGCGACACATGCTGGGTGAAGGGAGCGGACATGGGTGGCCCGGGTCTGTCCTCGTGAAGTGTTCAGAACCAGCAGATCCACAGGGACAGGAGCA